>NC_036448.1:17834950-19204328 GCF_002775205.1 Xiphophorus maculatus | reverse complement strand
GGTGGCCTAATTTTTCTATAGCGACCCCTAGAGTATTTTAAATGAACAGCCCCAAGCCATGCTTAAACCTAGAATTACGAAACTTGGTACACATGTGTATCTTGTCGGGACGTACAAAAAAGTCTCTTAGAGCCATGCTCTAAACCCAACAGGAAGTCGGCCATTTTGTATTGAAGGTCCATTCTGGACCTCGAGTTGACGTTTACAGCCTTTGCATTGATCGAACTCCTCCTAGGGATTTCGATTGATCGGCTCAAACTCGGTCAGTCTGATCATAAGGCATGTCTGATTTAAAGTTCTCAAATTGGTGACTGTATGAGCTTGCTGAAGGGGGGTTACCAGGGGTCAAAGTTCACCTACTCGCCATGAAACACGAAACTCTTATATTTCCTATACAAAAACACATAGAGGGACCAAACTTTCTGGGATTGATCGTTATGGGGTTACCTAAAATACCCTGTGGTGAAATTATTTTTTTACGTAGGCCACGCCCCTGAGCACAGGAAGTGTCATGTTTTACTGTGAACGGTCGTTATCTTAGCCCTTTGACTAATCAACATGAAACTGTGTCCAGAGACAGAAGACATGTTGGTGTGTTGTGGATTCCAACCCCGACCGGCTGCGATGATGAGCAGGTGGGCGTGGCGGCGTTGCGAACGCCATCGAATTTCGTTTGGCTCTGAATTCCACAGTTTCGGGGTGAGCTGCTCCAAACTCACTAGGATGGATCCTTATCCATCCCCGAACAGGAATCCATAGCGAAATTTGGTGGGCGTGGCCTAATTTCTCTACATCTCCCCCTGGAATATTTTAAAAATCAGCCCCAAGCCATGCTTTATCCTAGAATTACGAAACTTGGTACACATGTGTATCTTGTCAGGACGTACAAAAAAGTCTCTTGGAGCCATGCTCTAAACCCAACAGGAAGTCGGCCATTTTAGATTGAAGTTCATTTGACCTCGATTTTGACATTTAGAGCCTTCGTATTTGATCGAATTCCTCCTAGGGATTTCGATTGATCGGCTTCAAACTCGGTCAGTCTGATCATAAGGCATGTCTGATTTAAAGTTATCAATATGGTGAGTTTTGGAGCATGTTGAAGTGGGGTTAGCAGGGCTCAAAGTTCCCCTGTGATCGACTGTGTAATATGTAATTACAAAGGGGATCCTTTATCATTCCGTAGTGCAATGCTGCCCTCTGGTGTCGAATTACTGAAATTACTGAAATAGTTTCATTATTTCAGTAATTCGACACCAGAGGGCAGCATTGCCCTACGGAATGAAAGTTCAATGTTGTAATGTAGGAAAAAATTAAAAATTTGTAATTCTACTGTGAACGGTCGATAGCTTCTGCACCAAACTTTGCACGAGTGACCCTGGCGGGACACTGACGACCCTATGTCATCATATTATGACGTCATCTAAGCCCCGCCCCCTCAGAACCGGAAGTGCCGTTTTTTTCCTTGGAAAGCTCTGTTTATGGCTCTCTTGACCTAATCAAGGTGATTCGGATGATAAACTCTGTCAATGCTCGCTGCTGGCTGAACCGTGTGGGCGTGGCCAAATGGCGAATATCAGTCCCTCGCCATATGCATACGTTTGGCTCTAATTCACGCATGGATCATCCGATTGGCACCAAACTGGATATGTATGATCTTTGTTCACCTCTAAAGAGCCCGACGGGTTTGAGATGTAATTTGACTCCACTGCGCCCCCTAAGGTAATACATCGGCCGTATCTCCTCGACGCATGGACCGATCTGCACCAGATTTTTTGACAGTCGTCGGGGAGCGCCGCCGAACGCATTCACGCGTGTCGCCCGGTGGACGGGCGGAGAAAATGCGCGACAGCTACTGCGGCGGCTAGCGGGCGGCGGTGCTAGAAACTGCGGCGGAGCTTCTGCGGTGGGGAGTTGGCTGCGGCTCTGGAAAACGCGCGAGAGCTTCTGCGGTGGCCGGAACCCCCGCGGTGGCCAATAGGCCGGAGCGGCGCTTGCTGCGAGGGCCGCCCGAGGCTGCTTGCAGCTTTAATTAGGCCCGAGCAGCAAAGCGCTGCGAAGGCCTATTGTATCTGTACTGTTTATTATTATTTTTCTTCCCTACAAATGAATTGCCCTTTTGGGGGCTTTATCATATTCAAAAACTCACCAAACTTGGCGGACGCATACAGCGACGCTCAAATTTACGTATTTTAAGGTCGCCGCAAAAATCGCAAAAAAAATTGCTCAACGGCGGCAACTAGCAATTTTCAACAGACCCATTGCTATTCACTTACTTCATCGTAGAGACTTGAAATTCGGTACAGTTGTAGAGCTCACTAAGACGCTCAGAATTTACAAGTAATGTCATAGTGCAAGTATCACAGGAAGTCGGCCATTTTGTATTGAAGGTCCATTTTTTACCTCGAGTTTGACGTTTACAGCCTTCGCATTTGATCGAACTCCTCCTAGGGATTTCGATTGATCGGCTTCAAACTCGGTCAGTCTGATCATAAGGCATGTCTGATTTAAAGTTATCAAATTGGTGAGTTTTGGAGCATGTTGAAGGGGGGTTACCAGGGGTCAAAGTTCACCTACACGCCATGAAACAAAAACCTCTTATATTTCCTATACAAAAACACATAGAGGGACCAAACTTTCAGTGATTGATCGACATCAGGTGTCCTAAAATACCCTGCAGTGAAATTTTTTTTTTATGTAGGCCACGCCCCCTGAGAGCAGGAAGTGTAATGTTTTACTGTGAACGGTCGCTATCTTAGCCCTTTGACCTAATCAACATGAAACTGTGTCCAGAGACAGAAGACATGTTGGTGTGTTGTGGATTCCAACCCCGACCGGCTGCGATGAAGCAGGTGGGCGTGGCGGCGTTGCGAACGCCATCGAATTTCGTTTGGCTCTGAATTCCACAGTTTCGGGGTGAGCTGCTCCAAACTCACTAGGATGGATCCTTATCCATCCCCGAACAGGAATCCATAGCGATATTTGGTGGGCGTGGCCTAATTTTTCTATAGCGACCCCTAGAGTATTTTAAATGAACAGCCCCAAGCCATGCTTAAACCTAGAATTACGAAACTTGGTACACATGTGTATCTTGTCGGGACGTACAAAAAAGTCTCTTAGAGCCATGCTCTAAACCCAACAGGAAGTCGGCCATTTTGTATTGAAGGTCCATTCTGGACCTCGAGTTTGACGTTTACAGCCTTTGCATTTGATCGAACTCCTCCTAGGGATTTCGATTGATCGGCTTCAAACTCGGTCAGTCTGATCATAAGGCATGTCTGATTTAAAGTTATCAAATTGGTGACTGTATGAGCTTGCTGAAGGGGGGTTACCAGGGGTCAAAGTTCACCTACTCGCCATGAAACACGAAACTCTTATATTTCCTATACAAAAACACATAGAGGGACCAAACTTTCTGGGATTGATCGTTATGGGGTTACCTAAAATACCCTGTGGTGAAATTATTTTTTTACGTAGGCCACGCCCCCTGAGCACAGGAAGTGTCATGTTTTACTGTGAACGGTCGTTATCTTAGCCCTTTGACCTAATCAACATGAAACTGTGTCCAGAGACAGAAGACATGTTGGTGTGTTGTGGATTCCAACCCCGACCGGCTGCGATGAAGCAGGTGGGCGTGGCGGCGTTGCGAACGCCATCGAATTTCGTTTGGCTCTGAATTCCACAGTTTCGGGGTGAGCTGCTCCAAACTCACTAGGATGGATCCTTATCCATCCCCGAACAGGAATCCATAGCGAAATTTGGTGGGCGTGGCCTAATTTCTCTACATCTCCCCCTGGAATATTTTAAAAAATCAGCCCCAAGCCATGCTTTATCCTAGAATTACGAAACTTGGTACACATGTGTATCTTGTCAGGACGTACAAAAAAGTCTCTTGGAGCCATGCTCTAAACCCAACAGGAAGTCGGCCATTTTAGATTGAAGTTCATTTGACCTCGATTTTGACATTTAGAGCCTTCGTATTTGATCGAATTCCTCCTAGGGATTTCGATTGATCGGCTTCAAACTCGGTCAGTCTGATCATAAGGCATGTCTGATTTAAAGTTATCAATATGGTGAGTTTTGGAGCATGTTGAAGTGGGGTTAGCAGGGCTCAAAGTTCCCCTGTGATCGACTGTGTAATATGTAATTACAAAGGGGATCCTTTATCATTCCGTAGTGCAATGCTGCCCTCTGGTGTCGAATTACTGAAATTACTGAAATAGTTTCATTATTTCAGTAATTCGACACCAGAGGGCAGCATTGCCCTACGGAATGAAAGTTCAATGTTGTAATGTAGGAAAAAATTAAAAATTTGTAATTCTACTGTGAACGGTCGATAGCTTCTGCACCAAACTTTGCACGAGTGACCCTGGCGGGACACTGACGACCCTATGTCATCATATTATGACGTCATCTAAGCCCCGCCCCCTCAGAACCGGAAGTGCCGTTTTTTTCCTTGGAAAGCTCTGTTTATGGCTCTCTTGACCTAATCAAGGTGATTCGGATGATAAACTCTGTCAATGCTCGCTGCTGGCTGAACCGTGTGGGCGTGGCCAAATGGCGAATATCAGTCCCTCGCCATATGCATACGTTTGGCTCTAATTCACGCATGGATCATCCGATTGGCACCAAACTGGATATGTATGATCTTTGTTCACCTCTAAAGAGCCCGACGGGTTTGAGATGTAATTTGACTCCACTGCGCCCCCTAAGGTAATACATCGGCCGTATCTCCTCGACGCATGGACCGATCTGCACCAGATTTTTTGACAGTCGTCGGGGAGCGCCGCCGAACGCATTCACGCGTGTCGCCCGGTGGACGGGCGGAGAAAATGCGCGACAGCTACTGCGGCGGCTAGCGGGCGGCGGTGCTAGAAACTGCGGCGGAGCTTCTGCGGTGGGGAGTTGGCTGCGGCTCTGGAAAACGCGCGAGAGCTTCTGCGGTGGCCGGAACCCCCGCGGTGGCCAATAGGCCGGAGCGGCGCTTGCTGCGAGGGCCGCCCGAGGCTGCTTGCAGCTTTAATTAGGCCCGAGCAGCAAAGCGCTGCGAAGGCCTATTGTATCTGTACTGTTTCTTATTAGGCCCGAGCAGCAAAGCGCTGCGAAGGCCTATTGTTTCTGTACTGTTTCTTATTATTATTACGATTCTGCCCCCCTCTTCGTGTGCCTTTTTGGGGGCTTTATTATATTCAAAAACTCACCAAACTTGGCGGTCGCAACTAGAAAATTTAAAAATTTTGAATTTTAAGGTTGTCGCAAAAATCGCAAAAAAAATTGCAGAACGGCGGCAACTAGCAATTTTATGTTGACACAATGGTATGAACGTACTTCATCGTAGAGACATGAAATTTGGTACACCTGTAGAGCTCACCAAAAGACTCAGAACTTACATTTAATGTTATAAGCCAACTATCACAGAAAGTCGGCCATTTTGTCTTGAACGTCCATTTTTTACCTCGATTTTGACGTTTACAGCCTTCGTATTTGATCGAACTCCTCCTAGGGATTTCGATTGATCGACTTCAAACTCGGTCAGTCTGATCATAAGGCATGTTTGATTTAAAGTTATCAAATTGGTGAGTTTTGGAGCATGTTGAAGGGGGGTTAGCAGGGGTCAAAGTTCACCTACTCGCCATGAAACACGAAACTCTTATATTTCCTATACAAAAACACATAGAGGGACCAAACTTTCAGTGATTGATCGTCATCGGGTGCCCTACAATACCCTATGGTCAAATGATGACATCACTTAGGCCACGCCCCCTGAGAACAGGAAGTGTCATGTTTTACTGTGAACGGTCGCTATCTTAGCCCTTTGACCTAATCAACATGAAACTGGGTCCAGAGACAGAAGACATGTTGGTGTGTTGAGGATTCCAACCCTGACCGGCTTTGACATAGCAGGTGGGCGTGGCGGCGTGGCGAAGTGACCTGTAACGCCGTTGCCATACGTTTGGCTCTGAATTCCACAATTTCGGGCCCAGCTGCTCCAAACTCACTAGGATGGATCCTTATCCACTCACCGACAGGAATTCATAACAAAATTTGGTGGGCGTGGCCTAATTTCTCTATAGCGACCCCTAGAGTATTTTAAATGAACAGCCCCAAGCCATGCTTAAACCTAGAATTACGAAACTTGGTACACATGTGTATCTTGTCGGGACGTACAAAAAAGTCTCTTAGAGCCATGCTCTAAACCCAACAGGAAGTCGGCCATTTTAGATTGAATTTCATTTGACCTCGATTTTGACGTTTACAGCATTCGTATTTGATCGAACTCCTCCTAGGGATTTCGATTGATCGGCTTCAAACTCGGTCAGTCTGATCATAAGGCATGTCTGATTTAAAGTTATCAAATTGGTGACTGTATGAGCTTGCTGAAGGGGGGTTACCAGGGGTCAAAGTTCACCTACTCGCCATGAAACACGAAACTCTTATATATCCTGCACAGAAACTCACAGAGACACCAAATTTTCAGTTATTGATCAACAATAGGTGTCCTAAAATACCCTGTGGTGAAATTATGACATCGCTTAGGCCACGCCCCCTGAGAACAGGAAGTGTCATGTTTTACTGTGAACGGTCGCTATCTTAGCCCTTTGACCTAATCAACATGAAACTGTGTCCAGAGACAGAAGACATGTTGGTGTGTTGTGGATTCAAGCCCTGACCGGCTGCGATGAAGCAGCTGGGTGTGGCGGCGTGGCGAAGTGACCTGTAACGCCGATGCCATACGTTTGCTTCTAGATTCCACATGTTTCGACCGAGCTGCACCAAACTTGGCCTCAGTGATGCTGTTGTGATGCCTGACAATGCTATGTCATCATATTATGACGTCATCTAAGCCCCGCCCCCTCAGAATGAATTAGAGAGATCTTCTGTGTAATTACATAATAAACAGTACATGTTCGTCGTTTGTAGGGCAATGCTGCCCTCTGCTGGCCACTGAAATAGTTTCATTATTTCAGTAATTCGACACCAGAGGGCAGCATTGCCCTGCAGATGAAATTCTTCGATTTTGTAATACACAGGAAAAAATGAAAAATTGGTATTTCTAACACAAAAACTCACAGAGACTCCAAACTTTCAGTGATTGATCGTCATCAGGTGGCCTACAATACCATATGGTCAAATGATGACATCACGTAGGCCACGCCCCCTGAGAACAGGAAGTGTCATGTTTTACTGTGAACGGTCGCTCTCTTAGCCCTTTGACCTAATCAACATGAACCTGTGTCCAGAGACAGAAGACATGTTGGTGTGTTGAGGTTTCCAACCCTGACCGGCTTTGAGATAGCAGCTGGGCGTGGCGGCGTGGCGAAGTGACCTGTAACGCCGATGCCATACTTTTGCTTCTAGATTCCACATGTTTCGACCGAGCTGCACCAAACTTGGCTTGAGTGATGCTGGTGTGATGTCTGAAAATTCTATGTCATCAGATTATGACGTCATCTAAGCCCCGCCCCCTCGGAACCGGAAGTGCCGTTTTTTTCCTTGGAAAGCTCTGTTTATGGCTCTCTTGACCTAATCAAGGTGATTCTGTGTTGGATGACAGATAGGAAGTTGGTCTCGCTTGCTTTAAAGTGCCAAGAGTTTTCAATGGCGGCAACGCCGTTCGTATACGTTTGCCTCTACATTCCACATATTTTGACCGAGCTGCATCAAACTTGGCCTGAGTGATCCTGGAGGCTTGCCCGTCGATCCTACGTCATCACATTATGACGTCATCTAAGCCCCGCCCCCTCGGAACCGGAAGTGCCGTTTTGTTCCTTGGAAAGCTCCGTTTATGGCTCTCTTGACCTAATCAAGATGATTCGGATGATGAGCTCTGTCATTGCTCGCTGCGGGCTGAACCGTGTGGGCGTGGCCAAATGGCGAATATCAGTCCCTCGCCATATTCATACGTTTGGCTCTAATTCAAGCATGGATCATCCGATTGGCTCCAAACTGGATATGTATGACCTTTGTTCACCTCTAAAGAGCCCAACGGGATTGAGATGTAATTTGGCTCCACTGCGCCCCCTAAGTTAATACATCGGCTGTATCTCCTCGACGCATCGACCGATCTGCACCAGATTTTTTGACAGTCGTCGGGGAGCGCCGCCGAACGCATTCACGCGTGTCGCCCGGTGGACGGGCGTGGAAAATGCGCGACAGCTTCTGCGGCGGCTAGCGGGCGGCGGTGCTGGAAACTGCGGCAGAGCTTCTGCGGTGGGGAGTTAGCTGCGGCTCTGGAAATCATGCGAGAGCTTCTGCGGTGGCTGGAACCCCCGCGGTGGCCAATAGGCCGGAGCGGCGCTTGCTGCGAGGGCCGCCCGAGGCTGCTTGCAGCTTTAATTATTATTACGATTCTGCCCCCCTAAAGAGGAGCCTTTTTGGGGGCTTTATCATATTCAAAAACTCACCAAACTTGGCGGTCGCGACTAGAAAATTTAAAAATTTTGAATTTTAAGGTTGTCGCAAAAATCGCAAAAAAAATTGCTGAACGGCGGCAACTAGCAATTTTCTGTTGACACAATGGTATGAACGTACTTCATCGTAGAGACATGAAATTTGGTACACTTGTAGAGCTCACCAAAAGACTCAGAACTTACATTGAATGTTATAAGCCAACTATCACAGAAAGTCGGCCATTTTGTATTGAACGTCCATTTTTTACCTCGAGTTTGACGTTTACAGCCTTCGTATTTGATCGAACTCCTCCTAGGGATTTCGATTGATCGACTTCAAACTCGGTCAGTCTGATCATAAGGCATGTTTGATTTAAAGTTATCAAATTGGTGAGTTTTGGAGCATGCTGAAGGGGGGTTAGCAGGGGTCAAAGTTCACCTACTCGCCATGAAACACGAAACTCTTATATTTCCTATATAAAAACACATAGAGGGACCAAACTTTCACTGATTGATCGTCATCGGGTGTCCTAAAATACCCTGTGGTGAAATGATGACATCACTTAGGCCACGCCCCCTGAGAACAGGAAGTGTCATGTTTTACTGTGAACGGTCGCTATCTTAGCCCTTTGACCTCATCAACATGAAACTGTGTCCAGAGACAGAAGACATGTTGGTGTGTTGAGCATTCCAACCCCGACCGGCTTTGACATAGCAGGTGGGCGTGGCGGCGTGGCGAAGTGACCTGTAACGCTGTTGCCATACGTTTGGCTCTGAATTCCACAATTTCGGGCCCAGCTGCTCCAAACTCACTAGGATGGATCCTTATCCACCCACCGACAGGAATTCATAACAAAATTTGGTGGGCGTGGCCTAATTTATCTATAGCGCCCCCTAGAGTATTTTAAATGAACAGCCCCAAGCCATGCTTTAACCTAGAATTACGAAACTTGGTACATATGTGTATCTTGTCAGGACGTACAAAAAAGTCTATTAGAGCCATGGTCGAAACCCAACAGGAAGTCGGCCATTTTCTATTGAAGGTCCATTTTGGACCTCGAGTTTGACGTTTACAGCCTTCGTATTTGATCGAACTCCTCCTAGGGATTTCGATTGATCGGCTTCAAACTCGGTCAGTCTGATCATAAGGCATGTTTGATTTAAAGTTATCAAATTGGTGACTGTATGAGCTTGCTGAAGGGGGGTTACCAGGGGTCAAAGTTCACCTACTCGCCATGAAACACCAAACTCTTATATATCCTGCACAGAAACTCACAGAGACACCAAACGTTCAGTGATTGGCCGTCATCGGGTGTCCTAAAATACCCTGTGGTGAAATGATGACATCACTTAGGCCACGCCCCCTGAGAACAGGAAGTGTCATGTTTTACTGTGAACGGTCGCTATCTTAGCCCTTTGACCTAATCAACATGAAACTGTGTCCAGAGACAGAAGACATGTTGGTGTGTTGTGGATCCAAGCCCTGACCGGCTGCGATGAAGCAGCTGGGTGTGGCGGCGTGGCGAAGTGACCTGTAACGCCGATGCCATACGTTTGCTTCTAGATTCCACATGTTTCGACCGAGCTGCACCAAACTTGGCTTGAGTGATGCTGGTGTGATACCTGAAAATTCTATGTCATCAGATTATGACGTCATCTAAGCCCCGCCCCCTCAGAACAGGAAGTGCTATTTTTTTCCTTGGAAACTTTCATCTATGGCTCTCTTGACCTAATCAAGGTGATTCTGTGTTGGATGACAGATAGGAAGTTGGTCTCGCTTGCTTTAAAGTGCCAACAGTTTTCAATGGCGGCAACGCCGTTCGTATACGTTTGCCTCTACCTTCCACATATTTTGACCGAGCTGCATCAAACTTGGCCTGAGTGATCCTGGAGGCTTGCCCGTCAATCCTACGTCATCACATTATGACGTCATCTAAGCCCCGCCCCCTCGGAACCGGAAGTGCCGTTTTTTTCCTTGGAAAGCTCTGTTTATGGCTCTCTTGACCTAATCAAGATGATTTGGATGATAAACTCTGTCAATGCTCGCAGCTGGCTGAACCGTGTGGGCGTGGCCAAATGGCGAATATCAGTCCCTCGCCATATACATACGTTTGGTTCTAATTCACACATGGATCATCCGATTGGCGCCAAACTGGACATGTATGACCTTTGTTCACCTCTAAAGAGCCCGACGGGTTTGAGATGTAATTTGACTCCACTGCGCCCCCTAAGTTGATACATCGGCCGTATCTCCTCGACGCATCAACCGATCTGCACCAGATTTTTTGACAGTCGTCGGGGAGCGCCGCTGAACGCATTCACGCCTGTCGCCCGGTGGACGGGCGGGGAAAATGCGCGACAGCTTCTGCGGCGGCTGGCGGGCGGCGATGCTGGAATCTGCGGCAGAGCTTCCGCGGTGGGGAGCAGGCTGCGGCTCTGGAAAGCGCGCGAGAGCTTCTGCGGTGGCCGGAACCCCCGCGGTGGCCAATAGGCCGGAGCGGCGCTTGCTGCGAGGGCCGCCCGAGGCTGCTTGCAGCTTTAATTAGGCCCGAGCAGCAAAGCGCTGCGAAGGCCTATTGTATCTGTACTGTTTATTATTATTATTATTATTATTATTCTTCCCACCTCTTCGTGTGCCTTTTTGGGGGCTTTATCATATTCAAAAACTCACCAAACTTGGCGGTCGCGACTAGAAAAATTAAAAATTTTGAATTTTAAGGTTGTCGCAAAAATCGCAAAAAAAATTGCTCAACGGCGGCAACTAGCAATTTTCTGTTGACACAATGGTATGAACGTATTTCATCGTAGAGACATGAAATTTGGTACACTTGTAGAGCTCACCAAAAGACTCAGAACTTACATTTAATGTTATTAGCCAACTATCACAGGAAGTCGGCCATTTTGTCTTGAACGTCCATTTTTTTCCTCGATTTTGACGTTTACAGCCTTCGTATTTGATCGAACTCCTCCTAGGGATTTCGATTGATCGGCTTCAAACTTGGTCAGTCTGATCATAAGGCATGTTTGATTTAAAGTTATCAAATTGGTGAGTTTTGGAGTATGTTGAAGGGTGGTTAGCAGGGGTCAAAGTTCACCTACTCGCCATGAAACACGAAACTCTTATATTTCCTATACAAAAACACAGAGAGGGACCAAACTTTCAGAGATTGGTCGTCATCGGGTGTCCTAAAATACCCTGTGGTGAAATTATTTTTTTAAGTAGGCCACGCCCCCTGAGAACAGGAAGTGTCATGTTTTACTGTGAACGGTCGCTATCTTAGCCCTTTGACCTAATCAACATGAAACTGTGTCCAGAGACAGAAGACATGTTGGTGTGTTGAGTAATCCAACCCCGACCGGCTGCGATGAAGCAGGTGGGCGTGGCGGCGTTGCGAACGCTGTCGAATTTCGTTTGGCTCTGAATTCCACAATTTCGGGCCCAGCTGCTCCAAACTCACTAGGATGGATCCTTATCCACCCACCGACAGGAATTCATAACAAAATTTGGTGGGCGTGGCCTAATTTCTCTATAGCGACCCCTAGAGTATTTTAAATGAACAGCCCCAGGCCATGCTTTATCCTAGAATTACGAAACTTGGTACATATGTGTATCTTTTCAGGACGTACAAAAAAGTCTCTTGGAGCCATGCTCTAAACCCAACAGGAAGTCGGCCATGTTGTATTGAAGGTCCATTTTGGACCTCGAGTTTGACGTTTACAGCCTTCGTATTTGATCGAACTCCTCCTAGGGATTTCGATTGATCGGCTTCAAACTCGGTCAGTCTGATCATAAGGCATGTCTGATTTAAAGTTATCAAATTGGTGACTGTATGAGCTTGCTGAAGGGGGGTTAGCAGGGGTCAAAGTTCACCTACTCGCCATGAAACACGAAACTCTTATATTTCCTATACAAAAACACAGAGAGGGACCAAACTTTCATTGATTGATCGTCATCGGGTGTCCTAAAATACCCTGTGGTGAAATTATTTTTTTAAGTAGGCCACGCCCCCTGAGAACAGGAAGTGTCATGTTTTACTGTGAACGGTCGCTATCTTAGCCCTTTGACCTAATCAACATGAAACTGTGTCCAGAGACAGAAGACATGTTGGTGTGTTGAGTTATTCCAACCCCGACCGGCTGCGATGAAGCAGGTGGGCGTGGCGGCGTTGCGAACGCCGTCGAATTTCGTTTGGCTCTGAATTCCACAATTTCGGGCCCAGCTGCTTCAAACTCACTAGGATGGATCCTTGTACACCCACCGACAGGAATTCATAACAAAATTTGGTGGGCGTGGCCTAATTTCTCTATAGCGACCCCTAGAGTATTTTAAATGAACAGCCCCATGCCATGCTTTATCCTAGAATTACGAAACTTGGTACACATGTGTATCTTGTCGGGACGTACAAAAAAGTCTCTTAGAGCCATGCTCTAAACCCAACAGGAAGTCGGCCATTTTAGATTGAATTTCATTTGACCTCGATTTTGACTTTTACAGCCTTCGTATTTGATCGAACTCCTCCTAGGGATTTCGATTGATCGACTTCAAACTCGGTCAGTCTGATCATAAGGCATGTCTGATTCAAAGTTATCAATATGGTGACATTTGAACATGTGGAAGGGGGGTTAGCAAGGCTCAAAGTTCCCCTGTGATCGACTGTGTAATACAAAGGGCTTTGTCATGTGTAGGGCAATGCTGCCCTCTGGTGTCGAATAACTGAAATTACTGAAATAGTTTCATTATTTCAGTAATTCGACACCAGAGGGCAGCATTGCCCTACAGAGTTCAATTTTGTAATGTAGGAAAAAATTAAAAATTTGTAATTCTACTGTGAACGGTCGATAGCTTCTGCACCAAACTTTGCACGAGTGACCATGGCGGGATCCCTGACGACCCTATGTCATCATATTATGACGTCATCTAAGCCCCGCCCCCTCGGAACCGGAAGTGCCGTTTTTTTCCTTGGAAAGCTCCGTTTATGGCTCTCTTGACCTAATCAAGATGATTCGGATGATGAGGTCTGTCATTGCTCGCTTCTGGCTGAACCATGTGGTCGTGGCCAAACGGCGAATATCAGTCCCTCGCCATATTCATACGTTTGGCTCTAATTCACACATGGATCATCCGATTGGCTCCAAACTGGATATGTATGACCTTTGTTCACCTCTAAAGAGCCCAACGGGATTGAAATGTAATTTGGTCCACTGCGCCCCCTAAGTTAATACATCGGCCGTATCTCCTCGACGCATCGACCGATCTGCACCAGATTTTTCGACAGTCGTCGGGGAGCGCCGCCGAACGCATTCACGCGTGTCGCCCGGTGGCCGGGCGGGGAAAATGCGCGACAGCTACTGCGGCGGCTGGCGGGCGGCGGTGCTAGAAACTGCGGCGGAGCTTCTGCGGTGGGGAGTTGGCTGCGGCTCTGGAAAACGCGCGAGAGCTTCTGCGGTGGCCGGAACCCCCGCGGTGGCCAATAGGCCGGAGCGGCGCTTGCTGCGAGGGCCGCCCGAGGCTGCTTGCAGCTTTAATTATTATTCTTACCCCCTCTTCGTGCGCCTTTTTGGGGGCTTTATCATATTCAAAAACTCACCAAACTTGGCGGAAGCGACTAGGCGGTTTAAAAATTTTGAATTTTAAGGTCGCCGCAAAAATCGCAAAAAAAATTGCTCAACGGCGGCAACTAGCAATTTTCAACAGACCCATTGCTATTCACTTACTTCATCGTAGAGACTTGAAATTCGGTACAGTTGTAGAGCTCACTAAGACGCTCAGAATTTACAAGTAATGTCATAGTGCAAGTATCACAGGAAGTCGGCCATTTTGTATTGAAGGTCCATTTTTTACCTCGAGTTTGACGTTTACAGCCTTCGTATTTGATCGAACTCCTCCTAGGGATTTCGATTGATCGGCTTCAAACTCGGTCAGTCTGATCATAAGGCATGTCTGATTTAAAGTTATCAAATTGGTGAGTTTTGGAGCATGTTGAAGGGGGGTTACCAGGGGTCAAAGTTCACCTACACGCCATGAAACAAAAACCTCTTATATTTCAAAAACAAAAACACATAGAGGGACCAAACTTTCAGTGATTGATCGGCATCGGGTGTCCTATAATACCCTGCAGTGAAATTTTTTTTTTACGTAGGCCACGCCCCCTGAGAGCCGGAAGTGTAATGTTTTACTGTGAACGGTCGCTATCTTAGCCCTTTGACCTAATCAACATGAAACTGTGTCCAGAGACAGAAGACATGTTGGTGTGTTGTGGATTCCAACCCCGACCGGCTGCGATGAAGCAGGTGGGCGTGGCGGCGTTGCGAACGCCATCGAATTTCGTTTGGCTCTGAATTCCACAGTTTCGGGGAGAGCTGCTCCAAACTCACTAGGATGGATCCTTATACACCCGCCAACAGGAATCCATAGCGAAATTTGGTGGGCGTGGCCTAATTTCTCTACATCTCCCCCTAGAATATTTTAAAAAATCAGCCCCAAGCCATGCTTTATCCTAGAATTACGAAACTTGGTACACATGTGTATCTTGTCAGGACGTACAAAAAAGTCTCTTGGAGCCATGCTCTAAACCCAACAGGAAGTCGGCCATTTTGGATTGAAGGTCCATTTTGGACCTCGAGTTTGACGTTTACAGCCTTTGCATTTGATCGAACTCCTCCTAGGGATTTCGATCGATCGGCTTCAAACTCGGTCAGTCTGATCATAAGGCATGTCTGATTTAAAGTTATCAAATTGGTGACTGTATGAGCTTGCTGAAGGGGGGTTACCAGGGGTCAAAGTTCACCTACTCGCCATGAAACACGAAACTCTTATATTTCCTATACAAAAACACATAGAGGGACCAAACTTTCTGGGATTGATCGTTATGGGGTTACCTAAAATACCCTGTGGTGAAATTATTTTTTTACGTAGGCCACGCCCCCTGAGAACAGGAAGTGTCATGTTTTACTGTGGACGGTCGTTATCTTAGCCCTTTGACCTAATCAACATGAAACTGTGTCCAGAGACAGAAGACATGTTGGTGTGTTGTGGATTCCAACCCCGACCGGCTGCGATGAAGCAGGTGGGGGTGGCGGCGTTGCGAACGCCATCGAATTTCGTTTGGCTCTGAATTCCACAGTTTCGGGGTGAGCTGCTCCAAACTCACTAGGATGGATCCTTATCCATCCCCGAACAGGAATCCATAGCGAAATTTGGTGGGCGTGGCCTAATTTCTCTACATCTCCCCCTGGAATATTTTAAAAAATCAGCCCCAAGCCATGCTTTATCCTAGAATTACGAAACTTGGTACACATGTGTATCTTGTCAGGACGTACAAAAAAGTCTCTTGGAGCCATGCTCTAAACCCAACAGGAAGTCGGCCATTTTAGATTGAAGTTCATTTGACCTCGATTTTGACATTTAGAGCCTTCGTATTTGATCGAACTCCTCCTAGGGATTTCGATTGATCGGCTTCAAACTCGGTCAGTCTGATCATAAGGCATGTCTGATTTAAAGTTATCAATATGGTGAGTTTTGGAGCATGTTGAAGCGGGGTTAGCAGGGCTCAAAGTTCCCCTGTGATCGACTGTGTAATATGTAATTACAAAGGGGATCCTTTATCATTCCGTAGTGCAATGCTGCCCTCTGGTGTCGAATTACTGAAATTACTGAAATAGTTTCATTATTTCAGTAATTCGACACCAGAGGGCAGCATTGCACTACGGAAAGACAGAGTTCAATTTTGTAATGTAGGAAAAAATTAAAAATTTGTAATTCTACTGTGAACGGTCGATAGCTTCTGCACCAAACTTTGCACGAGTGACCCTGGCGGGACCCTGACGACCCTATGTCATCATATTGTGACGTCATCTAAGCCCCGCCCCCTCAGAACCGGAAGTGCCGTTTTTTTACTTGGAAAGCTCCGTTTATGGCTCTCTTGACCTAATCAAGGTGATTCGGATGATAAACTCTGTCAATGCTCGCTGCTGGCTGAACCGTGTGGGCGTGGCCAAATGGCGAATATCAGTCCCTCGCCATATGCATACGTTTGGCTCTAATTCACGCATGGATCATCCGATTGGCGTCAAACTGGATATGTATGACCTTTGTTCACCTCTAAAGAGCCCGACGGGTTTGAGATGTAATTTGACTCCACTGCGCCCCCTAAGTTAATACATGGGCTGTATCTCCTCGACGCATGGACCGATCTGCACCAGATTTTTTGACAGTCGTCGGGGAGCGCCGCCGAACGCATTCACGCGTGTCGCCCGGTGGACGGGCGGAGAAAATGCGCGACAGCTACTGCGGCGGCTAGCGGGCGGCGGTGCTAGAAACTGCGGCAGAGCTTCTGCGGTGGGGAGTTGGCTGCGGCTCTGGAAATCGTGCGAGAGCTTCTGCGGTGGCTGGAACCCCCGCGGTGGCCAATAGGCCGGAGCGGCGCTTGCTGCGAGGGCCGCCCGAGGCTGCTTGCAGCTTTAATTTTTTTTTTTTTTTTCCTTTTCTTTTTTTTATATTACAAGCTGTTGCACTCAAGGGTGTATTGCAATGTCAACATGACTCTTTGGCTATCAGTTAGCAGACACAAACAAGTGGAATCAGTACAGGGCTGAACCAGAGTTGAGGTCACTTGGTAAGTTTGAGTCTGTGTGACCTCATGTGGAAGGGAGGGAAGCATGGGCAGAGTATCATCCTCTTCTGTCTTCAGCTGTATAAACACATACACCCCATGAAGCAACCATAGAAACTTTGTTGCTCAGCACAGGAAAAAACTAAATTAAATAAACAAACACAAAAGCTGATCTATTCTAACAGCTGAAATATTTCCATCGAATGCTCTTAGAGGAACAAAAACAGGAAATATGTGATTAATGTTAGTGACATATCAGTGGGGATGTTTATGTGAGGTTATCGACGTTTCTCTCGTGTGGCTTTTATAGATGTTCTATATTGAGGTTATAATTTCACCCTATTTTTTAAAAGAGGGTGAAGAGACCCTTATGTGTATTTCCGTCCGCAGAACATGCACGCCCAAGACATTTAACACTTCATTTGGATTCGTTTCAATTCTAATTTTCAGCATATGCAGTAAGCCTCTTATCATTGTCTCCATTCAGGATGTTTTTGCCTATAAAGAGGTTGGCGTCCCGCTGTGTCGGATCTTCACAGTTAACCCCAAAGGGGAGCTGATCCAGGAGCAGACCAAGGGCAACAAGTCATCGTGAGTAAATTTAAAAAAAAAGAATGATCTGATTGATGCTGCAAATCACGGTCTCACAGGGACTTTTCTTCACTTCCTCACATTCAACATCAAAGCTCTAAACTTGCATCCTTAAGTAACCTCATGCTTGTAATTGTCTCAATTATTCTCCAGTTTGTCTAAAGATGCTTCTGTGGACACTTATTTTGTCGACATTTAGCTTAGTCTTTGTCTTGAAAAAACTACTGTGAACTCTGGCCAAGCTGAAAACTAAAGAGCAATTCTGCTGCTTCTGGTCCTATTTAAAGTAACAAAAGTTCAATTTTCCATTTGCTCACAGGTTAACCAAACAGAACCACCTGGATTCAAATTAAGTTGGTTTAAGAGCGACCACTACTCTCAATCATCAAATAAAAACATCTCTTACAATAAAATATAACTTTTCAAAACCTTGTTATACCTACATACAGTCATTACCTAAATGCATGTTGGGGGTCCTTTACTATTGGATAAATGTTGTACATCACTTCTTGTAAGCTGCTTTTCTATAAATATAATACGTCTGACTAAAATTCGCTAACACGCTTCTTTCCGTCCACAGCTACGGCAGACTTAGTGAGCTGGTGGAGCACGTTTTCCCTCTGCTGAGTAAGGAGCAGAACGAAGCCTTTGTGATGCCTGAATTTAGCTCCTTCTGTTATTGGAGACAGCCGCTACCAGAAATCAACCTCGATGAACCGCTCTAACGCTGCACACTCACCCAGCCATTCATCTATGTGGGACTAAACTTAAACACATGTGAAGTGGATCCAATAGCACTTAGGCACACACAGCTCTACGATTACCAGAGAAACAGGGTTAAGACTAAACTAAAACATAACTTGAAAACTGTATTTATTTTAACGAGTGGAGATTAACATCAGCTCAAACTTCACCACTGGAAAACGGACTAATCGCTTACTAATGCCAGGTCGCTCTACTTGACGACCGGCCTGTAGTTGAGTTGTGCAGGGATAGCAAGCTAAAATAAATATTTTTTTCAAACAAAATACTTTTAGTAGCTCAGAAGGCACTCAGTTTACTTTTCTTCATTTCATTTTACACATTTCTTAATTATACCGTGTGAGAGGAGTTTGGCACTAAGCAGGCGTAGTGTGACCTGACAAAAAAGTGAACAATGATTGTAATAGCTGGTTGGTGTTAGATTTCCCCAACCGTGATGCTCGAACTCATTAGTTTGCAGGAGCCTACTGTAGCAATGCTGCTTGAAGTAAAATTTTTCTGACACTCTTTAATTACATCGCACATTTCTGTTGGCTTCTTCTAAAGGTCATGAACTACATGCGCAGTGAGTTATGTTTGATATTGTTTGTAATCGAGGTAAAAACTCAGAGTATGCCAAGAATGTATGGATCCGCACTTAGTTGTGGCAAAAATGAAGCAGCTTCATGGTATATTGTCCAGCGGTTGTTGTAAAATGTTTGTTCTGTTGTACAAGCTATACAGACCAGATGTGTTCTGTTAACAGTCATTATTTAAAATTAATATATTAAGTTATTGATTTCTGTTGTAATTCCATTGCCTGTCAGGAAAAAAGTAATTTATCTCCAGTGCAATGAGAAAATGCTTAAAATGGTATTTTGTGTGGTTGGCCACAAATTCTTACGCGCTTAACCAGAGCTGCTCAGCTTTGTCCGATCTCTCTTCAGTCATGTCTCCCACAGCAAGCTGTTTATTTTATTTAATGGTGAAGCTCTCGACATGTAAGGCACATAAAGATTCCTAGCAAACCTCAAAGTCCACAGCTCAAGTATTAATACATGTAAATATAAGCGATGACGCTCAAGTTGCGACAGCGAAGATGGGCTGATCCGAAAGCAGCTTAAAAATTAGGGATTTCCGTTTGAAAGCTTCTTCTATGAAAGATTATAGGATGTTGGTGTGTGTGTGTGTGTGTGTGTGTGTGTCTACATGCATGTATGTGTGCTTACCTAATCACTGAGTGCTGCTGGTGGGGTGGCAGTGTTCTGCACTCCTTTATTCTCCCTCAGTGGCTTTTCCGAGACTTGTCCAATGCACTTTGTCTAAGCTGCAGACTTAAACACTTGCATCTAACCAACATGCACTTCATAGGAAGTAACCTAAAGTATGCCATTATTACAAAATCAAGAGTTCTAGTTTTATCTTTAACATCTATCAGTTTTATCTCAAATATAATGATTTGAAGAAGTGTTTAACAGTGGAGGGTTTTCTTGTTTTGCCAGTCAAAACTGAGAATGAAATCTTAAAACTAACATAAGGCTGTCATTCCGATCCCCCCTGTAGCTTCATTATGCTTGTGTAGTTGTGCATGTTTATTTGTATGACAGATAATATGAGAACCGATGGAGTTTCTTTGATGAGCAGAGGAAGAGACATTAGTTCTAGTTTGGACATAAACAGGAAATACTTGACTCTGTCCGGGAAGCTTTTTGAAGCTCTTCCTTGGCTTTATGTGTGATTTCGAAGAACATGATTTAATGACCAGGATCATATCTTTCTCCCGAGTACGACATAGGATGTGCTTTAGAGAACTGACGGAGTTGGAACAAATGGAACCAGATTACGTGGATGAAAAAAAAGAAAAAAAGCACAACGTAAAAGCTATAGCTACATCTAGTTTCTCTTAGTTCGAGTAATGTTGCTCTGATGTTTTGTGATATATGATGTGTGTTTTTTGATTCCTTAGCTTCTTCTCTACAAAGTTTGAAGTTAGATACGTTTATCTTAGAATTAACAAAAGGAATTTCATTCTTTCTATGAAAGTAAAGCATCTTGTGTGAAAGAATCACACTTCATCCTCTATGATTCCAGGATATATAATATAAAATGCTCATATTCACTGTGAAACAGGATCCGGTGTATATGCTAATCATCACATTTTTCTGTCTCGATGCCTTTTTTGTTCATGTCATTTCTTACAAATGTATATCATAATTTGTTTTGTTTGGATGTAATGCTTGCTCTTTGATTGTTTCTGACAAATATAAACACCTTATACGTATGCTGTGTTTGATTTGTATAGAGATGTGGTTTAAAGTATGTTTGAAGAAACAAATCTCTGGTGAGAAGAAGAAAAATACAGGCCTGATGAAATTAGCAATATGTGGCTTGTGGTCTTATTTGTATTAAATATCTAACTAAATCCATTTGTCTCTGAATTGCTTTTCATTTCAAGTCAATAAAACTTAAAACCAAAGGCTGCTGGAGTTGCTTTGACTTTTAGCCTGATACTTGATGCCATTTATAAAATGCATTAAAAATATATTTTAGCTCAACTCCCTTAGGTTGTTAAATATTTCACAAATTTTACTGAACATCAAATAGAAACAGTAAGCAGAACAGTTTTTAATTAAAACCAGAGTCTGACTTTTAGGGCTTAGCAGAAACTGAATTGATGTCTAGAAAGTTCTTGCCTTTGGAACATTTTCCAAATCTCAGGGGCGGGGGGGAGACTTTCATGCACACCCACTTTACGCAATATTCCCAGGGAGTATTTTTGCCTTCTAACCTCGTCTTTCTTAGAACATCTTCTGAAGGCGGCCAAGTTTGACATTTTAAAAGAATATGTTGCAATCTCTCTATCTTAATGTTATTTACAATACATTTGTTAATCATCTGCAGTTTCTTTCTTGGTATCTTGTACACAGTAGGGAAAAAAGGAAGCTCTTATTTTTGTGTTGGAATACCCACCAAAAGTATTCACTCCTAAACTTTTCTCATTGTGACACTTTATGTTCAGGATCTCTCTAGGAACAACACAAGTAGAGAATAATTGTAGAGTGGATTTTTTTTGTTGAAAATCAAAAACCCTTTTATAGAACCTCTTTTTGTTGCAACACAGTGAACCCCCTAGACCACAGGTGTCAAACTCCAGTCCTCGAGGGCCGCTGTCCTACAGCTTTTAGATGTGCCACAGGTACAAAACACTGGAATGAAATGGCTTAATTACCTCCTCCTTGTGTAGATCAGTTCTCTGAGCCTTGCTAATGACCTAATTATTCTATTCAGGTGTGGTGCAGCAGAGGCACATCTAAAAGTTGGAGGACACCGGCCCTTGAGGACTGGAGTTTGACACCCCTGCCCTAGACCCATCTTCCCATCAGCTCAGACCAACATCTATGTCTCCGCTCAAGAAAAGCAGTCCCTCAAGATGTTGTCACCACCATGTTTAACAGTGAAAATGATGTCCTGAATGACTTTGCCACACGTGGAGCAAAACTGTAGTTTTGGTTTTATCTGAACAGAGCACACGTTTGCTGCTGTTATTTAAACAGGATTTCTTCTGCCTTTTCTTTCGCCCATCTTGTGTGGAGTGCACTGCTAATGGTTGCCATGTCAACACATCCTCCCTCCTCAGCTGTGGATTGGTGCAGCTCCTCCATTGTTTTCACAGGCCTCTTTGCTGCTTCTTGGATTGTTTCCTTTGCCTGACCCTTGAAATTAAACTGCTGACAAGATTCCACTAATTTTATGTAGGAAGAAAATTCTAGAAAATTATGCGTACCGATTTTCAGATTTGTAATTCCCTAAAAATTTTAATCTATGTACGATTTTCCTTCCACTTAACAAATACGCACAACTTTGTTTCAATCTGTCATTTTAAATTGACAGATTTAAAATGACAGATTAAATTAGATTTAATCTGTACATTGTATAATGTTATACAATTAAGTTCCCTGAAACAAAAAAGTGGGAAAAAAAAAGAAAATTGGTGTAAAGACTTTTGCAAGGCACAGGTGTTTATAGTTCTGCCTTGTATATTTTCAAGTCTTTGTTGATCAATGAAAGGTCTGGCATGGATGAACTCCTTCAGTTTCCATCCCAACCAATTAAAATTCTTTGCAGATTCTGGGGTGGGATGAAATCGCAACAGAACAAGTTATATTTCTGCTCTTCTTTATCATGCTCCCCTGGACAGCTGCCCATATCAAAGAGCCTCAAATATTGTCAGCTGACAATATTTTTGAGACATTTTTGTTGTTACAGAAAAGTCAAGTTTTTATGCATTTTATTGGTAAACAATTCACAATAGATACAAAATTTCATTGTAACAATATATTAGATACAAACCCTGCCTCTCGAGCTCAGGTGTCTTTCTATTAGTGGCTTGCAATGTAACAGCTTCTTAAATGAACATATTACTGGGAGTGTTCACACAACAACACAGCATATTAATCTGCAGCATCCCAGCAAGTCAGTGTAAAATAAGGTTTCATCATTCCGTCCAGTCCGGGCGTCTGATAATGAGCGTCTCAACTGCGTTCTGGCTAACTTTTGGCCGCCGGCGAGTACAAGTAAATGGCACTGTAGGTGGAAAGAACCTCCCCGGAGTTAGTCGAGGCCAGCTGGCCTTCGGTCCTCACCAGACTGACACGGTCTCCTTTCCTCAGTGGTAGAATCAGACTGAAGGACACGGTTCCTCCACAGGCGCAGTTAGCACCGTCCGAGGCCCTGGTTGAGCTCCTGAGTCTGTGTACACTGCGGTTTGAAACGGAGAGCACTGCATCTATCCAGTCGCCCTGCTTTGCAGTCAGCAAGCCTGAAATCGAGTATCGGCCCCTGTGTGGAACAGTAAAAACTCCTGTAGACAGGAAAAAAGATGTAATATTAGAGTGATCCTTTTAAACTCACTGAATAATCATCAACATGCTGTTATGTGTTGTGGATGAACCCTGTATAAAGACCAGCACATCTCAACACTTTATACATTCGCTGTAAATAAAGACAAGCTAACCTTCTGTCTAACTGTTTGACACAAACAGGATAAATTGTTCCTGTTTTGGGTTAGCTGGGATTGGAATAGAATACATAAATGGTTATTGTCTCTCATTGTGGAATCATGAGGTCTGCAAATTTTTACAAATTGTTCTGGGGTTTCTTTTGACCCCTTGGATGAGTCATTGATTTGTTCTTGGACTAACGTGGGTAGGGCGGACATTTCTGAGAAGGTTCACCTCAGTTTGGGGATAATGGCTCTCGCTGTGGTTGTCTGGAGTTCCAAAATGTTAGCAAAAGTTTGCAACCCTGTCATAACCAATAGACACCAATGAATTAGGTCCTCTGTTCCTGAATTTCTTTTGGCCTGAGAATTGTCTTTTGCTTTTTAAGATGTCTTTGTGCCGATACTGTTAAATTAAAGATCTTTGAAGTTGTAACATGACAAAGTTAGAAAATGTTCAAGAGGCATCAAGACTTTTCCGAGACATTGAAGATGTGACAGTTTTTCTTTCTGATATTTTTACAAGAATTTAATGTTTGATTTATGAACATCCAAAAATCCTGAGGTGAAAGTGAACATGAGTTTGTACCTGTTTGGGGGTTGTAGTGTCCTCCATCGTTGACTAGCACCTTGTTAAAGAGAATGATGTTGAGCCCAACATCATCACTGAAGGTTGGGCTCTGTGTGAGGCCAGCAGAGAAGGAGAACTGGTCTGCAGAGATGCTGCTGTTCACTGAATCTAGATCAGGAAGAGTGACACAGGCTTATATATTGCTACATAAACCTGATCATAAACTTATAACAAGTCCCAATATCAGGGATCAATATTAAACTCTGAAAACAAATGCAACATATATATATTTTTTTAAAATAGAAAGGTAGTTTGAAGAAAGACTATCTGGCGATTCTGATATATGTGGATTCACCGGGCTCAAATGCGCTTTTGGTGTTGCTGTAGCTACAAAGTAAAACATTGTGGTCAAAATGTTATCTTAAGTGCAGAAAACTTGAAAACAGGCATCTTTATTTTCATTAATGCTTTATTTATATTTCTTCTCTCTTCAGCATCAATGTAAAGTTCAATTGCACAGCAAGCTGAGAATGATCTGCAATAATAATTTAAATAAAATCAGTTATCAGAGCCAGTTTAAAACTTTGTACCGGGTGCCTGCATACAACTTAAAATCTTTCACAATCTGCCCACACCTTCTTGAGAAAAACACATCCAGTTCCCACTCCCTCGCACTTCCAGGCTACAAATTATTCACAGCTTTGTTCCAGCTATTTTTTTATTTATTTTTTGCTTTGGTGTAAAAGAAAAGCTGCAGATGCATGCACTGTAACAGCTGCCGTACCTCCTTGGCTGGCTGGTTTAGGCTCGGAAGGCATAGACTGCAGAGGAGGATAGCCTGGAAGAGACAGATGACAAACACATTATGTTTTATCATCAACTGAAGACGGAGATGAGTTAGGGTGCTTCTGCCAGAAGTAGTTTGGTTTTATGTCTAAATATCATGCCAGAGATGGTAGAAAAAGTAAAACAACATTCACAACACTTGCAATATATCCATACCTGGTACATATTTTGTCACTTTACAATTATGGACCTTAATGCTATTTCATCTGGGTTTTACATCTCAACCAATTCAAAGTAATTCAAATAAAGTTAAAAATTGAGTCTCCGTGTAATGCAGAAAACTGTGTGACGACAAACTACCACTGCACATGATCCTGGATACAGTACCTTCACTATGGAGTAGGGTAGTGGCGACATTATGCTTGCTTCCATCGGCAGGAAAATGGAAAATTGCAAGAGTTCATATAAAGATGGAACTATGCTGAAGATTAACTACTAGACACAGAGCAATCCAGAAAAAAAAGAAACCATTTTAGAAGCTGCTTAGGACTTGAGACAGAGGTGAAGCCTCTGAACCAGAGCTACAGTGAAATGCTAGATAAAAGTCTATTCAAGAGTTAGATTGATCAACAATCTTAAAACTTTATGTTCACTGACGATGTACATCCAATCTGACTGAGCTTGAGCTATTTGCAAAGATAAATGGCAACAAACAATTTGCAGCTGTAATTACAGCAGAATTCCAGCACCTCTTTGACATCTGGGTATACAAATGCATGCTATACATTTCAGTTTTATTTGTAGAAAATGTTGAAACTCAATCCTTTCTTCCATTCAATCATGTCAGTTCCCAATAAAAAGCAGTAAAGTGTATGGCTGTCTTGTAACAAAATGTGAAAATGTTAAAGAGGTATGGAAACATGTCAAATATTCAAATTTCTACCTTTGGATTCTCTGTTTCAGACTTTTGATAATCAATTTTTAGCAGTTTTCCATGTTTTCTAACCTGTGGGGTGAAGTTAGGAAAGAATGTTAATTAAAATTAAAACAAATGTAATGTCTAAAAATAAAATTCTTAAGTTTGCTGAGTTTCTAATCCTGGTGAGTTTTATCTAAAAAATGAATAAAGATGTTTTATTATTTTAACTATGTTGAATATTAACTCTGTAGAATCTAGAAGAACAATCCTCGCCCCCAAATAAACATAAAACTACAAGTAAAACACAAGAAATGTTATTTCTGAAAATAAGTTTTGTCTCTTGGGTTAAGATTTTGAAGCTCACTGGCAGTACATGACTCGATCTCCCACACGATAAGGTACGATTATAACTGATGTAGGCTGTTCTCTACGCTTTACTGCCAAACAAGATAAAGGTGAGAACAAAGCCTTGGTCTTATTTTTTTCCTTTGTTATTTAAACTTCGTCCATGCAACGCATTTACAATGCATTAATTAACTCCAGAGCAAAGTCTGTTTCCTTTTGTTGTCTGCTATTTTATTGGATTTGGCCTGCACTGACATGCCCTGGGCAAGCTGTAAGAACAATTAATGGGGATGACAGAACATCTAATGCAAATTTATAACATTATGTAATTTATAGCCTTGTTATGTGTTATGCATGTCAGGCTCAGAAGAAATAAACAAACCCCATGTAACTGAACTCGGAAGTAAAGCCTGTGGATGGAGTAGAAGATCAAATTCACATTTAAATATGAGGGGCCGTTTAGGACAAAATTTACGTTTTGTCTCTCACACACTACCAAAAAGTCTCGCATACTCCAAAAAAGTAGCCACGCACACTCCAAAAAATTACGTTTTGTATCTCACACACTACCAATAAGTCTCGTATACTCCAAAAAAGTAGCCACGCACACTCCAAAAAATTACGTTTTGTATCTCACACACTACCAATAAGTCTCGCATACTCCAAAAAAGTAGCCACGCACACTCCAAAAAATTACGTTTTGTCTCTCACACACTACCAAAAACTCTCGCATACTCCAAAAAAATAGCCTCGCACACTCCAAAAAATTACGTTTTGTCCCTCACACACTACCAAAAACTCACGCATACTCAAAAAATAGCCTCGCATACTCAAAAAATTACGTTTTGTCTCTCACACACTACCAAAAACTCTCGCATACTCCAAAAAAATAGCCTCGCACACTCCAAAAAATTACGTTTTGTCCCTCACACACTACCAAAAACTCACGCATACTCAAAAAATAGCCTCGCATACTCAAAAAATTACGTTTTGTCTCTCACACACTACCAAAAACTCTCGCATACTCAAAAAAATTACATTTTGTCTCTCACACACTACCAAAAACTCACGCATACTCAAAAAAATAGCCACGCACACTCAAAAATTACTCACGCACATTCAAAAAATACTCAAATTGCGTATACACACACTACTAAAATGTCACACACACACACACAAACGTTAACTTTCTCGCTCACATACACTACTACCAGCTCGCTCACATACACTGCTAACAGCTCGCACACACACAGACGTTTATCTCTCACATACACAAGACTAAAGTTGAACACACACACAGTACTAAGACTCGTTTTATGTATGTGTGAGAGCGAGACTTTTTATGAATGTGTGAGAGCGAAACTCTTTTTGAATGTGTGAGAGTTGTCACGGAAGAGGCGGGCCATAATTTTTGGATCAAACTGCGCATGCGTAGATCCTAAACTATAAGTTTCGATTGTTGACTCACTGTATGTTCTATTACTTAGTATATTTGTGCTTTTAAATATATATAGAACGTTTAACTTTCTTGTAGATTAAATGTGCTATAGAAATAAATGAATCTGATTGATTGATTAAAAAGAGCAAAATTGCTGTAGTACAATCTGTCCACTGGGTGCCAGTATTACAGGAATTATTAACCGGCGCCAACTAGTGCCGAAGAAGAAAGAGTTTGCTATACCGAACATGGCTAACTCTAATTCGAAACGAGAGAGAATTGGTCAGGCAGCTGCCATTTTAAACACCATTCTATCTTCTCCGGAGGCAACCAGCACTTTGACAGGCGCATTAAACGATTCAACGACTGCCCGCAGTGCTACAGTAGATTCAGAACTCTCATCTCTGTTCCGTTCCGGAGCGGTGTTTAAAATGGCAGCTGCCTGACCAATTCTCTCTCGTTTCGAATTAGAGTTAGCCATGTTCGGTATAGCAAACTCTTTCTTCTTCGGCACTAGTTGGCGCCGGTTAATAATTCCTGTAATACTGGCACCCAGTGGACAGATTGTACTACAGCAATTTTGCTCTTTTTAATCAATCAATCAGATTCATTTATTTCTATAGCACATTTAATCTACAAGAAAGTTAAACGTTCTATATATATTTAAAAGCACAAATATACTAAGTAATAGAACATACAGTGAGTCAACAATCGAAACTTATAGTTTAGGATCTACGCATGCGCAGTTTGATCCAAAAATTATGGCCCGCCTCTTCCGTGACAACTCTCACACATTCAAAAAGAGTTTCGCTCTCACACATTCATAAAAAGTCTCGCTCTCACACATACATAAAACGAGTCTTAGTACTGTGTGTGTGTTCAACTTTAGTCTTGTGTATGTGAGAGATAAACGTCTGTGTGTGTGCGAGCTGTTAGCAGTGTATGTGAGCGAGAAAATTAACGTTTGTGTGTATGTGAGCGAGCTGGTAGTAGTGTATGTGAGCGAGCTGGTAGTAGTGTATGTGAGCGAGAAAGTTAACGTTTGTGAATGTGCGAGCTGTTAGTACAGTGTATGTGAGCGAGCTGATAGTAGTGTATGTGAGCGAGAAAGTTAACGTTTCTGTGTATGTGAGCGAGCTGATAGTAGTGTATGTGAGCGAGAAAGTTAACGTTTGTGTGTGTGTGTGTGACATTTTAGTAGTGTGTGTATACGCAATTTGAGTATTTTTTGAATGTGCGTGAGTAATTTTTGAGTGTGCGTGGCTATTTTTTTGAGTATGCGTGAGTTTTTGGTAGTGTGTGAGAGACAAAATGTAATTTTTTTGAGTATGCGAGAGTTTTTGGTAGTGTGTGAGAGACAAAACGTAATTTTTTGAGTATGCGAGGCTATTTTTTTGAGTATGCGTGAGTTTTTGGTAGTGTGTGAGGGACAAAACGTAATTTTTTGGAGTGTGCGAGGCTATTTTTTTGGAGTATGCGAGAGTTTTTGGTAGTGTGTGAGAGACAAAACGTAATTTTTTGGAGTGTGCGTGGCTACTTTTTTGGAGTATGCGAGACTTTTTGGTAGTGTGTGAGAGACAAAACGTAATTTTTTGGAGTGTGCGTGGCTACTTTTTTGGAGTATGCGAGACTTTTTGGTAGTGTGTGAGAGACAAAACGTAAATTTTGTCCTAAACGGCCCCTCATATTTAAAACAGAGGTTTTTACTTATTATTTGGTAGGTTTTTAATCATGTACACTTATGCTAGATTTAGATTTTTTTTCCTATGCACCTTATTCCTACCTAAAGCTTAAAAAACTATAATCTAAAAAAACTTGCCTGTTCTTTTACATACCTTCTTTACCCTACATGTAATACAAGCATTCATATTACCAGATGTACTAGTAAAGAGGATCAAACAGAACATTTAAGATTAGTCACCACTCTTTATGAAGTCAAACAAAAAGTAACAATAGTTGACAAATAGTGAAATGGTGTGATGATGCTTTATTTAGAAAAATGTAATATGTTTATGCCAATATTTAGATTTCTACCGACATGTGAAAATACAGCTTATTGTATTTTCACACAGTAAGCTGTATTTACTGTGTGAAATATAGTAAATAAAATGGTAAATAAAACAATCTAGAAAGTAAAATGGATTGTTCAACTCACCTTTTCACGTGCAATGACATGAGCCAAGCAGAAACCACTAATCAGTGACTCCAGAAGTGGGCATTTAGCATCTTATTTTATTATGTGAGTGAGTTTGGTGGTTGGTAAGGCGTAGGAGGTTGGTTGCAACTTTGTGAATACGACTTGATGCGTTGAGGCAGCATGCAACTGCATTAAGTTGCATGCTGCCTCATGCAACGTAATGCAGACCTTCTGTCTACACAAACAAAGATTCATTCACCTCAGTGTGCTGACTGCTTAATGTGACTCAAAACATCTGGGTTGTGCAAAATATATTCCTAACAATTCACCTGATATTTATTTGACCAAATTGTGGCACTGCTAGATTGTGTTCAAACCATCTAAGCTTCAGCCCGAAATGGTCAGGTGATCATTAAAAAAAATAAACAAGACAGTAATGTCACAATAAGCCTAACTTTAACCCCAGCAGAGCTCACCTGGCGCTCCAGCAAACCCTTGGACAGGTTTGCTCAATGAGTCCTCGGCTCCTCTGCGCACATTGAGTCGTCGGATGTATCCCGGAGGTCCGGCCTCTCCTGTTTCCACCACAGGCCTTACAGGAACCAGAGGCAGCGTCGGCAAATGGGGATGCTGGGGATTCAATGGCTGGTTTGGTTTACTGATCCTGATTGCGTGTTTGTTGCCCTGTGTAGGCTGGTTGGAGCCCGAGGACGGTGGAGGAATGATGACGGGGAAGTGGATTTGTTTGATTTGGGCTCTTCTCTGAGATGTATCAGGCAAAGAAGAGGGGCGATCTGGTCTCAGTGTCATTCCTTGGAGAACAAAAGAGCAGAAAATGTAAAGTTCACTTGTACTTTCACTTAAACAGAAAGCATTTCCCTACAAACTAGTACAAAGGCAGATGTACAAAATAGGAATCCTTCAGAATCTCCCTGGACATGTCTCCTGTCCTATGAATCTTCAAATAAAAAGTTTGTATTTAGTTGACATACTGAGTTTTACCTATCACTGCACCTCTCAGTCACATTACCCTTCATGAAAGCATGCACTGAAAAGGGTTCTAAACAAGGAGGTTCAAGTGAAGAAGGAGACAACATCACTGCCTCCTGGATCTCCTGAAGGAATAGGACATCACAAAAGTGTCGTCTGAAGTGAAAGCAAGCAGTGAGTGTCCTGAGGACAAATATTCTGAATATCTCTTTACTGATCCAGCTGTTTCTAACAGCTAGAGGTCAGAGAAACTTTTCTCTCAATGCAGTTACAATAAATTGTTCTGTTTGATGCTTTTTGCAGAGAACTAGGGAGTGATGTTGATTATATTGAGAATAGATAAAGTAATGGCATTCAGTGAACTAGAAATATTAAAATATCACACATCGGCCGAGCTCTACTGTTTCTTACATGGAATTTAACAATGGTTTCAGCATGGAGGAAATATTATTGCATAGCTGGAGTCACAAAGGCCACTTTCTACATCGAATCACATGCTTCTGGTAGTCAGCAGTCTGCTGACACAGAAACCATCTGATAGTCAGCTTACGCAAGTAATTCATTTGTGTTGATAACAGGACAAAGAAAAACTAACAAATCTTATGGCTAAAAGAGCGTGTACTTCAGTACCAAATACTTCTGTCAAATATCTGCTTAAACTTTTAGACCATCAAATAATTTTTATCATCAGACAGAGATAACCTAACAAAATACAAAAAAACAAACAGCAAACACTTTAAAGGATTAATTAATTTACTTGGAAAGAAGCTCTCCAACTAATGTAGCCTGAAATGAAAATGTATTTTGCCTATTATAACTACTTGTGTCAGTTATAATAGGCAGTATTATAACTGCCAGTAGCAGCTGCCATGAGGAAGTTGCCATTAGTGGGAATGAGCCTTTTACATCTCTGCAGATAAATGTCGGCCCACTCTTCTTTGAAGAATACTTTTAAAACATTTTGACATGCCCCACAAAAGTTGATTAAACTTAAGGTTAAATCCACAAAAAGTATAATATGACCTCTTTAAAGCTGCCAATAACAGATAGAAATCCCTAAAGCATTTAGGTGTTCTTCTTTTTAGCCTCCTGTCAAATTACTCATGCAAATTATCTCAATCTGTGGTTTCCAGCAGGTCAGCGTGCCCCACCACTCTGGATCAAGCAACATGTTAAGGAGCTCAAGATGTTGACATTCACAGCTACCACCAACTCCTAAAACCTACTGCATCCAAAGAATCTGCTGGCACACTTATTCACACCCCTGATAAACACATATAAACTTCATTAAAATAAGTTAATCTTTCATTGCAGTAGCATACTGTCACCTTGCAATGATTTTAGACAGATGCAAACACTTAGTTCATGTAATGAGTGGGAAAAAAAATGAAAAGAAATTATAAGATGATAATATGTTATAAAATGACCTATATTACAATCCTTGGCACTGTTAACAATTCCTACAAAATAAATGTAACCAAAGTGTTATGGTAAACCTTTTGTTAATCAAAATGTTGAGAAATGTTTAACTACCAGTTGTTAATTAGTAATATTACCTAGTGCTGTTTTTTTGTTTTACATACATTAAATCAACAATTTGAAAAAAATATTTATGTAGAATTTGTTAAAGAAATATATAATCATAAAAGTTATGGACAATCCATCATGACTGTAGAAAGCTGTTAGTGTAACAACAGCCAACACCAGCTGCCTTTAGCGTTCTTAATGAATGCCTTATACCGGAAATAAAAGCGTGTTTTTGCATAATCATCGTTAAAGATGAAAGCTTTTCCATCACTTGGTGTGGGCAAGAATTTTAAATTTAGAAACAGTCTCCACCATCCACGCTCTAAATCAATGAAACCTTGCAATGATACACTGTATTTGCCGAACATAGAGGGTCTTCTCCAAATAGTTCCCAGGTGGTTCTGTGTAACCAACCATCTGGCTTGAGATTAGTTTTAAATCAGTTTTGAATTTCACAGAGTGTGTCTTTGCTTTGTCTGGAACGTGTTCTGTACAAACAGACCCAAATGTGCTTTTTGGGGCTTTAGAAACTTCTCCTGCTCAGTTTTACTGTAGTTGATCATTCACTGCTTTCAAGCTCAAATAAATTTAGTAAAAAAGCCGACAAAACAGACAATTATTTTAAATAACAGATTAAGTTCCATTGCCTTGCAAAAGTACCGCTGTCACTGTTTCACAATGTGTTATATTGCAACCACAAGATTCTGTGTTTAATAGTATTTTTTTTTAGATAGACCAACACAAACAGTGTATGATTGTGAAAGGGAAATAAATTTATATGTGGTCTTCAAATTTAAATTGTTTTTAAGAATTATAATTTTAAAAAGTGTGCTCTGTATTCATGTTTAGTCCACTTTTCTTCGATACCCCAAAAGTCATTTTAAGTGAAATACAAAGTAGACTCCAACTAGGTGTACTTTTGTTCTCATTATATATTCAGCTATTCTGTGAAAGCTTAACATGTTAGAATATTAATGAGGAAAGAACATCATGAGAACAAGGGAAAGAAATTACCAATATTCAAAAATTATAAAGACAAAACTGTCCAGCTAAACTGACTCCTTGGCCCCGAGAGCATTAATCAAAGATGTAACTAGCTCCTCCAAACCAGCTTTGGAGGAGCTGTTTAGAGTCGCCGCTCATGAGGGCTGTCAGTTATGCACTTAAATTCAACTTTGATCTACTGTATATGTAAGTGTGGCATAAATTACACCTTTGGCAAAAAACCCCAAAACAAAACAAAAAAACCCCTACAAGTTCCATTTAAAGTTAGCCAAAAGTTATGTAGGAAATATAGCAAACAGGGAATATACTCTAGTTAGCGAAGACAAAACATGTACATTTTGGAGTGTGAAAAATTACATTTTTGAAAGCTATCATTATACATAACAGGGAATGTGGTATTTCCATTGTAACACAACATGATTATAGAATAATAGAGTCGGACTGGAGTAAGTGTGAGGTTTGTTTGAGGTCATGGGAGGATGGGTAGGGCTAAATACAGGCTAATTCTGAAAGAAAATCTGTTAGATGCCAAATAGTTGAGACTTGGGCACAGGTTCACCTTTCAACAGGACAAAAAAAAAAAAGACATGTCATGGTTCAGAATAAAACATGTGTATGTGCTAGAAAGGCCCCTGGTAAGGCCCAGACCTAGATACAATTGAAAACTGATGTTAGCAGATGCTCTCAATCATATGTGCAAAGCTGGTAGCTGTAACTGCAGCAGTAAAACGTGATACTAAACGCTGAGTCAAGGGGGCTGGATTCACATGTACATAAGACTTTTCACTTAAGTTGTTATAGATTTAAATTGAGGCTATAGATAAAGAAATCTTTTTCATAGTATTTTAGATATTTGTCATTTTGGACCTTTATGTGTAAAGGATCATCTCACTAAATAAATATTTGTATCAAATTCTGTAGATTTTTCCCTTCCTCTTTCAGATATGTTAAAATAAATCAAACGGTAACAGGTAATTTCATTGTAAATTGAGCCAGAGATCAGTCGTAGAGTATCTAAGACTACGTTATATTGCAGCCTGCCAGGTTCTCTTTTACTACCAAATAAAAAATCATCAACTGCCAATAAATTCTCCCCTCTTCCCTCAAATGTTACCACAAACTACTCAGAAGCCACATGTATAATCAGAAATAAATTAAGCTCAGCAATCATGTTGCTCTGAGATAATCAGAAATATCTTCCTCATTTCCTCCCCGTGCCTCCTTCAGAATACCGACTGCCAGAGTGCATATTTCCCATGAGCTCTCAGTCTGTTTTTTTCTCGCTGAGGGGGCAACCGCAGAGTTAGAAAAAAAAAGAGAGAAAAAACTCACACAGAGAGAGAGGCACAACAGTTTCAAATACATAGAAAAGCATCCACAGAACCAGATGTTAACATTCAGGGGCGAGACAGAGCAGGGGGGAGATGGATGGTTTCGTCACTTGCGCCTCCTCAGAATTAGGTGGCAGCTTGTGAGTGTGGAGCAGTGCGTAAAAGCAACAAGAACTATTGCATTAGATAGACTGATCGCGCAATGGAAAACGGTCTCGAGGGTCTGGCCATAGAGCAGGGCGTGGTGCTTACAGAAATACAATGCGGCATCACTCACAGTCCGGAATGCGTGTTTCTATTTCTTATTCTAATTTCTTGCTGTGCACATGGACGTAATTTCATCCTCCACCCCTTGTTTTCCAGCAATGTCACTAATGACGGCAAGCTTTAATTGTGTACTGTCTCCTATGGTGTGTGTGTTTCTCCTCTGAAGACTTCCAGATGGGCTCCTGGGTCAGAAATGGAAACACCTCACCTCTCAGCTTTAGATACCTCACCAGGGAAACACTTGCTGTCAAAGAGCTCCTCAAAATTCTGGTAGTGCCTAAATATATACAGGACAGGCGTGTGTGTACGTGTGTGTGTGTGTCACAGGGGGGTTGTCAAATACAATTTTCCATTCTTTCCCAACAGACACCCTTTGACTTCAAAGAGGCTTTTATGTCTTGCGCTTCTTGTACTTCCTCATCACAGCAGACACATAATCTTTTTGCCTGTCTGTCCAATAAAAAGCAAGAGTGATCAATTGTTAAGCATTGATCCATGAAATCAAAGCCTTTATTTTATCCCTGCTTTTCTTTTTGGGTTACTGATGGCCTCCTCTGTCAATATACTCTTACAGCACAAAGTGGAGGGAGAGGAGAAAGAGAAGTCCTCTAGCGCTGCTGGAAGGACAAATTGAAAAGAAAAAGAGTTCAGACAGAGACTGGTGAGACAGTAAAGAGAGACCGAAAGAAAGAGATAAGTGCTTTTTAAAAAAAGCTGATTGAGGAACAAACAAGTACAAAAAAGGTTGATTAGTCACTTTGTAAAACTAGAGAAACTGACTAAAATGCATAAAACATACTTTAATAGATTGCACAGTGAAATGTCTCGGATTATTTCCGATACCTTCAATGTTTAAATATTTACTGTGCCTTGCAAAATTATGTTTACTCTAACATAGCTTTATGGTAGAGTAAACATAAAATTTAAATTTTGTTAGAGTAAAATTTACTCTAACAAATCCAAACAAAATGCAGTTGATATGTGCTTTGATATAATATTCACAAATGCTCCCTATTTAATGTAAATGAGATTTTGTTATTTTACGAAGAATGACCAAAGAATTTGTAGCTGCACAATAATGATTAAAACAACATTAAATGTAATTTGAACAAAAAGAGGTCAAATTATTGAGTGAAACAGATAATTACACTCTATGATTTTTTTCTGATTTCTTAAAAATAAATAATTTATCATTTTTTCTTTCAGTTCACAATTAAGAATTAGGCTCTACTGTGAGTAAAGCTATCGCATAAAGTCCCAAGTACCAATCTTCCAATTTCCCAAAATCTCAATCCTCTTGATTTTAGTGGTTGTAAAGTTACAAAATGCTGTACCACTTAATGGATGTGGACACTTTTGCAAAGCAGTGTAAATACAGAAAGAGCCCCTTTTGGTAAACCTCAAGGAAGAGGAAAACACTAAAAGACTCATGTTGTCAGGGCAGAATTAAACATCTGCAGCTGCAGCAGTGCCAACATTTTGCAACTTAAGTCACATAATTTCATCCAGCAGTCACACTGTGACAGAGCAAGGCTATTCTTGTTAATCTTTTAGTTATGTGTTACAACGCTTCAACTGTTCTAAACCTCCTCGAGGTCATCATATGACTGCGTGGAGAACATGAGCTCAAATACTGAGAGGAAACCAACACCACACCCTGAGAGCTGGGAAATTTTGTGGATATTTTATCTCTGTTCAAACTTTGTCCTTTCCAAGCTTGAGGAAACCACGGAGTTTTGAACCACACATTGCATTGCACTGTTTTTCGAACAAGAAACAGATAATTACACTCAAAGGACTTGTGTAAGTTTTATTTTCTTAGGTATGTTAAGAAATAGTGCCAGAGGTTAGGTATCAACATAGCTACTATGTTGTGGCCTGATACTCCAGAATTGCCCAAGGCATGGTAAACAAGTTCAGAAGGTGAAATTTCTTTCACTTTTTCAAAGTTCAGGATGCTACGGAGCCCCTAAGGGGACATGGAGAGAAAAAAAAAGGAAAGAAATCCCGACTTATTATCTCGAGATCCCGACTTATTATCTCGAGATCCCGACTTATTATCTCGAGATCCCGACTTATTATCTCGAGATCCTGACTTATTATCTCGAGATCCCGACTTATTATCTCGAGATCCCGACTTATTATCTCGAGATCCCGACTTATTATCTCGAGATCCCGACTTATTATCCCGACTTATTATCTCGAGATCCCGACTTATTATCTCGAGATCCCGCGACATTTCTGAAAAATCGCGAGTTACTTTTTTTGGGGGGAAAGGCATGTTTTTATGCGGTAAACGTGGGGGAGTGTGTCTACATTGATTATGGAGGACGACTTATATCATTTTCTGCGGCCCAGAGATGTCCCAGAGGAGGATATCATGCACATGCAATTTAGCGTACATCCATCGGTAACCGTGAAGCTGTCCAGAGGACTGTAGCTGGTTATTAATGAATTCTACCAAAACTGCCAAGTCGGAAAAGGACTTGCGCCGAATGAGTCCCCGCGCTCTGAAAACTCTCTTCAGATGTCTCTCACTAATACTAAATCCATGTCTGCTGTCAAGCGCTGATTTAATGTGTTTATACTCAAGCCCAAGCTCGAAATAAAAATCTATATATCTACCCCCACAGTGATGGAGGACACCCACATGGGTGGGTGTCCTCCATCACTGTGATTAGGTCGTTATGTACTGATGTCGGGATCTCGAGATAATAAGTCGGGATAATAAGTCGGGATCTCGAGATAATAAGTCGGGATCTCGAGATAATAAGTCGGGATCTCGAGATAATAAGTCGGGATCTCGAGATAATAAGTCGGGATTTCTTTCCTTTTTTTTTCTCTCCATGTCCCCTTAGGGGCTCCGTAGGATGCTGCCCAAAGAACAATACTAATACTAATGCGGCAAAGTATGATTTTAGTGTTTGATTAAAACGCCACTGTAACATAGTATTGACATAAAAGTTAAAACAAAAACATTTAAAAGAACAGCCAATTATTCCAACTGTTGACCAAAGTAACATGCTGATTTTAGATGTTTTGAACAGCATTGTCTTATTTACTAAAGAAAAAAAATAGATTGATCACCTGTTAAAGTTTATTTATTGTGCATAATATAATGTATTTTGTTCTACTTTTTACAAATGAGCACTGGAAGTAAAACAAGTCGATATTAGTTGATAAATTAGTTGACTATGTCCTCTGGTAGAAAGCTTAGAGTTATCTGCTTAACAACTTGAAAGCTGTGTTTCCAATATGACTTTGGTATGTATTGAATATGCACATGCAGGCATTAATGGTGGACATATGTCACTTATTTGTGTTGTGGTTTTTAGGTGGATTTAAGTCATTATTAGGATTAAAGGTGTGCTTCCAATATAACTTTGGTATGTGTTGAATATGCACATACAGGCATTAGTGGTGGACATATATCACTTAGTTGTTTTGTGGTATTTATGTCATGAGGATTAAAGGGTGCAAATTTTTATGCTGGACTATGCCACGTTCAGAGAGATTACTAGGCTCCATTTTTGGGTTGTTAAAACAGCATTGTTGATGTTATGGAAAGGATCACTGGGTGTAACACCATGGAGTGTCTCCTGCCGCCCAGCTACAGGCAGAGTTGGTTGTTTGCTAGAAAATAATAGAGGCTTATTTTTTTTTACATTTTCGTGACTGTGACTCCTTTACATCCTTTACGTAAATCGGGGTGTGAACAAGAGACCAAAAAACAAAACACACCCTCTTCCCTGCATAAACTTTCCACTTGGTGGAAGCCAAGAAATTACCATAAACTTGAAAGGGTGAAACCCGAAAGGTTGGAAAGATCTGCTACAGATGGAGGTAAAGCAATGAGGATTTACTGATATTGGGTCAGGTTTACACTCACCACATTCCAATTGGTAATGTATAAAACCAGCTGGAGCAACGGAAGACAGACCTGCCAAAGTAGAAGGTGCCATCATTTTGTCACCATTAATGAGAACAAATATGGCAGCAAATATTTAATTTGTAACAATATTTGTTACAATATTGTTTAATTTGTTTAATTAAACAATATTGTTTAATTTGTAACAAAGTTCTGACACCAACATAACAATCAGTTGCTTTTTGATGTCTGAGATGCAGGACACAGTTTTTTGGGGGTTTTATCACTTTTAAGAAGCTTTGGAAGTTTAGGTAACATCTGACACCTACTGTTCCTTTTTTGGATATACTCATTTATTACAATGTTTGTTAAAATATATTTTTTAAAACTCTATAGTTTACTTTTTATTTTAATGACAGTGCTCTGACCTGTAACCAGTCATGCTGCACATATAATACAAAATATTATTTTTCTATTATAAAGCTTTTATGTCATAAATAGAAAACGAAAATTGTAGTCAGCTTCCTTACACTGAAATAATTCAAATATAGTGCAGGGTTTGTTAACATTGGGTAAAAATATCTTATCCATGTCATTTCAGCATATTACACGCAGTTGTGTGGCCACAACCAGTTACCAGGCAACAAGTTGACAGAAAGTTGCTGTTAATTTATCTTAGAGCTCCAGAGGTCAGAGGTTTGCTACATTTAGACAGAGCAGAGCCTCTGTTTGCCAATCATTTAGCTAATTTATGATGGTCTACTACTGCAGTGTCAGACAGGTTATGTTGTGTCAAATGCAAACATTCAGCTATAAGCATAGTTTTAGCCAATCACACTGAGCACAAGAATGGAAACAATCTTCAAATTATTTTAATGTGTGATGTGATCCTTGGTCTCTGAGTCAGTCTGTTCAGTAATGTTCTCTAAGAAACTTCTAAAAGCCCTTCACTAATAAGGCAATTGGATTTATTTGAGAGTATTATAGGAAAGGAATCTGAATACAAATGCCCACCACACTTTACTTTTTCCGTTTTAGATAAAAAGATGTACCATTTTACTTCCATTTTAACATTATGAACTACTAAAATATTTTTTGGAGGGGTATTCCTTAAAGAGAAGCTGAGAAGAAGGTTCAAGCTGTGTGAATACGTTTGCCACTGTTAAGAATATGACCTAGAAGAAGCTGTTCTTGTTTGACCTCTCACAACTAATCAGATGACTTGTGGAGTTTGGATCAAATATCTCGGAAAGCTGCAGAGGTTATGAAATCAAATCAGTTTCAGAAGCCATCTGTAGCTGGCAAAAACTAGAAAGGAATATAAACTTCATTGATGCTACCTTTACACTACAAACATTCATCCATCTGCCACTTCTTTTCCTCAGCTCACCATCAAGTTATTGTTGTGACCGATGGTGTAATAAAGGGAGGCACCGATGATAGGGGCCCCAGTTGTGACATCACATCTCAGGGTAATTCAAGCATCTGGTCCTGGGCGTGGAGCCCTGCTTCTCCTCATTCTCTTAAGACTGACTTCAGCAGTGAGTGAGTCAGGGCTCTTAATGAGGACCAGATTCCACACATCAGACTGAGATCACCCTACGAGAATCTCTGGAGGTTGGTATGTGGGAATGTGTTAGGAGAAAAAGAGCAGGAAGGGAGGTTTAATGTATGTTTGTATGTACTGGAAGAATCAGAACTGAGGTTAAGGTCTAAAGTACTGTGGTATGAGTAAAAAAAAAACCTTCATCATGGTGAAAAAAAGAAACCCTGCCATTGAAGAGATAGAGAGGATAGAGCAGTCTGCTTGTGCACTTAGACTGTAGCAGGAAGGGAAAAATCAATAGTAGTGAAAACTACATCCTTCTATTCATCTACCTCTTTTCCTATAATAAAACAAATGAATTCAACCCAACACAAGTCACAGGAAGTCGGGCCTCTCCTTTATGCTGTCAGGACATATTGAATGACACAGTCGGGGCGAACACAGGAGGCCCAATGAACTCACGCCCTCCCACTATGGGAAATACCCTGCAGCCATTCACGAGATCTGATCATTTCCTTTTCCAGTGCAGCATTTAAACCAAGTAAAGCAGAATGCATTACATGGAGGATTATCTTGAGGAAAGATTTGCGCTTACACAGATGTTAATCACACTTAATAAATCTAAATGCTGGATGTAAAAGAGAAAGCTGAAAAAGACTGCTATTTTAGATAAAACTGTTCATTTTATTTGATTCATTTCTGGCTTGACTGCATTAATGGGGGTATTTACTGCGCACTTGACTGTTAATGTTTGTTCAAGAGACAAAAATGGGCCATAATCTCAAGCCAATTACTGTCATCATATCATATCATATCAACTGGCTAATGAGCCAAACATACCATGTGTAATATTTTTTACTGCCAGTAGTAGATAAATACATAGGTTTTGATCATTTTAACTATTTTAGTAAGGTCATTTTACACAGATACTACTGTCATTTAGTTCCTAAATGATTATATTGTTAAAGCTGTGGTATGCATTTTGCATAAAATGTCCCTCTTTATATCCAGGAGGCATATTGTTGTCTATGCATAGCTCGTATAGCTCTATGGTGACAATAAGTTAAATCTTCTTTCTCTCTGTTAGTACTATAAAAATGATGTAAATCTGTCTTCATAATTAACAATGTGCTTTTTAAAAAACGGATCTGAAAAAAACTTTTGTTTATTTAAGAGTGATGTGGAATTTCTCAAAACTACAACGAGTCCAAATTATATAGAGTTAAATATTTACACATATCTCCACTAATACTTGGATAAATGTTGCTTGGGAAGTTACAGAGAAACCACATGGCCTAGTTTTGACTACGTATTTGTCCACTGTTCTTATCAGAACTGGCAGAGCTTATTTAAAGTGGTTGGCATGTTTGCAGGGACAAACATACCAATTTTAATTAAGAGTTTTTCAACCCTGGGCCTCAAGGCACACTGACCTGCATGTTTTAGATGTTTCCCTGCTTCAACACACCCCATTCAGATGACAGCAACTCAGCAAAAGCCTGTTAATCAGCCATCAATTGAAATCACGTGTGTTGGAGCAGGGAAATGCCTAAAACATGCATGACAGTGTGCCTTGAGAACCAAGATTAAAAAACACTGCTTTAAAGCATTGTTCATAAATGTCCAACAGGGTTAAGGTCAGAGCCACTATTAGATAAAGATTAGATAAAAAGTACTATTAGTCTGCTTTATTCATTATAAATCTGGTTTTGATGGTGTGTTTGAAATCAATGTCTTTGAATCCCTCCAACCCAAGTGCTCAGATAAGCAAAGATTTATTGGGATGTTCACGGACAACTACCATGAACTACCAAAGCTCAGTACTGCAGCAATGTTGTTGACAATACAAGAAAGACTCTCAATTATAAGGCATCAAATTAAGAAGTCCAAGTTCTTTTAAGTCATGTTTGACATACACAGCACTGTTTTACCAACTGAAGGAAACATAGCTGCTTGATTGTGCTATGAAATGGCTCATATTATGATAAGCATGGACCACAGTTACCCACAAATACCAGGAGTCCACTGTATTTAAAATATTCACTGTCTTAGGTCTATGGTTGGCCCTACCTGTAACACCAAAATCACCCTTTCATTGTTCATACTGCTTATCTACTGTATGTAGGATTGTAAAGACCACTATCTGAAGTAACTGAATATAGTGGTCAGAGGCACTATATTGATGACTTGAGAGGTCCTAACAGTCATCTGTTTTGTATGCTGAACATGCAAACTTCATACAAAAAGACCTCAGGCAACAGTATTGCCAATACAACTGTTCCACTGTGTGACCCAACCCATATATAGAGATACATTTACATTTAACATTTTTTTGAAATATATACCAATCAATCAACCAACTATACATAGCTCATTGACATAATATCAATAAATCATACCACCTTACTAAACTTTCACAAAGATCATTTTGATTGGCATTAAAATTGATATATTGAACTTTTGTGTCAGAATTCCTTTTAAAAAAATCCTAAATAATACCAGTGATGCTATCAAAAAGACTTCTTACCTGGCTCTTTAGCAGCAACATCCTTCAAAACATGCTTAGTTATCATGGACATCTGTGCCTGGAGTTTCCGCAAGGAATTTGACAGTGAGGTGATCTCTGCTCCGTGATTTCCACAAGTTACGTTCATCCTTTGGACACAGTTCTGCAGGCCCCCAACATGTTGCTCCAGTCCATTTTTCAATTCTCTGATGTTAAGAGAAACTCCATCCAACCTTCCACAAATATTTTCGAGGCGGCTTACACGTCCACCTATTGCTGAGATCCCATCAGTATTTTGCCTACAATTGTTCAGTTCAGAAGATACCTGTGTGTTAAGTGTATCAAGTCTGTTCTTCAGCTCTTGTATCTGACGGCTGGTGCCATCAACAGAAGCTAAGTTGGGCTGTAATGGCATTCCACGGCCAGTTACTTCTGCATTACAGCACGTTGAGCTTATATGTTGGATATCCTGCTTAGATTTACTCATGGAGTCAGTTAACCCAGTAACTGCACCAGCCAAAGCAAGAACATTATCCTGGAGATTTATCAGTCCCTTTTGGAAATCCTCTGTGGCCTTTACTTGTCTCTCATTTCCAACTGGCTGTCTTATAAAAAGATTTTCCAGTTGTTGGAGCTTCTGTGTGTTAGAACTTACATCTGTGCGAAGAACATCCAAATCATTCCTGTAACGATTCAGGTCCGTCACAATGTTTTCTACACGACCGGGCACGAATGCAATTCTACCTTGATCAGTTATAATTTTAGAGCCTGGACATCCAGCAGAGCACAAGTCTTCAACAGCCTTAACTTTCTGATTCAACCCCTTCAGAAGGAGTTTGTTATTGTTGATCTCTGTCTCTAGGGCAGCCGTCGAGTCGCCAGACACTCTTGGGAAGGAGTTGTTGCTCATTTCCACCAGGATGTTTGTGAACTGGTCCTCAGCTGTGATCAGGCGCTGATCCAGCAATTGCCGGAGTGCTTCCACTTCATCTGCAATTATCCGTGTCAGCTTATCTTCAATGTAGAAACAATGAGTTTCTGCATTTTGTTCAGTAATATTCACACGTGCCTCCAGTTCTTGAATTAGTACACCTAAATCACCAATTTCCTGAAGGGATGATAAGTGACCTAGTTCATTGTCAAAACGGACATTAAGGATTCGATGAGCCTCTGCTATGCGATCAATTTCGCGCCATATGTCTTTATGGTCGCTGTAGTCCTTCTTTTCAGATGGTTCTGTCTGTCTTGAAGTCTGCACAGGCCCATCTGAAGCAGCCATGTTCAAACGTATTGTTCGGATCTCTTTTCTCAGGTCAGCCTCTTTGCTCTCCAGAAGCTTGCTCAACTTCACACCAACTTGGTCATGGCTATCTTCACAAGTCTTTTGCACTGCCGAGATCTTGTCATTACAAAGGTTCTGTAACTTGACCATTTGTTCCTCTACATTCTCGTCCAGCTCCTTCTTCAGTTTTTCAATTTTTCCATCAACATAGGTTTGTATGCCTTCAAAATCAGCTATTGCTGGAGTCTGAGACTGAGAGGCATCCATTAAGACACGTATCTGCCCCTCATGACTTAATGAGATTCCCCTTAGATCTTCCAAAGCTTCGTCCTTGTTTCGCAGAGCATTGTCAATATCATCTAAGCGAGCTTCAATTTTCTCAAGGGTTTTCTCTCCACCAATCCCTCCCCTGGTTGCCTGATGCCCGTCTATTACCACTGGAGTTTCCTCTGCATTGCTGCTAGTTTCTGGAGGACGCATGTTGTTCAGGAGTGTCTCCAGCATCTTTTTTGTGTCGTCCTGAAGGTCTGTGCGGAGGTTGGTGGCTAATCCTGTTAAAGTGGATTGAAGATCCGAGACCGTCTGGGACAGACGCTGAACTTCACGTTCGAGAAAACGCACCTTATCCGTGATGCCATGTTGAGTCTCATAATGTGGAGTCTCCCTCCTCTCGGCCCCTATAATCAGCCGACATGTTATAAAAATATAATCAATCAAAAAGTGCATCATTGCCTATGTTCTCTATAAAAAAATATCAATAAATAAACATATTTCTTTAGTTTTCTTTTTCAAAGTGGAACAGAAAATAAATTTCTTACTCTGTGTGTGTCTGGGTGAGTATCCAGGATTTGGTTGGAGAGATGATGCTCCCTGCACTGTTTGCCGATCTGTGGGTGGCTTTAAATCCTTACAGTTGGGACCTCTGTACTCAGGACAGCATTTCCACTCTAGCTGAGTAACTGTTTTGATAGCAATCTTGTACGTGGGTCTAAACACTGTTTGGTATCTGTAATGCAAAGGAAAATCATAAACATGTTTAGCATTTTGAGATGTCAACATCAAAATGAGACTATCTGCATTTTTTTTTGTCAAAAAATTGTTGGGTGCATTTGATTTGTTGGAGTTTGAAACTGGGAATGAAACCAGACCCGAATTCTAAGTGCAAACCAGAAAACCCAGTGGGTTTTACTAACTATTTTGGTGTTAATTACCTCTGGTAATGCAAGCTAGTAATGTATTTCTTTCCATTTTATGTATTTAGAAGCTAAAGTTACACACATACAGTTAAGCCCAAAATTGTTTGGCCAAATCTTTACATTTCTCAAACATGTTTCTTTTGACTGAAAGTAATATCAGCTGTATGAAGCAGTATAGTCACAGTCCCAATCTGAATTTGAATTTAACTGTGAATCAGTTGATAGTGCTAAATATAAAGTAGATGGCAAAGAGGCATTCAAACCTTAGAGAGTTTAAACTTAGCATAAAAAATAAGTAATCATAATATAGGTGGAGAAATACAAATAGCCAAAACTCAAAATTTATATTTATTTTACATGATTCTGTTGTCTTTTGAAACCTCCTTGACGCGTTTTATATTAGAAATAAACATTCTAGTTTAAGGAAGTTTTTATAGAATCTGGTGAAACAGGTGAATTATAATCCAACTTTATCTAAGCGGCTAATAAATAGATTATAACTATAACCTTCACTCCATTTTACATGCGTGGCTATACGCAACTGAGTTATAGGAGCCCTCGACGTCCAACTTCTCCATTCAGAATCCTGAATTCAGGGGGAGTCCTTAACATTTCCAAATGGAAACTTAGACTTATGAGTACAAATAGAACTCCTTCCCATGTTAAGGATATTTTGCAATTCAAATTATGAAAACTGTTGCTGTTATTAATTTTCCTGGAAACATGTATTCCCATATGTGTCCCCTGCATTTTGTATTTGTTGAAAAAATACCTTTTCCAGGCCAAACAAATGTTCCCAAGTAAAATATTAGATGATATCACTTCTCTGCAGGCTGGGGTCATGTCACGTAAGAACATCTGGAAAAATTATGTTTGAAAAAATTCTTCATCTCCTCCCAACACTTACTTATAAGAATGTTCTAGGTAGCAGAAAAAAAATGAAAACCTGTGCGGCAACATCAATTCATAGTTCATCCCTGATCATCAATGTGAAGTCAAATATCATTTTAGCTGAAGATAAATTGAAACTCGCTTGCTACTTTGCGCAGACACTTGCGGCCCAGTGACTTAACAGCGATCAGCTTCCAGGAAACATTTCCACATCACAGGGCCTCGCTGCATCTCTTTGTGTAAGTGGACCACAAACCTAAACCACAGACTGCACGTGGTTTGAACTGAAAATGATTCACAGAACATCATATCCTTATGTTGTGACACATTATCTTCCAGAAAATCATCTCAACTATTGCTTGCGTTTACTGGTAGAGATTATTTTATCTCCAACACCATGAACAGTGGTATTTATTGAGTTGTACATAAAAGTCTTGTATCACAGTATTGTCGATTTAAATTAATTATTGTTCTGAAATTATGATGTATTTACTGGGAATTAGGATTTGCATTTCAAACCACAGGAATAAACTGGGTGCCCTGTTACAAATGAAAATGAAAGCGATCCCTCTATCGTACACAAAAAAGATTATTAAAGACATTGAGTCTAACTTGTGATTTTGTCACTAATCTGTATCTATGAAAGCTAGCTACATCCCCCACATGTCTTCTTGCATTCTTAGTTGGGCTTTGTTGGGGGGGAGGGATGTCATGCATGCTTGGTTTTATCAACTTACTTTGTTGTTTGTTGTTTGGTTTTTACTCAGCAAATGTTAATATTTCTACCTCTAGCTGATTTTCAACGAAGCATTTTGCTTCCAGTGTTCCTTATATATCTAAAAAAACAACATTCACTCTCAACCCCCATTTCTCTGCTCCCTGGATGCTCACGTCACTTGTTGCTGGCAATCGGGCTGGTAGGCCGGGCAGGGGGCCACCACAGGCTCCTGGAAGCTCGCCCCATTCCCCTGCACCACGCAACTCACGTTCCTCTGCACCACATAGGCGCACCAGTTCCTGTGGATGGAGGTATACAGAAGTTAGAGATACTGCTTAAAGAAAGCAACATAATTAGTACCACATGTGTAAGGTATTTCTACTAAAAGGTCCCTCCCCTTAAGCTATTTATCATGAATATGTTATTTATTCTACTTAATATATCACTAAACGTTTACTCTCTTGCTGATGAGATACAGGAGTAATCTGCGGCATTCCAGCGTTTATCTAGCTCTTATCGCCTATTTTGAAACAGTGGAGCCACATTTAGGAGCAGCCTGATAAAACTGCAGTGAAAGACAACAGTTTGAAACGTAAGAGGCAGAAAAAATTCACAGACCTAGTGTCCAGTCAGAAATTTGAAACTTATCGCATTTTTATTGGCTTGGAGCTGCGCAGAAAATTAACACCTTTTTTCTTTAAACCTCCATTATATGATATGTCTCAAATAGACTAGGTAGCTTAACACATTCGTCTTAAAAGCATAGAAAAACACGCCACTCACCTATTTCTGTGTCTGTGGACCGCTCCAGTGTGCGCAGACCCGTGGAATAAGTCATAATAAGACGGGGACCCAAAGGTGAAGTGAAAGTTTAGGATCAGGGTAAAAACAGTCCACCGCCAGTCCATTTCTTGGTGCCTATTTTTCTTATTTAACAAACGTGCTAACATGTGCATTTTTGCTTAAAAATAAACTAGGCGATACCCTGTCATCATTGTGCGCTACGCGGCCAAAACCTAAAGTTGCATTGCAGCTGAACTCCAAAAAGTGAACTTTGGGGAAGTCCGCAGTCACTGCAACTCTGTGGGAGTGACGTTCAGGGACTACACCCTCCTCCAAAGAAACGCACCCAGATTTCTCTGACACTTTTATTTCTTTGCTTGGCTTTAATTACATTACTCTTTTAAGTCGTGGGCTGATTGTTTTAGGGGACACCATTCGCTGCCACCTCGGAGACAGTTATCAGCCAATAACTCACACCTCACTGATGAATAACATGGTAATGTGCTTAGGAGTTGAAAGAGGTGCGTGTTCTGCTGGTGCTAATGATATTCATAGCCAGGGATAACAGTAGTAATTTACATTCTGTTTGCCCCCTTCCTAGTACGTTTTGTAATATGTGTGTTGCAGCTCATTGGTGCCAATTAAATTTTTAAAACAAATTTTAGGCAATTTGCAGATTTTTTAACGTGCACTGAGTGGGAAAGTGGATATAGACTACAAGGGCTGCAGCTCACAGCACTCAGGGCACCGATACACTGCCAGTGTTTTATCACTGTTCCAAAGTGTGACCTTCAGCAGGCACTGTGATGCTGTGAAACTGTGTTCGTGAAAAGGGTACAGTGCTTAAAATTAATTTAAAGTATATTTCATTGCCATTTTACACAAAGGGCCTACAGGGTAATGCATAATTATGATTGAAATTGTATTTATTCATCTTTGATTCATCCGATAGCCAATCTTTTTCACATAACTTTTAAATATAATCAACCAGCTGTTGTGTAAATACTTCAGAATTTGTTAGAGAACACTCCAGACAGCCCTAAGATAAAGTTGTTAAGATGTTTAAAGCTATATTAGAAAACAAGACCCCAAGCTTTAACGAGACAGGAGTGCAAACCTACCAAGACATGAACGTTCACCTAAAATGGCCGTAGGCTAAAGGATGTTTAGTCAGAGAAACAGCCAAGTCACCCATTGCAATTCTGGAGGGGCTCTAGTGTTTCACTGCTCAGCTGAAGGCAATCTATCAAAAGGACAACTATTAGTTGAGTAATCTAGAAGAGTAGCAAGAAGAACGCTAATGCTGAAAGAAAGCCAAAAGAAGTCCTGCTTGAAGCCAACCACAAGCCATGGAGGCAGTACAGCAAACATGTCACAAAATGTGCTGTGGTGTTTTTGTGGGAGACCCCAAGCACATAATTTTCCATGGTGCTGGCAGCATCATGCTGTGTGGATGATTTACTTTAGTAGGGCCAGTAAATACAATGCAGTATTTTTTAACAATTCTTGCAAACAACACCAGTTAATTACCACCAGAGCTAACAGTTCAAAGGTGCCCAGCATTAGATCTCCAGAGCTGCAACTTTTAGATGAATCCCTACTTTGTGGATTCAGGTGTTTTGGAGAAGGGATGCATCTAAAAGTTGCAGCAGAACTGCTCCCAATAACTGGACATGGGCTTCCCTGATTTTGATCAAAGCCTGTTAGAGTGGCGTAGCTAAAATCAAGGAATAAATTCAGTTTAGAAAACGTAAATTTATGGGGAAAAACAGCATTGTTTAGATGTGCAAAGCTGGTAGAGACACACTCCCAAATGATTTGCAAATATAATTATAGCCAACAAAGGTTTTACAAAATACTGACTCAATGGTTTGAGTACAAATGTGCACTGCAGTTATCATTTTCCTTCCTTTCACAGGTAAACAATACTTTGTGCCACCCTATCACATAAAATCCCAATAAAATACAAGGACATTTGAAGAAACATGAAAAAATGTGACAAAATGTTCAAAGGGTATGAATAGTTTGGCAAGCACTGTACAGGCAGGTGGGAATGAAAGAGAATAACTGACAGTATTTAGGGGATGTGAGGTGCGGCTGCAACCAGGAAACATTGAGAAGGACTGTAAATAAAGTCAGAGTGTTTGCTGGGATTCAGAAAGGATGCTGGGCAGCAGAAGAAATAGATGCAGCTCATTCCCACCCCAGACAACCTTTTTACCACCGAACATGTTTTTTTGACTGAACTGTTGTCAGAACAGAGACAGCTATTCCCAGAATAACACCGCACTGTTTCGTCAAACAACCAGCACCAGGTCTGCCAAGTAATGGATGCTGGAATACACTATGAAGACGGACAGTGTTTGCTCAGAGTTCAGCTTTGGCAACAGAATGAGCAACAGAGGAATTAGTCTTTAGTATTTCCAATTTAATCGCACACAGAATTTTATTAAGGCTACTCAAAGGCTTATTTCATTTGTAAAAGCGTATTCATGTTTATTTCATGAGTCAATTGGTGAATTTAGTGACCAGAAGAGGGCAGCATAACAGCAATAAAGAAGCCACTTTTACTCTGAGCTTTTTCTTACCAAAAGTGCTTTGCTGAGTACAGAACATTTCATTACTGCTATATGACGGCTATATTTCCAGTTTCAATACCTTATTATGCTAATGCCAGTTATCTCCAGTATGAGCTCTGGATTCATATCTCTGCATCCCCCATGAAGATCACATTGGGATCACAGTAAAAAAGACAGAGCCATGTTCTGATTTTTCTGTTGTTATGCATTAGCATTCATAACCTGTTGTTACAAGAGATAACTTTGTTTTCACTGACTAAATTGTTGATAGATTTACCAAATCTCCTGTCTTGACATTATCAGACTGTATAACACCTGTCTTCTATTCAAGTTAAAAATAGTCATTAACTTCACGTTTGCCCTGACATTCATAGGGAGCATGAAGCCAGATGAGTCACAACTGAAGGAAAATACCAAGCTATATCTTTCATTAAGAGGATAAAAGATCTCAGCATGGTTTCACCCATAAATCCTAGGGATATTTCTACTTTCCGCCCCTCTTGGATCGATGTCTTATTTTTCGACTTTGCAGAAGTCAGGAGGACTGATTGGAATTGGAGAGGTCTGAATTGAAGCTGTGGAGAATCCCTTGCAGCATCTAAGGCATTTGTCACAGAGAGATGCATTTTACACACGCTCCATCTCATTTTGATTCCTTTAAATTCATCATAGCTGTGACCTTGATCTTTTACCTTAAACAGGCTGGCTTGCCTGGAGGATATGGGGGGTTGCGGATGTTGAGACAACACAAAGCAGACCTTTTCAAAGGACCACATTTGTGCTCTGTGTCAGATCCTTGACACCAAACTTGCACACGCAAACATTCCTTTTATCCATGCTAAATTTCAAGCAGATGTAACTGGAACATGTACTGTAGATACCCTGTAGACTTTGTGGGAACTGAGGCCTCTCAACACTAAATATCCATTTATTTCTCGATACTTACCTGACACCTATGGTGAGAGTGAACACTGTTGAAGGGATCTCTTTGATTTGGCAGGCAGTCACCGCAGGTTATCGTGTGCATCATGCCCTGTTTGTACTTCACTTTCACCGGGTGACTCAGTGGGATGGCATAGGTCTGTGCATGCAGCCCACATGGGGACTTTTCAACCTGGGGTCAAGGGGCTGCCTAAGGATACTGAAGTCATATACTCAGTTTTCTCTCTTTTAAATCTGAGTATTGTGACTGAGATGTTTTGGTCATGCATTCTACTTTATATGCTCACTGTAAAGCTCTTTGGATCTGACTAGAATTTTAATTATTTGTTATGAAACCTCATAGAAGCAGATGTTTGAATCTATACCATACTTCCTACAGACACACAAAAACATTTCATAGGAAAATGAAGTAGCTGAGAAATCATCTGCCACTGCTGGCTGATTCATCCACTCTTAGAAGATTTCTTAAGATGTGCTTAGTGCAAGGGAGTCTGAATTTGTTTCACCTAAAGAAATCCTTTCTACCACACTACCTTCTAGTGCTATTGCAGATTTATCCTCCATGTCTTGTTGTACCACTCATATTATCTGCTTTTTAGCTTACCAAAGAAAAGATTAGAAGCACGTTTTATCTTCTTCCTGCTCTGTCACAAATGTTGGCCATTTTCCCACTTGCAAAAACTTGTAGTGTTAATTGCTTCGTATTGAACCCATGTGATGAGCGGATATGAAACAGTATCGTATTTTCCTATATTTCACATTTACCATGATTTGTACCTACTAAGCTGGGGAGGAAGGTGCAACCCCTTGCAATGCCTAGTACCAGGCTCAAGAATCTGAAAATCTGAAAAAGTACAAAGATACTTTTTTTGAAGTTAAATATTTAGCTACAAAATTAAATTGGCATTTTTTGTAGCTAAAAAAACAGAATTGTGCAATTACAGCCTTGTGTTATTGATTCACAATGGTGTAAGTATAGGGCTACAACATGATTGCTAACAAGTACAAAATGGAAGAAGCAAAGGATGGACTGGTTAAGAGTAGTTTTGAAATGGGGATATGACTTGTAAAAGGGATAAATTGATCCAGAATCACTAAGTGTTATAGTTGTGATTCTTGTTGGCTCCACTGGTCGTCATATTTTGCTTCTAACTGTTGTAATCTGTCCACTTTAAGCATCTACCAGAATAGGTCTGTGATGCCATAAAGTAATTTACTCCACATGAAGAAAACTCACAACGTCCCTTCTGTCAAGCAAATTTCACCTGACACTGCCAGTCAAAAAGATCCATCATATTGTTTGCATATTATTTGGGAAGGACCCAAACAATCGCTGGTACTGTCACTTTTTATTGCTCACTTTTGCAAATGAAAATAAAAACATAATCATTCAGCAATTATCTGTGACCCTTATCACGATTAGTTCCTTTATATTATTTATTGAAAGAATGGTGAATAACTTTACAAGATCTATTTTAAAGGTTTGGTTTTTCAAGTTTATCTGATAAAGAAAAATAATCAACATGGCTTCCTCCAATGACACAATCAGAACACAAGATTAAGGGAAAGTTCAAACAAATGTCATGGTCAGATGCAGACACGGAGATGAGCTTGGAGACAAAGGGCGAGATATTGTTGGCTGTTGTGGATGTACACAAATAATGCACACCCACCCACGCCAACTCACACTCACACACAAAGCCTCCCACCTCCATGCAGATACAAGTCTGAGCACAGAGATACACACAGCAGATTAGAGGAGGTGATTTATTGGCTGTAAAATGTTAATATAGCTATAAGCCGGCCTCATGAATTGTTAATTATGGCCTTGACATCCTCGTCACCTAAAATGTTAATGAGGTGAGATTGCGTCAGGGGCTGAGAAGTCTCTGGGAGCCACTGAGCAAATACAACAGATGATCTGAATCCACATGACCCTCCATGCGCTAAATTAGGAAAAGCTGAGGGCACCTCAGGTGGGTCGGCCCATTCGGCCGGTGAGTAATTAAATTAATGAATGGTGATCCTTGAATTAAGCACTGCCCTGGCGAGGGAAAATTATAAATATTGTTCCTTTTTAACCCATTTCACAGAGTATATTGGTAAAGACATGTCTAAAGAGAATCCAGCTTGGTGAAGACTAACATCAGAGATCTCTTGTGTTGTTAAGTGGTTAATTTTAATATCGCAATATTGTTTTCAAAGAGGCTGAGTGGTGCGTTTCATCCTAACATAATTAAGTGTCACCCCAATTATCCATTTTAGCAGGAATTTAAGTATAATTAAGCACATCTTAAGTATAAATAAGCAGAATATATATATATAAAATTCCCTTCTCACCCACCGCGGGTGGTTCTTATCCTCTGAGCTCGGGTCCTCTACCAGAGGCCTGGGAGCTTGAGGGTTCTGCGCAGTATCTTGGCTGTGCCAAGGATTGCACATTTTTGGACTGAGATGTCTGATGTTGTTCCTGGGATCTGCTGTAGCCATTGGTCCAGTTTGGGGGTGACAGCCCCGAGGGCCCTGATGACCACAGGCACCACTGTGGTCTTCACCTTCCAGGCCCTCTCCAGTTCCTCCCTGAGGCCCTGGTATTTCTCTAGTTTCTCGTGCTCCTTTTTCCTGATGTTGCAGTCGCTTGGTATTGCTACATCTACCACAACGGCTTTCCTCTGTTGTTTATCCACTACGACAATGTCTGGTTGGTTCGCCATTACCATTTTGTCTGTCTGGATCTGGAAGTCCCACAGGATCTTAGCTCTGGCGTTCTCCGCCACCTTTGGGGGTGTTTCCCACTTTGATCTCGGGGTTTCCAGTCCATATTCTGCACAGATGTTTCTGTACACTATGCCTGCAACTTGGTTATGTCGTTCCATGTACGCATATATATATATATATATATATATATATATATATATATATATATATATATTCTGCTTCAGGACAACAGGGATGGACTTATGGTTAATAGAGACAAAATGAATAAAGCTAAAAAGAAAGTAAGTATTTTAATGATTTAGTTAGTGCTTGTGGCATTGCCTTTTTTATACAGTGAAAAATCAGAAGACACTTCTAGGGACTTGACAATAGTTTGGCTAAATTAAAATCTAGTACCATTCTTTCATTCATAATTATGATCCTTAGAGTCATTTGATCCAATTAAAAGTATGTTCTCCAAAAATTGGATTCAGAATAATTGTAGAAAACTCTATGGAAACCATCAAAGCAAACCTTGATCAAGCACAGGGCGACTGTGACAAAGAAAAATGCTATTTTAACAAGAATTAATTAATCAAATATCAGAAGTGTTTAAATTCCTAAATTAAAAAGTGTTCTTCTTTCAGGAACCACTATTAGGTTCCTGGGGCTTTGTCAGGTTTTCCTATTGCTCTCTGATGTATTTCTTAAGTCATCAGTTTTTTCATGAGTACAAATTTGGGATGAAACATTATAGTGCATGTATGAAATCGCAAAAAATCCTGAATTCATAGCTGGTTTTCATTTGCATCCTGTTAAATTTCAGCTCTCTGCATTGAAGCAGAAGCATCAAGTTGTAGGTTTTCAGTTTCCCTTTGTCCGATTCATGGATGTTACAGTCCTGCAAATTTTTAGCTTTACTTTCAACTAGAGTTTTGTTTCTCCCACAACAGCACATTGTTTTTCTTCTTACAATGTAAAAATAGTCCTGCTTTCTATTCAATAGCCTCATTATTAACTTATAATTATGTCCATGATACTTATGGTGCTGCAAAATGAAGGTCATTTAAAAATAAACAATAAAACATGCACACATTTGAAGTTACAATGCACTTGCTTTCAAACATTAACATAAAAACGACATCTTGATTCATACTTACTTTTGTATGCATGAATCAGTAGCAGTACAGAAAATGCTATAAAATGCTACTGCCAATAGATCTGCCATTACAAATTTAACAGCTAGAGTGAAATGGTGAGCGCATAAAAGATGTAAGTTATTTTAAAAATTTAGAAATTATTAAAAAGAGATCAAGAGTCAAGATGGACCAAAAACCTATTTAAAGCTTATACACTTTCAAATGATGTATAACATTGAAATACTGCCTTGCTTTTTACTGCCAAGGTACATTTTCACACTTTTATACCTTATAAATCCAAAAATGTGGTGTTTGGAGTTTAGGAGTCATTACGTTGCATTTATCATCAGCCTGACAAATTGTAGTCAGGTAATTCCCTGAATCATGAAATGTTAATGCCTAAGTCGATCTCGAATCCACCAGTGAGGCAAAGATCTATTCTCCCTGAACTACATTCATCTGAACAAACTTTGTTCAACTGTACTTCTCTTACATTTACACATATCTGGAGTGAATTATTCTTACAGATTGATTTTTTTTAGTACTGGCTGGTGTTCATCTTGTATTAAAAAGCAAAATCCAAAAAGAGAAATACCTGTGCTATGTTTGTTTTTAATAAAAATGTATGATTGTCTTTTCTATAAAATAACACTATCTTCATCGCAATCAAGATAACTTGAAAACATTTCTTTTCATCCATACTCCCTTGACACTTATTCAGCTAACACAGGATTATCTCCTCTAAAAGAAATAGGATTATATGGGTATTTTCTGCTTGGTGTCACATTATATCTTAGCTCTTGAGCTTTTTTTTTACTGAGCTTCATTAACAGTCATCTGCTTATCAGCAAGGGATTGTGTGCATGCAGGTGTGTGATAGGTACATAATATTTGTTGCAGTCGAGGTTACATTTTTTTGACTCAGGTAATCAGGTTGTTTTGTTTGAGGATGGCAAGGAGATAATTGCTGGTGGCACCAGGAAATGAAAATTCAGGCTGAAAAATAAAACCATTGCTAATTGGAAACTTTCGTTTTATAGCAAAGTGGTCTCAAGAAAACAGGAAAAGCAGAATACATAAGGAAACACATGCATCTTCAATGACTTCAAGGAATGAGTAAAATAGCTATTATTTTTTATTCCACTTAATGACACCAAGCATTTAACATCACTTTGTTCTACTGCCTGAACTTGCTCAAAGGTTACTTAGAAAAAAAACAACTAAAGATTAGCTTTTCACAACTTAGAGCACAGAACATTCCCAGAACTTACCAGGTCTACTATATATTTCACTGAACTGAACCATGTACTTATCAGAAACATTTTCTCAGAATTAAAATTTTTTTTCTAATGAAAATTTTATAGTAACTGTTCTTTCTGACAGGATCCCTGGATCATTTTTTATTTCCCTGGATAATTTTTTTTATTTAACTTAGTAGGTGTTTTCATCAAACTTTTGTGGAATTTATCATGTTCATACTGAGAGCACTCCCTGGAATTTACATTATATATTAATGAAAATTTAATTGAACCTACTGGGTATCTACGTTTTCGGGAGTCTCCTGGAACACTGCTTGGAAACGTAATGTAATTCTTTGAAACTTTCAAGGAATTTACCAGGTGCTTTTCTGGAACTTATATATTGTTCCATGGCATTATCTTGTAAGTTTCCTTTGTTTGTCTGACAAGAAAGTACCTGGTCAGCTTTGAATTACAATAGTTACTTTTGCAAAAGCCCCCCAACCCCCCTTGCTGAAGCCATTGTGATAGTAGTAGAGTAAGCTTGTGTGGGAGGCATAAGTCAGACTTCACCTGGAAAATGCCAGGGATATTGACTTTCTGCATTGAGTTCAGTTAAGTCACTTTTTTGTTTTGCTGACAGCATTGGATTTGTAAATGCTCTTTTTCAATCCACTGAAAGTGCTGTGTCCAAGACAAAAACCTGTTTATGCTTTTAATATTATTACTTTGTTACTTTCAGGCAGAGTGATCGAATGTGACTTATTTAGGTTTTACGTTTCCTCTTGATATACTTACTCAACTAGAAGACGTGCAGGCTCACCGTGGAAGGTTCCTCTGTGTATTCTATTCCTGTGTTGCTTGCTCTCACTTAAAATCATTGACTGACTGCAAGGTGTTGTGAGCAGAGCTCTGAGGGGACTGTGCAATCAATCTCAACACTTGCTTTTCTTCTTGATTCCTAAAGTGGTTCTTCATAATTTTTGCAGAGCAACAAGAGTTGATGTTGTGTGCCGCAGAATAAATTTTTGACCAAATATGAAAAGCTGTGTGCTTCATGAGGGGTTCTGGCAAGAAACTACTGAAGTCAACATGGGACAAAAAATGTTTTATTATTATTTTGAAAATGTTGCTACATGAATAATAATAGCCATTAAGATTACAACCAACCAACTTCCAGTACTGTTATGGTTATTACCATCTTTACTGCATCTGGTGTAGAGTTAAAGCTTTTTGAAGATATTTTAACCATGGATGTCAACAGTATATCTCAATGCTTTAACCTTAGCTTGCTCAGTATAATACAGTATTACAATGTTAAGCCATATTGTTTGCTATTATTCCTGTTTGGTGTGTCGGGTTATGATAAACACACTGTGGAATGATAATGCGACATACTTTTTGTTTTCATCCTATACCATTTATTTACAATAAGCTAAATAAAAAGGAAAGAGAACCAAATTTTGTTGGAACAGCAAAGAAAATATGATGCTGCTTTAATTGACTAGAGAGAAAGTTTTAATATGGTGGAAAATTTTCAAAATGGGAAAGACATCCACAAAACAATGTCCATGGAAATGTGACTGAAATCTTGTTGGTGTAAATGAACTAATCAAGAGTTTCAGAGTATTCATTTTGGGTGAATTTGGAAAGCATGTATAGACTTAATTAGTTTTGATTTACAATAGATTTTCTTCTGAGCAAAGAAATCACAGTCACTGGAAGACTATATTTGGCAATGAAAAAAGATTTTCATTTCATCAGATATTCAATGTTTTTTTTTTTTTTTTTATGTATTAAGGTCATGTTTTACTTGGTATTCTCAAGACCCCTTTCTTTGTGTTTCATGTCCTGTTTATCTTGACTAGTTTTTCAGCTTTGTAAAAATTTGTTCAATTGTTTGTCATATAGCCAATCACATGGCACCAACCATATCAATTCATCCAGATATGTAGAAGACAACTTGCAGGCTGGAGTTTAAGCTAACTACTGGAGCAAAGGAGACAGGCTGGTTTTTAGTTCCAGGTGATTCTGTCTAAGGATTTCAGAAACTGCTGCTCTACCGCTATTTTCATACACATTCATCTCTTAAATTTACAAGAAGGGTGTGAGGCGTCAAAGAGAAATAGGCAGACTCATTCAACATGATTGAAAGATAATACCAGCTAAATTAACCAGTTATGAAAATGCACAGCATGTTGAACCTTGAAGCAGCCACTCTTGTTGGCTAACAACAGAAAACTGAGCTACGAGTTGTTCTTCATTTTTGTCACCAATATTGGACAGTGTTTCCTGGTCTCATTACTCCCAGTTTCAGTTCAGTTTAAATGGCAGAGTAAGAATTTGCTGTAAACTTCATGAAGGCATTGATCCATTCCACCTTGAATGAACGGTAGGAGTATATTGACCTGGCCCACTTTAGCATCGTTTAAGCAGACAACTTGTGTATTGTTGATGACAACAATGTCAAGCTATTTCAAACTGATTTCTTCAACATAAATACTGTACTCCAGTGGCCACTGTAGTCCAATAGAGCACCTCTGGGAAATGGTGGAATAGGATCTACATGTCATGGCTGTCCAATCAACAAATATGCAAATCCAAATGAGTAAAATGGCTTCTATTGAGTCTATCGTATCTGTTGTAGTTTGATTATTTTCTTTCTGTGCTCAGGATTATTTCCTTTTCTTCTTACAACATCTTCAACATCTTGTCTTGGTTGAATGAATATTTAATAGTCACCTTCAACTGTTCGTCTGCCTCCAAGAGTGTGTTTGCATCTTACCACTACTTGAAAACCCAAGCATATAGAAAAGACCAAAAATTGCAAGTTTTATGACAGGTTTAAGACTTAGGAAATATTGTCCCTTTTTGACAAGGAATTATAGCAGTAAAAAAATGCCTGGCTTTAATAGGGGATTGACTTCTCCTGCAATTTCCCACATAAAGCCTGCAGTCAGCCTTCAATTTTTAAAGTAGTTCTCATCGTTCATACTCTTTGATTTTCTCCTGTATTTCAATCTCTTTTAATTTCTGTAATATCACCTTTTATTGAGGCAGTGACATTCTTTCCAACCATGAGTAATTTAGTCAAGGACCCTTATGAATCAGACATGGGTTGCGTAAGCCTCTTTTAGGTTTTGTGCCTTTTGTTGTTGAGAAGCAGCAAACACTTCTCCATCTGCGTTTTGTGTAAAAGTGTGAAAAAAGAAGTAACCCTGAGGTCTGGCTTGAATGCTGCACTTCTTGAAAAAGAGGTGCAATCTTTTCAACATATGAAAGTTTGGTTTAAAGTCAAACTTTAGAGTGACGATCTTCTTAGGGCAGCACAAAGTTTGTGGAGGAATTATAGTTTCAAGGTGATAAACATGTTAACGAGATTGAGGTGCCTGTCATTTCAGTTCATAAGAAAATATTTTTATATTGATCCACCTCATCAAGCTGCAGCATGACTAAGAGTTATGTTAATGTTTGTGTTGAGTGTGTGGCCAGTGAGGGTGTTTGTGATGTCAGCCTGACATCAGACACTTTATTATGCTCTGACTTATACAACCTCTTTGTGTATTGCCACCTTTTCTTGCACATTCCCTCAGGGCCACTCCTCTTCCTCCCACAAGAAGCCCACCCCCTGTTGGAGATGTGTCATGCAATGAGCCAATGCACCCGCCGGAGACTCACACAAACGTACTCAGCCCTTACAGACAAAAAACTTTGGATGTTTTGTTCTTCAGTAAGACACATGGCGAAAAAGAGAAAATGCAGAAACCCAACGGTCTCTGATCCATAGTGGTTTGGATGTAATTGATTCCCTGCTGTGAGAAATCTGTCTCTCAGACGGTGAACAAACACTAACAGAACAGTTAAAGGGCAGTGAAAATCTGAGCTCTATCTCTGAGCTCTGTCAGCTAATCTCTGTCAAAGGCACAGAGAGAGTCAGACCTTTTTATGGATGTCGTTGCTTCATTACAGATTGATACCTGTCAGATGACTGTATGCAAATTATGTTTGATTAAGGACAGCTGTGTCATCACAGCCAAAAACACGGAAAATGCATGAATATTAAGAGGAAGGATAGGCACATAAATAAATAAAAAAATCGAGTTTTTATGTATTGAATTTCCTCATGATTTGAGTTTTTTCTTGAAATTTGTAATGATGTTTTAAATTTTCAATTTAATTAAACAAAGCTTTGTCCAAATTGTATTCAAATTTGTTTGACGCAAGCTGTAACCCATTCAACTAAAATCCAATTATATAATGGGATTCAGACTTAATGATATGGATATTTATATTATATATAAAATACAAAAGAAATTGTAAAATAATACAGTACCATCAAATGTATCTGATCCTTTAACGGCAATTGGTAAAATTTCACTTTTGTAAAGAAGCCAGCTGATTGTATCAAATCACTGACTGAGCAGCAATCCCTCATCCTGAGCAAGCATATGGCAAAAGTGGGAGGAAATCACTCTCTTTAAACACGAAGAACCAGGATTGGTATGAGTGCTGCAAACACTTGGGGGTTAAGCGTTATAGAGCATACAGACAAAAACAAAGAAGTACTAAGCCAGCAGTACTTTCTGTGGGTAAGAAAACAAAAAGTAAATAAACAATAGTTCCTTCCAATAAAGAGACAAACCTAAAAACGCAATCACTGCAAAAGGGATTCCTTCAGTACGAAAAGAAAACAGAGGAAATCTTAGTATTGGCAGTAAAAATTAAACTCATGAGCTCCAACTTCCTACATAAAATTACTTCACCAAATATTATCATAAACACTTTTTAAAACTGAAATGGATTTTAATCAGCCATTCTCAGTTCATGGCACACAAGACTGTTTGATTATACAGAATATTTTGGTCCACTGCAACAATCCGAACCTTTCACCTTTCAGACTCCTCTCTCTCACGCAAACATATGATCAGCACAGCCACACAGTGTGCACTTCACAGCTGCTACTGTCTAAAATCTAAATTAAAACAAAGGATGTGTCAGATTTTCCTTTTCTTAGCCAAGAGTAAAAGATGTTTAGAGCAAAAATCAGACAGTCTCAGTGGAATACTTGATCATTTGAATCATAGAGTGAATCTTAAAGGAGAATTTCTATTTGTCCATCTTAATTCACAGGATTTTTGACAGTTTTCTATAATATATTATAAATATTTATATTCTCTTTATGTGTGGCTTAACTTGAGCTAAGTTACTTCTCTTTGGAGGTGGCACGTTTCTTATTTGAATGACATATCTTATATACTTCATTTCTACAGACTGTCATGGGTTGTGCAGATCATGGGAGCAATAACCAGCCCTGAATTCTTATATGCAAACAAAAACTCCCTTGCAAGCAAATCCAAATTCTGTGGTAACACCAACATTAAATTATTTATGACATAATTATACCTTCATTTTTCAAACATTAGGAGGATGGGTCTGAATAAATGTCCTGCGGTTAATTATAGTTGCGGATTTAACTACGACTTCAGCTCTATTTTAACACGCAGAGGAGCTATGAACAATCTAGAAAGCACTGATGTGTATCAGCACATACACAGTAGCAGGAGCATAATCTTACCTACCTCATGAAAAGTTGGAGCCATGGTTTTGCCTCAGCATCACACACGACTGGGTTTGGTTTCTAGTGTCATCCTCAAGAGGAGTGCAGTCAGTGGGATGCTCTTGCACTATCATGAAAGGTAAAATATGTCTTACATGGATAGTAATGTGGCTTCTAGTGTCTTGGGACCCAATTAACTTTGTGTTTGACTTTTTTAAGTATCACTTTTTCAGTTGCAGGTTGGGAATGTGGTGAGAAACATGAATGGAAACAGGAAATAGAAAGCAAGGACACAGAGGAATATAGCTCTGAGTATAGAGCTGGACAGTGACCAAAAAGAATGACATCTCAGATAAAAGCAGATAAAAAAGAATGTCCTACATATAGGGCTGATTCTATTTTGCACCAAAAGGAGTTTGTTGAATTAGTTTGATTTTACATCCGTTTGGGAAGAGACTCTGGGACTGATCCCAAACCTGTTGGAATGGCTATATGTGCCTTCTTTGCTCAGAACATCTTAGAATCCCCTGAATAACCTTGAGAGGATTACTACAGAAAGATAAGTCTAAATTTTCCTCTTGGAGCCACTACCCTTTATTACCTGATCTTAAGCAGAAGACGATGAATAGATGGACAAAAAGTTTTACATCACTTCACATTTATTCAATTGAAACTAACTGTATATTTTTCAAAGTTGCTAAAACTACATTACTTAACGATATAGTTTGCTACATATGGTTAGTAGTCAACACAAACTGCTTAACTATACTTTTCACTGGTACCAGAGGTTGTGCTCTCAGTCATTCCTACAACAGAAGAAATTTATTCCATCTGCCAGGGCTGCAAGAATAAAATTATATATTTTAAATATATTGTATTTTCAAACTTTGGGTTAGGTAGTTCTCATAACTTCTGTGCGATTGGACAGAAATTTAATGTGGGCCAAAGGCCACTGACAAAGGCTGCAGTGGTAGGGAAGAGTTAGTACTTGAATTCATATAGAATATGTAATAAACTGGTCAGAAACAACTTCTTGTGTTTTTGTTCCTCAAATTAAAGTGCAAAAATCTGGTTTTGTGAAAGTCTTTAGATAAATATATTTGATTAAAAACCACATTTAGTTTTCTTAATTTGGAGAGCAGATGTAACTCCTGATGTTTTGAATACATTTGAAAATAACAAATCTGTAAAAAAGCCATAATTCTAACTAACTACTGGTTAAAAATGATCAAGTAATTCAGAAGATTTCACAGGTTTTAAATTTGATCACTTATAATTAGGTCTTATCTTCTCAATATAACCTGCAGCTTTCCTTTGTGTGTGTTTATGCATGCATGTCTATTTCTTTGTTTTATCCTGCTAGGACATTTCTGGTGTAATCAGTTACCATTTTTGATAGGCGTTATGGAGACCAAAGCCTGCTTTTAATGTATCAGACCTCCATTTGTATGTTTAGGGTTAGCATCAGGTTTAGGCACAAATGGAGTTGCTATATTGAATGGAAATCAACATGAAATATTAAAAACCTCAGAAATACAAATTTGTATCTGTGTGTGGATTTGCTAGTCAGCCAATTTGAAGAGAAAGGAAAAAATGTAATTTAAGGCACCATTATTACAGGCCGGCTTGTGTAATCTTCATAAGAATGAAATGTGGTTTTCTTAAAAAAGTTTCATTTTGCTGCATCAGGAAAAAGCAACAAGCAGAAAACAGAGCTGTGCTCACACTCAGACAGCCAGAGAGAAACTCTCAGATAAGTTCGCTGATCTTTTAGCAGAAATGTAGAGCTTTTTTAAAATTCTAAATAGCATCAGTTGTAAAATGTCTTTTTTTTTCTCTTGAATTGTGGGTTTCAAAGATCTGAGTGAGAGTAGTATTTCTGTATTCTGAGAGAAGCGTCGTTCAGACTCTTTGAACTGAGAAAATAAAAGACGCATGAAGGGATATGCCTATGATAGTGCGCACTCTTCAGTTGTTTCCTTACAAAACAATCCCACGGTTAAATCTGAAGGAGTATCGCTATATCTGCCCCAGTTCATAATGTTTTTTTGTTAAAGTGTGTGATGAACACATAATAAAGATAGTCAAATTAAACTCCTCTGAAATAGAGCTTTATTACAAGCTTACCTGTTGTTTTTAGTTCTTCTTTGTCTTTCAGAGTTACACCTTTGGTCACTATAAACTCCTCCGAGTCCAGGTGCTGCTCATAGTAAAGCTTCATCCGCAACACTGGAGACAGTGATTAGAGGGAGGGAATCAATAATACATGGTGAGGGACTGCTAATGTACCAAAGGGACTGAGAGACAGACGACGCCGCCACAGATACGCTGCTGCTGTCTCATATCTGCTGGTTTTTGCCACAGAAAGAAGAAGCACACTAGGTATAAAACGCAACAGGGGAAATAAACGACAGGAAACAGAAAGGTTAGTCAAACTGAGATAAAAGAGCGTGAAACTCGAGGAAAAGATCATACAGCACAAGTACCGCGCTGAAGGGATGGAAAAAATTAACTGAATGGCAAAGGCTGAACATAAAAAATCAAATCATAATGGGATATGTTATCCAGGAATTATATTTTAAAGGAGAAGAAAACTCAACTAGGAGCAAAGCACAACAAGCCCATTATGTGCACCAGTGTTCAGAGAAGGGCCCTCAACCTACGTTCTGACCTGATGTTTTAAAATCGATACGAGGCTGTGAAACAGGCTAAAATGAAATAAGCGTTCAAGCCATCCAGGAAATAAGATTGGCAGGCAGATGGAGACATGCCACAGTGCTCTAGGGATTAAAGCTTGACAAGTGATCTCGCATCAAAAGGGATCAGGGGTTAATGTCTCACCAGCATTAGCACACCATTCCCAAATCAGCCGGTGGACCTCGGCTCCCCCCTGCACACAAACAAAAGAGGAGTCAGAGAATGGAGATGTAATTAATCAGATATTAGTATGAGCGCGTGTCCACATCCCTCCACTTTTCATCACTCCCCCGTCTCCTTGTCTCATTTTCAGTAGTGCTAATCATTAGACTGTATAGGCAAATACACAACGTTTTTGTGGTGAAACAGATATTTCTCCATACACATGAGGCTGATGTAGGGGCTGCCTCTGTCTGAATGAAACCTCATTACCGGATTGACACTCCAGACTCGTGAGCCAGCGACACTACAGGTGGCTCGTTATCGCTTGCCTTTCTCCTCGCAGCTTGAACTTCTACATCAGTGGACATCGGCTTCAGCGTCGTCGTCTGTGACCTCCTGCTCATCAAAACAGACAATGCAAAACTGTGAGAACCAATATACAAACCAGCCGCGTTGTCCCCCCGCAGCATTTCGTCTGTGAAATATTTCGGCTGTATAAGCTGAGTACACAGAGATGGCACTGAGTGGGATGGGAGGCAGCGTGCACCTTGAAGTTGAAGTAATGGCAGAAGTGTTTCCACGGCGACAAAGGTAAAGTTTCTGAACTGTTTTGGCTCCCAACCTCGACTAAGATTCCACTAATGTGGAGCTGAATAGACACAAACTTGATATTTGTGCTGAAGGGGCTATTGAAAAAGCCTGAGTCAAGCTCACCATGGTGAGCGTCCTTCAGTGAATTCATTCCATTCAAAACTCAATGCCACTGAGAGCGGAGAAAAAGTCAATTCAGATAACATTATAAAAAGTGAAGCACATTACACAAAAAGCCTCATGCTTTGAAGATGTTAAGAGATTAAGAGTGAAATAGCTTCTATCCATCCATCCATTTTCTTACATCTTTGTCCCTAGTGGGGTCGGGAGGGGTGCTGGTGTCTATCTCCAGCTAACGTTCCGGGCGAGAGGCGGGGTTCACCCTGGACAGGTCGCCAGTCTGTCGCAGGGCAACACAGAGACACACAGGACAAACAACCATGCATACACACACTCACACCTAGGAAGAATTTAGAGAGACCAATTAACCTGACAGTCATGTTTTTGGACTGTGGGAGGAAGCCGGAGAACCCGGAGAGAACCCACGCATGCACAGGGAGGCCATGCAAACTCCATGCAGAAAGACTCTGGGCCGAGATTCACCTTGCAGCAAGAAGGGCCCAGGACCTTCTTGCTGCAAGGTAACAGTGCAACCAGCTGCGCCACTGTGCAGCCCCGTGAAATAGTTTTTTATTGTCAATTATTTGGCTAATCAAGCATATTTAACAATTAAAGAAAGAAAACAATTATCTTTGTCACACTAATGGGCCTTGAATTACTATTGTGTTCTTGCTCAGCATCTCTTTGGTGCTGTGCGTTTGTTTTAAAGTTGACTTTGACATTACCATTCCCATTTATATACAGTGCTAATTATCTGCTTTGCAATCCGATGGTATGCAAGGACACACACTTTTAAGTAAATTACAGGAGCCTTTTACTTAAACGTAAGAAAGCTGAAGTATAATTTCTGCATTTGGTAAGGCAAGGCAACTTTATTTACATAGCACCTTTCATCCTAGGGCAGCTCAAAGTGGTTATACATAGAAGTTAGAAACAACAACATACATTAAGACAAAACACTTACCCTCAAGAGGCATAGGCCACCGACCGGTAACCCATCCTCCACAATCAGGTTACATGTTATTCTGTTTTTATTTTCTTTTTAACAGATTCTTCAAATAGTTTGGGAAGTTGATTGTTGGAAAAAGTCTCAGTGAATCAAATGGAAATCTACATTCTTACATGCAACGCTTTTATAGAGAACTTGTGTAAACAGAAAAATTGTATGAATCAAATGGGTGGTACAGATTTATCCCATTGGCACCATTAATGCAAAAAGAAAAAAAAAAAGAAAAACAATGTCTACTTTATTCATAATTGCGTTGTTTGACAAAAAATAAATAAATAAAATAACTGTTTGACTAAAACCGATTATGGCATGTGAGTAACACCATAGCAGCTATATTAGGTGATAACAAAAAGGCTGACTGGCACCTCGTCAATCGCTCATTCACCCTCTCCTCACCATCTGCCCTCTTTGTCGAACTCCATGATTCATCTCCCAGGAGAAGGTGTTCAAACTGTAAAAAGACTGTTTACCCGTCGGAGAGCGCCCCTGCCGCACAGCCTCTGCTCAGCCTGTGATGACATTTCCATTTGACCCATAGCCAGCAGTCCTGTAATGAGAATTCATCAAAATGCAATCTCTTAAAAAAAAAGAGGATTTTGATTCTTGGATGCCTATATTGATATGCAAAATGTGTCAAAAAAGGTCTTCCAGTTGGACGATTTCCATTCACTGAAATTCAGTGGAAGTCTCATGATGATGCATGGGAATGGTTTGTTAAATATATCCCAGAGCAGATTTATGCTAATGGTTATAGACTGAAAAAGGAAATACTAAAAAAACAAACAAACAAACAAACAAAAAAAAAAAACAAAGAATAAAAGTAATCTTATATTCTGTATTCTTGAAGACAATTGAAATTGATTTCTTCTCTTGGGTGCTTCAAAACCTAATATAGCATGTATCTAATATAATTGTACCAAATTATGTAAAAGTGCTTATCACCCACTCATTGACAAAAGCAGTGCTTGTAGACATAGTAGGCATTCATTGTCCCGCATGTATGGGAAGACTGAAATGACAAATCACACAGTGAGATTAAAAATTAAATATTGGTTAGAGTTTAAACTTTTAATGTGTGTGGATATTTCTTTTTAGCTTAAACATATAATTTTTGTCAAACCAACATGTTTCAGATCCTCCAACAGTTTTATATAAAAAAAAGAGAAACATGGTGGTGCAGTTGGTTGCTCTTAAATTGCCCTAAGGTTTGCCTGTGTCTGTGTGTGTGCATGGTTGTTTGTCCTGTGTGTCTCTGTGTTGCATTGTGATAGACTGGTGACCTGCAGCAAGTGCTATTAAGCACTTGTTATTACTAACAATAAGTATTTTACAGTCCTGTGGAAGAATTCTGCAGCAATCATCTCGGACAGTTTTAAAACACATTTGAGAATCTTTTTTTTTTATTAGAATCTCAGTTAAATTTCAATCCTGGCTTTGACTAGACCACTCCAAAAACTTTACTTCGCTTCTTTCTTCATAGGTGGGTGTACTGTTGGGGTTGGATAACTGCCCTGTTGCATAACTTTTGCAGTTTTTCTTTACCATTTACATGGAATGTTTCTTGAATTTGAAAATATTTCAGAAAAATAAACATCTTATTAAGTGATTATATTGGATTTGTAGGCAGTGATAACTGGAGCGAACTCAACAATATTCTCATGTCCTGAACCAAAAAGTGCTTTCATTTATTTTTAGCTCAACATGTGATCATGTAACTATAAAGAAATTAGCTCAGTTAAGACTGCCATTCATATTAAATTTTGTAAAGGAAACAATTTGTCGCAGAGCAAATGAAAGAAAAGGAGGGAAAGCATCCTGCGGTAATTTTCATTTAATTTTCCTCCACGGGTGGAAGCAGATGAAAACATAACATGCTCTACTGTCATTGGAAGGTTTCATTTTCTCCTGAGCCTCGGATGAAATCTAACTTATTGCTGCCTCCTTCCTCCCCCACACACTGCGTAATGAGAGAATATTTCCCCGGAGTGAGAAAGCACATCCAAGCTGTACTTTTAGAAATTTATTAAGCCAACCTAACCAATTATTTTTGGTGTTTGCCTACCTTCTGATGAGTGACAACTCATTCAATAAGGCTAGTAAATGTTAATATGAAACAAATTTTCTGCTGAGCTCTATTAGAGATCAGTGAAGTCTTTCTACATTGACGCTGACAATGATTTTACGTCTTCCGAGCTGGCTTGTTTCAGCGGCATAGGATGAGGGTATTTGAGCAACAAGTCAGGCATTGGAGCAACACATCAATACCTCTAACTAAGAGGAATTGTGTTTTCATACAAAAGCCTGACAAAACTCCAGCTGGGGCAGAGTCCTTTATTGAATTGCCCAGTTAGCCTGTGATCAAACATGTGGGATGGTGATTGCATTCCTCAGCTGACATTTATCTATTTATCGTCACAGCAACAAAAAAAAGAAAGGAGAAAAGAGAAGTAAAACAGTCAGAGAGGCTTTAGAAAATGAGACAGGAATGGCGGCAAACTGATAAATGACTTGTCACATGTTGTTACTGGGAACTGCAGCAGTCAGCCTTGAGAGACGCTCCAAGTTCTCTAGCAAAATAAAGAAGTGGAGAAGCAGGTGACAGGAAGATCACACTCACAAAATTACAAGCTCCTGCAGATTTACATGCCGGGAAAACTCTTGATCACACACTTTATTACATTCAGGCCTTTCATGGCACTCAAACAAACTTAATGTGACTTTTGTTTCTCAGATTAATTGTCACAGCTATTAAGCCATTTAATCTCTTTCTTGTTTATATGGGGAATTACAGGGTAGTGTATTGTCAGGTGTGAGAGCAAATTACGCAGTATATCAGTTTGAATGAGTCCCTTCTTCCTTCTGTGTTACTCTGAACAACCTATAAGGGAGTTTAATGTCTCCAAAGTTAAAGCAACACTATGGCCCAGAGCCAATTTAAATCAGCAAGACAGCTCAAAGTCTAAGCCATTGCACTGCATGGAAAAGTGTTTTGTGTTTTTTCCCCAGGAGACCTGATTTAAGCTTCTGCAATGAACACAAAATAGTAAAGGAGATAGCTCCTATGTTGCAATGTCAGTGTGATAAAAGGAACTTGCTTTACTTTTTGAAAAAGTGTGCTTTTAAATTAAATGGGCTTTGCTTCCCAGTGATTAATAAACCATAGGAGAGAGCAAAGAAAAACATTTGAAAAAAACAAAACAAGGTTCATTAAAAATGCTGATCTGAAAGGACCAATGGTCCTTTCAGATCAAAGCAAAGATAAAGGCTAAACTCACATTTATTAGTGCCGTTAATGAGTTAATATGTTAGGATGAGGCAGCCGCTAATCTCAGTATAATACCAACCTTCTGGTTTGCTGAAGAACCTTAACAAAAGACTTTGTGGTAACTGTGAAAATTGGATAATAGTAAAGATGAGATGTAAGTTTTAATGTATTCCAGGCTATTTTTCCTCGTGAAAAAATGTAGGGTTTTGACCAAATCAAGCATTCTTTGGAATTTCAATCAGGAAGATACGTAATTGGTTCTCCATCGGTCCATCCATCCGTCCATCCATCAGTAACATATCCACATTTAAATAATAATCCACCAAATAATTTATAATTTCCCCTCTGCTTCACAACCATGTGCTACTTTATACTGTTTTTTTTAATCAAACATTTTAATTCCAATAAAATAAGGTTTATGGCAATAATGTGAGGGAATGTGAAAAAGTTAAATGGATATAAGTACTGCACTTTTGCATAGATAATAAGGTTTAAAATAGTTCTTGGATGTTTTTTTGTGTGTGTGTCTGGAAAACAGAAGCCCACTTTGTTTTGTCTTTTGAGTTTGTTCCAGCATTATCTCTCATTTCATGCAATTCAACACTGCACATCAGCTGTGGAAAAGAAACCTCTGAGCTGCAGAAGAAAAACCATCAATCTGTCACAGTAAGACAGTTGAGTTCTACTCTGATCTCCCACTAAAACAACATTCAAAAACGGAGATCTGTGTCATCTTCAGTTACAGAAAGTGCATTTTCTGTAAACTGAGTCTGGAAGACTGAAAGATTTTTTATCTGCTTTGATGTTGAGTCCTATGGAAAATAGAGTAATCTTTCTCACATTATTAAACCTGCATGTGGACATTTCTACAGAGATACAAAAATCACAGGAGTTGGCAAAAAATATTTTCATTGAGACAATGATCACCTAAAGGATGCTCAGTGTTAACTTTTATCTCATAAAGTTTGATCATGATGCTTTAGTTTATGTGAACAGCTCACAACTTGGTTTCATAACATGACATTCAACATCAGTTTGGAGATAATCATTGATTTCAGCAGGGTAAACTTCAAACTATCATTCCCAGCCTTCTGTTGGCGGCATTGTCATTTGGAGATTTAAATACTGCAAATTCTTAACATTTTTCAAGAACCCTGTTACCATCAAGCAGTGCCTCCACCTTCTCTGTAAACTGAATCTGATCACTGGGACTTATTAGTTTTATCACCTCATTGTGTCCTCTTGAGTGGCATTTAGGATAAATTTTATTCTCCAGCTTATAAATTTTTATCTCTGAAGTTTTTATTATTTATTCATCATAATGATGGTTAATAAACTTTATTGTCTATGCACTTTTAATTGCCTGGATGTTTAGTGTTAAACAACATTTCATTTTTATGTTGCTCATAAAAATTACAAGAGCACAGATTGTAGCTATTTTTCCTGTGACACAGAAAGAGACAGCTGCGCTGATTATGACTCCTGATTTGGAAGCTGCTTTCCTTTTAAGTTTCTTCCGGGAATGTCTGAGTGGGAGGAAACCTAAACAGCGAATCCAGAAATCCCTTAAAGAATTAAATGTCTTGCAAAAGTATTTATTCCTGTTGGACCTTTACACATCTTGACACATTAGTACCACACATTTCAAACAATTTTACAGATGTCGCCAACATAAAGTGACATATAATTGCTAAGGAGGAGCTGAATATGTTGAAGAGTCTGAATTCCCCTCCCAGGTCTGTTGTCTCTATGGCAGAAAATCATAAAAGAAGATAAAATTTGAGTTGAACACACCTCATGTAAAATAAAAAAAGGGGGACAAATATGTCTAAAAGCAGAGACGCACATTTCTGGCTCCAAAGGAATGTGTCCTGCATATTTTAGATGGACTATATAATGGGAAAACATAGTAAACAGCAGTTATTTGAGAGCGTTTCCCTATAGAATTGAAGCTCTTTTGTTTTATGACTTGCTTTGACCCTGAGGGAGATTATGATTTAGACTAGGAGGAACGCTTGATCCTGATGAGATTCAGATGTAATACAGAAACAAAGAATCAAAAACCAAACCCCTGCTGTTTTATGACACTGTGAATGTGTCTATGTGAGACAAGCTCAGAGAAATAATTACAACTTAGCCATCTCATAATGATAACAACACAAACTGTCTCATCTTCTCCCCTCCAAAGCTGCTTCTTTTGCAGTATTTTTGAAATTATGAAATTATTTCCCAAGACCTGCAAGATTTCAATATTTGTAAAACCACTTCTGAAGGAGGCAATTCCTCAGTGATGTTAACAAAATCCATTTCTTTCTGTCAAGCCAAATTTATCTCGCCCATACTGCCAGGGAACCAGTTGAAGTTATCTCATAATTATGAGCTAGTGTCTTACATTCATGAGAAAACTATCTCATAATCATGACATAGCTAAGTCATAATAATAAATCAGCTAAGCCATAATTATGGGACAGTATCTCATTATTATAAGATACAAGTTTGCATTTCTGTCATCAGAGTGGCAGAAATAGGCTTCCGTAGTACCAGCTGGATGCCTACTTGTGCTAAAAGTGTGTCAAAAGCGATGTTGAGCTGTGCTTAGAAGGTACTAGTTCACTGTTTGCAGGTTAATAAATATGTCATAACAATTTTGCTCACGCATGTCTGGTTGTTTAATTCTCATTTTGTCACCATAATTTCTGCCTCAACAAATCGGATTTGAAAATCTGAAATATCTTCTTGGTGTTTCATCAATACTGCGATGAGACAGTATTGAATGAAGGCAATTTTACTGCTGAACACTGATTGATTTTAATAAATTAATAAAGTGTAAAAGATCTGATTGTAAAATAAATAAATAAATAATACTGCTAAAATACTGATAAAATAGTGCATGTTCCTGATACTGTGAACATGTGAAGGCTCCAGAGATGTTACAGAATCAGACTATATGTATTCTTAATTAACAGATCTGGCATAACATCGTTAATAGACTCAATTTTCTCTTTCTTTGAACTCCAGAACACACAACATGCTGTTACCATGGTAGCCATGGCAGACTTCAGTGTTGCACAACATACGACTAAACCAAACTCTGTACAAGTCCTTGAAGTCGGGCAGTTGGCTGACTCTGAAGTTTGGGCCTTTTAGAGGAGAGCTTTAGAGAAAGTGAAATGAATTTTGAAAAATTCCAGTTCTGTCGAAAAATTTAACTGCTGAACATTAACGATGTATTTTCGAAGGAAAATTAGAAACTAAAATGTAGGGGAAAAAAATATTCTTCTCATTGTTTAGGTCCTTGATGCAGTTGACCACTTATTTCTATTAATATTATGGGATCATTTTGTTAAAGAAAATGCACTATGCATTTTCTTGGCACATAGTGCAATTTTATAGGACAACCATGTAACTAGGTTACCTTCAGTTATTATGAAGCTTTACATAAAAAAAACATTTAAAAATTGTGACTTTGCAATTTGACTTCTTGAAATTAGCCTGTCTCTTTAAGAATCTCCCACTCTTTCTGATACTCCATTTTCAACATCACATTGTAAGAAGAATCACTTTGGCCCCCTGAGTCACTGCAATTCAAGGACTTCTCAAACATGAATCAAAGCAATACTTCAGGCATGTTTTTGATGAGAGAATAAAGTTATAACATTATATAAAGCTCAAAAAAGTTCCTTTTGCATGATACCACCCCTTTAAATGACCTGTGAACATCAACAGATGATTTGTATGGAAAAAAGGGACAAAGTAAAGAAAAAAACACAATAAAAACAGCATTTCTTAGTCAGAACTCTTTGTGGTTACAGTCGCCTTGGTGGTCTGATCTAATATCCTGTTTGAGGTACAAACAGCAAGACCACCAAGGTGACTGCACATGTTAACTGTATTTTCTGCTTTCGCCCCGGCTGTAAGTGGTTCCTTATGATTTTAACAGGTTCTGGAACAAAAAGTGTTTCCAACAGAGAGACTACTTATGTTGGGTAAGGAGAAATCTGGTCTCTTTAACCTGTTAACTCCCGCAATGCTCATCAGAATTTCCTGCATAGATGATCTTTGTAGCACTAAATCCACATTTGGTGTCTATGAGGTATAAGCAACCAATTAATGATTCGACACAGACCCATTACAAATGTTTGGTGTCTGTTTACAGCAGCAGAAAGGGACAGTGTTGAAGATGGTATGCCTAGATAATGTTATATGATTGTCCTTATATGAAAGTACACATGTGGTTTTGAGTGCCTGTCTCCGAAAGTTCTTTGTATGATTTATTTGCTTTGGAAAAGTCGATAGTGACTTATTTATAAACTTAGCGATGATGTTTGAAAGTGGTGATGCTGTGTATTGACTGAAGAAACATTCGCCTTTAAAAAATATTGTCGTGAGTTACAGTATTTATTCATTTTAATACTAAGCATTACTCATTTTAAATGAATGAATCATAAAGGCCAGTGGCTCACAAAGCGGTTTGTGAAATCTTCACCAGATGTCAGAGACCGCTCACTAACTCAGTCCAAACATGCCATGCAGCGTTGATAGGTGACGGGCACTGAGATGAGGGATTATGATGAGCTTCTCATGGCATAGCAGCACTGTGAATATTTCCACCAATGTGGGGTTGAAGGGTCATCCATCTTTCTGTGTAGACAGAAAGACAAATAGGCTGACACTCTCCTGTGACTGGCTGTCATATATCTATCTCATCATTATTGAGCTGCTGGAGACCAGCACCCCATCAACCCATGTCACGCTATCAGCATTTTCACTCAGCCAATGTGCGCAGGATCAGACACAACGGCATTAGAGAGAGGCTCCCCTCTATGTGTGAGGAATCCTAACAAGAAAGCTAGAAATTTGCCTCAAATAATTTCTTTTTTATGGGCTTAAGATAAGTTTGGCAAAGTGACAAATTTAACTGTAAACTTTTAAAAAGCATAATGAAATATTTGACTCAAATCAAATCATTTTCTTGGATTTCTTTAACGAAAAAAACATTCTAGATTAATTTTCTGCAGTGCGAAGACATTGATCTGGAAATAATTGTTTAATTGCTGGTTAAATGCAAAATAAAAACTAACAGCTGAACAACTGGATTTATTTGACACATTTGGAATCACTCAATTATTCTCTGTTAAACTAAATATATTTGCTGCTCCTCAAACACTGGAATAACACATTGTGATAGATAAATATAACAACAATGCATCAATGAAAATCATGAAATGAGTGCAGTAATAATCAGAAAACCTAGAGATGTAAGAAGATAAAGACAATCAAAACATTAGAGCTAAAGAATAATTGAGATCTTAGGACATTTGGTTCCACATTTGCCAGCTTTGTGTTAGCAGAGAACACTTAATACAACAAATTAAGCAATCATAGAAAGACTAAAATAAAGCAAAAGAAATGTAAATTTAAATTATAAACAACTTACAAAATAAGAATGAATAAAGACAAAATTATGACGCTAAACTACAACAATTAGAACGGCTTAAAAAATGTATTAATTGTCATGAGCAAATACATTTCGCATAGGTCAAAGGGAATAAAAATTCTAGCTCTGAATTCAAATCCTAAATGTTATTCCAAGAGAGGAAAGTGAAGGGGAAATGAAATCTCAAGTTACTACAGCAGGAGGAACACAGTGCCTTACTTGAGGTCAGTTGACACTTGATGAAGGTGGCGTCTCTGCACAACAGCTGTTCAGTAAACTCAGTGGTCACTCCAAGTCAGTCAAGCTGTGCTTCTTCTTTTTACAAAAGAGGAGTACGCAATGTCAAAATGTTTTAAATTCTGAACACAGAACTTATTCAAATAAACTCAATCAAAAAAATAACACCTGGAAACCATTGTTGACTTGTCATGTTTTGAACTTGAACAAAGGGTTTGCTTTAATTCAATCTCTCAGAATGACCTGCCAAGTTGGATTAAATTTATAGCTCAAAATGTATGTACCTCATTAGATATGTGTAGTTCTTTGCATGCTTTCTTTGTAATGAGCAAATTATGCTGTGTCATTGAAATAAGCCTATATGGACTTACGTGATGCTTCTTAAATCTATGGCATCTGAGGAAACAACAGGCAGGATCCAGGCCACGAAAAGACAGAGGCTTTGAGGCTCGATCTGAGCAGTCACCCCATCAGTGGGCACATCCTCCCGTTCCTGTTCTGTTTTTGTTTCTGGCTGGCTGCTCGTTGTAATCACCAGGTGCGAAAAAATCTCATTATCCCAGGTCCTGATCTCGGAATAGCAAGCTGAATAGCAACTATGGCCAGCGCCTCTGTTAAAACACTGACCCCTGCATTAATTGGGCACAACCTCTTGGGTGCCTGCCTCAGAAGCTGATTTGGGATTTTCGCTGTGAGGATTCGTCATCCCTTCAGCAGCTGGTTTGCAGAGGAGACGGGGTACCAAGAGGCTGAGAGGTCAAAATTTGTGGTTGCCATGCATTGGTCACTGGAGTTTGAAATAACTTCCACTCTTCTGCTGCAAAATGCGGGCAACTAAAGCCTCCTGGTGGAGCTCCAGCACAGGTATATTGCTATAAATTAAATGGCTTTCTATCGTTCAGTAAGTCTATCCTCCCTCTGAAAGACCAATAAAATTTATTAAGACAAAGAAGGCAATAACAATGCTTAGCTATTAAGAAGGGGCCTCTGGAGGGTAGAAAGAAATCCTAAAATTACTGTCCTGTGATTATCACATGCCTGAGTGTGTATATTTTTTTTCTGTTTACAAGGTTTTATGGATTTTGTGTATGTGTTTGTGTGTGCCCGTCTATAGCAAAGCCAAAGGAGCAGACACGGTCAACCCGTGGGATTAGAGTGCAATAAAGGAGGATGAACGTGTCCGGAAAACACCAGAATGCGTCCAGACACCACCTTACTGGAAATCAATCCTCTCGGTCAGGCCCCCTGCGTACTGGGTTTAAGTGGGAGTGATGGCAGAAGAGAGTAAAGGAACAGACAGAGACAGCGAGGGGAGGGGATCACAGAAAAGTGAACGTGGTAGTGGGGGGCTGATCAGCAGCAAACCAGAGTGAGACAGGTTGGTAGAAAGCATTATGGTTAGCAAGATTAGGGAAGCTACCTTTGAGCGCTTAGGTGTGAGTAGAGGTCAGCATGATCCAAAGGGGAGCACAAGGCACAGAGGCTGCAGCATGGTGTTGTTTTTCTTATTATACTCACTGTCTGAGACTGAGACTCATTGAACGTCCAGGTACAAAACACCAAAATATCTGCTCGTTTAATAGCGCTCTCACACAGAGGTGAGTCAACTCTCTTAGGTGGACCTGAACAAAAAATAAAAGATTTTATTTGATCTTCCCATGAAACTTTTTTTCACTGTCTGAGTGCTTGCTGTGATGGGGTTGAGAGCCAAAGGTCAACACTCATATCTGTAGTGCTGAGACGTAATCTGGCTAACAGAAGGCTTAGCTGAAGAGCATGTGCGATATCTCATATCAGGACAATGATTCTCAATTGTTCTTTGTTTCCAAATGTGTCAGAAGTGTCAAATTTGCCTCTTTACCAAACTGTGCACTGACTTTGTCTACATTGTCAATGTGACAAAGTACCCACTACAAACACAAAGTGACAAAACACAAAGAGGTGTGGGTGCTTATACAAAAGGAGAAATCTGCTGTGGAGGTGTCGATCACACACATGCACACATTGGAGCGCACACAGTGTTATTTCTTTAAATGTTGATGCGCATTAATCACCAGTAGAGAGAAAGAGGGAAAAAAGAGTTTGCCTTGGTGACATTGGAATGCAGACATATTGGCAACTTGCAGAGTTTGACGCTGCATACTGATAGACCAAAAAGCAACAAGGGCAAAAGCAAAGAATCCATGATCTAACAGCAGCCATGCTGTTCTGCTCACGAACAAAGTGACTTCACCTTCATATTTCAAAAGCATGACTCAAAACTCAAGGAAAGGACAGAGCATGTGTTTTACTTTCATTTTTCCAAATATTCATCAACTAATTTGTAAATTCTAAAAGAGTATATGGACTTAAGGCCTGCTAATTTTACCTTAGTATACTGGTGTTCACAACAAGTCAGTTAATATGGCCTTACATTTTCTGGCCATTATTGTTATTTGAATCCCAGTTTTTCACAATTTAGCCAATTTTCCTCAATATTGTTAAATTACAGATTCTACAACATGTAGAATCTAGAATTTTGGGTCAATTTCATTATAAATTTGTATTGTATATGCACAGTTCTTTTCCATTTCTATTTGTAAGCAATGGCTGGCCCAATAGGGGAAGTGTCTGAAGGAAAAGTGCTGCTTATTTTTTTATCTGAGCCTCAGATGAAAAAAACGATCAAATTTATATACCCCACTATGGAATTAAATAAACTATGCCAAGTTCACTGGACAACTGTAACATTATGTAGTTTGATCTCCTGCTGATCCAGGCTGTAATAGATTTCTCTGAAATTTAGAAAAAAAAATCTTGGATTCAGAAACAGTAGTTTGTTTAGTAATACAGTTGCCAAAATGTATGTATGTATGGAAATGCTACTAAAATGTCCATATATGAACACTTCAGATTATGATATGATACGCAGATGTTCTGTTCTTGTGTCATTGGAATTTTGGAAAGTAGCTTCTCTTTAATTGTTTGTATAAACTGAAAAATGAGTATTCATTTCACCTTTGGCAGCTGCAATTAGATTTATGTGAAGGTCATTGTATTTTCACCCTGCTGGACCAGAGGACGGGTTCAGAGATGTAGCAAGGTAAAGATAAGGATGGATCTCTCCTCTAAGTTCAAGATTGTGTTAAGCCCAAAAGGTTTAACCCAAGTCAAAAAAATAACGTATGTATCCTTTGGTCAATTGAAAAATCTGGTTCCAACTGTGCATAAGAACAGTTTTCTGTGAGTTGATTCAGTGGGTAGTGCAAATATTGGAAGCTTCTATTAAATATTGGATTGCTGTTGTTTTCTTTTAATTAAATTATAGGAGGCTGCTTCCCAACCATTTTATGGTCTCTAAAGGATGATGAAATGTCAGCTGTGGCATTATGACAAATCATAGTAATCAGATCAGCTACTCTACAAAAGGCATTACCTCCAGCAATGACAGGATGGCTTTTGTGATATTTAGAAGTGTTTGGCCATTACAGTCCTCCAGAGCATACACCTGTATTAAGTAAACAGTGGAAGTCTAATATTTTGTATGTCAAGCGTTTCATTGTGTTGTGATTGTACATGGGGCTCAAGTGTTGATTTTTGAAAAAAAAAAAGATATATTTACTTCAAAAAAATTGGGAAAATGTTAGATATAGAATAAACCAAGTGAAGGTGTTTGTTGTGAGTCACAAATGAAGCGATCGAAGTTTTCCACATGCACCATACTGGGGTTTATTTATAAGCCAAGCTGTTGCTTGTCATTTGGCCAGGGCCACTAAGAGCTCCTGGGATAGAAATGATCCATGGTTCCATCTGAATAGACGACCACATGTTGTCAAGTCAATACTTTGCTATTGAAATAATAGACAAAGACTCTCCTGCGAGGCAAGAAAGCCTGACCTTCAACAAACCTGATTTTTTTTTTTTTTGCAATGCCATTAACAGCTTTTTGCTCTCACTTTGGTCGTTTTTGACATCTGTGAAATAACAGGGAAATATGCTGTATGTGTAAGCAAGGATTTAGCTTTTACTTTAATGACCTAAACATATGTTTTGTTAATTCAGTCTTTTCTAAAACAGTTGGCACCACTGAACACAATGCATCATCATAGGGTAACCTGCCAAAATATTCAACCCTTCAACTTTTCCATATTTTGGAACATTAGTCAAATTCTTTAAAGTAAGGAAGAAGGAACATGATTCATAATTTAGGAAAACAAATTTCATGAAAAAACAGAGCAAAATATCTGCATTTGTATGCCTCTGTCCACATTCACTACTAATGTGGAGAAGTTAGGGTGTTCAGGATTTTTTTTTTTTTTTTTTAGTTCTTACTCATTAACTTACCCTACATTTTAATTTGTCACCTTTTTTTTGCTTTCATGTATATTGAAATGTGTTTACACTGTTACAACTATATTGTTTTATTCCCCGTTTTATTCCTAACTATTTTAAAGTAGTTAGTGTCTAACTACTTTAAAAGATCTAGAGCAGGGGTCTTCAAATCCAGTCCTCGAAGGCCGGTCTCAATTTCACTTTTAGATGTGTGTCTGCTTCAACACATCTGAGTCAAATAATGAGGTCATTAGCAAAACTTGACTGGATACTGAGGAGGTAATTCAGTCATTTTATTCAGGAGTGTTTGACCAGGGACACATCTAAAAGTTACAGGACAGTGACCCTCGAGGCCTGGAGTTGAAGACCGCTGCTCTTCTTCACAATAATATACAGTCAGACTCTTATTAACAGACAGATTATTAACTGGATTTGGTTCTATACTTTGACTTGGCCATTGGCTGAATTTAAATTCAAATCCAAGCTTTACCATTTTTTTTCAAATAAATCTCAGGTTCCTTTTGCATTATGAAGATGCAGCATGTCGTGTTGATCTATTACACACATTACCAATAAATAACAGACGTTTGTAGTTGTAACCTTACTATTTTAGTTTTGAAGAAGTTGAAAGCCCATGAATATTTTTCCACAGGCCTGAGAATTTGCATTTTATACTTAAAAAAAAAGAAAAGTCTTTTAATGTATAAATGTTAGCCAAACATATCTTATGCTACTAAAAATGAGGTATCAAACAACTGTAAATTTTAATGTTTTTTGTCAGGATTTTTTTCTACTTTGATGGCTAAGGACCAATCCATTGCACTGATCTGTCCCATGCCTTATTTTTTCATCCTACAAGTTTAAGGTTTATTTAAAGCAGCAGCCAAATACAACACACTATTGGCTTGGATTGCATCCGGTAGTTCCTATTTTCAGCTCCCCTTGACTTTAGTGTTGGCACCTCAGGCAATGAGATGAGTTGCTTGAGGCTAGGGCTTGAGGAAAAGCCTTGGGCATAGTTGACACATCACACACCGTCACATAGAGAGAAGCATAAGAGGACAGTATCATTCATATCTAGGTACCTCTCGACCTCATAACCACAGATAATCTTTCCAATGAGATTCCAGCCTTTTTTCTACAAACAACTGTCCTGTAAATTTCTGAAAAACTATTTCAAAAATAAAAACAAGCACAACACTAAACTGTAAACCTTAAGACAAACAGTGCCACGACTGTGGATAAGGCTAAAGCTGGCAAAGACAACCCACTACATCCTGATGACCTGCCATGGCCTCTTGACAGTCCACCCCCATGAACACAGGTAGCCACAAATGAGCTAATTTAAAACAAGACTGTTGCCGGGACGAGGCTAAGAGTCAGACAGCCAGCTCTGGCAGGTGTCAAGGTGCCCAAGAGCATCCCCTGGACTGCGTTCATTTCACACCTTCACTTTTCCCCTGCTACACTGCAAACTATGTTTTCAGCACAGGAAATGGGGGATTTAAGATCTATATTAAGTCCAAAAGTAAAAAAAGAAAGAAGGAAACAGATGGCTGTCTCTTCATTATTATTTCATGGGTTTTCACAAGGATGTGGGGTTGCCAGCCAGTGGGCGTAGACACTAATGAGACAAGGCTGTCCTGTTTTGCTTTGAGCAAGAACACATATCAAAAAAGTGTTTATTACAGTTAGAGTTATACACAAAAATGCTGTTTTTACTTCCTGACACTGTAGTTGTCACTAGAAATGTCATATATTTGACACAATCATTGAGCTGCTGAAGAGCACCCATTATGGGAAAAAGCACAAAACCAGGTGGCAGGCAGCCTCATGTGGTTAAGGCATTACCCCTTAAATTGTTGCTTCTCACATTATCAAATGTTAGATTTTTAGATAAAGTAATAATATTGATTGCATTGTTGATGTGAATAGAAAGAGATTCAGGAGGCTTGGATTTCCCATTGCAGGTTTATATAATGCATTTTCTTCTCAAAACAGTGTTTGGTTTATCTGATTTGAAAAATTTGCAGACACTTTGTGGGAACAAGACATCCCAAATTGTTGCCAAGGTAACTTCAAGGATTTTTCAAAAACATGCATGAAAGAATCAAAGCAACATGTCACGTATGTTTTTGATGAGGGAATAATATTGTCACAATATAAACCTCAAAAAGTTGATTTTATCCTGATATGCTCCTTTTACACTTGGTGAGTTGAAATGGGAGTAATACCTGGTCAATCAACAAGGTCATTTCCTACCTGCAAATATTTGCCTTATCAATGCCTGTATGTCATCTTATGTCGGGAAAGCTTACAACCTGCCGGTTATGTGTCAAAACTGGCATTTAGCAATTAGCTCATTTACCCAAATGATCTACAGTGCCTCCTTGGTGACAGCTCATGGCAGCCCAGTCCCAGACCCTGGATATGAGTGAAAATCAAACTTTAGAAGAACACCAACAGTTGTGTGAGCACAATGTAAAGTACAGGTTATGCTACATATACAGATGAGGAGTCACAGCAGCCCATATCCCCTCTTCAGTGTAATAACAATTACAAATGTGGAGAAACACTTAGATTATTGGGGAAAATGGTTTAGATAAACAAGACTAAGTGCACACCACTCCTGTAATTCACTATGGCAAATTATGTGTCTGAAAAGAAGCTTTTTTTAAAAAAAAATAGCAGTTTGCAGTTCAACAAAAATAGTTATCTGGAGTTAAACTGCAATTAAGGACTGAAACTGATTGCCTTGATCAGAAAATCCCTAGAAATGTTTATGTGATTCTAGTGACAAATCTTTTGACAGGTCTAAACATCAAAAGTGTTGTGCTGCAGGAAATCTACCAGACATTTTCATGCCTCTCTGCTTCCTTGAAAACAAAAACAGCAAAGAATCAACTTATGACTCTAATTAGAGCCACAAAGTGCCAACGATGGAGCTATGAGATATTAAGAAATGTCTTGGCAGCCAGCCAGGTAATTTACTACTTTGTTTATTTAGGTCTGTTATTTATCAGTCCGCTCTAAGGGCATATTGCACAAAGTTTAGATGTGGTTTGGAACAAGCAGAAAGAAAAATATGTCATTTTTTTAACTACCAATGAGTAAGGCCAAATAGTGACAAGGTGCATCCAATTACAGGTTTGAAAATCATCCTTGCACAGTTACAGTAATTAGAAATGATTATAATTTAGGCAAAATCTTTTATTTGACTTTTTTTTTTTTTTTTTACAAACTACTCTGGATTTTATTGTGATTTTATGTTGCATACCAACACAAAGTAACACAAATTGTGATGTACAAAAAATAATTAATGGTATTAAATGATTTATCACATATCTAAATAATTGACAAGTGTGGGATTTACATTCATATTCAATGAATTACAATAATTGCTCCAATGGGGCAGGAAAAAGCACATTCCGGCTCTAAAGCTATTTTTTCAAATCTTACATGGAAAAAAAAAGCTGAAACAAAAATCAGTCTGTATTTAAATAATATATGTAATGAATATAGAATGTAGTTACTAAATTGAATGAATTTTTGAATGAATTTTTAATCTATTAAATATGATTAATGTTCATGTATTCAGCTATAAGTATTTGGGTTGGAGAACACTGTCCTTTCCATTCCACTTCAATGTTGTGCACTTTAACTTGTCATAAAACTTTAGTAAAATATTTAGCAATAAAACTTAACAGAATGGTAAAAACAGTCCTGTAGATTCCTTTTTTAATTGAAAAAGACAAAACAATTACACTCATTTTTGTTTTCCTTGTGGCATTTCTAAAAACCAACTAACAGGAGAAATGTTTCTTCTTACTAACTTGTCATTACAATAAAATAAGATGACTCTCCTGCATTGATCACAGTTATGATTCAAAACCTTTAGGTCTGAGACTGGGAGGAGGAACATTTGTTGAAAAAGATGAGAACTTTTTATAATTGTTTGTGTTTGACTCTTCCTCAAGCCTGGAGCCCACATTGTGGCTGTGTGTTTTTGTCTTCATATGTGTGTATTCTTTAGCTCCCCTGCTGACAGTGTGTGGGTGATGGATGGCAGTACGCCTCTTATGTCACCCAGACACACATTCTCACACATATTGGGCCTGCAGCCTCAGAAGCTGGTTATATTCCATTAACATGACCAAGATGACAATGTTTCTAAGGCAGTAACACTGTGTCATATTCGGCCACTGTGGAGCCATCTGAACAGTTTGTATTAAACATAAACACATCATCTGTTGCTGTCTCCCTTTGTTCCTTTGTTAACGGCTGAAATTATGTTCTTTGTGCTGTTATGCAAACATCAGGTGTTCTACAAAACTTGAAAAACAGCTGATGGTGCTAATCATCTCAGTAGGGAACCTTTTATCCCTAAAGATGAGGAAAATGCAAAAACATGAGCTGATTTATAGACCATTGGTTAACACTGGTGAATTGAATTAAAATAAATGAACAAATAAGCAGAACAGAAAACAGTCGGGTTTACTGGGTGTCATCTTGAGAGCAAATATGTAAGATGTTATGTTTGCACGAGCACTTTAAATGAATTGGCACATTAAACTGAAACTTTGGGGACATAAAAATTACACACATATATAGTATAAAGGTGTAGAATAATTTTCTAATTCTTGCATTTAATATAATACAGTCATCATTACAATGACTTTTGAAAATAACCCAATGTTTTTTTTTATTTAAATTTATCAAGATTTAGAAATTAACCTGCACATTTTACTCAGCAGCTGGTTGTAAATGTGGGAGACCCCACGGGAACAGTGACGCTGTTTGTACATTGTTCTAGTCATTAGGTTCCACAAGCTGTTTTTGTAGTTTTTTTGCAATCTAACAAAATTATTGCTAGTCTGTCTTGAAAGAACAATTGTTGCATCTCCAGATTGTAGGTATTGCAGGAGATCATTATCCGCTTGACTTGGCCTTATATAAGAGAAAAGAAACATGAAAGACAGATAAAAGAAGAGCTCAGAGACAGACTGAGTTAAGCTTTTGCAGCTAGCAATGCTGTGTTTTTTGTCAAAGATATGCTGGTTTCACGTTATCACAAAAATATTGCAAGACACAAGATTCTGAAAAAGTAAAAAGATTTATGATATATATATATATATATATATATATATATATATATATATATATATATATATATATATATATATATATATATATATATATATAGAGAGAGAGAGAGAGAGAGAGAGAGAGTCAACTAGTCTGTTATTGGCCTTTAAAATTGAAGAAGGTATGCATGAAAAACCTAAAAGTCATGGTAGTTCATGTCAATTACAACTAGTATGACACCATATCATTTATTATGTTATGAGAATCTATTTAAACTGCTCTCCCAAAAGTACTTGCTCAGTTTTTCATATCATTGTATTCAACTTTTTCAGTCACTTTTATAAGCTCTTGTATCTGGATATATAGACCACTTCTACATAAATTTGAAAAAGAATAAACAGTAAATATAGCTTTGGTACTGGGACAGGCTGACGTTATTGTATTTAGTTGAGAATTTACATTTTCTTGCAAATAGCAAATAAGAACAATAGCAGCACACCGGCGCAGACGGAGGTGCAGTGTGGGAAGAAGTCACAGACTGTCTGCTGAGTTAATAGCTACAAACCTCAGAACTTAATATAAACTTCAAATTAGCTCAAGAACAGTTCAGAGAGAGCTTCATGGAACTGGATTCCATACTTGAACAGCTGAATCCAAAGCTTTCGACACCATGTGCACAGAGCTAATGGACATCTCTATGGTGAAACATCATGATTTCTGCTCTGGTAAACAATAGATGAATTGGAGTTTGACAGTTGGCATGACACAAATACTTCTCTGAGCTCATTTTGCCAGGTGTAAAGTTTGGTGGAAGAAGAATTATGTTTTTTGTTCTTTTATTATTTGCAGGAGTCTATTTAAAGACATTTTTGGATAATCTTTGGGGGCATGACCGTGCACTAGTGTAGAAAATGAGTTGCCAATGTTTCAAATTCAAACATGATTAAATTGTACATTAAAATCATACAAAACAAACATATAAAACCAAAAGAAACTAAAATGCTTAATATAAATGCAAAGTAATCACGTGATTCGTTTAAAACAAAATAAGGAGGAGAAGTTCATGTATTGAGAATTAGATGCAGTGTGTGTGTAAAGCCAAGTTATCTACTACTTTTGGCAATATATTGTAAAAAGAGAACAAAGATTTTATGAATAATTTATTTTCAGTGAATAATGATACAGCTCCAATGTCTGCAGTCTAAATATTTTAGATTTTGTACAGGAGAGTTCAAAGATGAAAGATCCCCTAAACATCATTGAAATAACCATTTAATTTAAGCAGAATATTATTCTAATTAGAACCTAGTTTCAGTTGCTGTCAGCAGTGTATGGTCATGATTTTATGCATGCAACAAAGCCACCTTGAGTCATCAGCCATGTCATCAATATTATAAATCATCTCTGTTAATCCAAAAACAATTAATTTATTAGAATCTGATCAGTTCCGTTTACATAAAGTCACAATTATTTCAGATCAGTTCTCAATTTAATACAAGCAACTTTGGTAACTGCGACATAAATATCAGCATAAGGTTTAAGATGAATCACCCTAATAGGAGAATTCCTTATCAATGCAGATCCCTTTGGTGATGAAGAAAATAATTATTTTAATGTCATGTTAATTGCATTTTGCGTCAATACTGTTCTTTATCGAGAGTGCTTATCATTCAACCCTTCCACCTGTGTCGTGTTATAAATAGGGCCGGGTTATTTTTTGATGGAGTGACTGGAAATAGAAACTGACCTTAAAAGTGTGATGGATGAGCAGGTTGGACGCAGAATATTAAAGGCAGCCACATCAGAATTTAAGGTCAACACGCAATGACAGAAGTGGAAACAGGAGGACGATTCATTTCTCCACCGCCTGAACCTCCGATCCCTCATCACAACTCTGTCTCGGCCATCTTGTGTTTTCAAGCAGGCAGACATGTCAGAGCGAATTAGCAAACTCACTCGCTGGTAATTGGTTTCTGGAGAGAGGTTTTTAGGCTGACATTAGGAAAAGGGTGGCTTCCTTCTCTTGTTAATTAAGTCTGTGGTAAGAGTCACAGAACATGACAGTGTTGTTCCTCCAATGAACAATGCTATTAGGCAGATGTGCACTTTAAAAGTTTTTGCTTCATTTTGTCAGGTCATTGAGAAGCTGTCTGGACAGCTTCCATGTTGTGCAAAGATTTCTATGCATCATTACAAGAAGGTTTAACGAATAATGGGTCGGATAAATGCTCCTGGAGCCTCTGACATGACTGCACCGATTAGCTCCAAATAGTGCACAACCCCTGGTTGGTGGTGGATTGGTCTTTTGGAGTGTGCAACAGCTCACGGCTGATTAAACTTTCATCCAGCAATTGCATTTTTAATTCAGCGAGTCCGTCAACAGTTGCAAAATTAAAGGCAAGTTAATGCTTTGGGTAAGATGTTTACATGCTTATGTTCATTATAAATCCATTATGGGAAGAAAGTTCACTGATACTAATTCTCTAAATTAGGTTGTAATTCACAAAAGGATTTACCTGAGCAGGTCTCATATGACTTGAAGCATGTAAAAATGTAAATCAGTAAAACTCAAATCAAGAACTCATTGTCCCAGTATGCATACTTTATGGACGCGTTAGCTACACTGTGTAATATCTGCAGAGAAACATGTACATGCACAGTACTACCTTGATAAACATAAACATCTGTTCATTCTGTGAAATTGCTGGTTTATTGGGGATAACAAAATTAAATTGTGAATTTATCTGCTGTTAAAGTGTAAGGTTGTTGATACTCACAATTCATTCCTCCAGTAACAGGTTATTGGAAACAATATACAATAATATTAATAATAAATGACACCACACATTTCTCATGTAATACATTACAATTCTCTGAGTTTTACAGTACTAGGTGCCTTTCCTTCAGGGTTTGTGAAAGACCAGCAAATATGCTCACAACTCTTTATTGTGTGCAACTTTATCCTTTTATGCATTAAGAGGGGGCCAACAAAATAACACCATAAGCTCAGCACATCTGTTTACTCCGTCAACTCAAATTGTCCTCCAGAGCAAAGCTGGGAGGATGAATGATTCAAAGGCAGCCTTTTAGTTATTTTTTCAATAGCATAATATAAACATTCAGAAGATTTAGTGTATCACTACTATTTAGAGTTTATAGCTAAAGCATTGCAGGAAACTGAACTTGATAAAACAATATTTAGCAATCTCCCTAAGGCACTAGAGTGTAATGCTGCTGTCTATCAGGAAGTGTGAAACCGCTGTCCTTAAGCTGGACATGGTAGTCGTATAATATTGTCTTATAATAACTTGTTAATATATTTTTTATCATGTTCTACTTCCTTTCATTTTAGTTTTGACCCCATGCTGTGCGGGATTTCACTCTCTAATTTAGAGATGTGTTCTTTGTGTTTTCTTTTCAGTCATTCTTGTATGACAAGACATCATGTGAAACAAGCCCTGTCTTTTGTATTTTGTGTATTGTTTGTTATAGAAATCCTTTCGCTGGTTGTTTTGTGTTACTTTAATATGTCATATACAGCTCTGGAAAAATAATAAGAGACTTAAAATCATCAGTTTCTCAGATTTCACTTTCTATAGGTTTATGTTTGAGTAAAATGAACATTGTTCTTTTATTCTTCAAACTATTGACAACAGGTCTCCGAAATTCCAAGCAAAAGTGTTGCACTTATTTGCAGAAAATGAGAAATGGTTAAAATCACAGAAATAGAGTGCTTTCAGACCTCAAACAATGCAAAGAAACAAGTTTATATTAATTTAGAATCAATAATACTATAGTTTTAACTCAGGAAGAGTTCAGAAATCAGTAATTGGTGGAATAACCAGGAGGTTTTTAATGTGGTTCAGTGCAGTGGGGTCTTATTTTCTCCAGAGCTGTATTTCATTCAATTTGAATGTGGCTCATAGGGTGAAACTCCTAATATGAATAAATTTCAGGGGATGTAAAAAATTATACAAGAGAGATTATGAAACTACCTGAGAAAACTTTGTGATTTTTTGTGATACTAGATTTTAAAATGAACAATTACTTCACTGTCCAGTTTTTGACCTTAATCATATATCAGTCTGCTGCTTTGCTTTGGTCTAGTTTTTAGAAGCTTGTATGAATATTTTCCTATTTAATCAGTTCCTGTAAGGAATTTTTGAAACACTACATTAATCTTTTGAGCTTTCTTTACTTTCCGACTGTTACATTTAAATTTTTATATGAATAAAGCTACAATGAAGTTTTGAAAGTTTAATGTGAACATTTCCAACTTTTTTGCTATGATAGTTAAAAGTTTGGCTGATATAAAAATTGCATTTATCCATATTTGTCCATATAGCAACCAGTCGTAGATAATAACGTCTCAAGTCTGCTTAATTCTGTCTGCATAATTCAGAGTGGAGCACGATTGGTAGTTTGTCAAAGCTGTCAACAGGACATACAGTATGCATGTCCCATGAGGTATCATTAGGCTTAGAAAATAGCTTCTATCTTTGTCTGTGTAGGATCTCCGTCATCCATTATCAGGATTTGTACCTTTTAAAATACACACAGTGAAGAGTAACTCATCTAAAATGCACACTATATTGTAAAAAGTATAAGGTCACTTGATTTTACACCCACATAAAAGTTTATCATCTTATTTTTAACACAAATGATTTAATATGATAATACTCTTCTGAGAAGAATGTGTCTTCAAGGTGTAGGAGAGTTCCCAAGGAAAATTTTTAACCATTCTTCCACAAACCCAATGGTGAGATCAGGCACTGATGTGGGACCAGATGGACTGGTGCACAGTCTTTTTTGTTTTAAAGGTTTTATTGGTTCTAGTGGCCTTTATTTGATAGTGAAATTGACAGGAAAGTGGGTATTGAGAGAAGCGGCAAAGGTCGCCAGGCCAGGAATCGAACCTGAGACAGCCACGTTGAGGACTAAGGCCTCCATATGTGGGTTGTGTTTAACCCCCGCGCCACCACAGCTCCCCCTGATACACAGTCTCTATCTCTATTTGAATTAAAAAAAGAATGTCTATCAGAATAAGTAAAAGGTTATGTGCAATGTCTGACTACTGTAGAAATTATTAAATACAAAAACTAAGGGTTATGCTTACACTTCTTTTAACTCTGTTTTTTATTTAAATAATGATATAAGGTAAATAAAAAATAAAAGAAAAAAAATCTTGAAGGTAATTCACCAATTCCGAATAAATTCTATCAAATCTATCAATGGTTAGGTCACAATTATTAGTTCCCTTGATGAAATCACTCAAAACTCTTATTTTTTTCATGACAATAACCATAAGGAAAACTATTCATACATGTACTGCTTCCAAAAGAAAATAAAAAGACAAACTCTCCAAAAAGTGTTTGAGTATATTTTATTTATGTGCTGAACTTCACATGTATAGTAAATACATTGTTGTTCTGACAGACATTACATACAAAGATATATTTTCCCCATACACAAGAAAGTTGTTTAGAATATATCAGTGTTAATATGATAATATTGGGTTTCTGGTAACAATGTAATGTCATTATTATTACTAACATGATACTCTTCCCGTAAGATGAATTACAAAAACGATTTTCAGAAATCGCCTTACTCAACATTCTGGGAAGCAAAAGACAGTCATGCTTGAGTTCATCAGTGTAAAATGGCCACTGACTACATCCATCATACCTCGAGTTCATTTGGTGTCAGTGAAGTGGTCGGGAGTGGCAGGATCAAACACTGCTTTGTAGAGGGAGAACTTTCAACGGGTCTTAGACGCTGCTTTAATGCTTTTTGATAACCAGATAGACGAGAAGAGAAAGAGACAGGCGAAGGAATGATGGGTGGATAAGTCCTCAGAATCAAAGCCTGGCTGTTAAGACATAGAGCTGCTCAGGATTTAAAGGGTATCACTTCACTCTGGGCGGCAATGTGTGCTGTGAATGGTAATCCAGGCCACAATATCACATGAGTGCAATATTATCACCTGGGTGAAAACTGAACTTCCAGTGCATGATGAAATAAATATATTCTATAGAAAATGAAATCACTTTGCAACAGGGGATCATTTTAGCAGTCTCATGGTGCTGCAATTTTCCAGGAAAGACTTTATACATTATGGATGAACCATTTTGTTATATGTGTAGAACAGCTGGATGTCTTCTTTCCTTCTAAACATCCTTTTACTGTGTGTCCATGGTTCACATTGACAGTTTTCCTGGATATTTGTGTGTAGGTAAAATGTTACCTCATTCCTTCCTGAGGCAGATGACTGTAAATTCCCCAGACAGTATGGAACATCTCTCTTCTTATTAGCATTACTAAGAAGAGATCTGTTCATTTTGGAGGCTCTATTGCTGTTTTTTTTTACTGTGAATTTACTTTGGATGGTGGTGAAGAATCCTGATCTTCATAGTGATGATATAAACATTTAAACTTTTACGCTGATTTGTATTGGTTCAGAAGGCTAAGAACAACACAGTTACTCACTAATACTGAGTGATTCAAAATGCAGGAGTTGAATCTGTTATTTTATGTACATTAAACATCATCTAACAATACAAATTATATTAACTGAGGCCATGGAAACAAACTGATTAACTTCAGCCAGCTAATTTGACCTCCTGGAATGCACCTTTGTCCTTTCTATTTATGTAGTTAAATGCAGTGATAGCTTCTCTGGGTTGGTCATTTGTTTTGACTCGTTCATGGCTGCAGTGTTTATTGCCTTAAACCTGAAGAAATTACTGCAGCCATCATCCTTATATACAGTATATCAAATACTTCTTGGGAACATTTATTACAAACTCCTGGACTCAAAGGAGTTGGAGTAAAGATCCTAGCATCAGGAGACTGTTTAAAAGAACTTCAGTTTCCAGATCATCTGGATATTTTTAGATGGAGGAAATGGGCATACTGTCAAAAACGTAGTGACTGCAATTCAGAAACCTGTCTGTGATTGCAGATGACACAATTGTCATTGGTCTGATCCAGAATGGTGATGAGTTGCTGGTTGCAAAGAGTGTATTTTCTAGAGGTGCTGGTCATCTTCTCTGCAGTCATTATTAATTTTTGCCTGTATTCCTTTACCACTGTGTGCATTGGTTCAGCCACAGAACAGCAAAGGCCATATTGCAACAAACATTCAGGTCTGAAGAGTAAATTTACTTTGCTCCATCCAGAACTTGCATGGAGTCGGGAAACTGGCTACAGGCCCCAAATATTATGGACACAAACTGCTTAGACCTTTGGATCAGCTCTACAGCTTCTTCCCCGAGGCTCTCTCAGATGAACACAATGGACATGTTACAGTCAGGTCAGCTACTCTAATGTCACATAAAAATATGCATTTTTGTACATTTATACCTGTTTTCTCTTTTTTTAAAAAATATTGGCTGTACATACATTAACATATATGTACATATTGTTCTATTTGCTTGTTTTTAAAAATATTTGGCATCTATATGAGGTGAATGTGTGAAACCAAAGTCGAGTTTGTGGTTTTTTGCATGACCTTGTGCAATAAAGATAATTCTGCTTCATATGCATTATAATGTTGTAGCTGATCATTGTTTACACATTTATTCCACTGATGGGCTCAGATTTTCCCATCTTTATGGTGTAAAAAAAGAAAAAAACATTTTATCTTATGACATAATTACTATAATTTATCTCTAACAAGGCTTTTGTTGAGTGGTACTGTAAATAGCATATTCTTGGTCTTAGGCTTTGCAGCACATTACGTGTAACAGCCACACAAACATCAGTTTAGAATCATTTAAGGCTGTGTGTACTTCTGAAAGTGGCTAAAATTGTGCAATAGTGGAATGAAATACACATATTTTAATTGTTTTGGACATAAAAACTGGATATGAATTGGATCTGTTGACTTGTTAAGTGCCTTATGTTGAAATCTGTTTTAATTTGGTGGATTTTAAATAAAACAAAATTGAACTGAACAGACTTTCCCAGGATATTTCAGGCCACCACCAAGCAAATTGCCCTTCAAGTTTTTTGTATAGTCAACTATACAAATGTAAATTGGTGATGGCGCAATAATACTATTGCTGTGTATTGAAATAGTGGTATTGATTAACACTCATTTTTTGGACTCTTCTGTATTTTCTTTCCTCACAATGCTCTCAAACCTCGTTCTGAGCCTTTGCATCTTAGCTACCAAAAATGCACATCATGTGTTTACATCCAGGGTGAAACTATTTCCAAAAGGCAAAAGACTAAGACTGTACCTGAAGAATTTGCATGTATGGTCTTGGAGTGTATTCTCTTACCAAATATTGCTCCCAAGTTGTCCTGTAAATTGTATTCGCCACATTAAATTGCAATATTTTGCAGCTCTAAAATAAATTAATGGAAAGAAATGGCTAATGAACTTGTATTTTCTTTGCTTGGAAATATTGTATCTGAGCTTTTCATGCTGTGGTAAGTTAATGGAAATGTTTTTTTGTTTTTTTTGTGAGTCACTAAAGTGACACATCTTCATATTCTGAATTGCTCATTTGGTACTATCAGCTGTTTTAGATTCTGTTCTGTTCAATGTTTTACATGTTTTATCTGAATTCCCAAGTTCTGTGATACCAGATGAAAGCAGAAAATATTCATCTTTAATGTGCAAATTAAATTTCTCCAAACCATAGTTTGTACATAGGAAAATGTTGACTGAGGCGACTTGTGCACACCTGGCTGTGTTTTTATGATCTCTTTGTCTGTGATATCAGCACCCAGGAAAGAAGATTAGATCCTTAATAGGTTTTTAATAAGCAATGAAGTCATTGTGAGGCAATTACTCTCATTCCTCTTCCCTCTGCTGAGCAGAGTTGATACTCACAGGTATCAACCTGTGAGTGAGAGCCCATGGTATAGAGGATTTGTGGACTGACAGGTATTTCCTGCAGCTGATGCATGCATGCGTGTGTGGGCGTGTGCGGGCATGTGTGCGTGTGTGCCAGTATCAGAATGTTTGGTGTGTGGGTGGGTCCTCTGGCAGTTGAGGAAAGTGCGGGCACGTGCTTCTCTGTGAGCACACATTAATGTGCTTGGCCGCCTTATACTAAGTGGGATCTGTTTCAGTGTTGACGGTAATGCGGGGTTTCATGTAGCAGGGCTAAATTGCTGCCAGCCCATCCATGAAACTGGTAGCAAACAACAGACGTGGTGTGATGATAAACATGAATAATAAACATGAGTTTTGCAGAGGCAATGTTGTGCGAGACACAGAGGGAGCAAAAAAGCCGGTTGTCCTCGGTGATTTGTATGGAGGCAAAGATTATCCTCTAAAGGTGAACGAGCTGCATGTCTGATAGCTACGCTTTTTTAATCAAGGTGAGCACAACATTGTATTGGAGGGAGATTTATTGCTGAATTGCTCTCAGTCAGTCACCTGAGAGAAAGCTCTATATTGCCTAAGCCAAGCAATAACAAAAAGCCAAACTGAAAGTTTCTTGTTCTACTGTGCATAAATCAGCATTATTCTGGGTAATGTCTAAACTACAAAACTTATTTTTCACATTAGTGAACACATTTGAAAATTGAGACTTTGATACTTTTGTGGCTTCCAAGTTAGATAGATCAAAACGCCATGTAATGACTAACGCCAACTTCAGTTATTGAATCTACAGGTTTTGCCAAGTGAAAGCAGTTATAGGGCTTTTAGCTGTGAGTGTAATATAAATCAACAGTTTATCCCTCTGTCTGCTCTCATTAGTGAAATCTCCAGGCTGCATTGCACTGCCAATTATTGTTTTGTTTTTGTGATCTGGTAAGTACTTTGCAGGAACCATTAAACTTCCTTTATCAAATCTCCTGTAAAGTCCTTTTGAATCAGTGCTTCCTGGAAGTTTTTTATATTTTACACATTTAGAGAGACAAAGGTTTTATTTTGGTGCTGGTAAATCAGAGATGTTTTTCCCTCTGTGAAACACAATATATCAGCCCTGACATTTACAGGAACTTTAAAATTTATCGAGCAGCCATATCTTGTTTGGAAAAGGTACTGGTGATGTTTTACTCAGCAAATTTAAATTCCATATTCAATGCCACAGCTTTTTTTCCAACTTAACTCACCTCGTCATATTATTCTTGACATGTAATGTCTTTGCTGCTGTTTTTTGATGATTAAGAAGGACAAAACAAATTCAAAATATTTTTTTCATCCATACCTGGTCTAATTTTACCACCCATTGATGAAATTATACTTAGACAAACATTATTATTGTCGTTTTGTTGTTCAGCAAATTGCCACTAGAGCTCACTCTTAAGCAGAACAATGCAGCGGAGGAAAGTCTAATCCTATTCTTTACAGTCTCTAAAACAGGAATACACCCTGGTACCTTTTCATATCTGCTTACATGTAGAAAAGAGTTTATAATTTTTGCAATGTGATTCTTCCATACTATATTTGGATCCATTTAATAGCACTCCTGCTGCTCAGTGTATCTATTGTGCCTTGCAGTCTTTTAAGAACCTGGAAGACTGCAGTATCTTCCTCTCTCTCAGTGGAATCCATTAGATGGTATTTTCCAACCTTTCCAAAAAAGATGAAACATTTTCTTGTTTTACCGTCTTTGGAAAGCAGATCTAAAGATATAGGATTGTTTTTTTGTTTGTTTTTTTTCAAGAGTGTGAGTCCTTTCTCTGTAATTTAGTACATAATATCAACAAGATATGCACCAATTAAGAATTTGTGGTCAATTTCTAACATCTGCTTTTGGTAATGCTTTTACCAGACAATAAATATTTTAAAAACCACCTGTTTGAATTTTGAAAACAGTATTTACAAAAAGTTTTTCTAGCCTTTTTGTCATAAATGCCCATTGAAATTGCATTTTGATAATAGGAACAATTACCAGGAATTAAGTAATCGTTCCCACTTCTTTTACCACAGTAACAGCTAATATGGTTATAATAAAAGACTCAGATAAATGTGGTAATTTTGTTTACAATGAAGTCTTGTGAAGTGAGACTGATAGGAACTGGTACATTTGTTTTTTCCAACATTATAATTAATTCATATCAGTTTTGAAAAGTCTACAGCGCAAATTCTGTTAACTTTAACTGAATATCTTTAAAATTTTGAATGCCTGTTTGCAGTGAGTAAACTCTTCTTTCAGAGTAATGAGCTCAAATGATTTTTGAAATCATTTGAGCTCTAAGACACTCGTATGAGGCTGTTGCTTCCTCTCTTTGTTAATGTTCCTTATTTTTCAGGCTTCATTCATGAAACATCTGTGAATTTCACAAATTACCTTTTACTCCAAGTGTTAATAGCACAGCTTCAGATTGTAAATACTGTGAATAATCATAATATCAACCTGGATTAGTGGGTTTTAATCTCAATCACAGTTGTCTAGCTTCTTGCCTTAAAAGATGTCAAAGACAGAGCTCCAAAGTGGCAACGTAAAGTCTAATGACTCAATATTAGTGTGTGATGATTATAATCCATCCATCCATCCATCCATCTTCTTCTGCTTATCTGGGGTTGGGTCGCGGAGGTATAATACTGCATCATATTATATGCAGTATAATATGATGTCCAATAACCACCTGGCTATTGAACAAGTCATGTCCAATAACCAGCTGTTTTTTTTCTCATTGCAGCTCTAGTTTTCGGGCTGAACACATAAACCTGATGTTCATAAGTAATCGGTTAAAAGTATTGCAACTTCTAACTGATACTGTAAAAATAACAGCATGCTACAAGTCTTTTTGGGGGGTCTAGCTAGTAGAGAAACAAAAAACAAGTATCTAAGCCCTCCTCAGCTAGAGAGAGTCGCTCTGTCACAGAACTACTGTAATATGACAAGCGTTCACTTTTACTGTCACAAGACCCAGGGAAACAATCCCTTGTTACAAGGCAATGACAAGTTCAGGCAACAAAGGACAGGTAAATTGACAGGCCAGTGGATGGGGAAAGGATTGAAAGTAGTTTACAGAGTTAGAGAAAACCCTTGGGACTTTGTGGGTAGCGGGTAACATGAGAGTAAAGGGGTGCAAGATAGACTTAGAAAGGAGTAATAATGAAGAATGAGAGCGAGTGGGAGGGAGCTGTCAAAGCAGAAAGAAAGTGATCAAGTAGGTGTGCAGCTCCGAGGGAGGTTGGTGGATGCAGGGACAAGGTTGGTGAGGGGAAAAAGGTGAGGAGCGACTGTTTTAATAACTTCAACTTACCACGGGTCAGTTAAGATGAGATCTCCCCAAACGCAGAGGTGCCTTAATAAAAGCCTTGCACATCACATTGACTAACTCACCAGCAAAAGCTGCTGAGGCTGTGACACACATATGAGCAAACATGGGGGTCTACTCACCTTTCTGATTGGCTGATGTTCCAGCCATCAAGAGGGTTCACAAAATAAAATCAATGCCAAACAATGGCAAGGAGACTTTATTAGCTCCTATTTGAGCTGTTTAATGAATCCAATTTAAGTGACAAAACACATTAATATAGGGCTCTATATGGATTTTCTTCCCTTTAGTGTTTACATAACTGTTTATGTGTTTTTTCATATTGACTACCAGGCATTGGAATTATATAATGTCTACGGTCCTTCAAAGCCCATCCTTGAGTGTAGGATTAAATGAAGCAATACTTTTCTGCTATGAGAGGCATAAATATATGAAGTGAAATCATGGTAGTCCCATCAGTGCTCAATAATCTCAATAAAACTAGCTTAACTTTATTTCATAAGTAATGATTTCAGCAGAAATGTAAGAAATAGAACCCATAAATCACATAATTTCCAAAGATTGTCCAAAGATTTGCTCACCAGATTGCTTGCCTGGGTGAGCTTACATTTTTGGTTATTAGGTTCCATGTCCTCTTATGTCCTCTACAGCACCACAGGAAGCATAAAACATGTTTACCTGATGGTGGCTGGTTTCTGGACTAAAAACAAACATTTCCTGTCAAATTTTGACCAGCATGTTTTCACCTTGAAATCCATTCAATGTGCCAGATCAGGATGTGTTGGCAGATTCACTCCCTATTTAAAAACATTTTTATTTGTCTGAATAAGAAAGATTTGCTTGTATGCACTTATTGGATTGGGTAATACTGAGAAAACTCCATGAAGATCAATTACCCTCAGAATAATCAGAGGAATGAGACTGGATGTAACACAAACGACAAAGTCTGCTATGAACTGGAAACAACTGAACCATCACTTTTACTGTCCACAGTGAAGAAAGTGCAACATCACCGTAGACTGACAGTGATGTTGCACCATGTCAGAAAAAGTCCCTGATCCAAATTGAAACGCTTCATATCCACTAAACTTTAAGGCTGCCAACTGGAACAAGTCCAGTGCAACCAGTAACAAGTCGCTCTTGAAAACACAACCTCACCATTCAGTTTTGCTCAGTAAGGTGTGCCCTCATTGCTGATGAGCCCTGCCACCTGTGGAATACTTATGTAAATTAAATATATATATATGATTTGCATTTTATTCAGATCTGCAGTTCTGGGTGTATTCTGTATGGAACAGTGGGCTGAGCACACAGCCCTGTGGGGGCCCAGTGGACATTGTAATGGTACTGAAATACAAGTAGCTAACAGATGGTTGCCTGTGGTCTGGGCATAAAAAAGCTGCAAACTCTCCCAAGGTTCAGCCTTACAGCATGATTTATATTAAATTCAAAACCCATTTTAATGAGTAAAAAGTCCAGATGGACAACATGAGTGAGTGGAATGTAGTAATATCTGGCAGGAGAAATTACAGATGACAACAAATTGATAATTGTCCATCATCAATATAATCAGGGCACTGGATGTAAAATGACAAAAGAAATGCACTGATACATGAAAAAGGAGACAAACCCTAAATCTTGAAATGCACATAGTTTCAGAGCTCTCTTAGCAGTGTGCTTTGATCAACTTGTTTTGCTCAATAAATGGTCATGGCTCATTTGAACTCTTATTTTAGACTAAACCGAAGTTTCAGTTCTTTGATATTCCTTAGATCTCATATTGGATTTTTAAACTAGATGACAAACTGCAGGTCAAAAACAGCTTTTTTAACATATTACGATAGATGAGATTGTTCTAATTTTATACAAACTAATACTTTCTTTTTTTCTCCATAGAAATGCTTTGATGTTTTACACAAGCAAAGCAATCACTCCAACACAGGCACATACACACAGAAAACTGGTTTCCATACAAACGGTGAACCAAGTTTCTCACTATAACAAATGGGAAACCGCATTTTTAAGGTGAAGAATGATGAAACACGGTACATTAAGTCAGGCCGTCTTATCCCATAAATAATGCTGAAAGTTTCAAACTCTTACAAAGTATGAATACTCTACAAGACGTTTATGGGTTACAAGCACATTTTACACAACTGAGAAAGATAAAACTTTGAAATAATAGTTTTGTAATATTTAAGCTATTCAGTTTGATAATATCTCAATACTATTTATATTCTGACAAATGAAGTAGATAATAGCTAGCAATAATTGACATGTTACTACACTAATATTGTGTCACTAATATTGAGGTAATTAACCTCAGGTTAAACTGTATTAGTCAGTTTATATGAATATTTTTCATTTAAGATGTACTGCTGTCTTGAGTCACTGATTTGATTTGCTAATGCTGGTGGTTTTACTTGTGCTTAACGTGGTTTTTTGTTTGCTCATTAATATTGTTATTTAGCATTGATTAATTGCTTTAAAATGAATCCAAATTAAAAATCAGAAATGGAATTGATTGTTTTCCTCCATTCGCATGAGACATATTTACTATCTATAATATTTGTTGTGTTTTTTGTTTCAATCCGTCAGACAATCAGGCCCCCAACAGACTTCTGTGTGTCCACCAAACAAACCAAAAGGACCTTACTGACACATAAGTGTCCAACTGTAGGGTCTTCTGGTCACTGAGACCACATTAAAAGATCAACAATTTTAATTTCTGACTACTGGGTACTATATATATCAATAAAACAAAACAAAGGGGAAAACAATTTCCAATGTCTACCCATTAAGAACTTGAGACAGTCGAGTTAGAAATTGTCTAAGCATGAATAAGAGCAAATCTCACCAGACAGTTTTTCTTCCTTTGTTTCTGCTTGGAATCCCATCTTCTTTGTCTGTTTTGAGATTTTTTTTTATCTCTGCTCTTGCAAACAGTATAAAAAATCCCAAAAGTCTCTTCTGCACTGATGGTGGTGAAAAACCTGGTGGAACCTTGTGGGAAGATAAAGTAGTTTAACAGTTGAGGACTCTAGGAGATATAAATCTCATATTTTCATTCAGTATTTGATAGAAGAATCTTTTTTTATGTTATGTATTATTGTAAAAAACAAATCAGGAGGTGATGACAGAGTTTTATTTGCATGCAGACAAAACTATTGACAGCATCAAGCCCAATTTTTTACATGATGTGTAACTTTACAATTAACATGGTACTTCATGTTGATCTATAGCACAAAATTGAAGAAAATGTTACAAGATTTTCAGTAGCCTATTTAATCTTTCTGTGAAGACACCAGGAAATAAAGCTAAGAAACTTTTGCTTTGAAGCCAAATACAATAATAATATGTTGTTACCGAAATAGTTTTGATATCTCTGCTTTCCTTGCACTGCTTATGAGGATAAAAGCTTAGCGTCAATTTCAGTGAAGACTGAATATAAGGCCTGGAGCGTCTCCCAAGTATCATTAAGTGAATAGATATCAAGGGTTTGAAGTTATATTAAACACCACTTCACACTTCTGTATGGCTAAAGGTAATCCTGAACATGTTGTATTAACATCCATTAAGTCAAATTAATGCTTAACCTTTTAAGGTCGACGCCCGCCCTGTGGCGGGCATGACGTCATGTTTCTGTGTGTGTTTTTTGCTCCAATGTGATAATAAATTTTGTCAAAATGAAACAAACACTGTAAAATCACAAAGTTTAGGATGTTCTGAAAATAATGATGCCAAACAAGGTAAGGTAAATAGTTTTTATGGTGGAAATATAAGGGTAAATTCAAAATTAGACCAAAACAGCCATTTAGACCCAAGACTCCTTAACTAAGAGGATCCCATCAAGAAGGATAAGTTGCCCCATGACAATGAGTAACACTCATGGAATAAATCTGAAACATTAGCTTTACCTAACTTTAATATGCTGTTTGTATTGAGTTCTCCCTGACTAAAGATGTTGAATATTTGATGTTCACATAAGAAAAAAAAAAAGCTCTGGCAGTATTTCAGAGATTTCAAAGAAAGGATTTTGGACCCTGTTTTACCCTAACAAAAATATTCTTCATTGAAAATCAGTGGACTCTGGAACCTTTACTAAAATGTCATCAACACTTTTTAATTTAAACGCTAAATGCCACGTTTAAACTTTGCCAAGAACCTCTTCTACTCCTATTGTCTTTCTAGTTTTTTTCGTCTGAAGTATTAGTACGCCTGCAAACTTTTGTTGTCACAACATTCTGCTCACTGTGAGTACAGTGGGCATAGTTAGAAATTAGACAATTTCTAACTCTGCCATAAAGCATTTTTTTCTTAGAAATTCATAATTTATTTCTTAGAATTCATTGCCATTAAGATGACACTATTAATCCAAAAGTCACATCTCGTCCTCATCACTTCACTGAAGCAAACAAAGATGGAAACGTGGGTGAACACCACAATTCATTCAGCCTTTTCAAAACGGTTGCAATCATCCTTGGCAGTGATTTTCATTTAAATGCCTTTACAGTTCATGACACAGTTGAATAGCATGGTGCAGAAGAATGCTGTGTCCTTGGTGTTGCTTGACAACCAGAGGTTTTTTTGTCCTGATTGAATTGCCACTCTTTTCTGTGGAAAGATTTGCTGCTTCTCCAGCTTAATCACTGCCAGGCTTTAAGCCATGTAGGTCCAAATGAACAAAAATGTCTGATGTAAAGTTTTGAAACTTTGCAATTAAAAGTTAAAGTACTGTGAAACACTTGTGTTGATGTTAAAAGCTAGGCATGCTTTGCTGTAAAGCAACAGCAATTCAGTATTTGTTGCTGAATGAAATGTTCTTGTTCTTCCTAGTAATTAACACAGTCCCCTAAGCATTTCTAATTTAATAATTTTATGAAACATTTTAAAGAATACCGGACCATGACAGAAGCTCCTGGCCTCTGAGGACCTTAGACACCAGGGTACAACTGGAAATAATGATGAAAACACCAACATAATATAAACCAGTCCAGCAAAGACAAAGAAACAAGGTCAACTTGATTTTAGCAGCTACAGTTTCAGAGCCAACTTTTGACAAACACAAAATCAATTTGATGATAACTTGTGAGATAACTTCAAGAGCAAAGAAGTTTCTTTTTTCCATAGACTGCTCCTATTATTGGCAACCTGACCTCCTCCAGTAAACACCCTGCTATTTTCAGTCTTAGCCCACTCTCAGGCTTGGCGGCAAACTCAAGCAGAGGCTAAACGAGATATCACATATCGCATCACTTGAGACCTACTCAGGGCTGAATCATTCAGAAACGACCACGGGCTGTTTGGCCCAGAGTTTTCTTAAAGTGAGAGTGGGAGTCCTCAGAGCAAGAAATGAGCCAGCAGCTTTGGATTAAATTTATGTTAACACATCCTGTTCAGTCACAAAAGGTCACAAGTTTCCATCTATTAAATTATCTTGTCAGTTTATTCATTGCTTACATAAAACTGAGTTATTAAATGAATGACATTAAAATCATCTTAAAGAATATTAAAAGGATGCATGTAGTCATTTTTGGTGTATTTCTTCAGATTTATTTATTTTTTGTTATTTTGATCTGCACCAAGCTCAGCTGTGTTTACACCTATAATGACCTATAAATACCTTAAATCATTGTTAAAATTGACATTAACACACTGGAACACACTGGAAATCCTTTTTTTTTCCTGCTAATACTTTCTGTAGAGTGTACAATCATAATACATGGGGGGAAAACAAAAAAACAACAACTAGAGAACAGGTGAAGTGTGTATTTGTTAATGTTTTCTGATTACATCTTGACAAAAATCTCCTAGGAGAAATCGGACTCTCTATGCTTGCAAACTTTTAAACCCTCCTGGAATCTGGTATGGCATCACACAGACTTGTTTACAAGGCGTTCAATGGCCCCATGTGGGTTTGTCTCTATGGTTGTTTGATTTCCCTGTGTGAGTTTGCCTCTGCTGATCTTCACTACTGTAATTTGACTTGCCTCCACTGTTTTCTGCACTACCTCATTGATTTGTGAAAGTGGATGCCATAGTGGATGTTTGGTCACAGTAGGCGAAAGTGCTTTGTTATATGCGACAATGTAATTTTCCTATGTTTCTTCAGAGTTGTTTGCCTTTTTATTTCTGATAGGAATATGTTAATGTTATATTATATCAGAAATAACCATAAAATAAATCACGAAGTGAATAATGTATTTCTGCAAAATTACCTGTGTTTAAAATAAAGCAAATGAACCTGAAAACAAACCATTTTAGTAATAATGTATATATAAGTTTGGAATATACACTTCAGCTTTACATTGACCAAATAAACAATGTTGTAACAGCATTGGATAAAGTAACATTAAACGCTTACCATTGTCATTTCATTAAATATGAAGAGGGATTCAATTTTACTAATGTCCCAGATTCACTCTAATTATTGATGACGGATGTCATTGTGCAATGGTATACAAATAATTGAATGGGATATTTTTACAAGATGTGTACATGTTTAAGAAAAACTGTAACTTCTACTTATAAAAGGTCAAGTTTTTCCTGTAAGATCAGACACATAATACTATGGGAAAGGCCTAGACATTCGAATATTTTAGTGTAAAATGTTTTAATTTAATGTGATTCATGACTTGTCTTTAATGAAATGTGAAGTTCACTAGGATAATATTTAGATCTTTAAACCACTTTTCTGTTTTTCATCTTTTTGACTTTTCAATAAACCTGTAGCATACTTTTTAAACAGTGCTCATGATAGAGAATAAGAAAACAAAACATGCCATAAAAGCGCCCTATAATCTAGTTGTTGTTGTGCCATAAAGCAAAATGCAATTTTGGCAAGATGGTACCAAGCTGCAAATGAAAGCCATGATTTGTTTCAGCCCCCAGACATCCTGAGGCAGTTTCAGGCCAGAGAATCTTCATAGTGATCCATCAAAACTACTTATAAACACTTAGATCTGGGGATTGCACATTCTTTATTGCTGTTTTAAATAGTTGTCAAAGCCTCCAAACTGCATGTGCTCTAATTATTCAGCATATTTGAGCTGCACACTTTCTTCCCACATTATCTATTTTAATGGTTAAATGGCTTGTGTGCAATATATATATATATATATATATATATATATATATATATATATATATATATATATAATTTTATTTTGCTGCAGTAATTTACATCTTGTCCTTAAAGCATTTTTACCATTGAGTTGTGAATTCATGCTCCCTTTCTACTTCTAACAACATGCTTATGAAATGCCTTGCTATCACAGTAAATGGGTATTCCTAGACACGGTATTAAATATTAAAATAGATTTTTGGATAATACAAAAAGCCTTTCAGACAGATTTGTAATTCAAATTGGACCCTGAGGGTATGTTTTATCCCAAACATCCTTTGGTGATGCTACAAGGTAAAAAACTCAAATTTTAGTCTCTACTTTGACATCAAGTAATAAAATTTGGGCTTGTCATTCTCATCTGTGAGTGTCTTAGCTCATTTGAAAAGAATGAAAAGATTAGCTTTTTGTCACTGTTCGTACCTTTTTTCTGGGTTATGTAAGAATGTGTCACTTTATAGCAAAACTTTTAACTTTTGAGTTCACTTTTAGTGATATAAAGTCGCATCAAGATTAACTGAAAGTTGGCTCAAAATATGGTGCTCATCCAGGTATTTCAGTATAAGTTCAGTACACAAAACAGGTGAGTTATGGAATAATATAAAAACTTCATACAAATTTAAAAATGTATGATGCTCAGTCATTAATTTGTACAGTAGCCCCAAATTGTGATAGAAGCCTTCTTTTGTAAAGTATGGTTGTTATTCCTGAGCACATACAGCAGGGTGTCAAACTCCAATCCTCAAGGGTCGGTATCCTGCAACTTTTAGATGTGCCTCTGCTGCACCACACCTGAATAGAATAATTAGGTCATTAGCAAGGCTCTTGAGAACTGATCTACACAAGGAGGAGGTAATTAAGCCATTTCATTCCCACTTTTTGTACATGTGGCACATCTAAAAACTGCAGGACACTGGCCCTTCAGGACTGGAGTTTGACACCTGTGACATACAGGCTCTGTCCAAATGGAACAAAAACATATGTGGTTGATTCATTGATACACTGGGTGCCTTTCCTTTTTATTGATGAATAGTAGAGCAGCTAAGCTCCAGCCCCCCACCAACCTAAACAGGTCAACTCTGTTGTGTTGTGGTTCATTTCTCTCAGATTTAATCTTAGGTTTCCACCCTGTGGCAGCAGGCCTCCACTAGAGGGATGATTGCTGCAGGTGTGCTTCTACGCACCTGAAATTCATCAGGCTCATCGTCAGGAAGATAAGAGGAGTTGGTTACCAATCATTTGACTCCTGAGTTACAATTCTTGCGTTGAACTCCAAGCAATCGGAGTTTTTTTGAGCGCTCGCTTCATGTTTATACCCTTTGATAACTTATTCTTGTCCTCCTTTAAGCCTGCTGTAGGAAATTTTCATAAAAAACTGTTTTTACACATTTGTTGGAAATATTACTGCGCCCTGACAGTATTATATAAGATAGATAATCTGTGAAAAGAGCAAACTCCTCTGCCTCTGACAGTGGTTCTACTGTCATCTACAGAAATACACAGCTTGCTCAGAAACAACCAATCAGAGTGAGGAGGGAGATCTTAATGCTGTCAATTAAGCTCATGTATGCGTTCAGACCCGCCCACTTGCTCTCTACTATGCTACAACTAGTATCCCACATCAGAGCCTGCAGGCTAGTTAGGATGGCCACCAATGACGGTGGGTAAACAGTTTACCTGTAATAGTAAGTTGTTTCTTTGCCTTTGGTACAGCAGCAGCATGTATATGAGGATGATTGACAGTGCCTGCTGGCTCTAATTGGTTGCTTCTGACTGGAAATGGTGCATTTCTGCAGATGGTAGTAGGACCACAAGGAGGAGGATGAAGAGTTCTTTTCTCTTGTAAAGGATTATTTACCTCATGTTATATTGCCAAGGCATAGAGAAAGATTTAGAAAATATGTAAAATATATATATATGTATTTTCATAAAGGTTACATAATACAGCTTTAAAGGTCATCCTTTGGTCTCTTGGTTCTGAGATCCATGCCGTCCTTTGGATCTCCCTCAGTTAGATCAACCTTTAGATTACTTCCATGACTGGTAATTACCAGGCTCCTCTTCTTTAAATCTCTTCATCCTCTGTGCTACCTGTCTGCCCTCCACCACTCCTGCAGTATTTTCATTCATTACATAAGTAGAACAGCACCTTTTTACTTTTCAGCTTGCGCCCTAAGTATAGCTTCACCTCAACCCAATTACACTTGCACTTGGTTTGCTGCAGAATGCACTCTAAACTTCCGTCTTTGCTCCCAGATTAGTTCAACCTAATGTTTTATTGATGCATTGCTGTTACGTGGCGCCCTGCTGTTCTCCCCTGAGTCAGTGCAAAAATGATGCCCCTCCTACGGAACAAACATCAAACAAAACCTACTCACACACATAACGGGGCACTTGAGGCCATGTTCAGATGTCAGAACTAGCATTTCCAATTCAGATTTTTTAAAAAAAATCTGTACTCCTAGGGTTTTAAAAACTACAGACTCATTTATGCTTAACAAAAGCATAATCAATTCTAACAGAGTCCGCATGCAGAGTGAATGTTTTTCTTTAAAAGAAAGCGATACCGATTGACAAAGGAATCTCTGATGGCAATCTGATTGGTCACTGAGAAAGAGCAGGACAGGCCAATAAATCTGAGATGCAGCCTGACCAATGACATCAGCACTGTAAAAATCCGGTGACAAAGAAATGATTTGTTTATAGAGCTGTCAGGGGAAAGTGGAGAAATTGTGAATGAGAGGAGCTTTTAGAGGAGAAGAAAATGGAATATGCCTCAAAATTAAATTTGGTACTAAATTGGCTGGAAACTGAATACAGAAAGTGAAAAGGAAAGATATTGACTTGGGAAAAAAATTAAAAAAAGGAAATCTGAGACAATACATTGTCCACTTTAAACTTTCCCCTAGAGATTCATCAGTAACACAACAATTCCCGTTTCCTGTGGCTTACTCAGATTTCCAACAATTGTGCTTATTTAGTTCCAGCTTTGATTGCACTTCAATTGTTTATAGTAAATACAGTGAAAGTGTTGATAAAAACTCTTATTTTTTATTATACTGTAGAATATTTCATACATAAGGAAACCAAGATAGAACTAATGTGAAGAGGATAATCTAAAGTGCCTATTGTGATGTCACAACATCAAACTTCAGTGGATTTTATTTGGGATTTTATATGAGAGACCAACACACAGTAGATTTGTTTCCCCTAAAATTATAATTTCATGCTGATATACGTAGTGCTGAGAGCTATACTCCATCAGATAAGCTGAAATCATAACCCTAAAGTTCAACAGTGACCCAGCAATAAGACCACAGACAAAGGGTTATATACCTTGGTGTTTGGTGAGCAAACAACAAGAACCTACAAGTGTTGAATGTTTCTCACATCTGATAATACATACTGTATGTAAGACAGAAGTCAAAATTGGGAATCAAAACCATGAAGACATCCATAAAGCGTTCCAGCTTATTTCAGTTTGCAACTCAAGCTTCAGTCTAACTCTCATATTGTCTATAACTAAGCCTCTGTGAGATGTAGTGGTAAAGATTGATAGGCTTAAGTGAATAAAAAGAGGATTTATGACAAACAAGTCTTTGTTATAGACCAGTGCACAAGACTGGGAGAATCAAAGTCAATAGGAGAGTTTCCTTTAGAGACATAGTTACAGTGTTTCTTTATAGGGGTGCAGGCAGCCCACATATATTTGGCTTGGGTATGTTTAAACATACACTGCCAAGATATGACTTATTATCATTCAAAAACATATCTATTCCTGGCTTGGAGAAGCACCACTTGTAGGGTGCCTTACAATTTATAGACAGAATACAGGCAGCTGCGATGGACTGGTGACCTGTCCAGTGTGTACCCCGCGACTCGCGGGCCTTGGTTCCTATCACCAATGACAGCTGGAGATAGGCACCAGCACCCCTACCGACCCCAATGGGTGAAGGATGTAAGAAAATGGATGAATGGATGGATTAATATAGGCAGCTCAGTATGCTTTTTAAGACACAGACTCTGTTTCCTAATAGGAATGAACTCATAGTCCTGTAACTGGTGGGTTGCAGTTCAAACCCCCTCTCCTGATCATTGTGTCCTTGGGCAAGACGCTTCACCCACTTGATAGTGCCTTGTGTATATACAGACTCACTTCTGTCAGTTTGCCCCAGGGCAGTTGTGTGAATGTGGGTGTGTAGATATGTTACTGAGACCTTGAGATATACCTTGAGAAATAATTTGCTAATAACAGACACCACAATATCTTATTTTTTCTTCTGTTCTTCTTCTTTAGAACACTAAAAAACTATACTTGTAATTTTGACACCCTGAAACCAGATTGCGCTGCACAAAAATAATCCAAATGAAAACCAACCTTATCAAAACTCAAAAGGTCCAAATGATCGGATCAATAACATGAAGTGCTAGGAGAGAGAATAGTTGGATCAGAGCTTTGATTCCTCCACAGCCTTTAAAGGTGAATCTGGAGATCATGATGTAATAGTATTGTGAAAAAAGAATTACAGCACCAAGAATATGTTGCTGATGGGGCTTGGTGCATCTCGAAGGCAATCTTTGCCTCTGGCCAGAAAATGTACATGCTCACATAAGCAACCCCTACCCATTTTATCTGTAGCTATTCAAACCCTCTCCTGTGAACAACATATGGAGCACAGGAACTCCACTGGGAAGAAAGCCACATAACTGAATTAAAGTTGAAACAACAGAAAATGTTGTTTTTACATTCTTTTAAGATCATACCAGAAATATAATAAGTGTAATTTGTTTCTTTGTCCCCTCACTTCAATAGATCACAGTTGTTTTACCAGCATATCATACTGTTGCTCAACTGGACTGTGCTCTGATGAATTCTGCTGCCAGGTCACACTTTATGCTCCTTTTTGAACATCCTGAACTAATTCTGAAGGAAAAATGCTTCAGGAATGGGAATATGATTTACATTAAAGAGTCTGTGTGGTATGCTACTGGGCTGTAATATCCACATAGATAACTAATGACAAAGTTCAATAGTAAAACTTTTCTTAAAGCTTCAACATGTCTCTCAGCTTCAAAGAATCAAGTCCAGATTAAAAATTCATCCCTTTTTCTGACCTCTGACTGAGTATAACATTCTAAATACTTCTTGGAAATTATTTTTTATCACAGCTATTTTTGCTGTAATTGTGAAATACTATTCAACTGTTATTGCTTGTAAATGTACTACACAAAAAGGTGACATTGACAATATATTGGGAGTTGTTTTTCTTTTACTGTGTTGCATGTTATTTTTTTTGTTATGCCAGTCTGATTGTTGACCTCAAGCCGAAAATGTGTTAACCTTTTCATCAGTTTTGTTTTTTGTCAGGCAAACTCTTTCTCAAGCTTTTCTCTTCAGATTTCCTGCTTCTCGTACCAATTTCTCTGAGGTATTTCTTCTTTTATTTCATGTGACATGAATTTAATAAAGGCATTTCTCTTTGAAGTGAGCTCTGTTGTTCCCAACAACAAAACAGTCATCTGAATATGATTTATTTAGAAAAACAATATATATAAAAAACCCAAAAAGAAGTCACACCTTTCATTTCTTGTTGTTGCTTTTTTTTCTTTGCTTTTGTTGTTTTCTTGGATTAAAAAAAAGCAGAATAAATCATCCTCAGAATTCTTCCTGTTGCATTTCCCACTGAACCCACTCTGTTACAGCCACCTCCACCAGACATGTTTATTTATAACAATGGCTCTTATACAAACAAGTGACTGGAAAACTGAACATTGAGTAGCTGAGAAGTAGTTTCAAATATATAAGGCAAAGTGAAGACCCTACAAGCGCAGTCTGTAGAAGCTCCTTAGATCCCACCCAACTCCTGGAGGGCGGAGGTAATAAAGCACTGCCCAGCGAGGGCCTCTGGGGATGGGCTGGTGCCTGTATGACTCATCCATGAATGGTGATCTTCTTCAGGTTGTTTCCATTTATAGCCATCTGAACTTTTGTTTCTAATAGCTGCATACCCTCTAGTTGGCCCAGAAAAGAAACTCATCCATCCTAAATGGTGTAGCTGGAAGGAATAAGACTGCATCCTTGTGACTTTATGCAAATTTCAGAATCATCCATGTTAATGCACCAGTTTTCACACCGAGTTGTGAAAAAAGTCAAATGTGATATTGTAGAACAAAAATAAGTCGCCACTAGGACTTGTTCTTTCATTAATGAAAATGTTTAATAAAAAAACAAAACAAAAATATTTGGGCCCCTGAAGGACAAATCAGTTGTTCAAACTGGAAGGCCTACCATCACTTTTGTGTGTCCAGAAAATATCTTCTAAAATGTTTCTCAAAGTAATGCATTATTGTGAAGCCTTAAATACACGTTGTTCTGGGAAATGCACCAGAGAGAAAATTGGTTATGTGGAGTGCAAAAAAAAAAAAACGTATTCTGTGCCATGTGAAAACTGTTTCCCCATGTTTTTTTTAAACAAATTATTGTATTGCTGCCAGGAGAAGAAAGGAGGTTTCCTACGTTCTTTGATGATGCTCACAGAGCCTATTTCTGTCTGTGTGTGGGCAAATTTGTTGAAGCTTTGATAAAATCAAACTTGTCCTGCAGTGTTACATCCCACCAGACGCACACATATAATGTCTAGGTGTTTAATTGCACTGAATGTAGGAAGCCAACAGAGGAAACTGAGGGATTCATATAAATATAATTGTAAGATGTATATATCTCTTTTAGTGCAGACTCTTCACCTTTTCCTTCATGTTTATTAAAATTTATTTTACTTTATGTATCTCTAGTTTATTTTTACTTCTAGATGAAAACCTGGTGGACTACTGACAAAATAAATGGCTTTTGAACATTTTAAAATAAATAGTCATGCAGATAATACCAAAAGTCAAAGTCATTTATCTGGGGAAAAAGGCTGATATTTTAACAATACAAATTTAAAGAGCAGCGTTCTTTTTACCCCATAGTTATAACAGGGCAACAGTGTTTCAGGAGGTGTGGGTTTGTCCTGTTGCCGATACCAACTTCTGTCCATCTCAGTTGTTGTGCCCTTGGAAAAGGCGCTTAATCTGCCTTGCTTGGTCAGAGGACCTGGTGGCACAGACTGAATAGAAGCCTTTTTGTGTTTAGAAGTTAACTTGTGGAAAAACGTGTCGTATTCTTTACTTTAATTTTGATCATTCTTCTTTGCAAAATAGCTCAACTTCAGTCAGACTTCACAGAGTGCATTTGTGAAAACCAATTTTTAAGTCTTGATATAATCGTTAAGTCAATTTTAGATTTCTGGGAAAATCTAACACCTGAGTAATCTTTAATCCTAACCATTTTAACTCTGGGCTAAATGCTTGGAACCATTTTCCATTTGTAAGCCAAATCATTGTCTCAAGTCTTATAATGCTTTACAGCCTCCCAAAGGTTTTCTTATGAGATTTCTCTGTTTTTAGCTCCATCAAGCTGACAATCAATGATGAATCGCTTCCCTAACTTCGCTGGAACAATAAAAGCATTCCCAGAGCATGACACTGCTCGCTCATCTCGCCCTCTGAGATACTTTTAGGATATTGTTTTATGACTCAGATTTACCACTGATATTTTTGGCATGGAAAGCCCATACTGAAAAAGTCGCAAATTTGTTAAGTAACATTATTAGAAACAAAACCAAATCATATTATCACTAAAACTTTGACATAGTTCATTGTTCAAAGGAGTTTAATATTTTAGAGAGAGAATATTTCCTTCATATTGGGCTAGAATGAATTTTCCAAACTCATTTTTGAAACCTGGTGCCTTCTGAAAGCCCATTTGAATTTGGACCATTCTCTCCTTTTAAAATTTGTTTGTCCCAAACAGTGCACATCTAGTGAAATATCTATTTTTTTGTCTATTCTATTTTTAACTGCACCAAAAGTCTTCCAAGAATCATAAGAGAAATCAGACATATTTCTCATAGATACTGTTTGCCTAATCTGTTGATGGACATTGATATTTTTTAAACCATTAATAGGGTATTTACACTCTCTTTGAAAACAGCTACTTATTTTGCTCAGGCCCATTACAAGGCCCTGTGAGGCTGTTGGTTTGCTCAGACCAAATCTTTTCAGACAATTTTTGTTTCCTCTTTTACTTTATCTGTTGCCTTAGAATGACAAATGTAGCCATTTTCCCGAACTCTCATAGGAGACAATAACAACTCCCTCAGTTTAAATAGTGTGGGGCTACCATAGTAGATGCAAAGTTGCTGAGACCTCTTAAATTTCTCTAATATTCCTGCCAATACTGAACAGGTGAGAGACGCAACAATGCCTTTAACTGCTATCGATCATTCATGAGTACAGCCTCCTACAAATAATTTTATAGGCATTTCTAAAGTGTTTATATTGAGTGGGCTGAATCAAGGATCCTCCTTTGTGGCTTACGTCTAACATCTCCAAGGATGAACACTGCTTTCTTTAGGAGTTTATATGCAGCTCATTTCAACTTTTAATCTCATTTATTAGCATTAATTCAAAAGTCAATAAGTTACAAACGTAGTTGCACATTACTCTCCATTATCTCACCTGGCTGATTGACAGAGAAAAATACTGCATTTGTCAGGTTAATATCATTCTCTTTACCTGGAGGGCTCACAATTGCAGGGCTGGAGTGTCAGAAACAATAACAGAGGAAATGTATCAAAGACACATGGAAATCAGCATTAGTGAGAAACACGCTAATGAATGCTGTTTTCTGCATAAAGATTGGTTTCATGGCGTGTGCGAGAATGCGTGTGAGCGCTGATGTGTGCAAAAAGTGTGGGTGGGTTGTTTGTCATAGATGGACTTGCAGCTGTCGTGGTGTTTTCTCTTTGAAGCTGGGAGGTAAATAAGCTGTAGCAGATGATGCTGCCACAAGTCATCACAGTAAGTTGCCAGAGAGGAGAAGGTCCAACAAGGGTCATGACTTTGACCCAAATAGAGAGCTAACTGCCTTTTATGAAACACCTATCAAAGCAAACAGACAATATTGCATTGTGTGGCAAGACAGACTACAGCCTTCTGCTCACAAAGATAATTGTGTGCTTATTGCATAGTAATTTAAAGCCGGAAATCCATTTAAAAATTCAATGGTTTCTGAGTCAGATCCCCATTTGCATCAAAACCACGCAAGCTGAACTTTTCATCTCCCAGGGAAGCACAACTTCTGACTTCAAAGAGAGGAAGCAAGAAGAAGGCGGAATCTTATTGTTATTGATTCTAAATTACAATTATCATAGCCAAAAATAGATCTGGAAGAAGTTATGTTCCTCTTCACTCTCCTCATGTTCTCATTATTCACTCCATACACCTTTTGTAACTATGGTGATCCTCACTTTCACAGGCACTCCGAGAATCATTTGTTGTGTCTGCAATGTTCCAGTACAAAAGGAGAGTGATGGAAATGATCCGCCTTCGTTTGAGATGAGAAATTGTGTTCTTTGACTTTGGTAAGTAATAACAGAGGTAACAGTGGGGATGCATGACATTAGCATATGTTGGAAATTGCATTGCCACAGAAGGTGTTGATTGATTTAATTTTTTCCCCTCATAAAAAAAACAAATATGAACTTTCATCCCAGCTTCAGATATTTGACAGGTGTCTCATTGACTCTTGTGTAAATGACTGATGATATATCATGTGTTGTCATTTCAATTATTCACACAGGTACATCTCAAAAAATGAAAATATGGTGAAATGTACAATGTTTTGGTTACTCCTTTTGGAAAGCTAAACTTATTTATTAATACAATATATATTTACTGTAATATATTGATTAAATACAGATAGAGCTAAAAATTTCAGGCCTTTAGCACTTTTACATTTTATTATGGTTTAAAGATAATGAAAACCCAAAAGTAAGTATCTTAAAAAAGTTAGAGTATTACATGAAAACAATCTAAATTATTTTCAACATAAATGTCATGCTTTCTCAGTGCTTGGCTAGGCCTCCTTTTGCATAAATTTCTGCGTCAAAGTAACATGGCATGGAGGATTTCTATGGAGTTCAGGTGAAGTGAGTTTGCAGGCCAATCAAGCACACAACAGCATGGTACTTGAACCAGCTTTTGCAACCTTTAGTTATGTGGGCAGGTGCCAAATCCTGCTGGTAAATTAATTCAGCATCTTCACAATGCTTGTCAGCAGAGTAAAGCCTGAAGTGCTCTAAAATTTCAATGTACTGTAGATGGCTGCATTGACTGTGGATTTCAAAAAAACACAATGAACAATGTAAAATAATCGTATATGTCAAATAAGGGAAATGTGACTCTTCCAACATCTTGCCTATATCCACAGTATTAAGCACTCCGTCAGTGTGTTAAAAATATGTGATGCCAGAGTAAGATGTTTATTTGGTCAGGAAACACGCTTACACAATGCTATCCTTTAACTCCCTCTCTTAAAACACCTACATATAAGACAGTGGGTTCATGAGGATGCCAGTGTCCTCATGACAGTTAAGGGGTTAAAACGTACGCTTAGTTCTTCTAACCGTTGTGTATTTTGCACACTCTGTCCCTGGTTTGGCTTTAATGTCTCAAAAAGAACACAATAAACTGCAGGGATATTAATAAAACAGGTAAACAAAAAACTATTTCACACTTTTTTTCTGATAATTTTTATCAAAAGACTAAAGAGTTCAAACAAAACCAGTTACTTTAAAGAAATATCACATCTGAGAAACATCACAAAAGTTGGGTAGGCAGAGTTTAACTGCTGCTCTTTGATATTTCTGAAAATTGAACCTGGACTATGAATCACTAGCATGCGACACCATTCACAGAAATTTCACATGAAAAACTCTTGCAAGGCCTCAGAGCAGACCAGTGGATCTGCATGTTGTATGTTCACTGTGCTGTGCGCAGAAGGGACTCTCTGCCCTTAAGGGCTGAGATTTTCTATTCCAAACAAGTGGTTAATAGAGGTGATGCTGCCTTTCTGTCACCTTGAGGAAATCTGCTTATTCACCACTGACCTTTTACATCCTCTAGGCATTTTAATCCCCACAATTCCTGCACAACTGAGTTTTTCCCTTTTTTGTACAGCTATCAGCCAGCCTAAGATTGTTGTACATAAAAATCCCAGTAGATCAGTGACTTCTGGCATACCAAGACAAGTCCTTCTTGCACCAACAGCCATGCCTTGTTTACAGTCATTTAAATCCACTTTCATCCTTATTCTAGTTCGGAGTTTGAACTTCACCATTGTTATTCTCTTTTTGTGTGCATGTGTGTATCAATTGAAATGACTGGTGTGTGTGTATGTTGAAAGCCTGCTTTTACTTATGGTTTCATGTAACTAGCTACTATTTTATTTTTACTGTGGGGTTTGTTTACATCACAAACTATGACAAAAATAGATCCAGTTTTTTTTTTCATCCACAAACACTGTGACTAATAGTTTATCATTAAAACTTTGGTTTTAATTAGTCACCATGTCCCACTTGACCAGCTCAGAAAACATATTTGATTAAGCACTTAGATTTCAGGACTTTGACTTTGCCTCCTAATTATAACTTTGCTGCAAAAAGAGAGTTTCTTGATTTTGAACTTTGAGACTTTACTCTTCATATTTGTCTCCAGGAGCAGAAAGGTTAGTCCAAACTGTTTTAAAGATTTACCAGACAACACTTCTCATTAGCAAAGGAAATCGGCCTAGCAACACAAATGTTTCATTCCTTTAGAGTATTACTGTTGCTTAATTTGAACATGCCACCCATAGCTTGACCTCAGCTAGAGCGCAGATCAATTTACAAGTTAATTCAGTGTGATGTGCATACTAAGTTAGATTCCTACATTCAAAATAAGTTGCATGTATATCCACAAAAGAAGCTCTACAATCAGTTTTTACTCTGTGTTTATGCTTCCTTGCACTTTTCACATGACAGGATTGGCATCACAAAAAACAAAAAACAAAAGATGTTTGTGAGTTGGTTGTGCTTTAAACTGCTGATAAAAAGGAGAGTTAATTCAAAGGAAACAATTACTAAAAGTAATTTAATATAATGTAGAAAAAACAAGGGAGACAGAAAGCCTGGAGTAATGAGAGCACCTCTGTGCTCACTTGTATGAATGTATTGGTTATGTCCATTATTGTATTATAAGGAATTACATAATCTCAGCTCTGGGAAGAAATGGCGTTAGATGAAAGGATGGATTCAGTTAGCAGCCTTCTCTTTTACTAAAAATGAGAAAGGTATAAACTCAATTTCAGCTGTCACAGAACTGTTTTTATAGCATTATCACAGACAAATGTCCAGTTTTGAAATGGGCGAGAATGTCGGCCAAAACTGAGGGGAAATTTAATTACGGTGGAGTGATTGACCATTGAAAATAATGCTAGTCTAGGTATGGCATATCTCGGGGGGCTAAATGCGGCGCTTTGACAGGAGATCCATATTACATCTTGCATCTGGGTAATGAAAATGTGATATTGGAGACATAAAACAGATGTAATTGGCAGTTATATTTAACAAAATCCTCACAAACAATGTGAACAAAGACATAACACAGCCAAGAGAATGCCACCATTTTTATAATTTGATATTTAGCTTTGGCCGCTTTGAGATTTCATTAGATTTTACAGCTGCTCACCACCTGAACTTGTGGCACTTTGACATTCATTAGTGTGGAACGCTGTAGAAATTCATTAGTCGCCGTCTACAAAACATGCAAACATTTCTTGTGCTTCTCAGATCTGACTGGATCAATATCACTGCTTTCACAGCACTGACAGAAGTTGCATGATGCTCAGCTGTAGCTGCTGTCAGAGCCATGTGATTTCTGCCTTGTGATGATTCTGGTCTATGCACAAACTTGTTAGACTCAGATATGCGTGTCATGATCACTAGAGGATTAACAGATTGGAAGTGGTAATTTGAATGTACAAGCAGGCATCGTCTGAAGCAATAATTGATTAATGCATGGTGAGTCAGATAATACTTTCTCATTGGTACTACAATCCATATGGATGTAATTCTGATCAGTGCATCAGAGTGTAGTTGAAAGCTGGCAAATGTGGGATTATTTAAGGATAAAAATAATAACTAAATAAGGTAGCTTCATTAGTAAAAGCTTTATTTAAAAAATAATCCTTAACTGTCTCTTTGTAGCATAAATCTGAAGCCAAATTAATGTGGAATGGTCAAACCACTAATTAAGTAAAACGATCAACAATCAATGGTTAATCCTCATGCCCCACTGCTCTAAAAATAATAAGGCTCAGCATGATTTCTCTGAATAAACAAAAAATTCCTCATTGAGATCCACCGCTGCTTGTTAGTGTTGCTTGTCAAGAATAAGTACACTGCAAAGGAGGGAAGCGAGCGGAATACGAGGCTGCACTAATGAGCTTCATTATCAGTCAATGATTTTAAGAGGCTTTGTTAGGAGACCCACAAGGGAAACGAATTAGCAAAATTTAGATTAGAAGACACCAGTGCTTCACATCTAATGGCCTTTGATGCATTAGTCTGCTGATTATTTGAAGAACTATAAAAACAAAAGGGAGAAAATAGCCAGTATGTGTGGGACCAAGCCCCGCTATGAAGAGGTGTGCCTCAATTTTTCATCGTTACTTGTCCGTCATAACACAAACAACATCAAAGGTAATCTGATGAACAGGAAGTGACACAAGAAACTGAAAGGAAAATGTAATTTTTAACAGCCCTTTTTTCGCTCCAGAGTGGTTCTGTTTATATGTGAGTCATACTGTTTTTCTTGCCCTCCTCACTCCCTTTACCGCCTTCTCATATCCTTTGTCCCTCCCTTCAAGACGCCCTCACCCCCTCGATTTTCTCACAGCAGTACTAGTGAGCACTGGATCCCTGCAGTACTACTGGAGGTTTTGGATCTAATTGTTTTGTAATACGGGGATTTTGTGTGGGATGACTCATAACTTGGAAAAAGGCATCGTAGATGTCCCCCGAAATGTGAATGAGCGCAAAATAACAAGCAGAAGACTGTTACCAAAGTAGAATACCCCTATGGTTATCATTTCAAACGGATAAACATTCTATGCGTATTTTTTCTTCTCAACAAATAGTATTTCTGTTTTCTTGTCCACTGTTACTTTTAGCTCCATGATTTTCTCATTGCCTTCCTTTAGATGTTGTAACTCAATAAAAGGCTGCAGCACAAAATCATAACTGTTGTTAATTCAATAAGAGCCAAGTAAATATCCTCATGTAATCTTCAGCATTGAGCACAGCTGTGCAACCAGAACTGATATGTTTATATGATAGGAAAGAATAACTGCTTTGATTAAATAGCTTCATTTATTGAAAAATTTGGCATAAAATAACACTAAGCCTTTCACAGGGTTTTCTATCTCTGAAACTATTTCCCCATTTAGACATGTCATAATCACAAGCTTCAACTTGAAAATTCAAAGTAATGCAAATTTTTGAAGTTGTACAAGAATATGTGGTTTTCAACATTGTGTTTCTAGATATTAATCTTAAAAGTGTGGCATGCATTTTTTCTCTCCCTTCATGTGTAGATGTTTTATAAAAGCATCTTTTGCTGCAAGTTCAGCTGCAAGTATTTTGGGATTATGTCTATACCAGCTTTGTAAATATAAAAGCAAACAAAAAAATGAATTCTTTTTTGCTTCTTAGCTCAAGCTAGACTAAATGGAGATTATCTATTAATAGAAACACTTTCCACAAATCATCAAGCTGTTAAATTCTAAACGATGAATGTGCTTTAATTACAACCATTTCAAGTTTATGGAGCTTGACCTACTCCAAAAAAGGTACATTGCCATTTGTACAGTTAAGCCCAATATTAATCTGCAAGATTTAAATTCAAAGCAGTCATTGCATTTGACCAACATCTTTGAAAATAATGTGACTTTTTGGAGTGGCCAAGCAGAGTCCTGATTTCAATCTCACAGAAATTCTGTGGAGAGAGCTAAAGATTAAAGTGATGTCCAACATGACATTTTTTAGTTGAATATAAATAAAAATGTCCACATTGTTCCTTTTTTAAATTGTCCTGTTGAAGTCACTTTGAATTGGACCCATATGCAGAGAGGCTGCAGCGTCGAATTGATGTAGAAGTTTTTAATGAAACAAAATTATGAAGAAACAAAAAGCTTACAACCAGCCAGAAGAACAAAACATCAGGAACAAACACAGGCACAAGGCACATAATGTGGGATTGTAATAGGATTTAACACAAGGAACCAGCCAGGATTGACTGAGAATGAGTTGTGTATATATACTGGTGAGGTTGATTACTGAACAAGGAACAGATGGCTGATTAGAAACGGGTTTCAGGTGTGAGGGGAGAGAACAGAAGGCAGGCTGAGGAGAGAGAGAAAATGGCACAGGGGTAAGGGAGGGTACACAACCTGAGTAACTAGGAAAAATGAATCTAACACTAACAAAAAGCTAGACAAAAGGAACATAATAAAACTAAAGTAACTAAAGGACTGAAGCAAAGGAAAACAGAAACATAGCTGATCTACTGAAAGAATAGAAACTAAGGAACACAGAAATAAACAAACCCAAATGCAACCCAAGATCCAGATATTTCTGTTGTTTTATTTTTTGACTGAGCCTATCCTGTATTTAACTCCACTATGCTTGGTGGTTCTTCAAAGCTGTCCTTATTACCAACAAATTGACCACATCATTACTGTAATGAAAGAAAAAACAAGCAAACACCAGCTGAAAATCTTGCAGAAAAAAATCACATATGAACAGTCATATTTAACATTGCATTAACAATGAAAATTGCAATTTTTTAATTTTTTTTCATATTGAATGGTTTTTATATTTACTCCTGCACAATGTTTGATAGCACGGTGACAACTAATGGCACCCAGATAGCTCTTGTAGTGTGTGAAGGCTCCTGTCAGCGGCTGCCCCTGCTAATCAAGCCGTGGGCTGCTGGCCACTTTATCGCTGACGTGATCATTATTTCTGAGCGTTAACTTGTCTCACGCTGAAATGCACCCTAATTGTTTGTTGCAAGCCTATAGACTCGCCCACAATGTGAATCCTAATTAACAGAACCCTTAATGGAGTATTTGGCTGTGAAGCGTAACACTTTTTTTTTAGACTTTTCATACATGAACACACAATTCTTCATGTGTGTCCTCTATAGAGTCCTATAAAAAGCAGATGGTTTCCCTTCATCATTTTGTCAGCAAATGTCACTTGATCTAGAATCAGATCAGAACAAGACAGAATCTTTACCAATTCAATAGAGCAGCGTAAAACCTACTTGTTGATCATTTTAGCTCTCTGAGCGGATGAAGAAGAGAAAAGATTAAGCATTTTTGTCCCTTCCTCTGCATTCCACTCCTTCCAGATAGCCGGCAAGTGTGTTTTGTAATGCTTCTTCCATTACATGACAAATGTCACAGTAGTCACCTGCATCCTGTACCACAGATTAATCTTGCTTAGAACATCCCACTGTGTGACAGGCCTGATAGAGAAAAATGACTGTTAGCAAGAAAGCCTGCCACTGTGGCTCGGCTAAACGCCTTGGCTTCACCTCTCCATCTTCCTTTCTCAATCTCCTCTAACTCCCAAACAGCCCACCGCCCCATCCTCATCAACCCTGTGAGCTTGTTCTGTGCATCTTTAAGACCAGATGTAAGGGAAGAGCATGATTTATATCCCAATGCTAGCCTGTGAGGTATGTTGGTATTTGGGGAGATAATTGAGCTGTGGAGATTTATTAGGGACTGTGTGACAATGTATAAATGTGCCCACATGCCGTGGATTCACCTTTACAGTTTTGCCCCCAAAATATCGATATCCCAAGCAGATTTAGCTTTAGGTTTAAATGAATCATTAATCTTTGCAAGCATCATCTAATGAAAGTAATATTTAGGTTTTGAAGTGTCTCAGTCCAAGTCTTGAATCCAAAAGAGAATCTATAGAGGCACTTAAAAATTAGTGTGATGGCAAGGAGCCCTTCCAACTCAAAGACTTGGAGTTCAAAGACAAAGACAATGTAAAAATACCACTGGAGAACAAAACACTGATCAGAAATTCAAAGGTTTGCAGTAATGTCAACAAAGGCTTTTTTATTGATTGTTGAGAATGTTATGTGATTTTAGACATGCCATTTTTTTAAATTAAAATGTAAATAAAAAAAGTTTGTTTTAAAATGAATCTTCCATTTGCATAGTTTTATCATAGAAATAAGCTTTTTGGTTAGATGAAATCAATTGAACATGCTCACACGCTGCTCAATGTGCTCAACAACTTACAATTACAGGAAAATTGTTTATCCGCCATCATTGGTGGCCATGCTAACTCGCTTGAGCATTCATGTCAGGCTATGTTGTGGTTAACCAGTTGTAGCATAGCAGTGAGTAAGGGGAAGGTTTTGAGCCTTGCGTACACGAGGGTGATTAACAGAGTTAACACCCTCCTTCTGGTTGTTTCTGATCTAGCTGTAGGACTGCAGGGAGGAGGCAGAGTGCCATAGTGACAGTTTTAACAAATATGTAAAAAAACATATTGTTCATAAAAAACATACTGCAGCTTTAATAGTGCTGTCGTTATGTTCACACACACCGTTGAGACTTTCACAAACCAGCGGTTTACATACTGAGATTAAGTAACATGCAGGTAAGATATACTTTTGGATTAGGTGCCATCAGAAGCAGTGGTTGAATTAAATTTTATTTTGAGACACAGATCAAGCTAAGTGAATGGAAATATATTAATAGACTAGACATTTAGGTTTGTATTAAAAAAAAAATACTTTTTAAAGACATGGATAATTTTCCTTTTTCAAAATAAAGTGCTAAAATACAAAAACATTTTTAATTGTAACAAAATTGGAAAAAAGTTTAAGGTGAATGGAAACTTTGGAAGGCACTGTCTGCATGAAAAGAACATGATTGTCTTTGTTAAGAGTCCTCTGCAAAGAGATGACAACATGGTATTTTGTCTTTGCACGTTTCCTCCAATTAACAAACTAGTCTGTGGCTTGTTAGGGACATTCTAGGTCACATGTCATTGAAGTAACATGAAGGGGAGGAATATCTAATTGAAGCCAAACGTCTGGACAAAGAGTTTTCAAGAGAAATTAACTGCTATAGATCACTAATATTGTTTCTTGGCTAACTTGGTTCAGTTAGCCAACCAAGAAGAATAAACCTCATCTGACTCATTCAAAAGCAATACCACAATTTGGTAAATGTGTGCACCAACAGGCTGATACCAAATGCAATTTGTTGCAAATTTGACCAGATGTTTACTAAATCAAAACTCTTCAGCTCTTCTGTTCGGATTTGTCAGCTCGGAACCACCATGCATGTCTAGTGATGGCTAATTACACTGCATATGAAAGGGAGCAGAGATGCTCTTTGACATCCACACACCACAGTGCAAGCAGCAGGAAGCAGAAGCCTATTAGTGAGTGCACAGTGTGCTTAGGTGGGGATCTGCTCAGCCGGCGTTGTACCTTTCCAAGCGTCGCTCAACTTTGAAATCCCACTAAATATCTCATGTTGTGCTCTCACTTTACCTTCAGATTTATAAGGGATACAAAAAAAGAATCTGTTGGCAGCATTTCTCAATGGAAAATGCCGAGGCTAAAAAAGTTAATAGAGGGACTTCTTTTTATAGGTTGACGTGTGCATATGGATATTCTCACACACAGGTGTCAGGATCCTTTGATCAGTTTTGAACTTGGGAAAGTCTAAGATCAAGTAGAGTACTACATGTATCCTACTTTATGTTCATAAAAATCTTACTTTCTTCTCTGATAGTGAAGGCACTCTTGCCTTAATGGTTATAGAACGTCATCAAAGAGATCTCTGAAGTCTCAACCTGTTCAGTTAATCCGGTAGCTTGTTGCCATGATAGAAATTTCTGGTATGTTCACTTTTTCATTTGAGGAAAATCAGGAAAAAGATTTCTTCATGTGGTTGCCAGAAAGTGTTAATAGCACTTTCAATAATTAAAATGAAATGTAAAGATAAAAAACACTTTTTAAAATGTAAATTTGTCATAAATTGGCACATTGCCTTTTATTTTTATAATTTTGTTGAAACCATCAACCTGAGAATCATTACAGAAACTCAATTTTACCACAGAATCAACCTAACAAAGTACAATGATTTTTTTGACTCTATAATTTATTTAAACATTATTTATGACCAGCACTGTAACAGTGACATTTAAAATCCATTCAGGCGTATAAAACCCAAGTTAAGCAAATGCCACTTTCCAAATATGTACTTTTCCAAATAAGACTTTACCTGACAATATGGCTGATATGGCTGATAGTCAGTTACCTTTTAATTAGAAAGTCACAGGGATACCGAGTGAGTCAAAATGTTTCAGATTAAAAATTGTTGCTAAAATCACACTAGTTTTTTGAACGTGCATGACATATATTCTTCCTCACAAAACCATGAGGCCACATGGTATAGTAATATTTCTTCCTAACAGAAGCCTGTTTTTTTTATTTTTTATTTTTTCTTTAGTGCCATCTCTGTTTTCAGATAAATTGCTCCGTGTTCCCTACAGGCTTTTCTCGCAGGAGCAATTTAACATGTCCCAGTGACATTAACAATAGCTTTAGGTGCCTCAGTCAACAACACCAGTGAGCCAGCACAGACAGCCTGTTACTTGTTCATCTAATAAGGATGGAGCCATGATGATAGAGCTGTGTTCATTGTGCTGTTTTCATCTTTCTTTCTTTTTCTCTCTTTTTTTTAATTCAGCTTAATTTAAATTGAAGTCTGAGTAAACAACAAGTCGAAGTTTTGTAGCAGTTGGTGGAGAACTGGAGCATGTGAACAGAAGTATAAAATAAGAACAGTTTGATAAATGTGTGACATTGATTATATATTCATAGACGCTCATACCAGCTGTTTCCAAGTTTACACTACATTTGATTATTTGTTTTTTCCACTTTCCAGCATCGACTCATATGTGTAGCAAACACCACTATTTAAATTTGTGGTCAGGGGTTTATGAACCTATCATATCCATAACTGTCATGTTATCATAATGATTTTGCCTTTTAATGTTGCATCTTTGTCATTCTTTTTCAAGGGTTGCAATTAATAAACAAGCAAATTTGGTTAAGTTTAAAAAAGAAACAAAACACTACCACCACAATGTTGAGGCTTTCTTTGAAAGATAAAAATTATAATAAAGTCCAACTTATGCACCCAGTTATTTTAAATCACTGAAGATGTATGTTACTTAATTATTTTATTTTTGTTCAAAAGCCTGATATGATATTTGTGTCCATAGCGGATGAATAAAAACCTGTGACTGCCAGGAAAGCACCTTCAAATAAAATAAATTAGATTTCTAACCACAATATGAGAACTTGTGCATCCCTGTTTTGTCTCCTGCATTGCTTGGCTGAGGTCTGCTGCAGGCGCTGCTGTTTTCTGGACTGAACTTATTAATTCTGGTGCCAAGTAAGACTGCTAGTGATTCAGTGCCAGAGAGAGCGACAAGGTCAGCCAGATCATGATAAAACCATTCCAAAAACTTTACCCAAAAATCATGGCATCACCATAATTAACCATGATTATAGAAAGGTGAAGGTTAGATAGTACATAATAAGCTCTGATCTGATCACCCGTGGTGATTAATTGGGAAAGATGATCACATTTGGGAAACAAAAGTCCACACACCATATATTGACTTGTCAGATGCTTTTTGCGTTGAATATCTTACCTGTATGAACATATACACAGCCTTAGGATTTTGTTGACTTCCTAGATTTTCTTCAAGCCTTAAACTTATTTAAGAAATACAATCCTGCAGAGAAACACTTTTCACATTTGTGGTCTAATTCCAGAAAACCCATAAATGTGTTTTTTTTCCCCTTCCACCAGATAGTCTGGTGCAAAAAGTAAGAAAGGTATGCCAAGAGTAAGCAGTCCATCCAATTTTTTTTTTGCCACACAGAGATTTTCCAGGAAATAGATCAATTAAAAAGAAAAATATATGGTGCCTACAACTTTACTTTTATAGAGATCCCCTGGGCCTAACTCAATTTCAAACAAGGTTTGCTGAAATCTATTGTAGAGTTTTTACATAAATATTAAAGTGTGAACAATCTCAAAGCTGTTCAGACAATAAAAAGGAAATAACAGTTTTAAACTTCCTAATGTTTTATTCATAGACTCAATACATGTATTTGATTATACTGAAGAAATATAGCATACTGTAGCAGAGTGACTGTGATGTTACAAATATTTTTTGTTCACAATTTTCAAGCATCTTGCAGCAGCCATTAATAAACTTTTTGAAACTGTCACAAGGGGAAAACACATTGATAACATCATGAGGAACATAACTTGCATACTTAGTTAATTAAAAAGACACATTTCTGGGGTAATACCTTAGAGGTAAGGAGCATTATCTTATTATATATTTATAATAATAAGAATGAAATGATATAAAATCAGTAAAGTTATGTTGCTCTTAAATTATATTGAGCCAATACATTGAGTCAGTTTTGTTTTTCAAACTTTGGATGCATGTTTTTTAGTGAGTTGAACCTAACGACCTTCAGGATGTACAGATATTTTCATAAGAGATCATTGTTCTGGGTGGTCTATTCAACTCATCAAAGGCCAAATCAGTATGAATCACACTCCCTTCACTGTTTTTCCATTTCATCCCACCAACAAAGCTTGGCTGCACATGGATAACGTCTAACTGCTGTCTCCTCTCCACGCTGTGTTACGTTTCAGACACGCACCTGAATTTGGGAAAAGCATGCATGTGGTTCCGCATTAAATACGTATGAGGTGCCCCTCAATTGCTGTGACATGCTTATGGCAATGCTTTACTCTGCCAAACACTTCTCCCCTGAAGTCATAACGCTTGTGATTCTTGTCAGCTATTCTTTGACTTATTCAGTGTGGTAGCTTACGGCAAATATTCTGCACCAACCTTTCAGCGGTTCATTGCCTGAACACAGCAAACACCACTGTGGTTGGTGTGCTTTAATTATTTGTACATGACAATTCATAATCTATTTTACTTTTCATTAACTTATAAACAACATGAATTTTTTTTTGTATTATGTTAGAATGGAGAATAACTCCAAACATTTCGTCTCAATATCAAGTCAATATCTACTGCAACTATTTTAAGCAAAGTAAAGTAAGCAAATTTCAAATGTTCAAACAGTTTTCAAATAAGAATGTGATAAAAAGACTGTAAAATTGTGCTAAATTTTATAATCAATTGATGATTAATTGTAAAATATTGTGGATATATTGTGAAGTAATAAAAGCTGAGGTGTCCATGTTTGTCATTTAGCAAATGATGGAAGTAATAAGGAAGCCTCTTCATTAGCTAATGGAAACATGCCCTTTACCATGTTTACTCTGTCATGAATTCAGAATTATCATGTTCACTTGATTAATGTTTCTGATGAGCTCAGAGGATTACGCTAAGGTCCACAGTGCAGACACATAAAATATCAAAATCAAGAAAGGATTCCAAGATGGATAGATGCATGTGTCCTTTGTCGTGAGGATTGAGTCTGAATGCTGTGCCAGTGTGGTTGATGGCTGGCTGCGGGTGCAGCTATGACTCACTCCTCTGCTGCAGCCAACAGTCTCACAGTCACACACATACATATTTGCACCACAGCACAAATTTATCCGCATTCAGGTTCTAAAAGACTATTAACACTTAAGCTGTCGGTGTGAAAATAATGATGCAAGGTAGAGGTATGTGCTTTTTTATGTAACAATCCCTTTTTCCATCAGCTTGAGATATTTAAGGTGGAAAAACTAAAAGATGTGTATCTACATTTAATTAGATGAAGATACAACTAAAATAAATGAATGCTACGACAAGAGATGTGGCTCCTCTACGGCATGATAGATTATACATACTGCAGAATTACACTCCTTACTTTTTCTCTCACTTACATTTGAGCCAGGATTTCATTTCTTCCTGGTCTCAAGGGTGCGCTGATATATACAACCCGAGGCCCTGACTCACATACAAACTAAACACATATATAACAGCTTCCCAAGCCAATTACCTTGTCAAGAAAGAAAAACTCCTGATAATAACTTCAACATACAGTATGAAAAAAAAAGTTACGCTGGAAACATTTTTACTGCTGCTTCTACAAAACAAAAGAAGTCTCCAAGGACAGAACAAGCTGCTTTTTGTCAATAGGTTGCATATCTTTTTGAATATTTCCAAAAATCCAAACATGCAGTGAATACACATGATTTATACATGACAAGGCTGAAAAATCGCGTCATTAATGCTACACATAATATGGACACATGCAAACATAAACGAACGGACAAAGATGAAAAAAACAGGAAAAATTACATTCCTGAACTAAGCTTCAAAATAAATCCTTAGCATACTTTTTACTTCCAAAATATGTCAAGCCATGTAAGCTGAAGATTTTTAGTTTTTTGCTATTTGTTGTATTGCATGCAATGTAGTGGAGCAATTCACTTATATTTTGGAGGATATTCTAAAAACTAAGTATGCAAACAAGTGTATCCTTGCCCATAAAGCAGTGTCTCAGTTCAAAAATATTTTAACACTAGTTACACTATTGAATATGTACTTAAATGTAAGGAACAATACTTTGTGATGAAGACACAACACAGTTCAAGCCAGAATAAGTCACTAGGTTACATGGTTAGCATGTTTTTTAGTTAGAAAATACATTGCTTTTGCATTATTTGTTTTTTCCTGTGTGCGTGCATGTGTGTGTGTATGTGTCCTCAGCCAGAACAAAATGTCGGTACACATCTTCAAATTTCTGTATTTTTCTAAGTAACTGTTTTCTCCAAACATAAGCCTTTTATATTACTAATGATAATTAGCTGCTGCAGAATAGTATTTCTTCTAAAAATACTGTGAAATAGGTGAATTGCTTATAGGTGAATAGGTGAAAGTAAAAGGTAGACTATGTGTAGAAAAGTAACACTTTTAGCTGCTTCCATTCACTGCCCCCATGTTCAAAGCAACAGCACAGCTAAACACACACTGATGTCTTAAGAGGAAAGGAAACTATCACCCCCAATACATCATTATAAGTAAGAATGAAAAGATGAAAGAAAACTTTTTTTTAGTCAGAAAGACTTGATGAAATAGCAGAATTGGTCAGATTTTGTACATTCCTACTTTTTTGCTCCCCTTACACTAAAGAAATGTTGATGGAAAAAAAAAACTTTGAAAAATTTTAATATTTTTTTATTTTTTATTTTTTTACTTACAAATGTGTCAAAAAAATTGACTAGACTTAGAAAATGGGTCTTTCAAAACAAGTTTTTTTATCTTGCCAAAATATATTTTTTCACTTGCATTTGAGGACTTCCATAATGTCTTCACCAGTGCTTAGGGATATTTTATAACTGTGTTAACCAAGCTTACTGGATTGACAGACAGATTTGAAGCAAGCCAAGCACAGGCAATGAAGAAGCCAGTCGCTCTCCCTATTGCCAGCCTGTAACTTTTTTTGCAATTTAAACCTCCATCCAGGAGAGGAGTGTTGGGAGGTCAAACTCAATTTATGCATTTCTCAGTCAACCAAGAAGGGAAACTGAAAATGAGTCAATTACCTCAGCACATCACCAAGAGTAGCCCAGTGTTTTATGATACATAAAGGAGACAAATGTGTTCGAATATCCTCAGGTCTTTGTCAAAAATTGCCAAGAAAAAAGTGCACTCACATATTTTAGCTCTTTTTAATGGGACTTGTGTTCATGGATGGACTCCTGACTAATCAAAGTTTCATAATTAGAGTTTTAAAAGGAAGCAAAAGAAATACAGTGCATCCTATTTCACTATTCTGTCTTCTAAATGAGCATATCCACATGCTATGTTATGCAAATATCCAAACATTTTAGGCAACCAACTGCATAATCTGACCAAATTACATAAATTCAAGCCACAGAGCTAGATGAGAATTGCGGTAGGCCCTTTAATGTGTCAACAGCACAGTTACTGGGGAGAGCCTACAACTTGCATTAAGATTCAGTTAGTCCTGGGACCTCCAACAAGACTTCCCTTTAATCAGTTCCTGCCAGGAGAGAAGACAGCCACCATAACCTTTATTCAGCATGAGCCCAGGGCTGCCCTCTTAGACACAATCTCTGCCAGAGACAAACTTCAAATGAAGACAGATCTACCTTGCTGTCCCACTGTATACCCACAAAATTGTCTGTTGTTTGTCCTTTGGTTTGCACTCTCCTCCCCTCTTACGTTTCAATATTGCCCTTCTCTCAAAACAGGTTAGCAGAGTGTCAAAAAGCATACACCGGGCCTGTCTGTGGGCAATTTGTTACAGTTTAGCAAGAGACATAGTGGCGAGGGAGAGAGCAGCGTGTCACTGTTCATTTTAGGATGCCTGTCATCAATTTTGCAAACCAGCTAGATTTCGATTTCTCCATTTCCCCTTAATTTAAAACTCAGTTTACCTCTAAATATGACAGCTGGCAGTGACTGTGCCACATTTTGATCTCAGCCAAAGAAATCTTTTCTCACTGGGGAGTTTTGCATGAATGTTCTGGTATTTGAAGTGTACTTTAAATAGCTGAAAAGTATACTTCATGGAAGAAACAACATGGGATGGCATATAAACTAACACATTCTATTTCAAAGTTTTTGAACAACATCTGGTTAAAGGCATATATTTTTGCAGTTATGTTGTAAAATTATCAGTAACTAAAGATTTTCTATTTGCAATATTTATGAAAAAAATCTGATTCTTCTGTGAGATATTCCATCTTCTTTTTCCTCATGTTTTGGTCAGTTCTCTTTTCAACAAAGTACACTTGGAGCATTGGAGTATTACTCATTTTTCACATTACTATAAAACACAAATTAGTCAGCTGTGTTCTTCAGTTTGCAGGAGATGTACAGTAAGTTATGTAAATTCTACAAAAACTAAACCAATTGTTTTGCCTGATATGATCTACCAGCAGAGGCTTTCATTATGTGAAGCTGGGCTTTTCTTACTGTTACAATCTCTTGCACAAATACAAACATTTTAACATTTTGTGATAAACCTCAGCTTGTTTATATTGGGATTTTAAGTAAAACACCAACACAAAGTTGTGAAATAATGATTAATGGAAGGAAGACAATATATAATTTTCAAATGTAAAGAAAGGAGTGCAAAGGTGGCAAACAGACAATACAGGTTATGTAGGGCAACACTATGCAATTACACCAGGACTTTGAATGGGCCATTACATGAACATTCTTTGATGGAAACCATTAGCCTGACTATTGACCACTGACTATATGTTCAGGGTTGTTGTCCTGCTGAATGTTGAACTCTAGACGAAGCTGTTTTGCAGCCTTTAATAGGTTTTATTTGAGAAATGCAATGTCTTTAGCTACACCTATTTCCCCCCCCAGTTTTCCTGTTCTGCTGAAGAAGAGCATTCTCATAGCATGATGCTACCATAACTTTCTACAGACTGAGGGTGTGTTCAGTTGGTCTCTGCCTAACAATTAACATGCACATGTGGGTCTTTCTGGCTTTGTTCTAGCCGCTCTTCTACTTGGGCTAGATCTGTAGAGTGCAGAACTAGTTTTTTTTTTTTTTTTTCTGTTGACAGATTCTTTCACCTGGGTTATGAAATCCGAATCTTTGAAACTCACCCAGCGTTACCATGGCCTTATTTGGCTACTTCTACAATGAGTAAACAGTCAGATGAGGTGGCCTAACAATTTTTGCTAGGTTTCCATTTTCTGTCAATAAATTGAACAGCGCTGAGTGAGATATTTGGTGTATTTCTCAAAACAGCCTTTCAAGCATTTACATATGTGCTGATTAAGTGAGCTCTTACAGAAATCGTATAACTAGATTCTATTGAGGAGAACCAAAATAGAAACATTTCATGCAAATGCATGCCACACTTGTCCGTTCTTAAAAAAGTAAAAAGCATGTATCATCTTCCTTTTACTTTGGGACTGGTCTATCAAAAAATCTCCAATGAAACATTAAAGTTTGTAAATGTGAAAAGTATTAAAACATGTAAGGGGTGTAATCACTCCTGAGACACACTGCAACTATATCCTTATTTACAATCCAAGTACAGAAGCTCCAGTTTTCCCATGTGTTTTTCTGACTGCAGAAATAGTCATCAGTGAGAGTTCAGCCCAGACACCTTTAAAGGGTTGCAAAAAAAAAACAAAAAAAAAACGGAAAGTGGTCATTCAAATGTTGGAGGCTAATTAGAATAGAACCTATGGTGAATGTGTGCGGAAAATCTAACAAGGTCGTTAAATACTAGACTTTACATAAGACGAACCTTCATCACTATGAGAACTAATTACATGTCTTTCTGCCTCTTAGATAAGAAAGCAAATATGACTTTTACAAATGACACGTTTCTCCAACTTTACAGTACATCACCTTCAATAGACTTGGTGGAACAAGATTTGTGCATCAATATTTTAATATGTGGCAGGCAAAGAGATGGAAACATTTCTCAGACGGAAAATGGCCGGCCTCCATTGATTTGTCACTGTGTGAGGACATGGGATGCTTTAATGAGGTGCTTTGTCTGTGTTAGTTTTGCTCTTGGGAAGGGAAGTAGTAGTACACATGACCTTTCAGCAGGTCACCGGGTCCAACTGCTACTCCTTTAGATTAAATCGCTCCTCAGCATGAAAATAGCTTTTTTTCCCACCTATTTGCTACAAAGCTGTATTTGAGTAGACTCAAATATATTGTGATAAATTTAGGGTGGTAAAAACAAGATATAGTACTTCCAATTCAGATACAGAGTGATTATCATATCTTGCTGCATATGCAGCTTAAGAAATCTGAGAGGATCCAGATGGTTAAAGAGCTAAATAACACTTCAGCAGAACCCCTCGCCTGTGTTGTGTTTTTGTCTCGACTTACCTCTCCCTACAAAGATTCTCTTTTCTAGTTCATATAAAATGCACACACTTCATTCTTTTAAAATGCAAGTGGCCTAAGATTACATTTAAAATTCAAATGTAAAGGCTTATGTGGTGTGAAACAGTACAGTATATACTCCTTACATATTTCTTCATATTTCATTCTGCAACTTTTAACTGCATCACTGCTTGAAAACAATTAAATCAATTAATTAATTGTAAAATCTGACTAGATGCTGATTTGATTCTCAGTTTTGGGTCAGGAATGCATAAAGCAGTTGGAGCCAGGAAACGTCCCCGCGAGGATTGAAGTTCAACACCCATAATATAGGATTTTAGAAGAGATCTTTGTTATGTTTAGTGCTGTTTTTTCAGCTGAATGCATTCTATGTGGAGTTACCTTATTTGAGCCTGTCAGGTGAATTAATTTTGCCAGCTCAGCTGTAACTCTTCAGCCCCCCTACAGTCAAGCTCTTCCAAAAGTGAGCTACAAAGAAAAGATTTTGCATCAGATGAGCAGTAGTATCAAAAACAATATGTTATTTTTGCTTTTAAAGTTCTTACCTTCTGCTGATCTGCCAAATCATCTGACGAGGTGGAATAATACAAACGACAGATTTAACCATGACAACTCCACATGAAAACACTGATATTGCTTGGCTGGAAAAAAAAAACTGCACCAAAGAAATTGTATCCTGCTAATCTATACCACTAATATGAATAGTTTAAATTGACGTTTTAAATGGCTGAAGTTTATTCAAACAGACAGCATAAGTCTTACTGGCTGTTAGCTTCATCCATTACATTTTTCTGTTAACTCAACAAAATCTCACTTCAAAAAATCTGGAACAACTCTTTAACCTTAAAAGTGCTTGTTTTATGTAGTAAAACATAAAACAATGACTAGACAGAGCCAAGATCTGTCGTGGCTCAGTTAAAACAATTCTGCAAAGATGAGTAGACCAAAATTTCCCCACAGTGATGTAAAAGACATGGCATATCGCAAATGCCTGATGGAGGGGCTCCAACCTTGATGCAACAAGGGCAAATTTGTGTGACTACTTATCACATTTGTAATAACGTATCACAATTCTTGTCTTTTTATGTACTCAGAGTGTCAGAAATTAGTCAGATGGAGGCCTTAGACCCGCGGACGTCGCGGGTTCGACTCCAGGTCCCGACGACCTCCGCCGCATGTCCGCCTTCAAAAAAAAAAAAAAAATGGCGCCGGCTCAGCTGGCTGCCTGCAGACACAGCTCCTGTCGTGTGCTGTAACTGCGAAATAATTTCCCTGCTGGGATGAATAAAGTAAAAATTATTATTATTTAAATGTGACTGAAAGCAAAATCACAAGACCCATAGAGCAAGGACAAATACTTTTTCACTGCACTGTACATCTTGAGTAGATACAGCAGGAAATTGTCAAAAAAATGACAGCTGAAATATACCATTTCTCACAGAGGTCATCCTTTATACTGTTCCCATGTATTTTTCATCACTGTCATCATTTTCCAATTCATCTGGCCATAACCCTGGCACCTGACATTATCACAACCCGGAGGGTGCTCGGGACATTATAAATTCATGTGCCCTGTTGACTTTGGTCACTGCACCAGAACAACCACCTGCAGACTCTGAGCAGCAAGCCCACAAAAATAATAATGAGAAAGAAAGAAATTTTGAAATCTCAGTCAGAGTGGTCATTTGGGGAGTCCAGGGTTATAATAAGCACCTTCATTACCTGCAAAAAATATAGGGGCCTTCTCTAGGACACCAATTGTGAGCACCCTTAAATGTCAGAAAAGTATTTGTGGAGTTTTCTGATAATTACATGTGGGTGTGAGGAAAAATCTATATCTTATGGTACGTATAAGAATGTGCCTAAGGTTAGGTATGTGTTTTTTATTCCCAAAATTATAATTATTTTGTTTTGCCAGCTATGTTTGGCTGGAAATGTCATATCCACATGGATTTTGCTGATTGGTTGCCCTTTCAGCAACTTTGTTTATTTCTTTGAAAAATGAAACTCCAAAAAATGAAAATGAATTCCATTTGTATTCTAACAGAAATGACTGAGCAATGCAAGTCTCTTCTTTATTTTGTCACTTCAGACAACATCCCTTTAACATTTGTGAAGTTCATAATGTTTCGATTAGTGTTCATTCCTAAAATAAACAGGTGAAGAGATAGAAGCGAAATTTGCAATATGGAATGGTAATTTGTTAAGACTGAAAAAAAAACATCACCTCTGCTGATTAAAATGCCACCACGTCTCCAGCTAGAGCCATCTGATAGACATAACCTTTAAGTGGGCCATTAGGAATATATTAAAAAAGACTAATTTCCTGGAACGATATGTCACTGATGAATTATTAAAACATCTAATCCCGGTCCGACTAACCATTCTCCTTCTTCTCCCCTAAAAAAAGATCTCATGTGATGAACAAGAAAATGACTTACAGATGAAAGCACTGAAATTCACACTTGTAGGATATGGATGCAGCCCGGATCACAGCCAACAAATCTTGTTAAACAAGCCCTTTGATGCCATTTTCTTATTGATCATGGCTCAGGTCTTGACCACTTTGCCAAGAATCACCCACTAGTCTGGGTATTATGCAGGATAAGATGACTTTAAAATCAATGAATTGAGTGGCCACACAGAGTTAAGTGCGGACCTTTAATTTTGCAGCAAAGGTTTCACTCACATGTATTTCTTTTTCTTAAAACATGATTCTAACCATTATTTTTTTCTACCTCTTTCCTGCATTTTGGTATTACACTTCCTCAATATATAACACATAGGATCTGTACACACAAGGGACCCAGCAGCTGCCACATAAAGCAGCCACATCAGCTATGTGTGCAAAGGGAGCTGAAAGAAGCTCAAAAGTACTTTTCTGCTAAACAAAAATTGGAAAATTGTGGAATTCAAATTCACCACAGATCCCCCTTGCAAATAAAATCTAGAGCTTGACGGGGCTTTAACCTGGTTAAATAAATGAAATGAAATGAAATGAAACATAAACACCTTCTGCATCCACTTCATACTGACTGGTTAGATCCAGTCAGTATGAATACAATTCCAATCCAGGACAGACTTGTTCAGTATGACAGATTTAATCTGTTACCTATTTGAAAAAAAGTTATCTGATACGAACAAAGATTATTCTGAATGGAAGCCATTTCATTTAAATGCATTTTACCACAGTGAGGTAGTTAGCAAGACTGTTGATTTATGAGATTACTCCTCTGTTTTTGGCTGTAGGAAACCTCCACAACCAGACTGGGCAGGCAGCTGTCTGCACAAAAAATATAAGACTCACAAACTTAAATTCAGGAATAAAAATTTAATTAAAAAAACATGAAGGTACACGGTTTACATTAATGATGTTATTATGTTAGTATCAAATGAAAGTTAACACATTAAAGGTAAAAAATAAACAAGTCATTGACTGAATTCTGTAATTAATATAGTTCTTGTAATAGTGTGAATAGTTTGTCTATGTTGCTAAACACTCTTCACACTGGATCCTATAACTATTTTTTTTTCACATCTAACTTTTGAGTTAAAGGCGGTTTGTACATTTCAATTTAAGATTTTAATCATTATGAGAATAGAGACTGAGAAATACTGATGCAAGGTCTCTACAATTCAAGTAGACAGTTATTCAATAAATGATTACGGAGCCCAGGTCATCCACAATGTGGAGTTTAAAGTGTTCAATATCAAAACAATTTTCATATTTGATTGTTGCTGATAGATGTATTGATTAACAGTTGTTTTGGATACATAACACTATGCATTAGCAAGTATGCTACATTCTTTTAAAGGAATTCATATGGACTTTATTTTTTTGAAAATTAAAAAAATAACACTTTCCATAGAAAAAAATGTCACCCATAGCTAATTATTTAAATTTGTTTAAAAGTAATGGCACTATGTTTCTAGGAAAAAACAAACAAAAAAAAAAAACATTAAGCTGTAAATCTCAGATGCAGGAAACAAAATTTAAGAACATCTTAACTTTTTAGTCTTGCTGTAGACGTCTTTGTTTTCAGCACAGATTCCATTTTTTTCTCCTTTCTCATTGCACACTGTCACTCACATGCATTGCAGTGCAAAGACAGACATGTGAGTGTTGTTCTAGAAATGTTTGAGCTGCAGGAGCTGGGGATGCGTGGGCTTGCTAGAGCTTTAACTGATATCTGCCCATTGCTGGATTTCCACGCTTGGGATTCCAAAGTTGACGGTAAGTCTGGCTAACAAACTGTGAGGTAGAAACTCAGCTGACTGAGGTGGCAGGGGAAGGATTATGACTGCAGCATTGTGCCTGATGAGCCAGGGCTGAAGGAGCGTGAGAGAAACCCGTAACTGGGCCACTGAGCCCACAGATGGAGCCTCTGGATGAGAAGAGAATAAACGTGGCCAGCCATTTCCGAGGCATTTATGAATGACTCAAGAGCCCTCAGCATGCCATACACCTACTAAAGTCATGAAAACAACCATCCTTGTTTTTGAGATGCAGCTTGTGAATCATGTTTCCAGATGGACAGAAACAGGAAACAGAAGTCAATACTTCCTCTGAGTCTCTTCCTGGAGAACCTTCAACTTAGTACAATGACATATGACTGTACTAACATGTAGGTTATTAATAATCAAACTGCATTCTCACATGCCAAAACATCATTTTGTGGTTAGATAAATCATTCATCTGATTCATTTTAGATTTTTTTTTTTCCAAAATTGAACTGTACTCACTTTTACATAAATAACTGAACACATTCAAGTCAAAAAGAAAAAGGAATGCGTTAGGAAAGAATACAACCAGTCATATGTTTATGTCATAGTATGAAAACACTGGTTCTCAAAGTTTAGAAAAGGATAGACATTTAATTGTCCTTAAAGAGGAATTATGATTAGTGTTTGAAAGCACAACACTTGCCATTTACATGGACTTAAAAACACTCTTATAAACAAAGCTGCTTTAGGTCAGGAGCCCTCTGTGGACTACTACATAATTTAAATATAAAGGGCAAATTAATGTAACAAATAATGGTTGATGAAATCATTTATCTTCTCATAGTAAGATAGTAACATCTCACTAATAATATGATTTAATAAGATATCAATATCATATATTAATATGTTTTTAATGCAGTAACCTCTCCATCTAAGCTGTTAAACATTCCTACTTTTTAGAAATGACTTTCTATCTTTTTCCAAATTGATGAGCATCAACAATTGCTTCTCAGAGCTTCCCCTAAGTCTTCTTTTATTCATGCAATCACACCACGAACAGACGTGTTATGAAGGTCAGACTTAGACAAACTGTGGTTCTTTTAACTTGAACAGATTGTTGGTATTCTGATTGTCTTCTCACAAAATAGAAAAGAAAATATTGTAGCCACAAAAGAGTACAGGTATGCCAAAAAGTTTGAGATTAATTTGACACATTTACAAGAAAATACGCAAGTTTTTTTTCTAATCTTGAAAGGTAATACATTTGGATGAATACAATTATACTTGAGTGTTATAACTGGATATTTTTTAACATGTAAGTGGACATCCGGTATCAAAACCACATCTCCCAGGAGCAGATTCGTCATGAATGACTTGAACTGGATCCAGAATACACAAGACAACGAGGAAAAGGCTGCAACACGTCTTCATCGAATCTGCACCTGAAAGTAGTTCTGGTACAGGAAAAGAGCCTATATGCATATCTGGATAGCATATCCAGATATGATCTAAATTTACCACTTAAATGTTAGAGGACTGCTGATATTTTTTGTTGCAAATGTTTGACTTTATAATGTCAGAGAATTTCCTAGTTTTGATAAATTTATGCCATGGAAAATTATCCTGTTTTTCTTGCAAATTTACAACTTTTTTTTTAAATAAGTCAATTTTTTTAAATCACATAAACTATGAGTTGTAACTCTGGAAATGTCTGCGTGGGTGTCTTTTTGTTGGAAATGTACTCTTCTGTGGCCACATTATTGTTTCATTATTGTGTTTGACCTCAATGATCCTTATACCCCCTCATACAATTCACTGCAAAAATGAGATGGGAAAGAGAGACATCATGAGGAACCAAACCAATAATGCTTAGATGGAATAAAAAAAATCTACTTTGTCTATGATTTATGCTTCAGTATCTGTTTGACAACAATAACAGAAGCAACACCATTTTTGTGTAATTGGATGTAAATTCAGTCACCGGGGGGCATGTATTCGTAGCAAATCTTGTGTTTTATAAAAGCATGTTTTGTAGAGTGCATCTAATAGCTCCACACACATCACCTAATTTTATTTCAGTCCCATAATAATCCTGTGGTGACCCTCAAAGGAAAAGGAAAAATTAATATCAAGTAAGAAGGAGGAGAGGAAATTTGCTTTCAAGCACTACCATTCAAGCATTCATAATCAAATTCGAAAACATTTCACATTGACTGCTCACTCCAAGAAACTGTGCATTAAAACTGATGTTCTTGCATATTCAAGTACGTTTAGAAAAACAGGTAAAGGAAAAAAAAAACCTCAACAGTCTCACGTGTTACAGAGATATTGATGCATATTAAATGTGGGGAGTGCAGATGTGAGTTACATTCACACACCAAAGAGTCATTATTGCTGAGGAGGTGAAAAGAGCTTCACACTGGACTTGAGATAAAGAAGATGGTAAATTGATTTTGGCATCACAGTTGGTGGTAAGTGGCCACTGCTGTCGTGTCTTTGAACCACACTTGAAACAAATAACTTATCAAATGTTTTGAATCAGTCTATGAAAACGTGTGGGGTTGAAGGGAAGACATTTAGCAACAAGTCTGGAGTTTGTCAGAAATGTGTCTGTTACTTTTTTATTTGCCTACTGAGCTATTTTTTAAAATGATTATTATTTGTTGCTGCTTAACTGGTGCCATCTCCCTCTCCTACTGTAATGATGTGCAGTTGCTGTAGTTAAAGTTGCATACCATGCAAAACTATTTGTTGACTGAGTTGAAATAAAAATCTAATAATATGATCTTTTATAAAATCTATATATGTTCACTTGTTTCATTAAGTCTAATTATTTCAGACTTTGAGGTTATTCAATTTTGCAACGTTAAATTATTACAACTTTGAGTGCAAAAAGTGAAAAAAAAAGCCTGTAGCTCTAACTTATGAATACTTCCTTTCTAAACTGCTCAGATAATCCACCAACCCTATGCAAAAATGCCAAAATTAGTTTACATAATAGTGAAACTATACTTTAAAAAGTACAGGTGTGTATTACATAGTTTCACTGTGTGAAATTGCTTTTATCTAATGTGTTAATTAAAATAATTTTTGCTCTTCTTTCATAAGCGTTTTGAAATTTTATCCAGGCAAATGTCCATTATTTTCATTGTCTGCACTCGTTCATGCTTGCAGGGTTGAAGGGACCTGATGTTTATCTTTGTCAGTGTGTCAGTGAGCGACAGGGTACGCACTGGAGAGACTGCTGGTTCATCCCAAGACAACAGAGAGACACATGGGACAAATAACCTTACACACACTGACCCCTTAACCTACCATAGATGTACTTGGCCTGTGAAAAGAAGCAGGAGTACCAGGAAAGAACCCATGTATAAAATGCAAATCTAATTGTGAATATTAGGAGTGTGAAACGTAAATAAAACCTAATACAACACAAAGGGGATCAGCACCAGTGTATTTTTCTTTGATTTAACTTCAGTTCAATCAGTGAGATGTATGAAAGCACAGATGCAATTTGCCTAAAAGAGTTATCATCTTTAGAAATGCCCCAATTTTATCGACTTATTGGTCATGTCAAAATAGAATTCTAACATGAAGAAAATTTAGCGGGTTTGAAAACTCTATAGAAGCTACATAGCAGTGATTCAGGAATAGCATTACATAATCTCATTTTAAGCTTTGCAGACACTTTGTCTAATGGAGATTTAATCCCCATGACCCAAAGGCTTGAGGAGTCAAACACAATGTGGGCCTTAGTTCTGTCTTCTGCAAGTCCTCCTGTCTTCTGTGCCTCTGGCAGTTTTTATGATTTTTTTTTTGTATTTAAATAGTGGCTTACACACTGTTGACTATTTTTAGATGTTATTTAATTTAAAATTACAACTGAAGCAATCACAATGAATGCAGTGTGAACTCCTGCAAATCTCAGATACACAGTGAAAGTGTCATAAGAACATCACAACAGTGCACCACATACCGTTCGTTAAGCTAGTATACAAACAATACAAACAAGAAAGACACATCATAAATGTTACAAATATGTTATATCTATCCAAGGGCTTGGCATTTCACAAAATTTGCTTCATGTTGCCATGCTTAGACATTATGTAGAACATTTGTGACAAAATAAACAGTTAACAAAAAAATAAACAGTTAACAAAATACAAGGTACTAGTTCTAAAAATCGCAACCATTAGAAAAAAGACTCAAATTACTTTACAGTTAAGATCACAGTCAACATATAGGCAAAGTAGGACAAAACTTAGAAGAATTGGAAAGCAGAGTTTAAATTAAAATATTATGCACACATTATAACTACTGATTAAAATAACAACAGAAGAATGATGGCATGTGAGACTGCAAGGGGAAAGTTTCTGCTCTTGAAAGAAAGCAGTATAGACCAACTGATCTTTTCTAAAGTTTTACCAGAGAAAATGACATTTCTTGTGCATGCTGTTTGGATGGATAAGAATGAAGCACCAATACTGGTCCATGTTTGATTTATTTAAGCTTTTTTGGATCTACAGGACCTGGGTACCTTGCATCAGACACCTTACACTCCTCCTCAGTCCATTCGTTGGAGGGAAGTGGAGACCTCACAAAGACACATTCCATCTCACTGCAGTGATAAAGCAGTAAACTACTGAATCTTTCATCTTTTCTTGAATTATTTATTTGTTTCTTTAAAAATAATGCCAGACTTCACATAACCAACTTAGCTTTGAAGTGTCAGTGTATTACCAAGACATGACTTTATGTTGAATTTCTTGCTTTTTGGCCTCCTGCACGCTGAAACAGGTGAAAGTTGTAAAGTCGAAAAGCAAGATCAAAACAGATTTCTCAAGCAGAAATAAACCTTTAATTTCTTCTCCATGTATATCAACTTCATTTGTTTTATCATGAGGTTGCATTCATTTATTACTGAATTATGTTGCAGTCGCTTGCGTGTACATGCTGATGATATATGCAAGTGTGCATCATCGTACGATGCATTAAACAGCCATGTATGGTGTTGTGAGATTTCTTACTAATTTTAGATCTCTTACTCACCGTTGCTTCTTATATGTTTGAGTCAGATGGTCTGTCTTGTCCACACACAGACTTTATTATTGGCAAGCACTTTTCATATAAAGCTATTCTTGGTTTGATTTGTTCACTTGCGCTCATCTAAATCAGTCAGATAAAGTAAAAAAAAGATATTTCTTCTATTCCAAGGCATTATTCTTGCCACATGTTGCAAGACACCTTAGTGATCTGGGATGAAGAGGGTTTAAAAATGCTCTTCCATCTGTTTTGAAGCAGTTAGAAAACTGACGTTTTTTAATAATGAGAAAGTCTAAAGATAATTTTCTGTCTTTATTTCATCCCTCGATTGTCTATTCTCCCTTGTTTTTTCTGGTGAATATCTCCACAGGGATGCACATACTCATATCTGAGGGCAATTTAGAATAATCAATTGACCCAACAGTTACGTTTTTGGACTGTGGGAGGAAGCCAGAGTAGCCAGCAAAAAACTTACACATGCAAGGAGAGAACATGCAAACTCCATGAAGAAAGACCCCAGGCTGAGACCTTCTTACTGCAAGGCAAAATTGGTACCAACTCCATGTTTTAATTAAAAAAAACTAAAATCTTAGTGTGGCGCACATTTGTATTCTGATCCTTGTTCTATGAAAAAAAAAGACATGATTTATGTTTTGTTATTTTTTAGTTTTTTTCCAAGTGGAATTCATTTAGTTGATCATATCTAACCTAAAATGGGGACAAAATGTTTTAATGTCTTTTTGGATATTTTTGGATATCGGGTTTCACTGAACCTGAATTTACAATAATCAAAAAAGATGTGAAATTAACACTTCTCATAAAAAAAAAATAAAAAAAACAGTAGATAATGCACTTCTATAATGCACAAATTGTCTTTATTCAACAAGTGCTGGACAGGACGTGTGGTAGAGAAAGACACGGAGTCCATGGGAAATGAACCAGAGCCAAGAATCAAACCCAGTTATCAACATCTGCATTGAGGCTGCTTGACACCCAAATAAAACTTCTTTCACATTTTTCTTGGGTTATAGTTGAGTCTGGTTATAACGAGAGTTAATCAATTAATTAATTAATCAAATGAATTTGATTAATTCATTTATCTAATGAATAATTGAAATTAGCCATTAAACTAAACTATGACTTATAAAAGACATGTAAATAATGTTGCAAATTTATTATGCCCTCTTTGTGCAAAAAATACCCATGACAGCTCATGAAAAAAACAACTTCATGAAAGAGATGCTAGATTATTAATGATCAAGACAAAAGTAATGATCAAAAACAGACTGATGTCCATAGTTCAACAATTCTTCACTATTGAAGTCATTAGCATTGTGGTTAATATGGAATCTTTTTTTCTATTTTGCAGATTGAGAGCCAGTAGATAAAACACTGACATGGACAAAGGTGTCTATACAAAAGAGAAGGCAAAATAAATTCCTGTTTTATTACAATTTCTGAGACTTTCCTAGATTTATTCTGTTTAGTTAAACTGTGGGCAAATGTTGCTACTGAGACTCAGGTGGTTATGCCACCCAGGCTTTCCTAACAAGTTCAAAGATTCAAATTGGGGTCCTGCTGGTCAAATATCCTTTTCTCAAACCTTAAAGCTGCTGCACCCTCAAAGTGCTGTGTGTCACTTTAAATTGCCACCTCTCTGTCGACTGGCATGGTGAAAAGCAGAGGGCTGTAATGGGAAGCAAGAATTTATGGCATACAGCTTTTCAGCACACCAGAACCAGATGAGGTTCTGTCCTTTTTTATATATATAGGAGGAAAAGGAAGGATTGATTTTTTTTACTGCAGCTGCCTGAATGGCAACGGTAGTGAGCCTTTGGCATTCATTTTATGCCACAGATGTACAAACACACACATGTACACACCAACCATACACGTCTGCAAGTATTTAGACCTATGTTTGTGTACATATGTATTCAGGAGACTAAGCTGTATGATGAAGTTGTATTAACAACACAAATAAAGCACATTCGAGTGAGATAGTTTTGGAAATACATAGTAAGCATGTTACAACTAAATTCATTACACAGCAGCCAAGTCAAATCAGCAAATCCATTTACCTTGTGGACATTTTCACAGCATCAAAGACTTTTATGTTATAAAACATAGATTTATGAATAATGAAAAGAGCATGCCACAGGAATTGAGTCAGGAAATTTAGCTGCTGCTTTGCAGACTTGCTAAGAGTATTATGCAACCTACATAATGGAAGAGGGTTCTATATTTTAGCTTGCTGAAGCATGTACAGCATCCTCACACCCTTGTTTTATTGCTTTTGATCCAGAATGTGTTAGTACAGTTTTTTTATCCTTTCTTCATTTGTATGAAATCTGTTGTCACTAAATGTTGATAAGAAGTCCCACACCATAGTAGTCAGACTTCCAAACTTTACTTCTGGTGCTGTCTATACACCAACCATCTCTGCAATAACATCCAGAGACTTCAATGGTCATCATGCTATGTTCCCTCAGTATTACACTGGTATGGTCAGCAGTGGAGTTTTGCAAAGAGAGAAAAGGCAGAGTGCATTATTTATTATGTTCTTCTGATTATCCTATCAACTTTTCTTTCAGAAATTCTGCTCCTGACTAGTTTCTGATCAAACAATTCCATGATACCAACAGTGTCAAATGGAATAGCTTGGAAATGATGGAGTCTTTCTGTAACCACTGCAATCTGTCTGTTTTGTAACAATAAGAACATTGCAAAAGGAATTGGAAGTGTTGCTTACGGTTTAAAAAAGCTCTTTTCCTCCTCCTTCTTTCAGATGTGTTTGTGCAATACCATAGCAATGGCAATTTATGTAAAGGCCATAAGTAGGTGGTATTAATTTTCACAGATATGGATGTTTTCTTAATCTAAATACAGAGTTTCTTTTTTTTTCTTGGCGTTGTATGTCCTTTTCTTCCTTCTTTTCCTTTATGTGTGAAATATGTATTCCATATGCCATTCCACTTTATTACTCTTATTTATAGAGTTATTTTTTAAATTTATTTCTATTGGTACATTGAAACCAGTACATGGTGTGGATTTCATATCAATAGGGCCATTAGAAATATATTTACAGAAATAAATGTTGATTAGCTTATTTTTTCTGGTGTATAGATAAAGAAATTAGAAGAGGTTTATAGACTTTGTGTCAATGAAAAGCAAACAATGAAATTACAACCTGTTGATGGAATGAAGAACTGAATTCAAATGTCACAGCATTTTATGATAGTATGTTCATTTATAAGACTTTCAGAACGAACGTTGTGGTTAAAAAAGTGTTTCCATGTTTTTTCTAAAATTAGTTTGTCATTAAGGCATAGTTAAATATGTATTTTTACAACCAAGGACAACCAAAAATCACACATTAGCAGTCAAGACATAGCAGCAAAACTGGAGTAGAAAATCATTTTTTTATTTCATGACCGTGCTGCTGACCTTGTGTCACTCTGTTGAATACTCTCAGATTTCGTCTGGGTCTCCTTGCTTCATGAATAAAAATGGAATGTGAACCTTTGAGTAATAAGTTTTTGTTCTCTGCTCTGCAGGAAAATGTCAGTACATTTGTCTGCACACCTCTACAGAAGGTAGGTCATGCTGCAACAAAACACAACGCAGACAAAGTTTTCATGCTGATGAAAAGTTAGGGAAGGAAAAGAGTGAATTTTTCTAAACGAGGAATGCAGACCTTCATGTTTGAAAACAAAATATTGTTAGTTTTCAGAGTACCTAACTTATTAGACAAACATCACAGTATGGAAACACTGAAAACAACAGAAGTTGAAAGCCTAAATATCTTATGGATTAGTATAGATTTGCTAATAATTCTCACTGGGAGAACCCTGTGCAATTTGTAAATATTGTTTTTTGCAATTCTCGTATTTGATTAGGCCTGATACAATCAAGACCTGTACAACCAAAACATTACTTGCATAAGCAGCCCAATAACTGACCAGGGACATCAGGGCAGCTAAAAAAAACTAGCAAGAAACTAGAAAACAGCTTCTCAGTCAACAACCCAGCAGCAGCTGGAAAAGCATCTCTAACAATAGGACCCCATTCCCTCATGCTAAGTAGAAACCTTGTCTGACAGATGACCTCAAAGCTGCTGTATGTAACTTTTATTAAAAATAATAATAAAAAATAAACCAATTTTTGGTAACTCTTTATTTGACGGGTTGTGAGTAAGACTGTCATGACACCGTCATAAACATGACATAACACGTGTCATGAACATGAGTAAGACTTCATGAATATTTATGACTATTGTCATAAAGTGTCATTCGGTAAATCATGACAGTTTTAATACAAAGTTGACATTATTCAAAATGTTTTCGTTATGACAACTTGACATTAACCAAGAAATAATTATCTGACCTAAATTTATTATAAAAGTATTACTGATAAAACTTTAGCTTTAATAACATAAAGCTACATAATTAGTTTAATCAGTAATACTTTTATAACAAATTTAAGTCAGATCATGATTTCTTGGTTAATGACTTTGTATTAAAAGTGTCATGATTTACTGAATGACCTTATTCACAACCCGTCAAATAAAGTGTTACCCATTTTTTTTATTATGACAGGCTCTACTGTCAGGAAACACTGTAATACAGCAAAGAGCAAGAAGGAGAGTGTGAGCAACAGATTATCTGTCTTATACTATACTGTCATGAGAATCTGATAGTTTTAGCAAATATTTAAAACATATTTTATATTAAAGCTTTTATAAAAGCTTCAATGTCATGTTAAAATTGTATTTATACAAATCCGATTGTACAGCATGAAACCTCAGTAAATTGTAACTCGGGTGTAAATTTACTGAGTCCATTGTTCAGTCATGTGTTTTTCCATCTCTGTGTCTTATCCAAAAAATCAGGACACGTTTTTGGATAGTAACGATACTGTTCTCTGAAACATGAGAAATTATTTTATTACTAGCTTCACTGAACTTTTAGAAATATTTATTCCAATCCAAATTGGACTCAGGTGGATCAGAAACATTTTAATGTCCAAATGCATCATAATATCTTTCAGGTCTCAGAATGCATTTGTGATCACATCGTGCTAATGATCTGCTACTGGCCCAGCTAAAAGCTGATTGTGTGATCCAGGCTACGTCCCTATTTACATACCGGACTGGGAAATGAGATCTAATCTGATCAGCCAGGATGCATCTTCACTTCAGGTGGTCTGAAGATTATTGATTCAAGAAAAGGAAAACAATAGGACACAGGTGGAGGTTTAAAAGCAAATATTTCAGCAGATTAAAATTGGAGATGTTTGTTGTCCACATGGAGGTTGTTTTATGACGTGGAAAAAAGGGCAGAAAATATTCTGATCACTCGAAGAAACATTCATTTTACTTTAACAAGTCAGTCTTTCTCTGTTTCTTTTTTATCTTTCTTTTATGTGTAGAATAGCGTATGTTTTATGTTTCTGAGTATAGACAATTATGTCAATTTAGTAAACTATGCTTTTGTTTTAATTAGAATTATAGTCTCACTTTTATTGGCTTTTCTTTCTGCATATTTCACATTATTTTATATTTAAAAATACATTTCTCATCACTTCTCTGTATTCTTTCTGAAATCAGCAATTAAAACATCCACCTATTGTCTATACCTGCTTATCCATGAAATGTTGCGAGGGAGCTGATGTCTTTCTCAAGCAGACATTGGTTAAGAGATGCAGCACACGTTGGATGAGGCCAGTCCATCATAGAGAAGCAGGCTGGGCTTCAAACATAGGATTTCTAGCTGCAAGGCGACATCCACAACCCCGTTATGCCCAGAAGTATAACAGATAAATGAAACATTTTCAAAGCCTGGAAAGCCTAAAAGCAGGAGCAAGATATACATTTTATAAAGATGTCAAGAATAATACAAGAGCAAGACTGCAGTGTTCAGAATGTTACTGGAGTGTAAGTACGAAACTGAAGAAGAAACTTTCATGTTTTCATTACTGAACAATTTATTTTTCAAGATAACATTTTTGTATCTATTTTTTTGTAAACATTAATTTGAATATGTTGCTGTGCTTGTACATATATCTTGTTAAGCTGTAGCTACATTCCATTGAAGCTACGGCTATGTGTTATTTTAATTTACTTAAAAACTACAGAGTTACAGGTTTTATTAAGTATGACCTCACAAGTGCCCTATCCTCAATGACTTCCATTGCCAGCAAAAATGCTGAATGGTATTTTCCTAATGCATGCACCCATCAATCTATTTTCTCCACTCATGAGACACAGAGCAAATGCTGCTGTGGTGTTCCATTACTGGGTCAACACAGAGGCAAACAGGACACCCGTCAGGTTAGTTTGGAGTTGCAACACAATCTAATATCCACATACTTAAACTGTGGGGATGCTAAAGGAATTACTCTCCTTTGTAGAACATTTCTCTGAAGGAGAATAATTCTCTGCAGAAGAAGAACTTCCAAAACTTACCAACTGGCCTTGAGGCAACTGTGCACATCACACTTTCATGAAGTGTCTAAAGTTCCAAAACTTTGTGTTAAAAAACACATTAAGATGCTGTCACCACCATGTTTCAAATGTTATCCATAGCCCACACTGGGGTTTCTTTTTGGGGTTTTTTACCAGAGCAACTTGTTGGACATAAACTGTATTTAAACTGTAACTCAGATCCAATAAAATTACAGACAAAATCCACTAGAATAAATAAATAAATAAACAAATAAAATGATTGTACAGTCTAAATGCAATCAAAAACCTCTCCTATTCCGGAATAAGTTCTTGCTTGGAAAAGGAAATCTGGTGTCTGTCATGCAGATCTCAAAGCAGATGTTACCACTGTTGTTTGTCCTGTTTCGGTGTTTTACTTTGAGGCAAAGAGACTAGCAGATGAAAAAGTATCACTGGAAAACAATGTAGGTAGATATGATTGACAGAATGCCAATGTCCCATCCAATGTCCTCCCTGCTTGTTTTTTCCACAGCTTACGCTGGCATGGTCAAATCCCTCTATTTATTTTTCACTGAATAAAATTAACTGACTTATTTTTAGCCGCTTTAGTCCTGTTTTGGTGTAGTGATGTCTTCTGCAGCATTACCCAGCTGTTTTTATCAACTTGTTCTGGCAGGCAGGCAACCCCGCACTGCTGCATTATTCATACTGTGCCAAGGAGACAGGGGAATCGGAAGTCCCGACCACCACTTTGATGACATGCAAAGTAGGGGGGAAAGACTGTGCACCGCTTACATCCGCTGTCACCGGTGTTTTCCCAGCTGCTCTGATCAAGCTGAATGCAAGAATCACAAATGAGACTGTAACAGTGCTTGGAGGTACCAAACAAAAGGATTGTGAGATTTGTTGATGTAAATTGGTGCCAAAATGTACACAGAACAGAATTCTGCACATAAACTTTGCGAGTATATTTGCAATAAAGCTTTGATTTACACTTGTGCCAAAAATCAAATTTACCCAACGTTGTTTTAGACCAGTTGTCCCATTGGTGTTGCTTTTTTGCTGTACATTCATTAAAGCTATAAATCATCTTCACAGCTCAGGGTTTCCCCTCCACAGGCAGTGAAAATACCCCCTGATCTATAAATATCTTTCATAGTGAAAGAAACCTCAGAGGCTCTGTCAGAGACAAATCTAACCAGCAGCTTGAATAAAATATGTCCATCCACGCTTTTTTGGTAATTACATAATCCATGCTTTCTCATACGGGAAGAACTGTGACAAAAATTTAAAACATGTTTCTGTGTTATATTTGAGCCTTATGTGTCAGAGCTGTAATTAGGCTTGACAAAAAGGCTTCTGGAAGTAACATGACTGATCTTCTAAAAAATACTTTTTTTGTCAAATGTAATGTGATAAAAGAAGCTGAAATGAGTCATAATATTACACAGGAGCACACACTCATAATGGAAACATAAAACCAATTAAATGAAAATATTTAAAATAAGGTCTAAACAGATTACATATTGGATGTGGTTTGCATAAATGAGCAAACCTGATTGACAATGTGAGTTCCTGTGTTGACTCAATGTGATTGAGCTGAAGATGTGAGGGCTCTTTGCCGGTAGCGCTCTCCATTTGTCACCAACTTGAGCCACCGGATGAGCGGACTGGCACCCGTCAGACCAGAGAGCTCCTGTCTGCCTCGTCGTAATCCCGCTCTTAGCATGGGCAGGCACGTCTACGGCTCCCAAGAACACCCATCTCATGGAAACTAATCCTTTGATCCCTTGCTGTGTGTCAGCCCCCAAAGCATTTAGAGATGTGAGCTGCAGAGCCACGTTATGTCAAGTGTGGCCCTCGTCACCCAAGAATCGACAAACTGAAAGTATTTTGGAATGCAAATGGCGGAGAACGCAGAACAACTTTGTGTTTATGTGGGGAAGAAACACAAAGTTGAGCCATTCACTCATGCAATTAAGAACAAATTCCATAAAATTGCTAAAGAGAGAAAATACATAACCAAGGAATGTGTCTTTACATCAAAGTTTACATCAGTTATAATCAGTAGTCAAAATCTGACCAGGTATAAACTTCATTCTGAAGCCAGTGTCCTTGTTATTCTGTACTATTTATCTGCCTTAAGTTCCTATAAAAATGTCTAACTTAAGTATTATTTGAAGTCATTGAGGGCATAGTCATTGGATAACTTCCTCTGAAGCAAAAGTTCATGGGTCACTTTGTGGCCTAAGGATGGGAAATAAAAAATGTAGGATATTTACTTTTCCTACTATTTGCTATTAAATTCAGGTCTGTTTCTGTTGGGAATCGGGGTTTTGGGGGGTTTCCTTTTTGCTGCTGTTTCATCCCTTATCCACCAGATGGCGTCTACAGGCGGAGGTTTCTCTGGAGGGACGGGCCTTGGTTCAGCACACCGGTGTTTAATCACCTCTTCAGTCATGGAGCTTAAGAGGAGCGGACTACCAGTACTTCGTCGCTTGAGTGTTAGCCTATATGGTACTCTAAGCCCCTAGAGAGTTACCTCCGAGCCTTTCCAGAAAGATCCTCTAAATATCTCTCTCGTTGTTTTTTTCCTCCTACAGCTATTCCTTCGTGACGCCAAGCGGCCTCCGTGAGGAATCCTTCCTGGTTTGACTCCCCTCGAGATACCACCTACCCACGGGTTGCCCGAGCCCCGTTTCCGTTCCTTCGGCCGGATCTCAAAGCCTCTTCCGGATTATTCGGCGGATTGTGGATCCGCTCCTCGTCTGTCCTCCACCACAGAAAACACTGGCCCGCTCTCGGCCGCAGCCTCCTCCGATCCTCCGGGACGTCACTCGAACATACTGTAAGCCAAGATCCGGTATCCACCGGAGTGCCTCCAGGACTGTCATCATCATTTTCCCAATGTGCCGGCCTTCCCCAGAAGCCCTCCCCTGACAGTTCGTCGTTCTACCCACCGAATCTGTGTTTACATTAATAAACTATATTTTGCTGATCTCTGTTCTCCAGTGGTGTTCTGCATGTGGTTAAGAAAATTAGACCTCACCATGACAGAACACTCAAGCCAACCGTCAAACCCTGCAGATGCCATTAGGAGAACATTGTCAGAACAACAGGCCCTACTTCAATCTCATGAATCCGCCCTACGTGAGCTGTGCACCCGTCAGGCCGAAACCAACCAGCACTTATTAGATCTAACAAACTTCTTGCAGAACTCCGTTCCACAAACTCCACCCTCTACTCCTGCACCAGCTCCCGATCCGGTTCAGTCGGTCCGCCCCACGTTTTCTGAGGTCCGACCACCTACACCAGAAAGATTTTCTGGCGATTTAGACAAGTGTAGGGGTTTCATCTTACAGTGCTCGATAATGTTTAATCATGCTCCCCAAAGTTTTGAACAGGATGGCGCGAAGATTGCCTATGTCCTTTCGTTACTGTCAGGTCGAGCTTTAAGTTGGGCTGAAGCCAGATTTCCCATCCCCGACAACTATGGGTGCACTTTTGCTGAATTTCTAAGGGAATTCAAACTAATTTTCAGTCAAGAGTCGGACAAGACGTTTATTTCACGGGAGTTGTGGAAAATGAAACAGGGGCAGCGAACCGTAGCGGATTTCGCAATCGACTTCAGAATAAAGGCCGCAGCATCAGACTGGAATGCGGCTTCGTTAAAGAGTGCCTATTTCCACGCTTTAAATGAACAAATCAAGGATGAATTGACCACCTTAGATGAACCGGAGACTTTAGAAGAGCTAATAAGTCTTACCATTCGCCTCGACAATAGGATCCGCTCTCGAACTAAAGAAAGAAACCGAAGAGAACCGCAAGCTAGAGCATATTCAGTTCCCGCTCCGACTCATTCTGTAACACCTCCACAGATTCCAATGGAGCCCGAGCCGATGCAGATCGGTCATACTCGGCTCACGCCGGAGGAACGACATAAAAGGATGACCTCCCGCCTCTGTTTATACTGCGGGTCTCCGGGTCATTTCATCGCTCACTGCCCCGTCCGGTTAAACTCCCAGGTCCGCCAGTAGTTGTGAGGAGGCTGGCGGACCAAGCTCGGAGGGAGGATTCTCCTCGCCTTTTATTTCCAGCTACTCTGATCTACAAAGATCAGCCAGTCCCATTGTCTGTTCTCGTTGATTCCGGCTGCGAACAAAATCTGATAGATCTGTCATTCGTCCAGCAGATGGCGATCGAAACAGTGTCACTTCAGGTTCCCCTCCGAGTCTCTGCGCTAAATGGCAAAGCCCTACCGCAAATTACACACCAAACTAAACCGTTGAAGTTAACTATTTCAGGAAATCATAGCGAACTAATCTCATTTTTTGTTTTTCCCACCGCTAATTCCCCCATAATTCTAGGATTTGACTGGTTACAACAACATAATCCACACATAAACTGGCTGGACAAACATATTGAATCCTGGTCCACATTCTGTCATTCATCTTGCCTCCGTTCAGCAGTTTCTCCAGTTCAGACACCAGCAGAACCACCCGAAGCAGACCCTCCAGACCTGTCATCCATTCCTCCTGAATACCTCGATTTAGCACCAGTTTTCAGTAAGAAAAAAGCTCTTTCTCTACCGCCTCACCGCCCGTATGACTGCGCTATTGATCTTCTCCCAGGTGCCCCACTACCCACCAGCCGCCTGTATAACATCTCTCGACCAGAACGAGAGACAATGGAAAGTTACATTAGGGACTCATTAGCCGCAGGCATAATTCGTCCATCCTCCTCTCCCTTGGGCGCAGGTTTTTTCTTTGTTGGCAAGAAGGACGGCTCGCTTCGACCCTGCATTGATTATAGGGGACTGAATCAGATAACTGTGAAAAACAAGTACCCTCTGCCCCTGTTGTCATCCGCCTTTGAACCGGTTCATGGTGCCACTATTTTTTCAAAATTGGATCTCAGAAACGCATACCACTTACTCCGAATCCGCCAAGGGGATGAATGGAAGACAGCATTTAAAACACCCATTGGTCATTATGAATATCTGGTTATGCCTTTTGGATTATCTAATGCCCCGGCTTTCTTCCAAGCACTCGTTAACGATGTCCTGAGAGATTTCCTAAATGTATTTGTTTTTGTGTATTTGGACGATATCCTGATCTATTCTAAGTCCCTCGCAGAACACAAGAAACATGTCCGTCTGGTCTTACAACGACTCTTAGAAAACAAACTGTTTGTAAAGGCTGAAAAATGTGAATTTCATAAAGCATCAGTTTCATTTCTTGGTTTTGTTCTTGAAGGGGGGAGAATCAGACCTACGGAGGAGAAAATAAAGGCTGTTTTGGCGTGGCCGATTCCCGAGACACGTAAGCAACTACAAAGATTTCTCGGGTTTGCCAATTTTTATCGCCGATTTATTCGAAACTACAGCCAAACCGCCTTGCCATTAACTGCCCTTACATCAACCAAGACCTCTTTCTGTTGGACCCCAGAGGCAGATGCGGCTTTCAGACAACTTAAGAGCCTTTTTGCCAGTGCGCCCGTACTCATCCAACCAGACCCAACAAAACAGTTTATCGTCGAGGTTGATGCATCTGATACCGGAGTTGGAGCTGTACTCTCACAAGTTTCCGAGTTAGATAACAAGACTCATCCTTGTGCTTTTCTCTCACGCAGATTATCTTCCTCGGAACGCAATTATGATGTGGGCGATCGTGAACTTCTGGCAATTAAGTTGGCCCTGGAGGAGTGGCGGCATTGGCTGGAGGGGGCCGAACATCCTGTGCTGGTTTGGACTGACCATAAAAACCTATCATATCTTAAATCAGCTAAAAGGCTAAATCCCCGGCAATCCCGATGGTCTTTATTCTTTTCTAGATTTAACCTCTCTATTTCATACCGGCCAGGAACTCGAAATATCAAACCTGATGCTCTGTCTCGCCTGCATTCTTCGGATGACTCGGAGAAGATTCCAGCCACTATTCTGCCCCCCAGTTGCACGGTTGCAGCAGTAACGTGGGAAATTGAGGATCTCATCAGACAAGCCCAACAGTCAGAACCTGCTCCTGTCTCTTGCCCCTCTAATAGGATCTATGTACCTGCTGCGGTCCGGGCCAGGTTTATTAATTGGATCCATGCGTCCAAGTTTTCTGGACATCCAGGGGTTAGCCGCACTATATCGCTTATAAACCGTAAGTTCTGGTGGTCATCTATTCACAAAGACGTTAAAGAATATGTTCTGGCATGCCCAGTATGTGCTAGAAATAAAGCTTCCCATCAACCTCCATCAGGGCTTCTTCAACCGTTACCCGTTCCTAAACGTCCATGGGCTCATATTTCTGTTGATTTTGTCTCTGGCCTACCTCCGTCTAATGGCATGACCACTATTCTTACAATTATTGATCGTTTTTCTAAGGCCTGTCACTTAATCCCTCTTCGTAAACTGCCAACCGCATTTCAGACGGCTCAACTTCTAGTGAAGCATGTTTTCCGTTTGCATGGCATTCCTCAGGAAATACTATCTGACAGAGGACCTCAGTTTATTTCTCAAGTCTGGAAAAATTTCTGTAGGGCGCTCAATGCTAAAGTTTCTTTATCCTCGGGATTCCACCCACAGACTAATGGCCAATCTGAACGTATGAACCAGGAATTAGAGTCAACACTCCGCTGTTACACCTCAACTAATCCCTCTGACTGGAGTCAATTCATTTCATGGGTGGAATATGCCCACAATAGCCATGTCTCTGCCGCTACTGGTCTGTCTCCATTTGAAATTTCTCTAGGTTACCAGCCACCATTACTCTCATCCGAGGAAGACGACATCGCTGTCACTTCCATTCGACACCACATCCGTCGCTGCCGGAACATCTGGAGGAACACAATACACGCCCTCCACAACACGGCTGAACAGAACAAGCGACTGGCCGATCGCAAACGAACTCCTGCTCCTTCCTACGCTCCTGGTCAGAAGGTTTGGCTATCCTCCCGTGATATCCCGTTGAAGTCTATGTCCAAGAAGCTTTCTCCCAGATTTATCGGCCCCTTTGAAATAGAGTCCATTATCAATCCATCAGCTGTTCGTCTACGCCTCCCAGCCTCTCTGCGCGTCCATCCCTCTTTTCATGTTTCACAGATAAAACCCGTCCAAACCAGCACGCTTTGCCCTCCTTCCGAGCCCCCTCCTCCCGCCCGAGACATAGATGGTCACCCAGCTTATTCTGTCCGCCGGATCGTGGACTCCCGTCGGCGAGGTCGTGGGTGGCAGTACCTCGTCGACTGGGAGGGCTACGGTCCGGAGGATCGTTCTTGGGTCCCTGGCTCTTTTATTTTGGACCCGTCTCTCATTAGGGATTATCGGGCTTCTTGTTCTTCCCGGCCGCCAGGTGGCGACCGTTGAGGGGGGGGTACTGTTGGGAATCGGGGTTTTGGGGGGTTTCCTTTTTGCTGCTGTTTCATCCCTTATCCACCAGATGGCGTCTACAGGCGGAGGTTTCTCTGGAGGGACGGGCCTTGGTTCAGCACACCGGTGTTTAATCACCTCTTCAGTCATGGAGCTTAAGAGGAGCGGACTACCAGTACTTCGTCGCTTGAGTGTTAGCCTATATGGTACTCTAAGCCCCTAGAGAGTTACCTCCGAGCCTTTCCAGAAAGATCCTCTAAATATCTCTCTCGTTGTTTTTTTCCTCCTACAGCTATTCCTTCGTGACGCCAAGCGGCCTCCGTGAGGAATCCTTCCTGGTTTGACTCCCCTCGAGATACCACCTACCCACGGGTTGCCCGAGCCCCGTTTCCGTTCCTTCGGCCGGATCTCAAAGCCTCTTCCGGATTATTCGGCGGATTGTGGATCCGCTCCTCGTCTGTCCTCCACCACAGAAAACACTGGCCCGCTCTCGGCCGCAGCCTCCTCCGATCCTCCGGGACGTCACTCGAACATACTGTAAGCCAAGATCCGGTATCCACCGGAGTGCCTCCAGGACTGTCATCATCATTTTCCCAATGTGCCGGCCTTCCCCAGAAGCCCTCCCCTGACAGTTCGTCGTTCTACCCACCGAATCTGTGTTTACATTAATAAACTATATTTTGCTGATCTCTGTTCTCCAGTGGTGTTCTGCATGTGGTTAAGAAAATTAGACCTCACCATGACAGTTTCAAGCTCTAACAAGTTTTGTTCAGGAATATCCTGCTCCATCTACCTATTCTATGAAACAGGGTTTAATGGTGTGTTTAGCATTTTATGTTTCCAACTTCTTGAATATTCTTGAACAAATCTCTGCTTACTTCACAGAAAAACTTAGTTAATTGCATTCAGGGGAACTCTATTTAATAATTAGCTGAAGACTGAAGGCAACAGGTTGAACAATATTTAATATTAGTATATTCAAATGTCTGCCAAATGTTGCAGATTTTTGACTTGTAAAAAGGTTTCTGTGTTGATCTATTATTCAAAGTCCTCATAAAAAACATACAAATTTGCTGCAAGATATGAAGCCCTTTAAGACAGCCTTGTAAATTAGATTTTAAATCCCAATTGTTTTTACCTAGTTAAATATTTAAAACAATAATAAACTCAAGGCGTATCACATTTTTGAATTAGTTTTCCTATGTAAAGATCAAGCTATGCCTTTACGTCTCAACAAGAAATGCCCTTAAAAAACATCACATCCCATCATTCCTTATCTCTTTATTTATTTATCTATATCAAGAACCATAAATATAAAACCTAAAACAAAAAAAAAAATCAATATTGGAGGATTTATGAGAGGAGATCATGGGAGAGCAGAGCAATGAAAATGCTATTCATCTGAAAAACTAATAAGCATCCTCTGAACCTGCTCGACGCGGCAGCGGTGGAGGCGTCATGTACAGGAAGTCATTCGCAAGGAGATCATGTATTAAACAGACTTCCCATGCTCAAATATTCATAGGCAGAGATTTACTCATTAATCTTTCATTATCTTCTATCTTTCTGTTTTGCATATATCAGAGTCTTGGAGCCGTTATTGGTTAAAATCACCTTCAGTGCATCTTTTTGTGCGTCAGACCCCTTTTTTTTCTTGCTCATTGATGTGGCCCACATGCAAATTACTAACGTTGTTATTTAAGCTTTTTAATTTTGTTGCCACTTTTCTGGCTCTGCTCTAGATCTAATTTTAAATATTTGAAATCCATAAATGCCATCGTAAGTGGATATTTTAGGTTTGCACTGAGGAGGAAAAGATTTGGAGGCTCAACTTAAAAGCTTAAAATGACTTCAAGACAGGTGTATGTTTGACTGACGTTTGCCTGTGTTTAAACATGTTTGCACACACAAATTAAAGTACATATAAACAGCCAGTGTTGGTAGAAGAAAAGAGATGATATCCCGGTCCAGAAATCCCCAGATATCTCTTGAGTTGCAGTAGAACATGATATAAATATTGGAACACAAAAACAGAACAATTATTCTGTGTTTTTCTACTTTCTACTCAGTAAACTGGCTTGCTGTGGCCATTAAATTATGAACATTGTGGTGAAATGCAGAAAAAAATAACTGGATTTTGTGTTGATGTTTGTATATAGTCTCCTGTCATGGCACCACCGTTGAAATTTAAGTAATTTCATAAATATGACGCATTTGGAACCCGTGTGTCTCAAATTAAGCCTGTGGGGTCAGAAAGAAGTACAAACTGTCACCCAAAGATTAAAGAAGTTGCTATCCTGCATAGGTCAGCAGTTCAATGACTGCACACTCTGCTTCTGAGAACCGCCCCCAGTATGATTAAAGTTGTGCAGAAATATGATCCCTGTGATTACCAAAGCTGACTTCAGGCAGGCAAATCTGGGGAGATACAGCGTAAGACTTTAGGGTGACACTGGTGGGCAGGAGTTGTATCGACCTGCTCCCTCGGATCGCCTTATTTTAATATACAGGGGTTTAACAAACCCACACAGTGGCATACAGTTCTTTTGTACGTGAACAAACGAACATGCAGGAACAAGCCAGAAAAACTACATGCATCACATTCAAAAATAGACATTGACAAAACCTACAGAACTACAGAACACAGGAATCTTGATTCCTACATGTCAAAGGAAAAGAGTTAAAAATAAAATATTGATCCAAGCTGTTACTCTTTTCATATTGTTCTCTTACATTAGCAATTCTGAAGAATAAAACTTTCTCTTTTGTTGATTAACTACTAACTCAGGATTGCGTGGAAAGATATAATGGTCCATGCAGTTCACGAGATTAGACAATACACGATATTGGGTTCACAAGAATGAGTCATTATTTTAGTAATATTTTTGGACAAATGTGCAACAACATGTGAATAACTATTAATAAATTCCAAATGTCATTATTAAGAAAATTAGTCATTTAGATCAAAATTACCAAGTTGGAGCACCACCTGATTATCAGAAAATAATTAGTTAAGTAGTTTTCAGATTCGGTTTTTGCCTGTGAATGACTGCCTGATAGGTTTATGTATTATATACAACAGAAGAAGGGTTTAGGTTTTACATGTACAGTCTTGTTCAATAAATTAGAAGATGCGTTTTGATGAGGATCATTTCTCAGATTAAAATTACTCTTACAGGTGTAGCCTAGAAAAGGGCAGCGAGTTGGGAACAGGCATGTTGAGGGACATGAGAAACTGAGAAAAAAAAAAAGTCATCAAAATGTACCACTTAAAGACAGCAGCTGCAGGATAGCAGACATAGCTGCTGTTAGCTTACCACAGGTCACAAACAGATTCAATTCTACAGTAACCCCACCAGGAGGATAGCGGTGATGCTCTAGTACCAGAAACGGTGGACAAACCATAATTAAAATTTAAAATCAGTGTTATAATAAAAGAATGGTAGTTACATTTCTTTTTCTTTGAAACTACATATAAAAATGTCAAATACAACTAGTTCTTACTTAGTCTGTAGTCTCATAAAAGATACATTTTATAACTTTAAAATTATCAATTCTGGTTTTTGCACAATAATAACCACCAGACTATGACATACAAGGCTAGTAATGTAATCTGTACAGATCAGTTAAATGCTTGTGCAACAAGAATGTCCTCATGTAAATGTCCCCCTTTGGGTCTGATAAATGCCTGATTTTGCTTGATGAATAATTTGAACTTTGGCTTGATTTGCAGTCCTCTCAGCCAAATGCCTTCATTAGAGGAGGTTCACAAACTATCTGGTCAAAAGCTACACCCAAACACATTTTATTCAACAAAATAAGAATAAAAAAATGTAAATGAAACATCTCTGCAATTAAAGGTACATTTTTGTGTAAACGTTGGGATTGAGAGATTAAGTTAGAGCATGACAGTATGCTGTTTATGGTAAGATGTTTGTAGAAATAAACAATAATCAAATCAAATGTAGTTGGTGGGCAGGACTTCAGGCATGATCAATTTTATTTTCATACAAAACTTTCTCCTATTAATCAAAGCTTTAAAGCTGCACTAGGTAACTTTTATATAAATATGTCTTTTACATATTTTTTAAAAACGGTCACTATATTCTGACAGTATAGTATGAGAGATAATCTGTGAAAAAATGTGATACTTGTGTAGAACCCTTTAAAAGAATAAAGGTCAGGGGAATGAATATATTATATATATTTTTTACATAATCTTATGAAAAAATTCAAATGGACCAAATTGGATTTTCATTACCCAAGATGTTCCGAGAGCTGCAGGTATCAAAAACACATTGCCAAAGATAACATCAGCAACTTACATTTTCCAATATCGGATTTTAAGACCATTAGCACCAATGTTGATGTTAACTGGGAATATTACATTTTTAATATGTCTTTCAAAAATCCCCACAACACTTATGTGTCTTGTCTACCATTTTCCTTATAATTATAGTAACAAATTAAATCTCAGTGAGGCAGTTTTTTTTTTATTTTATTTTGCTAACAAACTTATTTTTATGAAGAGCCTACAGCCTTCAGTCCTACAATACCTCTGGTAAAAGTGTAGTTTGTTGCCATAAAAATCTGAAACATTTCTTTTGCTCTAGTTTCGTTTTAGTTTGTAAAACATGACTTTTATACAATATTACCAATGTCATAGCTCAACAGACATTAAACCGATCTTTTTTGGATGTTTTTTTCTCTTTTTTTTTTTTGAAGAGCCAGACCTTTGCCCAGTAACTTCCCATTATCTACTTCATAACAGAAAGAAAATAAGGTCCAGCCTTTTTGCTATTCCTTTGGTCCAATGGTATGACTAATGCAACAGTGAATCATTGTTGGGTAGAACCCAGTTAGGTCCATGCTGCTCCCACTGGTCATCCGGCTTTGAAGATATATACATCTCTGCCATCTGTTATTTGGGTACCTGCTGGCACCATTACAGGACCCACTGATTCATATTCATAGACACATTGTAAGAAATGTATTCATGTCCCCAGGAAATGCTAAACAAAAGATGGGAAACTGGAGATGGTTATTAAGTTTTTACTCAGAAAGACAGTCAGTTTCTGTACCTTGCAAAGATATTTAAAACTTTTGTAGTTTTTATAAAATATATTTTTGTCACATCACAACCACAAACATCAGTGTATGAATTATTGAGTTATTTGACAGAGCAACACAAAGCACTACATGCTTGTGCAACAGATGCAACATGATTTTTTTTTCTGTAAATGAAAAACTGAAAAGTGTGATGTGTATTTTCATTCAATCCTTTTACTCCACTTTCTGTAAAATACAATTCAATGAAGAGCCTTCAGAAGTTACTTTATTTATAAATAGTGTCAGCTTCTGTGTAATTTATTATTTTAATTAATCAAAGAAGCAATAAAGGGACCCATAGTAGCTCTGGAGGAGCTGCACAAATCCACAGCTCTGGTAGTGAAATCAGTTGTTAGGAAAACCTTTAATGGTCCACTTCACAAATTTAGCCTTTTGTTGGACAACACGAAGCCATAAGAAATCCCATTTACAGCATTTCACAAACCATGAAGGGGAAATAGTAAATATGGAGGAGTTGTGTCTGTTTTGATGACACATTACCCTGAATGTATATTACTGTAGTTAAAATGGCGGTGGCACTACTATGTTGTTGGGATGTTTTTCTTTAGCAGGGATAGGGAATATGGTCAGAGATGAAAGGAAATGATCAATTCTTACTGATTATTATTTACGCAATGCTTTGATTAATTTAGAAGGACACATTATAAATTCATCAATGCCTTATTCACAATAATTAATAATAATCCTTATGTGTTGATTTGTATTATTTGATTTGTGATATTTTATTGAGAATAGAAAAAATTCCCAACGGTAAAATGATTATATTTATACATTTTCTGTGTAAGATTGTGCTGTAAAATCATAATGAATTTGAAGGGTTTTTAGAAATCTTGACCTGGTGGTCAACATATATATAAATATGAAAGAAAATCATTAGTTGTTTCCTCTTTTTGTTTGTTTACAACATTTTGTCACATGTCCACTTCCACTGGAGTGATGGTGAGGAGTGGGAAAACTGGGGATAGAGTTAGCTCAACACACAAGCCTTTTTCTGCACTCAGTTTGTGTAAAAAAAAGCCTAAGATGATGTTAACAGGTTGGTGACCTGTCAAATTAAACACAATTACAAAAACTAGAACATGTGTCTTTGACCTAATATAAATGAGATTCCAAGTAGTTGTCATGTCAGAATTGTACTGTCATTGCAAGCTTACTCTTGTAACACGCCTCTCCTGCTTTAGCATCAATCACACTCAACAAATAATGAAACATTCCCCCTCCTACACACAAACACCCTCCAAAAAATTAAAAAAAACAGAATCAAACCCCCTTCTGGGTGTAGTGAGAATGTCATTTCACTTCTGCAAATCCCTGTGTGGCTTACTCTGACTGCTGTCTTGAAACTAGAGCTTAACGTGTCTCTCAGTGCTCAGTCATCTGTACTCTCAACGACCTGCTCCACTCCCTGCTCTGCGGCTGAAGTATCCTTCAAAGACTCAGTGACAGAGGACACAGAGAGATCCCTGAAGTTTATTTGCCAGCCCTGGATGCATTCGGGCAATCACGACTTGGCAGACGAGAAATAATGGAAACTCCCAAGATTAATAGAGAGAACCACCAACAAAATTCAACACACAGCACTGTTAGTTGCACACAGTGCCAGCTGAAACAGATGGGCAGATGAAACAGCTGTGTCTAAATTAATAGGGTGTGCAGCATCAAGGCGACAGCTCATCTCAGTGGACATTGGATTATTCACTGATTAAAAATGTAATCAGATTACAAACTGTTTTTTAAAGAGATAAATGAGGTTTTGTTGGTTTAATCAAACACAGCAGGAGGCATTATTCATCCAGAATGTGTCAATCCAGACAAAGTTTGTCTGCCCCATTTTTCCTCCTTCTGACTGTGAAAAGGACCACCGGCAATGTGTTTCTGCTTACAATGTCTTTCTTACCCCTTTAAAAAGAGTCAAAAAGTGACTACATATAAAGATGTATCTTGTGAAAAATAGTCAAATAATGTCAGAGGCAACATGCAACAGAATGGTCTGTGGTTTATTCACAATGACTTTCTTGTCAACTTAATGTTCATGATTACTGTTGTATTTTTCAGTTTTGCGTGAGAGCTGTCCACTCTTGGATACTTGCTTTACATCAAATTATAGAGTGCTTCATAAAAACATTCATAGTCACTGAAATTTGCAATATTTTGTGAAGTTACAAGCACAAAATGTTATGTATTTCAAATGGACTTGGTGACAAACATAAATTCGTACAAAGTTATGAGAAAGAAAATGAATTTGGCATTTTTCTTTTTGTGGGCATACTGTATGTACCATGACATCCAGATTGTGGACAGCACCTGAAAGTAACCCACACTCATTAACTTTGAAAAATAATTAAAGTACATACAGGTTGCTCTTTTTTTTAAGCATGTCCCGCATTGTAAAAAGACATATTCACACTTAGATGTTTTATTAATTTGTAATTAATACTGGTAACATACAGAGACTCATAGCATAAATGCTTTTTCCAAACGGTGCTTCTACCATGGCTGCTTAAGAAAAAAAATAGAGAAGCCCATCAGGAAAAGCTATTGATGCCTTTCTTCTTCATCCTCCTGCACGCCAAGACCACTAAAGTCATTTTCTTCAGTGTTGAACTTGAACAGACTCACACACATTTCCTGAGTTATCGTTGTCGTCACACAAATAATTTGTCACACAGCAGCCCAGCCTTTCAAAACCTATTGATAAATATTGTACTAACTACATAAATTTCCATTTTACCCGTATTCTTTTTCTTTAACCTTCACCAAAGTGCTTGTGTTGTCTGTCTTTAACTATTGACACGACTATGGATGCAAACCTCAGACTCTGACGTGACACAACAGTCTAATTTAATCTCTTGAAGACAAAGTGGTTTATGTTCAGAGTGGACATTGAAAGCCATCAAAGCAAGGATGATTGTAATGAGATAATACCCATAATACAATAAAGCTGGGAAAAGTTGATCATTAACCTCCCATATTACAGCAAAAACATTCGGTTCTTACTGAGCCGCGAGTGAAATTACAGTGCTGTTAGAAATCTGAGGATATTGCAGAAATCCCTTATCTGTCAAGAAGCCACATAGAGGCACAATATAGCCCAAGTCTTCAAATGAAGAGTTCATGAAATAAGCACCGAAAATGAATAAAGATGGCGAATTGGTGTCCCACTACAAATTTTAACTATGGTGGGAAATAATTGGCTTACTCGGTGACTATGTTGTCTGTGCAAAACACAAAATAAAGTCTAATGATTCTTAAGTTGAAATGATCAAGAAGAAAACTGAGGACTTAAAAGTAACTTTTACAACTCACTCACTCGCACAACAACTTAAATCAGATAGGCAAAGTTATCTCAGCTATTTTTCCAATAGAATAAGACGGCACAGAGTTAAAGGCACAAACTATTTCTGATGCACATAAATAGAAAAAATGAGACTGTGTGGGGAGTTCAAATAATGCAAAGCTCCCAAAACAAACTAAACTGTTATTATAAAGCCAGGTTTGTATTTTTTGTGGTAAAACTAAGATCTTTTTTTAATAGTGAAAAATCTCTATGGGTGCATGATGTGTAGGGATGCACCAATACCCGATTTATTTTAAAATTTATTTCTTGTTTTTTTAAACTGAGTAAGAGTTTAAAAAAATGCACCCTAATGTACTTGGTATTGGCAAGGTAGTTACAGTCATGCTGCTGTTAATTGGTTTGATCAGCTTAGCTTCTGTGCGTAATGGTTTTCTATTTATGTGGCTCACATTCAGTTTGGTGCATTAAAGCTGCTAACTGGGTTACATCATTAATGCTCAAACTGACAGGCTACTGACGTCTGTTACATTATTCTGGTACCGAGTCCTGTATTTTCTGAGCACTTTATGAATAAAAGTACACATGATATAGGACAGACGCCTGATGCTGGTATCCGTATCAGTGCATCCTCGATTGAAAAGAAGCAGTTGTTAGTAGCCTATAGACAAAGTAAGGTAGCTATAAAAACTTTAGATAACATGACAAAATTGATATAGACAGACAAGCCCCCATAAAGGGCATTCTTTTTTTTTAATTTAAAACACATTCCCCTACTATTGCCTTCTTTGTGGTCGGCTGAAAATATTTTCAGTTAGAGTTCAATGTTAATGAAGCTGTTGCATATCTACTCCTCAGAAATTTAATAAAGTGGTTAGACATATTTGCCTCAACTATACACTGGCAGTGTTGTCATTTTATGAACTCTGTTAACCTATCTTGGCATATCTCTGTTGGTCTCTGTCGTCGGCTGTATCAGAGGAAGTGTGTCATCCTCTCAGGGTCTGAAAAGAAATGGAGCCGGACATTTGTCTGAATGAATATTGCATTTCTTTCCCCTGCAGTCAAAGGTTGAATTATTGAAGGGAATGCACTTTCAAAAACAGGTCCGTCGAAGATACAGCAGACTATAGCCTTTTGGCTCATTCTCTTTATTGTGGCGTTAAAGAAAGACCTCTGCATGAGCTCAAGAGATGGAAAGCGTGGTGGAATTCCTCCCTGCCGGCTATAGCACAGGCCGACTCGTCTGCCTGCAGAAGCAACAGATGGCCGTGGTCTTTGGTTGCTAGGAAACTGGTAATCAAATACTTTAATTCAGATTGATTTAGGAATCTGAGGTTTATTAAAAGAAGGGTGAAGTCTTTTGTTATTCAGATGGCAGGATGTCTCATTTGGTAATACGGTTGGTAAATATTTGCTTTCAAGGCTGGATGCAGACTTGGCATTGTGCTCTGGACAGGCTGCAGATTTGTGCAGAAAGCCGACGATTGACTGAAAATGGGTGACAATATCTGAATGATAGAGGAATGAATGAATAACAGCAAAAGCGAGAAAGCTAAGAGAAAGCTAAATATCAAATTCAAATGTGAAATTCTTTAAGAAATCGGTTTAGTTTTGTTTGCAGGTTACGTCCTGCTATATTTTACCTTAAGTTTTTTGTCTTTGTCTGAAATTCTATCAAAACACTTTACAAAGTGTTTTGTAAACAATTTAAATACTTGTTTAAACAATCTTTAAATAATTGTTTAAAGATTCAATCAGTATAAATGTATCAAATTAAGTTAGAATCAAAAGTCTCAACAGTTTCATAGTTTAGGAGCACAAATTTAAAAAACTCAATCCCCTCTAGAATTTGAGGTAGGAAACATCTAAGAGAAAATGATTGGTTGACTGAAATGCTCTTGTGGACATTAAGAAGATCACATTTAGGATAAAAGACAGAAATACAATCTTGAAATCAATCCTAAAACACACAGGATGCCAATGAAGAGAAGCCAGAACTGGAGACATTTTTAGTACCTGATAAAAATGAGCTGTTTCATTTTGGATAGTTTGTAGGCAACGCAGAGATAATTAGTCTAAATTATCATATAAGGACAGCATGAGTCACTTTTTCACGAGCTTTGGTTGGCAACTTGTCTAAGCTGGAAAAAAAAAATTTCACAACAGCATTTATCTGTTTGCCTAGTTTAAAAGTAAAATCAAAACTGCATCTCAGATTCCTAACAGTAGAATAGCTGTATGAAACCCAGGGGCCAAATATCTAAAAATAATCAACATTTTGCAAATAGCAGTTCACTTGCACTATATTCAGTTGACATAAACTAATAGAATGTGATACAAAATACTAGGATGGTTCAAATAAAGAATTTAAATAAAATGTTACACATTTTTAAGTAGATATTTTGCATATATTGTTGTTTTCTCTTCTGATGCACCTCTTTCATCAGAAGAGATACCACAGTTTACATCCAACCAATGTCTAATTTTTTTTATTAAAACAAAAACCATGACAGAAAATAATATGATGCAAAGTGAATGTAATGGTAGGACTGCCATGTCTAGTGTTGACTGATTTGTTGATTTGGCTGCCGTTGGTGGAGGAATAGTTAAGCCCCCTGTGATGCTGCAGTGTTGCAGTCGGTTCTCTCAGTTAGAGGGACTGATCAGAGCTGGTATAACATTTCCCTGGAGAGTTCATAGATGGATCTAAACAAAAGACAGACCAACCTGCAGGAAAAACAGCCACAGCTTGTATCTGTTAGCACCAATTTTTCAACAAGAAAAAACAAAACTACGATTTAGTGTTTAATCTAAATTTCTCTATATACTATTGCAGAGCATTATGTTTTCATTTTAAATAATGTAAGTCTGAGATATGATTCATAGACAAAGAAAAATAGATAATATAATGTGATGAAAATGCTTATCTGCACATACCACGATGGCAATTCCTTTAAAGCAATCTTCTCACAACTAATCTGAGGTTGCAACAGATTTTACACCAACCATCTTCTTGTTGTCTTTCAGTGTTTGAATCACATAATTTACAGTATGTAGCACCTTCCAACAACAACTCGCACTGAGGGCTTTTACAAAGTCAAAAATTAAATGCAAAATACTATAAAATAGATGTAGGGCTAAGCAAAAACCTAATAAAAACTAAATTAAAAGAAAGTAAAGAAGATATAAAAATACTAAAAGACAAACATCAAAAGTCTTTTTAAATAAATTAGTCTTAATCCTGACTTTGACCAAAAGGAGGTAAGAGATGGCGTGCAACTCATAGTGAATATTATTTTGTAGTGATGGGGCAGCAACAGAAAAAGACCGACCACCCGTTGCTTACATTTTGATCGAGGAACCTCCAGCAGACCGTAAAGCTCTGTTGGGGTGGTGGGTTTTCAAACAATCGGGTAAGTAGAGTGATGCAAGGCCATGTAGTGCAACAGTTTAAACTGTATCCTAAACTGAACCTTCAGCCAGTGCAGAGATGGAAGGGGTGATATGTTCATGTTTACATGAGTTAGTTACTAAGAGAGTGCCAGAGTGTTGTAGAAGCTGTAAACAACAGATTAAAGACTGGTTGATGCTGACAAACAAAGCATTATAAATCTTTCAAGAATTTCTCGTTTTCTAATGCTGGACAACTCCATCTCCAACATCACCTTCCATTGTATCTGCTATCTGTTCTCAGTACATGTCCAAACTACTTCAACCTTATCTGTTTGATCTGTTCCTCTGATCTGCAAAGCAGCCCCATTGACTCTATTTGCAAAGTAGAAGACTTATTGCATATTTTTTCCTGTGGTGTTTGACAGTAAAAGTGACAAAACACATATCTATAACAAACTTGTCAGATTTCTCTTTGTAAAAAAGTAACTTAAAATCATAAATTGTTTTGGTTTCACTTCACAACTCTGTCATTTTGTGATGACCTATCACCTGCAGCAGAGGTGTTCTTTTGCTGTTCTCACAGCAAAATTTAGATGCTTCAGGGATATTAATGTTCTTTCAAAACAGTTTAATATAATAAGCAACAGGAGATCGTTGGTTAAATTCTACATAGTCATTGAGGATAGGCAACACTAATGAACAGTATGCTATTGCTATAACTCAAAATTCAGCATTTGCCAATTATTTTTGAAAAAACAGTAGGAAATCTCATAGTGTAAAGCAGTTTGCTGCGTATTGCAAAGTGGGATTTTACATTTAAAGATTTATTAAAGCCTTATTACCTGTTAACTGTACTTACTGCAAAAACTGTAATATAAAGGCAATTATCATGACTTTTTCAAATTGAAGAGAGCTATTAAAAGCATTAATTCATTTTCATACCCACATTTGACATTTTCTCTATCATGGCCAAGATATAAAAGCTTCTCTCTCATTTTCTTCTTTCTAAGAATATACATGATTTTTTTTTTCTATTGTCAGGGTGATTTCCTTCTAATCACAAACCATTAGACAGATTTATAACCACTTGTCAGATTTTTGCCTCCTCAGAGACATTTTCTGGTGGCAACACGTCAACAACCTTGTGACACCTCAAGTCCCAATCCACCACCATTCACACACCAGTGAACCACGAAGCAGATGGAATAACAACTAAACATTTAAAATAAAACCTGCACCACAGCTGCAACGGCACATAGCTTGTTTTGGCAGCACAGGACCAAATATCCTTTTCCAAAATCTTTTGCTTCAAATACATAAAGGGCAGATGCTAAATTTTAATAAGGAGATGCTAAAATGAAGAGCTGTTTTTCTATGAAACTCACAGGGTGTCTAGTGGACCTAGGGGAATAAGGGTTACATTGCTGCAGGCTACCACTGCACAAACGCCAGAGATGATGGTTACTGAAAAAGATGTTTAGTTTATAGAGTCTCTGGGGCCAGAGCTTCACAGGAAACACTTTACTTTCTTATGAAGTGTAAGCTAAAGCAGGCTTACACATTAGATATACAAAAAACAATAATCTTAAAGAATAAAAAAATAGAACAACACTACAAAAACCTAAAGAGGTAATGCTATTTTAATCCAAATCAGTTTCTGGTTTTAAGTGACAGTTTCACAATAAAAAAAGTCCATCTGCTTTGTTTTTTTTTTTTGGTTGCTTATTAAGAACTGTGCTCATAATCATCTAAAATAATGAGTGCTATCTCGTAGAAGTGTGTGGCCGCATCTTGAGTCGATAAATAGACTGCACCATCTAACCTCTTGCTCTTTCTGCGTTGTAGCACTGTCTGAGTAAGTTCCTTCGAACTAATTGTGTGCTGAGTGTAAATATAAAGTGACAGTTTTTCTTATGTTTAGTTGGGAAGAGGACACTTTATTTTCGCTGCTTGCTTTAATAAGGAAAACTTTGTTAAATAGCTTTTTCAAGGCTGATTTTGGACTAACAGCAGCGACCTGCAGAAAACGCTTAATGAGTCCTTCTTTTTAACTTAATTTAAAGTAAGACTGTTCACATGTATACTCAACTGAATACAAAAAACAAGCCAGGCTGCTGGCAATGAAAGCAAAAACAAACTCATCTTAATACCAGCTCAAACCCACACTGCATAAGCAACAACTCAGTCCAAAGTAAACAGAACTGAAAGTTTTCTCCTGGAAAACCATTCCATGTGGACTCTTTCTGTCCTTCTGTTTGCTGGAAGCAGACTGCAGTGGAGAAGATCATTCAAAATTGACTGCTTGGCAAAGACCCACTTATCTAGTATGATGACCCCAGAGAGAAACTGAGACAAAGAGTTTTCAGCAGTCTTCTGAGTCTTCACTATGTAAACAGCTGTTCCCATCTCACTTAAGTGCTGTATATTTTAGGAAAGGTAAACCTGAACAACACCTTGCTAATGTACATACCATGAACAACACAGCCAGTCATTAGGTGCAGGATGCAATTATCCTACCAGGTCAAATTGTTTATATTAATAGCTAAAATTATCGTTTCAAAAACTGCATTTTGTTTTTACTCAAGTTATAATTTTCTTACATTAATGTGTTTGATCATTTGAATTACTTAACTGATCTAATAAAAAACAAATGAAATCTCCTTAGGGCAAATACTTTTTTCACAGTGCTATAAGCGTGTTTAAATCAAACAGTAAAGGTCTAAAAATGGGGAAAGAGTGTTCAATAAGCTCACATACTGAGATGTAAAGCTGCCTTTGTGGCTTCCTTATTGCACTCAAGTGTCGTATGGAGCACCAAAGCGCCTTAAGCCACTTGGGACCTTTGCTACAAAGCAAGATGAGTGGCTTAGCAAAGTAATTTTAGGTTCAACTTTAGGTTTCAAGTGTCACAAAGTCGCATCAATCTCAAAAGAATCTCCAGAGGATTTGCAACCCTTTGTAAGAAAAACATACAAAAACTAAGTCCAAAGGATTACCCAGTACCTTTATCTGTCCTTCTACCAATGGAACTTAATTCAGGTTAGAATATCTTGCTGAGAAAGAGGCAATCCTTTAAGAAGGTGATACGACATCAGTTGATATGAATTTCTTTTATGTAAACTACACATTTCATACAGTTACTTTTGCTACTTTTTTACAAATAATCAATCATACAGCATTTAATTTACCAGAAGTGGACATCACAGTCATTTTTGTTCAATTATAGATATTCACATTTGTGAGGGAATTTGCAAGACTGTGGCCCGCCCTTCATTTCTAAGTGTACAATTGAAAACTCATTATTATAAGGGATAAAAAGCTTTACTCTGTAGCACTCCTCCAACACTTTAGAAACTTAGAACTAAAACTAAGAATGATTGGCAAAGAGTGAAATGGGATTAGGCATAAGATACTTCTAACTTGCATTATTATACAGGCCTACAGACACACAAGACTGTTTGATTATTTCCATTGTTTTTGATGCGTTTTACAAACCTCTTCTGTATAACCTTTATGTAACTTTGTTATAGACTCACAATAAGAACCTCCTTGGGCTAAATAATACCTGGAATGGAGTATTTCTCTGAGTGGAGCTTGGATGTTTTTGTTTCCTCCCGCCCCAAGACTTAAGGTTTCCTGACAATCCAATAAAATGCTTGTTGTGTTAATTGTGGAATCTGATTTGCACTCAGGAGTGAGATGTTGCATTAGAAGCTGTTTTGCTGATACATATCTGCTTTACATTTCTTATCCAACCCAGCCTAAAAATATATATATACTAAAAATAAAAACAAAATTTCTTTAAAATTATGTTGTTTCACAAAGTGAGATATCAGTTTATTGAATGCAGCCTCATATCAATATTCAAGAAGCTTAGGCTAAGTGTCGTAATTTGTCGTAACAAATTTGAACTCAGGTGCATGTTTTTTGTTGCCACTTGTCTGATATCTTCTGGTATAATTGTTTGGTCACTTCTAGACAAAATTAATAGCATGTGGTGAGTTTTTAGACACACATTTTCACATTTTCATAAGCTTTGGGTTCCCAAGTGGTGGAGTCTTGATGCTTGCCTTTCAAAATCAGTCTTACTGCATGTTTAGGATTATTGTCCTGTTATAACATCCAATTTATATCTTAATTGTAATACTCAGTTTGTCCAACTTATGTCACACCCTCTCCTGTAACATCTGGTGTCCCTCAGGGCTCTCTCCCAGGACCTTTACTCTTTATCATACACTTTTAGCAATATTTTTGGAAGTTTGATATTTATTTCATTGCTATATTTTTTCCATAAGAATAGTCACACATTTAGGTAAAAGAATACCAGAAGCTAGTTTAAAACTACAAAAAGACTGTATTTTTTCTGTAAGATTCTAAAGGACGGTTGAGCAAATATTGTTACATACTATTATTAAATGCTGACATTTAATAACATCATATAGATAACATTTCATAACATAACATTTCTTTCTTGTGTGAGCTTAAGAAAATCCACAATATATTAAAACTTGTGCACTTAATCCATATTTTCATAAATCCCTAAAATATATATGCTGCTACCAGAGAGAACAGTTTAAATGCATATCTGCTTTTTGTTATTACATTCATAAGCAGCAACTGTCCTGACTCATCATTGCAGGATATTAAGTCGTGTCTCCCACGAACCACACAATATATTTACCTGGTTACGCTGTAGTGTGGTTATATTTGTAGAGTGTAATAAGAGAACTCGGGACACATCCTCGTGGGAGGCAGCATTGAGTCTTATGGTGGAGTAGAGACACAATGGCTCTTTCCAAGTCTGTTTCCTGCCTGTCAAAAACTCTAAAATCCAGTTTCACATCAGTGGTTCCAACGCAGGCAGCTGCAGCTTATTGGCTACTGTCTAAAGAATTATGATGTTGAACATAAAACTGAAACCCAGACAGTGCAGTTTGACACATGGATCCTGAGTCTCCAGGTGAGTGAGAGGAGGATGGATGGCAGCTCACACTGCATCAGTCACAGAGCAGCTTCATCTAAACTGGTTTAGCGTTGCATTAGGTGGGCAAAACAAAATGGATGAGTGGATGTTAATGCGATGGGTGTAATGAGTTACTCTGCTTATTACATTTCTCTGAGTGGATTGCTCAAACTCACACGGTGCTTGTCAATAAGTTAACATGCAATGCTTGTTGCTTCAAAGTGTAACACTGGTCCCTGAAGAGCAAGTCACAGCTTGTGACAAGCTTGCACAGCTTGCCTTATTAATTTGAAAGTAGAGCAAAGAGCTGCAAAGTTGAAGCCAAAGATCTGGCTCTCAAAGGTGGTATCATTATCAAACTGGAGGGTTTTTTTTTGCAACTCTCAGATGATTCATTAGAAAAAAATATCCAATACCCAAATTTTCCTGGGAACTGATAAACTTTACACAACCATAAATTTGATCTTTGGCAAAAAAAGAAATTACAAGCAACAGCTGCAGTGAACGTCGTATCCCACCTACAGCCCAATGACTGCTGGAAATGGGCATTAGCTCCCATCATCGCATGCCACATCACACACTGAAAAAAGAGAATGAAGCTCCAACTTAAAAATATCGAGATAATTTGTTACATGTAATCAAATCAAGTTTGTCAAACTTATTTTATATATGTTTGCTTAAGAAGACAACTTAATAAACGTAATATACTGTATTTACTTGGATAAGCTTAATTTGATTACTTGTAACAAATTAACACTTTTTTTATGAAGTTCTATCACTTGCATTACATATATGATGACAGCAGGAATATTTAGCAGACATAAATTTGAACAAAAATTATTTAAGCTTTACTTTCTCAAAGAAGAATATGCGACTCAAACTCTGATGCAGTGTAACTTTATTTTATAGTCAGGAGTGCTACACTTTACTTTTCTTCAGTTTAGAGTTTGTGAAGAACGTTCAAAGTCAAACTTTCTTAGTTATCTTTTACCTCCGGCGGCCTTCTCTGCTTTGTTTACATCTGTGTGCTGCAATTAGAAACTAATTGGTGAACATAAAGAGCCAAAAACTACAGAGACCGGCAATGAAAGGAGAAAACAAGAACGTCTTTACAGAGCCATGTGACTGGGCATTGATTAGCAGAAAAAAAAAATCATAAGTTAGTTTAAACAATGTTGCAGATAATGTGAAACAGTAATGCAGACAGTTGTTTATTTATTTTGTTAATCCACATTTTGCATGCATGTTCACACACAACTGTCTGCACAGTTCAGGGTCATTCGCAAATTTTTCCAAATACGAGGGCAATCAAAAACAAAAAATAAATGAAGTTCTGAAGAAAAGTGGTCAGATAGCTCTTTTACTGATAGAGTCAGGTTTTAATATTTTCTATGTTCAAAAAAAGTTAGTTAAGACGTACATTTTCCACCTATTGTTGATGGATACATTTTTTGTTCTATTTTTATTTTTATAAAATGCTATACCTGTCATTTCAATGGAAGTACCTAACTACAGTGATTTAGGTTCCTGCTAACCAGGCATGGTATTTTGGGTGGACCAAGCAGGTCTTGATCTGCTGAATTGTACAATAAGCTTTTGCATTTTTAATTCATCCATTCATCTTTGTTTTTCTTCCTGTTTTTAAGATTTAAAAAAAAAAATTTTTAATTTTTATTTTCAGAAAAAAATAACTCCATATTTTGTCTGAATCGCCATTAATAACTGTAACTTTTGGCTTTGGCGCTATCTAGAGAAAATGTGAAAGAGAGAAGCAGGCCGCACGAATACATCAACTGGAAAGACACAAACAAGCTACAGCTTAGATACAGCATAGCTGCAGTGTGGTGTGCTATACAGAGGAGCATCTGCAGTTTGATCAGACTGGATTGGATAATTTCTTATTCAATCCAGGATAAAAAATTAGCTGCCATCAAACATTTAGGATCAAGAAATGCTGGGAGCTAATTGGAGTGCTTCAACACAAACTGTGAAGATTTGCAATCTTGTGAAAACACACACACACAAAAAAACAGTTGTAGCTCGGAAAAGTACGCTAGGCTGCAGAAATTGTGAAAAACATTGTTTTATGTTTTTAATTTAATTTGATTCAAATTACAGACTCTGATTTTACAAAAATAAATTAAGCTTGTATTTCTGTTACCCTTTTTGCCCCACTTACAACTAATAAAAACAATATACAAGATACTAGTAAAAACATTTTGAATAATGCTCAATACCTGCTTAAAGGTTGTCATTTTAAAAAAGTACATCTGACAAATGAGGTTAATCAGAACATATTGTAATTTATTAAATATGACTGTACAGAAGTACAACTAATATAACTTTATCATACGTTTTCACAGAGCATTGTGAAAAGTTCAATATTTTGTTTTCACTCATTCCAGAAAGTGCAACTCATATTATGTCAATTCACTATACAGAGTAAAATGTCACAAGTTCTTAATTCTTTTTAGTGTTTTGATGATTATGTCTTACAGGCAACAAAATCCCAAAAAATCAGTGTCAGAAAATTTGAATATTATACGAGATCAATAAAAAAGGGCATTTTAACTTGAAATTTTTATGGACTTATTACTTAGTTGCGGCTCTTTCTGCATCAATTGATGCATGGAGGCCGTCTCCAGTTTCCTTTAATAATGGCCTTCGGCTCATCTGCATTGTTGGATCTGATTTCTCTCAGCTTCCAATTAATAATAAAATTCTGAGGGATTTAGGTCAAACAAGTCTGCTGACCAATCAAGGATAATAACATCATGGTCATTAAACCAAACCTTTAAGGTATCTTTGTCAAGTCCTGATGGAAAATGAAATCAAAATCCCCATAAAAGTTGTCCTGTTCCATGTTGTCTACTGCACTTATTTATTTTTGGCCTCATAAGTTGTTGTGTTAAATGCAATTGTCAAAGTGAATTTAACTAAATACATTGCTATTCAGAGAGAAAGAGAGGGGTGGATGAGTTACTGTAATTTTGTTTTTTTTGTTTTTATTAAAAAAACAGAAAGTACAGTTGTCAAGAATACCAATTCCAATTCTATATTAATGATTGTACGTTCTCAATAAATATATCCATCCAAAACTCTGTACATTGGGTAATTTGATGAATTAAAGGTCTATTATTATTTTGTTCTATTAGACAAGACAGACAAAACATGAATTCAAAAGGAGCCACTTAAACATCAATGGAGAAAATCTTTGTTTGCATTAGCTGTTGTCTGTTTGCTCCTAAACTCCTCCTTTTTCCCTCCCCTGGCCACTGCTTGCATTATTACACCATTCAGTTCCACGTTCGGTATTAAGGGGAGAAACCAGCCTTTTGGAATCCTTCAATGGGCATCATTAGTATTCTGTGGGGAAATAAAAGGTCCCATCTGTGGAGGTGGTGATGAGGGGCTGACAGGAGGAGGGTAGCAGGACGGGGGGCATCCCTTGAGAGACTGAGGGATTAACTATTGACACATGGAGCCTGCTAATGAGATGATCTGGAGAAACCAATCTATATAGGGTTAATACGTGTGTGTCACTCTCACCACAATGTCACACATACTCATATACACTTATCCAGTTTCATATAAGTGTAATACATAAGCAATCTATCTAACAAACTCAATAAATGTTAAAGTGTATCTTACAACAGGCAGCCACACACACTGACATCTCAGAATCCTTATTAAATTTGTAGTAGGGCCACATCTGGTCACTTACATCCAGAGAACAAAAGAAAAGAAGCTGTAGGGGGCTGGTGGTGGTGGAGGGGTACCCGATATCGTATATGGAGATTTGATTCCACCCTGCAGAGTATTAATGTGTGTGTACACGCGCCAAGCATCTGTCACATATAATTGGAGGGTGTCAGGTGTGGACACGGGGCCACATTCAGCCCACCCACTACATGAGTCGTCTGCCCCTATGACTGGTAGAATCTGTGTGTCAACATCTATATTTATCACGGGGCTGACCCAGAAGTTCGGAGGGATGACCGCCCAAAAGGGAATGAATGACTCTCAAGGTTGTCATGAATCACATCACGTCCCTCTCGGACAGGCGTCTCATCTGTAGCGGCCCCTCACCGTCGCTATAAGTGATTTAATCAGAATTCATTGATTGTTCAGAGCTTTTCTCTGGAGAGGATTTTTCTTGGCTCAGGGAAATCGTTCCTCACACTGTCATTAGCGGACATTCTTAAAGTCTAGTTAACAAAATCTCTGGCACAGTGGTAAAATGGGACTTGTGTTGTCTCAGGGCTATTACAAAGGCTTAAAAAGTAAGAAAAAGTATTGATTTTTATTTAAGTATTTATCAGGACTTTTTTCCTTTTCTTATTGAATAAATGTTTCAGCCGGCCATGTGAGTGGATGTTACTTTTTTTAAGAATGAAAGAAGTAAAAAAGCGGCTCATTCTTTACACAATAAATTTAAAATGAACCTAGCTCTTCCAGAAATCATTCAACATCTTTCTATTTGGGAGTGATGGTAAGACTTACACTGTGCAGAAAAGAGCGGCAACATTTGCTCTGAAGACACACAGACGCTGTGTGTCTGTGTTCATTTGCATTCCAGCACCACAGGTGTGGTTCAGGTGTTGCACAAGGTGGTCTTTATGAAAATCCAATATTTTCAGTGTCTCTCGTTGCTTTAAGCTTGACTACACCACTGGCTTTGGTTTGACATGAAACTTAAGGATATAAACTGAAAGGTCATACCTTAACTATCAAAACTGCATAAGTTTTGTTTTTTCTTTCTTTCTTTTTTATTTGTCATCCCAATTTTGGAGAGGATACAAACCTAGTGTAATAAATATCTGAAACAGATGTATGGTGGCTGACAGGTGTAAGCGGGCGGCAAACAGCAAAACAAGCTGAAAACCTATGAATGATGCAAACTCCAAAACACACAAAAAAACAAACGCAACAGAAAAATGCTGCAAACAAAATATGTTGGAATCACAGAAAATAGAAGCAAAGACCTACAATCAAACAAAAAACGCTCCAATCACTGGATGGAAGTTAAAGGTGAAATGGTACTAATAGTAAAAACAGCAAATTCATTTCACAAAAACAGTGATCCAGACCACTAGGGGGAGTCTTGAGTAGGCAATATTAAATAGCCAGAAAGACTTCAAGGTTGAAGAAGACATCAAGGAAAACATATAATCCTTCCTCCTAATTTCCTGTGGATAAATGTGATAAAGTGGTTCAATTTTTATTTACTGTTTGTCCCTTATTCTTACTTATGATGGGATTTTGTGGTGTTTCATTATGGTGTAATGATAAAACATAAAATATTTATAAAAAGTAAGTGGAAATGTTTGTATTTAGTACATACCTTAAATAAAAAGGTATTTTATTTAAATAGGTGGAGATTGGTGAATTGAGACCTCCCTGTGAATTAAAAGTGGTTTGGTCCATCACAGCTGGGACTATTTAAGGCTGCAGTTTCACCTGTGAAATGATTATTGATGCTGTGAGAAGAATAAACCACTGCTGTTCCACCTGACTCTGCCTCAACCTTTCATCCTCACTGTAAAATCCAGCTACAAAAGGCTGCCTAGAATGTTTCTTTTGTTTCAAGGTACATTTCTGGTCAATTGTTTTTTCCTTTCTACTCACCATTGTTTGCCTCTTTTAGATGCTATGGTCTGAGCAGGTGGATGGGAGTGGGCAGCCCAGCATTTCCTGCTTAAATGGTTGTGTGATGTCACTGATTGCACCACTGGGTTCTTCCAAATGAAGGGTTTTCTTTTTTGTATTGTTTTTTGGTTTTTTTCTAGTAACATTTTGAGTTGCCCTGTACTAAATGTTTAGATATGTAGATGAGTCTATAAATTAGATTAGTAATCTTGTTTCTCTGTTAAGATTTTGTTGTTTGGTTTGACCTGTTCCATTATTCCATACTGAAGTGCCAATGTTTTGCCAATTTGGTATAAAATCACTAAGATTTCAGATGCTGGAAATCGATGCCAGTCTAAAAAAATACTAAAAAATAAAATTCACCAGATTAACCTAGAATTTGCTGCCGATGCTGTTTTTTGTTTACCTATTTTGACCATTTGACTTCACTAGCTCACGTGAGTTCACCTCTTTATGTATAACGTATTTCTTTACTAAGAACCTCTGAGATTTCCATTTGATTTGTTGGTCAACACTTGCTAGTGGCCTTGAGCAAATCCGTTTTCTGGATCAAGTTTGAAGCGTTTCATATTTGCTGTTGTGTTTACTATTTGCAACACTTTCCCCCTTGCTCCTATTTCCTTTAGTTGCAGCATTTTTCCTTTGCATTTGTTTTGATTGTAGATTTTTGCTTCTATTTTTTTGTGATTGTAGCATTTTTAATTGCATTTGTGTTTTGAAATTAGCACTAATGATTTTCTGTAATCATTAATCACTTTCTGTTCACACCTGTTTGTAGCCTGTTTAGCTGCTGTTTGCAACGCATTTTCACCAGAGCGTAGCTGCTCTTTAAAAGTATCCACAGATTTTAAACTTCACAGAAAAAAGCTACATTCGACAGTCTGGGTGCAACAGATTGGAAAGATCATCCCCCATAAGTTCTAAAGCGGGTGTGAAAGACCAGTAAAATGTTTTCATTTGAGGTTTACCATCATTAAAAATATCCGCCACAAAGTTTTTGTCAAATTTTGCATTCACACCTTACTATTACATGGAAAGAACAAATAATGGAAAATTCTCTCTGGGAGAGTATTGCATTTTGACGCTGATTTTTCTATCATCACTTTAAACGTACTGAAATCCATATGTAAGATTATAAGTTACACTCTTTTTAAAAATACATCAGTCACTTTCAGACTGACAAGCACTCACGAGTTTCCGATCCCATTTCATCTGAGGATTTGCTGCATCCCAAGCTCTTGGAGATCAAATTGACATTTTTGCAGTTGTTTTAAACGTTCAAGCATTCCGGCACAAGCCGCAAAGTTCCCGTTTCCGCTTTACCACATATGAGTGTCTGCTGACACATAGAAAAAGTACTCCTCATTACCATCGGTTTTCATTCATGCTTGCTAGGTAATGTGTCACACGGGCTGATGAGACTGCTTGCAGAAGGAATACTGAAGAGGAGAGGCAATTAATGGGGAGGATGCAGAGCCGCCTCCACAGCAGAACAACAATGAGATTTGCCTTCATGCAGTCTCTCCGGATAACCTAAATTTAACTTAAATGGCAATATAGTTTGGAGTGCTTTGATAGAAATAGATCACTGGAACTGGAGGGAAGACAAGGTAATGTAATGTCCCTCAGCGCAAATCAAGTCTCGTTGGCTTCCTGATGATATGATGCATCCAGAAATAGAATGTTGCTGACCAAGGAAGTTGTTGCACGTAAAAATCAATACTCTCTCAATTTGTGCCCAGGATAAACTAAGGCATTTTTTGCAGCGGCGCATTTTGCTTTGCATGTTCAATTCGGGTCTTGGTCTCATGTAAAAGAATTCTATTTCAAAAGAATATCAAGCAGCAAAGTTAGCTTGTTTAAAAAATATGCAGACAAAATGCATTTGAATTTGAAAAGAGAAAGAATAAGATGCACTTAATCACTTTATTTTGATACTTTTAATCAATTTGGAGTTGAACTTTGTTAAAATAACATTTATTTTTTTGTTGCTATTTATTATTTTTAAATTAAATTCAAATCTGTCTTCAATACTTTCCCCGTTTTTAAAGCTATTGAAAATGTATGACATAAACACAACTTTTGTTTCAGTAAACCCAGCAGAAGAACTTTGCAAAGAAATGTACCATAAAAGCAAATAGAACTGTCACACAAACAATTGTTCCCCTTTAATATTGAGCTGAGTGATTTAGGAACACATATTTTTTTATATCACGTTCAAGTTCAATACCTCATTAAAGGTTCAGCTTAATGGTATGCAGACAGGAATGAAAGAACAAACTTTTTTCCTGCTTCATAAACTAGAGACCATAGCATAGAACAGATCACCTGTTCTATGCAGAAGTAGCAGCAGCGAAAATAGTCTTGCTTTCACTATCAAAGTTATTGCAAAGGGTAAAAAACAATTTCGATTTGTCTTTAACTTTACCAAAGTTTTCCAAGCAGTCCACTCAATAGTTACGCCACATTTTCAAGAAATTCAGTGCCATACCACAAAGGGTTCTCAGCTGGCCAGCAACAGGTATCTGGTTGATCTTCTTCAGCCTTTAAATGAGTCTTGATCATAATTGGATTGATAAAGTCCTACAAGTAATTTTTAGTGTTATATAAATGTGTATTTACCAATTAGCTTTGTGTACATATTGTGTATTTTTTCCTCAAGCTCATTTGGATTAAGCTTTAATGAAGTATAGATTTATGTGTAGTTGTTGAATCATTGTTCTTATACAATAGCTACTATGAGCAGAATTTAAAGGGAAGAATTTACTAACTTTTATTTTTGGACTGTGTGTGTATTAACACATTTAAAGCTTTCAACATTTTGTTTTACATACAGAAAGGTTGCTCTAATTACAGTCAACTTTCTCTTCTGTGATGGTGTCCTTGTGATGAGTTTTTTTCACATAACTGAGTCTGGGAGAGAAGCATTAATGAGCATGTGTGGGTGAGTATGTATTGTGTGAGTACATACTGTAAGGAGGTGTGAGAACTGTTTTGGCAATGTGTTTCATGGGTTATCCTTTTGCTTTGATTTGTTACAAAGATTTTTTGAGCTAGTAAAGTTTTATATTGTCATAGGGTCGTCGCTTAGGAATGTCGGAGTTTCTCTGTCTTAATTTTTCTGAACAAACCAGTACAACACTTTTCTAGTGTTGTACTGTCTCTTTAGGACTTTCCAGATCTGATTGTGTGTATCTCCAAGGAAACATTACTACATTAAAATAAATACAGAAATTGGACATTTTCCCAGTAGTTCTGTGGCTCTCAGAAGTGAGAAGCAACTATTCCTGGTCCACACTGGTTGGTTATTACTTCATCTCACAGCCCATTTAATTAGGGTGTTTCACAAACATTCGACCATTTGTATGCAGCTTTCTAAACACATTTTTATTCAAAAATCTACACATCGTAGCCTACATTGAGACCTTGTTATTCAGACCTGGTTCTCCTTGATAAACAGTGGCGGGCTTCCAGTACGTCCCCACAAACAGTTTCTCTTATAGCAAAAAGGACACATCTCTGATTCTGTAAATGTATTAGTTTGTAATTCAAACTCCTAAACCAATCAGAAAACCCAGAGTCCTGCAATCTTAACAACCTGAATGCTAATCTAAACAAACTAGTAGACTTATTAGGCACTCAAGTGGTGGAAGTAATGTACCAAATGGTTATATTTGTGTCATAATTCTTTTTAAAAAAACACTTGATTGTGGATCATAAGTATACACAATTCATTCCAACAAGAAACGACAAGAAATGACACATTGTAAAAACAGTTAAAACCCTAGTAAAACAAAGGTCTAAAAATATACAAAAAACTATCAGAAATCAAATAAAGACATGTAAATAGACTGAACATGTTCATTGTGCTTCTTCACTAACATTTTGCCTACAATTATCTTCTCATCTTAAAAGCCATGCATGCAATTGTAAAATTGTGGGTTTAGTGTTTCTACATACACCTTCCTTCATTGTGGTAAAATTAACGACGTTCAAGGGTTTGTTATTACCATGATATCCAGAAACAGTGGCTTATCATGTTCAAAAAGATATTTTTCTTTTAGTTGGTTTGGATCAAGGCTGGCCTGTATTACAGAAATGAACCACTCTATTTTGTTTGGAAGTGGACCAAAACCACCTCAAAAAGTGGGTCTCTGTTGTTCAGTAGACACCAGGGTTTGCTTGAGAGTTTTCACACCTGCACAAAAGGTTCAGACCAAATGGGGGAAAGAACTCTAGTCCGCTTAAAGCAGACCAAATGTGTGAGGTGTGAATACAAGCAGAGTGCTCGAAACAAATCCTGCTGTATTGATCATTGATCAAAAGAGCTATTTAAATTGGCTTCTTCAATTAAAAGCATAAGGATGATTTGCCTCAAGATTGGTGGTTTAGAATTTTACATAAATCTCTTAAATGTGCCGATAGAGGCAGCTGTCTGACAGAGTGTTAATTTAACACTCCAACTGAAGCAGTAATAATTTTGCCTTTTGCCAACATGCGACAGTCAGTTTTTGCCCATATGGCTCCGAACATGCTCACAAGCTGCTGTCAGTCAGTGACGATACCTCCCACACCAAGCAGGAGACATGAAATAGGCTTGCCTGTGTTGCTCTCCAGCAAAACAGCAGCAGATGGTGAGAAATCTGGATCCACAGGCCTTTGTGATGGACACCTATGAGGCTCGACTGAGTGACAGCTGTTTCTCAGTGTGTGTCCAGTTATGCTGCAGTCAGCCTTAGATAAGGAAGATGACCTGGAGGGTGGAATGGCAGGGGGCTGGATACTAAAAGCATAATTACACCCATGCTGCCATTAACTCACACCCTCAGGTGTCTCATCTACTAGTATTAACATGGTGAGGGTCAGCTTAGGTAAATAATTGTTTTGAGGATTGCATGATTTGTAACTTCAAACAAAAGTCAGCTACTATGTTCTAAGAGAGTTTCATTTCTTCAAAGAAGTGCAAAGAGACAGAGTCTGCTTTTGGGTTTTGGTTTGATAACTTCTGGATCACCTCTATCTTAGGGTTAGACTTTTTCCTTTTTTGATTTGTCTAAGTGGACACCTCAGCTGTCTGTGTTAATTACTCTCTCACAGCTGCTCAACATTCCCCCAATTATAAACTGATGTCATTGATCACATCTCCTCTTTATATAATCTCTCCACTTTTCTCATATCATACTAACTCCTGCTCTTTTTTTGTCTTCCCTGTCAGTTCAGTTCAGTTCAGTTCTTAAATTTTGTTCATTGTACTAAGAGGCTCCTGTAATCCTGTTGTCATAGTTACAAAGGCAATAGTTTTGATTTCATTTGTAGTTCAAAAATAATGAAATGAAATGACGTCAGAATTACATAGGGCTTTTCAGAACTCTTTACAATGAAATCAGTCATTCCCACACTGATACTATGTTTTTGTTCAGTTAATTATTTCTACATGTGCAGAATTTAAGCTGTTTTATGTCCATCACACGATAAAGTAAAGTTCTTAACAATGGCATTAAGTTGTTGTAAGGAACATCTGTTGCATATTTCACCTGCCTGCTACAATCTGTTTTGCCAAGAGATTTAATATTTGAGCCATCTCAGCACATAGTGAACATATCTTAACGTTACCAAAGAGAATTGGGACATTAGGAAACTTTCTGCATATTTTCATCATATATTTATAGTCATGCTTCCCACACCTTTCCTTTTTTAGAAGGCAGGAATGCAAATCCCTGATCTTTAATGTGTGTGTGTGTGTGTGTGTGTGTGTGGAGGGGGGGGGGGGGTGTTAAAAATTGTCAGTTGTCAATTTAACACATGCATAAGATGGAGAATATAGAGCAAGTGATAATGAGTCTAGTCTGACACTATTTTTTATCATGGACAAAGGCGAATGATTATCATATAAAATTAGATTCAGTGTTTTCTGTCTTGTTAGATTTATTTGTTTTACCAATAAAGGAAACCATTTTAAGAAACCTTTGAGATAATGTTCTTTATATTAATTAAAATAAAATCAGGGTACTTCTCAGCAGTGTGTTTGTTTTATTTGCAGACATCATTGGTTCTTAGTTGTCAATGCCATGTTATCATACTGCATTTGTCAGCGTTGACTGTGCCAGCATAATGATGTCACTGAAATTCAGCAGCTGACAAGCCTTCAAACAAACAAGCATGAGTTGTTCTACAGCGACAACAAATAACAGAGCAACAGAGACGAACCCAGAAACTCACTGACCATGTCCAAATAGACACAAACAGTTTCTATGGGTTCAGGTGGACCGTTTCATCATCTAAAGTCATAAATGTTTGCTTATTCTACTAGTCTGGATGTTTTACTCCTGATCTATAACTGTTCATTATAACCAAAAGTATTTGTTTTCTTCAGACACTGACTGCTCTGACTGCTGAGATACTGACTGCTCACAACAGAAGGCCAGGCATGCAAGAGTCTTGTCCAAGAATAACAAACATTCAGCCCTCACAACATTTGCTGGTGTGCTTATAAATAAACATAACATAGACTAAGTAGTACCCACACCATATTTTTGTGATTTATTGTAGACTTAATGCATAATTTTATTTTTGGCAATGTTTTTGTAAAGATGTAGTCACACTGTTTCCTGTCCTGTAATGTATGCTGGCATTTAAAAAATATATATGTTATGTGGGTCTATGCATAAGGAATTAATACTAATCTAACACTGTAATACCCACTCCAGCTTCCACAGATTTTTGGGATATAAAATTCTGTCACAATTTAGCACTGGAATAGTGCAACACCTCTATTGCACATGTAGAGTGAAGAGGTAATAAAAATCAGTACCATTCAGTACTCTTGAGATGTGACTGAAATATGATTAGGGTGTATGTATTAATTCCCAAAATACCTGGTACAGCCTTGTTGGTTAATGCATGCTTACCGAATGAATACAGCCTGGTTTTAAGCTTTAACTCACACTGAATGTTTATTAGCAGAACATTCACAATGCATTGTTCCCTAGCAACTTATAAAAGTGACAACAAATGAAAACAGAGGACTCGCAGTTATTATGACGTTCTGCTATTTGGACACATTGGTGTTTCTCATGTAGAAAATAGGTAGGCCGCACCAAAAACTTTTGATACCGAATGCATAGTTTCAGCAGCAGTAATTAAGTATTATGTAGCTGCACTTATCTTAGCGTTGAAATAACTCCATGGAGATTTTAAATTTGAGATTTTAAACATATTTTTAGTCTGAGCCTGATTTAAAAATGTCTAAATATCAACGCTAAGTGTTTTCAAGTGGCTATATTGTTGTATAGTCTATTTGTCCAGGCACTGGCTATGCCTGATTAAGATGCTACTTTATTCAAAAAACCCAAGCAAATCCAGAGTCAGTTCTATGCTGTTCTCTTTTTTAAGTGTTAGATCATAGTATACTCAAATAATTTCTAAAAATTGACAGAGTCTTTGTTTACTGTTGATCAAAGTTTGTTTTTTAAATGAGTTATACAGTATATGTTTATTTTTATGGATTGAAGCATACCAAATACTGTGACTTAACTGTTACAGCCCAACAATGGGCATTTTGCTACAACTTCACAAGTATTGTGTTTAAACTGCTAAACTAACGTTGACAAAAGATTCCCAGGTAACCGACGAATATGTTTTGAGTTTATTCATACGTGAATCACTGCCTACTCTTATTTTAGCTAATCTAAAAGAGGTCTTAAGGAGTTTAATTAACCTGTGTCTCAGCTAGATTAACTTTATATTAAGAAAAATATGTGCTAAGTCTATATATATATATATATATATATATATATATATATATATATATATATATATATATATATATATATATATATATATATATATATATATATATCGTTGAACAAATAAAAGTCACATATCATTACTAGTCCCTCTGCTTTTTTGTAGTTAAGGGTGTGATAAGCACACAAGCTTGTAACCTAGGCAACTGTAGAAAGAGCATCTGATAGAGATGCCTCCTGGTCTGACAAATTGTTTTCACTCAAACATAGTAAACTACTGCATGGGCACCAGCCAAAAAACAGATTTTGTTAACAGTCTGCCTGTCTCATATTGAAATCATTGAAACAAGATGATTTGAACCAATATGATTAAAAGTTATATTTAGTCATGTTCTGGGTGACATCTGTGAGCTCACAATATCTTCCACCATGTAAGGACTGTGTAGGAATGTAACCTTATTTATGTTGGAAAAATGGTTGTATGTTCTGCTCTCCCCGGAGGATAGAAACAGCTAATCAATACAGATTGACTTAAAAGTCATTCAGGCATGGTGCTATTGCGTACTAATATGTTATTTGAGGCAAAGGACTGAAAAGTAAAATGTTTTATTGGTAATTTGCTTGCCAGGTGAGTCTTTAAGCTGAAGAGAAATGTCTTATTTGGACACTTCTGGGTAATTAAGTTTATTACACCAAACTAATGCTAGGGCACTGAAGGAACATGAAAACAGATTGCATAACTCTTATTGACTTGACTTGAACATTCAAAAACGTAGAGTGGTTGCACTTTTACTCAGCCGACTGTCTTTTATAAAATGAAGCTATTGATTCTGACTGTGTTCTGTGTTTCTGGCAAGCACCTTCTTCCACATAAAGATTTGTTTTGTAATTTGAAAACAACAACTTTGGAATTAGTGCTGGGTCCTTAGTGTATCACATAGGTGCTCATTTGATGCTTCATTAATACTGAATTTTGATGCACAAGGCTTTTTGCTTTCATAAAGTTCCTAGAGGGAAAAAGAGTGCAAGCAAGTGAATATCCTCAAAGACACGGTAGGATAATTAATACTCTAACTAATTCATGGTGCCCTAGCTTTGTCTTCATCAGGATCATTATCTGTTGCGGTATACCCTCCTGTTCTGTGTTACTGTAATAAACTGATTGAACAAGCAGAACTCCATAAATCAGCATAATTGTCATTCTCATGCAAAGTGCTACACTAAGCATGTTGACTATTAGTTGGAATGTCTACAGTAATGTTGTTTTATATCTAGGATGTACAAAGTGAAAATTTAAAGAAAGACTTGCAGAAGGTAGAAATGAGGCACAGACAAAGAAAATTTACCATGCTAGAAAATCATCCAAAGAGGACCTGGTGGTCCAAGATTATTAAAAGTCTTTGTTGGTCATCATCTTAAAAGACCAGAATGTTTTGTATTTCTTTACCACAACAGACAATAATCTTCACGTGTGGCCAGAATTATTCTGAGCTAAATTGGGATGGGCCAGAAATCCAGCAAACTGTTTTGAGAATCTTGCAGAGGGATGCCCAGAGTTTGAAGTTAAATGTTAGTAGATTAATGAAGCCTAACTCTATTAGTCTATAAAAAACTAAAGAAATGTAGTAACCTCTTCTGTGATTATAAGTCTGATAAACAGAATGTGAATGACAGATTTTAATTACAAAGACTATCACGGATTGCTGATTTAAGAGTATAGCTGTTTTCAGCCATGTCTCAATCAATAAACAAAGGCTCTATTATGAAAGGGGATGAGTTGGAGGGGAGTCGTTCAACAGTAGGGAACGGGGTGTAGGGGGGAGCTAGATGATATTTGACTGTTGTCCTCCCCAGGGGGTACAGGATGTCGCTCACAGGTGTGAATGAAGAGCCTGGTTGGTTGCTGCACCTCCCCACGTTTCCCTCTTATATTATGTCTTTCCCTCTCACAGAGCTTCATTTTTTTATAGAGCTGCCACACACAATTCCCAAAGAGTTGCTTGCTGACAGGCAGTTACTTTAATGTTGAATACGTGTGAAAGATGGGAAAGCCTGTACCGGCTATGTGCGTCAGCTTCTTAAAGTGAACACTTACCTTTGTGTTGTGCAAGTGAGGAGTAGGAGAAGGAGAGTTCTAGGACTTCCACTTTTTGAAAGCATCATAACAAAGAACATGGAAAAGAATGTTTTATATTTAAATCTATTTCTGATATAAATAAAAAGCATTAGGTAACTCAGTGCTAGATTTGGCTGTAAGCCAAGAAAATAACTTCTTCTCCAGTGAATTTTTTTTCCTGACAATACTGTTTTTCATTGTCCAAAGAGGCTGTCTGGTCTGCAACTCTGCCCGTGAACTAATACCGTTTAATCCCTCTGTCTTTGCCAGTATTCTGCCGACATATTAAACACTTTCCTACCATACAAGCACTGCCTGCCTTGATGACACAGATTGAACTTGCATTCATTAAAAGGAGAGAGAAGAGACATCAGCTCAGGCTATGTGTTAGGGTGCAAATTTTACTCTCATACTCGACAACTAGTCTCTCTTCCTCTCACTCTCTCTGTGTCATCATTACCTCTCATCCCCAATGTTGTGTGTGGACACATTCACATGAATGTGTTCAATAGAGGAGTTCACATTTATGAGAAGCTTGTGCTGTGTCTTGTTTTAATGAACATAAAGTGAACACACTTCACCCTGAAGTAATTTAATAGCAAAAGGGAGATTTACAGTTTTTAAGAAGGGAACTTGAATATATGATGCAAAAAGATCCATAGCATTTTCAGTCAAGGTGAGAGCTGAGTGATTGCTGGGTCCGTGTCTGTGTGCGTGCGTGCATGTGTGTGGGGGAAGGAATTTAGCCTTATACCCTTTATACTATACATTAAATTATTAATGTAATAATTAATAATTATTAATTAGACATGCATATGTCTATACTTTAAATTATTAATTTAATGTATAGACATATGCGTCTTACCTTGCTTTAAACTTATCTACACTATCTTAAGATTTTCCTTCATACAAAAGGCTCAACAAATTTCTTATCCATAGATAGGAGGTAAAGCAAACATGAACAGATGTTGCACCATCTAACTTGTCTCTCAGATCATCCTACAGTTTTAGCACCTAAAACAACAATACATACATTGTCTTGAAGATTTTGTTGGCTAATTTTCTTAAACACAGTCAAGAAGAGAAACAATGTGGTATTTAAATTTTTCTAAGACATAAATTATTGAATTTGGAACATTTTTTTGATTTTGGATGTAGTAATATAAAAAGTGTGAGGTACATTAGTGTTTTGGGTGTTAATAAAGAACAACTTCCCTTTCTTGTAGTTAGTTAGGAATACTATTTGTTTTTGACAATAATAACATCTTAAAGAGCAAAACAAATCTCATCTGCAATGACTTGATGGCAGCCATTGCAATCAGAAAATGGTCTAAATGGGCTGTATTTCATTAAAAATGTAAAATGTTGTTTTCTTAATACAAAAATGCTACACTTTGGGAATGAGAGCATCAATTCTAGTTGATACACCACTATAGGAAATGGCTCATGTGAGACATGACAACAAGAGAGAATAAAATTTGTGTTAGGCAATGCAATCCTTGATATGCTAATTTGTGAATAATGTTATGACCTATTTATAAGCTTCATTTCATGAAATATATTTTAAAAAGCAGGGACTGGTTCAAGCCAGTCATGTGAACTTAGCTTACGAAGTTTAGTTGCTGATATATTAAAACAAATTAAATAATTTTAGCTGACTGAAATGAATTTATAACTAGTTCTTTTTAAGAATGAACTGGGAAAACACTACTTATTCCATTTAGTAAATCTGTCCCAAGATTTAGATGCTACAACTGTGTTTATCTATAGGTAGAAGTAGTATTCTGTACTTATATCCTGGTGAGAAATATGGGGCAGGACTACAAAGAGCATAAATACATCCCTTCTGACAAATCTCAAGTTTATTTTTTGTTTTTTAATTTTATTTTTTTTTTTTACACCCAGCAGCTAATTATACATAATTCAGTGTTTGCACAACCTTGCTCTAAGCACTATGAGTAATGTTTGACTAAATGAGCAAGAAGCAAACATGACAAAAGTGATGAAACTGCAAAAGGTGACTGCTCATTTAACTCTTATTTAGTTCAAAATTCAACAATTGTTGTGGTTCACAACAAATACATACTGTAAAATGGTATCCAAAATGGACATTTTGTGATCCCATAGGGTGCACCACAAAACTTCTTAACACGCTGCATCCCAAGAAGTTAAAAAACCAGCAGGCTCTCCTGCTGTGGAGCACCTGCTGTTTCCCAACCACTTTCTTTCACAAGCATAATAAAAAAGCAGAAGGAAACCAAGCGTTATGTGCTTGTGGTTTTTAGGAATAGTCAGTTGAACACACTTCTAATAAAACTTGGTCTCTGTTAAATAATGCTGACTCTGCAGTTTAGCAGAGTTGAGGGTCCATAATAGGATGAAAAACGAAGAGAATGTCACTAAAACAAAATCAGGGGTCAAGTAACATTTGACAAGGATGGATCAGGTTTCAAAAACTATAATCAAAACATATAGCAGACTTTAACATTAAAACAAGAGTATCATATGTACTTTAGAACATGAAGTTATTGAATATGACTTTCTTAAAAGTATAGTTTTGAGTTGGAATCCATCCCTTATGAGCTCTTCCAAACTCTTAAATTGGCTTTACTTCACAGTCCTCTCAAAATTGTAGTTATTTCTACTTTTTGTTTTTCTCTCTGTCTTACTTTGGTTGTGTGGAATAACATAAACTAACATTCTGTGTTAGTTTCTGAGAACCTAACTTTTTGTTTACTATTATCTATAAACCATTATCATTATAAAACAATATAAATAGCATTTTAAAGTGTTAAATGTGTTAAGCAAAAGTTTTAAATTAATTGCATCAGTCTAAGTGTACTTGATCCACACAATGTATGAGCTCCATTTTCTTATTCAAAATACTTGAATAAACCGAATTTTGATGATATTTATCCATTACTAGTAATGAGTGTGTGTCAATTGAGACCAAAACCTGCCTGAGAAAAACTGAAAACCATTTCTCTCTGGGATGAAGTAAACCTGATTATTTTGCTGATGAATTCTCAGGATTTCAACCCAAAATAGTTCATTTGCATGATAGAAACCTTTGATTCCCGCAGCAAATAGAAAGAAAGACTTTTGAAATTTGGTAGCTAAGAGTATTCTATGTGGTTATTTTTTGCTTCCTGGCCAAGAAACATTGCAATAAATGACAGATAGTTGTGGTCATGCTTGGTTAGTCAGTCAGCAGAGGTAGTTTTACCCTCTGAGCTGGAAACATCTCCTGATCAGTGGTCCATGTCTTCAAACCTTCGCCCACAACTCCTTCTCTTCACTCACTTCTCCCTCTTTGTCTTCTGTTGCTCTCATAGGGCTTGTGTTTACAGCAGAGTACCTCCTGCTCAATGACAGATATGACAGAGCTCTCCATGAGTCTGTGTTTAGGAGAAAAGTAGCATCATTGCTACCATGCTCAGGAGTCCCATTAAAGCCATGGCCGGATTATAACCCCCACCCCCAAAAATATAATAAATAAAACAAACCTAGCCACTGAATAATTCATGAGTTGACACTCAGGAGGAGTGCAGTGGGTGGGAGGATGGTTGCATCATCACTTGTGTCTGGGCCTGTCTCATGAGTTCTTTATTCCAACCCTGAAAATGCGAGAGAGATTTGGGAGGAGGAGGGGAGTGTTTGTACAAAACCTCACAGCAAGAGAGGGAGAGAGTGAGTAAAGGGCAGAGAATGTAAAGTCTCAAACAATAGATCCATTTCAACCATGCATCCACACTTCTGGTTTTACATACTCTTCAAAAATACTGGAACAAAGAAGGATGGGTGTGGCTGCAATGCTGGAGGCGAATGTGGGAATCCTCCCAGGAATAGCCCCTCAACCATTTCCCCTCTGACACTTGGAACATGATTAAGATGTGTCTAGAGCCAGAAGAAAGATTATAAGGCGCAGTGCATCCCTTAAAGCTGGGTAAGGTGTGAGCTTGTCTTATTTTCATCTGCAAGAAGAAACTGCTCTCCTGAAAGACACAGAAAATGAGATCAATCAGAGCAAAGATAATGATAGGGAGATGAGAAGTGCAGCGATGCACGCCACAGAGCAGAAGCAAAGCAGCGCTAAGAGGAGGGAGGAGTCATTTTTTATTGATTCAGGCATTAATGTACATTATGTACAAATTGGTCGAGGGTGGCCCCTCATGTGCAGTCCTGTGCTGTGCCAACAAATTGAAGCAATTGCCTTGATATCCACTTGTGGGCGTATGGGAGCTTGCATTTCAAATCCGATGTGATTTTTTTTGTTTCCTTGTTTGTTTGGACATTTAACCCCACTCTTTTGATCCATACTCATATACTTTGTTTTATTAGTAAGAAAAAAAAAGCTGCAATAAATATCTGTGAATCTTCTCTTGTCAAGAGTCCCATCCCTGCTTTTATTTGTGACAGCTGAAAAGTCCACATGAGGGCGTAAATAAAGAATGGAGACAACTTATATTTCCCAAAGGTGGCTCAGACACTGACAGTTGACAATCTGTCAGCCTTTTCATACCAGTGGGGCAAACATCATGAATCAGCTTGTTCAAGAGGGGAGAAAACAAAGATATATGTCCAAGAGCATGAATGTTTTGTGCTCCTCTATGCTGAAGATACTTGTGTTTATTCCAATAATTGGATCTTATTAAAATCTTCTGTTCTCGAGTCACATATGTGAGGTTTTATGCAGAACTCCATTCCAATGCAGACTCTGACCAAGGTCTGCACACAGACAAAAGCAAACACACTTGACACACACGCACACACACAACTGTGTCCCTTTGTGGACCGTTGCCATGCAACATTTCTCTGATTGGGTTAGTTGAGCTCTAGTGAATGTGCAGTCACACACACCCCTACACTCACAACACACGCTCCTCCCGGTTAATGAGGATCAGATCACACACAAACTCGACGCCACACCCATCCTCCTCTCCCGCGGGACACAGCTGCTCCTCCAAGGCCGAGGATGGAGAGGGGAGAGAGACATGGCTCTTACAACAGGAGGGAAGTGGTCTCCTCTCTGTGAGCTCTGCTGCTCAGTCCAGGGTCGAAGCTTTCCTTGGCTGTGATGATCGATGGTTCATTGTTGGTTAAATTAAGTTTTACTACCAATAAATATCAACCCCTTTTTTTCTTAGAATACATACACTTTACCATTTAATTGGTGATAAACAACATCATTTGGATTCTGCTTCATGTGTGCTTCAAGTTTGTTTCATGATTATTTTTTTTTCATTTCTAATGATTTTGCTATGAAAAGAGTGCATTCACATCAAGTGGACTTGAAATCGACACACTCCACTAGAGCTTTTTTACTATACTTGCTGGAGAATTTCTAAGCCTATTTTCTTTTGTGAGTTTATATTTGTGTTTACAATGGAAGATGATCTGTCTTCAGAGGTACACATTGATCGTATAATCCCAAGATATATTAAGTCCAGAGTCATTTTGTGTGTGACTAAACTGTTTGTGTTGGATCCTCTCGGAAGGGTGAAGTATCAAAGATTAGACATCGATTGGAAGGGTTTTGTTGTTTACAAAAATTTATTCATACAAATCTTACAACACTTTCATGACATTGAGAAACGTAAGAACCCCATATAAGGACTTGTGTGTGTTTAACGATGCCACTTTGCACTGAGGTTAAGTTCTAAAACACAATGTTCTCAAATAGATAAGAGTTTACACATTGAAGTAAGGCGTTGGGCGCTGTCAGAACTATCAACAACAGGCATTTTCTATTATCTTAACAACATCTCTGCTATTATGCTCTTAGACCCTTTTTTTTATTTATTCGAAATAGTGTTGCACAGAGTTGTAAAGAATATATATAGGGGCTATTCTTTGACCATATAAGTTACTGACCAATATCAGAATAATCGACAACACCTCATAATCAATAATAACAAACACTGGTCATTGTTCACAAACTCTCACAGACACTAAACAACTCAAACTCATGCACACACACACACACACGCACACGCATGTTGCCTGCTCCACCAACATATACATTCTATTCTTGTCTACAATATTTTTTTTTTTACTCAAAAAAACTCATTGGCCATGCTGTGAAAACAAAAGCCTAATTCTACTACTGTTAGGGCAGACTAAGCTGAGCAATTAAACAGAGTAAAAGGAAGTTTCAATGTAAGCTAATGGACTGCAGCATCGTAGGGCCACTGAAATTGCCATCTGTCACTCGTGGCGAATTTTTCTTAGGTTTCTTTTTTTTTTATTCTTTTCATTTTTTTTAGGTTTCTCACATCAAAGCAAGGCACAAAAGCCAAAAGCTGTTTCCACCTCCACGTCTGTGTTCAGTCACTCATAATACACATATATGTGTGTTTGCCACACACACACACACACGCGCGCCCACACGCACGCACACCCCATGCACACGCATACCCACAAAGCTTGTGGTTTAAAGCCAAATTAGAAGACGAGTGTGTTATTTTCTATGGGGAGAACACAGTCCGCTGATTCGATTGCAAGAGTACGCACAAAGCTGCAATTGCATACTAGGGAATAAATACTTGGAATGTTCCCTTATAAAAAGTCATAGGGGGTTTCCTGTCTGCTGGAAGGGGTGAACTTCATTCAGCTGTGTTCTGGCGTTAGAGGGAAAACCTATCATCCCGCAGGAAAACCTTTGTGAGGGGAATTCAACATCTGATATTCTGCTTTATCAGACTCATTGACCCTAATCTCACTGAGGCAGAAGAAGCCCTCACCTCTTCTCTGTTTTTAACAAATCCTGCCTTCCCTGACTCTTGAGTTGCTGCGGCTGGTTTCTTGTGCAACCTCTCCTTCCCTTTCTTCTTCTACACTCTCTCATCTCCATATCTCAACCTAACACTTGTTCTCGTTCTTTTTTCCTCACTGCACAGCAGACATCCGACACAGATCAGCTTCTCACTAACAGTTGAACACAGCACTAAATCAGCAAAGGCCATTTAGACTGAAACTAAATTTTAAAAAACTGCTACAATAAGACAAAAAGTAATCAGCGTTCTATTATATCCACCATGACAGTGGCAGGGGAGGTAAAGATTCAACAAGTCAGTGCAGTTCCAGTATCTACCACCTCCAGCCCTCATTGTTCACATTTTTTTGTCACAATATAACAGAGGGGAGGGCTTCGGAAATGAGCTTGGCGCAGCCCACTTTACAAAAATAGCAATAAAAGCACATAGGCATGCAGTCTCTATGCAAGAATTAGCAAGGTGTCAGTTTCCACATGCACCAAATAAAAATTAAATATCCTCTTTCAGCATCCAGGATTCTGATGATTCCTTTGTGCTTTGTTTCCTGCTTTTCTTTTTTTCTCTCTCTCTCTGTTACCTGCATACAATGAACAGATTAAGCACAATTTTCCAGATATTTCTGTTGGTTTACAACACTGAGAGGATCAAACATTCTTTGCACAGTCCTGTAGAGCGTGATTTATCTCCTACTGTGAAATGACTTTGAGGCAAGTAACCAGGCAGTGCTTTCTGCTACCAGATCTCCTGTAAAGGCAATAATCCCCCTGCAAAAGCCCATGTGTGACTGAGTATCCATACTTTCTACACAAACAGGGTATATTTTACCAGTAGAATGGATGGATGTGTAAATCATCCATATATCCATCAGATGAGAAGCTGTCCAACAGAAACCATCTCATTTTAACGCCCTGGGGGTTAGCAAAACTCTCCAAACCCATAGAGCTCCCATTTAAGGGAGAATGGAAAAAAGAGGGTAGCATCTATCATTTATGATAAGCCCACATGTGCCTCACGTAGCATGCTCACTGCGTCTTTGGGCCTGCTTTTGGAAAACAAAAACAAAAACGAAAGAAAAACAACAACACTAAAAAAATAGACTACAAAAATAAGTAGTAACATTCAATACTTTGATTGTCTTTTGAAAATCTATTTATTTTCTGCATATGTGGATGACCTTAGGAGATTTCAAGCGCATAAACGTTGAAGGTGCACATCTATCTTTTTTTTTCTGATTTCATCATCATCTTTTTTTGTCATTTTTTTTTCTGTTGTTTTCAACATCTCAACATGAAAAATAAAAATATTGGTCCACAAAGTAGCTATAACTGTGCGGTATCAAGTGCTTTTGTACAAAAAGGGAAAAGAAAAAAACGATATTATTAATAAAATATTCATTTTAATGGCTTTACTTCATACATAAATACATGTTGAAAGAACACAGGCGCAATCCACTGGTTGGTCAGATATATCTGAATGACTTTGAGTTAACGACTGGATGTATATACACAGGAGGGCAGTTTTGGGCGCTTTTTCTTTCTTTTTTCTTTCTTTTAACGGAGCTACAAATAGGCGAGCCGGCGTCCTTTGTTCCTAACTCTCTGTCTGTACCTTCTACCCAGAACCGCTGCCAGGTATTTCTGCACGGCCATCTGCTTTCTATAGCGGCTGTAGCTGTCGGTGAAGATCCCATCTGAGTGTCTTTTGGACAGGGGCTCTGACTCTTCCTCCATGCTGTTGTCGTCACTGAAAAATAATCGGGGGAAAAAGATACAAAACGGAAGAAATCACGATAAGATTCGTTAATCAAGCAAGTTCAGCATAAATTTGTGTTTCTAAATTGTTTTTTTATTACTACTATATACAAAAATTGATTATCATTACGCTTTGATCAACAGTTGGGCCTTTATTCTTTTGTTTTTCGTTTTTTTTTTTTTTTTTCTTTTAAATATGTGGAAAATATGGTAATACCGAATTGCGCATTTGATTTAAAGAAGCGTATCAATTATTCAGTTGAAGCCCAATGGATATTCTGACGCATGATTTTTTTCATTAGCGCATAGACTTAGAACAGTTAATTCAGAAATTAATGGTGCAATCACACCTCAGTTGCAGGGAATTTTAGAATAAGACTCCTGTGTTTATTGCTTTCGTTTCTGCAAAACAGAAATACTATATGCATAATGAAGACCTCTAGAGGGTTTTATGGACAGGCAACACAAAAAATAATAATAAACAAATAAATAAAATCACGCACATATAATGGGTGATGCAAGCAGCCTGAAGTTGTGCAGCGCAGAAACATAAAAAAAAAACGCTGAAGAGAAATGCCCTTACCCTGCACGAACAGTCATCAGAGAATGCAGATAATGTCTCGCTGTTAACTGACCCAGGATCTCCCTCAAGGCTCTACCTAATTCTTCCTCAGCATGCCTTTCTGGTCTGAGATGATAAAACGCCAAAAAACACATAGATCATCAGAGACTTAAAGGAAAAAATAATAATAACAGAAACAATGATAAATGAAATTAAAAAGAGGCGCAGACAAAAATGATTCAAGACAGCCTAAAATGTCCCCACCCATCGGCATGAGGTTCAAAAATAATAATAATACCAATTTAAAAAATAAATAAACAGTATTTAAAAAAAAAAGCCTTAACATGCTCTCCCTCCGTGATCTTCATGTTCAGCAGAATGGAAACAACAACTTGAGGCTACTCGGTATGGAAGTAAGACAGGACAAATTACACGGGGTTCTCTGTCCCAGCTGCAGTACGCATTCAAGTGGGATTTACCTTTTTTCTGATGGGTAGTACAGGCTGTACGCATCGTCGTTTAGAGATGGGGGGCTTCGTATAGCAAGCTGGTCGCTGTCAAAGCCCATGTCGGACAGAGAGTTGCCATCCTCATCAAACGCGTCGTTTTCAAGTCTGTAATGTGCAAGGCAGTCGTCAGAAATCCGATGCAGTAAAAAAATAAAACAAAATAAAACTAAGATGCGTGCCTCAAACCAGCAGGCACGCCATATGTGTTTCTGATGAAGTAAGAGAAGTATTAAAATGTTACTTTTTTTAAAATAATTACTTAAAATGACAAACATTTCAATTAACCCTTTTTCCTTCTGGTAGAAAATCTGTTTTATATTCCAACTTGCTACTGCTGATGATTTCAGCGCAGACTTCAGACACATTAATTATTAAAAAATCGAAACAATAGGTGTTGAAAAAGATCGCCTATAGGCTATAAGAGTGTGGGCGGTGGAGCCTCAGAAGAGAATGGGGGGAATAAATCAATTAAAAGACTGCTTAAAAATAGCTGCAACATTTCTGAATCGAAGAGAACCACGCCCAAATTTAATTCTGGATATGCTTTTAGCAGGAAAAAAGAAAAGAAATAAATCTTAAATGGGAAGAGCTCTCCGATTCGTTTTGCCTCGCCTCTCCTTGGTGACGCCAGTCCATCGTCATCCCAAGGGCTATCCAGCGCACCGACTGCTCTCTCATTTTTAATAAGAGGGAGTTCTGTGAGCCGTCCCACCGGACTGATACATGTACGCAATTTCCATAGGCATTTTCCACTGAACACCTGCGTTTGTGTGCTTTGGGGAAATTATTGCACACCCATGTTTTTTTTTTCCAGCTCAGCGCTCTAAAATTGCGCATATATTTGCGCACTTGTCTGAAATAAAGACATAGGATAACAGTACGATTGGGACACTGAAAAATATGCTGTTAAACACAATTTTGAAATGAGTAATTTAAAGAAGTATAGCTTCAGTAAGGAAGGATTAGGACAAACCTACCTGATCTTAGGGTAACTTAGTCCTATAGGTGTACAGAAGACGCTGTAGTGCATTAAGATTCCGTAGATGAGCAAGATTAAAGTGGCTTTACTCGAACTGGCCATGCTGTTGATGAAATACAGACAGGAAACAGGTTACTTTCTCTGCTGAGAAATGAACACTCTTTGTTTAATCACAGTAACAGACGCTGGCTGCTATTGGTTTTAATATTTATTTTAACTAAAGAAAAAAGCGAGCCATACATGCTGCCTTAATAAAACGATTTAGGTTTTGTTTGGGTATTTTTTTTTCTTTGTGGTGAAAGTTTGAGATTCAGATTTTCCTCACAAAAAGAATTTGAATTAGACAGTGGGGGAAAAAAGGCGCACATACCTAGAGCAGGAAAGCAGGTGTAGCGCTGTGCTGTGTACGCTGTGATCCGGGCGCGGCTTTGTTGTTTGTGCGTGTGTGAGAGTTTGAGACACGGTGTTTCTTCCTCACAGCACTTCTTTCCTGGCTCAAGCGCCTCCGTTGGGTCTCCTTGTGTTGATCTCCCCCACTCTTTAGTGCAGCCCGTCTCACTTTTATAGACACAGTGAAATTGAAAGGGACGCAGCCTGGTCGCAAACAAAAAAACACTCTGCGCTAGGTGTTCTTCTACATAGCGCTGCTCCAAACTTTTGTCCTGCGCTGCTGATTGCCGTGGATTTTTATCCGCGCATCGTAAGCCTTGGCCCCCACCTCCCTCCTCCCCCTCTTCCTCCTCCTTTCACCAAGTCACATTAAGGATGCTATGGACGTCATCAAGTCTTCCTCCCGGAATATAATGGTACAGTTCCTTCCTCATCGATGCATCCATCAGACTCCCGCCCTCCCTCCATCCACAGATTGAAGTTTACTTTAAAACTTTCAGCTTTTTGCTAACGTAGGGGAAGGTATGCGTAAAAAAAACAGAGTTTCAGATGTTATGACCACTTTTTCAAGGTCTTTTTGATTCACGTCACAAATTAATGTTTAGTTACCACCACCGAAAGGGGATTTTTTTTTTTTTTTTTTTTTTTTGCTGGTACATCTGGTGGTTTCATGTAACCATGTGGCTTTGATAGACGTGGCCTCTGGGGACCGCCGGAGCTGTCCGGTGCTGAAATGAATCGGCTCAGATTGCGACGCTTCCAGACTTCAGAGTCGCATTTTCTAATCGTTTCCAGTAATTGCTCGTTCGGTAACGAGTGTGGTGGCTTTAATGGCCACACAGCTGAAGTACAAGGTCTCTTGGATTTCTAAAATACATAAGGGACCTGAATTTAAACAGGGGCTGGTGACGCAGGATAGCGTTTTCCGATATAAACCTACAGCCTATGTAGGTTTTGTGATGATTCTATTTCTGTATGTCACGTTTTATTAAAACAGCATGCCACTGTGTGGTTAAAATGCACTGTTTACATTCAGAAAACGAAAAACGTTGAGAAAGGTCTGGAGCTGTTGTTGCAAATGATTCATGTGTATCTTTAGAAATATTTCTGAGATCACTAACTGTGTAACAATTAGAATGTGCACAAAAAGCTCCTTTATGGAGTAAATATGCAGCTGAATTTACAGATTCCATGAAACTGCAAAAGTGATCAATAGAGACATCTTCTGCTGTACGATTAGCCTAATGTATCATTTATGATACAAAGAAGTATCTTGCTGGGTTTTGCTAAACGTTTCCAATAAATCATTACATCATGAATGTACAACACTTTATCACCTCCTTTAAAATCCAAATTGCATCATAGTTTATGTCAAGTTTAAAGGATCCGGCTTACTACCACATGCTTACATCATGTTTACTTCCCATTCAGAAAACTGGGGGGAGATTTCCTGAATCCACGGCTTCTTCAGGCCATAAACATATAACTTCACTGCAGGCCTAAAATCCCTCTGCATCATAGATGCTCAATTCATCATATATAACCTTTACTGCACTATTTTTCTGTTTTTCCCCCTCAGTATAGGTGGTTGTGCCTTGTTGAAAGGTGGCACATTGATAATAGGGTAGCTATTTTGCTCAAAAAAGCATTCACATTCTTACTAAGCAGATTTACATAGAACCTTTTTTTTAAATATTGAGGACAACACATCTTTCCTTTGCACGATTTTTCTGATGTAACACTTTTTAAAAGTGAGGAGGGGGGAAAAAACACATTTTCAAACATGACTTGTGTTACAGTCCACATGCATTTGGGGCCCCCTGTTGGCTTTGGAGCTCCAAGCAATTGCTTAGTTCACTTATCCTGCAGATTTGCACCCTTTGCTAGCTACTTTTTAACAGCTTTCAATTATTTAAAAATAAATAGGGCAATGTAATATGTACGTCACGCAACTAATACTGAAAAACTTTCAAGGTAAAAGTAAAAAAGTGTGACAGAATGACAAATTCATTATAACAAAAGTATTTTCCCTTTACTACACATAAGCTGAGTACATCTGGTAAATGATTTTGGATATATCCTAAACCAGAATAGCATGCCTCCTGTTTTCACCTCCGTTTTTGGAGATTTCTCAGGCACATACTCGGAACGAAGCAAACCCATCACATCCCCTCTGGCCTGCCAACACCTTGGGATCACCAAATATGAGCTGGAGAGTGTTATTGGGAAAAGATCTGTCTGGTTGTTCCTTCAGGACCTGTGAGCCCTATGACCCAATACTGGATAAATGAAAGATAATGTCTTAATAGATCTTGAACCTTAAAAATGTATTTGAGGTCATGTTGATTAATTTATCTTGAAGAAATCTCTATGCAGTCCATTTCTATATCCAGAAATGGCCCCCTATCTTGTATTCTTCTTTTAAATAGCTTTTATATGATAACAGCAAGATTAAGTTGTTGATTTCTCCTGGTTTATGGTTTGGGTGTGGATCCTCCAATATATTTAAATGTCCCCCAATCTTTAAGTCTTTCTAGTAACATCCATGCCTTCCATTAAATGGCCCACTTCATTATGAGAGTTAAACCTTCCTGTTTATTGGCTTATGTAAAGGAAAGAGTTTTAGAATGCCGAGTTTAAAGGATGAATTCCTCCATTAAAACGTGACTAATCAGATAGACGCGTTTGGTTCTTTGGGGGTTCGTCCTGGTCACCGATGGGGAGCTTTAGCTGATCTTTTGATTTGATTGAATCACACCTAAAGCTCACCAATAACCTGCAGAATTTGCCAGAGAGGCGCACGTCAGCGTTTTGTTTAGGCTGACGCATTATGACGAAGAGACCCAGTCACCGCCAGGAGGGGCCTGATCCACAACTTTTTTTTTTTTTTTTCTTAGGACGTGATGCTGTGAAACGCCCAACTTAAAGCCCATACCGCTGAACTGGAGCTGACTACTAATATTAGGCCTGCTCGGTGCAGCAGGTGGAGATGCGGATCAGTACCTTGAGCAAACGGCGCCATCATGAGGAAAAGAAGTGAAATATGATTTAAAAAACTGATGAGATTCGGGGTTTTTTTGCGTGCACGTCTTTGAATGTGAAAGATGCCAGAAGGTGTGAAAGAAAGTGAACAATTTATTCAAATCCAACTTTAAATCAAACCAAAACGATTTGCGGAATAAATAAATAAATGCTCAAAAGAGCTAATTTTACATCTCAAGGAATGTCTGGTTAAGCTCAACAAATGTAGCTCAAATCACTTAGAGTTTTAAAGTGCCTTACACAATTTTAAGATTTTTTTGGGTTACAGAAATAAACCTAAAAGTATTTTGAGGGGATTTTATGTGACTTATCATCACACAGTAGTGCATAACGGCCAAAAATAAATAAATAAATAAAGGTTTTAATGGCCTTTTTCCTTTTGCTTAGGTTACAAGTAATATAATATCTTTACTTAGGGTTTAGATGTGAAAATTGTATCCAAAGCACTGAACATCAACCTTGTTCAGTACATCAACTGAAAATGAAAAGATAGCACAGCTTAGCAAGACATAACTACCCACCATGATAAGATAACTTGTTGACAAGGAAACTAATAGTCATGCACTCCACAAATCTGGCATTTATAGAAGACAAGAGTAAAATCCATTGTTGACAAAGTCATAGTGGACTGAAAGCACAATAAAAAACTGCCTTTGAAATCATTTGGTGATTTGCTGTTGTGAACAGACTGATGAACAGGAACAGGATAGAGGGAGTGCCTTAAGTACATTTATGACAGTTTATTTTCATTAAAATTAATGAATTAAAGTTAGAAGATTATCAATAAGGATTAATTAATTTATTAGATAAACTAGCTTAAAACAATAATAACAAAAATCCCTTCACTTAAAATTAATTTAATATTAACCTTTTCCTGTGTGTGTGTGACGTTGTAATATCTCTAGCAAGACACAGTTTGCATGCTGTCCACTTAGTGTCAGTAGAGGTCAGCAAATCCTTCCTCAAAACCTTTAAAAAAATTCAGCAGAAAGTGTTTAATCTGCAAACCCTCTGAGTAATGTCTTAAGTTTCAATGTCAAGATTACATTTTTTCCTCAAAATATTTTCCCTCCACCACACTTTCTGTATAGTGCACTGATAATGGGAATCAAATGGATTCAAAGCAGTGTGAAAAATAAACGAGAACACGATTTTCTAGAAGCATAATGGGACATCGCAGAGCTCCACTGTCGGTGCCTCAGGCAGTAGATTCAAATCGTAGATGAAAAAAGACAACTGTAGGGGGCAGCAAACACTTTTACACTGTAATTGAGTTCAAAGGTTAAACATAGAAATACAACAGTTCCAATTTCATTTTTATTAAACGTCCTGGCACTGAAAAGATATTTTCTCTATATTTTGTTAGGGTGTATAAATGTCATGTGTAGTATTAATGCAGCTCAAAGACTGACCGAATTTTTTTCACTCTATTGTAATACACAGGGACGTCGGCCATATTGGATACACACTGAGCAAGATTCGCTGTGAACTTCAAGTGCTGTCGGAAATAACACAACCGGAAACTAATTTCAATTAAAATATATATATATAGCACAAAAAAAGAAAAAGAAAGGAAAACATATCGAGACACAATTCTCCAAATGTAGTTTGTGAAATAAAGTTTGGACATATTAGTTTGTTTTTGCACAGTTGTAAATTGCAGATTTACAAACTAGTTTAGCTTTAGGACAAACTGTTTTATAACCGCACTAAACAGTAACATATTTTCTATCATTATGGGGAATACTGACAAAAAACAATACATTTGATGTCATAAAACTAGTTTAATAGAACAAGTATGTTTTAAAGTAGAAAATTCTCTTGCAGATCAATTAATATCTTATTAAACATCTATATTGATTTGTGAAAAACTGAGCAGTAATTAACATTTGATTATATATAAAAGTTCAATAAAAATATTATAAAATAATTGATCAAAACAAAACAGGAAAGCATATTACTTTAGCAGGAGAAATTCTGCTTACGTAATCTGCCTTTTGGAAACTTTATATCATGTTGACACCTTTTTAAGAACCAGTTGTTCATTTTTTATATAAATATTTTAAAAATGAGTGGCTTCAAAACGTTTTTCAAATAGAAATATTACAATCTATTGTTAGTCACCTGTGTAAAACAATCACTGCAAATGTAAAACTGTAATTTGTTGGTAAACATTTTTTTAAATTAAGATTGAAGAGATGAGAACCTATGAATTTAATTTAGCATTTTTGACAGCTATATTTCTCACTCACTCAACACATGATCAACTGAATTAATCCTTATTCAGGAACAGTACATTTTATTTGTTCTTGATGGAAGTAAATGTTGTAACGGTTTCTTGTTTCTGGTGTACATCTGAAATATAGAATAATATCAAAGGATACAATTAGAACAGAGTAGAAAACTCTGACTGAAGAGTAGCTTCAGTCAGTTCAAATCACTGTCATGTTTTCTATTTAGTTGGACTTCTTACAGTAAAATGCGTAATTTTCACTACTTCGGCTGGAAATGCTCGGTTGAGAACGACAGCAGCCACTGAAGGACCGTAACATTTATTATTTTTATATTTATTTTAGAACTGAGATAGCATATCTCACAAGCTGCAAAAAAATTAGCCTCTAAACCAAACATGTATGTTCCGAGTCTAATCTCTACCCGTGAACGCAGCATGATTCCTTCTTTGGCCTCATTGCCTCTCCTCTGTACTAGTCCTGCTATTGTTGTGCGTCTTTTCTGGGCGACCCTCACCTACCATCCGCCGGCGACTCCTTACACTTAACCTCGCGTGTTTACCGCCACGTTAAGCATTGTTTTCTGGCGTGGCTGAGTGTCCTCTCTGTGTAGGGATACAAAGAAAGGACCCTAGTGAAGGACTTATTGGGAGCTGGTGAAGTAGTTAATCGGCATGGGACAGACGGAGGACTGAGATTCCACGTTCAGAGCGCTTGTGTCGGCTGTTTCCTCCTATTTGGATTCTTCCGCGAGAAACTACAAAGCGCCTTGTGTTGGAGGACAGAAGGAGGGGAAAACGATCACAGGACGCATGTAGCCGACGTACGACGCTGCTAAGGTTGGTTTTAAGGTAAGAAATGCCCGCCTTAGAGACACGGGAAAGTCACGTTTTGTCGTGGAAGTGGAGTGAGCAGGGCCTTGCGGTCTACAGCCAGTAAAAGTTGGTGAAAGGAGCAGGAGAGTTAACTTTGGTGTGGTACAATGTCACTATCTGCTCCGGGATTCGAGTTTTCCAAGCTAGTTTGTTAAAATGTCCTCAGGAGGTCCACAACAATTATTGTCGGAATTTATTTATTTAGCAGTTTCTAAATGAACTGTACACGGGGAAAACAGAACAACTCAGAGCTGCATTTTGAGTTTTTAAGAAATGTTTATTTGCCCTGCTAATTAAGAGTTAACAATCTGCTCTTTTCTGTTTGCCTCACCCATTTTTTTTCTCCCCCACACACACTCTCAATATACTCAATCAGCTGCTGCAGGCCTCAGCTGTTGGAGGCCTTTAAAACAATACCCATGGGAGTCTCCAAGACTTCTTATTTAAGCGTTTTCCAAAAGTTTTTCTGAATTCTCACATGCTTTTATTGTGAAGGTGCCCCTAAGATATGCAGATTTCTGTACAGATATGTGCAATATTGAAAAGGATTACTTGGATGCCCAATTGGTCAGATATGTATAACATTACTCATAGTTTTAATGTTTAACCAGTGGGTTCATCTTTATGCTCACACCTCATCAAGACTTTACAGATGGAGTTTCTGAAGTTTGGGGAATAACAAGGAGACGCATAGGAAAATGCGGGTTAGTTTCAACAAATCATTGCAAAATGGAGCAGGAACATCTCAGCCTCATGTACTCCTAACATCCTGCAGCAATGGTTGTTGTTATAACTGTCTCCCTTACTGAATATCTCTGTTTGGTATACTCCAGTGGCCCAGTAATCCTCCTCCACGGTAATCCCTCTCTGTCAGTACAGCCCCAGTTGGCCGGACAGTTGTGTCTCCTCCACTTCCACACACAACCACGCACATTCACACAGAGGCACTCGCTCACAGCTGGAAGCAAGAGGACTGTTGGCGGAGGAGTGAGGAGCAGGAACAGGTGGCATTGGCCGGGGTTCAGGGACTTTGGATTTAACTAGAGCTGCTGAGGATCCTCACATACTCCTTGGGTGGCCTCATGACACAAATAAGACTCTGCATCATCATTTACAATTTGCTGATTAGAGACTTCCACGATTTTGTGCCAGGAACAGAGAGAACCTAGGCTGTCACGGGACGTCCCCACCTGCAAAAGGAGAATTCGCAAGATTTCCCAGCTATGTAGTGGAAGCTGCTCTTCAATTTTATAGCTGAAAGATGGCTCGCTTTTTTTTTCCCAGCCTCGTTCCAGCCTTTGACAGGCACAGCAGGTGGCCTCAAAAAGCATGAATGGATTCGGAAGGAAGTCCAACCCTTCATCCCCCCTCGCCTTCCCCGCTTCCCCTCTCGCTGGCCGCTTCCCTCCAATCACTGTGATTGGCATCGCTGGCAGCCCAGATTGAAGATGAGGACAAGCCGCAGCATGGAGAATAACCCGGTTCGATTAGTGGGAGCTGGTTTCTGCTGAAATAGTTTTGGTTGTAGATTTTATGAGCTGGTATTTACCCCTGAGCTATTTCAAAGGGGCTGCTTACTGCAGAAGCTCACGAGGATTTTCTTGAAATGCCGCAGTGATCGAGTAAATCTCTCAAGACATTTGACAAAACGGCCTGGTACATGCCTGAAATTCTTTACTAGAAAGATGTCATTCATACAAACAAAAAAACAAAGAAAAGGAAGTTTCTTATCACAACCTATTCAAACTGGCTTTTATCATTACAATCTGACTTTAATGCTGTCATTGTTGCCACCTGCCAATTAAACGCCATTTGGTCATTGAAAGCGGAAGTGAGGTTTATTTGCATGCAAAATGCTGGAGTGAGTGCTGATCTGTCTCCTGAGATGAATTCTAATAACAAGTGTGAATGTGTGTGACCCACTGAGAGCCCCTCATTTGTGATCGTCTCTCCACAGACACATGTTAATGACAGGTGTGAACACAGGTTTTATTTTTGCATTTTTCTTTTTCCGTTTGCAGCTGTTTATGTGAACAGTGTAGCATCTTTCTCAAGAAAGCGTTTGCACTGGTTTATTTCTGATTAAAAAGAAATAGACATCTCTCCTTTTTAATTTTTTTTTTTCAAATAAGCTTTTTAACATCATTTTTGCAAAATTGCATCCTTAAAGGTTTTCAATTTTTGTTGCATGCTCTGAAATATTGTATTATGTTTTTATGTGATGAATGGTTACTCAAAGAAATGATTGAAAAAAGTTCAAAATGTCTTAGTCAGATAATGTTAATATGGATTCTTTTTAACCTTCATACAGTTCATAGTGCCATGTTTTTGTTCCAATTTAAAATAAAAAATATTTTGAATGCAAATTTTCTTTATGCCTACTCAGCCATAAATTAAGCAAAGTAGAACAAACTATTTTATGTTTGAGAAAGGATTTCAGATGTTTACCATAATAAAAGTCAGGTGCACAGTTTCCCAACTTTGCATCAAATGTTTACAATGTGTTGCTCTAGAAAACATTTTTTGTCTTTTCCCAGCAGCAAAGATGAGAACTTCAAAAGCCCTTGGTATATTTAGCCAAGTTTAATGAATTATTTTGCCATAAAACAAATGGCCCAAATTAAAGATTACCTCTCTCACTGTAAACATCATTCTAAAAAAATTACAAAAAGTTTGCGTTCGCATTGGTCCCACTTACTGGAGGCCACATTTGTACCATTCCTGAATAACAGTCAGGGGTCCATAATCCCAACTTTTCAGCTCCTTTTGGCAAGTTCATGGAGTGTGAATACTTTTCTAAACGCACCGTTTTTCTAAAATAAATCAAGAGAATCACTTTGCGGTTGGATCCTCCTTGTGAAATAGATTCTAACACTTCATAAGCAGAACATGCGTTATACAAATTAAAATGTGTACTGGCTTGAGTTAGCATTTGTGCTTTGCAATAGTGCAACATGTGCATACATGTACTACAAAGCAACTGAAGGTCAGACTCATCTGATGTGATCTGATTTGTCTTCTCATGAGCTGCCATCAGGGAAATAACTGCAAAATGTCAGCTGTGGTGCATGTGTTGAAATGGCTTATTATGCATGTTCAGAACTGCTATTAACCGATTCATTTCAATGGACCTTTCTGTGTGTGCGGACAAAACCCTTATCTTTATAGGATGGTTAAAAACAGCAACCATACAGTGTTGGGGTGTCTTATTTCTCTTGCAAGACATTTCCAGGAAGGGAAACTGTCATCCTTAATTTCTGTGAAATAAAAGCCTCAGTTTATGTGGTGTGGTGATTTCTGAATCCGCAAAGGTCTCCATTGTCTCAAATTAATCCACAGTGACAGTAAAGGTTGCATAAGGTGGAAACTCAAACGGCCTCTGCAGAGTTTAATATTATTTCATTATTCGCTATAGTTTGGGTCTACATTATTTTTCATCTCACGAAAAGTATAAGTGTGCAACAATCTTCTGTTGCATCTGTGCATGTTGGTCTAGTGAACTGACATACATGAGGCTGCTTGTAGAAATCTCTCATGATAAAATAGTTTCAGGATGACAGTTTCAAAGGATGCATTCAGAAAATCTTTGTTTCTCTTTTTCAGTTTAGATGTGTGGCAGCTAAAGAAAAGCGTCCCACCTGTAGTGCTGCAGTATTGTTGTTGGGCCCTGTGGGAAGCAACAGCCTGTGTCTCCTTAATCTGACATGGCATCACAGGCTGTCTGGCACGAAGCTCCACATGTCCTTGGATGGGGTCTGGCCCCAGCACTCAGTTGACCAAATAACGGTGTCTTTTGTGTATTGTTGTTACTGTGAGGGAGAAGTTCCCCATAAAATATGTATTGGCAGAGTTTTCTGATATTTCTTTCTTGTTTATAGGTATAGACCAATTTGTTAGATTAATGTTATAAACAGAAAATCAAACATATAATGCTTACTTGCATAACGCAGTTGTCATAACTCACTTATGCAAGTAGGCATAACTCAGTTATACTACACTCAAGTCAGAACAAATTACAGACTGAAGCGATTTGAGGTTTATTAAAAATTCTAGTTGTGTTATGAAGAGTTCTTAAGAGTTGTTGAGAAGCTCAAAAGTCAAAACTTCACAGTTCATTATCCTTAAAACTGTTGCTGGGCCATCCACAAGAAAATAACCTGCAGCTAAAGGGGCTGAATTTTAATATGTGACCTGCATCACCATTTGAGTTTGAAGCACAAGAGAACACATTTCTTTCTGTTTATGTCATTGTGTGTATAAAAGCCCCATTTAGGAGACCATTACAGAGAGGACACAGTGTTGTGCAAGGAATTTAATTTGTCATAAAGCTGAGTTGTCCCACAAAGAATTTTTGTGATATTTATTTATGCATTTTCTTTTTTAATTGTCACAAACAATTTTCTTGTTTAAAACTGGTTTCATTCTGCTTTGTTAAATGTTTAAGACTGACTGATCTTTGTTTCTGTGGCTGCGTGTTTAAAACTGTTGAGGCATCTTGTGGTGGTAAAAATACACCAATTAAATTCTTAATTGGTGTATTTTTGGTTAATTTTTTAGCTTTGACTTTCAGTGTAAGGACACTGATTTTTACAAGCGTTTGTTCTGCTCTGTTTTTGTTATGTTATCTGGGGCTTGGGTTTGTTTGCGTGTTGCTCCTCTGAAAAAGCTCCACTAGGTGCTTTTGTTTTGTGTACATGAAAAAGCAGATGTAACTGAGAAGGGAGAAGCCAGTATCGGTCTTCTTGTAGGACTAAATTATGAGAGATGATCATGTCACACTTTTGTTTTCTTTTTGCAATGTAACTTTTTGAAGCTCACACAAAACATGTTTTGCACAAGATTAACGTTACAAGAATCCAGAGAATTTAGGGAGTGCAAAGAGATATACTGATAAAACTCAAGAGTTTTTTTTTTGAAAATCTTCAAAACATTCTCCTGAGATTCTGGGCATGATATTTTCTCACCAGTAACTTGTTTTTGTCCGAGTTTCACTTCTTGACTAAAAGTGTAGGCTGTTGAACCAGTTTGACAAACCACAAATACTCACCTGATGTGGGCTTGTTCAGGCTTGTGATTGGTTTATAACGGTCTCAGAATGAGTCACTGCTCTACAAACGTGTTTAAATTCCTCATGTTTACCAAGGGGTGGATATCACATTGACTTCAGATGTTAGTGATCCAGAATCACCAATGAGCAGTATTGGGGATGTAAAATTAGTGACGAAGTCTAGTCTTTCAATTAATATTTTCAGGGAATATGTTTGTTTTCATGCTCTGCAGCTCACTAAAGAACTAGGGTAGAGCTAGCATGTTGACCCATTGATAATTGAACTCTTGGCATATTTCAGAATGACTTCATTTAATTTTGTGTTGTCAAAGCCAACAGAACATTTTGTCCGGCCGTATAAACTGAGACTAACACAGACACAGGGAAATTCAGCTGTCAGTGCAGTCTCTCACTCTGAATGTAATTGCATGGAAATAAGCTCTGAGGTAACCAAAAATTGGCAGTTTTCTGCTTATAAGTATGGTTGCAGCTAACATAAAACCACAGGCTGCACTCTAACAACACAAATTGGCCATTGAGTTTTGTCAGGAACTCTTGTATTAATCCTTAAAAACTACAATATTATAAAGCCTTTCAGATACTTTGGATTTGATTAGGACTAATCTATCATCTGATATTGCAATAACAAAATCATGTTTAGGCTTGAAAACGCAGTTAAAGAATAATAATGTGGTTCCCTGGTTTTATTTTTTTGGACAGTTCCCAAGTAGTACAGTACGAATGTAGCTGTTTTTTATTTGTTTCCAAGGATGGATTTGATTCAACAGTTTCCAATAAGCTCACATCTTGTTCGTATTGACAATGTTTTCAATAGGTAAACCACTATGCAAATGCTAGCTCTGTGTTTTGATATGACTCTTTGTTAATTTGAATCAAAATATTTGAACACGTCGTCAAAAGATACAGAAAATGCTGGTTTTCTGCCTCAGACATTTAATGCTTCCAAGTAAAACTTTTGAATAACAGGAAAATGCTTACCTATATTTGTTTCTACATTTGTTAGTCACAGCCTGCCTGAAATTTTTAACACTGAGCTGTTTTTTTCTTCTCATTTGGGACTCTTCTCTGCTATTTTTTTGTAAGCACAGCTGTCACTTTGTTGTCACATCAGCTACAGAGTCTGGCAGACATTTGGGATAATGCTGAATCTGACATGCAGGAAGTAATGGGGTCAGAGGGTTAGGGTCACATGCAAGTTTTTTGGGGCTGATATTAGAAAGCTAATAGAGAATTTAAAATCCAACATAAAATATACTTTTGACCGTGATTTTAGAAATCACTTCCTCTGCCGCTGCAAACCCTCTGACCAAATTGCACTTGTTCTTGTAGTTATCACAATAAGAATTTGTTTAACAAATAAAACTAAAATGGCAGTCATTAGAGAGATCTGTTGTGAGACTTACATAATTGAAGTTGTGAGAACTGCTGAACTAAAAGAAAAAAAAAGTTTAAGGCAAACCTCTTGATCTCCCATTTATTTTGCTTCTATTCCCTTTGTGTTTCTTTGTTGTCAACACTGTTTATTCTTTAGAAGAAAGTCAATATTCTATATCCTACGAATAGATCCATGGATTGATTCTTGGACTTCCCCAGGTTTGGTGCAGCTTTTCAGAGGCCATGGCCATTAGCCTTAGTGTGGTGCAACACATTTGGCATATTATAGTAAATTTTTGTTGGATTTGAAATTTAGTTGGACTGCTTCCCAAAACAAGAAGTCTACATAACCCTCTTTTCTGTTGTTACCATATAACACCAATATACCCATACCATATAGCAGATTTGGAGTCTAAATGCTATTGGGGTGTTTTTACTGAACTTCTTAAATATGTTCCATTGTATGTTTCTAATTATTCCAAAGTCTACAAAGAACAGCGTTTTCCTTCATTCCATTTGTCACAATATAATATTGTTATAATGATATAAAAGCATAATAATCAAAGAAAACCAAGAGGAAAACCAAAAGTATGCTGTGGTATGTTGGACTTCAACTGTATCAAAGCTTCACAAGTCAGTACAACAATTTAACTTGCTCTGAGCAGCCTTAAATTTGGTTTCTTTGATCAAATAGTTCCCTTTAATTAATCAAGACTTGGAAAGAGTGTTGTTTTTTTTAATTATAAGAGACACATTGCTAATTATACTGTCTCATTTTTGACAAATATTTACTAAAAGTTTGATCAGCTAGTTGTTTTTCAGCTCACAGTTGAGGCCACAATGCTTTTTTTTTCTTTTGCAACATTTTGCCATTAATTTTTACAAAAAATCTTTTAAATTCAGTTATATTGTGTCATTTCATAACAAAGGTCATGTCAAGGTACTTTGCAAAGAATTTTCAAGTCAATCAAATATTTTTTTTTGTTTAATTTTGCATCTTTTGCTCTAACATGCCTCTTCTCTTGATGCATTTTGGACCCTATAAACATATTTTGTAACATAAGACATACATTTAACAGAAAAATTGCATTAATATTGTTTGAACATTTATAATTTTAGGTATGCCAGACAACTACTGAACACTTATGATCACAATTTCTTTATAGACTACAATAAAACCTCTTTTTACATCTGAATGCATTTATAGTAAAAAATACTAGCAAATAGCAATATTTGACACTTTTACTCTGCACTAAACTGGTAAAAACCAGCTCATTATTCTATGGTTTGCTTCATACAGAACATGTTGACTGCAATGGCCTGGCTAGTGAAGCACCAAATTCAACTCTTTTCTTCTATTAGTTGGATCCATCAAATTCTTGTATTTGAGGTAATTTTGTAGCAGTTTTAGAGAGTAGGACACAAGGATCAACTCGTTATTTTCATATCAAGGATAGGAGCACCCTCACTAGGGCACAATATGCATATTTTTTCTAAAATTATTGTTTTTTTTATTTACTTGCTTTATGCTGTAGGCAGCTCCAGCATATGCAATATTTTTCCTGCGTTCTGACATGCAGTCCACACTGTTACATACCTGTGGGAGGTGTCACATGCAGGTACTCGAAACTGTCGTAACGTCTGTCAGATACCAGGATATGAGTCACTGAAAGCAGTACGCTCTCTGATTTGATCTGTACCTCTGACACACGTAAACCGTACTGAAGTAATTTTAACGAAGAGGCCAAATGTGACAGAAAAACGCGTCGGTGTTGAGTTCAGCAGCAGTTGATGACACATGCACCAACTCCTACACTACACACGCTCATATTTCTCTTCAGGACTGATGTAGCAATAATCTCGTTTATTGATTTATAAAGGACGGTGTTTACTCTCCTACTGGGTGTGGCACGACTCATACAGCCAGTCATCGGTGGATTAAGGTCCGGCCCACTTCCTTTAGAACTTGCTGTGTTAAACTCAAGGTCCATGGGCTAAATCCGGCCCTCCATAACTATGTATGTGACTCTTAAGACTCTAGAGGGCCACATAAATAGAACTTGAAGATAACAGTTGCATTCTTTGAACATTATTTTATCCATCAAATCATAAAAATCTGAAATGGTTGCCGAAGATATAAGGCTTACATGCAGTAGAGAATTTATGTCAGGAAATGTTTTTTCCCCTATTTTAAATCGTATACCAATGGTGTGATTAAATTAGAGGTCAACATAAACGTAAAATTTCATTTCAATATTTTGTAATCAATATGACAATGAGGATTAAAGTATCAAAATTATTTGCATCTTTTTGGCTATAAATCTATCACTATATGTAATCGCAGAAAATACTACTCTTAAGAGTAAACATTTTTAAAAAGTGATGATACAACAGGAGATTTTTTTTTTTCTTTTTTTTAATACAATACAAGCACACAGCACTAGGGAGGGGAGGGACGGGTTACGTCAAGTTATGTCAACACTTTCTCCAGTATCTAATCTATAAATCCTTTGAACAATAAAGTTGGTAAGAAGAACTTGTTAATTTACATTTTATTAAACAAATCACGTGAAAACCAGTCACACCCAGTTTAATAGCTAATAGAAATGTCTGTATTGGCATTACTAAAAGGAAATTCTTTTTTTGCATGTTTACTCTGGTAGTTTTATGATTTTGTCTTTGTTGAAGAGTACCAAGACTTTGAAGATGGAAGGCCTCTGTGCTGTCACCCTAATGTTTAGCTCCCTCCTCAGATTCAGTCTGGGTTTCTGGTCTGGTCAAAAAGCCTTAATATCATCTCCAGTCAGAAGAAACAAGTTGGTAAAATGAAAACACTTCTTTAAACCTAGATTTGTCAGGAGGATGAAAAACTTTAGATTTAACTGTAGTTGCTATTCTAACAATTTCTCACATCCTCTTTGAAGAATATATTTTGTCAGTTTATCACCACCCAAATTGGATACTAGTTCAAAATAACTACAGTTCTGTGCTTTAATTTTCCCTATTTCTTCCCTGCAGGCTTGACGATGGGTTGCGTCAGGAGTAAAGAAGCCAAGGGCCCGGCGCTGAAGTACCAACCCGATAACTCCAATGTGGTGCCAGTCAGTGCTCACCTGGGCCACTATGGGCCAGAACCCACAATTATGGGTCAATCACCAGCCATGAAGACGCAGAACAACAGCCACCCCGCTGCCCTTTCACCCTTTGGTGGAGTTTCTTCGGCCATGACCCCCTTTGGTGGAGCCTCGACATCGTTCACCTCCGTGACTGTGAACAACCCCTTTCCTGCTGTGATCACAGGTCCGTTTTTAAAGGGTGCCTCACAATCTGTTTTATTTTGGGGAAACATAATTATCTTAAGTTTATTTGTTATTTCTTCACCAACACCTGCTGGTTTCTATCCTCTAGGGATCGAAGATTTTTACTCTGCCTTGTTTCAACATTTCCTTCTGTTGTCGATCCATCTGAAACAACTGCAGCTGAACATTTGTTATTCACAGGGTGTTAGACAAAGCAGATGTTATGCAAATTAGACATTTGAAATGAGTGAGGCAAAACACCAAGGCTGAAGAGAAAACAAAAATAGGTCTGGTGATATGGGAGGCAAAGCACGCATAGACTCTCCTGAACGGAGAAAAAAGGGAATATAATTCACAAAATTCATTGACTTCCTTCATGCATGTTAAAAGTTAGCAGTGGGTCAGAAATTGAGATGAGTTTTTGTGACTATCGTCATAGCAGTGCTTAGAGGGAAATGTCACAACAAAGAACATGTTCTTGTATCTTTGGAAGTTAAAAGTTTGATGAGGGAGTGATGTCACACTCAGATCTTCACTTGTGTTTGTCATATGAGCAGTTAGCGTGATGAGCTTTTTCAACTGTAAAGAGTAGACTTCATCTGTTCTTTCTAAAACAAGACTTTAAGATCCAGTGCGCTGCATGTTTAAGCTGTGTCTCTGGTTCAGAACACCTGAATCAGATGAATGGTTCTTAAGCGGGCTACTGCAGAACTTTGACATGCTAATCTGGTAGTTTGAATCATGCATGTTGGATTAGGGACACATCTACAACATGGAGCATTCTGGCTCATGAGGACTGGAGTTGACCTCTTCTGTCATGGAGAATGTTGACCTTGACTTTGAAATTTCTCAAAGACTCCCAACATTTCCAAAATGTGGACGTTCCTTGATAAGCAGAAGTTAAAAGCTCAAAAGGGTAACACAGTGTGACTTTTCTGTACCATGTTCAGCCTTCCTGATATCAAATATAAATTGTATTTCTGTTCCCCACAACATATATTAAAATATTTTATTATAAATGAATAAGATTGCATGATTCACTCATAAGACGAGTTTGAGATATGCTGTGGGAATAATCTGCGTCCCCAAAGAGTTCCTAAAAACAATAAACAAGATAAATCACAGCTGAGCAGTCCAGTTGTATTTTTAGAGCACACTCTGACCCACAGGAAGTGGGATACTTCAAAACAGATATATTTTATCTAATATATAGGATTTATTATTTGATCAGTTGAAATTGACATTTGACCGACTAATTTAAAAAGTAATGTTTTTTTTATATAAAGTGGAGGGTTAAGGTGGAAAATTAACTGCTTTTAACTGTATTTACCATATATTATTTCTAGATACTTAAGCCTCAGTTTTTGTTTTTAGGTGGAGTGACCTTTTTTGTCGCCCTGTATGATTACGAAGCAAGGACGTCAGATGATCTGTCGTTCAGAAAAGGGGATCGCTTTCAGATTATCAACAACACGTGAGTACTTGTATTTTTACAGGGGATAACTAAAGCTGCTGCATGGTTGTGTCTGTTCGTGGTTTCCTTTGTACTCTTTTCAGCTTTTTTGTTTAATCCCTTATTGAATTGAGGTCTGATATGAGGGCTGAGAACTGTCTGGGTTAATGGCTTTCATTAATGCAGCATCTGTTAAGTTCCCATTGCTTTTCACCTGCACCGGCACAGACCTTTTCTCTGAGTTAGTGGCTAAAATTTGAGTTCTGCTGTTTAACTGAATAACATTAACCTGACATATTTTGTGTAATACATAACATGAATTTCAGGTACTCTGGAGTATTGGAATATAATCAAATATAAAGCTTGTCAATCTAATCAACATTACAAAATACCTCAACAATGTGGATTATGCGTGCAAAAGAGATGATAAATTACTCAGAGAAAACTCATTTTTGCCATCTCCCCATCAGCTGCTTCTCTGTAATCTTTTCCCACGTGTGCACAGCTGAGAAAATGGGCAGCGCTCCAAGTTTGCTCTCCTCAGTGCATCACATGCCTCTTCCCTTCCCACCGCTGTCTGGCTCACATGGCTTTTATAGTGATGAAAATGCCATCTGCTTTCAAAGCAGAGGTGGGAAGAGGACAGATTAAACCAAGTTCTTTCAAAATGCCACCAGACGCACTGTCTCTACGTCCCTGCTCCTCTCATCTTAATTTTAAGCCCTCAGATCTGCTTTTTGATCTCACTGAATTTGGTTCAGATAAATTTAGGATCTGATGTCTTTATTTTTCTGCAGGGTTTCTTCTAAGTAATCTTTTATTTGTAAAGTTTGAAAGCATTTTCTGGAGTCTATTTTCCGATCAAGTGCTGTTTTTAAAAAAAAATATAACCGTCTGTATGTCAGTATTCTTTAGAGCTTTATAAATGTCTCATCAATTAAGAAAATTAATTTATCCCTAACAATTTTGTCCTGTTCAATGTTTAAATTTGACTTAATATTGCATTTAGCATGATTTGATTGGTTAAATTTAATAAAAGCAAAGCTTAAAAAGTTTTTCATTATACGTATTTACAGTGACTTGTGGCTGTAACTGGCCAGATTCACACAGTTTGGGGAACCTTGAGTAAATATACCAGGCTTTCCCATGATCATTGTTCAGGATTTCCACAATGTGGCAGCTGCAGATGGAAAATCTGAAATAATTCAATATTAAATTTGTGAAATATTGCAATTTGAAAATTTTGTGGAGTTGATCCAAGACTCTGGGTTTCTAAAGTGTAAGTGTGCCCTTCACACTGAGGCACACAGACAAACAGTAAAATAAAGGCAGTTTTAGTAATCTTTGTTTCTCGTCTCTGTGTGAAAGGGACGGCTTTCCAGAAACTCTGTTTTGGACGGAAGTATCAGTCGCTGTTTATAGAGAGGGAAAATGGGCTTTTGAACAATAAACTCATTAATGTTAAATGAGTTTAGCACAACTATATTGCACACCACGGGATACTGGGGAAATTTGAGTTTTAAGATAATTTGATCATGTGCCTATAAATGTACAACAGATATTTAAGAGCATTAAAAAAAACATCTGATGAATTTAAAACAGAAAACTTGTATAACTATATAGTGCCAAGTTCTTTCTTGACCAGATATATCTGCAACTCCCATATTTGTCCATCTTAGTTTTTCTAGAGTTCTTTCTAAGTAAGTAAAAACTGTGCGGTCCTTCTTTCAGCCAGCAGACCCGCAGTGTGTAGCAACGGGTGTGGGAGAAGAGCCGATCTAGCGCTACTCTCTGAATAAACACTGATGTGTGTGGCACATTCACATTAGAGCACAGGTGTCAAACTCCAGTCCTGGAGGGCCACTGCCCTGCAAGTTTTAGATGTGCCTCTACTGCACCACACCTGAATAGAAAAATTAGGTCATTAAGCCTCTGGAGAATTTATCTACACAAGGAGGAGGTTTCATTAAGCCATTTCATTACAGTGTCTTGTACCTGTGGCACATCTAAAAACTGCAGGACTGTGGCCCTTGAGGACTGGAGTTTGACACCCCTGCATTAGAGGGATAATAAACCAAAAAAAAAAAAGTGATATAGCAGTCTTTTTTTCTAATTCACTTAAGGAAATCTTTGTGTATCAAAAATAGGCTGGGTCTCTAACCAGCCCGAGGATAATTTTGATTACTTGTTGTAAAGTTGTCTTTAGTTTTTGATTCAAACAACAATTTAATATTCTCACCACATGACACTTTTCTAAACGGTACAAAACATAATTTTATCATTAATAAGACCAGAAACAAAACAGTCAACCCATATCCATAAATACAAAGATTATTACTTGCCTGTTGCTTTACTTCCATTTGAAGTCTTGGTTGGATGCTTCTTTCTGCAGAGGTGTCATCAGGTTTAGATGAGAAAAGCAAGGCTCTAACTCAAGGTTAAACTCCGCCCCCAATAGAATACGAGTGACGCGTGAAATGGCCTTGCTTCTTTTTATCTTCTTGTATGCTGTGCAGTCTTAATACGAGAGTGAATGGATTTCTCTCTGATGCTTTTGTTTGTTTAATATGCTTCTTATTGGTGATTTACTTGCCTCCTCAGGGAAGGTGACTGGTGGGAGGCCCGCTCCATCAACACAGGAGAGAATGGTTACATCCCCAGCAATTATGTGGCCCCAGCCGACTCCATACAGTCTGAAGAGTGAGAAGCCAAATTACTACTACTTCAAGCATTTTCATGAAACTTTAGATTCGACTTGTTAGTCTCATGTTTACCAACTTCTTTTCTGATTTTCTTCTGATTAAGATGAAAAAATACCTGATTTGGAATGAGGAAAAACAACATATTGCTTATGTTTTTCTTATTGTTCAGTTCCTCAAGGTGTGACAACAAAATATTTTTCCTCTTTAGCTCTGACAGTTTTATTAATGCCGGATGTTTTAAACACTGGGGGGGAAAGCAGCCAATTTACTTTCACCAGACGTCTAAAAAACTCAAGTGAGCACCTGTTATCGACGGGATGCGATACCGCCTAATGAAACAACTGACTGAACTCATTGATGCGTCTGGAAATAGACTGTGCTCTGTTTTTGAAAGAAGTAAGATTGTCTAGAGCTGCAAGCTTATTTCTTATTTATAGAAATAAACAATTTTTGAAATCTCTAAATATTTATTAGATCGGGCTATAAGCAGTAGTGCCTGGAGCATGCACAATATTTACTCGCTACCTGCGTATGAGAAGCACAAAAAAACATTCAGATCCATTTTTAATACGGCATGAACTAGACAGGTGTCCAGCTTTCAGACATTGCATCACAAATGCGTTGTTCTTCTGTTGATAAGAACGTCTCGCAATCGTCTACAGTTTGTTCAAGTTTCTGACACCCTTCCCCCTCTTCCGCAGGTGGTACTTTGGGAAATTGAGCCGAAAAGACACTGAGCGTCTCTTATTGCTACCAGGAAATGAGAGGGGTACTTTCTTAATAAGAGAGAGCGAAACAACAAAAGGTAACATAATGCATTCAAAAAGAAACTAGGCAAAGAAAGACCTTTATATCTCTAGTTGGTTTAAATGCAATGAATTTTTTGACTCTTCTGAAAGTCTGCATGTGAAAGGGTTAAATGCTGATGTCCCACTCATAAAGCTAAACATTGATTTCTTTTTCCTTCTGAATTTCTGTAAATGTTTAGATTAAATTTAGAAATGCAAACTTCCTCCTCTTACATCTGGCAACATGCATTGCTCCAGTATTTATCCATTTTTTCTGAGATCCACACTTAACTTCATGTCTTTGGATTTTAAAGGAGCCTACTCTCTCTCTTTACGTGACTGGGACGAGACAAAGGGAGACAACGTCAAACACTACAAGATCCGCAAGCTGGATAATGGGGGTTATTACATTACTACACGAGCGCAGTTTATGTCACTACAGATGCTGGTGAAACATTACACAGGTATGCTGCCTTGTAAAACATTTTTCTCAGGTAGCCATTTCACAAATATTTGTTTCCTTTGTGAACAGAACTCTTGGGTTAAATTGCTTTTTCTTCCAACCTGTCATGTCTTGTGTTTGTCGGTTGTGTAACCAGGATATGAATGTAATTAGTGAAACTGGGCGGTGTTCTTGTTTTAAGTGCTGGCAAGGAAGGAAAGACATGAGCAATGGTCTTGGAGAGGGAATGTTATTTTGCACCTGCCATAGATTGAGGTCATATTTAAATAGTTCAGACTCCCTCCATCTGTAGAGGAAAATATTATTCACATGTAGAAATTGTATGAAACCCTGAACATTTTATCAGGAAAGAATAAAAAATAAACCACGAAATGCTTAAAGATAAGACAAGAGCTGGTGACAGAATTTTATTAGTATATTAAGGGTGTTGAGGGGTTATAAATGTGCAAAGCAAAATGGGATTAAAAGAGTTACCACTGGAATGCATCTTAAAAATGGAATGTCAAAATGATTCGGGTTGGTAAAGTCGCATTCCTCATGACACAGTGTTGGATTTAATAAAACAGAATTACACAAACAGGGAAGAACTTTTTTAAAATGATCAGACATTTTAGTGGTACTTCAAAAAGTTGTTAAAGTCATGGCTAGTCATGTTGATCATTTTCTATGAACTGAAGCAATTCTGAAAAGAAGACAATGTAAAAATTCTTCTAAAACTAGACTGAATTTCATAAAAAAGATTCTTATTTGAAGTTATTTTATTGTAGAAGTGTATTTCTAGTCACAAAGGTTGTGTTCTCGTTGGTGCTGTGTCACACAGTAAATCCCAAAAGTATTCATATGCCTGACAGAACCCCAACTTTAACCTGATGAAGAATCTGTGGCAAGAGCTAAAGAGAACTCATCACCAATGATAAGCAATAAATATTTATTGGTCAGAAGTTATAAGAAGAGTTTGGTTGTTTTTTTCTGACTGAAGATTTTTTTTTTTTAATTTTCCCCCCAAAAGTAACAGTCCTTCAGCATAGTTTTATTGGCTTTTAAGAGATGTCTGTCTCATTTTCTACAAGACCCAAAAATTTGTGGTTGAAAACTTTAAATCTTACATGTTACAAATTTGTAATGAGCAGAATATCTTCTTAACATCATTGCCCCAAAAGCAAATCATGTGATGCTAAGATAAATGTTTAAAATGCATCTTTTGATCTGCACAGAGTTGATGAGCAGTCAGCCTCTTCTAAAAAAATCCCCATTGGTTTGTTACAAGAAAGCTTGACAGCATGGCAGAATGTTAACGCATGTACTACAAAGAGTTTATTGAAAATTCAAAAATTATATATATTGATGTCTGGTCATTTAAAAAAAAAAGTTTCAAGTAATAAATACTAACTGTGTTCAAAATTCTGTACTCCTTCATATCGCTCTAAATCATTTTTGATCTCCTGGCAGAAGCCAATTTAAAGAGAGCGGTTATATTGAGGATTTAATTCATTTGTCAGATAATGAATACGACTTGTTGGTTTTCCACCTTTCTCACAATTAAATAAAAAAAATGCATGTGCTTAAGTTCTGTTTTATCCAATTTGATTATTGTTCCATTAGTCTATCATGACTGTTTTATAACTCCAGCCTGTTTGTCTTATTTTATTTTTTTTCCCAGAACATGTGGACGGTCTGTGCTACAAGCTGACCACTGTGTGCCCGACGGTGAAGCCGCAAACTCAGGGACTTGCTAAAGATGCCTGGGAAATCCCCCGAGAGTCCCTCCGATTGGATGTCAAACTGGGACAGGGCTGCTTCGGGGAAGTCTGGATGGGTAAGGCGCAGATTACACTGCACTCAAGCATAAGGCTGAATGTCAGAGATTAATTGAGTAAACTGTGATGTGCCTGAGCTTACTGTAAATACATTTGGTACTTACCGTAGAGCAAGTGACTCAGCTAGAGGCTTTCTCCTGGCTTCTGGAGGCGGGTTTGAGAGGAATATGTCAGTAGCTGCTTTTCTTAGCTCAGTGGAGTATTTTTACCGTAAATAGTCAGCTGAAAGTGAAAAAAGTAACTTTTGTAAATATTCACAGCAAACTTTTATAGAGTGCTTTTTCACCCAAGCTTTTTCAATCTCTCTGATTTATTCATTTCGGTGTACAGTTCCATAAATACCATTGCTTTTGTCAGTGTTGCACATGAGATTAAAACACATCAGCTTTGCTGTCCAAGTGGACACTTGTTCATTTGCAGATTCACTCTACTAATGGATGTTTCTGTGTAACATAACTCCAAATTATTCGCAGAATATTCGCGTATTTTTGCTTGGAGCACATCTACAATTTTGGTAATGAAATATACCTTGACATAGGCACAGTGCTACCTTCCTTGCTAGTGGCTGGCATTTGCAAAGCAGCACATGATGCTTCCATCGCTACAGCATGATGCTGGCAGTGGGGTGTTCAGAGTGATGGTTCACACATTTATCTGCTAAAACCACGTTTCAGTCATTAACTGCTAAGTTTCTTTCCGATTTGTTCTGTAGGACACAAAGGGATTCATTTGTTTCCACAGCCCTTAACTATTCATGTTGTACTGCCCATGTCAGCAACACTTGAGGATAAATCTACTTAGTGGTATTGATACTCGACACTTGGCTTATGAATAAATAAAGAAGGCAAATAGCTTTGTTGGCATACAGTAACACAGCCATTAGGGCTTACACACAGAGATAAAGATCCTCTTTACATTATTCATAGCTGATGCAGTTTTAATGTGAAACACGGTTGGCGTGTGTAAACTCTGTTTAATTGGTGTGTGTCAGTAATGAAGCTGATCATCATGCTGCTTCACCAGCCCACATACTGAAGGCTGATTTTTGATAGCTGTTGGCTCTTTTTGTGACAGAGTTCTGTAACCACAGGTCACGTCATACGCTTCATTTCTCCAGCCTACATTTCAGACAGGCCCCTCTGAGCGAATGCGACTCTTGTCTTTAACCGAGGCTGGCCTGCAGCAAGCCACGACATGCGAGTCTCTGCTCGCATGTCGATTCCGGCTCATAATCCCAGGAATTTCATTCTGCCTCTTCCTGCTCTGTTTGCTCAGGATTTTTCCTGCTCTGCTACAACTTTTTACTGTCAATCTTCTTTACGCTTCTGGAGCATTTGTACTATCACTCCGATTTCAGATGGCATGCTGAGTGTATTTTGCCCTACTTTGTCCTTCAGAGTTTGGTCAGTATGAGTCATCTATAAAGGCCAGCCTCGGCTCATTGTACGCAAGCAGGGCATGAGTAAGTTGGACCCAACCAGGAAGTGGCTGATGTTTTTTTGTGCACATGGGAGAACTCCCAGAAATGAGCAATATCAAAGGATCATATTAAGTCATTTTATGTGCCTCATAGGAAAATGTTATTGATTATGTTTTGTTTGTTTTGTTTTTTTTTACCCAAGGCACATGGAATGGAACCACTAAAGTGGCAATCAAGACGCTGAAACAAGGGACCATGTCCCCAGAGGCATTCCTGGAGGAAGCTCAGATCATGAAGAAACTCAGACACGATAAGCTGGTGCCACTTTACGCCGTGGTGTCTCAGGAGCCCATTTACATTGTCACTGAGTTCATGGGTAAAGGTAAGCAGAGTTCAATGGCATAAGTTGGAAAATGTTATAGCAGATTTTGATAAACCTTGCAGATTTTTCTACCGAACCATAATTTTTTTTATAAAGTGACATATTTGCCTCCTTTAAAAATATGTTTCATAAAACAGTTAGTTCAAGAAAGAAACTTACTGTATAAAAAGGTGTGTAGCTACTTTTTTGTCTCTCTGACAATTCAGAATAGACTTTTAGGTCAGTTAGCATTAGCAACATTAATTAGGTTTGCTTAATACCAGAATGAGGACATATTGTTCAAAACATCTTTTAGCTTTGTCCAAATTCAGAAGTTTATATGCACTAAAAAGACTTAAAACAAAAGTTAGAAATCTCACGTAAAGCTTAGACTTGATCATAGTGGGAAACAAATACAACTACATAGTGGCAAACTACAGTAGTTCGCTAGTTTGTACATTGCGAACTGGAAGGTTGTTGCTACATTGTGAAAAAGAGCAAGACTTTCCCTCCTTTCAAACAAACATCTGGACGTTGGCATAAATGATGTTTGTCTGATATTTTTTTTTACTCAGAGTTTGCCCTTGCCACTTTGACTTCATATCCGCAGGGATTTTGCCAGCACAGCATTTCTAAATGGTGTCCTCATCAGTTGGAGCACTGCTGACGGCATGCGCTCCCTCATTGACCATATGGCTAACTCAGATATAACAGTGGTTGTTTTAATGCAAAGCGACAGTTTATTCTTAACAGCATCATTTTATTCTGCAAATAGGCTGAATGTGATGTATTCCAGACTGTGGATTGACCAGCTGGTGATTGCTTCTACATGTTTTTTTTTATTTTCCCCCTCCGTCTTGCACATTTATTTTGCCAACCAGTCATTACACAATAAATCTCAATCAGTCCTGACAGATTGTCCTTGCTTAAAGGTGACACTTCCTCCCTCCAGCAGACGGTTTTTGCTCTGATTAAGCAGGAACACTTCCCATACATGGTGTGCAAAATTTATTGTTAGTTTCAAAAGGGAAATATATGTAAGGTGTAAAAATTTGCTGCATAGAAATAGTTTTCACCAGTATCTACACACATAAAATAAAAAATCTTTCCTATATTTATGAACACAACTGCATTACCAACAATAAAACTCTCAAACTGTAAGTCATATAACATAATTTTTGGAAGTTGAATAACCTGTACTGTATTGTGTTTTCTCTGCCTCAGTCTTAACAGAAGCCAATTTAATGTTGGTGATTAACTTCTTATTTAAATCTGTTTTGCTTTTCTAAATGACTGCTGCAGAACATTCTCACACCTTTGAGACTTGAAGATCAAGCAAAATTTATTTATAAAAGGTGTGGTTTTCTTTGCTAAAATAACCTCTTAACATATAAGTAGAAAATCATTTTAAACATTTTCCCACATATAATAATTGTTTTGTGCTGCATAACCTTCCATCAGTGTAACTCATGATCATTAAGTTGGATTTAATGTTTTAGTTACAAAGTAAAAGAAAAGTAGATTTCTTTTTTAGTTGCCAAGATCCATATGAGGATTGAGATTAGTGGGAACAAAAGTCCCACATTATCTGTGCCAAAACATTCATGCCTCCTCAGAGTGGGTCTGTTTGCCATATATTTTGTGGTTGGTGCAGAGACTCCTGCGACATTAGCTATGTGCACACAGGTTTGTTGATTCTCCTTAACTGTAGTGTTTTTTTGTTGTTGTTTTTTTTGCTTTTTACTTCTGACAGGTAGTTTGCTGGACTTTCTGAAAGAAGGAGATGGAAAACATCTGAAGCTTCCACAGCTGGTGGACATGGCTTCACAGGTACGCTAAATAAGACATTTAATTATATAAAATTCTTGCCTGCTCAGCTGCAAACATCATGAAGGGGAGGATTTTTATGCTATAGAAATGAATCAACTGTACAAAACCAGTGAAATGTGGTGTTGGCAGTATTATGGGGTATTCCTCACATTGACATGTCCTCCCATTATTTTGTGCTGCACATCCTAGATCGCAGACGGCATGGCCTTCATTGAGAGAATGAACTACATCCACAGGGACCTCAGAGCCGCCAACATTTTAGTGGCGGACAACCTGGTCTGTAAGATCGCAGACTTTGGTTTGGCTCGGCTCATAGAGGACAACGAGTACACGGCTCGTCAAGGTGCGTGTTTGGACCGTCATGCCACTGGTGCACTCAACATGGTTGCTGATGTATTTTTAAGACCATCTTTTAACACCTTTGAAAGACTGCTTTAGATTATTACACATAAGGGTTGGGTAAGACCAGGAAGCCACTAATCTGCACCTTCTGGATGCTTCCCTTCTCAACAGAATCCATGATGGGATTTAAAAAGTGAAATCAGACCCAATTCTGCATCCCTAGCAGAGCTCTCTTTGGGGTAGATTTCTTTCTGCTTCTGTCTGATTTGGTGCTGGTTCCATCAGCAGAACCAGCAGCAGCTAAACATTCAAACCAAACTCATCCAGGAAGTTTCTCATGGTTACTAAAAGAATGTTGGTTCTCTTTTAAGTTGCTAAAGAACTTTTGTCCAATTATTAAGGATGTGATATATATGTGTGTATTAGAGCCTGTATTTGAAATGTGGCATCAATCTGGAATAGATAAAAATGTGCAGTGAATTCAAAAGTGGGACCAATAGAGCTGCATGTTGTATATAATCATCCCACCATGAAAAATGGTAGGAGTGAAATGATACCTGTCTTAATTTTTCTTCTTTTTTTATTATTATTCTTGTACAATTATCTCTTTTTTTGATCTCATGCTTAAAATTTTAACGTAATCTTTTTTCTTTTTTTTTTCCCAGGTGCTAAATTCCCCATCAAGTGGACGGCCCCAGAAGCTGCTTTGTACGGTCGCTTCACAATCAAATCAGACGTGTGGTCGTTTGGAATACTACTGACAGAGCTGGTAACAAAGGGCAGAGTTCCATATCCAGGTAAGCAGAACATGGAGGTTCACACACATGAAAGATGTCTTATAAGGATGTGCTGCTTCTGGATCCCGTCCCCCTTCATATTTTAATTCTGTCAATTAAATCTTTTATTATCTCCCCTGTGTGGATCAGAATAGAAATGGGTTTAACTGGTTTGAGTCAAAGCCAGTGTCCTGTGACTTGTCAGTCAAGGGAAAATCCCTCCACCAATGTGATCTCTTTCTCCCAGTTGGAGCACGCTGAGCTCGGCTGTCTGTATGGGCTTTTATCAGCGTTCTGAATGCACCACCAGGTCAGCCTGCCAGACCATCTGGCTACGGTGGCTTTGCTTTCACTTCAAATCATTCAGTTTAATTAATTCTGCCCTTGTTTCCTTTTTAAGCCATGTGATGTGCACTTATTTTTTTTTTCTTTTTTGTGTGTAGGACGGGGGTTAATTTTTTAATCCAATGTTCTGATGCAGATGTTGAATGGGATCATGACATTGTTTCCTCTTTAAATTACCTTTGTCGTAATAAATATATCTAAACATGGATGACCAAACATTTAATTAGGAGTTCAGGTTTTAAGATGAAAGCCATAAATCATGCTAACACTGTAGCATCCGGCATACCACTGGGCTATCGTATCCCAGAATCAGCAGCTGCTCTGAGCCCTGCCGCTCTCTCTCCCAGTGCGAGATAATCTGATCCCCACTCTCCCACAGCGGAGCGGAGAGGAGGGGGATGAGGCCGCGGCTGTGCCACTGATTCTGTCATAACCTCTTTTAGCTGCAGTTGAGCTCCCAGCGGAGCGGTCTCTGTGCCATGTCACAGAGTTCAGCATCGCTGTCTTCCTGTCTCAGAGCGGAATCCACAGCTCAAGGATAAAGCAGCGCTGATTGGCATTCTGCTTGACACCAATGCTGGTGGTGACAAATGGCAGCATGTTAACCACTCTGGGGCATCTATGCCAACACTCCTAACAATGTCTTTGGTCTGTCAGAGCTGCTGCTTTAAAAGTTTACTGCAGGTCTCTCAGGAAATAACAGCCCAGCTTCCTGTCAGTTTCTGAAACTCTCCTTCTTAAAACAGTGGTTTCTGTGGCAATTTCTCTAGGCAGTTGACAGAAGTACAACATGCTGTGTTTATCATCTAATCAAATAAGTCTTCTTGACATTATAAAATTTTCCATGTTTTCTCTGACTATTTGAGGGTAGTGGTAATACGGATTTGAATAACATGTGTTGGCCAAATTTTTCCCTCCCCACAACTAATCTTTTTTCCTGCTTCTGCTCCACATTTTTTTGTTTTTTCTCTGTCTGAGATCTTTACCATCTTTACTGCTGGTCAGTCTTCTTATACAGTGTTTTATAAAAGCATACCAAAAAAGTTTTTTATGTTTTTACATAGAATAGAATAGAAGTACTTTATTCATCCCAGCAGGGAAATTACTTTGCAGTTACAGCATAGAGACAAGACAAGACAAGAGACAAGACACAATAACAACGTCCGGGTGTTTAGTCTGGAGTTTGGCTGACAAAACTTCCAAGTATTTTATTGAGATTTTATTTGACAGACCAACACAAAGTAGTCCATAACCTTTGAAGGGGAAAGAAAATGACTTTCTTTCAATGCGATCATACCTTTTTGGGCATGTCTCTACTGGTCTCAATATTGAAATCTTGCCTATTCTTGATTAACATGAGCAGTGTACATCCAGCGATTTTATTATTTTTCTTTTTCAATCTTGCCAAATTGAATTGAATTTATGTCTGGTTGTTCTAGGACATGAACAACTGGACTCTGAGTAGAATGTAGAAAATTACATAAAATGTTTGGTTCTTAAAGTGGGTCTGAAACATCCCTCAAGTGTATATAAACTGATGAATGGTTAAGCTTGAGTTTTGGGGCAGACAGCTACCCAGAACCATCAAATTGGCCAAATGACCAACTCTGGGTTTGGGGGTACAGTAGTGATTGGACTAACCAACTTTGATACCATTCAAATCTCTTAATTAAACCCCAAATTTCCCAACCCCGAGATTCCCCAAACAACACTAGAAGTGCAAGCCTTATTTACTAGAATGTATTTTCTCTATACTCAAATTTTGATTCTGTTTTTCTCAAGGTATGGTGAACAGAGAGGTACTGGAGCAGGTAGATCGCGGTTACCGCATGCCCTGCCCCCAGGGCTGCCCAGAGTCGCTGCATGAGATGATGAGGCAGTGCTGGAAGAAGGAGCCAGACGAAAGGCCGACGTTCGAATACATCCAGTCCTTCCTGGAAGACTACTTTACAGCTACGGAGCCACTATACCAGCCTGGGGACAACCTTTAATCCTGGGATTTAGGTTAAACTCTAAGGTACATTGGTGGAGATCAAAAAAATGTTTTACACTAAAATAGCAATTAAAAAGTAGGCCATGACAACATTGGCCTCTGAAAATGATTGTCCCTGATGTACAATGGGACCAAGTGTGCAAATGGGTATATTACGCTCTGGGAAACTATCAGAATAAATTCATGCGAGCTGGCCACAACACTGTGATACAGACAGATGGAGGTGTTTTTTTTTTTTTTTTCCTCTCTAAACTTTTTAAATGATGGCTTTCTCCCACCTTCTTACAATTTCCCTCTTTTTATTAAGTCAGATTTTTTTAATCTGAATCCAGATCTTTTATATGAACTATCGTTTGGTTTGAATCCGTAAGTGGATTAAGGACGTCTTTCTAAGCGACCAATAACTGGTTAACTTGAGTATGTGATATGAGTGTAAAGCATGTGGCTAATTAAATAAAAAGGTCTGCTGAATGGATGTAAGAATGTACTGAGAGATCAAAGCTGATGCACATACAGTTTATATTAAAAACATATTTTTAGCAGGTGTGATCAGATGGACAATTCAGGATAAGAGATCGGTTTTATATGATTTTTAACTTGAACTGAAAACTCAGTTTTTCCTTTTGCCTTTCTTTTTTTGTCATTTTAATTTGGTAATCCTAAAACAACATTTTGATCATTTACATAGATTTTTTTTTTTTTTTTTTTAAAAAGAACAATTTCTATAAATGAACTTTAAACTGCAATTAGGGAAAGAAATTATCTGATTTAATTTGTCAAATTGTGTTGTTTGGTGGATAACTCCACTAATAAACTTTTTTTTTTTCTTTTTTTACTTTGAGTTGCTCACAATTAAATAACAGTTTCAGGAATCTAATTAATTAGCAACATACAGGGAAGACTTTTGGTAAATGTGTAAAAAAGAATAACTCAAATAAGTTTAGCTCTTTTATTTGTTTTTATTAATATATATTTCTAGTTGGTATTGAATTTCTAATTGACAATTTATGACATCCTATGTGGAGCGGATTCAGGAATTTACATTTTGTGGCTCCCCTAAATATACCTAACAAATTTATTTAATTTTAAAAGTCACATTTATTTATTTATTTTAAATAAATGATGTACTTTTTAAATTGATCAAAATGTTGAGGAACATTTTAGTTTTAGCTAATATGTTCGTGTTGTTTTTTTGTTTTGTTTTGTGGCATATAACTACATTTTTAATAAACTCTCTTCAAAATGGGAAAAGTAAGTGAACATGCCAGTTGTACCTTGGTTACTTATTGTAACCAAGGTACAAATTGGTTACAATAAGTCACATGTATGCTCTTAGCAAAATCTACAGTCAAAGCAAAGTTTAAAATAACAGAAACTGATGCAGGTTTATCATTCCACTTCCACACAGCGAGGAGGATGGGAACGGAGGTTAAAAAATAGAAATCTTCAAATTCTACTGTTAAACTACAGCTAGTATGAAAATATGGTACTGCAAATAAAAGATGAACTTATTTTGAGCTTTTTTACACATATGTGAGGAGGTTCTGTACTTGAGTATGTGACATTTGCCTCCACTTTCACACTCATAACCTAATCTAATAAAACTCGGATAACACAAGCACATAACAGAGACTATGGCTGAGCCATGGCTTAGTTCTTTAATAAATAATACATATGTCAAAATTTGTTTAAATTCTCACAGGTACAGAATCCTTGAAAGTATGAGAAATTAGACAATATTGAAGATGTGAATTTTTTTTTCTTTCTGTGCATCATTCATGTAAGAGATTGTCCCTTAAGAGTGAGACCTGATCTAGTGTGGGTACACATGATGAAAATGAAAGTTATGAGAATGTTAACTAATATGATTTTGTACAGAATAAAATGATAAACTAAATGTTACATGTAGCTTTCATGTGTTTAACATCCACTAAAAAATTCAGAAAGTGTCTCATTTCACTTGGTCTGTGAATAGAACATATTTTGTGAAGTTACACTATTTAACAAGAAGAAAACTTGAAAGAGTCTGATAGATCTTGGCTACAGCTGTAGTGTCTTCGGATATCAACACGAAGATGTTTACTACTATGAAGTGCGGAAAATAAAGAAGACGGAGCAGTGTTACGCATCTTCAATCCTGTTGGGGAAACAGAACGTACTGTAAGCAACAGAGCAAGAATGTCAAGAGTTTATGGTTTATATGGTATCAAAGAAGTGGACCACATTGCTAAAGCTGAGCCGTTAAGTGAGACTCACCTGACCATCTCCTTGTACTTGTCCAGAGCCTCCTGGGCCACGTACTGGATGAAAGCTGGATTGTGCAGCTCCAGCTCCCCAGGGATGTTGAGTGTGAGTGGGGGAGAGTTCAGGACGTTTACTTCCACCTTAGTCTCAGTGGCAGACATATTCTGCTCCTCGTGGCTCTCTGGTGCCACCTAGAGAAAAGAAAAGGTAATTGCATTTTCTCTTGCAGACACAGATGCATCCCCTTTTTTAGTTCAGGATATCAATAAAAATGTTTCTTTAATAAATTTGGAACAGAAACACATTCTGATAAAGCTGGTAATCTTCAGCCTGCGATTTCAGCTCTGTGAAGCCTAATCATCACATATTGTGATATTTCAAGTCTTTGCTTCTGTTAATGCTGATGATTAAGGTTAATAGCTAATGAAAATAGTGAAATTCATCTTAGAGAATTTAAATATTACATAAGACTAATAACAGAAGATTTGAAAGGAAATGTTGCTTTACAGTTTAACTTTTGCACATATTACAGTAGGGACACAGTCAGATTGTGGGTCTGCTGAGATTTTTGAGAAAACCTCTGCTTTAAATGTGGCCTTCAGCTGTTCTGCATTGTTGGCTCTGATGTTTCATTTCCCTTTTGACAAGACTTCATAGATTCTCTCTGGGAAACAACATAAAATGTAAAATTCCCTGACTGATGGGTGCACTTTCTTTGGACGTGTTGCAACATCGTAGTGAACCAACACCAGCTGATGATTTGTTGCCCTAAAGCAGTGGTCCCCAAACTACGGCCCGCGGGCCAGATGCGGCCCGCCTCCACATTTGGTCCGGCCCCCTGAACAATACCAGAGTATTTTCATATATGTGCATTTTTATTTGATAAGTTGGACTTTTGCAATAAAATGTTCCTTAGTAATGAACTTTATTTATTATTAACTATTAGTTAGTAACTATTTTATACATGCATATAATTGACCCTATCCCTTTTTTTTTTATGTGGAGAACCCAGTGTTATTTGGTTATTATTTATTTCATAAATAGTGTTATTTCCTGACTTTTGTTCTCTGAAGAATCCAGAAAAGGTTATTTGATTGTGCTTTCTGAAAAACAATACATTTTTATGTTTAGCACTCTTACAATCGTCACACTTTTTCTGTTACAAACTGACCCCGGCTCCCCATCAGAGAAGGGACAAGTTATGTGGCCCTCACAGGAGAAAGTTTGGGGACCCCTGCCCTAAAGTGTGGACACTTCACACTGAGCAAAGAACAGCTTGGATTCTGTACTTCTGCACTCTTCCTCCAGACTCCGGGATGTTGTCTAGATAAGAGGGTAAATTTATTTTGATATTACAGAAGGACGTTGAACCACTGAGGAGGAGTCCACTCCTTTTTTCTTAACTAAAGTGAGATGCTTCTCATGTTGCTTCTGCTTTGAAGGGACGAATGGCACTGGAAATGCAGCAGTTATAGCAAATATTTTAGATACAGTGACTCTTACAGCTCTGTAGAAAATATCTAATGAATTCAGCAGCACAAATTAAAATTGCTTGTAGGGGTACAATCAAAGCTGCAAAGAATGCAGGGTATAGATTTGTAGGAGTTGTTAAAGAGTAAGCATGTCTGTTATTCTTGATATTCGTGCACCTTTGTCCACCACAGGTTCTCCTTCCACTAAACGTTTTGTCATGTTTGTATGCAGCATCTGGGAGCAGCTAACGTCTTTACCAATGAGCTTCCGGATGATGTCTGATTGTTTTGTCTTCCCTATGGTTTTCAGATTTTTACCTGTTAAATTGAATTGCTGAAATAAGTTCACTTATGGAACATGGAGAAAACTTGATCCAATACATATTCACAGCTTATTCAGTTATACTTTTGCCTCCTCTGGTTTGTTGCGTGTTTTTGTCAACTCTGCCTACTCACCATTGTGATGCGGAAAACATTTTGAGGAGTGCTGCTGTTGCTCACAGCCTGAGCCACCCAGCTGAACTCGGCTGCCATGTTGGTCAGCCACTTGACCGTCTCGTCGGTGTGATGCTGGACAATGGACAAGATCTCATCATATTGCTGTTTGGAGATATCCAGCAGCTGGGATATTTCATCCAGCTCCACATGCAGTTCACGGACACCGGTGCACTCTGTGGTGAAATGAAAACATGAGCTGTGGTGTGTAAAGGTGTCAGCTGGACAAAAATAATACATTTTGAGTGAATAGGCGATTCACCTGTGAGCAAAGCTCCCTGGCAGGCCTCACACTTGTTCTGCAGCTGCCAGCACTCTGATGTCTGCCTGCGAAGGTCTTTGCACAGCCTCCTGTTCTGCAGGAAGCGAGGGAAGCTTTTTATCTCTGGACAAAAGTGAAAAATGTGCATATAATTACATCCACACAACTCTGGTCCAATGGCACATGTATGGCATCGGCTACGTGAAAAGACTTGAGTTACCTTTCTTAGTCTCCTCCTCCACAGTCTGATGGATATCATCAAACACCTGGGTAACCACAGCTCCAAACTCCTCCACCACGCTCTTTCCAAAGTCAAAGAATGACTCCAGCACCTCCTCCAGCCCAACGCCCTGCAGGAAGCCGGAGTCGCGCCCAGGGTAGTATGGATCGGAAGCGCTTTCCTCTGACAGTTCATTGGTGTTGTTCAGGAAAGCCTTCTGAAGGACTCCGTCAAGCCTGCTGCTCATCCTGGAGACCAAAGCGATGCTGCAGTTCACCAAGGTCCCCACCTTGCTCATAACTCGCTTGAAAGAATTCTCAATCTGAACTACATCTGGTTCTGATTCATCAGGACTTTGGTTCACCAAGATGTCGCCTGCCTCCAGAGGGCGCTCTCTTGGACCAAAGCGTCTGGAGACTCTTTGGAAAAAGGATTCAACCTGCAACACATGAATGTTATGGCAGTTCCAGTATTTGACCGCTATCCTCCCTTGTAGCTTGAGGGTTGTGAGATGATTGCCAGGGTTATGGAGAGATTATTTAACAACTGGGATAGGAGGCAGTTATCTGAAAGTGGTAAAAATATGGCATGCTACAAACCTAACGTGAAATAATCGTCCACGTAAATATAGACACCAAACAAGGAGAGCATTGTATAAGCATCCAAGGTCTCTTTGTTTACTAAATTTCATATATCATGCAATTAAAATCATAAGATACATTGAAGCTTGTGGTTGCATTGTGGCTACACAAAAAAGACAGAAATTTCATACTTTAATATATCATAATTTTCTTTGCAAATGCAGAGAAAATTGAGTTAAAATCTGAATTTATTGAAACTGTGTTGGGCCCCTATCTGTGGTTGTTTAATGTCTCGTCTTTGTGGGTAAATGAGGAAATTATTGGTTGTCTGTCTCCATTGTCACATTATTTTATGATCCGTTTATGAACTGGATCTAACATAAGGAAGACTAGCTTGTATTTTATATTATTTCTTCTCTGGTGGACACTGCAGTTACACCTTCCAGGCCTCTAAAGACCAAAGAAAACAACTTGTGAGGTAAACTAAGTACTCTGATTTTGCTCAGCAGGACAGCTAGTCATAAATGGAAACTCCTGATTATAAAAGAGCTTGTATTGTCATGCTGCAGGGTTTTTAAGTAAGCGATTACTAGCTGCTCAGTTATGTTCCAAAGCAAAATAGAAGGTCTCAACCCAACTTCTTAATTCTTTTTTGACATTGTAAGAAGAAGGTTGTCATACCTTACTGCGGAAAGAAGCAAAGCCCCTGCGGCAAGTGGAGGTGTAGAAGGTTTTACATGCATCCTCCAGACAGGGTCTACATTCCTCCCACTCTGACTGCAGGGAGTCTTTGCACTGCTCCTCCGCCTCCTCCAGCTTCTCACTCACATCCTTTGCTAGCTGGGCTGCCCCCTGGTGGGAGAAGTGAAAGCTTGTAACATATTTTCATCGTGTTTGAATATTTTTTTTTTCTCATTTATGTCAGGCAAGTTCTCTCGCCTTCTTCTTCTCACTGCTGTGCTTCAGAGAGTTCATGAGGTGCTCATGCTTCTGCTCATTCCTCCACATCACCTCCCTCATCTGCTTCACGCCATACAGCGCTCTTTTCATCTCCTCATTCACAAGCTTCTCACCATCCTCTGACAGCTCTGAGACAAAAATTGAACACGTTGCAATACTGTATTTCCTTTTCTCACACTTACAAAAATTTGAAATGTGTGAACCGATTTTAAAGGAATATTTGGAACATACAGTATGTCTTTCTTTGTCTGGATTGAAACAGGAATTGGAAAAGATTCTGACTTGCCAACTTACGTTTTAAGATGTCCTCTGAGAAGACATTCATTTGGTCAGCGTCTGCAAAACTAAAGACACATGATGCAGCGACGAGAGTCGTCAAAGTGAGAAGGAACTTCATTCTTAGTGGCGATTTGTGATGTGACTCAGATCAGTCTGAAACAGAAAAGAGAAGTTTTTTTTATTCATTTATTTTATTTTATTTTTTGCAGGAGTTTTTTGATGACTGATACCAAAAGTCAACTTTATGCATGTCAGAGTGGTTTTTTGTTTGGGTTTTTTTTACAAATACAAATGAGAAAACACTCCTCTACTATGACACTCATTAATAAAATATACTACAACTAACTGATGTGCGATGCCACCTTTATGAGTAAATGGAATCCACTTATGTGTAATTTAATCTCAGTATGAATCCGGCTGTTTTGCAAAGGTCTAAAGGGTTTGTTAGAAAACATTACGCGAAGCATTATTAAGAACAATGAGCAGATGAGTCAGGAAAAATGTTCTGGAGAAGTTTAAATAAGTGTTGGGTAATAAAACAACCTAGATGGAGTTAAATCCAGGGCAATCCTTTAGGAAAATGTTTTTGATGCTGCTAAAGAATAGACAGTAAGGTGGAGGTTCACCCTCCAGCACCAATACGAATTACACAGAATATTATATTTTATAAAGAATAGCTTGGATGAAAACATGTTTATGTGTTGGACTGGTCGAGTCAAAGTCCAGACAAAATCCAATTGAGTAAATGTCCCAAGACTTGAAAACTGATAATCACAGATGTTCTTCATCTGACCTGCCTGAGCTTGAGGGTTTACAACAAGACAGAGGATAAAACATTTTCATATTCCTTTATTTAATCAGGTAAACCCCGTTGAGATCTAGATCTCATTTTCAAGAGGGACCTGAGCAAAAATTTGCAATACATAGCAACCTGGTTACAAGATAAAGGATAAACATGCAAAGTTGGTAGAGAAAAAACACTTTCATCTGCAACTTTTGTAAAATATGCTCTTTAACAAGAATTGATTCATGAAGGTTGAATAGAAATGCAGGTTGTTTGTAAAAGAAAACACACACACACAAGCCCACACACACACACACATATATATATATATATATATATATATATATAAACCATGTAATGTCCCCCTTTTATTTCACAAATATCCATTAATTAGTGTCACTTAAAATCCTAATAACATACAATGAACTTTATGGTTATCTATCCTTTGCCTAAACCGCAGGGTTGCAGGTTGGTGCTAATCTCCAGCAGTCATTGGGTGAGAGATGTGGAACATCCTGGACTGGTCTTTGCGGTTTTGACATTACAAAATATGGGGGAAAAAATCTAGACTTGTTAATACTTTTGTCACTTGTTTTAAATCTGATAGAAGTAATAGGGTTTTAACTTGACTGTAATTTAACGCAAGAGGCACTTATCAAATCTGCCACTAGGTGGTGCTACACATTTGCTCACAAAGTAAAGTTACTTGGAAATTCTTTTCTGGTTTGATCACACATGAACATTTCTGTTTATAGTTTTCAAGAGCAAAACTATTAAAAAATTAATTGGTAATAAATGAATTCTTCTGATGGCAAGAAAGAAAATTACCCTGACTTTCTTGCACTTTATATTAAAGTTCCAGTTATAAGTAGAGATTAATATGTTTAGGAAGATTTAAATGGCTGCATGTCTTTCCTATTTGTAGCACTTTAAGCAAACTGAAGGTCTGTTTTTCACTGCATTTCATTTGTTCTATAACCATATTTCTTCTTTTGGCGTTCACATCTGACTGTAGTTTTTAGTCTAAGCCATACCGCAAAGAGGCCAACTTAAGTGTGTGAGCCCTGAATAGATTACATTGTTGGGTTCAACTCAGCAGGAAAACAGTGTTTACGTCAGCGACCGTCTGCTGTTTCAGGAGACCGAGCTCCATCAAGTTATGGAAATATTCAGAAAACAAGCAAACAATAAAAATTCAAAGCAAATTTTGAATATATATATATATATATACTGTATATCTTTTTTTAAAATTTTGATTCAGCATCTGAACTCCCCTATCCGCTTTGCTTTATCCCCAGTTATAGTTTGGAGTTATACAATATGGCAACCAAATGAGGATTTAATACAAGAGATGTACCCATTTGAGGCCAGGGTTTAAACTGGTTATAAAATCTGCTTGTTTAAATCCTGCTGCCATCAAATTGAACCTTTATTTATAGACTTCAGATGGCTAAAATATTAGTTGGATGTAGATGGATTAGATGGAACCAAATATTTGTAACATTTTCAAATGATAAAAAAATCCTTACTTCTAAAAGTAAGGATTTTCTTCCTTACTTTTATAAAAATCTTAGAAGCTTCTAAGATTTCTAAAAATCTTAGAAGCAAGGAAGATATCTCACTGTAAAGGAGCAGGTAAATGAGCTAATTCTTTCAAATCATGAAAAAGAGTCGGATGTACTGAAATCTCACTAAGGGAATAGGAAGTACAAGTAAAATTTACATCAGACTGAAAAATTTGGACTGAAAAAAAATTGGTCCATCAGAACTAAAACAACTCACCAGCAGAAGACTGAAGCTCTTCCTCCTTCTGATACAAAACAAAGTGTTTTGTGTGAACAGAAGTGTTTGTGTTATCTTGACCTGCTCAGATCTATTTGTGCTCGTCCTATGTGAACTTCATCCTCTTACTGTCTTTGCTTGAGGTTGATGCCCGTTAATCCACCGCTGGGCATGCTCAGAGGAAGGATTTGCGTAAGTGGTCATATCAAAGGAGCTGCTTGTTGTTCACAAAACTAATTAGTTTTTGGTCATTTGCAATGAGCATCTAGTGGCTGGAAATAGTTTTAGTTACCAAAAAATAATAAAAGATGGTTGATTTCTAAACATGTGCAGCGCTTCTGTGGCATCAGCTCTTAAATCATCTGTCAGTGGGAATCGTCGAGGTCTTGGTCCTAACAATACAAACGCTTTCAGAAGATGTTTCATCACAGTGAGCTCATCTTTATTGTTTTAGTTATTGTGGTGTTTGATGATTAATTTGTTTGGGTAAAGGAAACATTTCTAAATGAGGAAGAAATTAGATCAACAAGACGATTTTAATTTCAGATCCCAACTGATTTTCACTGCAAGGAGTTCTGGAAACCAAGAAACTACCATTGTTTGCTACTGCAAGAGCATTTCTTTGAGAAGGCTTTTCCATTTCCCAAACTTTTACCCATTTTCTTAGATTAAAGCCACAAGTTTCAATGTTTGATAGATCAACGCAAAATAGCAAATCATTCTGAAGTGGAGGAAATGTGATGCATTGTTTTTCAATTGTTTTACAAATAAGTATGTGAATAGTGTGTGAGGCAATGGTGGTCATCAGCCTCCCTTTATTTAATATCCTTAAGTTATCATCTGAGAAAGATGTAAAAGCATATGGTACAACTTCCAACTATCTACAATTACATGTCCACTTCTTAAAGTGACAGGCAAGGCAAGGAGAGTATTCATCAGCGAAACAGAAATGGCCAAGAGACTCATTGTAACACTCAAGAAACTGCAGAGATTCACAGATCAGGTGGGGTAATATGAGGACAGCAACCCTAAACATACAGCCAGAGTTACATGGAAATGGTTTGGATTGACAAACATCCTGATCAAAGCCCAGAAGACCTTCAATCTAATTGAAAATCTGTGGCAAGTCTTGAAAACTGTTGTTCACAGATAGTTATCAAGTCTGACTGAGGCTGAAGCTGTCTTGTAAAGCAGAATGATGAATAAATCTCAGTCTCTATATGTTTAAAGCTGATAGAGAAATATCCCAATATCTGATGTAAAAGACATAAACATTGACACAAGATGGCTCACCACACTTTTCAGATTTTTTATTGTGACAACAAAAACAGAAGCAACTTGTTATTTTCCTACAAGCTCAAAGTTTAGAGTCTAATATGTGTTAAGATATCACATAGAATCCCAGTAACACTCAATAAAAGTTGTGGTTGTCGTATGACAATAGAATAAAAAGTTAATGGGATGTGACTAATTTCTCAAGCCTAAACCTCTTTGCATTGACAAACCAAAAATACCAAGGATCTGTTTATCTGTAAATGATTTCAACGTATCTCCTCATCAGATTTGAATCCAATGTGTGACACAGGACAATGTTCTTAGGTTTTTCTCTGCAACTATTCCTCCTCCTCCCAAAAAAATTGTGCTCTATGCAGAGCCTGTGACCCAGAAAATTGAGTCCTTAAAGGATCATAATCAGAAGCAGACAGAACTTTAGCCCTTGCTGGCACTTTCAGCACCTGGTTCATATAACACCATAGGGAGAATATTTTACCAGATATTATCCCCTGGTCCACCTAAACCACAGAAAAGACTTTATAGTAAAACCAAGTGGTAAAAGACTGCAGGCAAGCAATTAATCACAGAGAGATCAACGTAAAACAAGAGCTTTAGGCACTAAATTGTTGAACATGATCACATTGGTATGTTTTAGTCTGGGAGACAAATAGATGAAGGACATAAACTGCTTCACAATGAACAGGGCTGATGAATGGATGTTCTTTGAGGTAAAACTGAACTGAGAAACGTTAAGTGTTGCTCAGTCAACAGAAAACTTCAGTTTGACAGGACACAGCATCCTTTGGAGCTTCATGTGGTCACATTAAACATACTGAGATGAGAAATGTGTTTTTGCTTAAAGCAGGGGCCCTCATGAGGTTATATTACAACGTTTTTGACTTCATATGAAAATGAATGTGTCGTGCTTTTTGTTTTTGATTTTAAAGTTATTCTATTTTATTCAGAACTTATTTGTCTATTCCAGTGAACTACCTAAAAAGAAATCAATCCTGGAATACGGTTCAAACAATCCACATAATCAATGCAGTTACTCAAACTACAAAACATTTTCTAACAAATGTTAAGAAATGTAAATGCGAAACAATCTCTAAAGCATATGAATGGTTAATGTAGTGTTATTAACTAAGTAATTACGAGTAATCACTTTAATCAAACTTTCAAAATGTAGTCATAGATTTGTATTATATCTACACATCATTCATTTAATTTTATCTTGAACAATATGATAAAGATTTTCTAGAACGTTTTCAAACCTGGGCCCTATCATTTATGTACTTATGTCCTGAATTTCACCACTGAGCCGCAAGAAAGGATATTTTAGTTCTGTGACTGAACCCTTTACATGTTTGGTCCCTTATTCAATTTCCCTCTTAGTTCATGACCAAACTTGAAACAGGCCAAAATAAGTGCTGCGTGTGAAAATAGTTGGCCAACATCACCGTTACATCATCATCTTTACTGCCCCCAAGTGGCCAAAGCGGAATACTAAGCTTGCACTGTGCAGGTGGACTCTATCCAGCTTAGAAAAGTAAAAGTAAAGTCAAAATAAGAACTGGAGATTACTGCTTTTTAATTCAAATTTCAAAACAAGGCTGTGCTTTTAAAAATATTTTAGAAGTGCTGCATTTTTAAGAAAATTGTTAGATCCATTTCACACCTTTTTATTTTCTCTCTTATCCAAACCTCCATGTCATACAAGTTCAAACTGTGTAATCAGAATTTGTTTGTCGTCATTAAATTTAATTATTCTCGATGTTTAAAATCACAAAGCAGCGCACGCAAAGAAAGCAGCTGTGTGCAGACGGTGCGCACAGATGTGAGGGGCTCGTGGTTTCTCCAAGCAGTGCGTGCAGCACTTCCTCTCACGTTAGGACTCCTTAAGTTTTTAAGCTCCTCTTGTTGCTGCAGCGGCAGGAGAACCACCTCAGATCCGAGTAGGACAGAGAGTCAAGCTCATCTCAGCATCTCTCTGCACTGACAGAAGCCAGGGAAATTCATATGAAGTTTGCATCATTTCAACAAAGTTCTTTTTATTTTATTGATTCATTTTTTTAATTATTTTGTTTTTTTGGCAACAATACCTGCACTGAAAGAGAAGAAAGAGAGAGCTACACAGTAGGGAAAAACACTTGGATTTGCCTCCTATTTTTTTTTTTTTTTTCTTAAATTGTTTTTCCTGCTGATAAAACGAGGACAGTGTGATACCTGCAGATTCAAGGTGCCTTATGGCAAATTCCAATGCGATGCTGGAGTGACTTCAACCAATAGATAAACAGACTCCAGCGAACCAAAATGAAAGGTAGGCTTCACTTTAATGATAACTATTAAAATTGTTTTAAATCGACCGCAGGCTTATAAACGCCACGTGTCAGTGATGACTGATCAATTGTTCCTCGCTCTCTTTTTTTTTTTTTTTTTTCTTGTCACATTTTTCTGCGCTCATTCTTTCTCCTGCTCTGGGACAAGAGGAGAGGAATGCGTGGGTTACTACTCTAACATCTGGTTTCACTTACCAAGCTTTTGCCTAAAATTGTTTTGCATCTGTCCACCGATGAACATCAGACAGAAAGGCAGATAAAAAAAAAACAGCTGTCCCAAACAGAAGTTATGCACATGACTTTAGACAAATGGCGCTTGATTATGTAGCTCTCATTCATGCACTTATTTTAAAAATTGACCCTGGCTCAGATAAATCAAGTGCTGCTGCAGGAACCGATGAGTCAGTTTTAATTCAAGCAAATTAAAAGCTTCGTTGTGGCCTCACTTGTTCTCCTGCTGCTTTTAAACACTAAAATACGTCGCATGAATCACGCTGGCGCTGATGTAAACAAAGGCTTATAATAAACTCGCCTGGATGTGAGGCTCATGTGGTTCCCTGATGTGTTGGACTTTGCTAAATAAAGACTGAGGCATGTCGTTCCCAGCCTCTCTGGGTAAGTCAGTAGGCTATGAACTTGTGGGAAATAATTAACATCCCAACAACGCTGCCCCCTTGTGGTCGTTCTCGGAAAACTGTAGATTGTGAGAATAACAACAGGGCCTTGCAAAAGTATTCACACCGCATTGAATGTTTTTACATTTTTGTCACGCTACAACCACAAATAAGAAGGGATTTAATGATACACAGTTGTTGTTGTTGTTGTTGTTGTTGTTATTTTTTGCAAATAAATATCTAAAAGAAATATGGGGCGCAGATTTCATCCCCTTTGTGTCTGTATGTTAGAGAATATTACAGAACAAACAAGCATGATGAAGACAGAGGAACACAATTGGCATAAAGTTGAGGAAAATTTTCAATTTCAAGGATTAGATTCTAAAACAAAACACCAAGCTTAGAGCTACAAAGTGCCATGTAGCTCATGGCACTTTGCTTAATCGACAGCCTGAAAATGGAGACACTATTTGTTGTATAAAGCATTTAGAGGTCATATTCCCAGTTTGCCAGGAGACATTTAGGAGACAGCAAATTCAGACGAGACAAAATTTGTTGGAAAACTAGCACTGCAACACTGAAAACACCACCACCTTTTCAAAACATGCTTGTCATGCTGTGGAGGATGGTTTTACTTAACAGGGGAAATTTAGTGTGTGAAAGTGTAAGATCCCAACACTTGGGGAAAAAATGGAAGAAAACCAGTTAGAGATTGCCAGCAGAAGAACGGTGTAACGGCTTAACATCAAACCCCAATAATGTGTTAAAGGGAACTATTTAAAATCCAGCTTTAATTATTTCACTGAAATCCATTTGAAATTCACTTGAATAGTACTGGAGATTTTCTAAAACAAAACATGTTTTGGATACAATCCTACTTTAGATTAACAGTTTTTGTTGGTCTTACAGTGGGTTAAAAGTGATTGCAGAGTTTATACACTATACTACATTATATTGCCAAAAATATCAAGATGCTTGCCACAAACACGCACATACACACATTCAGACATTCACACACAAACTGTAATGATACCTTAATCTCGATATAGACTTGGCTGGCCCCTAGCAGCTATAACAACTTCAACTTTTCTGGGAAGGCTCTTCCCAAAGTTTGTAAGTGTGTTTATTGGAATTTTTTAACATTCTTCCAGAAGTGCATGTATAAGGTTAGATGAGATGAAACCTGGTTTGTAGTTTTAACTCTAGTTTAAGATCGAAATCAGGCAGTTGAAGTTCCTCCACACCAACTTTAATCTCTCCTCTCGACCTTGCTTGGTGAATTCTCCAAACTCATTCTGAAAATTTGGATGCATAAAATTGTCTCGAATTTCTTTGTAAGCAGTAGCATTAAGACGTATTTTCACCATAACTGAAGGCCAAAGACCAACCCCTAAAAAATAATCCCAGATCATAAAACAACCGCCACAAAACTTTATACCTGGCACACCACACCCAGGCGATGGCAATTCCTTTCAACCACAAAACCCAAACTATTTGGATTGCCAGCTGTCAATGTCAACATGCATTAATACGGTGTATTAAGCATGATATCATAAAAGTGGTCTTACTTTTCTTTTAAATAGTTTGTTTTATCCGCGTTTGTGTAATGATGAAATACTTCTGAAATGTTCTGCGTTCAGATTACAGGGAAAGGTCCCTCAGTTTTGTCTGTAAAACAAATGAAATTCCCATCTGATGAAATGTTAATATTGAGCAACCTCCTGCAAAGTAGTACAGCTGTAGCCTTTATAAATTAAATCCAAACAACCTTCACTCTGATTCACATTTTTTAAGTCAGCCATTTGGAAATAAAAAGCGAAGCGTGATTTCGCCTGAATGACTCTTGAGCAGCCAGGGACGCTCATGTTGTCCAAGTGTGATACAAACACAATCATGCCGCTCATAAACATAAACCGGAAAATGTTTAGTGGAGATGTTGGGAAAGCCAAAATTCCTCCTTTGGATCTTTTACAACAGCTTGGATTATTCATATCACTCTTTAGCTCATTGTGGGGTCTGCTAAGTGGTAACTGTGATTAGAAGGTCATTTCCCAGAAACAAACAAAACCACATTTTCTCAATGGAGGCTTTTTATCCTATGAACTGTCCTGTTTTTTTCTTTCTATGATCTGTCTAGGTCATTTTGATCAAAGTTGCATAAAATAACCTTTATCAACACATAGTATTCATTTAGTTTTTTTAATGTAGCTTGTTTACAGAAATGTGAATAAAAATACTTAACCAACCATGTTAAATGACCGGCACCTCTAAAGGCTAAAACATCTATTGTTTTGTTTCATGTTTTTAAATTAAATAAATGTTTTTTTCCTTAATTTATTTTTTTCTCTGCAGACGAATTTACTGATGAAGAGGAGGTGCAGTCCTTCGGCTATAAACGGTTTGGTAAGCATTGGCTGCCTCCTTCGTTTCTAGCTTTGACCACTCTTCCAATTAGTTTAACTCCCAATGACACAATGTTAATACAAGTTATTGCAATTTAGGGGCTGTTGTGTTTTGTTTGGAGTAGATCCCACCTACACTAATCTCTGAGGTCAAACAGAAACCAGAATTTCCCAGAAACAAGCTCATTTTTGGCCTTTTCCTACATTGTTTCTTTTTCTTTTTATACGACTACTGTGTACAGTAAAAATGGAAACCACAGACTTCTGGGTGTTCCTGACCAGCTGCTGACTTTGCACTGTTTTCACAATATCAGAGTGCTTTCATTTCACTCAGTACAAAACTATTCTTTTGTGAATCAACTTTTCTACTCACTATTTCTCCGCTTGAGTGTTTTAGTTCATTCACAGCAGTGATTGCTCTGAAATGAATGACATGTTTTAGTTTCATATATTTTACTAGCAATGCAAGGTGTGTGCACCAATGATTAGGTTGAAAAATATTTCTCAGTTTTTGTTTGTTTTCTTTTAATTAATATAAGTGTATAAGTATAAGTGTACTTATAATTATAAGTGTAAAATGAAACCATTTTAATAAAAGATGAATTTATTTTTTTCTCATCCTTACCAAGTATGCTGTACATTGTTGAGGGCTCAATGCAGTGGGAGTTTTGATCTTTCAAGCAAGGCAATGTCTTTTGTCCAATTAGCCAATGCAACTTGACTAATCAGCAAAGTTGATCCAAAATTCCCGCACATCTTCTTTTGTGTAACTACCTCCTTTGGCTTGTGCTGCTGCAACTTTTGGATGATGTATTGGTTGACCCTGGGGCCTTTTGCAAAGATCAAGTTACTGCACTTGAGGTTGTTTGGTTTAAGAGGTGTTTTAGTGCTCATTTATATGTTGCTCAAGCATTAGGCACACATATGTCAAGAGGTGCGAATGCAGCAGGAATCCACAGACCATATGTCACCACATTTAGTTTATGCAGTCTTCTTGCCTGCTTGACATCTGCATGTATTGATGCTTTTAGTTTGGATTTTCTTGGTTCCAAACTAAATATTTGTCTGGCTATGGACAACTTCACGTCACCAAAATGGGATTAATGCATTTGTTATTTATTTTGAGCATATGTATGTTTCATGTATAGGGTTGACGTTTGGTTACCAAACAGCTGTACACAATCAGCTCCCAGGTTAAAGGATCACTCCACATAAAATCCATCTTCTAAGTATCTGATAATAAATAAACTCCTACAAAACATTCACAGAGCCTTCATTATGTGGTAATTACTTTGACTGAGCATAAATACTATGGAGAAATACATCACTCTGCTAAAGTATTTACACCCGTTTAACTCTTTTCAGCCACAAACTTCAAAGTATTGTACTGAGATTTTAAGTACTTTGTAGAACCACCTTTCCCTGCAATTACAGCTGCAAATCTTTTGGGATATGTCTCTATCAACTTTCCACATCTAGTGACTGATTTTTTTTTTTACCAGTCCTATGCAAAATAGCTCAAGCTCAGTGAGAGTTAATGGAGAGTCTCAGTGAACGTGGGTTTTCAAGTCTCGCCACAGATTCTTGATAAGATTTAGGTTTGAACTTTGACTGAGTTATTCTAACACATGATTACCCATCAAGCTAAACCATTCTGTAATAGCAGTTGCTGTTCTGCTTGAAGGTGGATCTCATTTCCAGTCTGAATTAATAGGTTATGTTTCAAGATTGTACATTTTTATATTCATCTATTCTCCCATTGGTTCTGACAAGGTTGAAGAGAAGCATCCCGACATGATGCTGCCACCACTATGTTTCACTCTGGGAATGGTGTGATAATGGTGAAGAACAATGTTAGTTTTTTGCTCATATTTCTTTGTGTGTAGGCTAAAACTGTTGTTTTTTAGAGCCTTTCTTTCACATGGTCGCTGTCTTCTACGTGACTTGTAGACTTTAAATTTATATTTCTTTGAGCAGCGGCTTTCCTCATGCCATTATTAGCTGGAGGCCAGATTTGTATGGTGTGTGACAAATAGCTATACTGTCAACAGATTTATTTCCCTGAACTGCAGATTTTTGCATCTCCCTTATTTTTACAGTTGTGCTTCTAGCTGCTTCTCTGACTTATGCTCTCCAGGCCCAGCTTGTCAGTTTAGGTGGACGTTTATGTCTTGTTAGGTTTGAGGTCCATTTTCTTTTACAGATTATGAACAGTGTTCCATGAAATTTTCTAATCTTGAGATCTTGGTCTAAAAACTATGATGCAGATGAGAGTAAAAAGTGTAGAAAAACTTGAGTACAAATGCACACCACCCTTTTCCACTTATTTTTCCACTTATGCACTACTTACTGTTGGTTAATTATATGATCCCAGTAAAATGCACTGATGTTTGTTGTGATAGTAAAAATGTGACAAAATGTAAAAAAAAGTTTAGTAACTGAGCTTTTGTTTTGCCCTGTGATTAAAAAACCTCATGGCTCCTGCTCTCAGTTTATTGCTCTGAACTAAATCTTTTCATCTATGCGGGAAAAAAAGCAAATGCCTTTTCCAAACATGTAAACTCCTTGTCTACTGCACACACTTGTGCACTGACAGAAACTCTGGCTGCTCTGCCATTCATATGTTTTTAGCAAGGAGAGGAATGAAGTACATAACTCATTCTGGCATCTGCTTTCCACAGAGGGTTTATTTTTCCGCTGTGAATCCAAACCTGAGACGCTGATGATTTGCTTCCTGTGTCCGTACTGGAAGTTTATTCAATCCAAACTTGTAAACGCCGAAAGCAGGAGAGGTGGAGTGTACAGGAGTCAGGATCCAGGTTTGTGAGCAAGAGAAGAAGCAAGAGGGATGGAAACTTTTTTTTTTCCTTCAAAACGTTTTTCAACCTACTTTTTTATATTATCAGGGTTGTTTTTGATTTTAGATTTTTTCATTTTGTATTTTTTTCAGTGGGGAAACATTTGTCAACACTTATTTTGAGCAGAGGAGTCACATTCCTTGCCTGACTTATTTTTGGGAGCAAAACAGCAAGTGGCTTTAATTTACGGGGACTTTATTATGAGAAAAGAATGTCTTCAAAATGCCTGCCTTCTACTTACAACCCCACTCCGGGGCATGCATGCAGTGTGTGCGCTGGTATCCTAATGAAAGATTACTCTTGTGTTTTTAATAAAAAGCAGTCAGAGAGGGGGGGGAGTCGAAGGAGGAAAAAGCACAAGCATTAGAGCATTGTAGAGATTGTGAAAAAGGTTAACTGCACAAGAAGAAAGCAGAAACAAAGCTTTCTTTTCGTGTGTGTATCTGTTCTGTTTTATCTGATGTACACAGATAAAACAGCACAGGTATAATATTTGCTTGGATGATTTGTTCAAATTGTTTCAGGCTGTTATTGGTCACATAATCTTTGGTTAGTGCTTAATCGACCAATAGAAGAGAGGCATAATGTATGCCAGACAGGGGCAGAATATCTGCATCCTGCTGTGAGAAAATCCAAAGTATGCAACAAGCATTTCTGCTCAAATTGAGGACAGATTTAGATGGGGCTCAGGTCAACTATCCAGAACCCTTAGCGCAATTATGTCCGGATTAACTCCTGATTCTATTATTTATTTTGTGCGTCTGACATGCAGACGTTAGTAATAACTTGACAAACTCTTCTTTGGCACATTGTTCTAGACAGGATTTGCTAAAGCCATGGGAGGCACTGATGGATGATTTACTTTTGATAAAAGTGAAACAAAAATTTTATCAAATGGTTGAATTTTTAATTCTCTTTTAGAATCTCCTTCATGCAATAAACTAGAGTTAGTTTTTCTCAAACTATTAAATGATTTAAAAAATGCATTTGCAGAGGAGCTTCTGTGTGTGAGTGTTTTTTATATGTTGCTGCTGTAGTTTTGACTGGAATTAGCTTAACCGACCTCATCAAATTTTCTGTTTCACCATTCCCCTGTTGGCCCCCATGGGAGATCTGGGCCAATTTCAACAGAACGCCTTTAACCCGCTGTCATCTGATAAGGTGTCTTCTCTCACATAATAGATGTTTGTCAAGATCTTTGTCCAAAGCCAGGTCTGGCTCCATCACAGAAATAACAGACTCAATATCAGAAGTGTCTCAGTTAATTATCAGTGAAGAAATTGTACATTTATCTCTGCAATACTGTGTAGCCCAAGGGAGGCCTGCTGGTCCCAAAGAGGCCAGCTCAAACCTCACTGCATCCTCTATTTATAATACAAAGAAAGTTCAAAAGAAAGTTTTTTCAGTTTGTTTTGTTTTGGCATGAGTTATAGTGCTGCTCACCGTCCAGCTCCCAGATCTGACTGTAGCACTTTTGTTCCTGTGGTTGTGCTTACATTGGCCCTCTACCAACATACTGGATTGGCTTCATCGTGTTTAATAGCGAGGAGTTTTTCCATTTGCAAGGTTTCTCAAATGTTTAAAAAGATAAATGAAAGCATGATCTTTTCTGATAACGTACACACATTCTCACACAAGAACGGTGATGGAAAATGTAATTTTTGTGGGGTCGACTACACAATGTTCAGTCCTACAGAGTGTTCCAGTTTAACTTCACCTCTATGTGTTGCAATCAGATTTGAAGATCAAGGTCAAGTTTATGCTCAGGAGATGAAATCAGTTTCTGAAACATAACAATTTCCCATAATTGTGCCTTCTATTCATTTAACCAGGGTTTCTCTTGTTTTAGAAGCACTTCTAGAAGCTGCTGCCAATAAAAATGGGAGTTTCTTTTCTTAGCTGACTGGTAGTAACCAAGTTACAATTCACCTCCATCATCTCAAGCTAGTTTCTGACCATTGGTTCACTGCATTACAACGTCATCAGACTTGAATCTAATATGATATCTTTTGGATGTAGTGGAACTGCATGACAATATGAACTAAAATGTTTCCTACACCTTATTGAATCTATATTATAAACAGTCTGGGCAGCTCTGACGGAGCAGGGGGTCTAACCACATACCAAGTATTTAAAAAAAATGCTGGGGAGTGAAAATCCTGGTGACATGGCCTGTATCTAAGTGAAATCTTTATGCAATCATGGAAGTAATGGGAATGCCCCTGTAACAGTGGCCAGTGCCTTGTAGGCTGAACAAGGGTTGGAGAAAATATATCGCTAACCAAAGAGTCTCAAAGAAAAATTAAACGAACATCTAAGGAACATTTAAGCTGGCCAAGGGTTGGATGATCCAGTTTAAGCTGATAGTGAAAACGATTCATGTGTCCTTTATTGCTACTTGCAAGATTAAATAAATACACATTGTATGGTAGAATACAATACACAATGTGTATTTATTTAACACACATTTGTTTAATGCATTGCATATATGCGGACACAATTTGCAATGGTCTATCCAGCTTTAATGCTGGGAACCACCAAGATCTTATCAGAACTCTGAAGTATACATAAAAATTCTTCACTCTCCAGACGCCTCCCGATTTGGTGTTAATCTTAATCCTCTGGTTTGTGCCTGTTTCTCTGTCTCCTTCTGAAGTGGTAGAACTCTGAGATCAAGTGTGTTTTGTTGCCTTCCTATTTGGATGTCAGCACCATATGTCAGCACAATATTAAAGATTTATGAATGACAAACAACCAGATGTCTCAAGGCAGGGTAATGACCTAGTAACTTGTTGCTTCAGTATTTTGTACCTTAGAGAGTTTGCATGTGTTATCAATTTCTAAAGACTTATTTTACTAGTGCATTGCATAATTTCTTCTCTGGTTGTGATATGGACCACAGTAAAACAGGAACTCAGATACCATCTTCCCTGTGCTCAGTGTCTTTTCCCACAAAGTAAAGCCATTCTTGGCTGGACGGCTGGTTTGGTGCACGCTTTGTGGTTTTACTGGCTCGGCTGGCCGATGAAGCTTATAAACAGGAGGGTTGCAGAAAGGACGGGGTGCTGCACATCAGGCTGAGCTAAGGTTGTTGCTGATTCAGTTTTGGAATTGCTTCCATGGTGGGCTGCACAGCCAGCAGCCACAACCACAAAAAATCCCATCTGCACAGATGGATGCTAAGATTTAACTCCAGTGTTCTTCAACTTCAGCTCACAGACACAGCGGTTTTGGACTTACATGAGAGTATAATGAAGTCTTCTGAATCAAAGTAACAAAACATGTCTCGGTTATTTATGCTCATGTTGTGGTTGGGAGGGTAAAATTAGTGAGGCTCTGATATTTTAAATTTCTTCCAGGGACACAGATAGATATCTGTGAGAATTCACGCTGGGATTCATTATATAAACTGTAATGTTTTTTTTCACTTGTTTGCTTTTGTTTTTGTCCCCCACATGGTTACAATTTAATAACTTTTTATTATTATTATTATTCACAGTTATGCAATGCTCATTTTTATGCAAACTGCTGCATTCTGGTAACAAAGGAATTGCATTCCTAGAAAAGAAATAATATGGTGTGTAGAACAAAGCAACACATAGGGTTTAAGTCAGAAGTACAACCTTTACTGAAGTTTCTTCTTTACTCGATCTGTAAGTGCGTGCTGCTTAACAGTCAGTGAGTTGAACAGACGCCAGAGACAGATTAAGACTGTTCACTGCAATTGGCAAAGTTTTCTAGCAACTTGATGAAATATTTCAAACAATGAACATCTGGAGCACAAAGTTAAAGCTCTTAATTACCTTTTACACAGTTCAGTTAGCTTTTCTTGGATGTAGTGTTGTTATGAGAATAATTAGATCCTTAAATCTTTACACTGTGTATAAAGAAGTTTAAATACCCACAGTAATATTGCTTTGATATGAAAGGATAAGATTTTTTTTTTTACAATTTTCATCTTTGGATCCTGAGGAACAATCAATTCATATTCATCTTTTATTTAATTATCCGAGGTTTTTTTATATCATAAAATGCATTATATTGCATGATTATATCATTCTTTTGGTACTGCTATGATTTTTTTACACTTCTTATTAACCAATGTGTTCTTCTCAACCATTTTTTTTCTAGTCTTAACTCATAACACACTTTTTAATTTTTGTTTTTGAAAGGCACTCTTCTTTGTATTCTTGAATTAATAGAGTTTGGTTGAATTCAATTTATACACAGTTGCACAGCTGGTAGAATTGTTGGTTTGCAGCAAAAAGGTTCTGGGTTCGATTCTCTACCTAGGATTTTTCTGCATAGAGTTTACATGTTTACATGCTTCTCCAGGTACTCCAGTTTCCTCCCACCGTCCTCCACATTACCTCCATCCAATAAAAACAATATAATGGAACCCACAAAGTTAGTCTGCTCTGTAGCTGTGTGCTTTGAATGAGTAATTTACTCATTCCAAATTAGTGCTAAAATCTTTTGTATGTAAAATGTGGAATCTCAGTTTTTCCGTAGATGAATCACAGTGATGCTTTAATGTTAGTGGTTACGGTTTGTTGCTTGATGCTGGTTGTTGTAATTTGTTCTTTCAATGCAACTCATTAAACAGTAAACAGTTCAATGAGTTCATATAACAGACATCAGTGAATAGTTGCACTCACTCCTTTTTTTCACACTTTTTTCTTTCCATTTCTGCCTGGGGTGTCCTATTGCTCTGAGTTCCTCAGAAGCCACAGAGCTCAGATTTTCCTTTTCAAAGATGATCGTCATTATTATTTTAATATTCCATAGCACATTTTCTGCCACTTTAGCCAATGTTAAGGTTATAATTCAGCCACTTGCAAAAGTTAAAGCTTGATTATTTCCAAACCTCTATTCAAAAGAATGTTGTCAGCTAACTCAAACATCTGTTTTGACTCTGTAAATGTCAAAAGTCTAAACACTTTGTCACTATCATTAATTGCTGTATCTTGATCAAATCATGACTAATCTGCTGACTAAGAATCCTTAAAGGACTTTTAAAAGTGATCTGCTTACATAAGGCAACAGAAAATAATCTGCCAACTAAATTTCCTGACTCAAAGCTTTTAAGTTTAGTATTTTATAATAAAAAGAGTCCAAAGAAATGAAAGCACTCAGTTTGATTTTTTTCAGTGTCTTGCCTAAGAGGTCCTGTTTGGTTTGAGCTCTTAGGATTTCACATCAAGACTGTATAACAGAAAGAAGTCCACATAGTTTTGTGTGTAGTGAGCCACAGTTTTTAATTTTCCTGATGTTGCCATTACACAAACCCACTTATCTAATAATTTATTGATAAAAACTCTAAGCTACATATACAGCAATATATGCAAATACATAAACGTGTGTATCTGTGGAACACATGTAATACATTTTAACAGATTTTGAATGACACACTATGAATATGAATGGTCAGTGTGCTTTGCTTCACTGAGGGTTTAATGAAATAAACTCATTCCAACATACCTTTGTTGGAACATGAGTAGGAATAGTGAGAAGGTTCTGTTTTCTTTTCTAAGTCCAATAAAGTTGAGTTATGGCTTCCATGTTTTCCTACATGCACGCTTGTAAAAATGTCATTTCTAAAGAGAAGGTTTTTTATTGCAAATTGTTTGCATGTTAAAGTGTGTTGGTTCTGAAGAGGACAACCAATTAATTAGCTAATTAATTAACTAATTTGCAGGAGTGACTAATTAACTACTAACTAATTGGTTAGTTAAATAAACAATTCACCATGCACTAATTAATTAGCTAACTAATTAATTAATTAGTGCATGAAAATTAGTGATAAAAGAAATGTTTTCTCGTATTGTGTTTTGGATGCAACTATATTTTAGGTAATCTGTTTGGACTGTAAAGCTTGCTCTCTGAAAGTTGTCTATATTGTTATAGATTACAATATATTAATGTTCAGGTTGTGGTCAGTAAAAAAGCAGTAAATATGGTATAGAGACAGGACTATCTTAATCATTATCATGATTACAAAACAAAGCCCTTCAGAAGTATTTTTAATCCATAAAGTTGCACATATGTATATCTTATTGGGATTTTATGAAATAGACAGAAATAAATTAGCCCATAATTATAAAATGGAAAACAGAGGAAGAAAATGGCTAATGTAAACTTGTACAATTGTGTATCATCTGCATAATTCATCTTGTTACTTATAAAAATCTTAGCTAGCAGAAGCATGTTGATATTAAACTAGAAGGCCACCAAGGTGAAACCTTGGGTCACCTCGCATTAAATCTTTGTCAACTCAGATGAAAAGTTACCCAATGACACAAAGAGCTCCCTATTCTTGAACCAGTCAAGGTAGACCAAAGAGTCCAACCCAGCTCTCCAGTCTTTTCAGTAATATTTCAACAGTGTCAAATTGCTTTGCTGAGGTTCAGCAGTACCAGCACTGTGGTTTTTCCACAGTCTACATATACAGTACAGACCAAAAGTTTGGACACACCTTTTAATTAAATGAATTTCCTTTATTTCCATGACTATTGACATTGTAGATTCACACTGAAGGCATCAAAACTATGAATAACACATGTGGAAATATGCACTAAACAAAAAAGTGTAAAACAACTGAAAATACCCCTTATATTCTAGTTTCTTCAAAGTAGCAACCTTTTGCTGTCATTACTGCTTTGCACACACTCTGCATTTTCTTGATGAGCTTCAAGAGGTGGTCACCTGAAATGGTTTTCACTTCATAGGTGTTGCCCTGTCAGATTAATAAGTGGGATTTCTTGCCTTATAAATAGTCATGAAAATAAAGAAAACCCATTGAATTAGAAAGGTGTGTCCAAACTTTTGGTCTGTACTGTATGTAAATGTATCGAGCACAGAAACCAGATTAAAAGACATTTAAGTGGTTGGTAAATATTAAGCTAATTAACCATTGAAACAGCTTTTCCAATCATTTTGCTGATGAATGGAAGGTTCATCAGCAGTAATTTTGTAATTTTGCAGTAGTGATTTGTCCAGATTGTTATTTTTTAGCACTGGCTTGATAGCTGCTGTTTTTAGTGCCTAGGGAAAAACACCTGATAAGAGGAACGACATTACTATTTGAATCAGGTAGGATGTTTTTAGAGGCAGAATGTTCTTGAAGAAATTGTGGGTAAGATATCAAGACAGTACAATTAAGCTGAATTTGTAAAATTGTGTCATTTTCTTCATATTGCCACTTATTGGGCAAAGCATTGGTAATGGAGAGGCTGCACATGAACAAACTACAATTTACTACATATCACTTTCTGTTTTAGAAGGAAGGTGATATGCAGCTTGTAAATATCACTTGTAGATTGTCCTCTGACAGTCTACATGTTCAATCTAAGTCAAATAAATTGATATTTGTGGTTGCAATGTGTCAAAATGTGAAACCATATATTGCATAATTCAGGGTTGTGAGAACATGTATTTTACTTTTGTGGTAAATATGAATTCTGAGCAAAATGAAGGAAATCTGTCTGCCATAATTTCACTTTATTTCAACGAGTTAAAATGACAAGCTAAATTGCATCACTGAGCTGGTATTAACCAGCAGATGTGACCCAAACTGTAATATCTCATCTTGCACTTCACGACCAAAGGGAGGAAAGAATGCGATTTAGGAGTAGCTACTGACTGAAAAAAGAGAGTCACTTGATATTCAACCCAACATCATAAAATTTTCCAAACAGTGGTGCAGCTTAGTTGAAGAAGCTCGTGTATGTTCTCAAAAATCTGCCCCTGAGGATTACAGCACATGGCCCATTTGTCATAGCCTGTCTGAATGTAACCACACACAGATGTGATGAGAAAATGCCACCTAATCCACTCAATGTTCACTGTTTTACTGGATTTTAAATCTCAGTTTTAAGACCTACTTTTTGATCAGTTAGAATGTCTCTGTGCTTTTAAATAGCACAGTCTCGTATGGTGGCCAGGAGTTATTGCATTCTAACATTCAGACATTAAAATATAGAACTTGCTTTTGTTCTTCTCCCCACAAAGCTTCAGTGGAAATTAGAATTTTGAACCTAAATTATATAAAATATTTTTTTTGTAAATTTTAATTGACAGACTAAATAATGTTAATGCTAATCACCATCCTTATCAAATTAGGATTAAATCATTGAATAATACTAAGATATTGTTTTTTTATTTTTTCACTTTTTTAAACCATCTCAGCTTTCACATCATAGGACACAATATGTGTCAATGTTTTTTAATAACCTTAACATTCCTATGTAAGCCTACCCCACTGCTTTTTATTATCATTGTAAGAGGGAAGTGAGTAGAGCTGTGAATGTGGTTCTTGTAAAAACACTGAAAATAGCTCCAATAAGGCAAACTTAAGACTTAACCCCTTCATTCTTGTCATGCTTACTATGAAGAAATGATGTATCAAATGTTTTCATGTGTCCTTTCTTTTGGCTCAGCCTTAACCCGACCCAGATGTTTGAGAGCTCTGGGGCTCGTTTTAAAGAATCATAAACCTATTAGTGAAGACTGAATAGGAAAAAAACCCAGAAAGCCCAGACATGCTATGACTGACTCAGCAATTTAGACAACCTAATGTAGTAATTTGTTGCAGTGGTAGCTTCCCTCATGCTTTCCAGTTAACATTCCTGCTGGAGAATGCTAGCTGTAATAGCCAGAGGAGGACACCAAAGCCTCAGTGTATTTAATAAGCATCGCTGTGGGTTTAACATGATTGCAACAAATGAATAAATGGCACCACCTGTTACCTAATTAAAACCAAAAGAGAGAAATAACACAAGTCAAAGACTGTTGACAACTATTGCATCAAAATTCCTGAAAGGGAGACTGTTAGTATTATCTAAGCAGGTTAAAATACTCAATCCAAATAAATGTAAACTTTGTTGTTGCTTTTTTTTAATTCTTATATTTTCTCTCAGTCATTAATATTTCTTGCTCAATTTATAAGCTTCATGTACAGAGTCGGGACAAAGAGACACATTTTTGTAAAAACAATCCATAAAAAATCTACATTTGTTTTAAAATTATTATTTTATAATTTTTGAATATAATTTTGGATATAGAGCCCACACATGATCCAGTCCACACAGAATTTTTGAAAGTCTTCCCGTTGGCTAAGGGTTTTTAGAAACAATAGCTTTCTGCAACAAAGACTAAACATAGGCAAGGGTTGGAGGTGCAAACATGGAGGAAAATCTCAGGTATACAGAGATCCTATTTGAAAAGTCAAGACCTTAGAATGCCTTCTGGACATTTTGTCTCTGTTTGAAAGAACAGAGGTGGCAATCTGCATGTGTTACACATCTAAGCCACCAATTTAGGTAGTGACACTACTAAAAAGCTCCACTTAGTTAAGGGTTAGTCAGTAGGAATTATGCAGAAAATACATTTGAACACAGAGCAGGGTGGATGTTCATTAGTTCTCATCTTGAAAAGTCTTGGGGAATTGTACCGAGACCGAATATATGGCAAGAAAACCTCATGTTAGACGCATGCTACATTCCTCCACTGTATTTCATTCTTCATAATATTCTCAATCTCTGGTTGAGAGACAGAGTTGCTGACACATGGGACATTTAATATTGACATTATGTTAGATTTTTACATACCTTGTTTGGTGTTTTTCCTTTTTTGATAACAATCAATAAAAACCTTTGCTATCATCTAAAGAAAATATTGGTATGTATGTTCGGTAAACTATATCTACCAGCAGGATTATGATGATGATCATGGGTCATATCTTGTAATTTGTGCATCAACAGAAATGTAATTTAAAAACTTGAGAAAATTATTTACCAATAAATTGATCCTATTTAAAAGTATCACATTTAAATTTAATTCCATTATTTCAGAGGTTTAACCATCTTTGCAATAATTTATTTCCTTATTTAATCAGTAATCTTTTAAAAGTCTAAAATCTGATGCGCTACGGTGGAGTACAACTCAGAAGAAAAGATTGGTTTCTGGGTATAAAATGGATGCAGGTTAGAAAAATAATCAGGATAAAAATTGTCCCACAGCCATCTTGAATGGCTGCAGAGGTAATTACATGTTGTGCTTTTAAATGCTAAATTGTCTAAATCTGAATACTTCTTACTTTGTCTTAACAACCAACTAAAACACTTTCACACTGCAAGCCAAATTCACACACACACACCAATTTGCAGATCGGTTCTATAAGCTTTTTGACCAAGGACACTTGTGCTTGTTGAAGCACAGTATTGAACAGACAACTATCCAGTTGGCAGACATTCTTGATCCCCGCTGAGCCATTAACCACACAGTAGAGAAAGGCTCTTCACATTAAAAGGAGCCCTGTATGCATGAATTTTGCAATCTATGGCTAACAGCCTGGCTCTGGTCACCATCCAATGGCACTTTTTCACTACATGATACAGTTATCATTTCCCTGTATATCTTTGTCTCAAATTTCCACTGCAGATAACTTGTCTCTTGGTTTTTAATTAAAATTTTTGGATTAGGGGCGTGCTGTGGTGGCGCAGGGGGTTAGCACGCCCCACGTTTGAAGGCCTTAGTCCTCGACACGGACGTCGCGGGTTCGACTCCCGGTCCCGACGACCTTTGCTGCATGTCTTCCCCCCTCTCCTCATCCTCCTTCCTGTCTGCCTACTGCCAAAAAAATACGAGCCACTAGCGCTGCAAAAACTCTTCAGAGAGGAAAAAAAAATAAATAAAAAATTTTGGATTAAACCAAACCTTTTTGTATCTGTAAATGTGTATCTTTAACCACAATGTGTGAATAAATTGTTATTGGGATTTCTGATTGTAGATTTTAGGTGCAGAATTAACATTACACAACTTAACTACCTTAAAGACATATGTCTCTTCCTTCATGCAATGTGAGACAAAAAAATAAGTTTTCTATTTTGTGATTGTCACTTGAGGTCAGTTTATATTACTACTGGTATTTTAATTGTTAACATTTTTAGCTTTCTGACAACCCCAAGTAGAAGGTGGTGAAGTCAAAAGAATTTTGTGGTAGCCACCCATTTTCTGAATATGACACAGTATTAACACTCTGCACAAAGGCTCTTCACACAAAAAAGACTCAAGCCTGTACAAGCTTTCTTTGTGTTGCTATGGAAATTTCCACTGCCAGCCTGGAGTGAGATGGTATGTGCATGCTAGTCTAATGGCAGGTACTTGGAAATGGTGGGTTAGTGTGGTTTGTTGTTTTTTTTAGTCATAGTACAAAGTTTCACAGATAGTTTCACAGAAACTAGTAAGTAAAGTTAAAGGAAACTGACATACTGTGTCCATTTACTGTTTTTCTGTTTCATCTTCGTCTCCTCTATTTTTACCGTGAAGTTGTGGTGAAACCGATCCTCTAAACCTACTTACGTCCTTGAAACTATTCATGGTTGCAAAAATCTTAGATTGTGTCTATACATCAAAAATTTTCATAAATAGCACACACTATGACATATAAGGAACATTAGAAATGTATTCCCACAATTCTAGTGGATCCTTTATTATGAAAAATTCAAGCAAGGTGGTAACAGCATGGAAAGCTACCATACCCAATCACAATGGTGCAGGACACTTTGAACTTCATGCCATCAGTCTCCAGCATACATGAACAGGAGCGTATCAAAAACAACACAAATACTTAAAAACATCACAAGACCTAATCACCTTCATTTCCTCATGTTTATACCCAGGAAGCAGTTGTACAAATTGTAGATGTTAAAAATTTTAGAAAAAAAGTGCCAGCCTCATTGGCATTTGACAGGAAAAAGCTGCAGGAAACGGTTCTGTTGTCCATGTGTATTAGTCTAGGTCCTAAAGCACAAGTACATACTTTTCATAACTTTAAGTTAAAATGTTGAGATTATTAATATAAATACAGACAATGTCTTACTTCAAGCTTGAAACATCAGTCATAGTTTAGCATTTGGATTCTTCTAAGCTTTTCTGGCATTTATTCACTTGTTGGAAATTATTTGGCTCCGGTCCAGCCTGTTGATTGGGACGTCCTGGCTGCTGTCCAGGTTCTTAACTCTCAACAGGCTCAGCCCTCCTGTGCTCTGTACCAGGCCGTGTGTTCTCTTGCAGTCTGTGGGATGCATGTGTCAGCGTGTTTATGTACTGTGATAGTTTATGTGCAGAAAGTAAGAAGGAACAGTCGTACTATGAAACATAAGAAACTTGCTGACTCACATTAAATCTCACAGGTGGCTGGAATGGAAAAATCTGAAAACACAGCACACACAGAGGACATAAACTACTTGGTTTTTATTTTTGCATGTGTTTTAACACTTTGCTTAATATTTCTTTCAAATTTGGTGTTGAAAGATTTTGTTTATCCAAGCATAACACATTTCAATTAGTTCTAAGTTGTTATTTTATACGATTTCACGTGACAAAAACCTCAGTATCCCCAAATATATACAGTCTTTGGCCTTTAAAAAGATTTCTTCCATGGAACCTCGAAGTTTTTTTCTGACACCAGAGTAATAAAGCATTGCACCTTCACTGGAAACCTTTACTCACCATCTTTAGTCTGTTCACCATATGAGACAGAACTGTATTGTTTTAAGCAAAAACCTTTGGATGCAAGCTGAAAAGTTAGACAGGCACAGGAATGGAAAATGTTCCACCTTTGGAAAGAGTCAAAACTAGACTCTTCAGACTGAATTTTCATTGCTTTCATCTTGCTTGACATGTTGCTGAGGGGAGAACATGGTCAGTTTCAGTCTGTTTTTTATCCTTTCTCTGCCAACTTTGATAACGCAATGTGCGTTAAATTTTGATGGTGTGTATAACAAATGTTAGAGCAACATGCTTTGTTTTATGAGTTTGAATATGTCTGTATGTGCATGTGTATATTACTATCAATGTTTTTTTATCTGGGGATGTATACATATAATTTTATTTATACATATGCCTCAGTGGTCTTTATGCTAGACATACAATATGCACGCATATTTGGAGGTGTTTGTATCTACTGTATGTGCAATCAGCGGATATGTTCACAAATGTATGTGCATAAATAAAAGCAGCACAGAAACACACCTGTTTTTATGGAGGACAATTAAGTTGAACATCCATTCTATTCCCAAAGGTGATTGACCTTTGCTACAGTATGCATTGTCTGCAGTATTCTAGATTTTTGTTTTAAAAAACTATAAACTAACCTCACTAGGGATTCTTTTTATATATTTAAACTTGGAGTCGATGTGAAAAGAGAGATATCTGGATTTTCCATGTTGTGCAACTTTTTTTTGGGAAATGTTGTCAAAAATAATATTGCAGTCATAAAGAAATCCATCAAGTTTAGAATTTTACACAGTTTGATCAAGTATTTTTATGACCGTGCATCATACCTTGAAGTTGTGCATATGTATGAGTTATATAAGTGAAAATGAAATATGAGAGGAATAACTGATTTGATTGGTAGGTAGGTAGTATTTGAAATTAAGTGACCCTCCTATTAGGATAAACACAAAAGTTCTCCAACTGTGGTTCAAAGTCTAATCAAGAGAGACAAAAAAAAACTATTCCCTCCCTTGTTCTTGACCCATGACCTGCAGCCGTCTAGCCGCCTGTTTACATGGTGTTTTGTTGTACTTTCATCAGCATGTGGTAAGGAACAGAGGGAGGTTTCTCTGATCAAGCTCTCTGCATTCGCCCCCATCATGTAGCTCTTAGTACAAGTCATACAGACCTACGTATTCAAGTTTGGTCCATAAATGGGTCCCTTGAGGTGGTCAGAAGACATGTTTGTACAGATGTGTGGGTCCAAAACTGATAGGCTAAACCCCAGTACTCCTCTTGCGGTCCTGCCCAACCCATCTCTGGGAAGGATAGAGTTTCTTGGTTGCAGTTTCATCATGGCTGACATGACTTAAAGAGACAGAGCAAGTTGCTGTGTGTGAAAGGATAAAGTTACCTGAGGATATGATATATCATTTCAAATATAGAGCAGTCTTGGTCTCCTCTGACCAGATCACTGTCTTACACATGTGGTTATGTGTCATCTACATGACTTAGTTACGTTTTTGCTCCCTGCCTTGCTGTACAGGTAGAATGAGGAGCATAACTAACACATCCTGAACACATCATCCCCATGATGATGGATGTTGGTGGACATAGAATGGTGATGTTTTTCTTTAAAAGACTTGAGACTGGAGTGGATGTCAAAATTCCAGTTCGACAGTGAGCCTGTATACTGTACACAGCCAGGGCCATAGTGAGATTGTTTAGATTAAAAGATATTAGTTTGCTTGTATGGCTAAGTTAAAATCATGGCCCAAATCTTACTGAGAATTTAACTGAACTGGAGCAAATAACAATGGACAAAATGTTCATTCCTTGAATGGTCAAAGGTTGTAGAGACATACCACATAAGACTTGTAGCTGAAGTTGTACCAAAAGCTAGTTTTACAAACTATTGATTAGTTGGGCTGAATACAAATACTTTGTAGTAAAACTGAAAACGCTTTGTGTAAAATCCCAATAAAATACATTTAAGGCACAGTGCATCTGGAAAGAATTCAGTGCTTCACATTTTCAACATTTTATAATGCTACAGATATGTATACCGAATATTGTCTTAACCCCTTAACTGTCAACCTCAAAATGCTTACATGTAAGTCAATCAGTCCATGGACTCGTGTCATAATGGGGCACTAATCATAAATGCCCCATTATGACAAAGGGGAAAAAACTTTGCAGTTTTTGCAAATGTATTAATGGAAAACCAAGAAATCATATTGAATACTTTAATGTTCTTTCATGTATAATGTCTAAATGTCTAAAATATTTTTTAAACACTTTATTTTTCCACCATATTGAAACACATAAACTGCCATATCTTCATTTAAAGTTCATTAAGTTTCAATAGGTTTCAATTCCCATAATACCCATCACTGTCTCAGCCAGCTGTTCTCCTGCTCTGCTTGCTGGAAGTAACATGGTCAGTTCTATTGAACTAAAGTAAACATCCTGCTTAATGTTTATCATTGAATCATTGTTTCAAAGGATTATTAAAATGTTTCAGTGAACATCTGGGAGATGAATTATAAAAAGTTTCTCTGTCATCTTGCTGTAGATCGGCTGGCGGTAAGGAATGCGGTGTTGTGGTATGGTTAGCACATGGACAGTGTTTGCAGTTTCATTGTGAGTTGTGTTGTCTCCTCACGCGTCCAAATGTTTTCAATTCAGCCTTGGCTGACAAAAAGTACAGGGTGTCCCAGTGTTGACATGTTGGATTTAACTTAGTTATGAAAAGAAAACAAAACACTGAGTGCATTCACTTTTTCTTGGCTTGTTTAGTTTTATTTTGCCTCCCGTCTTTGGCTACGTAGTAATAGCTGGCCCTCATTGTTATTCATGAATATGACTAAGCTGACTTACTGCATTCTGTAGACAGATTAGTAACACATATCCTGTTATGTCTTGCAGGAATTCAGGAGGGTACTGAGTGCACAAAGTGTAAAAATGACTGGGCACTAAGGGCAGCCATCGCTCTCCTCTATGTGCTCTGCGCCCTGCTCACTATAGCAGTGACTGTCCTTGGGTACAAAGGTAAGTTTAAAAGGAAGTTAACTGTTACACTCTGTAAACTAACATTATATTACGTGTTACAGATCTTGTACACTTTCTGAAAGACACATAAAAAGTGTTATTTTTTTATTCATCTTTTCTAAAAAAAGATTTACCAGCCGCATTCATTTACTGGAATTTTCACATTATATCACACTGTGACAAAACTACAAAGACACATTCAGACTCCTCTGGAAACATTTTAATAAATTCTGCTGGTAAAATTGGTGTTTTGCAGATCAGGGAATTTCACAAAGCAATTTGAGTTAATCCAGAATTTCACATTATTTCAGTCCCATCAGCAAAATAAGAAAGTTCAGAGAAACATTTACTGATTAAAACAGGCCTTTATGACACATTTTTCTTCACTGGTATGATTTTGTTTAAAGATTAGTCATGACTTGAAAACCCTGTGTGTGACAGTGACCTCATTGCAAAGCGTTTTAGTGTTTTGAGATGTTTAATTTAATGTTTTAGAAGACATTAAATAAAAACAGAGATACATTCCAGCACCTCAAAGCATTGTCAGAAGAGAATGCAGAGTGAGAACTGTCCAATATCCAGAACTGTACTGTATACCTGTCAAAACATCTGAGCAAAATTTTCTAAAGTATTACCTGGTCCAAATGCACTGCAAAGCTCTCTTTGGCAGTACGACTGCCTTCGTCTACAAGTTGAGATCTAAAGCTAACAGCTGCCTTTTAAGTTGTCAGAATTGTTGTAGGTTTCCAGCTTTATGGGTGGGTTGGCTTGGAGCCCATGCTATTTTGATGGTTTGCCTCTAATGTGTACCAGATGACCAGGCAGTGACTACTATAGCTTAACAACCCAAAGAAAAATTTTATTACTCGGGACCAATTTGTTGTCTCGTGAACTACAAGTTCATTTACAAGTGTCAAAAACAGCTGAACTTTGAAGAAAACCATTGCAAGCTGTATTCTCCTTTTCTTTGGTCTTCTCTGTGTACTGAGCCTAATGTCAACATTTGAATACTTCACCCCGTTGGAGATGTGTTTTTGCTACCTGCTGTGTCACAAAGTGTCTGCACCAGCTCCAGCAAGTTAGGTTAGCAAACTTTCTTCAAATGCTCTTTAATGCCAAAGTAAGCTTCACGTCAGCCTCAGTCCTTCAAACACTGAAGGTTAATAGACATCTTATTTAGTTCAAGAAATTATGGTGAAAAGTATTCTATGTTAGTAGATTAGGTCTGTCCAGAAATGAAAATGTTGAACATTAGTTTGCCAATTTGATCAATGCTAACAACTTTGCAAGCCCAGTTGGACATCAATAGACATTTTCATACAAAAATAGTTTCACCATTTTTTCACAATTTTCAATCATCATTGGAAAAAAATTGCTTTGCTTTTTCAATACAGAATATTGAATCATAGAATATGATTATTATTGAATCATTGAAGAAGAGAGGGATATAAATTAGGCAAGGTCTGGTATAGGGTTCTTTCGCTGAGATAATGTTTAAAATAAATAGACAGCTTTCACAGCATTTACAGGAAATGTAACTAAAATATTTAAAATTATGTGTTATCTAAAATTTAAAATATTTGTTTCTTCAGCTGCTTGCTGTCCAAAATGTTACAATTTGTACCTTAAAATAGAACAAATATTGAAACTGATACTGACACAAACTGATACTAGCTGGTTGGGTTATTGGATAAGCCAATCAATCGGGAATAGGTTGCTTCATAGACAGGTCACTTGCATCTCGTCAACTGTAGTTTTAATTCTTCTTCCAGCCAGCTGACAGGCAGTGGCTTTGACCCTTTCTCCGACTTTTTATGAAAATTTTCATTTAATGCATTAGTGACTAATTTAATCATTCATGCTTTGACTGAACCCAGACACACAATGTTTTACTTTGTTTTATACAGTTGGCATTAAAATAAAACGAGAATCAGATTTAAACTTTGGTAGCAATATGACTGAATACTTGAGGGTTTTTTAAACATTTTGAAACCCACCGCCACTGCTGAATATACATTGAAGAATTAGATTGATTTGGACAGACTTTAGAGAGATGTAGAAAAAGATACAACTCAGTCTCTCAGCGTTGAGCCAAGAGGTATTTCAAACTGTGACTTTGTTATGTTTGGCCTAAGTGTATGTTTTTGCTTTGTGTTTTTGTCACTCCTGGAATGATAACAGTAAACGCTTGGGATGCTTTCCAGTTGAGTTCTGAGACACCCACCTACTGGCAAAAAAATAAAACACAAATGAGAGATGAACTTTAGTTGTGGAGAAGAGGTTAAGATAAATTACAGTTGGACTTAACGTGTGGTGATGTGTAATTTAAGCTGTTTTTCATATTTATTCTTGTGAAGTGGAATTTTTGAACATCTCAGCCTCTGGCTTTGGCAAGTCAACAGTTTCAGTTGCCTGGTTACTTGCTGCAGTGGAAGGAAGAATACAGCAGCTCCCTCTGCTGGTTTAATTAAATTAATGTCATGTTTATAAAATGAAAACTAAACTACTGCTTTTTGCTGCTTACCTTCTAACACTTTCATATTTAAGAAAGTGATATTCTCTCTACGTATCTCTTCCAATCAATCTCTTCTTTGCCCTTTTTCTAGTTGTCCAAAGGATGGACAATGTCACAGAGGGCATGCAGAATTATGGAGGCCAGATCAATGCTGTCGAAACAGACTTAAAGAAACTAGGTAAGACTGTTTGGAATCAGGTAGCTTTATCATACAATAATTGAACCTGATATTGAGTCTGACATAATATTTATAGAAGTACACCAATCACCTGATCAGAGATCAGAATAAGCCAATTTTCCCCTTGGTCACCAGATTACAATTATTATTTTTATTTTTATTTATTATTATTTTTATTATTATTATTACATTCATTAATCCATCAAAGCAAAGAACTGAAGCAATCTTTGGTCTATAATCACATCAACCTACAACATATATGTAATTTCATACACATTTTTTGTTCTTTAATGGAAAAAAACTATTTCAGGTTTGGCACCCATGGTGTAATGCATTGGGATAATCTTGCTCCTTCATTTTTTTCAAACTACAACCTTGGTCAAAGCACTTACACCAAATGTTTCCTCTTTTATTTGTTGCAATCCTCATGATACAACATCATAGTCAGTTCAAATTGAAATTGTCAAGTGTGAGATTAAAGGAAAAAAGTTGTATTGGTTAAAAAATGGAAGCATATTGCTGTTAGAAAATAAGTTTTTTGACACTACCTATGAAGGTGTCTCCATTATATTGTACAAATGTACAACATAATACAATGTAATATATTGTACAAATATACCATATAATTGCACATTCGTACAATATTCAAATAAATGTAATTTCCTCTAGGTGTTTGTGGCAGCATGCTGCATTCATAATGAAGACTACAATTTGCATTACATTACAATTTACATTAATTGGTCATGGTTTACTTCATACTTGACCTAAGACATGTAGAGATACTGGTGCTGCTGCATATTGTGGATGAAATCATTAATACTATGGATACTCCAAAAATGATCCTAAACAAGAATGGGCCTGCACAGAAGGAAAAATCAGTCCAATCCTCGAGATGTGGTGATTTTCTGTGACTAGCTGGAGAGTTATGGGAGGCTTCTGCTTCACCACCTTAAATGTATTCAACATGGATATGGTGTGACTCATTTGACCCCATTGGTGTAGAACGAAGGCATAGAAGAAAACTAATGTGATGCAATCATGTAAATCCTGGACCTAATATCATGTGGCATCTAGAGTCCTATGAAGGTGTTTCCATAATTATCCTACTATAACTGGATAGTGTTCAGAAACACATTTTTCTCAGTGGCAGTAATACCATTCAACAGAAAAACCTAATTTGTACATCTCTAAATGTTTCTGACCTAGTGCTAGCTGTTTTTTTTTTTGTTTTGTTTTGTTTTTTACAGATGATCAAGCAGGAGAGAAGTCCCTCAATGCCACCAGTGAAATCAATACCTTCAAATCAGATCTGGAAGTGTTACAAAACCAACTGAAAGACATTAGCAGTAGAGCAACAAGCAACAGAGACATGTTAGAAGACCTGCTAGTCACAGGAGACAATATGCAGAATGGCCATGTCTCACTTCAAAGTGTCCTGGATGGCAACGCAGACTCACTGCGTGGGATCAATCAATCCTTGGCTTCCTACAGTGGAATGATTGACGACCTCCAGGCAGACACTGCACGACTCCAGTCTGAGCTCCAGGAGCAGGTCAAAGTGCAGAGTGAGACTCAAGTGAATGTCAATTCACTTAATATCACCCAAGGACAGCAGCGCAACTTGCTTGGCTTGCTACAGAAGACAGTTGAAGATGTTAGTCAGGCAGTACAGAAACTGAAGAATGACTATCAGATTCTGCAGCAAACAGCCAATCATACGCGTTCAGACTCACAGTGGCTGAAAGAAAAGGTCCATAATCTTCAGGTTTTGGCTACAAATAATTCCGCCCTGGCCAGCTCCAATGGAGACACACTGGATGACTTGAGAACCCAGCTTAATGCTTTGGCCATCCAAATCCAGAATACCTCAGCCATCACAGAGAGTTATGACCAAGGCCTGCGTGAAATGATGGATCGCCAGAGAGACAATGATAATGCCACCTCATTAAAGTTTGATGAGATGGAAGTACGATTGGACAAGCATGAGAACACCATGGACCGTGTGACAGGAAACATGAGCTTTGCCACGCAGATCTTGGGTGTCATCAGTTCTGACCTGTCCGGCCTGAGATCCTGTGCTGAGACAGTGATGAGGCATACGGACCTGCTAGCAGACTTGAATGGCACCATGGAAGAGGCCAAGACCAACAGCAAAGATCTGCGCACACAGCAGGATGAGCTTGCAGCCAGGTTGGACCAAGAGGTGAACAACCTGTCCAATGTGATGGAGGAGATGAAGCTGATAGACAGCAAACATTCACAGCTTATTACAAACTTTACCATTCTGCAGGGTAAGATCAAACAACATTTTTAATTAGCTATTTGAAAATATTTTGCTTTTAGAATAATCGTGCATTATATAGAGGCACCCAACATTGATATTGTGACATTTAGCTGTGATCAGGATCTAATCCTGATCACAGCTGTTTCTCCCTAAAAGTCATTAAACATGGAAGTATAAATTGTACAGATACAATTTAACTTTTCTTCATTAAGATCCAATAGAACCCCAATACAAACAAGTTTTTTTTTTGTTTTTTTTTTTTATTGATTTAGGTCCGCCAGGTCCAAAAGGCTCCAGAGGTGATAAAGGTCCGCAAGGGCCGATGGGAATGACAGGACAGAAGGGAGATAAAGGAGACAAAGGAATTCCAGGCCTGGTGGGACCAAAAGGAGACCGAGGTCCTACTGGACTAGCAGGTGCGACTGGTCCAAAAGGTTCCACTGGTGCTCGGGGGCTTCCAGGACCTAAAGGGTCTAGAGGCTCTGGAGGCAGACCTGGAAATCCTGGTGAGAAAGGTGACCCTGGAGCAAATGGGTACCCTGGAGCCAATGGAAATCCTGGATTGCCAGGGCCACAAGGGCCACAGGGACTTAAAGGAGCAGCAGGACCTCCAGGCTTAGAGGGGCCTCGTGGGTCTGTTGGCCCAATTGGCCCTGCTGGTCCTCCAGGCCTTCCAGGCTTGCCTGGCCCTGTGTCTTCTGTCAATATAAAAGCAACCAGAGCCCCTCAAGTCATCAAACCTCCCCTACCGACTTTAGCCTCAGTACCAACAGAGAAATCAAAAGACTCTGCACAGGAACAGCCCCCAGCTGCTGTTTCCACCCCAACACCTGGTGAGCCACACGTCAGTTGAAAACCTGAATTTACCTACTTCCAAACAGAATCCTTGAATCTTTGAAAAATGTTTCAGAAAATATTGCTTCAAAATGTATTCCAGTCTACTGTTTGGCCAAAATTTCATGCTCTTTTTGATGCTTTTTACTGGGAAATGTATCAGTGACATCCTAGTCAAATGTGAAGGGTGATCAATAGAGTTCATTTTTACAAAAAAAATAAACTCTATTGAAAAGTGACTAATTTTTTGTTGTAAAAACTTAGTCATTTTAGTTTTTACAAGAAAACTAAAATGTCTAAGAATAGAAAGATGAGATTTTTGCCAGACAGAGACAGTTTGCATCCACATATATTTTAATTTCACTTCATAATATTTATATTTATGTTTTCCAGGTTGTCCTCCAAAGTTCAGAAAGTTTGGGGACAGCTGCTACTACTTTTCTTCTGGTTCCCAGAGACTCAACTTTAATGAAGCAAACAAGTTCTGTAAAAACATAACATCTCATATGCTCATAATCAATGACAATGAAGAACAGGTAGAGATGAAATCACATTTGACATAATTAGACCAATTATTTAAAATAATCATCAAATGTTTATTTCTCTCTTATTTTTTTGCCAGCAATTCATAAGAAATGCCATTTCAAAGGACTATTTCTGGTTGGGTCTTACTGACAAGGAAGAAGAAAATGTCTGGAAGTGGGTGGATGGAACCATACCGATTTTTACGTGAGTCATAAATTTATAAATTTCCTTTTGAATTTCTTCATACTGGCATGAATAAGTTTAACACATTTGCATTGTCATTATCAGAAACTGGAAACCTGGTCAGCCCGATAACTGGACTCACGGTCATGCAAATGGAGAGGATTGTGCGGGTCTTATCCGTAATGCTAACTGGAATGATTTCTACTGCACAGACCGCATTGGGTTCATATGTGAACGTTCATCCGAGTGTCAGTACTTACTTAAAATCTTAATACTGTGTCTAAAAATTGTTTATACCTTTTTTTAAATTTTAACTAAGGCATTCAAAATATGCTTTTCTGTCTCATAACATCAAGGCAGAAGAATTTGCTTCCCTCTTACAAGTATTCAAACCCCTTAAACTTTTGCATGTTTTGTCATGCAACAGCCAAAACTTAAGTGTATGTTAGTGTGTTTTATCCTGTGAAGTGGAGAATATTTTTCACATAAAACTCCTAGGTTCCCACTCTCCACCAGTTTTCAGTTTATTATTTTTTGCAAAAATAGCTAAGCTCATATAGTCTGAATGAAGAGAGTCTGTCAGTAACAATTTTCAAGTAGTAATTTTAATAAGTCTGTACATTGATTGGATTAGCACAAGAACATTCTTTGATCTATTGTAGCTTTGGCTCCGCCATCCTAACAGCTCAATCCTAACACCAAATGATTCACTCAAAGGGTGACGAAGGTTGATGGTGACGTGCTGGTTGTTTTTTCTAAACACAGACTTTTGGATGTAGGCTAATCAAAAGCATTTGTTTGTGGTTGTAATGTGTCAAATGTGATCAAGTCTAAGGGGTATAAATACTTTTGAAAGCATTGTTTTCAGTAAATAAATAAATGTTAATTATATGCTTTACATGTCATGTTTTTCTCTTCATAGTGGTGGTTCCAGTTTTATAGCATCCATCTACTACTTCCTCCATGCATGAAGCTGGGGCTGAGGGTGCAGCAAAAACATCATGTGAAGGAAGGAGCTCAACAAAACGACTGAAAGACTGAAAGATAAAGCCGGCTCAGTCAGGCATCATGGAGACTAGAGAAGAAAATTCTAAATAATTACTTTTAGTGCCTGTTGTTTCTTCAAGGCACTTTAAAACAAATTGTGGAACCCAAGAAGGAGCAAAGATATTCCACTACAATACCAACTGAGATTTGGAGCAGAAGTATCATGAGATTGTAGTTATGTCTTTAAGCTGTAACAAATTAGGATTTGGTGCAGCCAGTTCTATTCATGTATATCTGTAAATAGTATTCTATAAAATTTGGTACTGTTTGATATTTGGCATTACTATGCTTAACACTTTTGCAGATTTTATACTTGGAAATCTTTAATACAAAAAAGGTTTTTTTGTCATATTTTGGAGAGTGAAAAGGTGAAAACTGTTTTTATTTTGTAATATTTCATAGATTCTGAGCTTTTTATAAGATGCTGTACCTTATAAAATCTTGCAGTGCAAAGCACTCACATTTACTCACTAAACCAATCCAATATTGTATGGGAAAATAAGTAAAATGCAAGTAAATGTCACTGTTCATAAACTACTAGGTTCCAATCATAAATATTATTATGAGCACAGAGCAGTTTTGCTGTTTTAGGGTTGACATTACTTAGAATCTTACCTGTCAGCGATTTCATAGCTCTTAAAACATGTAAATTCAGTTTAGACCAGTATAAAGAGAGTTATCCAATATGCCAAATACAGTATGGAAACAAATGTTTGCAATGCCACTCACTGATGTTAAAGGTATCTTTACTGTACCATGTATTACTTATTAAGTTGTGGTTTGTAATCTGTTTTGATGCTTGATGGTCCCTCTTTTAATTCACCAAGCTAATAATGATCAACCAAGACACTTAAGGCAATAAAACAATAAAGATGCTCTGTGTTGAGTTTTGCTTTTTTTAAAATTAGGTTTAAATGAAATGATATTGTCTAGACTAGTGTCTTATTTTTCCACAAACCCAATCTTGACCATTTTAATCTGAGGTATCAGAACTCACAGTTGTCAGACCTTTCAGACACTTCTCCATTCATCCAGTCATCCATTGTCTATAGCCACTCATCATTATTGGACTGTTGGGAGGCTGGTACATATGCTATTGTTACGACAAGTGACTAGGCCATCACAAGACAGTTTGGTATGACCAATAAACCTGACACTTGAGCATATTTGTACTGTGGATGGCAGCTAGCATACTCAATACCATCTGGCACAACTCGCAGGGCACAACTCATCCTGAAGCTCCATGGGATACTGAAACTGTTCTTTATGGAAACTAAAAGGTCACTGAACACTTAAGCCCTCCTTATCTGGGTTGTGCTTAAACCCTGTACCACCACAGCATCTCATTGACAAATTACTTTTGACAGACTTTTAACAAACCTCTTATCCACTTCAGTTGCTAGGGGTTAAACCTTACAATTCTGAGCCAGATTTAGACTCCCAACAGTATCACCCCCAAACCATAACAGATATTTCTAGTCATAATATATATAATAATTCCTTTATTTAATCAGGTAAACCCCGTTGAGATCTAGATCTAATTTTCAAGAGGGACCTGAAACAAACTTCACTCCCCAAAGGGGAGTGAAGTTTGGTGAAACTGGAGCAAATGATGAGAGCAACCATATAGCTTGCATCAGTATTGTATCTTATCAAGTCAGAGGACTCCAAAGGGATTTACACAGTCATTCACCCATTCATACACACAGTCACACCCTGATAAGCTACATACGCCACAGGTGCCCTGGGGTAGACTGACAGAAGCGGAGCTGCCATACCATCGGTTCCACCAGACCTTCTGACCACCACCAGTAGACACGATGGTGGAGAATCTTGCCCAATGACATGATGACTGAGATGGACAGTGTAAGGTTTGAACCGGTACCCACCTGTTACAGGACAAAACCTCACCTTCTTACTACCACCTCAATAAACAGCACAGAAACAATAGGTGGCAGCGCTTTTGCTAAGTTTGGCTTACTGTGTCTTTAGAGTTTTAACTTGAAATCTGTTTATCCCTGTTTAAGATTTCCATCTGGTTAATTTGTGAGCACACTAGTAGGAGAGGTAGCAGTTCTGAAGACAATAAAATAATAATCATCTTATTGGAATACAACAAACAGACCAAATGGATTTTTTCAGCATTGTGGCTTGAAATGATCTTCGGAGATATTTGGCAAAAAAATTTGGCCATTGCACTCTTCTCTGTTTACCTTCAAAACTGTCTTCTAAGTCTATTTCTGAAATGCCTCTCAATGACTTCAGCTGTGCATACACAATAAACACAATTTAAAGGAGGAATTTAATTACTGTAAACATATGTTTATATTAAAGAGAAAATAAAATAAACATAATTTAAAATTTAATTAATGTAAATACAAAGAAAAAGATTAATGAATGAAAACAAAGACGTCATTTTGATCATTTGGGCACACAAGGGCATATTTACCGTAGCTTGTGTTTTATCCTGATAAAATAATTATTCACAAGACGACAGCAATGCAAACAAATAAACTGATTATAGTTTACGTGAGCTTTATAGAGTATTTAAAAATGCTTTCTAAACAGCTGTGTAAAATAACTAGTGATTTTTTTTGTTGCTTTTTTTTCTTGAATCTGATAGACATACACTCACTTATTTTGTTTTAGAATGCACCTACAATCCGTACTGCTGTAAAATTATTTGTAATCAGTTTCATTTAAACATAAACATGACATAGCGTCATGTGACCAACGTCACCTGACGATGACATGCTAATTTATTTATTTTTCCACAGCAAAGAAAATTTGTATCTTCTGATTATGTTTTTTTCTGGTTCAAAGGGACTTTAGACGCTGATAAGTGTTTGACTTTGAGAGCGGGATTTATTGTCGGTGTCACAGTTTTATTCGTTACCAGGCTGTCTGCTTCATTTACCCAGCATGCCTCGCTTGTTGCCGTCTGTGGAGAAGGAGTGACTGTGTAGAAAAGAATCAGCTAGCTCCATTTGACATCTATGTAGTTGATGTTACTATGTGTTTATCGTGGATGAAGTAAGAGGAGGGGGAAAAACAATATTTAAAGGAAGGAGAAATATCTTGTTGTCAACACCTTAGCGATGCCTCTCTTCACGACCAACCCCTTTGACCAAGATGTTGGTGAGTAATCAGGCTAACATAAGTAGCTGGGATCAAACAGCTTTGTTTGGGGATTCGCAGCCTTTCAGATCACTTGCTGTTTCTAAAAGAAAATTTCTTACATTCGTTTAGCAAAAAAAAAAAAAAAAAAGTATTACAAATGCGACTATAGATATTTCTTATTTAAGTTGTGATAGCGTAAGTGTAAACAGAAGTGGGGATCAGATGCAGTCATCAGCTAACTACAGCAGCTAATGAGCTCCCTGCCTCATCATCTGTATCCCACCGTGTGGGTTAACCAGCCCGACATTAACCAAAAAGTGGAAGTGAAATAGGATGTGGTGTTATCTGAAACCATGAAGTTACGCTGTATTTCTCCAGCTCTCTTTGTTCTGTGTGGAGTGGTTAACCACTTCATTGGCATAAACAGTGAGCAGGAAAATCAGCACCATACAGATGGGGCTAATATGTAATCTGACCCAGCATTTAATAGCAGTTTAGGCTAAACTGCTATTAGGATTTTTTTATTATTATTATTAAATCCCTGCTTTTTGTCATAATTTAAAATTATAGTCGTTTTTTTCCTTATTATATGCTTAGCTTTGATTATGTTTTAAGGCACAGGTGTCAAACTCCAGTCCTGGAGGGCCACTGCCCTGCAACTTTTAGATGTTCCTCTGTTGCACCACACCTGAATAAAATAATTAGGTCATTAGCAAGGCTCTGGAGAACTGATCTACATGAGAAGGAGGTAATTAAGCCATTTCATTCCAGTGTTTTGTACCTGTGGCACATCTAAAAACTGCAGGACAGTGGCCTTTGAGGACTGGAGTTTGACACCCCTGTTTTAATGAATAGTTGATGACCTTATGTCTGGCTAGTTAATCGGCCTGATAGAGCGGTAGATGTGTAACAAATATCTGCAGTCAATTGCTTTTACTCTCTCTTGTTGATGTAACAGTTTAAATATATGGGCCATATTAGAAACATAAATTGGAATATAGTCATCGTGATACTCACACTAATTATTTTCTTTTTCAAAATGTTTAATTTTGTGAAGGAAGCTACACTTTATATGTTTATTATCATTCTGTTCTTGCCAATGGTATCAATTAATTTTCTTCTTAGAAAAGAAAAACAAACAAATACTAATTGCAATAGTTTTATTTCTCCCTTTAAGTTAAAACGTCATTCTTTTAAAATATACTGGCTTGCTGAAAACATAATATACCTAATGTCTCGAGCTCCTGCTACACATGCAAAGATCCAGTTTATTATGAAACATTTTGACATGTAAATACGTGTGGCAGACTTTAAAATTTCTTCTGATGTTTAAAAAAGAGGAATAAAGAGGCTTAACAAACTTTTAAAACAAATGAATGAAGGTCCTTTATTTATCCATTTGATATATATATTTATGTTAGAATTTGAATTTGATATGTTGTATCTGACATGACAATGTTTTCTGTTATGCCGTTAGATTTCCATTTCATGATTATGCTCATTTGCAGTTTTGGACAATCCACCCATTTGTTTAGTTCACAGACAAGTTAGAAGCAGAAATTTGTTTACACCAATGTATGAGCAAATAAATAGAAACTGGACACACCTCTTGCAAATAATTTTTTAAATCTTATATATATATATATATATATATATATATATATATATATATATATATATATATTTAACAAAGCCTCTCTTTCATACCTTTCTCTATAAAATATTTAAAAAATAATGATGTGATCTGTTTGATTTCTGCCTGTATTGCATGCTGTGTATCTTTCCTGCAGAGAAAGCAACCAGTGAGATGAACACAGCTGAGGACTGGGGCCTCATTCTGGACATATGTGATAAGATAGGGCAGTCCCGCACTGGGTAACTTAATCCTCCTTATTTTGAAGTAGATTATTTTTTTTTGTCATTTTCACAGTTTTTTGAGCCCACATGCAGTGTTTTTATGATGAAGTACACATTTAATGACAAAAAACCTACAAACTTTGATGTATGTTGTTGAAATGTTATGTGAAAGACAAAAACACAATACATAATTGTGAATACAAGCTTTTGGATTTACAAAGAAATTCTTAAAAGTGTGGTGTGGATTGTGGTTGTGACATGACAAAATGTAGAAAAGCTGAAGGGTTGTAAATACTTCTGTACATTTTCTGTTTATTTCTTCAGAGTTCTGCTCTTGTCTTTTAGGCCAAAAGAATGTCTCCGCTCCATAATGAGAAGAGTGAACCACAAGGATCCCCACGTAGCCATGCAGGCATTGACTGTAAGTAGACTGTAAACAAACAGCAGTGTTTTGCACACAGTTAAGTCTGGAAGGAACTGGATGCTGGTATAGTGTTTGCTTTTCTAGCAAAAAGCCTGTCATCTTTGAATTTAAGGCTGCTTACATCAAGACTGAAGAAAAACCTTGTTTTTGTACAAATAATTGTCCTGCAATGAGCACTTCTATATGGAGATTTCAGCTCCACATTTTTCATGTATGGGAAGCAAAATCAAATAAATTTAATTTGGATATGATGCTTGAAAGTTCAAAAACTGCTGTTGTCAACAAGCTCCAGGATTGGCCTGCGAAGCAGTGTGATGAAGCAGCAGATGAATGTAGATTCTTCACCGTATGCAAGAGAAACGTCTTTGTAAAATAAAGCCAAGTGAAGAATGTCAACATACACATTTCATATAAAGATATATGGGAACCAAAACAAAGTGTTCTTTGGAAGTTGCTGATCATCCCCAAACCTCTAGAAAAGAGGTGCAAAATTAAACATCAGACATTTTGCTGAAATATTAAGCTTGGAACAGATTTAAAAAAAAAAAAAGAAATTGTCTGGAAAATAAAAAAGGAACTAAAACATCTTGTGATATAGGCATTTGTGGCACCCACCGGCATTATGTACACACACATTTATTGATAGTTTTTGAATTTGCAGAAGGAAACATGGATTATTTCTGCAGTATATTACAATGAAATGCTCTTTGCATAGAATTAGCATTCGATTGTAAAATTGATTGGATAGCTATGAGATAAAAAGTAAAAATATGATACTTTGTCCTCAAATGTAGCAGCTATTTATTAGCCTGATCAAGCAAAAGTCAGGAAGTATAAAAAACAAGCAACATCTGAAGATCGCTCCAGGAAGGGTTTCTTTAAAACCTCAAAGGAACAAAAAGCTTTTCCTTTTAGGGATGTTTGTTTGTTCTTGACCTCAAAGGGGGTATTTTCCTGCAAAGACTTCTTTTTATTTCTTTTTGCATTATTAATTTGTACATGTGCTAAGGACAAATATTAATAAACAGGTTGTGACAAATGGATAGATGCTTCAAAAGTCCTGTGACCTCAACCCCGCCTAAGGTCCTTTTGCCCAACCTCTGTGTGTATTTGGAAATCACTGAAATACAAGATTTATTTTAGTCATGTCTGAATTCAAATTTGCATCTCTTTGATCGTTGCTTCCTGTTGTCGTTGCCCACACAGCTCCTCGGCGCTTGTGTTTCAAATTGTGGTAAAATCTTCCACTTGGAGGTTTGCTCTAGAGAGTTCGCCAGTGAAGTCAGTAACGTCTTAAATAAGGTGTGTGGTCAATTTTAATTTTGCATAATGCCAAGTCAAAAACATAGTGTACTTGTGGTCATTTCTTGTATATTTTTCTTTTTTCTAATTTGGCTGCACCTAGGGTCACCCGAAAGTGTGTGAAAAGCTGAAGGCGCTGATGGTGGAGTGGGCAGAGGACTTCCGCAATGATCCGCAGCTCAGCCTGATCTCAGCGATGATCAAGAATCTACGCGAGCAAGGGGTCACCTTCCCAGCTGTGGGGTCCCAGGTCGGTCTGCTGGCAGTGCATTGAGTCATGTGACATTTAGTCTTTATAGTGCCTTAAGTACCAGTGGATCTAATGTGCAATTTAGCATGCTTAAAAATGATTCAGTCATCTGATGTGTGATTATCTTCTCCCAGGCGGCAGAGCAAGCAAAAGCAAGTCCAGCGTTGGTGGCAAAGGATCCCTCCACCACCACAAACAAAAAAGAGGAAGAAGATCTGGCCAAAGGTAAAATGGCCACAGCGAATTACAGCTTTTTCTGCTGATGATCAAACCACAGGACATCTTAAATAAACACACATATAAAAAAATGTTTATTAAATGCGTACCTTTGCAAATTTTCTTTTGTCTAATGAATTTAAAAATCACAAAGTGCGTTTTCTCTTGGTCTGCAGCTATCGAGCTGTCGCTAAAGGAGCAACGACAGCAACCGCAGGCGTCCCTGTCGAGCCTTTACCCGAGCACTTCTCTTCTCTCTACACACAAGTCCGACGGCAGAAAAGTCCGCGCCATCTACGACTTCGAGGCTGCGGAGGACAACGAGCTCACTTTTAAGTCCGGAGAAATCATTACCATCTTGGACGACAGGTGAACTTCATTCAACAAATAGTCTGAAAGTTGACATTTCTGAAGTTACAGGGCTTTTTTCTATTTGTCTTGTGGTGTAAGACAGTTGACAAATTGAAATTTCTCTTCAAAGGCCGATGTAAATTCTAACTAAGGAGATTTTTTTTTATTATTATTTTGTTTTGTTTAAATAAACTGGTCATTCACCATGATTCTTGTAGCGATGATCCTTAAATAGTTGTTGATATATTTTTAGTGACCCCAACTGGTGGAAAGGGGAAACGTACCAGGGAGTCGGCTTGTTCCCTTCTAACTTTGTCACTGCTGATCTCACTGCAGAACCTGAGATGAGTGAGTATTAAGATCAACAAAGCATTTATTCAGAAATCACTCATTCTTCTTCTATTCATTATATTCAGTCATGGTAACACAGCTTTATGGATCCTGGAGTGAAAGAAACTTTACTTGTAAACAAGTGAACAACTAAAATAAGATAAATAAATAAGACTCCAGTGCCTGTTGGTTGGTCCAGTCATGCATTAAACAGCATCCCTCTATGTGTTCATGTAGTCACAAACAAAGTGTGTAGAGCTTTTGGCTACAGTTCCCACTTAGCACACAGCTTCATTGTACAATTCATTTGTGTGCTCGCACAATTGACACCTTCTCTCCTTCTCCATTCGTTTTCTTCAGAACATTGCCGTGTCTTTTCCATGAGTTGTTTATATTCTTGATTTGCTGTGAAAATGTCAGCAGATTTTGTTTGTGCGTTGTCTTAAAATGATTTCAATAAACTGTGCTGTAATCTTACTAGGATAAATTGTATGACTCAACCCTACAGAAAGGAGGTTGATCATATAGCATAGCATAGTAGAATTGAAAAATGTCAATTGTTTTAGTTACTCTTGTTAGTCTTTGACTTTGGTTCCTTTTTTAAAAAAAAAATCACATATAGCATTAACCAGTATGGTGAACAAAAAGCTGTTGTATTTATGCAACAATTAGAAATAAAACATTTGATGTGATGTAAATGCTGGTATTTTGAACTGACAAACAACTACTCTAGCTGCTGCTGAGCTGAAACATTTCTTACAATTGCAGTTTGAAGTGTTGGCCATAACTTTAATTTATTTTCATTCTGTGATGTAGATTTAAGAAGAAATCTCAGTTTTTTTTATGCAACAATGTTTCAGTCAGCTGCTTAAAATACTTGCTATTGAAACTTACCGACTAGTTTTAAAACAGCATCGCCTTGATTTGAGTGATGCGTGGTGTGCTGTTAGTTTTCACACCATCACTCTTTGCGTTTTTAGTAATAAGCAGCTGACAGGCAGGGTTTTTTTGTTGCTTTATCCTCCTTAATGCAGTAATGACCAATTTTGGCAGTCTATACCAGTCTCTGGCAGTCTATACCAGTCTCTGGTAGGGACTGGTATAGCAGTGATCAGTCTATATAAGACCATGCCCCTGTCTTGGCAGTTGTGCTTTACTTTTTTGTCTATTACTGGCTGTGCTGTCCTACTATTAATATACTTTTTTATTGCAAGTTAAAACAAAAGTTTGAGTCTATTCTTTGTTTGTAACTGGTAAAACAAAGTACAAAAATGAAAACAGCCATATATTCACATAAAATCTATGGATGTTTGCATCAAAAACTTACAGCAGATTTTTAGTAGTTCCTATGCAAGAATTGTTTTGTGCTTAAACGCTTGCTCATGCTGTTTGTGTACTTGCAGTGAAGACAGAGAAGAAGACTGTACAGTTCAGCGAGGACATCCAGGTGGAGACAATAGAGCCTGAACAGGAGCCTGTATATATAGACGAGGTGAGTTCCCTTCTGTGACTTACATCAGTAAAGAGCTTTATTATGATATTTCAAAGTTGTTACTTGCTAACACTAACATCAGTGGTGTTACTAAATTTCAGAGTTTTCATAAGGATTGTGTAGATTTAACTTTTCACATGAGCTTGTGACCTTTTTAGGACAAAATGGATCAACTGCTCCAGATGATTCAAAGTGCAGATCCTACAGACAACCAGTCGGACAGCGTGGAGTTACTCCAGCTAGAAGGTAAACAAAGCTTATTATAAATTAAATCAGTGGTATAGAATGAAGTTAGAATTCTTTATTGTTTACCAGAGAGGAAACACATAAGCTTTATTTTTGTTTTTCCTCAGGTGCATGTAATCAAATGGGACCTCTGATTGACCAGAAGTTGGAGGACATAGACAGGTATGATGGTGCCTTTTCTATGCCACATTATATAAATAGTCATGGATTTGTTTTTGTTGTTGTTTTTTTGTTTTGCATCCTCATATGAATCACCACGTTGTACAGTTCAATGCTTTTTTTTGTCCTTTCTAATCTATCTCCAAACTATGCAGCTTTATCCTGCTAAATAAATCTTTAGTTCCAGTGCGAGTTTAATAATGAATGACAGGTTGCTAACACTTTCCCCTTTTGGTTTGTTTCATCAGGAAGCACTCTGAGCTGTCAGAGTTAAATGTAAAGGTCATGGAAGCGTTGTCTCTATACGCAAAGCTGATGAATGAAGATCCAGTGTATGCCATGTATGCTAAGCTGCAGAGCCAGCAGTATTACGTGCAGCAGCATGCTAGCGCGGCACAGCAGGTAAAATTTAGAGTCAGATTGCAACGCAGTCGGGATGTGGCTGTTGAGTTTTTGAATTGAACTAATGTGATGGATTCTTTATTTACTATAAACCACACTAAGGGCACTAACTATAGTTACAAAATGTGTGCTGTTCATAAGGTTTCTGTACGGACTGTGTGGATGTTTCTATCTCTGCAGGTCTACCCTGGTCAGCCCGTGTCGGGGACATATGCCATGAGCGGCACCGGGGTGCAAGGCTATACGGTTCCTGTGGAGCAGCTTCCTGCTGGTGCTCCCATTCCGGGTCAGCCAGCTCCCAGGTGAGTTTCTGAAACATAAATCTCTTTCTTGATACACTAAAGAATATACGTTTTTCTAGCCTACATGTTCTTCCTGTGCTGTCTGAGTCAATAGGTTAGTTCTTTCCCCATCATTTTGATTGTAGTTTTCAATTTGTCATTTTTATTTGAGAGTTTTGTTAGTACCGCTCTAATAGTGTTCTCACTTTTCTAACAGAGGTTTGATTTTTACTCTTAAAGCCAAATGGAAGATTAGAAATTTTAGTAGATTTTTTTTTTTCTAAATGTGTTGTTAAGCTGTCGCTGTTCTGTGTTTAATTTTGTAATAAATGTTAAGATTGTTACATCTTAACACACACAAGTATGGGCAGAATCCAACTTTCTATTTTAAATTTAGAAATGTGTTCTACTGTATTTGCTGATTTTTGTGCTCACTTTTATACTGACTTTTGCCATTTGTATTTGGAAGCTTGTTTGTCTTATTGTTTTCAATGTTTCCCTGCAAGTTTGTTTTTAAGGACTTGAACGCCCCTCACAGGAAATTTGGGATTCTTCAAAAGTCATTATAATTTTAATATTCACCTTTTTCTTTTTGTTTTTGCATACTTCTCTTTATTTAGCTGTTATCCTGCAGAATTGAAACAACTTCTAAATTATGTAGTATTTACAATTAGACTTATGAGAATAACTTAATTTGTCAAGTCTTATTTTTTGTTATATTTCAAAAGACTCCACAACAACATAAATACAGGCATTAAACAAGCTGAATAGACAAAAAAAGATGGCAGTCCTAAAAATGTTCAGATCATGTCACAAATCATAATCAGCTTTCAGCAACTAGAACTCCATCTGTTGAAGCCACTGGTTGAAAGCACCTAATAGACCAATAAATCAGATATATGTTCGTGAGCCTGGTCATTTAAAGCCCCAAAAGCTCCCAATAAAATGTAATAATGTTGACGTCACCTAATTAACTTCATAACTCAAAACCAGTTCTGTAGCCGTTTCTTACTTTGTGACCTCCTTTTATAGTAAACTGAAATTGGCTGAAACATTCCACCTGAATATCATTTATTTATTTTTTCTTCTTCTTACTCTCAACACAGTGATGTCCACATGTACATGGGCCAGCCACCGGTCTACGCCGCAGCGCCTGGTGCTATGGCTCCAGCAGACATTCAGTCCTACCCAAACCCAGCCAGTGCTGCGGGCCCCGCACCGTGCACAGCTCCTGCGAACTACAGCGTCCCCTCTGGCACAAGCTTAGCACCTCCCTCAGACGTCGCGCAGGCCCCTTACTCAGAGAAAGCCTTGCTATAGGCCCCCCTCCTTCTCCTCCTTACAGATAGGATAAACAAACACACATAGCCACCCCACGGTAAGAACTAGTTCATTGTTGTTCCCGTTAAGGAGGAGCAGCAGGTTTGATCATTTGAATTGTATCAGGCAAACACTGGCATTTGGTGCACCTTGTGTTTTATTTGGCAAATATACATGTGAGAATACAGTTACTTCTTTCTGTTGGTCATGAGGTATTCAAAAGGTTTTGATTTGAGCTGACAAGTATGTCATTTTGAAGGTTTGCATAATTTATTATTTTTTTGATCATCTTTGCACATTTTTACCTCCTCGGCTGCTGTTAGATGGGCTGGTTTATGTTTTGTTCATGGTATAATCCTAAGCACCTAATCTAAATCCAGCCAGCATGAAATCCACTTTTTATGTACAAAATCTGACTATAAATAATTAAGCAATGCTTGATTTAAAGTTTTATGGACATTATTATTACTTTATGTTTGTTTTTCAAAAACTATAATGACCCATTTAAAAGGGTCTTGCCGACCTGTTTTTAAATAATTTTGTAAACAACAAAATATCATTTGAATTCTTTATTTTCGAATCTTGAATTTCTAAATATGATTGCGACTATCTGGACATGTAGACTCATCTTACACTTAGAGGTTATAATAGCTTACCAGTAAAATCCATATGGTGGATCTGAATAAATTTATTAGTCACAGAGTGATAAGTTGTAGACATTTATTTCAGTAAATTTTGATGATTGTGGCTTAAAAATTCAACATGTCACAAAATTAGAATATAACTTAAAATTCATTTAAAACAAAAAGAAAAGCATTTTGGATACACCCAAAATGCTGAAGGAACTTTGCTTCGCCAGTCCTTTCAACACTGTGTTCTCACTGTTGCTAGTATCCTTTTTTCTGCTCCACTTTTTCCTTCCACTGAACTTTCCACTCAAACTCTTTAATGAGAATTTGAGAGGAACAGCCAACTTTTTAAAATTATTGTTTTGTACTCTCCTTGTGAAGATTGACTATGAGTGCTGGACAACTGTCAATGTAAGGGTCTTCCTCATGGTTATATTGCCCATAACATGGACAAAATGTAAAATAATTTTTCTTAGAAACTCGTGTTTGAGTTTATTTTTAAGCCATAATCATTCAAATGAGCAGAAACAAACACCTAAAACATAATTTTGTGATTCACCTGTGATTATTAGAATTTGTCCCATATTTCTTAAAAATGTGAGCTTTTTGTAAACAAAAGTTTTACCAATTAGAGTAAACAAGTGCAACTGCACCTGCTGTATAATAATTTAGATAATCCACATAACGCATGAAATCCACAGCAGTTCTTTGACAACACTAACAGGCCTTCATATGTAGACTAAAACACTAACATTGAGACACATTCAGTGTGAGACGGTAAATTCATCCACTACAGCCAATTTCAGCCCCGTTCTTGCCACAAAAGCTTTAAGAAGTACTGAAAACTGAAGCCTCTTTGATTTCTGGAGGGAAAGAAAACCAGGACAGCAGAAGCATGAACATGACATTTGTATATACTGTATTAAAATAGACCCCAGGAGGTTGGTTGTGTGTTGGCGCAGCTCTCACAGCCATAAAACTAAATTCTGCAGTCTTTGCATGTACCTGGTGAATTAAAGGTGTATTAGCCATCCCTACATGCCCATTTTCCTTTTCAATCCAAGCAGCTTTGCATCCTTTCTCAGAGGGTTGCAGTCCTCTGTGTTTATCAGGGCTGTGCTAACATGCGTGCACCAACAGCTTGGCTACAACGGGGAAAAACTCTGATCCCCACTGATTTTTTTTTTCTTTTTCTTAAACATCTCGTTTGCCATTGTTTTGTTTTTTTTGTTTTTTTTGTAGTGCTTTCTAATTTATGCTTAATTATTCTGATATTTTTAATGAAGTATTGCAGGATGTATGTATTCAAAGAATAGAGTGGAATGTGCGATATTCTGCCTAACTTAGTTGTATATTTCAGACGAGAACCTGGACGTTTCTCTTATTGTACTGTAGGTTAAATGGCGACATTAGAACTGGCTGAATTTGAGCCCACGTGTGTTTTCTGTGATTTTTCTCAGATTTGAGGGAAGTTTCTGATGAAGAGGCATTAGTTGAAGATGTTTAGTTGCTAACTCTCACCCAACATTAGATGATGCAATTAGTGTGTTCTTAGTCCTGAATAATTTATATGACTTCTTCCTGTAGCAAGTCTTTAAGAAGGATTTGTTGATTGGAAAAACAGATTTTCAATAAGCTAATAAAATGGAAAACTAAAGTTGTTTGTGTTTTATATTTAACTATGCTTTGTGAAGGAAATTTGAAGTACGAATGCTGAAGTAAACTTTAGAGTGGGGACACGTTTCTGTACTCTGGATAAACATTTCTGATTTCATTTTTTCTTGTTTCAAATGTGTAAATGTCTTGCCATCCGCGTGCCACCTTAAGAATGCAAAACAACTTTTAATTTAGACTTGGTACTCAGACTCCATTTTGGAGAATTTAATTTAAATATTAATATAGTTGAGACAAACCAAATGAGTCAAATCGACCGTGTTCAACCAGAGTAGCTGTTCTGGGACCAGGAGAGAAGGAGCCAGTTTGTTGTCATACGTCATCCGAACCAAGCATTTTATTGCACCACAGTGTTGGACTGCAGCCCCGATGTAACTTTTTTTTTTTTTTTGTACAGGATTGAGATGCTGCCTGTTCATAAGTTTAATCTCAACGTTATTGTAAAGGTTCTGTCCAAACTTGTACTCTGCTGTTTCTATGTATTATTTTAACCATACCTAATAATTGGTATACAATAAAACCAGGTCAAGTGTACAGAGTAATGTGTGTGGCTTTTTCTTTTTTCATATTCATAGTATAGAGGAATCAGTTTTGCAGTAATGATTGCATGATTAAATAAGTTTTCAGTAGAGCTTTAATGTTTGACAGTGTTAGCTGCCCTGGGTTTCGTCCCATGATGGGGTTGCAGCAATGCTCTAAAAATATATATACCAATGCATAGTTTTGAACATTTAAGCTTGATGTGAACATTAAAACTTTGTATCTGTAACAATATGTGTACAGATGTGCTTAAATTAAAATGTTACCTATACTAGGCTTTTGTTTTGATCAATCCTTTTCCAGTTGTAGCAGCAGCTGACTTTTCTTTGCCACTAGATGGAGATGTAGTTTTAGCTGTTGATGTAGGAAAAGATGAATCTGCCGTGACATTTGAAACGGAGGCTTTTTGGGAAATTCTGCTTTTTGTTTTCCATTCCTTTTTTGCTCCTCTAACATAAACAAATAGAGCAATGTGACCAAGCTTTAATTTCTTTATCTGTAAAGAAAGTTAGAGCATGTCTGATCTTAGTGCAACTGTACTTTCTATAGAACTTTTGCATAAGTCAAGCACTGTGCAGTTTCTTCTTGAGGTTATGTGATTGGGATTGCTTCTGTTTTTGTAGCTGTAAAAGGATGAATGTGACCAGCTCATTAGGCGGGCAGTAAAACAATACAACCTCCAGTGCAGTGTAAGCAGTGAGCAGAGTTCAACATTCCTGCAGGGACATTCTGAGGGAGATGATTGTCAAAGTCTGAAGCTCCAATTTCCAAGTAGCCACCAGCGTTCAGGGATGGTGCTCTCAGGGAAGACGGTCAAGCTCATCGTGTACGAGGTGCTGCAGTTTGCAGCTCTCATTGTCCCTGTTTTTGTAGTCATGGAGAGATTTGCCAGGATTATAAGAGACGTGAAAGGACAGAATGTGACTGCTTACTGGCTCGTGGTGGCGGCTTCTATTGCCTATGTGACCTCTGCAACCTTGCTGGTGTGGGTTCCTCTCAAATACGTGATCCTGAAGAAACGGAGATTCATTTCGGAGATCACACAGTGGTGAGTTGCAATGATTTGTCTTCAGTTGTCTTAGTGAGGACTGAAATGAATCTTAGATTATCAGGAACATTTGAGGCTTAAACTAAAGTAATAATACTGCAAAAAAATATGAATTCTCAGGGAAATAAATTGGAGTCCTTTGAGTATTACAAAAATAATATGCTCAAAAGGTAGATTGTGATGCAGAATAATCCCTGTAGGTTGTGGTTGATATTTTAAAAGTATTGAATAGAATCAGTTCAGGTATTTCTATTTTTCTAAAAGTGTACATAAACCTGAATATTTTATCTGTTGAGCTTTAAGAGGTGGAGGAATGAAAACTTGTAACTAATTCAGAAATCCGTTTTATTGATTGCATCAAGTGTGGCTAAGAGCATATTGGTGCATATTTTGTAAAAATATTTGAACTCCTTGAATATTTTTACATTTTTTTGCACTGCAACTACAAACTTAAATGTATGTCATGTTATGTTTCATTCCTGTATAAAGTAGAACATACTACATACTGAAGTGAAAAGAAAAGCATAATTTCGCTCATTTCCCTAATTAAGCAAATTATAATGATACCAATCCCTACATTTGCATTCAACTTCATTTGTAAATAGAATTGCGATGTTTAGAAAAAACCCAGCTGTTATGTGAAGGCTTCAGAGGTTTATTAGAGAACATTATTGGAAAGATAACATCACAAAGACCATGGAACACAACAGACACCACAGGAGAAACGGCACAAGTTAAACAAAAAAATGTCATTCATCAGCTGCCATCCATCAAACTGCTAAGTTATACACTTAGCAAGTATAACTTTTGTTAGAGAAGCAACAAAGAGGTCCATGGTAACTTTGGATAACCTGCAGAAATCCTCTGCTCAGTTTGGTGAATCAGTTCTCAGGATTGTATTGCCTCCACTCCCCTCAATTGTGTCTCTAATGGCAAAAAAGAATAAAAATGTTTGCAAAATGCACCAAGTGTAGGGAAAACAGCAAATATACTAAAGGTGCTTTGGTCAGATGAGATCAAAATGCAGAATACTGAAATCTAACGCTGCACATAATCATGAAAATACAAATTATACTGTGAAACATGGTGGTGGCAGCAATATGCTGTGAGGATTCTTTACGTCTGCATCGACAGAATTGTCAGTTGATGAGCTGATGGACGAAGGAAAATACAGAAATTTTAGAAAGACAGCCTGTACAAAACTGTACCAAAAAATTGTTTGGATACAATTATTGTGTTTTTCTGTTCTGGGAAAGTTCAGTAATATGCATTGCAGAAAATAGTGGCAGTGTGATTAAATGTTTTTCATAAAAAAAAAATACTCAAGGAGTAGCAATACTTGGAAGTCAAATCACTTCCATTCAGCTCTTAACATACTTTTCCCTAAAACGCCGGTGAATGTGAAGTATAACAGTTTTATTCACCGCATAAAGGTTCTTTATTATATTTATTGACGGATCTTATTGCTTGAGTTTATTTTTCCCCAACATTACGAAGGCACACATAACCATTCCTATGCTGATAATGACCAGAAGACAGTACATTAATGTGCCATGTGATCAAATTGGATTGCAAAACATTTCTCATATTTCAGTGACCCTAACAACATAAACCTTATTCACTTTTCAGGAGACCGACAGCACTGGCATATCTTCTGCTGTCAACGCTGCCATGTTTTGCAATTCTAATAGCCAGTTCCAAGGTAATTCCCTCAAGACTGATCACTGCTGTCTCTGTGATGCACCTGTTGATGTGTTGTTCTGTCATACGCCAACTGGGTCCTTGAAGAGGCTCATATTTTCTTTAAATAACCTATTTGAGGTGCAAACCCACATTACCATCCCTTTGTGGATGAAAAAACAAGATCTTGAATACTTAGAGCCGTTATTGTCAATCTGGCACACTTAAGCACCGATTTTGTTATTTATTGTTAAGGACCCCCATTAGCTGGACATTAAGTTACTCTTCTTGGTCAATCATTAAAAACACATTAAGATATATGACAAATGACAGATTTAGTTTGTGTATCTACATTTGCAAGATTTACAGTGTGATGAAGAGTTGTAGATTTCTTTTGCAACTTATGCAACTTATTGAGTTAAATTAAACTTAATCACTAACATTCAGAACATTTCTCATATGATGTCCGGTTCAACACCAATCCGAAGACTGTGGAAAAGTCTGAGCATAATAACTGATGCAAGCTTACTTTTCTGCTCATATGTTTGTTGAAGTATAGTGTTTAATGAATAAACTGACAACTAATTGAAACAGCACAATGACTAGTTAGTAAGTTTGGCTACACCAAACACAACGGATCACTTTTTCGCCCCTGAATTGTAAACACTCAGAACTGAGAACCGACTTCACGTTCACTCTTCAATCCAGATGTATTTGACCACTAACAAAAGAGTGAGCAGGACTTTGTCACCATTGCAAGTCAGACCAGGGCAGTGAAATGTCACAAGACTGTGCAGTCTATGTTAGATACTCAGTAACAGATAGTAAAGAAAAACAGGTTTTCCATTAACCCAAATTTTAATGACACTCATCCTGAGATGGATAAACAAAATAAATGGATCATAATAACCAAGTTTCTTTGACATTTTGATCTTGGACTGTCTGGAACTTAAGCAATGTGACATATGAGTGTAATGTCTTTGTACATTGTATTAGCTCTGCATTTCATTGTATGTGTAATACAGAGTCACTCATGAGGCTCTCTATCCATTGGCTAAAGATTGACTGGAGTTAGGTGTTGAACCGGACAATGATACCAAACACTAAATCTACAACAGAGTGGCTACAAAAAGTGTTACAATGGCTTTATCTAAGTACACATCAGAATCTGGCTTAAATACCATCATGTGTCCATGAGACAACTATGTGGAAGCAAATATATGCAAACCTTAATGGAGTGACAAAGTCTTGTAAAGAACACCCAGGCATGCTTCTTCCACATGTGATGCAGTGTTAGTCATCCAGGAAATGACTGCTTTATTTTATTCATGATGCTAAAGTTGGATTTAAAAGCAGTAGCTTACTCAAAGCTTATTTTTCACAGATTTATATTCCCACTAAATAAGGAAATTGGAATCAAAGTGACAGTGTAATCACAAAATGCTTCACCTTGTTTATATTTGCTACAAAAGAAATCCAGCAAAACTACTGTAAATCACATTTCTCTTGCAAATTCACTTTAGAAAATTATCTGAGCACTTCCATGGGGGAAGATGTTAATATCCATTTGGCTGTTATTGAACTGTAGGTCCAGCTGGACAAGCAACAAAAACTCGACCATTTCACAGAGCTGCCTGTTTCCTTGGTTCTTTTCTCCCTGATTTGTGTGGATATCATAGAGAGGATACGGCCTCACAAGCTCATGGGTAAAGGTAAGCTTTCAACTTAGAAGATAATTTTTTTATAAGTTCAACTCAGTTCTTTATCTGTAAGACATTTGTTTTGTCCAATATACAACTCAAACATTGTAGCGGTGTCCATAATCTTCCCAGACGGTTAGTGGACTCTCAGGTATGAAACAAAAAGGGCATCGCGGGACTTTTCTGAAAAACAAACATACTTAATCCTAAAGCAGTGGAACACTTTGAATTTTACACACTTGATCCCACCATACACATACTATTCAGAACTGTGCTTTAATAGTAACTTGCGCACTTAAAAGATGGCGAATGGTCTAGTGTTCAGATGATCATCTTTTGTTTCTCATGTTTAAACTCCGGCAACATATTTTCATTATTCCAGTATACATGTTAAGATAGGAAAATGCTTGACAGCAGCAAAAAAATAAATAAAAAATGCACGTCTATGCCAATAACACCACAGCAATATGAGTCTACAAAGCCATATAATCTCATATTTTCACTTTCGGAATGAAAGGCAAGACATTTGTTTTGTCCTCATTATCTGCTGTTGCCTTCCAGTTTCAGTTTGCCGTTGTTATTGCTATATGCCAAACTTTAAACATAACAATGTATTGTTAAGCTTGTATAACATCTAGTATTGTCATTTGCAGCTAATATTATGGATTCTGACTACGACATGTCAAGACCTGTCCTGACCCAGCTGACACATGTGACCAGTGTTTCAGGCCAGCTGCCAGCTGATGAAGGCCAGAACAGTGTGACTCCAGGCCAGGCAGAGGCCAGAAATGGCAGCACAACCAACAAAAGGCAGGATGTCACTGAGTCCCCTCACAGCACACGACCAAACGCTTCATACCTGTACTCTTCCACCCCAAGACTGATGCCTTACTCGGGTCCCCTAAGCTTCCTGTGGAGGAAAGATGGAAGGGCAGAGGTATTTGTGGAGTGTTTCTTGTTCTGGCTGGACACAGTGGAGATGGTGCGAGTTTCCGGGGAGCCAGTCATTTTCTACTCAGCTTGGGTGTTCCCAGTTTACATCCTGGCTTTCCTTTCTTGTCTCCGCATGATCATTGCTCCCCACAGCTTCCTGCTGCCGTTTGCTGGAGCTATGCTGCAGGATCTTCCTTTCTTCATCATTCGAGTTGCACTGATTATTGTTTTTGGTTTTGTAACACCTTTGCTATATCCTCTCAAAAATGTTCTGGTAAATTTAACTTTTATCTATTTCACATGGATGACCAAGCTGAGGATATTTAAAAGAAGCAGTATGTTCTGAGGAGGAGCGTAAAGACCCCAACTCACCTGTGGATGTTTGAACTGTTTTCTTTGAAGAGCAGCACCATAGACTCCTACTGAAACATCATTTGTGTAATTATTAGCCTTATGATATATATAAGGGTATATAGATTGGGTATGAGTGTATTTATGTCAATTACATGTTAAAAAAAAAACATGTCTGTCTTTCTTTAAATCTATACATTTCCTTGAAAAAGTATTGATACCTCTTGAGCTGTTTTTTTACATTTGGTCACATTACAGTCAAATTAAATCAAATCAACTGTATTGTATCCTAATTTTATATGATAGGCCTAAATATGGTGCATAACTGTTAAGTAAAAGAAAATAATGGGGTAGATATTCACCAACTTCACACATATATTTTTTGTCATTTGTACTTTGGAAAATATTGTACATATTTATTTTCTTTCTGAACTTGTTTTCTTGCTACATTTAATCTTTAAAATCCTTACATCTCTAAACGCAGAAAGTAATCAAACGTTTTAAAGTTACATATTTATTGATAGAGAAAAAACACAGGTGAAAATGTTTAGATTTATACAACTAAATATGTGAGGGTGCTGTTAAGAGAAGTTATATATTAACAGGTTTAACTCAAGGTAAGAATATTGAAAGAAAAACAGCTGAAATTCAAAAAGGTCCGTGCTGAAATTGCTTAGGTTTTAGTTGAATGAAAACATGATTCTGAGATCTTTAAAGGACAACACCTAACCAAAATAACTTAAGCAGAGGTAATAGATTATCTTTTAAACATTAACTGAATAAATTATTGCAGTGGAATCAGGAAAGAAGTAAATGGAGTGCATTCATAACCAAAATGTAAGACTAAAGGAGGATGAAGAGTAGTTAGACTTGAGTTCTGGCAGAACAGGAATCAAGGTTTTATTAAAACAATGTAAAACATGAAGCAAATCAATTAAAAATCATATTTATGTTGCCTGTGCTTTGAAGATAATTTAGATTTTAAGTCCTTTTCTTTTGTTTTCTTTTGGATGTTTGAGTTTGTATCAGTGCAGACCTCTATAGTGGCTGCACCGATACAATGCAGTAACTATACTGCACCCCTACCAGGACACATTAAACAGAATTACACCCATGATTCACATGCTCTTTCTTCCTGTGGTAGATTAGTTTCAGCTGACAAAGAAAAACATAAAATCATATAAGGTGAGGAAATAATTCATTCCTATGAAGCCCTGGGAGAAACTTGTTAAAGACCTTATACACCATGTGAGTGATAAAACATCAGCCAAGCAGCTGTAGCTCAAGCAGTAAAGAACCAGATCTGGATGGCTTTCATTTATGAGCATAAAAACTGAAATTAACTTTCCCTAATATCCCCACAGCCATGATCTTCCGGCTTCTCAATAATTCATACCATAATCTGCAATAAGGCATTAGTGCATCTCGCATTACAAATAATGGTTGCTATTGGAGTGCAGCTTGCTGGTGTGACGGAGGACACTTTCTCATTAGTATGACAGACTGAATGCTTAAAAAGATCAAAGAAAACAGCAGTCTGGACACCATTTCTCTTGGTAAGAGACTCGAAGATCCCTGATCATCAATGATGAGTTCAAAATTTGCCATTTTATCAACTTCAAATAAAGTTTTCATGCAAATCTCCTGCAAACTTTGTAGTATATACTGTAACTCCTTTCACAGTAATACTAAACATATATGACAATACAATTTCTTTCTGTAAGAATAAATAACACTTGATAAAATATGTTTATCATTGCTTATTTTATTTATTCCTGTTTCTCTTGCAGAATAAACATGAAGCCCATATCTTTAACCACTCTTCAAAATGGAAAAAAAACATACCATGTCCATTTAAATACTGAATTACATATCTTAAACATAAGTTAGAGAATGGCTACAAGATAATAACTAATGATCCAATTTTGCTTATGCACAATTTGAGTAACAAATAAGTCTAAAACACCAAGAACGGTGATCAAGGCTGTAGAAAGTTTACCTTGAGGAGAATTTTAACAAAGAAGAAAAAATGACAATTGTATCTGTTTAATTAGGTTCAGGTATAAATAATGTTCATTGTGAAACAAACGAAAGTGTAACGGGTACAGTCATAACAAGTAGCTCAGAACTGGTGCAGTCAATTCAAAGAAAGCTGAAAAAATATTGTGTTGTTTGTTATGTTACAATCAAAAACTCTAGTGTATTTTATTGGGACTTTATATTACAGATCAACACAAAGCAGTGTGTAACAATCAAGTGGTTCACTACAACTATAAATACTTTCAGATTGCATTTAATTTAATCTGAATTATGTTTAAGTTGTATATAGTTGGTAATAAGTTTGGGGGGAAAAAAGCTTTTTTGGGGCCCTATACAAGAATGCACAAAATTAAAAGAAAATGACTCAAAATTGAACAACAGCAGAGGCACTTAGAGTGGACAAGGTGAACAGAGATGAGGAAAATAAGATAGAGAAATGAGATAAAGAGAGGGCAGATCATGAGATAAGGAAGGAGGGGGAGACAGAAGAGAGATCGGGGGCTGCTGAGCAGAAGAGGAGGCTTTGTAAATCTGACAGACTGGAGGTGCATTTGAATTCAGGCTGTGTTTCTCCTGCGCTAGCCGAATGTTACCCGGCTCTAGCATGGCAACAGAGAGGGGCAGCACTTCAGCTGCAGCCTCTGCACACACACAGGCATACACGTGCACAGACAGTCGCAACAGGATCGCAAAGAGTGACTCAGGTAAGCTGAAACGCCCCTGAAGAGGCAGTGCCCCTGTGGTGAAGGAAACGGCATGCGCAGCGAGAAGGAGAGACAGTGGTTGAGAAGGAGGAGGGGCTACAAGGCTGGAATCTTTAAGGAGGAAGAAAAGGAAGACTGAAGAGCACTGAACCTGAAACTGTCTGATTCTGGACTCCTACAGTGAGCTTAAGAGAGAGGGATGAGCACAAGATGGATATGGAGTGATGCAGGATCTCTGACTAGACTAATGGGAGAGACTGAAGAGCGCTGAGAGACTCACAGAGAAGAAAATGATATTTAGTTCCAGCAGCAGACTGTTCTCTGTGTTTGAACTGAAGTGCAGGCTGAAGGATTCTCAACAGGGGATGCTGAGACACTGATAGAGGTGAGGCGGGATGGAAGGGCAAATATGCAGACCGACAGATGAACCACCTGTTCTTTTAAAGATGAGGTGAGCATATTCATGCCAAGAGATTTAGAAATCCCGCTGCTCTTCAGACTGACATATTCTACATAGGTGGTGGATATCTAGATAAATGCTGTCAGTCTCACCTGGACCAAAAGAGGAAGCAGACACTTGACTCCCCAGGTGACCTCCCCTCTCTCTCCACCCCTTCGACAACTTGTGGACTTTGTAGATTGGAGTCTTCGTCTCTCACGGGATCCCCAAACTCCCTGATGAGCTTCTCTCAATGGACCGTGAAAGTGAAATTTGTGAGCTGGTTTTAAAGTGACACCCTCCCCTAATCCCCCAACCGGGAGGCTCATCTGGCCTGTCCCCTTCTCTCCCTAAAACTTGATGTCTTGATGCATTGCTGTGGGCTGGGACACTGGCGGAGAGTGCAGTCCACCTATGTAAGTGGCAGCATCACCTGCAGGATCTATACGCACCCTTTTGATCGCATAGCAACAGTGGAGTCTTGCGGCGGGGTAGAGCAAAGGGACTACAGGGGGGTATAGCAGTTAATTCACTCATTCAGATGTGCGTTTATGCATGGTCTTTCATCTGCAGTACGTTTGCATGCTCAATTACACAAACAGTGAGTTTAGACTGAGGACTCTTGCACTTTATTCTCTTCGTTTATTCTCAGTCAGGCTTAGATCTATTACAATTTTTTTTTAAAGAGTGTCTAACGGTTTACTGTAATGATTCAGATTTATTTTCCAAAGTAATCCTCTTGTAACAGACATTGGAAGATTTTTTACTGGTGTAAAGAGTTTGTAACTGGAAGGTTGTGGGCTTGTGTCCTGCTTTTTTCTGTCATACGTTAGTGTTTCCCATGGCAAGGCACTCAACCCCAGTTGCCTACTTATCTGAGTATTGGTATATAGATATGAGTGTGAATGTATTAATGTGGCTTCAGTGTAAAGATCTTTGAGTATTTAATATGACTGGGAAAGATCTTCAGGCCACCTACCATTTGTATTACTCATACACAAATGAATTAAAGTACCTTGCAACAAAGTAAAGAAACTTTATTTTGAATAAGCTGGAGTTTACTGATTAATAGACACCAAAAACAGTCATTAATCTACAAAAACTTAAAGCTTGCACCAGATTCTTTTTTTTGTTGTAGTTTTAGTATTCTGGCAATGCTTTACAGCTGTGGGTGGACTTGCCCTGCGATAGACTGGCGACCTGTCCAGGGTGTACCCCTCCTCTCGCCCGGAACGTTAGCCGGAGATAGACACCAGCACCTCCCGACCCCACTAGGGACAAGGGTGTTAGAAAATGAATGGATGGATGGTGTACTTGACAAAAAACTTTAATGGATATTATACACTGTATTTCATTGCTGATTTCTAACCATATATTTTTCGGATCAAAAACAATGGCTTCTAACTTTTTTTGCATTAAGGTTCTGACACATCCTGTTGTCCGTATCATGGACACACTTAGTGAGTCTATATGACTTTGGTTTTGTGATGAAACAGAGTTGTAATGTTTTGTGTTATTAGCATGTCATAAACTGAGCTACCGAGAGTTTATAGATTTTGCTGCCTGAGATCAGAACCCTGATCTAACACTACACAAGTGTGATCTTCATTCACCTGGATAGTTGCCAAAATATTTAAAGTCTATCAATCAATATGTTTTGATGAAGTATTTCTCACTGAAATCAAGTAAAATCAATACAGAAGATTTTGAACCAGTCGAGATTCTCCAGAGGCTCCAGAGACATATTTTGTAAATAGAATAATATTGGCAGAAAATGGACAAGTTTAGGTTTACCAATCTGTCGATGACCAGACTGAACAGAAATTGCAGTCTTTTTGTTCTTTTTTCTTTCTGACTCTGTTCAATTTTCTACTTTTCCTCTAACTTTCTCCTCCAACTCATCTTTACTTACTGCATGAGTTTTACATGTGTCTCCACTTCTTTTGGTAATTCCTGTTAATGCTGATATTATGATGTTAATTAGAGCTGTGCATTTTGTAATGGCGTCAACTGCAGAAAACCTTATCGTCGCCATATTTTCCCCCTCATGAAGCTGGCTTACTATTGGCCCTCGGCACTCTCTCGACTGTCAGCTTAAAACCTTGCAGATTACAGCGCGCTGTAACCGCTGCATAGCATGAGTGCCCACCTCAGCACCAAGCCAGAAAAAAAAAGGAGCTTAGAAAATCAGGTCGAATAAAAGCAGAGTCGCAACAACAAATGATACCTGGTGCTCACATTTGATGAAGACTCATTGATGAACGTGTATGTATGTGAGCATAATTTGGTAAAGACTGTTGAATATAAAAGCATCAGTTGTTTCAAACAGAACATCATATTTTATTGAATTGTGCTCTGCATTGTGTAGTCAAATAGAGAGCACTGTTACTGAAACCCAACATAAAAGGTTGAGCTCAGTAAAGACTAAACAGTTCAGATTTATTACCAATTTGTGCTATTTTTTCACTTTATAATCCTTCAAAAATACTTATGTGCCAATATTTATGAGTCACATGTAGCTCTATACTTCCATTTGAGCCTCTACTGCTCCAAGAAATAGTCTGAGAGCTTAAAAATCTCAAGTCTGAGAGTTGAGTTGAAACTGAGGTTGACACTCTCAGAAAAGAGTTTCAACCTTTTTTCTGGCAATAAGTTCATGTTTTTTGGTATCTGGAAAACTAGCCGTTACAAAAACCTCCTGATTACTAAGTCACAATCAGTGGACATTTCTCCCATTACCTAGCCACCTCAAGTAGCCCAGCCTTTTACCTAGCAACCCAAATGGAGCTCCAGCATGTTTGGTCAGCTGGTTTTACTGCTGTATGTGGTGTACAGTGACTGCTAGAAAAGACAAATGTTTTGTTGTTAAAGTTCCCTTCAGAAATTTCTTGCTGACTCCTTGATGGTTGTGCTTGAGGCTCCACTTCTTCTGTAGTTGTGCATCTGTTTGCAGATATTTCCATATCAGAATCAAAATTCATTTTATTGTCATTGTGCACGAAAGAAAGCACAACAAAATTTTAAAAACTTTACATGTATAAAGTGTGAGTGTAAATGCTAATTTGAATGGTGTGGCATGGCATGACAAGAGACATTAAAACAGCTATAAAAAAAGAAGCAGAACTGAGCAAGTGAAATCTCATTAATTGAGAATGATTTTGTGCAAAAAATGTAAAGAAGATATTTTGTAGGCCATAAATCTATTCTTTTTACAATCAAGCAGGATTTCCCTTTTATATTGTTTATTGGCAATACTTATGTCTAAAAAGCATCTATGCTTCCCTTTATGGTTTTTCACACTCAGATCTCGTTTTATTAAATTAAATAAGCTGTTAAAATGCCAATATGTTTTCTTTCTTTACATATTAGTCATCCACTCCAATCAAAATCATTAAACAAGAGTTACAATCTGTTTGGTATTGGCAGAGAGAATTTGACAAGTTTTTTTATGGAAGGAAACCCATATACTTAACTATGATTGTGCTGCAAACACTACAATGATGCTTAACCAGCAAATATATTTTTCTCACAAATGTGACACAATTTAAAGGGAAGTAAATGGACTATAAAATAATAGAACAAGCTGTATTGCCAAGAAGCATCTGTGCAACTACAAAATAATTGCGCAAACATAAATGTTCTTCCTTTTTGTTCAAAGTTCACTGCAGAGTTGCTCACATCATGTTTTGTCACTAAAGCTCCAGAAACGGCTCAATTTGAATGTGATTTTAGGTCTGGAAAAACAGGCAATCGTGTATAATTTCATTAATCTCTGATTCTACCAATCCTTCTCTTTCCCTGCCTGACCAATCAGAGGCTCATCGGCCAGATTACAATCACAGCAGAAGATAACACAGGCAGGGATACAGGCATGAAGGCTGAATAGGTTCATCCTCCCCCTGTTATTCTCTGTTTGACATAGTATGGAATGAAAAAAAGACGTTGGAGAGAAAACAATGTTTTTCTTTCATCTAAAGCTGGAGCTCAGCACCCTGCCCTCCAACCTGCTGTGCTCTTTTCCAACTGGTTGATTTCACCTTACTCAGTTTCCAATCATCGCTCTTCCTCACTGTTCTTCTTCCTTCATGTCCCATCTCTTTTCCCCCAGATGTTAGGAGAGCAAAGTTGACTGAAGTTTTTTTCTCATAGCATTTACGCCATGCTTCAGTTAGATGTTTACCATCACATTCTCTTGGATTTTAGTCATTTAAGGGTGATAAGGTAACCATCAACAAAGAGGAAGAAGAGGATGATTCAGGCAGAAGACGGAGGGAACTTTATGCAAGTTCTATTTCTGCCTCTGACAGCTACTTCTGGAGCTCGTCTTTGTTTCTCTTTGGCTCCCACTCTTCCTCCTCTTCCTCCTCCTCCTCCTCCTTGCAGAATGTTTCGCTGGGTCTGATGGGCAGGCAAGGCTTCAGGCAGATGTAAATCTGGGGAGGTTTGTTGGCAAAGGGGGCAGACAGTGGAGGTTGGAGGATGTTGCCACAGCTGCTAAATGCAGTCTGGGCGTCTTTGCATGTGACTGAGTCTGTCGGGAGTCAGGTTCTCTGCCTTTCCACCTGCGGGCCATGTCCAAATTGCTGAAGGCAAAGAACGTCTCCTGGGTGAGTATTGGCTCCTTATCAGGTTGGATGTGGGGAGGATTGAAACTAGGACAGAGGGGGAGAGTTGTTGCTTGATTTGAAGTGTTCATTTAAAAGACTTTTTCTTGCTGTTAGTGTTATCTGGTCAAAAGGGGGTTATTACAGTTTTTACAAGGAGATTATTTTTCTGTTCACATACTACTTTGTAATTTACCATTTTGGAAGGTATTTTTTGCTCCTCAGCAGTTTTGTGTTGAACAGTTGTACAACCAAACATGATTAAAAGGGATAGTTCAGATAATTTTACCTTAGCGTCTGGAAAAAGACTGCAAGTTGTTGACATCTTAACTGCAGTAGATGACACCAGAGAGGGACAGACTTTTACTGTCTTAAGACAAATTCAGTCTCAAAAACACATTTTTGCACGTCCATATTTTTGAAGGTTATTTTCAAAAGACTGTTGTTAAACAAACTACATACAAATCCTGCTGCTTTTTGTTTTTCTAGTTGCGTAATAAAAAATTAACTTTTATCCTTTCAATAAAATAAAAGGAAAAAAGCTGACCAAACTAAACTGGCTGAGTAATTACAAAGTATGTAAAATATAATAACTCTTGGTAGAAACTGTCAGAAGGTGTTTGGAGTAACTGAGAAATTGGTCTTTAACATCAGAGTGAAAGAAATGGGCTCCACTCATTGCAGATTTTTGTTTAATTTGGCCACAATTGGAGTTTTTTCAAGCCTAAATGGCCTGTTGACCTGTTGCCACAATCTCTTCATTAGATTTATGTCCAGACATTGACTAGGCCACTCCAGAGCATATTCAGCCATTTAGATGTGGCCTTGCTAGTCTTCTTTATATGTATTTCTGATGCATGACCCAAATACTCCAGCATAAAGTTGGATAAGTTATTATCAGTGACAATTACCTTACCTGAAGAGGACAGATTTCATAATAGACAGCTTTCCAGAAAGTAAATATGTACCGAGAATGCCAGATGCTGTGTCACTCTGCCTCAGTAGCAGATTCGACAGAACAGCTGTTTGTGAGTTTGAAGTTTGAAGAGAAGTTTTGAAACAATGACAAAACCTGGAAAGCACACGAACCCATCATCTTCATTTCTGTCAGCAGATACAAAATCCAAAAACGTTCTCCGTTATTGGTGGAGCTACAGTTGATAGATAAGTTGTAGCAAATGATGCCGATAGGTACGGCCCAGATGATTCGGTGGAAGTGGCTCCTCTTCAGCTGAAACAATTGTGAAATTGTAAAGTTCTACACAATCTTGTATCCCAATGATGAGAACATTTTCAGCGTGTGTTGCTTTGATGAGATAAAGTCAGATGAAACAGATGGTGATCAACCAACTAGCTATTATCTTTCCTCTGCTCCGTGCATCACATCCTCCTACCAAGGCAAACATAACCTACAGCTGCATTAGAGAGCCAGATTGTGGAAGACAATGATTCATCTCAAATCAGGGAAAATGGGTGTAACTTAATTGCCACAGTTTAAAATGGCAAACTGAGCACGGCATTTCGGCTTCCTTGCTTATAATAATGGAGTCAGGATTCTGTTTTTAGACTGGAAGCAGATGTACGTTAGTGAGCTGTGTGGACAAAGTGGAGGACTGAGTAAGAGGTTAGGATCTGGAGCTTTGCCGGTAATTGTGCGTGCCATCCATTTCTGGCCCAGAAGCCCAATCATGCATTTCTGGCCTCAAATAACAACACACACTCACATACAAGCACACTGATTGTAAGAGGCTTAGTGACGGAGGCTTGTTTATGAATGTGTGAGCGGACTTGTGCACATGAACACGTGTGATAGAGTGGATAAGCCGTGGGTTGACAGTAGTGGGCTCTGAGGAGATGTATGCAGAAATTTAATGAATGTTGCATATCTTTTGAGCCTATTAAGCTCTTTCAGGTGACTTGGAAGAACTTCTCAATATGTTACCAGAGAAAAGGCAGTCGATAGAACATTCAGTTCCCCTTGCCTTTTTTCCCTTATAAATTCATAGTGTTTTTAAAGATTCTAAAGTAATTTGTCTAGAAAAAAAATACCAACATTTACTTGGTAAAAACCTGGAAACTTTATCTGAGCTAGACTACACATTATGCTTTAGTGGTCAGGTACATATGTGGCAGTGAAACTGAAGCAGCCAAAGCCAAAAGAAAATCCCCCGAAAGACTCCTGAAAATCACAACTTTATGAGTGTATAAAAATGTAGTAAAGAGAAAATTGGGATTGATTTAAAATATTTAAACAGTAAAACACATTATTTAGGCCAAAAATGTGTTATCATAAATGTTATTCCAAAAGAATCAATGAATTTTAGCAAACTATTTGTACAAACCCATCAAAGCAGTCACTGTGGGAAAAGACACATCAGAATCAGCCCACATACAACAGTCCCTGTCTTGTGTGTTTTGGCTGCTTAATAATATTACTATCTCCAAAATCTATTTTTACAACTGGAGCTAGAACTGGTCTGGCACTGGCTTGCCAAACCAAAGTTGAAACACAACTGACTCTAAACCAGCCTGGATTGTTTTTTTCATGGTGGATATAAAACCTTATTTGTAACCTTAAGACAAAAGAATTGCATACAAGGAAATATAATTCTCTTGAATGCAAAATTCAAAGCAGCGTGTTTATTTATATAAAGTGATAATGAAGTGCTCGAAAAAATGGAAATGCAAAGCTTACTCACTAGCTCCAGCTCTTTAAGATTGGCTTAAATCGATTTTCATGTATTACTACAGATTTTAGGTGTGGATTATGAATTTGCTACTTAAACACATATGAATGATTTGATCTAAACTAGATCTTTGAAGCTCTTTACAGAATACCCATATTTATTCTGAAATATAATTATATTCCTTTACAATGATGTTTTGAGAACATCATTGTGGAACCCTAAAACAAATGCAGGTCATACTCATAGTGTACTTTACAAAGGTTTTAAAGATTATTCTCTTTACAATTAAATTTAACTTTGGGTCCATCATAAAATGAACAGAAAACACATTTTGGTTTGTGGCTGTAAAATGACAGAATGTGAAACAGCTTAGGGGGAACTGCTTTAAAGTTGTGCTTTATGTGTGTGATTCTGTTTGTTTTGGTATCACTATTTATAAGAGGAGATTTGAAGGCCAAGGAGAAGATAATGACAGGATTAGAAACCAGACTACCAGGGACAGACAGGGGGTCCCAAGAATATAAGAACATCTGGTTCAGAGTCTTCTTAACATTAATGTAAATGATGAGTCCTGCTGGCTAATAAAATTAACAGAAGTAGGTTTTTAAAAAAAGAGAGAGGAGGTCTAAAATTGTCAAATTGCTATAAAAACTGTGGAAATATGTGGATTCAGATCACATACACTCCCTGTGTCTGTGAGTACAAAGATTTTTGTGCTTTAGTATTTTAGGCAGACATTTATGTCTGACCCAGAGGTCACAGGCTTGGGCCAAGCTGACAACAGACATGGAGCTTTCTTTTCCATTTTCAATTATGTAACCTCTCATCTGTGTTTCTCCCCTCCCAGAGCTCTCCGAGAGGACTTTAGTACCCCACTGCATCACCCATCTGCTGATGTACCCTGCACAGTTGTGGATAGGAACCAGCTGCAGTGACCAATGGGTCTTGCTGCATCACCTACTTTAGAAGAGTGGTGAATGTAGCAGCCAAAACATTTGATTTAGAAAAGTGAAAATGAAGAAACAAATGAATAAAATGTAACACAATGCTTGGATACAGTCTTTTAGGGTTTTAATTACTATTTTGGTATAAAAAACCCCAAAAAACTTTATATTAGGACGGCATAAATATTAAGAACCAATTTGAATGCTCTGAATACATATTCTTTAAAAATCACACTTTGTTTTATTAAATTAAAAAAGGCACAAGGAAGATTTTTTTTAATAATCTAAAATACAGTAAACATTTCATTTTGTGAATTCAATATTGTGTACTGAGTGCAGGACGAGGGTGTTATTCAGGACCAACAGTGCAACATTCTAATGAATAAAATCTTTAGTATGTTTTTAGACATATGATAGCGTATAAAAACTGTTTTAAATGCATTAAATAAGTACAAATATGAATCTATAAATACTTGTTTCATAGTTGATTATTTAAATGAGTCCCAAAAATGATTGAATACACAAATAAATGCCTACTTAATTGTGGAAATCATTAACTTAAATCACAATTTCTGACACACATAGTATTTTGCAGTTTTTAAAATTGTTTCATATTTTCTATGCTTTGGCCCATCATGATTATTTAAGATGCCACAATAATTCAGAAAATAAGATCTGATGAGTGAACCTTCAACTCATCTACTGACAAAGGCTGACTGATGAAAATAAACTCTTGAAGTGCTGCTAAATAATGAAGCGCCTAAATAATTATATATCCTGCTGACATACATTAGAATCAAACAATTTTTCCCATATTTATTTTTAAAAATTAAACATTTGAACAATTTAAAAGAAACAATTCATTCAGTGCTGGAATCTATAATGTAAATTAGATTATTTCATATTTAAGCATGTGCTTAATTACTCATTTACATTATAATTTGAGGCTCGTTTGGCTCTTGAAAGGGTCTAGCCCAGTGCGCCACTCATGCAAGAACCGCCACCAGTCGTCCTTCTGTCGGGATTCTGCAGTGATGTCCGGCCATATGCAGTCCACGCGCAATGAAGGGATAACCTCATCATATAACAATCATTCTGTGTGCGTGTGGGTGCGCGTGCAGCTGAACACAGTGTTAGTGGTGAGAAAATCTCATGATTACTCCTTCCGGATGAGGAATGCTGGGTTTGTCTGTGTCCTGAGCTGTAAACAGGGCGCACAAAGGCATTATCTATTGCCTGATTTCTAATTCCATCTCTCTCCCCTGAAGCCGGGCCAAAAATATTCTCATTTGTGCAGCCAGACCCCAGGAAGTCGCACGGGATGCACAAACACATTCATCAAGCGTCACACTTGCCGAGGATGAAATCTGCTGCACAAATGAGACGTTTCTCACCTTGAAATATTTCTGGATGTATGGAGCGAACAGGCAGGTTGGGACAACTTTGACGTGGTCGGGAGCCTGAGGTCAGAGTGAACGGTGTGCGGCGCAACAGATGCCACACTGAGAAATAAGCCTTTAATACCCAGAGGACTCTGGAAAGGGTAACTATCCTCAACTCAACACGGCGCAGCTTCCAAACTCGTCTCCAGTGCTCTCCTGCGCGTCGCGATTCGTTTGGGAAATTTTACGCTAAAAATAGCGCGCAAAGAGCGGACTTTTCTTTGCGCAGAGATCGATCCATGTGACACATTATAAACGGAAGTAAGCGCATTCTCATGGCATGCTTCATGTATCACTCACTGGAGCCAGGTGAACGGTGAAGTCAGGTTGTTAGGATAACGCAGGTGGACACTTTTATTCAACGATGCCGCCCAAAAAGAAGGTAAAATTCCCAGGATTCTCTTGCTTTGCTTCTTTTTTTATTTTTATTTTTTACCTGTATCTGCAAGTGTGTATCTGCGAGTGTGTGCTGAACAGGAAGCGTAAAAAAGGCACCATCTGTTGCACTGGGCGTTAATCCCGTCTGCTAGGCCTTTCCACTTCATTGCACTCACTATAACAGCCACAGCGCTGCAGGGGCAGAGAGTTGCGTTTCCACATGCTTGTATCATACCATGTGTCCTGCTGAATGACAGACTTCAGAGAGTTGCATAACTAATAGTCTGAGGATCAGAGGGATTAAATCTCTTTCCTTGATTTTTCTCTCTCATATTGTGGGAATTGCCAGTGGCTGACTGTGAATTCCCATTTGCTCCAGCATTAAAGAAGCAGCAAATGGATTAAGGAACAACAAAACAGGGCAAAAATCACAACTGGAAATAGGGACTTTTTGAGAGTTAAACTGATCAAACTTTTCTGAAAGGAAAGTTTGGTCAGTTCTGTTGTTTGAAGCTGTAACAGTATCTGTTTTTTTAATTATGATAATTTTATAAAGACAAACTCATTTGCGTTAATAGATACCACCCTAATCTTTATTGTAATTGATCTGGCTTTTCTGCAATTGACCAACACAAAGTAGTTCCTAATTATATAGTGGAAGAACAATATTTTATGGTTTTTGTTTATTTATTTACTTTTTTGCAAATAACTTTAAAAACAGTCACATTTCCTCTAATAGGCCTAAATGAAATGCAGCTCAACCAATTGGCTTCAGAATCATTGGTTAGTGAGTCCAATATAAAAAAAACTGTCTCTAATTGCTTAAGAGGTTTCTACATTATAAAATAAATTGCATTATGAAGATGAAAAACTTCAGAACTCCTAGTTCTGAAGAAACTGACAAGGAGAGTATTTTTTTTATTTACCAGCCAACAAGCTCAAGGTAGCACTGGAGGAGCTATAGACATCCACTATATGGAGGTTTAACTTGCAGAAGTAAAACAACCCTGAACATTCACCCAGAGCTGCAATGAAATGACTCAGATAAAAACGTACACTTTAGAATGGTCCAGTCAAACTCCAGGCCTAAATCCAGTTAAGAATTCGTAGCAAGACTTTAAAACTGATGTTCAGAGATGCTCTTTATCCAATATGACATAGCTTAGGCATTTCTGATTAGATAATGGGCAACAATTTTGCCTCTAAATGTGCAAAATTGGTAGAGACAAAATATCTGCACATGTAATTGGAGGGAAAGGTTGTCCTACAAATTATTGACTCAAGTGAACCCAGTGCTAACACAACCCTTTTCAGATATGTATTTGTATGGCAAATGCAAATCTGAAGTGTAATCAAGATGTGTTCACTGTATGTCACTAACTTTATCCAATGTATGTATTTATATTTTACCAAACTCAAAACATTGGATATTGCAGAACCTGCTGTCCGTTAATGAAGGAGACAGGAAAGTGTAAATGCGTTCTGTGAAACGGCAAACAACAAAACAGGATTTTTTCATTTGATTTATTTACTCAGTAAGCTGATTTATAATGATCTTACTGTCCACTGAACCCAGCCCAAACACTGTTTTCAAAGTCTCTCTCTGTTGTTGAAGTGACTTTTCCTCAACCTTTTACTTCTTCATATTGTTTAGCCTTAGACATTAATTTTTTGAGTTTAACTTCAAGTTTAACAAACAAAAAAAGGTAGAAAATAAATAAATAAAAAAATCTGTCTCTGGATGACCTATTGTTTTGGATTGCAGCAGGTTTGGCCCACTGCTTGTTACTTAGAATAGGAAAAGCCTCTTAGTAGTTGTTACTGGGGTATTACACTATCTGTTCTACTCCCAAGCATGAAGTAGAGCAATAAGACTTTAGAGCTGTCTGTTAGGTTTCATTATCTGTAGTTAGACCTGTTTTCAGTTACTTTCCAGTATGTATACAGTACAGACCAAAAGTTTGGACACACCTTCTAATTCAATGGGTTTTCTTTATTTTCATGACTATTTATAAGGCAAGAAATCTCACTTATTAACCTGACAGGGCACACCTATGAAGTGAAAACCATTTCAGGTGACCACCTCTTGAAGCTCATCAAGAAAATGCAGAGTGTGTGCAAAGCAGTAATCACAGCAAAAGGTTGCTACTTTGAAGAAACTAGAATATAAGGGGTATTTTCAGTTGTTTTACACTTTTTTGTTTAGTGCATATTTCCACATGTGTTATTCATAGTTTTGATGCCTTCAGTGTGAATCTACAATGTCAATAGTCATGAAAATAAAGGAAACTCATTGAATTAAAAGGTGTGTCCAAACTTTTGGTCTGTACTGTATATATATACATATATACACACACAAGTTGTGTGTGTAATGTGTTATCATTACTTTGTGACTATAAAGTACAGAGGAGTTGCAGATAGTTTCAAGTACAGGTAGTTCAAATATAATTGGAAATTATTTCTAAGAAGCATAACAATTTTTTTCCTAATAATATCCATACAAAGAAATAGACCTCACTCTTCCAGCCATATTGCAACACACTGTATCATGTACAGAGTTGAGGAACATCCAGAACTATATCTATTAAAAGAGCTAAAAGTCAAGCATTAAATTACATTGATACAGTTAATGGAGTCTTCGTCTGTTTGTGATGATGGAGCTTGAACTTGTGGGCTCATAGTCATAGGAAGCAGGGTTGGCAGTCAATGTGGAATTTGCATTTGTCTCTTTGGACCTAAATCCTAGATTGACGCATGCTATCTTAATCTCCTTACACAGAGACCCGGACAGACATAGGAAGAAAATGTAAGAGAGAGAAGGCTTAGGACACACACAGCCTTTCTCCTAGAAGATTTTTAAATTATTATTCTGTCTCTGGTGCTATGACTTTGGTTTTGCTTTTTTCTTCTGATGAATAACTGGGCAATGATAACAGTAAAATTGGAAACTATAAAATGTTTCCAAAGCAAAGAGAATGTGCATACAGTAGTCATTATTTTATAAGAAACCAAGACATATCGGGGTGATTAACCTCAGGACAGCAACAAAAAGTGGTAACGGATCCTCTTAATGAGTTTAGCTACATTTCTTAAAACTAGTATAATGAATACACTTTAATATTTATTCATGCATTCACATCCCTTATTGTCAAGGTCTGCTTCTTATTTTTATGCCATATTTTGTGCTGATCATGCATAAAACGATGACCACTGACCACTAACAAAAACAATGACCACCGAGATAGTCATTGTTAAAAACTAACGTGTTTAATAATGACTATCTCATCATCAGGCACCTACTAGTTGTTGGGATACTACAGACAGAGAGCAAAGATTTTGTCCTCAAAGCTGAGTTGTTTGAAATAGCAAAAAGAAAGAGCAAGTGTAATGATTTGAACTTTTGTCACTGCAGATAAAAGCAGGAGGCTGTAAAAGCAAAGCAGGGATATTTCAACCATGAGAGACTAACAAGGTCTTGGGAGGTGAAATGTGGACTTACAGAAGCATTTGCTGCTTGTTCAGAAAAGAAGAACCAACAATCACCCAGTGAAAACATTACCTTATCTCATACTTCATTAGTCAGATGTTTTACTCACCTTTGAATGCGTAAAACTGAAAATATTACTGATGGGATTCACTGCTGATTATTATGTGACTAGTTTGGAGCAATCCTAGTGCAGCGATTAACAATTTTTTTTTCTATTATATTATTGAATCTGTATTGATTGTTTCGGCTAAATCTGAACAGATATATGGTGTTTTAAGAAAACAGTATAATAGAAACAAGCATTTTCTTACTCTACTTGTCCCTTTTATGAAGAGTGGTCATAGATTCAGATAAGTTTTATCTTAAATATTTGGTTTGTAACATCAAGAAGAGTTTGTTGTCTATAATCATTCTTAGAATTTTTTATTCATGTTGAAATCCATTCAAACATTATTTCCCAATTTGCTTTTATGCCACCAAATACCTTAAATTTAAGATTACATTAATTTAATGGGAGTTTAATAATCCCAATCCACATATTCTATATTGTCAATTCCCTTTCTATAATTGTCACTGATACTTTTATACATTTCATTAAAAATATGGTGGGAAACCTATCAATGGTACTGTGTGCACTGTTAATGCAACTACTTCAGAATGCAACAAAACTGTTGGAATATTTTCAACACATTTGAACAAGATTTAGTAATATGTATAAAGTTAATGATTCTGCACTCAACAATCACGTTGCAATAGTTTTATAACCTTGCGTTGGTATTTGAAGTGCTGACTTGGTCTCCAAATTCCCTGTCCTCAATTTTAAAGTGTTGGAAATCAAGTTAGATATACAGAGGCCTAACCTCACAACTTACAGGATTTCAGGGATAACATCTTGGTGGTAGTTAAGGTAGCACGCATCAGTGGTTAACTGTAGTCTTGTCTTGGTGGTTTAGGCCTGTTTGGAGAACAAAAGGAAAGGACCAAGACACAATTAGGCATTGATTAAAATGTTACACATCATGAGTATATTTTAGTAATTTGACTTTTTGAATCTGTTACATATTACTTCCTTCTGAAAGAAACATACATAAACAGTAACGATAAAAAGCACTAATATCAAACAAGCTGTACAAGCCAGTTTGCTAATTGTTTAAATGAGTAATAGAATATCTAAAATGTTATGTGAAAGCTGCCTTATCTACTCCAAAGTAGCATCAGGCAGAGGGTACGCAGCCAGTCTCCTTCAGACAAATTATGCAAGGCAGCTGATGAAACAGGGATCGGAGAAAAGTGTATTGGAGAACACACATTATGCAAATGCGCAAATGTTAATGACCAAATGACTGCGTGGCAAAGAAATCCTCAGTCTTTGGAATAATTCACCAAACGTTAGTGACTGGCAAATGGACAATAAGAGGACAATAAGAGCACCGTTGTAATCAGATAAAATGATAATATTCCCTTTGATGCAGAAAGAAAACAATATACAGAGATCTGGGCTTACTTCCAACTGGTGGATTATATTAGTCTCAATTAGATTAGTAAACTGTTGCACTGACTTTAAAATAGAAAAGCATTGACAAACATCTGGAAACAGAGGATGTTAATGCATCAGCTTCCTTTGAAAATATCTGTAGAGCAGATCTTAAAACATCCATCCATGATCTGTACCGGCTTATCCTTGCAGGATTACGGGGGCGCTAGTGTCCATGTCCAGTGGTCATCGGGCAAACTGCAGGATATACCCTGGGCAGGTCGCCAGCCCATCACAGGGCAACATAGAGAGACACACAGGACAAACAACCAGCCACACAAACACACAGTTTATACACATTTGATGTATCAACACACAGTAGCTGGAAAGGGACTTTATATCCTTTAAGTCGCACTCCATACAGCATGCAGTATGAATTAAAGGTCTAAAATTTCTTCATAAGAGTTTTTTTTTTTGATGAGTTGTTGTAATGGGAGATTTAGCTTTTCCTGTGGGCGATGTTTGTGTTTAGGTGACACATTTCTCTGAATGGTTGCTATGGAAACATCTCCCCATCTGTTAAATTAGTGTGCAACAAGAAAACCATCTTTAGGTAGACAGACAACTCTACAATTGATTGTAATTTGCCTACAAACCTTCATTTAACCAAAAGCTCAGAAGAATTTTGGTTTTGCTGTTTTTTTGGTAACCTAACTGTTTTTCTAGAAATGTAAACACATTTAGGTCTTAATGAGAATAATACTCATGAAAACTATAAAATTGACCAGGAAAGGCATACCCACTGCTATCATCTTTAATGTAGCAATACCCCTTATGTTTGCATTTCTTAAAGGACCCATTCTACATTTTAGTTCGCCCTCTTAAGGAATGCCAGTGCTACAGGTCAGCCAGTTGACACCTCTGATTATTTCCTATGAGGGACTTTCATCTTCCCAATGAGAGGCTTCCTTCTTAATGCACTTCTCTGGCATACACCAAAAGAGCTGTGTAAACACTTTTGAATGGAAAATGAGTCACCTTCAGGTTGAACATCATGGAATCCAGTTTTACTTGCTCACATTATCTTTGTCCTTCACTTTACTTTGCCTAAGCCTTCATTGCCGCAAATACTTTGTCATGCATTTGTTGCTGTTGTTTCAGGTTGCTTCAATAGATAACTGCATGTGAAATGAGGTTGTCTTATTTTCTGTGTACAACAGTAAAATAATTCTAGAGGTTTCTCTCCCTGTCAGATGAAACTGAGAGGTGCTCAAAGCTGACTTGCTGCAGTAAGAGCAGCAAGTCAGAGAAGATGTAGACAGAATGAGAGACAGAATTCAAATGACTTTAAAGCATCCGTTGGCTGTCTCTTTTTTTTTCCTTTTTCTTTTGTTGCCTTTTCAAGGCCATGTCCAAACACTGGCATCTGTTAAACTTGCTTAATCTCAAGTTTAACAGACTACTGGGAGACCTTAGAGAAGAGCCCCACGAGAGACTCATCTTTTTCTTAACACAGTATTATAATTATGATGATCTGGTTCTTCATCATGGTGAAAATATGACTGACTGGGATGGGAGATCAATGAAGAACATAGAACTTGCAGGTGTCAAAATACGAAAGGGGTGTACAAAACAAACAAAAGAAATACACTCTATAATGTTCAATAATTTGAAACTCCAAATATGGGACAATAATTTTAAGTAGTTTTCTTTCACTAGAAGCTTGACAACACTGAGATTAAGAGCTCCATTTTGTGTGTTAATCTTATTTACACATAGTTCCTAGAAGTTCGTCACACCATTACTCTGGCTGAGATCCAAACTTGATGGTGGAGGTTTCTTGGGTCATTAATTCTTTAGTTCAGTCCATCTTTTGCAGATTGACTCGTAGTGGTAAATATTGCCCTAATAAACTACTCAGTATTGACCCAGACTCAGCATTGAATTGGCATCCAAATTTACTTCATAACACTTCAATTGTTTTGACTTCCAAACGCTACTAAAAGAGCCCCAAGCACCAAACCTCAATCACTGTGTTTCATAGTTGGTTAAATACAAACATTTGCTACAAAGTGCTGAAAAGCTATTGGATCTTTCTGTTTTCACTTTTATTCGGCTTAAGTGTCTCAGATAAAAGTTTAATATCAGAAAAAACAACCTGAGTAAATATAAAGCAAAGTTTCGCTTTAAAGTGTTGCTTTAATTTATTAATAGGGAAAAAAATTACCCAAACCAACAAGACAGTTTGTGAAAAACTCCCTCTAAACCTAGATATGGTTGCATGATAAATGGAAAAGTAGGTTTTATTGGTGTAGAGGAATTTGGTCCTTTCTTTCACACAGAATGGGTCTAACTAATTCACTTTAGAGAGTTTTAGAACATTAATAACTTGTTAAAGATCATGTCACTGTAGCTCAATCTAAACTAAACACAAAAATTTTTTTTATCCACTTCAAAACCCTAAATTCTCTCTTTTGAGTGAATTAGAAGTAGACTAGCACATATGTTTTAGGTCAATGTCCTGCTGCGTAATCCAAACTGATGGCCGGACACTTGCTGATAAGAATTCAGGGACCATCAATTTTGGAAAGTAATCCAGGTCCTGAAGCACAAAACAAATACCATCACCTTGTTCCACTATTGGGATGATGTTCCCTTTTCTGAAAAGCTTTACCAGGGGACACACATTTTCCTTCCTCTTGCTTTGGATTGGGCTTATCTTAAATGACAGTCAGTTCCTCTTTATCATTTTGTTAACACACACACACATTTTAGAAGTTTCAACTTAGCAAGCTGCCAAAAGTAATGCATGTACGGAGCTTGTCATATTATTATTTGATTATTTGTTAGCATACAGCACCTGCTGTTAATGCCCTCCTAAAGGGTGAAAATTGTAATTTGTGTTCCGATGAGGCTCGTTTTATATCCTGTGAATGAAAAGAACAAATAATTTTTAACTACGACTACATGTAAATGAAAAAAAGACAGGTCTAATTCGGTGGGGCTGTTTTACACTGTTGGCTGGGTGACATTGGCTTGCAGAAGAGGCGAGTGCTGCGCGAACAGATGTCTACACCAGGCATGGATAAACAAAAACCCATGAATGGGCATAATTTTGTCCCAGGGGAATTTTTTTACTTTTCCTCTCTGTGTCCTTTCTAATAATGTTAATGCATTTTGATATAATTTATTTTCAAAATATAAACCGTTAGCAAAAGTTTATTTTTCTGCTTTCAACTTTTGTGCATCTACACCGTGTTCCAAATTATTATGCAAATTGGATTTTAGTGTCATAAAGATAACATTTTTTGTTGTGCTATTAAATTTATAGACGGTATTGTGTGTCAGGGCTCTTTGAATCACTATAATTAATTTCAGAGAGCTGGGTTGATTAGTTTGTCTGGTGAGCTCAATTAAAGAAAATCTACTTAAGAAGGATATTCCACATTATTAAGTACAGTAGGCCACAGGTTTCAAGCAATATGGGAAAGAGAAAGGATCTCTGCTGACAAAAATCATCAGATAGTGTAGTTATCATTGTACTGTGAAGAGATTTGTGGCTGATTCAGAACAAAAATGGGTTTGTACAAGTAAAGGCATAATGAGGAAGGTTTCTGTTAGACAATTCATCGGATTAAGAGAGCAGCTGTTAAAATGCCCTTACAAAGCAGCAAACAGTTATTTGAAGCTGCTGGTGCCTCTGGAACCTCAGAGTGGAGGATCCTCCAGAGGCTTGCGGTGCATGAAGCTACTATTGGGCCACCGCTAACCAGAGCTCACAAGCAGAAACGGTGGCAGTGGGCCCAGCTGTACATGAAGATTAATTTTCAAAGAGACTTGTTCACTGATGACTGCTGTGCAACCCTGGATGGTCCAGATGGACGCAGTAGTGGGTTGGTGGTGAATGGCCACCACATTCCAACCAGGCTGTGACGTCAGCAAGGAGGTGGTGGAATCATTTTTTGGGCTGAAACCATGAGGAGAGAATCATTGGTCGGCCCCTTCAGAGTCCCTGAAGGTGTGAAAATGACCTCAGCAAAGTATATGGACTTTCTGACTGATCACTTTCTTTCATGGTTCACAAAGAAGAGCCGTACCTTCAGTAGCAAAATCATCTTCATCATGACAATGCACCATCTCATGCTGCAAGGAATACCACTTTGTCATTGGCTGCTATGGGCATAAAAGGGGAGAAACTCAAGGTGTGGTCACCATCCTCCTCTGACCTCTGACCTCAACCGTATTGAGAACCATTGGAGTTTCCTCAAGCAGAAGATCTGAGGGTGGAATGCAGTTCATATCAAAACAGCAGCTCTGGGAAGATATTCTGACATCCTGCAAAGAAATTCAAGTAGAATTGATCCACAAACTCACAAGTTCAATGGATGCAAGAATTGTGCTGTGATATCAAAGAAGGGGTCCTATGTTAACATGTAACTCGGTCGGTTAAGATGTTTTTGATTGAAATAGCTTTTGATTTTAGTACATGTGACTACTTAATGCTGCACATTCGTAGAATGACTGTTTGCAGTTCTTTATAATCTATAAAATGTTTAGAAAATCTGTTGTGCATAATAATTTGGAACAGTGCATTTTGAGTTTTTTTACTTTTGAAAAAAAATACTGTTCTCATGGGGAGCTTTGATCAGTAAAATTTGATTTATACTGTAATAGTTCATTACTTGAAAATTATACTGACCATCATTTGCATTGACCATTTAAGAAAATCTGAGAAAATATCACTTGCATAATAATTTGGAACACGGTGTACTGAACTTCTAATGATGTCTCTTTTTAACTACTTGTACTACTGTGCAGTGATATCTGGGGTGCATTTTTTCTGAGGTGGCAGAAATTATTTTCACTTTGTGTACATCATAGTTTTCACAGTTAATGTCTTAAATAGGGCAATAGCTTTAATTTGTGATGAAGCCAAATTCTCTGTTGTGTTAAAATGCACCACACTAAGTTGTTGAAACTGAGGAGGTGATTTGTGACAATAGGAATAAGTGAATATCTTGAGTGCACACTAGAGGCTGTGCCATCCCCCTGGCTATGACACAAAGGCCATTAATTGCCATGTCTTTGAGAGGACAATCTAATCTTTGAGAGACATGGCACAGCAACTCCAGCATCCAGCGCAGGGAATCTGTGGCAACACTTGCTGAAAATTAAAGACAAGGGGTTTCAAGATAAATTGATCCAAGGATGTTAAAGTGATTCAAGGACACTTTCTTAAGTCAAACGTTTATCAGTGAAGCATTCAATCAGTCTAAAACATTTTATAAAGATTAACTGACTTTAACTAGTATAGAGGATTGGTCTTTCACATTTTGTGTTGTAAAAAGAAATACCATTAACAATCAGCACTTAGGCAACGGTGTACAGCGGTTACTGCAAAGACTGTACACATGTTAAACTCCCAATTAGGACAAAGTTCAGTAGTAAATGTTTAAACCCCCAAATAATGACAAAAATTGTCATATTTTTCTTTTGAATTTGAGTTCAATTGTGATTTGCCCAGAGCACATGCTGACATAATCAGTAACTTCAGTGTGTTTTGGATCTTGATTCTGTTAGTTTTAGTGTTGACATACTTTTTCTTCTTCTAATAATTTGAATGTCATGTTTTTTACATTATGTTTTGGTACTTTGGATTTATTTACTGTTTAATTTGGGAATTTCAAAATACCAAGTTCATCTCTGGGATTAACCTGCATTTCTTGCCACAAAGTTATCTGATTATTTATTCGTCGCCTTGCATTAACAGGTGCATTCAGTGTCATTTTATTAAGTAAATTAAGCATGATGAGTTTAATTGATTGGAGATAAAGTAGCTTACTCTACACAAAATAATAGAATTAACAAGACATTGCACAAAAATGTCCTTATGTATTTTAATGACAGTATATTTTTAAATAATTTTATGTAACTCCACACTTTCCACTTAACATTGTGATTATATTCTGTTTGTAGGGAGAGCGTCAGGACTCGGATATCGTTGAGGAAAGAAACGCCCAGGTGCAGCTGGAAAAGGCTAAGGTACTGTTGTGCTGTTGCATCATTTCCTTCATTTCTACCATGCAGACTAGATGTACAGAAAGACTGTCCAAAAGGAGATTACATCACAGAAAGGAATATTGAACGTTCATAATTCCTGATTCAATTCAATTCATGTACTTCAACTAACAGATTTCAAACAATTCTGCAATGACAAACACGAGGCAATGAGCTTAAAGTAACATTTCTATCTATCTATCTATCTATCTATCTATCTATCTATCTATCTATCTATCTATCTATCTATCTATCTATCTATCTATCTATCTATCTATCTATCTATCTATCTATCTATCTATCTATCTATCTATCTATCTATCTATCTATCTATCTATCTATCTATCTATCTATCTATCTATCTATCTATCTATCTATCTATCTATCTATCTATCTATCTATCTATCTATCTATCTATCTATCTATCTATCTATCTATACTGTATATATATATATATATATATATATACTGGGCCCCTAAGCAACCCCTGCTGATATGTCCTGTTGAATATTGAAGCAGATCTTCCTCTACAGATTTTATGTACTCTCACCGGTGCTGCATAATTAACATGGAAAATTTCCTCAGCTTGTAACTCTGCTGGCCCTAAAGCCGCATCTGTCCAAAGTGAAGTAATTAGCAGCTTGATCATTATGCTACTGACATTTGACTTCTATAGAATTACATCAGCAACAAGTTTTTCAGTCAGCAATGTTGTGACAGTGGCTAACCTACAGCAAAGATAAAGACACAATACACTTTTGTTCACAGCAGACATACTCATTTGTCATAGTGTGAATATAACAAATGCTACTTACAACTTTAGCCTTAGCTCTGCTGTCTCACTAATGTATGATAGTTAAACTGAAGTACGTATATCAAATTTAGCCTCCATTAATTTTTACAAATCATCACTTATAGTACTCTACCTCTTCCACATTTAGGCTTCTTGTTTTAAATAACTATAGCACCTGTCCTATGCCCTCAGTACAAGCCTGTGGCCTTTGCTGTACGTTGCAACTTCTCTTACATGCCAGCTGACGACGACAACGTCCCTGTACCAGGCCAAGCTGTCACATTTGAGGCCAAAGACTTCCTGCATGTCAAAGAGGTATGCACTGAAAAAAAGCCAACATGTACTGATGAATCTCAAAAAATTTAATTATCCACACAGACTGACATGCATACAATATTGTTGTCTTTAGAAAAACTTGGTTTTATTAAGCTTTATTCCATATTTATTCTGATAGATATGACAAGTAATGATGCATTTTCTATAATTAACACTGGTTAATAATTATGGGGAACATCAGTGTTAAAGTTTTTTATTCACAGTTCAATGTCTTGTTTGATTTGCTTTGCAATTGGAAGAAATTTAACAATGAATGGTGGATCGGACGGCCGGTGAAGGAGGATGGGGTGGTGGGCTTCGTCCCCAGTCCGGTTAACCTGGAAACCATTCTTATCAGAAGAGAAGTCCAAGCCAGAAAAGCTGCCAAGGCCTTGGCCAGGTAGTCACACAATACTGCTTGATTGAACAGTTTGCATTTTTTTAAGGAAGGAACCTAAAGCCAATGTATTAAAGAAGAAATTTTAAAATCAATACTAGTTCATTTCAACTGGGTCCTGGAAAACAAATCTTAGAAAATATTTGTGAAATGTCTTTGAGATTTGATAGTACCAAGAAAATTGTGCATATTCTTAATCCAATAAGTCAGACTCAGTTTCCTGGTTTAATTGATAACCAGGATCAACCTAGAAGAACCACAGGGGATAAAAATCTGCAAACCTGTTACAAAATAACACATCTTAACAGTGAAAAGTATCCCTCAAAACAAGCCAGCAGCACAGCAGTGGAAAGATGAAACCAAATTTAAACTGAGTCCCGTTGCCATTTGTTGTTCATGAGGAATTTGCAGCTTTAGACAAGTTTAAGTCATTATACTTCTCATTATGTTCATTTTTCTAGCAGTCTTTTCTCTTACTGAGTAAACCTTGCAAAATTTTAACAGAGAGAGTAATATCTCTGATATTAGCAAATAGACGTAGGATCTAGCCATTCAAATATTATTGAATTTTATTTTTGGTTGATTTTTGTGTTTTTTATTTACCATTTCTTTTGTGAACACAGACTTGACTGTTATGTTAATTGTGTGTGTGTGTAAACAGTTGTTTGTGCTGGGTGTCTCTGTGTGGCCGTGTGATGGACTGGTGTAACCTCTCAGATGTAACCTACCCCGCGCCTAATGAGCACTGACTGTAGACCTTTATAAGTAAAGCGGTGAACTTTGATCAAATCTCTGTGAGATAATTCATAACTCATGTCTTGTTTCAGCAAAGCAGCAGTTCAAGCAACTCAAGATATGAACTCAAAGAAATACACTCCTCCTTCACAAGGTCAGTTTGTGCACCGAATAAGACTAAATGCATATGGGTAAAATCTGTCCTTAATGATAATTAAGTTAACATGGCTTCTTTTTTTCTTTGTGAGCAGCCAACCAGCAGGTGAAAAAGAAGCCGGTAAGGGACAAAGCTAAATTGTATAACTGTTGTGAAACCACAAAAGTTTTGCTTCACATTCGTTACACATCAGATTTGAGGACTTTAGGCACCGTTCAAATAAACCTGTTTTTTCTAAAAGGTTCCTCTTAAACACAGATTTCTTTCTAGAAATGCCTGGATCCATTCAATAAGGGTTGTTAATGATGATTCATTGTCTTAATACATACATATTAAATACTTTATTTTAAAGTATAAAAGTATTCAGTTCCCAGATGGGATTCCTATTCCTTCATGTTTGGTTATAATGAAAATAGATTTAGTCTAACGTCATAAATAAGAGACTAGAAACAAAAATGTTTGGTGGTTCTGTTGACAAGTGGCTGACATGTTGCAACTGCATCATCAACCAATTTGCTTATTAAACATCTTTGTTCAGATCTTGGACACATTAGATCATGGTTAGTAAAGGAACAAGAAAATTCAACATTCTAATGCAACAGATGTTCTTTGTACGGCAAACCCAAAGCCCAACTTGAAATTTTCAGATTGTTGAACTCATTAAATGTTCAGTTACTTTATCTTCTTTACAGAAAACACAATTGAATGCCAAATTCGTGTTAGATGTATTGCTTTTCCTGCTTATTTAAAACACAAACTAAGGCTTTTGAGAGAGACTCGAGAGACAAAATGCAACTTTCTTATAACAATAGCAAAATGGATGCATTTCATGCAAACCATACAATGTGTTTGTGTCTACAGGGGGAACAGGTAACCATGTATGATGTTGTGCCAACAATGCGACCAGTGGTTCTGATGGGACCATCATTAAAGGGCTTAGAGGTGAGTTTCTTCTGACATTTGACTCAACTCAATAATTTTAGCAAAAAATCATAACAATTGTCACCTGAAGACAAATAGGGTTAATTCATACCAAATAATGAAATAAATCCAGATTTTTTCCAATTACATCTCATCATATAATGAGAACACAAAACTCTCCTCGTTAGTATAGTGGTGAGTATCCCCACCTGTCACGCGGGAGACCGGGGTTCGATTCCCCGACGGGGAGTGAAGTTTGTTTCAGGTCCCTCTTGAAAATGAGATCTAGATCTCAATGGGGTTTACCTGATTAAATAAAGGAATATAAAAATATAGTCATATTTAGATTCTAGTATGTACAGTCCAATTCAATCAAAATTTTTTAAAAATAATTAAATGATGACAAAATAAATAAAATGCCTAGAGAGCCATCTTTCAATATGAACAAGCATTTGCCGGTATTGGAGAGGAGCATCTCCTGTTCAATAGGAATCCCTCCAGCAGAAACAGGCTAAGTAAAAGAGGAAACACTGGTTCTAGAGTGCCTTTTTGGAAGGTGTGGGGGGAGAAAAGGAAAATACAAAGGAATTCATTAAAGCTTTCTCAATGATGACATCCAAACAGGAGATTCAGCTAAACACAAAAGGACACGTCAGGTCGGGTCTATGGGAAAGAATAAGAACGAGTACGCAAAGATAAATGCAAAGCTCTATCAATAGCTCCATTCAGAAAAGCGACCCAGGTCAAGTGTATGTTCTAAACAAAGAAAAACAAAGAGAGAGCATAGTTAATGATAATTGCAAGTACTGTAGTTTACAAATTAATAGTAGCAGCTAACAGCCAAGCGAGTCAGTATGGCACCGACAATAACAAGCAATCAAGCTGAATTATTATTTTTCTGTGTAATTCTAGATTACCGACATGATGCAAAAAGCACTATTTGACTTTCTAAAACACAGATTTGAAGGAAGGTAAGTTTTTCTTTGTCATTATCAAACCTGTTTTTATGCACAGTAAAATTTAATAAAGTTGTGAAATAATGCTTGTTCTCTTGTATTCTTTTCAGAATCACTATTACAAGGGTGACGGCTGACATCTCGCTGGCGAAACGCTCTATCCTCAACAACCCTGGCAAGAAGGCCTTAATGGACCGGTCCAACACACGCTCTAATTTAGGTCTGTAGTTTATCATCTGGCAGTACAGAGCACTAATTATCCTTGGGAATTCTTTCATTTTAATAGAAATACATGGATAGAACACAACTCTAAAAGTTCACTCATGGAAAAGACAACTAAATCAGTTTCAAAACAAGTTATTATAATTGCTTTCTGGAAAACTTGACTTCCCTTGTGGCATCCCCCACATTTTTAAAGTCCTAATTAATTTTTGTCTCATTCTGTCTAAATTAATTTGAAGTGAATGTGTCAGAGCTATTTTTGTCTTTTGGCTTCCATTGCTGCTCAATTTTTGCCTTAAATATGCAGAGTTGCCACAACATTAAATCAAACATATCCTAAATCTGGAACCAAGATGGGTGTTCTATTCTGCTGAGTATATTTGTACTGTTATCTCAAAGATGTGGGTTATTGCAAGGATGTTTCAGAGAACCGTTCGTAAATCTAGGTAACCCAGACTTCAAATGAGTCATGACTTTGTGATGCTGAGATAGAGATAGACTTTTTGTGACTTTGATTTTACAGAATGTCTCATGAAAGCTGCTTTGCTACTAACACCATAGTCAATAACTAGCCTGTAGCCTCCACAGATCAGGCTTACTTCGGTTTGAGTGGATTGAGTGGGTTCTTAATCTGACTGTGATCCTCAGAGCTTTGAGACCTCTGATGTTTTTTCTTGTTTCTTGCTCAGCAGCTTTTAGCTTGCATGTTCCTGCTTTGAGAAGGAAATGACTTAAGAGAAATGTTATTTGCTTTTATCTCCCAGACATAGTGGATGTAATAAATAATGTTTGAAACAATAGTTGGTTGTTTTTAGCAGGTTCACCATGCCATAAAATATATTTACTGCAAATATTCATAATAACCCCCCATCGTTAAAAGGATGGTGTTCGCCAATCAAACCTAACAGCGGCGCATCGACAGATCTGCAGCTGCTAGGCTTTGTTTATTCTCATATATTTCTATCAGAACCAGCACAATCTTAGTCAGAAATTTAAACTACAGCAGTTTGTCAGTTAGAAAACTTCCTAGTTTTAGGAAGTTTCATCTTGTTCAAACCAAGCATATGAGTTTGTTTTTTTTGTTTTTTTTACCTTGTGACATTATACTGTAGAATAGTCACAACCATTTCCCTATCTACCCTCTGATCCTTTCTACCCATTTCAATAGAAGAGGAGGAAATCAGTTAAAACAAGAGCAGGGATAAGATTTACTTGCTTTTCTCTTGTCTCTCTCATTGCCGTCTCATCCCAGATGCTGCCGGTATGTACGACTGAAAGCACTGGTTTTCCTTGTGTTTTTGACAGCTCCACCTCCTTTCTGTTCTTTCTCTCATTTCCCCCATGTTTGTATCAGCTGCTGCTACCCTCTCACTTCTGTGTGCTTCATTTATAGTACATTTACACAAAAACTGACTTCATCCTGTGCAGCTTTGAAATATATAGCTAAAGTGCATTGAAGTGCTTCTGTGTGAGTGGGTTGTCGGATATGTTTTAGGACTAAAACTTGATGTCCTTTCCCGCTCTCCCTCTAGTGGACAAGTTTTAATATTACTCCTGCCATGAGTTGAAGAAATCTTGATGCATCTATCTTTGTGGTGGGAAGAAATTATACATATAATAATAACAAAAAACTAAATATTTTAGTGCAAGGCTTTTGGTGAGAGCTGCCAAGGTCTTATTTTCTTTTGTTGTGTAGAACATGCTTTTTTTTTTTACATGCTTTTTATTTCTGATGTCAATTGTCATTTGCTTTGTTTATTAGTTGTTTACAAGTTCAAGTAAAGCAGAAAATCTTTTGTAAATAATTTAACACTCCTATGAAGCCAGACTGTACATGTTGAATTAAGTGTTAACAGATTTAAATCTAAATAATCTTTGCAGCAAATTAGCATTTATTTAAAAGTAAGGCAACTTTTAAAATGTATTATTATTGAATTGTTTAAAGTTACTGTAACAGTTTTTCTATAATAGTATAAAATAAGATAAAATATGAGAATAAAGTTATAAAGATCTAGAACATTCCTACTATTGTCAGTCTCAATATGTGTACTATCATATTTAGAGGTTTCCAGTGAGATCTTGTATATCATGTATATTTTAAATTGTCTCAGAGTTGGAAGCTTACATTTTCTGTTCCTGCAGCCCAGATCCAAGGGGAGGTGGAGCGTATATTTGAGCTGGCCCGGAGCATGCAGCTAGTCGTTTTGGATGCAGACACGATTAACCACCCACTGCAAGTGTCCAAGACTTCGCTTGCTCCAATTCTTGTTTATGTGAAGATATCTTCACCAAAAGTAGGTTTCATCAGTCACCCATGCACTACCTGATAGAATGCATTTCTCTAAATCTGTACACCTTTTATTGCCCTGTATTTGTCAAAAGAAATAGGATACTTACATTTTTTTAAGTTGTGTTCTATTTTGTGTTGTGTAGGTGCTGACGAGACTCATCAAGACAAGAGGAAAATCTCAAACCAAACATCTAAACGTTCAACTTGTGGCAGCAGACAAGCTGGCCCAGTGTCCGCCGGTGAGCGCCATCTGCTGGACATTGTTAAAAACTACAACTGCTTTTTTTCTGTTCAAGAGATGAAAATCTGGCTAATGCCGTGTGTTGATGTCAAGTAATTTTTTTATCTTCTCCGAGACCAAGTTTGATACTTTATTAAAATCAATGCTGAGTAGCTTTAACGTGCAGTAAAATAACAGATGCTCGGGTGGTTTTTTTGTTTGGTTTTTTTTTTCGGTCTTACATCTCACCTTACTTGACCACCAGTGAAGTTCTATACATTGCAGTATTAATTTTTCTGGATTTAATTTTTCTAGATAGTTGTTGACACACAGTGCAGATATAGTTTTCAATAAACTTACTCCTGCATTAAACATCATAACACACATGCATCCTGGTGTTCACATTTTGTTCTATTTCTTTCTCACCTTCTATTGTCTGTAGGAAATGTTTGATGTCATATTAGATGAGAACCAGCTTACTGATGCCTGTGAGCACATCGCGGATTACCTTGAATCTTACTGGAGAGCAACGCATCCACCAGAGATGGAGCCTTCAAATGCACTTGTAGCACAGCTGGCTGAGAACACATTGCCTTCCTCTCCAACAACAGTACCGGTGCATAAAACACACAATTTATAAAGTGAAAACATACTGAAATATATAAAATACTATGTAAAATGTTCCTATCACCTCATCTCATCAAACTTCATCTCATTCATGTGATGTGAACAAATATTTGTTTAAATTTAGAGAATTTTTTTTTTTAGCATTATTTTTGCTTCATCTGTACGTTTTTCCACCAGTCCACCTAACATTTTAATTTCATGTCTTCTCATCCTATTACTATGCAAAGTTGAAGAAGAAATGAAATAGGCCAACAACTGGTGAGTGAGAGTTATTGAAATATTACTATACCCGTTTTGTAGGTATGGGAAACATGATGTAGAATCATTACATGATTTTATGTAATGTCTGTAATTTATAGCCTATTATAGTTAGATGACTGCTTGATAGAAAGAATTTTATTTTAAAAACCTGACATACTGCGGTCTAAAAAAGTAAGCTGACCAGTGGTTATGTAAATTATTAGCAGTGAATGGAAACAACTGAAAGTCTCGGTTTTCTACACATGTGAGGATTTAACCATAGTTTAAACATGTTCACAAAATAATGTCTGTTCTTTTAAACAAATCCAGAAGAAATCCAGGTCAAAGTTTACATTTAAGCTGGAAATGAAAATGTTCCATCTTGTCATTTTGAAAATTTGTCACCCATCTTCCTCACATTGTTTTCATTGTTCACCTTGATCTCTCCATATTCTCTCTGTGATTTGGAATTGCACGTTATTTAATTTTATTGTGTGACTAGTTAAATGATATTCATCTGGTCCTTTTCCTTTAAGGATGAGCAGAAGAGTAAGAAGCCAGGTGCCTCCAAGAGGAAGGGTTCACGTGAGAACCACCTAGACAAGGAGACCCCACCCGCCCCAGATCAGGAGGACAGAGTTGAAGAAGGCCAAAGAAAGGAAGAAGAGGAGCGACTTCTGAGGACAGAAGCAAAAAGACCACAGCACACACACCACCATCACCACCACCACCATCACCGCCGGATGGAACACCACAGCTACGCTCAGCACAGCCAAATATCTGGTGGCATGAATGTAAAGTCAGGTAGAGATTACAGCCAAAGGCCTCCAAGGAGACCCCTGCATGAGGAGAGGGAGGAAGAGGTGGAGGAAGTGGTGGTGGAGGGCGATGAGGAGGAGATACACTACAACCACCGGGGTCATACCCATCACCACCACAGTAGCAACCACCACCATCATCACCATCATCACCAACGCCATCGTGGCCAGCTGCATGACAGGGAAGGCTATGAGCAGGAGCACAACGAACGCAACCGACATCAGAGGCATCACCAGCATATCCCAACACGGACACACCATGCAGACCTCTACCCTGCACACAACCATCACAGCTACCACCACCAGGGCAGAGATCAGGACAGAGACAGATACAAGGACAGGGAGAGCGATAGGGATCGAATCAGAGACAGAGATGCACGTCAGTGGCACAAAGATTCTTACATGGATGACTGACATGTTTCTACTCCCAAGCTGATGCAGTTTTATGCTTCCCATTTTATAATGCACTCATAGGTGAAACAGTCATTTTTGAATGTAGTCTATTCTTTCATACTGTTTATTACTCTTGAACACCACAGCGTTCTCCACACAGATTCACTTTATCTTCCACAAAAATAGAAGCAAACTACAAATTCTAATTCACACCCTCAAAGGGGGAATTACAAGACTCTGCAACTTTTCCAAGTCTCAATAAAGCATTATGCATGCATGTATAGGAAGTATTTCCAATATTTATTTCAGTTTTTGTAATTTAAAAGCATTGGATTTTACCACATACAATTACTGAGAAACATTTAACAACTCATGAATTCTGGTAAGAAGTGCACATCAGACAAAGAAAATAAAAACAATACACTACAGCCTTTATAAAATGAAGGCACAGATGGAACCTTTCATTGACTCAGGAGTGCCTGACTTTTCATATGATTTCTGTAATCTTCAAATAAATTTTCAAAACGCTACATAAAATCTAGCCATCTTTGTTTCAGTCTCATGGCTGTCCCTCTGCATCTGTAGTTGTGCAGGTTATTGACATTGAATAAATATTTCAAAATTGCCATCCCTAAATTTTTTTCCCCTTTGATGAGGTGAAAAAGATGATCCTTCAAGCATTAGGAGGTCTCTGTAATACAAAAGTCTGTCTTTTTCTCTTTCACATTATGTGCCTGCTGTGTTTGTGGCTGAAGGTAACAATTGGGTTGTGCATTATTTTTCTGCATTATTGATCTGGCACAAACCTACCATTGTCGACAGGCATGTTTGCACTATGACATAATCGGTGCTGTTTGCTTTATAAATTAGATGCACAGACAGTGCTGACACCTGGAGCAAATAATGTGGAAAAATCTATACCTAAAAGCAATTTCAGCCCAACACTGTTGAATAATCCCACATGCTTTTATTTTTAAACCCTTTACAAAAAAGAAATTAGACACTTTTATCCTCGCTGACGTTGCTTGAGGTTCTTCTTATTTTTTACGCTTGTCTGGACAAAAGAAAGTTTTCTTCAGTATAATTTTAACATGAATGAAAATGACAAAACAGTTCTTTCTGTTTTCCATTTTTATTGTCAATTCTTCTTTATGTATTGATCAAATATGATAAGCAATGCACATACCTTTTACAAGTCTATGTCATCAACAATATAGGCAATACATTTATCAGTCATCAAAAACTTAAAAAATCATTAATTTCCTCCTTAATCAAAACCACAATCATAAAGAGAACTTAAAAACTTAACTGGAAATAGCTAATCATATATAGAAAAGTTTAGCTAACAAAGTTCTAATTGCTCATTAATTTCTGTGTAGCAGATATTTGAATTTCATCTTTACCTTGGATTGGGTTTAAAGTGAAGTCATTTAAAATTTTGCAAATCAAAATTTCAACATTGTACAAAAAAAACACAATTTCTTTCTGAATATTTCAATTACATATTCAAGAAACCACTTTATGTGTCTTTCCCTATTGCAATTTTCTTCTTCACATTTGCACTTTAATTAGTTTCTGAACGCTATTGCTTTATTTTACTTTAAGCACTAAAACCTAAATATAATACATATAATTTTAATATAAACATATTTTCTGTTCTACTTTTGAAAACGTCTGAACCTATTTGCTTTCTTGCATTTGGTCTATCTGGAAGCATGACTAATCTTGTGGTCACACTCAGTGTATGCAGAATAATCTATGCATTTTGTTGTGATAAAACATGTTGCTTGAATACAATCTATGCATTTGTACATACTTCATAATTGCCTTGCTATTTAAATGAAGGGAGGACTGGAGAGTCTGTTACACTACTCAGTACTGTAGACCTAATGAGTATGACTGCATTGAGTAAACAAGACTGATTATTCCTTTGTAGATTTATTTTGTTTATATAATTTTGTACAGCATTCAAAAGTTCATTTTGACAGATATGTATTCTATTGTTAAAAATCATTAAAATATATTATATGCTGTCTCACATTTCATTTAAGGATAGGAGCCCTTGTGTGACTTTTTACTTTCTAAATTGAGTTTTGGTTTATTCTAATATTTAAGGACCACAAAGACAAAATTGCTTGAACACTGATGTTTACTGTACCGGTGCACATCGCTTACTATTTATTGTAGGGTGGATATTGGATTGACAGACATTGTGAATATGAACATGGCTTCATTTGTATGAAAAAAGTACTTCTGAATCCTCAGGAGATGGAGTAAAGCTCAATCTGGGATGCAAACGTTTGAGTTAAATTCTCTTTTGATTTTATAACAGTTTTAACACCTAATTCAAAACAATGTTGCTTTTTCATGTCATGTAACCTGCTTAAAAGCAGTATATTTAGAAAAACAGGCAAGAAAATATTTCTAATTCAGTGCAAGAAAAGACAAAGGCAGACAAGGCAGAAATTTCACTCTCACTTAAGAATGTAATAAAAGTCTAATTTCCATTAAGAGGAAATCCAACTTCCAAATATAGAATTGTTTTACAATACTTACATGGTAGTAAAAACAAAGGGGGAAATCATGTACTCACATGACCATGTAACTTTTATTTTCAATGAAAGGGTTGGAAAAGACATAGCTCCTACTGCTACTCTATTGGGACTGAGTCTAAGATATAATCAAGCAAAAGATCATTGCAGGAGAACCAGTTCCTACTTGGCTGATGTTTCAGACAGGTAAACAAATTCATTATGATTCAAAAACATTCTGAACAGAGTATCTAGATAAGTTGTCTCAAACTCTTTGAGAGAAATTAAATAATTTTTTGCAAGAATATGTTTTCTTGTACTAATTAAGTGTTCCATAGTGTTCTTGCTTTGTACATAGGTACATTTCTACTTACTTGTACATAAGTAAGTGTACATAGAAACGTGTACTTAGCATGTCTCTAAGTACACCATTTAATGTTTTTTCTGTATAGATTTTATAATAAACACATAAAGCAATATAAATATAATATAGATATTACATCTCCTCTGATAAGAACACAGTCGTCAAGGTCAGTTCCAGCTGCTGGTGCAGACTCCCAGCTGGTGAAGCTAACTGTGGTCTGGTCACTCCAGTCAAACAAGCCTTCTCTCTGTCTATCATTTAGTCTGATCCAAAGCTCATCAGTGGACGCTGTAGATAAAAAAGTCATTGTTTCCATATTGTCAGTTGAATAAAATTATAAAATGACAATGTAATAACGTTCACTAACAAACTGTATGAAGTTTCGCTTTGTAACTAGGTTGCAATAGACTGAATTTCGATCATATTTGAAACAGAATGTGTTTATTTTTTGTTTCTGTCACTGACTCTTTTTGTTTTGTTTGTGTAAACAAGCAACAAAGTGAGGTTTGCAAAGTTTTGCTTAAAGCTGGCAATTGAGAAGCAGATAGTTTACTCATGTTGCTTAGTAGTAACGTACCATATCCAAGCTGAGAGATGACTAAGCTTTGATCCTCCACATTGTGGATGTTTTAAGGTCCCCTCCCTCATGCCGACAAGCTAACTGAGCATCAGACCAGGTTTTTCAGTATGAGTATAAATAAGGTATCCAAGGTGCTGAGCAAAATCCCACATCAAGACCTGTGAAGTAACAGAAAATGTGTTTTGATTTACATTGACAGAGAGAAGATTTAGAACTTTATTGTTACCTTTAGTTGGAGAAGCCAGAACTTCTTTACTGTAGCAGATGTACCCAGTTTGTTGTCACATTTCGAGCTTTGCCATGAAAACCTCACAGCACCATCATTGAGTTCACAATTATGTTGAGGACCAGATAACGGGTGCCCTGAAAATATGATGGATAACATTAAATCAGATCATCCAAGTCATTAACACTGAGTTTTTGTGTGTAATGAATAAATTCTATATTTCTCTGAGTATTAAGCCACTATGCTGTGACATAATGAATTTTACTGGATGTGAGTATAAGCACCATAGACACCATCTCCATGTGGAATTAATTGTAATTTACTTAAATGTCTTGGGTTTTATTTAACACAAAATGGATTTAATATGGAGAGTGCTAATACAAATAAAACTTACCTGAATCCCAATTCAGGTATTGTAACGGGTTCCCATTAGACCACTTCCAGCCAGATTGTATAACCCCCAGTCATATTGTATATTCCTGTTTAGCCCAGTCCAAAGTTTATGCCTTTGCTTCTTACTTCCTGCCTCGAGTAGTGCTGTAAGAGTGAAGTCAAAGATGGAAGACGAAATAAATAAATTATGATTGTCAACCATTGTCTGAAGCTCAACTGAACTGAGTACTAAATAAAGATTTTATTTATGATCTTAATCTTTAAAAAATGGGCACAATTTCTCTTTATATTTAATCCAGTATTTTGATTTTGTTTTTAATTGAATAATTAAATTTGATTTCTACTTATTTCCAAATAACTGAACAGTTATTGCATTAAATATTGCACCTCTTTTTGCCAAAGGATGATGTCACTTTTGCAGAAATCACTTTTGGCAAAAAATGACATAGGCCATTATTTTAGGAAGGTTGTTTTTCCTGCTTTTGTCAGCAGGTGGCAACACGTTGCTAAAAGCACATTGTGGAGATAAAGCGCTTATTTGTTGAAGCAGAGACAAAGAACAGTTCAAATATGAGTTTGATGAGTTCAAACAGTTTTTTCATGAAATGTGCCTCACTAAATACATAAGAGCTAAACATCTGATAATGAATGCGTTTGTTTGACTTTTCATCACTTTACCTGTGATATATGCTTGCTGATGGGGATCAGTGATACTTAGGAGGGAAGCGTTCTGCTGCTTGCTGGTTTCAGCCTGCCACCACGTCAGAGCAGACACGGTGTTCAACTGGTATGCTGCTCCATTTATTGGATGCTTAATCCAGTTGTCTTTATCTATGAAAGATTATATATTTATTTAATCTTCAGTGTATTATTTTTTGGAATTTTATGTGAAAGATCCATGTTGTATTTGTTAACACGTTAGATCTTCAGGCCTCGGAGTGGGTTTGGAGCACATTTCTAAACCAAAGCCATATTCTGAGTGACCAAAAATGTAAAGATATAAATGCTTGACTTTGCATAGCTTTTAAATACATGAAATCATGAAACTTGAAAACTGAATGTTCTTATTTACTCAGGTTGTTTTTGTCTGATATTAAAATATGTTTGATATTAAACAAGTGATAACTAATGCTTTACACCATTTTCCTTATTCTTCACCATTAGCCAATATTTTGTGCTGGTCTGCAATAAAATCTGCAAAATGTTCAAACAATATGAATAGTTTTAGAAAGCACTGTAAATATGTCTCTCTCTTATTGCCAAAACAAAACTTTGTAGCAGTACTCACTGCTGGTTGGGCAAAAGCCCCACAGTTGATTTTCAAATGTTGTTTCAACTGAGCACCAAAGGCTGCCGCTTTCAGAGTCGGCTGAAGAGCAGCTTTAGTGCCACTGAGTTTTGTACATGAAGGGAAACATGCACGGCCTTCCTGCTGCATTTTCTTCAACTGTATACAATTCTGTAAAGTAAGTACATAAAAACATAGAAGAGATTTAATGAACACACCTAAATCCTTTTAATTAAAGAAGTACAGAGCCTTACAACAAACAGAAAGATCACGATAGACCACCCAGCCTTGAACAATAAAGAAAAACAGCAACAGAGTCTCCTACCTCTGTAGGTTCTTGTGCAAGCTCCACTAGATGCCCCTGAAATGGTGAGTTGGCTGTTGGGTCCCTCTGATTTTGATAGTACAACTTGGTTATCTGCTCTGAGCTCCACATAAAGCTCCTGGCCTTGGAGGGCAAGCACCTTTTCATTCTTACATTCCCACTTTTGGAGTTCACTTATTTCATCACAGTTGTATAGGCTTACTTGATTCACAACACCTTTTCCCTGAACTCCCAGGCATTTATTCACCCTGGGAACCAGCAGTCGATTGCCAGTTGTCCAGCATATGTCGTCGCGCGTGCTACAAGTTTTAACACCAGATTATTATTTTTTCATCAGCTACAGACTTTTTTTTATTTTACTTTTTTTAGCTACTCATTGAACTGTTTTGAACAGTTTTTCTTTTCAGATTAACCATTTCAGCTTACCAACACAGGCACAGATTTTTGCTTAGTTAAACTGTTTCAAATCTCCATATGCAATGGTTGAAAACAAAGCTTACAACCATTCATTTTACCAGAAACTCACAAACGTTCTGCTATCAAAAGCGGGAATACTGTACCATTTGATTCCAATAAATGGGAATTTGTAAAAAAGAAGCCCCAGGATCACACATAAGATAAGCATTATGACCCTTTAAAATGCCCCAAAGTTGAGCATTTAATCCATATGTCGCCTGCAGAAAATGTAGAAGTGATGTTAGAGATTTCAGAAAAGTGAAGGATTTAAAGTCACTGACTTATTTCGCTGCAACACGTCACTAAATCTCCTTTTCGAGGTTTTCCTTAAAGTCAGAATTCTGACAGACTTGTTTCATACTTATTTATTTTTGATTAAAATCATATCAACACATTTTCAAGTATTTCAGTGTGCAGTTGGTTATTAAAAAAAACATTTTAACCTATTTAATAACTTGAAATAATTTTATAATGTGTATATTTGCTAAAATAATCATCCTAAATTCAATGCAGGACTCAACACAACCAGACAAAGCACTGAAATAAATTCAGAAAGGTACATTTCTATAAACTCACCTTAGGGATAAATGTCTCAAGCTTTTCACAATTTCTCTACTTTTTTAATCTGATGTAAGAAATCCAAAAAAACAGGAAGTCAGTCAAACTGTGGTTTAATGTGCACAGCACAATTTAATAGTAAATCAAATCACTGTGCCTTAGGTAACTAAAAACCTTCCGTTTTGCAAAACTTGCAAAAAGGAAGTCTCCAGAATGCTGACTGTCATTGTTAATTTCTCAAACCCAGTTTCTGACTTCCTAATTTGATTCAGTTAATACTTCAAGTTCACATTCAAGTGTGTTGTGTTGTCCAAGAAACACTTTGTGCATTACAATAACTCTTACCGAGGTTTAATTAAAAAAATAAAATAAAATAAAACAAAAATGGAACAGAACAATTATCATGATTATTTTCAAAGAAAAGCAAAGTTATTAAAATTTTGAGAGGGTACATCGGGGTCACCAAAACAATCTGAAAGTATTTGTCCTGGTAAAAAGAACTTATTTGTCATTCATTTCAAGGCTACCCACTCCTTGCCTCCCTGGGGCGATGCATGCTGCAACTCTTTTCATATTTAAAACGTCTTGCTATCCCAGATGACAAACTAGCACACACAGACAGACACTCATGCAAGTAGCCCAGGTGGATGAAGGTTAATATTTTATTTATGCATCTGTCTATTCTGACGTCAGATCTAAACTTATGCTAATAGTCATTCATGCAATTAAGCTACCATTTCCAGATATAATTGTTGTAGAGCAAAGCTACCCTGGCACACTTTGGGAACCAGCTTCTTCATTGTTACACTTTGTCAATTATCTTAGATCAGTACGCATCTATATAATATATAAATATATTTTTTAACTATACTGTGACTGTATACCAGGAGACAGTTAATCTGTGAAAAAATTGAGCTCCTGTGCCTCAAACAACGTTGAGTTCAGTGCTTTGCCCAACATCAACATGTGGCAGGAGGAAGTTAGAATTGGAACCATAAATTTTGGATTCTCAGCACACACGTCTTCTGCCGTAGTCCAAGTGCCAAAGCATTTTACTTCCATGTCAAGTAAAACTTTCAAACTGCTGCTCTTTGTGTGCTCAAGTCTTTCCAGGTTGAAATAGAGATATTAGAACTTGAATCATTTATTATATTATCAAAACAGAATAATTACCGATGATTTGTGTAAAATTCCCCACCGAAATTATAGCTTTTCTGACCCTTCAAATTAAAATGATTTAATTGAATTGACAATTTAAATCAATAAAATTGTAATCATTTTGTTTTATTCATATCACACAAATTTCATTTTAAGGCACTTTACAAAACAGATCTAATTTATCAATAAAATTATATAGTCAAAAAAATAATTAAAGTTATCTTTCAGACAGATTTAAGATCAGACATTTCTTCTATATAAATCCCACTTATTATACAATATGGTCAACTTTATAAAAATGAAAATAAAACTGAAAAATGAATACCTTTATTAGCAGATTCCATTTAATTTTTTATTTTTTTTTACCAAAGCAACTAGTTGACAGGAAGTTTTGTTAATTTGATTTTTTTTTTAATATTGATGGATTTCTTGTGATGGCAGGAAGACCTTTTGAGCTCCAAACACTTAAAACCTCTTCAAAGATCATTCCTCTTTAATAATACCAGTAGGAACATACACTGATGACTGTAATGGCAGGACAAGGCTTTTACATTAATTATTGCTAAGTGTATAATTTCCCATAAGCCATTTTTTAATCAACTGTAAATATTACAACATATAACATTAGTATTTCAAAATTTATAATCTCTTGCAATTATTTTTTTTGTAACTGTTGGAAAAATACTAGTTAATTATTATTTATTGATCACATTCATTTGATTTATCATTTACTCATTTGTTGCCTTTTGACCTTATGCTTCTAGACATTTCCTGGTTTCAGAATAACATTACATATTGACGGCTGAAGTGAAACTTACACGTTGCAGCATTATAGATGTAAGGAAGCTAAGTTCATAAGTTCATTTCCTGCTGGAGATGAAGACTGTTAGCAAAGACAAGAAATCATTGGTCATAGGTGTTTTTGCAGGGTTGCAAAACACCACCTTACATCTGCACTAATCACGTAGGAAATGTAGCAAGATAACTTCCTTTGTTAGTCAGAGAATGCTCTGAACCTACCAATTGTGTAACTCTGCATTTTCTCCATGCTGGGAATTACAATCAAAGATCTATAGAACCTCTCTAACTTTTGTGAATTCTGTCTTGATTGATCTTTTTAGCAAACAAATTTTTCTAACAATAATATTTAGAGAGGTGTTGTATCATTTCTAAATGAATCACTGCTTTAAGTCAATGAGTGTTTATGTCTTCTTTCTCATTTGGCAATTAAGCTTTTGCAGTAGTTAGAATACAATATACATACAAGCTACTTGACACATTCCAGTAAATTAATTGTTACACCATCTTCTTGTATAAATCATTCTTTGCATTTACAATGATTTTATGACTGTACAAATCCAAAGAAGACCAAACAGAGAATACTTCCATGCACCATCTGCTGTCTTTTACAATTATATAGTTATTACAGGTTGACTGTTATCTTCATCTGCATTCCCCAATAGTTTTTTAGCGTCCACCAAATCTTTCTGTGACTGGTTGCTGTTGAAAAGTGGGTTGTCAAAGGCCGTTAACCCTCCAGGGATTGGTATGATTCTCATCTGACGACCAGACTTCTTGAACAGGAAGAAAGCAATACCTGCTCCCGTTGCGATCCCAGCAATGACTAACACAGCAGTTAAAGCTGTGCGACTCCGACCTTGACGACTAGTGGCAACATCTACAAAGAAAAAAAAGTAGATGAAGAGAAACACAAATATTTTTCCCAAATAGAAAAAGATGAAAGCATGACTTACTTGGTGTGGGTGATGGCTTTGACAGTAACACTGGAAAGAAAAAGAAAACTTTATCAAAAAATATTCTTCTTTTTAATAGCTAGAAATTACTTGCATTTCTAAATTACTTGCACTCTAATGTTGAGAGGACCGTGTTTGTTTGTCTATGTGTCTTTTACAGTGAAATGTAAGCATTTTGGCAGCTATTTTCCTCAAAAGAATGAAAGAGGTATCAATATGCTCTTTAACTAAGTCAAACAAATAAACAAACTTTAAAAAACTGAGGAAAAGTACGAGAAATATTTATTTAGATACGGTGTAAATATCAAAGTTACATTGTAAAGAAAATATAAAACCAAAGATAATAAAATTAATTACACTACAATCTTTTTACTATAGCTAAAATGAGAAGTATATTGCTAGGGAACTGTCTGACATGCTATTGAAGTGATTTTGATAGCACAACAGTTGGAAGTTAGAGTTTAAAAAAAGTTAATTTACACACAGTTTTGGAGTTGTGATATCTTACATTGCTATGTGAGATATCACTTCTTTCCTTAAGAAGGAAAGAAATTGAGAAAAGAGTAATACAAAGTTATAGAACCACCTTTGATACATCAGTTTTTAACACCAAACCCAACAGGGATTTAATCAGGTCATAAAACCCTCAGGTCATAAAAACAATCTTTGGAGATTTTAGTGTGCTAGCTACATAGAATAAGCGGTGCGTATGACACTAGATCTCAAGATTTGGCAACAAAATTTTGAAGTGACCTGAAGGAAAAGCAGTTCCAGGTCACTTCAAAATGTCATTGCTAGAAACTTCACTCCAGACCACTACGGGTCACTTCAAAGAGTTGGTGAAGCACCAAGAAAATGTGACGCATTTCCAATAAATAAAAATAACATTTAAGTAAATTTAACATTAAGGCTATTTCTATTTTTTCCCTTTTCATAAGTAAAAAGTGAAACACACAATAGTTGCTATTTACCATAACTGACATGCCCTAAATAGATTTAGAAAATGGAATGAAAAAAAATATTTACAGCTGAGATTTAATTCATGGTAAAGTTTTACCTTTAGCTGCTTTACAGATGTACGGTCTATCATTCCATCGATTCCCCGTATGCCATTTCCCGTTTGATGTACTAATCATACCGAAAGAGCGAGACGGATTCTCTTGCCAGTTTTCAAAATCCATGACCGTTTTATCCAACCACATCCATTCTCCTGGGGATAGACAGATATTTATTTTATTATGATGTATTTTATGGAATATCTAAAATGTTTAAAAAATACAAATAAATAACAAATTACACAAATACATTGTAAAACATTTGAATGTGGTTAAACTTGAAAAACTGCTGCCTTGAAAATGCAATTTCAGTCAACAAGAAAATTGTTTTGGTTTTAACTCCGAAATTAAAGTTCATAAACATTGTTTTTTAAGTTCATTAATCTTGAATTGTGAACTTTAACTTAATGCTGCAATTTAAACCAAATAATTATTTCACAATATGAAAGAAAAAACTGCCCTCACCTAGTTAAAGAGCCACATTTCTCTATTATTTTCACTCACAATAACACAAGATTATTTTTAAACCATTTATTTTACTAAATGGTTAAATAATTACTTTAGAATAATTTAAATTCTTGCTTCAAATTGCATGAACAAAATTTTGGATCTGGTGATGAGTTTTATTAAACATTACAATGAATTCTGCTCTCAAATATTTAGTGTGAACAGGACATTATCCTCAAGCTTTGTAAGCTAACAATTGCTGAAAATAAACATTTGCCTTAATAACACACAACAGTCAGCTCAATCTCACACACTTCCATCTCAGGATACAAAAACATGCTGCTAAGCATTCTGGGAAACCGTTACCACTCCTGTCTTTTTCTGCTTACAGTTTTTTTTTTTTTTAAGTGCTAACCTAAAAACACTTAGAGGTTCGACAAAATTTTAAAAAATGTTGACACAACTTACTACAGTAAGTTTATCCTAAACTCACACATTTAGGTTCAAAATCTAAAACTCGCTAAATGTAATTGACTCAAAGAGCAGAAGATAGACACAACAAATGACGTTTGTAAAACATAGAAAACCCATTTTTAGATAGTTTTTCCTTTAAGACTGCCTTTTTGTGATATTCATTACCTTTATTAGTTTTGAACAGGCCCAGCCAAAAAGATGTGTATGTGTCTTGAAATATTTTAATGTTATTAAGTATGAATTCCTGTTCCAAGGGATCTCCAATGCTGGCAAGGGTTCCACCTTCACAGAACACACCAGTAGTTATTTTTTGTGAATGCAACATAAATTTTAACTACTGCAGAAAAGATTTTTCACAGAAAACACCTACCATGTGCCAGACAGCTAGTAGTTGCATCTTGCCACTCTTTTATTTCAGAGAAAAATAGGTAGCAAAAACCTCTAAAAGGTTTCCAGGTCTGCCACCGACTTTGGCCAAATGAAGACCGAGAAAGCCCATATCCAGACCTACTTGGAGACGGGTCTTCTGGACAAACTCCAGGAAAATTGTCTGACTTAACTTCTGGTGGTATGTCTGTGTATTATATAAACAGTGGTACAAATTACTTATATTAATAATTCAAAAATGTTTTATTAAAATTTATTTAGCATTACATAGCAAAATGGAAGAAAATTTAAACAGTAAAGTGTGGATTTAAGAAAATTAAGGGACGTACTTGCTTATATGTTTATTTAGAATATATTTAGTTTGCTTTTACCTGTGGACTTCATGCAAAGACTGCTGTAGTTCTGATTACAATCACTGGTTTTCCATTTTCCATTAACATCCACATAAACACAAATTCCATCTTTACGTGGTTCATTTTCATCCCAGTGGGTAAAAATCATTGGCCAGCCCTCTATGTATCGGAAGTAGTTATTAGTCTGAAAGTAAATAAAAATAACATCCAAAAAATAAAAAGGAGATAATACATAAGGCTCACTTACCTAATGTTTCGTGTTAAGTAAATGTTCTTACATGCTAATATCTTGTTTTACAATTAAAGTGTTACTCTAGGAGAAACATTCAGTGTAATTTGGTAAATAGGGCTAAACATTGTTAAATATCTAAAATATCTTTTAAACATTTTTCAACTGATCAAACTGAAATTCTTGTAACAGTATATTTCCACTTAATACATTAGACAGGTGCTGTACCTGTAAAAATTTGCTTTTCGTCAATTCCCTGTGAGCATTTTATTATGAAAGCATTACATCTAATAAGTTTGAATGGAATCTAGAATAAATGTTTACTTTTAGAGGCTTTAAAGACCATACCTGGTTTTTATTGAGTCCAATCCACAGAGGATGATTAAGATTCAAAGCCTGCAGCTCAATGTAAGTCTGTGTCCACTCGCTCCGCACGCTGACCAGCTTGGCACCCTCAGCTTCACAGGTCTTCTGAGCTTCATACCAACTCTTTTGCTGGGTAACAAGCTTGATGGAATCATTTAGGATTTTGAAGTAATTCTCTGTATTTGTTGGTTTAGTTGTATCAGATTTATTTGGTTCTGTTTCAAAATAGAAATGATAAGTAACGTTTTTTTGAGTTTTCCATCATGGTATTTACGTCATTGCAAAAGTGTGCATTTAAAGATGTATACATTTAAATATTATAAATGATCATAATTAAATACTGTCTACTTGTAAATCAGAATGCATGAGTTGTGTAACCTTGTAAAATAAAATGGAGAAACATTTTTTGTGCATCCATAGTAAAGAATTTGTGTAAAAAAAATTGTATTTGTAAAAAATAATTATTCAAGTTACAAATTCTTTTTGTTAATGTCCTTTTACTGATGCAAATAAAAAAACTCCCTTGCTTTCGTGTGAGTTTCTACTTGCAGGTACTAATTTTTTACAGCTGATTGGTCAATGCCATGTCAATTAAAAATTTAACAATCCACTAAGATTACAGAGAAGTTCTGTAGGAGATCCATAAAATCTCATAGAATCGGATGTATCTCATTAGTGTAGAGTAGCAACATAATTCAGTATCACTCTTTGGGTCACTTGGAAGCTATTGAGCTTAGGGTTTGAGTTCTTGCTGTTTATATGTTTCTACCAACTGGAATTTGTTGGTGGTCCCTTATTGAACCAATGCATTCTGCATAAGTACTTTGAGTCTTCCCAAGTGACATATCTCATGCTGTAACAGCACACTGCATGAGAAGCCATTGCTGCTTGTAGTAAAACATGAGGAGAATGTTGGTCACATATCTAACTTAAAACTAACTTCGCTGCAGGAGAAAAACCACCACGTAAGTAAATTTGGACATCTGGAGCAAAGTAGAAGGATTATGCAATCAAAATGGTTTTAATAAGATCCTGTGGCTGCAACAGCCAAGCCCAGCCATAATCTTATTGGATTGTTACATTTGTGATTGGCCAATCAGTCAAAAGAAAGAAAAGAAAATCCTTTTTACAAGGTTACAAAAATCAATTCACAACTACACATTCTTATTTACAAGTATTAATTATGCAAATTTTGTTTGCAATTTTACCAATCATTTGCTGTTTTTTCACAGAGAGAAATAAACTAGACCTGGACTGAAAGTTAAAAGTGGGACAGATAAGTGTAGTAGTATGCAAGTAAGGCAAGTGAAAATTTTACTGTTTTGAAAACTATCAGGAGGAACCACATTAAATGACTTACGTATGCCACTTAAACATATAAATCCATTGGTGTCATTGCAGGATTTAGATATCCATTTTCCAATTGTAAGTGAAGGATTAGTGTTGATCACAGCACACTCTTTCTGTTAGAAATGACAGGCTAGCAGATGTAGTTCAAAAAACCTTTAAAAGTTAAGTGTAAAATGGTAAAAATTACATTTTAGAAAATACTCACCTCATCTCGAACTATTACAAACAACTGCAAAATAAACCAACATTTTAAGATTATTATAATCTGTATACCTCAGAATCAGAGAAACATTTTTTATCCCCGCAGGGGAAAACTGAGAAAATTGTGAACAGAATTACAGAGAGAGATAATATTTATTCAGTCATATTTTCTTCATTGAGTCTCTGTTAGGTCCCACTCTACAACCCACTCCTGGTCTACAGCCCTCACTATTAGGAGATAATTTTCTGCCAGTGGGTCAGAACGAAGCTTGTTTCATTAGCAAAAGGAATAGTTTCTGTTTATTCAAATTTAAATAATCTAAGAATTACTTACGTCTTCGTCATAGGAATGCTGCAAAAGAATCCAAAAAGAAAAATAAATAATCCATAAATAGCTTAGAAATCTTCACTTCAAATATAAATTTTTAAGTCAAGATTTAAAAATATTAAATATACAAATAAATTGCTCTCAAGCAGTTACACATGCAAATTTATAGGAGGTTACCTGGCTTATATGAAAACCAAAAGTTCATTTTTATTGGGTTAATTGTAAAGCTTTTCTTCTATAAGTAAATGAACTACAAAATTATTCTTTATTTTTCACAATATTTATGGGATTAAAACAAAATTATCAAGTAACATTTTTGTAAAGATTGCTAAAACTGTGAAGCAGTAGCAACTCATTAGTCAAACATTTTTCTGTAGCAGGAGACAAATTGTAGAACCACTGATTTTGCACAAAGAAAGCTGAATGTTTTTATCTTACCATATGACCATAATGGTGTGGATAGTGTGAAAAGGATGAATACCTGTTTCGCTAATAAAATATAAAACAAAATGTTATATTTAATAAATTGTTTGAGTAATAACATTTTCAAATTGACAACACAAACATACAATGTTTACTTACATAAAAATCAAGATTGACATAAGACCTTGGCCGTCCATCAGTCCAGTAAAACCCATCGCTATACGAGTTCCTAAAACCAATCCACAGGTCTCTATTTGGTGTGTTAGCCATTTCAGACACTAAAAACACTGAAAACAGAAAACAGGCATTAAAATCCCAGACAACTCCAGATCAACAATATAATAAAATGTCTGGCTTTTCTGATTGGCATGGAAATTTCCATCACTTTGCATTCCAGTTTAAACCCAATCATGTTTAGACCTGCAAACAATATTTCTAATGAGGGTGTTTAGTAGCCAAAGACAAAGCATAAATAGGAGTAAAAACTCAATGATAACTGAACTACAGCAAAGCAGATGGCTAGCTGATGGCTTAGCAAAATACTCAAGTAAATATATCTGTAGCAAATAACCTGAACTGAAGTAAATGTTTAAAACTTTTATGAGAAAACAAACCTTGCTCATGTCTTGAGGAAATAGAGGCCAAGTTTCCTCCCATGTCTTTACATCGTTGCCTTGCATCAAGCCATGTCAGGTTTTCGTTACTTATGATCTTGTAACACTGAAATTGAGACATGAGAAATTAATTTACAACTTGTGTATATTCCAACTGAATGCATTTGATTTAGCTCCAATGGGAAGAGGGCCAGATACTCTCAAGATATAAAACTGAAACCAGAGGGCCAGTTTAGATCACTCCAACAATTTTATGTGTCATTTAAGATCATTTTTTGCATTCTTATGAGAGATACAGACGGGTTTTTATCACTTGTAGCATATTCATCTCAACTGTTTCCAAGAGCATGTTTTTCTCTCATTATTTACTCAGATAATTCTCACCTTGGAGTTGACCTTCTTCCAGCCTTCTTTGCAGTTACCTTTAGGTGGGACTGTAGGAGCCACGGTGGCATTGACAGGAGGTGAGCTACTGCGCTTACAAATAAAGCCGAATTCATATCCACAGTTGTAATCATGCCAGAACCCTGTGAAACCATAAATGATAAGTTAGGAAGCCACAATATACATTTCACGTTTTTGTGTGTACAGTATTTATACATAGGGATTGGTGACATTTATTCATGTTTACATATTTTTGTACTTTTTAAAAAAAAAATTCCAAAATTTACTCATATTCTTTTCTTAGCTGTACACAGATAGCTTGTTATTTCATTTTTCTGATTTCTTCATTATTGTTATGATTTGAACCTTTCTGTAGTGGCCCTTAAAATAAAAATACGATAAGTAAGAAGAAAATCTATGGGTGTAGGTGAATGTGAAATAATAAAGTAAATAAAAATACCAGTAGTATTATTATGGCAGTATAATAATAATAATAATAATAATAATAATAATAATAATAATAATAATAATAATAATAATAATAATAATAATAATAATAATAATAATAATAATAATAATAATAACTATTTTGTTAATAGTTCATATCCCTCCCCTGGTCTTAGTTTTATCTGTATTTTTTAAATGAGTAAAAGCTGGTGAACCATTTTTCTGCAGTACCCTATTCTCTTGCTTCATTATCTAAAAAAATACAATCAGAAGGACAAAATAAAGAAAGTTCTTTTTAGTCACAAGAAAAAAGAAAATCACAAAAGAAGTCAAACTTCAAAAGATGTAAGATGTAATGATCAGTTCATCACGGTCATTCCAATTAAAATGTTCCCAAATATCAAAGCTCCTATTACTAACGACAACACATATAAAATAGTTTTTTTCAGTTATTTTCATTTAGTTGTCTACTCACCATGGAATGATCTCATGACAGCACAGTATTCATCAGAATTAATAAAATCAGGTTGTCCTTCATCCCACATTTGATAAATTACTGGAGAACCATCCATCCATCTTAAAGCAAGAAAAGACAAAGTCAAGCAGGCAAAGGAAAAAACACTAATCCATTAATCTGCTCTATTACCATTATAGTTAGTTATAATGTTTTGGAAGAAAGCTTGCAAACAGATTTATTGATATTCCTTTTTTCCCAGATATGTTTGGAACATATACTTACTGGAATGACTTGTCACGATCCACAGTTAGTCCAATCCAGACAGAACCAGAACGTTTGGATATCTATACTCAAACAAAGGCTTATTTTAGTTTATGAGTGCAGGAGAATATGTAAGAGTAATGTAACAATAAATTCAGAAGGGAATAACTAGTGTAAATTCATAACATTGTGTACTTCAGTGAACTTTGCAAAAGGCAAATACAATTCTAATCCTGCTGCATATAACCTATTTTTTGCCAATTCATAAAGTTCTTAATTTGGCTCAGTCAAATGAGGAACTTAACGAAACTATAATCCAAATACAAAGTTTGTAATACTGATGTTACAAAAGGGGAAAAAAATTAAATGAAATAAATATAATTGTCATATTCCAAACTAATTGTGAAAGGAATGGGAAATGATAGTTCCTTTTTTTGTTGTTTTTATCATTTGTTTTTATATTTGTTATAAATTACTACATTTGTTTTTAGCCCTGGAATTAATATTCTATTGAACCTACTATTTCCAAAGTGATTGCTGAAGTCTTTTGGGGCGTATCTAGACCAGCTTTAAATATATATAGTGGGTGATATTAATTCTTCTTTATAAAATAGCCCAGTAAAAATGTCTGTAGCAAGAAATTTTTAATCTTGGGGCATGGATTTTAGGTCTCATCTGTTATTGAGCCAGGGCAAAACACACTACATGCTGCAAGATTTTTTAGGTCTCCCCTCTCATGCTGAAAGATAAATCTACACTCCAATCTCAGGTGCTTTTTAGCTTGAGGCGGATATGCAAAAATGTTTACCATAAACACTGATAAACTGGTCACTGATTTCCTTAGTTTTGGGAGATCATCCAAAACTTACATAGGAAACCAATCTTATCCACCAATTATACCTACCTAAACCTCACTGTCACATTTTACTATACCATGAGAGAGACTTAGAGACTTTATCGCTATTTAATTTAACTTTTCAGACAAAAAAATATGGATTGGCCAAAATTGGAATCTGCAGATCAGACTTTTTAAAGATCAATTAAAACTGACAAATAAAAGGGGGCTGAAAACAAATATTAATCTTTTTAGATTCTTATTTTTTAATGTTTAAATCTATTATTTTTCTTCAGCTTCACAATGTCATGAACATTTGTGTAAATTTAACTCACAAAATCCCAATGAAATACATTTTATATATTTATGATAAAATGCAAACAAGTTCAAAGGGTATGAATGATTTTGAAACTCTCTGTTCACAGAATTTTTAATATAGATTAAAGCAGGGGTCTCAAACTCCAGTCCTCGAGGGCCGCAGTCCTGCAACTTTTAGATGTGCCTCTGCTGCACCACACCTGAACAGAATAATTAGGTCATTAAGGCTCTGGAAAACTGATCTACACAAGGAGGAGGTAATTAAGCCATTTCATTCCAGTGTTTTGTACCTGTGGCACATCTAAAAACTGTAGGACTGCGGCCCTCGAGGCTTGGAGTTTGAGACCCCTGGATTAAAGTAAATTAAAATTTCACTGAAATCTGGTGAATGTTGATTTCTTTTTGACAAGCTAAATTTGAGTTTTATTGTATTTTGTAGTTATATTTTAATGAGCTGTTGGAATTGTGCCATACCGAAGAATGAATAAGCATACCTGTTTCCACAGGAAAACACGTTCTGCTTCACTGTTGATGGTTACAAGGTCAGCATGTTTCTCTCTGCAGGATTTCCGAGCGTCGTCATTGGCCATTTCCCGGGTTTCAAAAAAGTATTGATTTCCCCCCCATTGCAGCCAACCATCAGCGGTATGGTTGTAATCTGCGCATTTGCCATAGCAAATAATGCATATTAGATACTCTATATGAGTAAAGTCTGATACAGTAGAGGCAGGTTGCAGCCCTAGATTAACTGGCAAAGCTTAGAAGAAATCACTGATGACTGTAATTTCCTGAAATGTATTTGTGAACAAACCGAGCTCAAACACAAACATTAAACTCATCGCATCAGATGGTAACACAACAATCTAACTAAGATTCTTCATTAAACTTCTATACCACATTTAAATCTTAAATTTAAATGTTAAATAATTTAAAACATTTTTTTTATCTACGCAGAAATCATTAAATCAAATGTAGCAACATTGTCATTCTCAATAAGCAAATGTTAAAATTCTGCATCTATGGTCTGTGATAAAATGTTAGCATTTATGCCTAAGCAGCTGCTTAGTTCATTTATGCCTAGAGTCAGCTCTAAATATGAGCAGCATTACATAGAGTTTGAAAAGCCTTTGGTTAATTAGTTAATTTGGATTTAACAGAGGTGCAAAAATACTAGATTACTTATTTTAATTGTATTTTTGTTTGTTGTTTTTAAGACTCTATATGTGTTGTCAACAAATAACCTATAATTATCCAGTAATATTTATACATTTCCTGTCAACTTGACATTTTTTACTACAAAAACATGGTGGCCCGTTGGTGGACCATCTTCGCGCCCCTACCACTGGGCTTAGCATTTTTTCTGGGGGAAATGCTGGCAGACATGTAAACATATAAAGAAAGGCACTTCTCAGGATTTAAACTCTTTTCGCAAGGAGAACATGCTACCTGAACCGGAAGAGAACCAGTCAAACCCAGACTGATCACAGACTGTTAACAACACAGTTGTGATTAGTGAATTTCAAAAAGTAATATTCTATTTGTGAGAGCAAAAATATGCGCACAGAATGAGGGGCTTGCCAAGGGTATCACCAAGCATGATTGGCATCACCGCCAGTAAGTCTGTTGACTATTGCGTCTCAAATTGAAAAACTGAGTTATTGTATTGAAGTTATGACATAATACACTCACCTGGAGTTGGAGGGGGTGGGGGTGACTTTGGAGTCAATCCTACATATAGATAAAAAGCACACCAGAAATCATAAAAGATATGGTATAACTGGGAACTATAACAAGAACTTTGGTAACATTAAATGTTTTTAAGAATAACTTTATATAACTGTATGCCATAGCCACGTTTTACCTGTACGGATCTGACAAACCCAGCCATTACGTGTTTCACACTGATTATCATTCCAAGACCCTGATTCATCCCAATCGCGTGAAGAGAATTCAACGCAAGATTCAACATTGTTTTTGTTGTTTGGCTCTCCATCTAGCCAGTGCTGAAAGTTTACCTGTTAAGGGAAGCATTATGATAAAGACATGCGTAAATAGTTTTGACACGGACTAAGAAGTCCTGCAAAGAAAGACATCTGTTTACTCACTGGGGATCCGTCACTCCACACATAACCAGTGCCCTGGTCACTGGCACTAAGTCCAATCCAGAGTGTTGAATACCTGCTATAGGAGTATCTGGAAACAAGTTATATATTTAAGTTTCAGTAACAAAGATGTACAAGATGAGACCTTTGTGCTTTGGGTGACCTACACATTCCTCAGCTGTAGGCTCCCATATATGGATGAGTATGAATAAAGACCACGGTTTGTAAGACCACTGTTCACAAATACGCAAAGTTCCCTGCACTCCTATAAAAGGCTCAGAGACTCTAGTTTCACTGGCTTTGTCCCTGCAACCAGCCTCTTAATTTCTGTTAACTTAAAATCTAAATTTTGGGCTTGCTTAATCTCTAAATATATTTTCATTGCTTAATAAATGTATTTACTCATTTAAATCTGTCTTGCAGTCTTGCCTTATGCATCCCACAGAGGCATACTATGGACAACCCCTAAAAGTATACTTCACTGTAAAGGCACATATACACAACATTTTATAATGTAAGCATGCTACATCATATTTCTTATCCATAATGTGATTTCAGCCTTATTAGCAATTACTGAGAAAATACCAAAGGGATACTGATCATTTTGTAAACAAAAAAAAAGAAAAAGAAAACATAAAAAAAAACATTCTGGTGCATCTCATTGAAAAATAGCTGTTTATGGCAGTAGGTAAAGAAAGTCATGCTGTACCTAGATGATTGCTTATTCAAATTCAACTCAGCAGCGCTGTGGAAGCTTAGTAGGTCTCCTCCAATTGCTCTGCAGTAGTCCCTGGCCTCAAACCATGACTTAGTCTCTAAACGCTCCGAAAATACCTAAAAATACAAGAAGTTCACCTCCTGTTATCTGTCTGCATCCATTCATCCCTCGTCTTATTATTGAGCAAAATTCGAGTGGATGTGATGTCTCCTTTCAGACTGTAGTTCACCCTCTGATGTATTTTGTTTATCAGTAAACTGTCATGATCATTAAAACTATGAGAAAATGTGCAGGTTGCCTCAAACAAGTTAAAAGGGAAAAATCACACTCAGAAAGGCAAACTCATGGTTTCAAATTATTATAACGCAGCCATTGAGGCTTATATTATTAGTGTTTCAATTATTCGAAAACTTTAAACAATCAAAATTGCAATCAGCTATTTTGTCTAACTGACATTGTTGCTTATGTTGACAAATCGTTGCAGTTTAGCAGTGCATACATTAAAAACATCAAATTTCACCTTGTAGCAGACAGGTCTTGTCGGGACTCTGGTCCATTCATCAGCACAATGGTCAGAGGGAGCAGTTGTTGGTGCAGGAGTCAAAGCTGCCCCTTCTGCTTGATATTTGCAGATGTACTTCTCTCTGTTTGTACATGGTAAAACGTCCCAGAGGCCCGCAGTGCTACCAGTGGTCATTGCGACACAACCCTGGTTGTGGCCTTGTTGGCAAAGAAATTAAAAACTGTCATTTTAAAAGTTACTTTCAAACACATTATATGAACATAGATGTTTTGTACCTGGCATTTCCCTGTTCCAGTGAGTATATCTCACAGGGACCGTGCTGGTCCACTCAAAAACATCTTGGTTCTTCTGGTTTGAAAGCCCTAACCAGAAATGTTTCTCGGATCTGAGGCCCACCAAGCTGACTAGGAAGGCATTATCCACCCTGGAAACATGGACAATAAAATAATAAATCATTTACCACTTTTGTTTACTTGCACCTACCTTGGACGCTGTATTACTGAATGATTTTTGTTATTTAACTTACATATTTGATTTTGAGGTACCGAATATGTTAATTTAGCTAAATATAAAGATTAAGTTAGGTGTGTTAGTCCTAAATACTGAGCTATTTAGATGCAATAATGTAAAGATATTTCTTAAATAACATGATAGAACTACAGTATGTTTCACATTAGTTAAACAGCTAGATTTTATGAATGAGATGTTGTTGCTACGTAGTCCTACTAGGTCTAAGATTATACAGAACGACATGGTGTAACATTTCATGTGTTTATACATTTAAGGCTTTTTAATTGTCATTTCTTTATCTCAGAGGACCAGTTGTTTCTTCTTTTGTTTAAATTTGTTTAATTTGTTTATTCTCACAAGAAAATTAATTGTATTTCATGATTTTAACAATGTTTCTTATAAACAAATGTTTCTTGTTAGTATCACAAAATCTCTTTGGTGTTAGAAATCTGCCTCGCTCGCTCACTCTCTCTCTTTTTTAACATTCCTGTAAAAATATGTATATATACCTGCTTGAAACATCTGCCAAGTAAGAATTTGATCTCTTGCAGTCCTCTTTCGCATCTCCAAATGTCTTTCTCTCCGTTCCAATGAAGTAACAGTAGGAACCGTATCTTTTCCAACCCTTTTCAAGAAAAATAAAAAGTGCATTTTCATCTCTTTCTGTGTCATAAAAACAAACAAAAAAACAATACAACAGGTAGCAAAACAAACTAGAAATTGGGAATTTCTAGTTCTATCACTTATGAAAACTGTGGTCTGTGTTTTCAGCACTTCTGAGAAATTTTTAAAATTTACTTTGGTGAAATCTTCCCTCTTTTGCTTTTATGCCAGATAACATATCAAACATTTTTTTCCAGACTTAAAAAAATCACTCACAGTTTTGCAACCTGCATCCTGCTGTATTTCATCTCCAGTGGGTTCAGAAGCACTGGCTTTCATACAAATAAAGCCATGGTTCTCCTTACAGTCACGATCAGCCCAGTTTCCATTCTACAAGAAGAAAATATACAGTTTGTTTTACATTATATTGTCCAAATACACAGATTGGATCTATGCAGACCCATTCAAAATAATATAGAAAATTTAGTTTATTTTAGGAACTTAACGAATAGGTGAAAATAATTTATAGATTAATTACACGCAGATGGATGTTTGAATGTGTATACTTCTGTAAATTATGATGATTTTCCACTTACAATTAATGAAAGTATTACATCTGAGCAATAAAACTATTTTTAAAAACACAAATGGCTTAATGAAAAGTATGTTTAAAACCTGCTTAAAGGCTGTTATTGTCAAAAGGTACTTTTAATCTGACAAACAAGACTCATCGGATTTTATATTCTAATTTATTAAAAATTACTGGAATACCTTCAATGATTTCTGGTTCTCCTATCAATGGGATTTAATTGAAAAATCTCCAAATGGGTGACAACCTGATCAAATCCTTGAGCTACCTCCACTAACTCTTTTCTATGTGGAGAAACAGTTAATGTTCTATGAAGGAAGCTCATCTACCGTCATGGATCCTATCTCATAAGTTGAGCGACTATAAATGCATTGGTAAATTGAGAGCTTTGCTTTTTGGCCCAGCTTCACTATACCAGACCAGATTCAAATTTGTCACATTTAAAAGAGAACATAATGTTTCTCACCTCTCCTCTGATAAGAACACAATCGTTTTGGTTAGTTGCACCTTGTGGTTTTCCAAACTCCCAGCTAGTGAAGGTAACTGTGGTGTGGTCAGTCCAGTCAAACAGGCCTTCTGTTTTAATGTCATTGAGTCCAATCCAAAGCTCATCAGTGGAGGCTTCAGACAGCGGAAATAAATAAAGGAATGGCTATTATACATCTATATATCTATCAGTAGTTTATTGGACTTCATAAAGTTTAATTTATGTGCTTAGTTTGAGAATTCCTTATTGTGATTAAAAGGAAATGCAAAATAGTTAGCTTGTATTTATGTTCAAGTTAGCAGTTAGATGGTTTGTCAAGTGTAAGAAAACCCCAAACTAAGAAACCACCAGAAGAAAGATTGATATAAAAATAGGGGTACCATATCCAAGCTCAGACGTGACAAAACTATTGTCCTCCATATTGCGAATGCTTGCAAGGTCCCCTCCGTCTTTACGACAAGCCGTCTGAGCACCAGACCAACTTTGTGCATTTTGATAAAGTCGGAAGCAGTGACCATTGTATGGAACCCATGGTGCTGAACAATATCCCGTATCAAGACCTGATTGCAGGATACACAAAAAGGAGAATGTACAAATATAAGTAACCAACATCATAAGCATATTTTATTTCTCCCAGAACTGATAATAAAAATTTTCTTACCCTCCGTTGGAGGAGGCAGAACTCCTTTACTGTAGCAGATGTAGCCGAATTTCTTGCTGCACATTGAACTTTGCCATGCGTACCGTACGGTTCCATCCATCATTCCACAGGTATGTGCTGGATTGTTAACTGGGTGTCCTAAAACAACATGATGGACAATGTTAGGTATGTTGCAGCGTCACTTATAACTATTTATTCACATCAGGATTTAATTTTGCAATGTGTTTAGTTTTTCATCTTGACAGAAAATGATTGTGTAAATACAAATCTGTGGCTAGAGTTTTTGTTGTTGTATATAAATGACAAGAACAGTTGCTCAAAAGCAACACTAGCTTGTAAAAAGTTAAAGGAAAGCTATTTGTGAACCTTGTGATTTTTATCGAAATACGAGACTGAAAAATCCTACCTGAATTCCAATTAAGGTAACGAAAAGGGTCCCCATTAGACCATTTCCAGCCATGTTCTGAATCCAGAGTCAGCCCGGTCCAAAGTTTGTATCCTTGGTGGGCACCTGCTGGCTCGAGCAACGCTATAAGAGTGAAATAAAAGTACACTTAAAATGAAAGACCATGAAGAGCTCATGTATTTTGTTGCCAGTCTGAGTTCTTATAAGTCACTGAACCTGTGATATAAGCCTGCTCATGGGGGTCAGTGATGGTGAGCAAGGAGGCGCTCTGCTGCGTGCAGCTTGTTTCAGCCTCTGACCACGTCAAAGCAGAATTGGTGTTCAGTTGATAAAGTACTCCACTTACTGGATGTTTGATCCAGTTGTCCTTATCTGCAAAATATTATATACAAGTTCACCTAACTAAATTAAAAAAAAAACTTATCTGTCATGAGGATATCAGATATAACATGTAAGCATTCTCAGGGTGACTGCTTAGGGGTTAAATAGCAAATAAACTTGATTTTTTCAGGAATTCAAACAAAGAAATGTAACTTTTACATTGTATAGATTGATTAGCTGCAGAGTGAAATAATTCAAGCTTGTGAACTCAAACCCAGCAAGTGCTGTTGGAAATATCAGTCTGCATACAAACACATCTGTGTTTGGTGGCTCGAGTTGAGCCTCAGTCCATACTTTGGGGGGGCATCCCAAGACTCTTAAATGCTTTACAATCCTCAAAAGTTAAACCTGTTTCTTAAGGAAACTTATCTGCCAAACCCTTTCCTACTGTGAGGAAAGCACTTTTATTATTGTTCTTTTATAGTTTTTATGCTTATGATAAACCAGCCTTGAGTTTCATTCACTTTTATGAAGATTTACCAATTTACCGAGGTAGCATATTTATGTTATTTTGCTTTTCTCAAGTTTTTTTTTTTAAGAGATCAACATTCACTAATGATAAAGTGCTTTTTTAATTTAAAATGGCATAACAACATACATTTAAAACACTAACTGTACTATATTACTAAGATGAAAAGATTCTTCAGTACTCACTGTTTGTTGGGCAAAAGCCCCATGTCTGATGTTCGAATTTAGTTTCAACAGAACACCAGTGTTGGTTATTTATGGAGTCGATCAAAGTGCAACTTGAGTACCACTGGTTTTCATAAAAGAAAGGGAACATGCAGGGCCTTCCTGCTGCATTGCCTTCTATCGTATAAAGTTCTGAAAAGTGAATAAAAAAAAGCAAAAAAAAGTAGTTGTGATTAAGTACTCCATTTGATACTGATTAAAAATTAGTTACTTGGATCTTGCGAAGAATGCAGTTTTATACCTCTGTATGTTCTTGTGCAAGCTCCACTGGATGTCCCTGATATCGTGAGTTTGCTGTTGGGTCCTGTTGTTGTCTGTAGTACAGCTCTGTTATCTGCTTGGAGCTCAACAAATAGCTTGTGCTGGGTGCTCGCTTGGAGGGTGAGCAGGGTTCCATTCGCACAGTTCCATTTTTGGAGCTCGCTTGTTTCATCACAATCATAGAGGCTTACTTCACTCATCACAGTTGTTCCCTGGACTCCCAGACATTTATTTTTCCCAGGCACCAGCAATCGGTCAGCAGTTGTCCAGCGTATTTCTTGGCAAATGGAGTCCGTTTTAACCAAGCAAAAACCAGCTGCGTTGGTAAGTTGAAATGGTGAATCTGAAAAGAGAAATTGTTAAAAAATGAAAAGTTCTCATAAATATTCCAGTAGTCACCTATTAGAAAATGTTTTGTCTATATTATACCGACATAAAAGCAATAAGTAGAGACAGATTTCTATATTCAACTACTGCTATTTAAAAAATCTGAAACAGATTGAAATCAAGAGTTGGAATACTGCACCATCTAATGCCATGCACTGTAGCATTTTCAGTAGGAGCACAGTGACAATACATGTGCTCCTCATGGTTCTTCTTAGACTTTCTTCCCAGGCAAAAGCTTAATCCATGTAATGTCTACACAAAATCAAGAAGTTGTGTTGGTCAATATGAAGAGATTGTGGCTTTTATCTGCAGACGCATCATGTCAAGCCACGTCATCACATCTCTTTTTTTCTATTTAGTCAGCGTTATGTCTGGTTAGTTTAGTGGCTTTTACTTCTGACTAACAAGCAATTACCACGTAGTTCCTGAAATTTGAATGAGCAATTGGTATGAAGAAAGATACTCTGTGTACCAAGTTCGGGCTATAACTTGTCTTTGCATCCCAATAGACAGGGAAATATGTGTGTAGACGGAGACCACAGACAGACTTCCTGTGGTTGCAAAAGAGTGTTTTGAGAAAGACTATAACTTATCAGAAAGCCAACTGTTTATTTGTCTTCAACATCAAGTGCTTCTCATTAACTTGTATAACAATTTAATAGAAAGTTGTAGAAAGTCACTAAATATTCAAAGAGCATGCATTTCAAGAACTGCACTGACTTTAAGTTAAATGATTTTCAAGTCTTTGAGAGCTATATGTCTTAGATTTACAACAACTGTCTCCAATACATTATGAATCATACAAAATGAAAAGTAGACAGTTAGGGATGTGATTTATTTTGTGGTTTACAAAGATTTAGACCAATGTAGTAGATGTCAGCTTCAGAAATTATCTGGAAACTATTGGGAAATAATTGCAAAAAGGGAAGTCTTCATAATGCTGACTGTGATTTTCTTTTCTTACTTCTCTGGAAAACATTTCATTAAGTTCACACTGCTAAACATTCAAAAGTCTAACTTTTATTAAAGGGAAAAACGTTATATTTCACAGGAATAGTGTTCTACAATGTTTGGAAATGAGCTTTTAATCACATTGAACTTTCTAACAACTTTTGTTGTTTAGGAACTTAACATTGACAAAGATTCACAAGTCTCTGCAAGGACCAAAGCTGATTTTTCCACAATCTCCCATTTAAGTAAATGTGTGCATTGCCCATTACAATGTATTAATGACCATTATTTTCTCAAGGCCATAGCAAAGTTTAAGAGTGGCAGAGCTCTTCATTAAGTGTGCTCTTACCTAATAAGGATAATTGGACCTTTCACAGGTAAAAGCACCAAAAAAACCCCCACAAATAATCTCTCTTTTTCTACTTGAATTTGCTAAGTTATGTAAAATTACATATTAAAAATATGGATGATAAACATGGAAAAATACTACATGGGCTAACATTGCTAGATCATCCAAGCACATTAACCATCAATTTATTCACTTCAATTTATGTTGTCACACATATTTAACACCACAAAAAAGGCTCAGGATCAAGTGAACATTAATGCACATCTGTAGCAAATGACGCAAACATGTAAAATGAATACATGGAAATAAAAACTAATAGGAATATGTTATAAAGTTAAATCTAAAAAAATAAAATAATTGCACGAGTAAAATGTAAAAAGAAATTTAAAAAAAAGTCAAATTTATATTTAAATTGAAAAAAATTGCTATGAAGGTAAATTGAATTATGAAACAAGAGGCAAAGTTCTCCATGTTGGGTTCTGCAGGGGAGTGGTTTCTCTACATTTACAGGGTGGCAGGCAGGGATCCAGCTGGTGCTCATCAAGACCAATCAGCGAAGGCCTTTAATAGGAGCGGCTTCCCTGAGGCAGACGCCAGATGATTTTGCTTCTATAGTGGTATACTCTGGCTCTCTGTGCTGCTGTTACTGTGTTTAGCTTGTTCTGACTGCTCTCTCATCTATTCCCTCCTCAGAGAACCAGCCCTGATCAACCCCTCGTGCTCAGTCTACCTAATTACCTGGTCCTCGCTGCTCTGCTAAAACTAGCTCCTGGATACCTCCACTACCACCAGCCGCTGCTGCCTGTCCACCCTCAGTCTCATGCTGGAACTCCTCCCCCCGGAAATCCCACACTGCACCGACTGCTGGAAAACCCATGTACCCACCTCTGCTCATCCTAACCCTCAGACAGTAAGCCATCACCAGGTTACACCACCATTCCCTTCATTTGCTTCCCTGTTTAACCACTCACCTTTCCTCAGTTCCTCCTCTGGCCCGGTTCCTCCCTGCTGCTGCAGATCAACGCCTCTCTATTCTCTCCCCATTTGCACTCATTGTTCAATAAATCTGTTAAACTGCGCTTGGTGTCCGTAGTTGTTGCTTGCCTTCGAGTCCTGGTAACCCCTCACCATGACACTCCATTTTTAAATTAAAGGGTACATTAAGTTTATTGATTGATTTACTCTGTTTCTTTTGATTTTTTTAAATTATGTCCGTTTCAACCCTCCATACAAGAAAACCTAAATTTGCCATGGATATAAGTAATTCTGGCTTAAGTTGAAGTCTGGTCTTGTCTCACAACACAAACACATGCTAACAAAGTATAATCTGAACAACAAGCAGTTCAGACGTTGCTTTTAAACCTAATCCACAAACTAACATTGTGAATTACATGCCACTTTATTTCCTACTTATCTTACTGTCTACTACTTCCCTATTCTGATTAGACCTTAACTTCAGCAAATGTTTTCTGTTAATGCCTTGAATTGGTTCCATGTGATTGGTCTATTTCGATATTTATACTGTGAGACTACTGTCTGCCATTGAATGTAGCTTTTGGAAAATTAAATAAAAAGGCAAAACTGTGTTACACTTTCAAGTACATTTGTTTTCAGCGGAGGAATAAACTGACTGTAAACATCCAGGGGAGCAAATATGCGGTGTTATCTTTTAATAATAAGGGATCGTATTTCAAACCAAAATTCAGAAACCTTCCTTCGGTTTGTGTCATTTGCCTGTAGTAGTTCTTGTGTTCTTATACAGACATTCTTGCTTTATATTGGCACTAAGCACTACTCCGCTACCTCGGAGTACAGTCATCATGAATATATATATATATAGTACAGACCAAAAGTTTGGACACACCTTTTAATTCAATGAGTTTCCTTTATTTTTATGACTATTGACATTGTAGATTCACACTGAAGGCATCAAAACTATGAATAACACCTGTGGAAATATGCACTAAACAAAAAAGTGTAAAACAACTGAAAATACTCCTTATATTCTAGTTTCTTCAAAGTAGCAACCTTTTGCTGTGATTACTGCTTTGCACACACTCTGCATTTTCTTGATGAGCTTCAAGAGGAAAGCACCTGAAATGGTTTTCACTTCATATAGTAGGTGTGCCCTGTCAGGTTAATAAGTGGGATTTCTTGCCTTATAAATAGTCATGAAAATAAAGAAAACCCATTGAATTAGAAGGGTGTGTCCAAACTTTTGGTCTGTACTATATATATACATATACAGTATATATATATAGGATCCATTTATTACAAATACACTTAATGCACTTTAAAGATATGCATTTTAAATTTTTAACATATAAGCAGTGCCACTAAATTTAGTCTAAATTTGATTTCTTTCGACAGAATTTGACAGGAAATGTCTTCTTTACTGATGAAAATGTGTTGTACTAAATTAAGAGCTGCCATATATAAATGTGCCAAGGGAAAGTTTTTGTGACTTCCTCTACCATGATTACAGTGGAAAAAAACATTCTCCCTGCTTTCTTTATTGTTTTCTTTATCATTATGCAGAATTCATTCAAAGAAATCAATAATTACCATGCTGACATTGCTCAATCCTAAACAGATGTGGAAATGTAATAAAAAATGAACAGTATATTATGGTGAACGATTTAATGTCTTCTTTTAACATTGACAGGCTGTGTCCTCCATTTTACATTCAAACAGTAAAAGTAATAAACAGCATCTAGAAAATGAGCTTCACATGTAGCCACTATATATACATTCTGCCATGGGTAGAGAAAGAACAAATACAGTTATTGTTAAATTACTGAATATTTATTGTTTGCATTAAAAACAAAATACTGAAGCATAGTTGTGTTTACAGTAAAATTAATCTCAGAATAGTTTGTACAACTTCAACTTGTGCAAACTCCTAAATCACAGAATGAAAATGGGCTCTGGATTTTCTGGGGAGACTTCGGAGACTTCGGAGACTTCAGCATTCTCGATCAATTTATTGGTGTCGACCACATCAGGCTGAGATTTTTCGCCATTGAAGTACAATGGATTCTCAAAGGTGGGGAAGGGACGAGGAGATCTCTTGTAGAGCCAGAAAGCGACAACAATCATTGTCGAGATGATGGCAATAAGCATCACAACCACCAAACTTGTGTGGACACGACTGCGTGGATCGTCTCCTGTATGAGGCTCTGTACATGCAACAAGTAGACAGGGATAAGTTTTTACTCAGTGCCATATGACTGTAATATTGGAAGAAAATACAAGTAATCAAAAATTGCACAAATCATTAAGAGGTTCAACTTACGGAGTTTTGTATCTGTATCTGTCATCATAACTGTTCAGAAAAAAAAAGGGTGAAATAATTAATCTCTTTTCTTAAGTTCAGCTGTAGTCTATATAGAATAACTTTATTCATCCCAGCAGGGAAATTATTTATTATATCTTGTAAAGTGTGTAATTTAGAGCGGCTTCACTGGAATTTACAGAGTTTATCAATGAATGTTCTTCATGGAATCAAAAGACAAAATAATATATGCAACCTTTTTGAAGTTTTGGGTCCATACATCAAGATACAGTCTAACAAAAACCAGATAATGAAGTTTATCGTCAAGTGTACACAGCAATAAATAGATTCCACTGGCAGTATGTATCAACCAAAGATCTAGTCAAAGTGGAAGAACTGAGTGTACGAAACTAATCCCACTTCATGGTTCGGTAACTTCTTAATTCAGTTTTGCAGCAATTACTGCCATTCTTTTATGTATGACTTTTGCCATAAATAAAGTATTCTGTAGTACTACAGTATTCTGTAGTATCTTTTACTACAGAATACTTGTGTAATAAGATCATTTTAAGGTCGACTCAGTGAATTTAATTGGTCAAGGTTGTGTGGGAGCAGAATTAGGCCAAATCATTAACCCTCCATCGCTGTGCTTAACATTTGAAAAACAAAAGTCAAAACACCAAAGCAGACAAGTGTTTTTTTTTTTTTGGCTGGATATGTAAAGATAAGCTGAATTTTTAAACTTCTTGAAAAGGTTTCAGGTTTTTGCACTGTGATATTTTTATTGTTTACATATTCATTGTGTTGCTTTTTTTTTTTAAAAAAAACAAATCTTAAAAATCAGTCTTGAAAGAGTTTTAAACTTTTCTTCTTTATGGGATTTCTAAAGTGGCCAGATTGTGTTATGAGATCATATGTTTTTTTATCATAAAGCAGCTTACCTTTGGGTGTTTTACAGATATACGCTCTGTCGTGCCATCTGCGCCCTGAACTCCATGTCCCATCTTTAGTTGTTATGGCTCCAAAATCAGAATCAGGTTCATCTTCACCCCAGTTGATATAGTCGAGGACAGTTTTATCAAGCCATGCCCACGACCCTAATGACAAAAAAACAAAATGCTGACAACACTTTTAAAATTAAGGAAGTGATTATATTTTATGTTTCAGTTGGCTCAGCTGAAAGCCCAAGAGGCTTAAAGGTGTTGCAGTAAGTTGTACATTCTCAGTGATTTGCAAATACAATTTAATAAAACACTTTATATAAAAATTAGCAGGCTAAAAAACTTCTTACCTTTGTGTGTCTTAAATATACCAATCCAAAAAGAGGTGTGGCTGTCTTGAAATACTTCTATGTTGCTTTTAAGAAATGCTTGCTCCAAGGGATCTTCAATACTTGTCAGGACACCACCTTAACATCAAAAATAATTTGGTTGTAGCAACTTCTCAGCACCTACTGGATCATTTTTTTACTCATATTAACTGACCACATAATTTTAAACAAACTGATCTTACCATGTCTTACACAACTGCTAGCTGCATCTGCCCATTCAATTTCATCTGTGACAAACAGATAGCAGTTGCCTTTATATGGCAACCAGGTGTAACTATCCTGGTACTCCACACTGGTGTCTTCAGGGCAGCGTCCAGGAAATACAGTGGACTCTGTAGGTGGAACATCTAGAAAAGAAATCATCAATTGTGATGGACATAAAAAACAAATTTAAACTATCCTTACTTTCACATGCAGTTGTGAGTGTTTGTTTGTTTGCTACTTTCTACAACCTGGAAGATAGCAACACCTATATGCTAAGACTGATCTTTGTAAATACATGTGTTTTAGGGAGATTCTTTAATTCTTTCCATTTTATTATTTTGTTATAAGATGCACAACTGTACAACCTTAAAGTCTTGGTGTATTTCTTTACACATTTCAAATAGATTATTCAGTACCAAACAGCCAAAGCCATCTCCACATTTAACTGAAACCAGCCTAAATTGTTAAAATACAAAATAATATATAATTAAAGTACAATATAGTCAGCTGAATAAACAGAGATTCATTAAAACTTGATATTATACCTGCAATTTGCTCTGAATCACAAGTGCATATAAATTTATGCTGAGCAAACAAAAGCAACCCAATAATGTGGCGCATTTGGATTTTGATGAGTTGAGTGGCTGATTGAATTTTATATAATTTTGTTCTGAATCCTGCCATAATAGTCACACCTGTTGACATCATGCAGACGCTGTTCATAGTCTGGTTGCAGAAAGCTGTCCGCCATTTTCCATCCACATCGACATACACACAAGGTTTATTCCTGCTTGGTTCAAATTCGGCCCAGTTGGTGGAGCTCAAGTGCCAGCCATCAATGAACCTAAAATAACCTTGAGTCTGAAAGCAAGGACAAATTTCTTATTAAGAAAAGGATTTCTTTTAAGCATGTTAGAAAACCCCAAAATGAATGAGCAAACACAATTATACATTAAAACCAAATTATTAAACTTTGAAACAACCTATGACTGGGTTTCAGATCTCTGCAGCTCTTTACCTCATCTTTGTTAAGTCCAATCCACAGAGGAGTTTTGAGAGTCAAAGCCAGTAACTCAACATAGGCATTTGTCCACTCGGTTCGTAGGCTAGCCAGGTTGGCCTTATCATTTTCACACATTTTCTTGGCTTCAGCCCATGTTAGATTTTGAGTCACAGCCTTGATGCTGTCATTTCCCAGACTCTCATAAGTGGTAGGACTGATTGGATCTGAGTTATCTGAGATAGTCGGATCTGATGGGAGCAAAGCAAAAGCAATTTTATTTTCAGTGAAAAGGTTATAAGCATCAAAATGTTTCCAAACCAGCAAAAGCTTGAACTCACTGATATCTTTATGACAGATATATCCGTTTGTGTCATTGCACGACTTTATCAGCCATTTACCAACCCCGAAAGCTGAACTGCTGGACATCAGCACACACTCCTCCTGATTATGAGTAATAAAAAAATATTGTTAAAACTTATCATTACCTTCAAACCCATAATAAGCAAAAATGGAAAACATTTATGTAAGATTTATTTTTATTTATTACCTCATTCCATCTTTGATAAAATGATCCAGGACGTCTCTGATTTTTCTAAAGGGCAAAGGCAGATGCTATTGATAAGAACTGATGTACTTTTATTATTCCTAACTAAATACTAAATATCTTATAGATCAGAGTGAATAAACAAGGAAAAAATAAGTCCTTTAGTCCTTATCAGTCAATATAATTTCTTAGTCACATGAGGTCAGGAAAAACACAACCTGCTGCATGGAAACATTTGCTTTTGAATCATATTCTTTTCACATTGCAGTACAGTAAAGCAAAAGTTGACAAAAAATATGCATTGTTTTTAAACAATGTGTTTGCATATTAGTTTAATAAAACTAATTTATTTATAAGACAATTAGGAATTCATATTAACCCTGCTGATAAGCATAACACAGTAGTATAACTGAGACTATACTTACAGAATAACCCCAGTTGGTGTATTGCCTTGTTTTTCCATCACTCCAGAAAAATCCATCTTGCCTTATACAGTTTAATCCTATCCATAGATCCGTATTTGTTGCAGTAAGCATTTTAGTGATCAAGAATGCTGTAAATTCAAAGATCAAATTTTAGGGTTTTTTTTCAGACTGAACATAACAGGTTTTTTAAGATATAAATATTAATATTTAATATGAGAGCAAACCTTGAACTTGTCTTGTAGGAATGGAAACTAATTTGGCTTCAAAATTGACACACTGTGTTCTTGCACCTTCCCAAGTCACCTTGCGGTCACTTACTATTTTGTAACACTGTTGGCAACAAAAACATTTGAAATATGTAAAGAAAACAAAGCTTGATGTTAAAATCCTACACAATATATTCTTAATAAAAGCCAGGTATCTGGCTTGAACTGCTCCAGGATCCCTTCAAAATGAAGATGCCAATTGGACCACACTGTCCATAAAAATCATTAGACATGATTCCTGCTCCATTCACATGGTTGTGTCCTTGCCCATGGACACCACATTTCACCTACTGGAGACAAAAGCTGTCGCTCCAGGAATTCGCCATCCTTTGCGTATGAAGGTTTGCGTGAATGGAAATGATTGATTTTATTATAAAGCATTTTTGAGGGTCTGGAATAACTATATACAAGTCTGGTGTCATTTCAAAGGTTGTGATCTATAAAACACAAACTTGATGCTCTAGCATAGATAGAGCATCAATCTATGCTCATATGGAAACATTTTCAAATGTTTCCATATGAAAATGTTTCATATGGAAATATTTTCATTTCCATATGAAAATGTTTTTCTCTTTATTGTTGATTACTACCAATTTTCTGTATTTTCTAAAATACAGAAAATTGCTTTCTGTCATGTGTGCATGGATTTAATAATGTGTAAGCCATTCCTGCATATGGGCATACGTACACTTTTAGTACAAATTCTATGCAATCCTTTATAGATGAGACACCAGTAAATTAATCATTCACTTGATTCAGGTGTGTTAAGAGGAGGGATGCATCCATGAATGCAGAACAGTGGCATTCATGGATTGTTTTTGAAGACCGCTGGCATAGGTTCACAATCTAATTTAGATTTGGTTTATTGTTTTTTTTTTTGTTTTTTTTTTTTACCTTTGAACCAAATTTTTTCCATGTTTGTGGACATCCACCTTTGAGAGATATTGTTGGGGCTGCAGTGGTGTTGACAGGTGGTGAGGTTGATCTTTCACAAATGGACTGAGCCTCTCTTCCGCAGTTAGAAGTACGCCAATATCCTGCATGGACATCATAGATTCACTCAATAGCATCTTCATTTTGAAGCACTATGTTAATATTTTCAGACATTTCAGTTAGTGTTTGATACCTTTTAAATATGCACATTTGTGATAACCGTACTTACCCTTATGATAACCCATAGTAACACAGTTCTCATCAAAGGCATTGGAATTCGGCTGATTTTCATCCCATCTTTGATAAGACACTGGAGTATCATCCAACCACCTGGTACCACAGACAGTCCATTTGAGTAATGTATATTTATGTTAAAAGAGCTGTCTATGCTATATTATTGTAATTAATGTAATGGTTATGGAACAGAATGGTGAGAATTAAACAGGTTTTAGCTTATATTGGTAACTCTCCCTGGTCACTGATCATAAAAAGGAGCAAAATCTGGTAGAACTCAAACTTGGAACTGGAACATTGTTAAGTTGTAAACCTAACCATTCTGGGATCCTTAGACAAATATAATAGGAATAGTTTATTTAATGCAAACAATGATTTAAATGTTTCTAAACTGGCATTCGCATCAAAGACTGACATTTTTGACTTTAGAATTGTTTCAAATGGGCAGAAGTCCACATTTCTCTAAGCCATGCTCTGACTATTCATTCTGAAACCTTTAGACAATATAAAAAGCAAATCTAATATTGTCAGACATTTACTGATATTAACATCTTAACAGAACAGTTCAAACAAAACCTTGATATTCTCTAAAAATTCCTTTGACAGAGAAGAGACTCAGTGGCTGACAAAATATGTCCCTTATTTATGCATTTTCCCCCATGACTACACAGTCAGGTTAACTGAATCAATTAGGTTCTGTCACATTCAAATAACAGAAAGGAACCTAAAAATAATTTTTTTAAAAATAAAATAAAATTGCACAATTTTTATTTAGGTAATATACATAACTAGTATGTATTAGTAATACTCACCAAAATGACCCATCAAGATCCACTGATAAGCCTATGTACCATAACCCATAGCCTCTTGAAATCTGTAGAGAAAAGCAAAGTAAATGCTGTATATGAACAGGCATATATGCCATATAAGTGTGCCGTGGGGTAAGATGACTTTACCCACCTGTTTCCATATGAAAATGTTTTCCTCTTTATTGTTGATTACTAGCAAGTCACCATGTCTCCTTTTGCAGAAGTCACGAGCCTCTTCCATAGATTTAGACATTCTGTTCAGGAAATATTGTTTCCCTTTCCATATAAGCCAACCGTCTAATGTGGTGTTAAATTCTGTAAGATTTTGAATGGATGTCACATTACTATTCAAGTTATTAATCTGGCATATAAAAAGTAAAGACATTTTGATTGGTGTTTTCTTTGTAACAATGCTTATTAGCAATGAACATTGAAGAGCTTCTTGTTATATGATGACAAATTTGTAAGGATTTTTTTTTGTGGGTTAAACATCAGCACTAAGTATATTCAGTATGTTAAGTATACTAATTTCCCTCTTCCAATCATGATTAAAAGTAATTGCTAGTTTTCTATGATGGAAAAAAATTATTAATCTGCATTCTTTTATCACAGCCCAGAGCTATTATGGTGAGTTAGAAGTTCAATTAGTATATTTAAAGGATTCAGCATTTTAATTTTAAGGACAATGTCAATGTAGTCTTACCTGGTGCTGTATTGTTGGGAGGTGGTTTTAGAGTTGCTCCTGTAAAAGCACAAAGCACGTTTAAATGTTATGCAAGTACTTTTAGGGAAATATGCTATTTTCTTAATTTTTTGCATTTGAATATCAGTCTGATGTCACATTGTAAATTGTGACACCAGCCATTGAGTGAGACTGGATCCAAGTCAGGAAAAATTTTTTTTATCTCTATATAATTATGTAATATAAACAAATTGAACTAAAAACACACACAACCATCAAAATATATTTTTAGAAAAAGGTATATTTTCTCTCTACCTGCTCGAATCTGACACAACCAGTCATTGTAGCTTTCACAATTCAGCTCGTTCCAGGAGCCTTGCTCATCCCAGTTATACAACACAAATTCAGTACAGGTTTCATCGTTGTTTGCGTTGCTTGGTTCTCCTTCCTGCCAGTGCTGGAAGTTTAACTATAAGAAAAAGATATAGTAAAGAGTGTTTCGTTAATTTTATTTTAGAAATGTTAGGTAAAACAGAACAGATTGATATTTGGTTTAAAAAAGAAAACTAAAATCTACTAACCGCACTTCCGTCAGTCCATACATAACCGTTTGGATTTTCAAAGTGAAGTCCAATCCAAGCTTTGCCACCTCTGCTGTAGGCACATAATTACACAAGTCACAGAGATTAAACTTTGGTATAAGATAGAGCTGTTGTTAGAGATTACAAAAAAGTGAATTACTGAGTACCAGCATATTATTTGAATCTATCCGCCCCCTGAAACATGTGGTAAAACTTATAATATCCAAGACAATTGTGAAAGATACCACAACCTTGAGCTGGTGCTTGGTTTGTCTGCTATAAGAACGACTGGTTTATGAACTCCACAGAAACATTTATCACAAAAATTTCTATTTTCTATTCAAAAATTCCTTTAAGCATATAATTTATTCCTGTTAAAGGGTACCTATTAAACTAGGAGGTCTGTGGCTGTACAAAACGTGCTTATTATTATTATTATTATTATTTTTTACATCATTCACAGATCTGTCTATTATGAGCTCCTTTAGTAATGAGATGTTTCAGGGCTATGTCACTATTATGCAAATAAGCTGCTGAGTGGACTAAGCTAAAAGAGGCAATGAATTCTACCTTTTGTTTCACCTCTGACCTGTTTATAAGGTGGAAACAGCACAACCCCTCTAAAATAATTGCTTTTAGCATAGGGTACGTTTTCTCATTTAATATACTTAACAGGACAGCTCTTGTCTTTGAATGTATAGCTATATTCATAAGAATTTCCTGAAATACATGTGTTAAACAGTTTTTAAATGCTGTGGGTAAATGCAGTGCTACTTGTGTATTGTGTTATTTTAGGAGATCTGTTTCTATGTCTCATTTTAAAACTTGAAAGACTCACAATTTCAGGTGTGCACAGATTTAGGACCCACAAATACTTTAATTAATTTGCGACAAAATTGATAGAATAAAAAAAAAATCAAAGAGGGCCAACTGACATAAACCTGCATTTCACTTTATTAATTTTATATAGGAAGGTTTAGGAGTTCCAAAATAGTTACTGTATAAGCCTGTAGTTATTTTTAACATCTAGTCTTTTTAAGACCAGAAGTTGGCAGCCAGGAGATAACTGTAAATAAACACTAAGTAGTTGTAATACCTAATCATGTGAAACTTTAAGTCCAACATACTTTTAGACACAAAACACATTTAATTATTTACGTGATATAATTAACATAATACATTACAGATTTAATCACATAGAAAACAATCTGAGGTTGTAAGGAGAACTCAAAGTCCACAGCATTTGGAATCACATTCTGATATCTGTCCAATAAGCAGAGCTGCACCAATATGAACAACCACTGTTTATTTCCATCTTGTTTGTGATTGTTCAGACATGAAATAGTAATCAAGAACAGGATTGTGGCACATTTAACTGAAGTAGAGAAGGAAAGTAGATAGTGTGGTCATCACTTTTGCACAGTGTTGAAAGTGTAGGAAAATATAAAGATTGCCATAACAGCAGCACCCAAATTTTTATATCTTGCATTCCTGATAATTACTCTACAACTTAGAACACTTAACAATGTAATAATAGCACACTATTTAAGTCAGTCTGGAGAAAAAATACACAAAATATGATGTATACAATTTAATAATAAAAATAATTAAAAGGAGTCTCACAAAGAAACCTATTAAATTAATGTGCAAGCTCCTGTCATTAGTTTTAGCTTTAATCATCCTCAGTCATTTTAATAGATAAACGTTTAGTTTACTTTGCACAAACTTTTCATAGTTTTTATGTCCATGTGACCTACAGGATCGTTGCCACCTTCTTAATACACAGAAACTCTTGTCCCAAATATGGACATGGTGCACTCCATCAATCATTTGTTGCAACCGGGACAGTAAGAAAGGACATTTATTTTCCGGTTTATTCATAAAGCTGCACTTGCACTTTAGAAACATCAGCTGCAGCGCTGTAGCTGTAGCACAGTGCCACAGTATGTTTTGTTTATGAACGGATAAGAACCACTCACTAGGTAGTAGCTCGGGAAAGGGAGGACATCACATGAAAGTAAGACTGTCTTGCTCCAAGCACCACACCAGGTATTGCAAGTATTGCAATAGGCAATAGGTATTGCAATAGGCAATAGGTATTGCAATAGGCAATAGGTATTGCAATAGGCAATAGGTATGCCTATTGGTTCCCTGAAAAACGATGAAAACTCTGACATTTTCATCAATCAAAGAATGCCCCCTGGATGCTTTGAATAGAATTTGAAAAGTGGGCCTGTCTGGGGAAAAAAGGACTTTCGATCACTTGAAGTAACGTGTTTAGTAATTACCTTGCAACCAATAGTTCAGAAGAGCTGTGGATGCTTAACAGGTCTCCTCCGATAGCCCTGCAATAATCTCTGGCTTCAAACCAGGTCTTCTCCTCTGAACGTGGTCCTGTGAAAAACTTAAAAACAACAAAAAAAGTTACCTAAACCGAAGTGTGGAAAATCATCACATTCACAAATTAATAGTTCATATAATAATAATAATAACAATAATAATAATAATAATAATAATAATAATAATAATAATAATAATCACAAATTAATTTTAAGAGAAAATAATCTTTTCGTGTGAATTGCTTTCACTAAGCTACTTTTGTTTACCTTCGCGCAAACATTTCTTGTTCCCACTCGATTCCAACCGTCTGGACACTTGGGAGGAGTTTGAGTTTGGGGCGGTACCGTTGAAACTACCCCGTCTGCCATGTATTTGCAGATGTATTTCTCCTTGTTGGTGCAGGGCAGTATGTCCCAGAGTCCAGCCGAAACCCCACTCGCCATAGCAACACAACCTTGTAGGTTACCTAAATGATTCATGAAATAAGAGTGATTGTTTTATTTTTGTCTGTTTGTTTTGTTTTCTGCTTTGTATGCCTTAAATAGAGCAATGATATTTCACAGAGACATATACCTGGCATTCCACCATTCCAGTGAGTAAATCTCACAAACGCTGTATTGGTCCAGGTAAAGACATCATGGTTATTCTGATTAGTGAGACCGATCCAGAAGTGTTTCTCCGGTCTCAGTCCTACCAGACTCACAAGGAAGGCATTATCCACCCTGTAGGTATTTATAAAAGTTAATAAATCTGTGTATTTATGCTTCATCTATCAGTAGTGAAAGTCGCTGCCTGGTCTTAAGGTTTGGGCTTGAATGTTAAAATGTTTCTGAACCATTGCTGCAAGTCAAATTGTTAAATATTGTTGGGTAAATTTTAATACCTACAGTCTGCCTCAGAAACATCCAGATGTTAGTAATTAAACACTATGAGAATTTTTACCCATTTGAGACATCGGCTAAGTAGGAAGCTGCGCTCTTGCAGTCTTCATTAGCTTCTTCAAAGGTTTTGGTCTCAGTACCCACAAAGTAACAAAAAGAGCCATGTCTTTTCCAGCCCTAAAAAGATTTTGGTGATTGATTAGAATCAAACATTTATAACAAACCTTGTAATCTTGTAATGTATTTTTTTTCTCATGTAAAACGATAGATATTGAAAACATATGATTCATAATTCACTAACAAGTTTGCAGCCGACATCCAACTGTAACTCCACTTCATCTCCAGTTATTTCAATGGCATTTTGCTTCATACAAATATATCCGTGCTTTTCATCGCAGTAACGGTCCGCCCAATTTCCATTCTGCAAAAAGTAAAGTGAAGTGTTTTAAAAGGTGGATGGTACTAAAACCATTTACATCAATATAATATATTTTTTGAAGTGTGTTTGGTAATACTACAAAAAAGCATGATAATTGATCACAACCAAAAGTTGTGATCAATTATCACAACTTTTTGGTGCAGTTAGCAAGGCAAAGCTTTTGCATATTCAATATAAAAACCCAAAACATATAATGAAAATTGTGAAAGTATAACACAGTAGACAAAAATAACAGCAATGCTCATATTTAGCTGTTAGTTTTGTTGCTTCTGTTCTCTGATCCTGTTTCAAACGGTCTAAAGTGGGATCAGAGGCAAAGTAAGAGGCGCAAATACAAATTATTCTGAAAATATTATCTTTTGTTCATGTTTATGTAAGATTTGATCAATAAATTTGATTTTATTTGAACAACTGAACTATTCATCACAATTGTATAGCAAGAAAAATATACATATATGCAGAAACTAAGTACATATGAATACCAAAAAGTAGTATACTCCAGTCAGAAAAACATTATATGTATTGGTAACTAGGTTGCAATTCATATAATTCAGCAATTGGTAGCTAGGTTGCCAATTTATAACCTCAATATTTTAAGAGGTAAAAGAAAATTGTTGTCCCTTGTGTAGTTATAAATTCCTCTTATAGTGATATGCATTCTGATCTCTTTTTTCTAAGATTTGCAAAAACGTAGACAAATAAAATGAAACAAACATTTGAATATTATCTGAAATATGTGAATATGTGACAATAGTGAGTCTTACTGATAATAGATAATAATAGATAAAAAAACAAATGCAGATGCTTCTTACCTCTCCTTTAATGAGAACGCAATCTTCTTCAACAGTGGACACTGTGGGTTCTCCAGGTTCCCAGCTGGTGAAGGTGACGGTTGTGTGGTCACTCCAGTCAAACAACCCTTCAGTGGTTCTGTCATTCAGTCCTATCCAGAGCTCATCAGAGGGTACTATGGACATTAAGAGTGAAATATTTTAAAATATCTACAAAGATTTGTATACATGGAAATAATTATGTCTCAGTATGCACGTGTTTGAATGTGCATGTTGTCTCTTCATCAATTGGAGTGTTTGAAACAAGATTTTAAATGAAGGAAACACCATGGCTTAATGGGCAAACTTATGTCCTTACATGTAATTTGAGTAACAGGTTGGTAGATTCACAGGTGTTTTAAACCTTAGCAGAAGGCACAATTTGCAAAATCTGTGAGAATTTATTTTTATTTTTACTAAAGCAGATGGACTCATTTTGTTTGCCATTATATATCTTCTAGTCTTGGCTATAAAATTTTGTGCCATTCAAAATGAAAACATATACAGAAAATGCCAAGTTTAACCATCATACTGCCAAAAATCATTTGAAAAATCAAATTTAAAGTAATTTCTGGATAGCAAAGAGATTGATGTTGCCTCTTTTTTGTTATTTTAAGAGGAAGTCACCACCACATATTGATAATGACATGTCTTCTCCTTCTGCAGTGTCTGATGAACTATTTCTTTACGTAGGACAAATACTGCCTTGTTGGTGTGGAAAAGGCCTTTTTCAATTGTTTTCCGATGGCACTGAAACAAAAGACCAGCACGCAATATTGTGATTAAATATAAGAATGTCTTGTACCATATCCAAGCTGAGAGATGACGAAGCTTTGGTCCTCAATGTTGCGTATGTTAACGAGTTCACTTCCCTCTTTGCGACACTCTGTCAGAGCATTGGACCATGACTTTGGTGTGCGGTAAAGGTAAAAACAGTGTCCATTGTAAGGGGTCCAGTTATTTGAGCAAAGTCCTTCTTCAACTGATGAAAAGAACAAACATACAGAGACTGAATGACAAAGTTCTTTGAAGTAATAATGCAGAGGAAAATACAAATGTAAAATTCTTCAGTGTGAAGTAATTTTCAGTACATCGTGGCGGAGCTGGTGGGATTCCACCTTTGTAGCAGATGTAGCCAAGTTTCTTTGTGCAAGTGGAACTTTGCCACAAGAACTGCCCAGAGGTGTCAAGAACTGCACAGTTGTGTCCGGGATTAGGAAGTGGGTGCCCTGAAACAATATGGTAATTTAAGTCAAATTTACACTTTACTAAGGAAATTATAAGAAAAAGGCACCATCACATATATGACCATAACATGTCGCAAGTCGAAAATGAGTAGCTATGTTTGTTAAGTACAAAGTTTCACAGAAATTTAATTAGAAAGGTAGATTCTCATCCAATTCATCACTAGTTATGCATGCAATCTAGCTTCATTTATAATATGAACTGTTGAAAACATATGTTTAATATTATGTTTTTGCATTGAGTCACCTGATTTACAGCAATCTATCCTCCAAGAATACGGAAACAGTGGCAATTTTATTCCATATAGCTTTTGTTTTTGCATATTTTAGCCGTTATTACAGATCATCACTTTCACAAGAGAACATTAATACATTTGCTGATGTTATTATATAAACAACTTGTGCTCCAAGAGTCAACCTTGAAGCAAGAGGGTATCAATCTCCCTTTTTGACTGATCAACCTGATCGGTTTTCAATCAAACAATGGGTCCTAGAAGAGCACCATCTCCAAGGCCATTGTTCAAGTGATAGTCTGTCACAAAAGGCTAAACTTTTTCTCACCTCTTGGTAGATGTGAAACAAATTAAAGAATAACAGCTGAGCAGGTGGTTTAATACAGCCTGCAGTGACAAATAATGTAACTTTAGAGTAGTAACCAGATATTTGTTGGCCTTTAGAGAAGTTGTGTAGCAAAAATCAGCCAGAACATTAAGTCTCCCTGAGAAGCTAAAAAAAAAAAGTTTTTTCAACAAACTCATGGTAAGATGCGTCCTGTCTACAACAGGCTAGGGTACCATTTTAAATGTAATCTTAGGACAAATAATCCAAATAATATCTTTATGTGATTTGAAATAATACAACTGAAGAAGGGATATTAACTTTTAAGGTCGACGCCCGCCCTGTGGCGGGCATGACGTCATGTTTCTGTGTGTGTTTTTTGCTCCAATGTGATAATAAATTTTGTCAAAATGAAACAAACACTGTAAAATCACAAAGTTTAGGATGTTCTGAAAATAATGATACCAAACAAGGTAAGGTAAATAGTTTTTATGGTGAAAATATAAGGGTAAATTCAAAATTAGACCAAAACGGCCATTTAGACCCAAGACTCCAAAGGGTTTTAAACATCCAACCTGAAATGGCATCACAGCTTTTTTAATAAGAGAAACATTCCAAAGGGAAACAATAGCACAGTCTAAATAATATGAACATATTAGTGTTAAAGTGTTAACAAAGGTTTTCTTAAATTTTAGAGAAATATTATTGTTAGTATAAATGTTTATTTTATTAAAAAAAATATATCTAATAACAGTCTCCATAATGCTTTCTAAGGTTTGCAGTAAGTTTTAGCTAAGTCTCAAATATTTTATGTTTCTCGAAAGTTTTTCTCGCAACATAACTTCCTCCAACTAATGATCAGATAAGTTCATCTAAACATCACTTGAAAAAACAATGAAAAGCTTTAACTCAGTAAAATTTCAAATATCTGGGGTTTTTTTTTAACAATTCAAGCTGTGTTGTTTTTGTTTCAGGCTACAATTTACTAGATTTTTATGCATCAAAAACTTTTAATTTCTTAAAACAGGCTGAATTTAAGAATTTAAGTTTTTATGTAAAACATTCCCTTTAAATAATGGTTACAGCTGAAATTTTCACCAAGTCCTCAGTTGTTTCATATTGATCAGGAAAACTCTACTACTGAGATGATCAATGATGCATAACTTACCGGCATCCCAGTTTATGTAACGGAAGGGCTTTTCATCAGTCCACTGCCAGCCATGTTCTGAGCCCAAACTCAATCCAATCCAAAGCTTGTGTCTTCCTGTTCCTGTTAGTCCTGAGAGTTGCATAATGTTTTCATGGCAGAAAGGGTAAAAAAAACAAAACAAAAGAAAAGTGAATACTTAGTTCCTCTTTTTCAATGCTTAACAGCAAAACTGCACCACTACAATATTTTCTATGTAGACTATTTAGCCACAGTTAACTAACATTTAATGTTGGAGTTTTGATGATGTTGAAATAATATCATTAAACAATAATTTGCTAGGACAAGAGGATATAGACCAGGGGTCTTCAGACCCAGGCCTCAAGGCCTAGTGTCCTGGAACTTTAAGAAGTGTCTCTGCTTCAAAACACCCGAGCCAAATAATGAGCTCATTAGCAGGAAGTAATTCAGCCATTTAATGTACATGTGTTGGCCCAGGGACTAACCCAAAAGTCGCAGGTCATTGACCATTGAGGCCAGGATTGGAGGACAATGGATAAATGATGGATGAAACTACAATACACGAGAAATTTACAATTTACATAAAGACACAGAGAATATTTAAACATGGAGGAAGGTCTGTTGACGCAAGGACATGCTCCTGTTGCTACTTTTTCTTGACAAAATTATTGTCATTATCGAGACGGAATATTATTCCTATTATTTCAGTTTTCTCTATTGTAGCTGTTGTTGCCTCCCTAGGTTTTTCTTTTTCAAGTTATAACAACTATTTTAAAAACACTAGCATTGAGGTAGCATGGTTATTATGCTATATTATCAAAATATATTTAAAAAAAAACACTTCTTGGTAAAATAAAAAAGTGCTACAGGGAGCAGTTAAGTTGCAAAACTAAAACCATTTGTAAAACTATTTAAAATATCAACCGACTGCACCTACCTGTGAGGAAGGCCTTCTCGACAGGATCGACAATGCTAACCAGAAACGCAGCCTGCTGTTTGCAGCTGGCATCAGCCTGAGCCCAGGTCAGAGCTGCCTGCTTGTTCACCTGGTAATAAGCTCCTGTAACAAAGTTTCTGTTCCAGTGTTCTGTGGCTGTTCAGGTATAAAAAAACAACTGTTTTATTGTCTTTGTTTTGTGTTCAAACATATATCAGACACTATATTTCTTTTAAGTGTTGTCTTATTAGAACTGTGATCGGCAATTTCAGTACTTGATGGCATGTGTCCTGCATGTTTAAGATGTTTATTTTATCAAAACCACATAAAATGGTCATTACCAGATCTCTGCGTATTATGATAAAATGCTTAGGATGTAATTCTCTCATGTAATTTCAATCAGACTAAATTAGCCAGAACTGTCATATTTTGTTAACAAGACATTGTTTTCCATATAAAGACATTTCCAGCAGAGCTTAGCAATAGCAAGAGCTGGCAAACTTACAAGAAGTTGGGCAGTATCCTTGCTGTTCATGCTGATATTTGGTTTCAGTTGCACACCAGCTGCGCTTTGTTTTGGAGTCATATGTGGTGCAGTCTCCATACCATCGGTCTTTGTACATGAAGGGAAACATGCAGATTTTGCCAAACGCATTGCCTCCAATTGTGTAATATTCTACAGGGGAAATAAAAGGTTCTTTATGTTAAGTCACCCAGTTTTTCAAGAGAATAAAATTATTTTCATGTCTTTTAAGTATTTTTTACTACAAATTTTCCACTTTGAGGAAATGGAAAAAAAGAAGTGAACATTTCACTGATGTTCAATAGTTTCATTGTTTACAACTTCCACATACCCACAAAGTCACAAACACAAATGATTTGTACCTCTGTGTGTTCTTGTACAGGCCCCACTAGATGTCCCCACAATGGTCAGTTGGTTGTTTGGCCCAACAGTTTTGGACAGAACGATTGATTCATCTGCTCTGACTTCAATGTAGAACGGCTGTTCTTTCAGATTAAGCAGGGTTCTGTTTTGGCAAACCCACTTCTGCAGGTCACTCTTTTCGTCGCAGTCGTACTGGCTCACCTCACTCCCTACACTTTTGCCCTGAGCACCCAGACATTTCTTGGTCGAAACCACAAAAAGCCGGTTACCGGTTGTCCAGCGAATTTCAGTGCAGCGAGTACCTCTTTTAGCCAAACAAAACCCAGTGGCCTTGTTCATCAGGATAAATGGGGAATCTGCAAAGAAAAACATTTAAAATAAAACAATAAAACAGGTTTTATGACTTAAAGTTTAAATATATATATATATATATATATATATATATGAAAAACTATATATATATATATATATATATATATATATATATATATATATATATATATATATATATATATATATATATATATATATATATATATAATTGTAGTATCACTGTAGCATCACTGCAAAATTTAAAGTCATTCAAGTGCAAGGTTTAAATACAAAGTGTGGTTATGTATTTGTTAATGTCTGTTTTTTTTTGTCTGTTTGCATGTCTCTGTGACTTAAATATAAATACCACTTCTCACTTCATTTGAAAATTCTTTTATAAAAGTTTTGTTTTTCATTAAATAAAATTAAAACTGCCACAACTAGAACCTTATAAGCTTATTTGTCAAAATGTTACATGTTTCATATAAAATAAATGCTAAAATACTGCAAATGTAGCAATAAAGGATATCTGAAGCTATTAAATATATTTTCAGGCATGCATTCTATAAGCAAATCTGCACCAATAATTATCTACAAAAATGCACAAGAAACATCATCACCAAAATCTGACATAATAATAAGTAACATACAGAACAACATAGGTTACACAATACCATTTGTTAATGTTGTCGATCCCTGCAATGCTAGCATGAGGAGCACAAGGGCTGCAAGAGCAACCCTTTTAGGTGACATTCTTCTAAGTCCCAAAGCAGCAGACATCATCCCTGCATTGCAAGCAGAGGACATATGAGTACAAACATGAAAAGGAGGGAATCTTAATAGCACACCGACATGTTCTCCTTTTTTTCTCTTTTCATTGAGAAACGGTCATGTTTCAGATTGGCACATTTCAACATTTTGCTTCTGGCTAAAAAAAAAGCAGGAAGTAAGGACAGCGTGCACAAAAACACATACACAAACATGCCTTTCCCTCGCACGGATGTTACGCTCCAGAAATGGAAAAAGCTGGCCCCATTCATTATGCAAAAAAAGCTGCTTTGGGTAAGCACAATTCATGCAGAAAACATTTAGTACACAAACATGTTTTTTCCTCGCAAGGATGTTACACTCCAGAAATGGAAAAAGATGGCCCCACTCACTATAGGAAAAAAATTACTTTGGGTAAACACAAATAAATAAGAAAACATTTAGCACGTTCTTAATAGAAATGTGAATGATTGAGATTTTGGACCACAATGCACTTTGAAAAAAAAACACTGAGGCATTAGGTTGACACGACTTAACCTTATGTTGCAACTGCATCCATTTTCCAGCTACTCAAAACAACTATAACTAAAGATTTTGTTTTCAATAATTAGCAACTGTTATGTGTTCATGCAAAACGTGTGAAAAGATTTAGCTTTTTAGTTACCTTATCAGAGTTTTGAATATCCAGCAGCCTTAAGCGAATGTTTTTACACAGCATGTGTTTTCATTAACATCTGGGTCATATATGAAGTTTTTTTTATGAGTATGAAAAAAACAAAGCAAAATTCACATGCCACCAAGGATCCCACTTCTTACCTAGTTTTCTGGTTTGAATCCTCAGATTCAATTAAACTGAGCTTTTTTAGTGCTTTCTACTCTTTCTATGACCTCAAATCTCTTTTCCACTAAATCAAATCAAAAAATCAAATCAAATTTTATTTGTATAGCACATTTCAGCAGCAAGGCATTTCAAAGTGCTTTACATCATATCAAATACAGAAACACAATGCAACATAGAATCAACAATCAAAACACGATATTAAGTCATCAATAAATTTGGAATTAATTAAGTTTCAAATACAATTCTAAACAGGTGGGTTTTTAGTCGAGTTTGCATCCATAAAAGGTTTACCCGTTACACTCCTACTGTGTTATATGGAACAAAATACCTATTGCTATTTTTATTCCCACTCACGATCACAATCACAGTTTAAAAACGATGTAGACAGCATTTTAATGGGCTTCTGGCACGAGGCTCCTTAAACCTCTTCACTGACTTTCGAGAAAATTTTGAAATTCGGAATTTCACTAAAACCACATTCACTCATGCTCAAACATTCTTACGCTGATGTGTAGATTAGTAATCAGTTAGGGGGATAGGTGACTTACACAAGATCAGACTGATATGTAAGGAAGCTGGAATTGAACCAACAACTATCCATATGAAACACAGCTGCTCTTCCAACTTAATGAAAGCAGCTCCAACTTTATGGAACTATGTAATTATGTGCAATCTCATTTGGAGTTTATTTATCAAAATATTTCCCATGCCTAAGTATCCCGTGTCTAAATGTTGGCTGATAATTGGTCATCTTGTGTTGTAAGAATTGAGTTTGACCTTCACTGTACATCAGAGATGATAACAACTAAAGCTTTTCCAACACAAAAATACATCAATTAATAAACAGCAGGAAAAAAAGCAGTCACTGTGTAACAGTCCTGTTGGCTGGATTATCTTTAAGCTATAGTACATTAATGAATAACATACCTTGCTAAACTGAATGGAATATTGTCATCAATCATTGGCAACAATTTCTGGATGGTTCTTGAATCACAAATGTGCTTTTTACAGACTGTTTTTGCAGTTTGGCTTACTATCCATCCAGAGATGTCCAGTTCCAAACTAATCTGAAATCCTCAATTTTAAATTAAGTCTGGTAAAACAAATCTCCTTCACCCATGGGACCTTACGAGGACAAGCAGGAAGGAATAGATGATGGAGGATGCATTTCCTTTTCTCCCCCATTTGCAATAGTGAGCTTTACATCTTGTAACAGATGTAAGGAGGCATGTAGTCTTTCATAAGGATTTGAGACAAGAGTTGCATTTAATGTTGCTGATATAAACAACATTATGTTCATCCTGAGTGAAGCAACATAATATCCTGTGTTGGAGTGGAGAAATTCAGATGTCCATCTCTTCCTTTACATTTTTCATAGCATTTAGTATTTTCACTTCCTCTTTGGTTATTTTCCTTTCTTCTGAGTTGGAGTATTTTGCTGAAATATCAACCTTTGTAACTGCAAGGCTTTTTGTGTGAGTCTGCTGAAGCAGAAAAGAGACAAATGCATGTAAAGCTTAATTACAGTTTACCAAATGTACCTCAGCTTTGCAAAACATAAACTATCCATCCAGAGATGGATGGAAATACTGCCATAATAGCAATTTGGTGGGATATTATTTTTTCACTAAAAATCCATATTTTACTAAAACACCCCAGCAAATAAGACTCTAAGCAATAAAGTTTTTACCAGATCCCCAAACAAAAGGTTGTTTGTAAAACTGATCAAGTTATTACCCCTTTTTTTCAATTAAACAAAAAATGTCTCCCTTTTCTTCTTTGCACTGAAAGAAAAGTTAAAACCAATATTTTGTGACACGTTTCGTAACTGTACCTTTTCACAGATTATTCTCCTGCATATTAAGATATTTGGATTTAATGTTTACATAATGTTGTTAAAATAAAACCTTGACTCTTTCCTCAGCTCTGCATGGCACTTGAAGTTAGGGAGGTCGAAGTTCACCTTCATACAGGATGCTATAAAACTTTAGATTAGTTTTATCTGAAACATTTATGCTTATTCTAGCATAAATGCTAGAATAAGCATAAATGTTTACTAGTAAGACTTCAAATAAGTCTTACTTTCAAATAAGTAAGACTTATTTGAAAGTTAAGTCTTACTTAACTTTCAAATAAAGACAAGCAGCATGAAGCATGATGACAAAAGTTGCAGGTTACTGAGTGCATGCTGTACTTTAAGCTGTCATTTGGTGATAAGGTTTTGCAGCTGTGGCTAATCTAATGTAGTAAAGATGCCATTTAGATTATTCCAGCTCAGTGTTTGTTGAAAGCTTAGAAAGATATGTTGTGTTAGGCATCAGACCCTGTATTTTTGTTGGAATCCCCCAGAATATTGTCTCATCTTGACTGGAGATGATACTGAAGACATTTGTGCTTCTGTCAGGTAGGAAACATCAATGTTCTGTTTTATCAAGTAATTCAAAACAATTGGATGTTGAACTTCTTTCCATATATTTCACATTTCTACTTGTTATCAGGACTGGGGACTATTGTGTCCTGCTGTTCCAGTGGGAATTTTAATTGCAAATCTGGAGAATGTGTTCCTGCACAAAAACTTTGTGATTTTAGAGAGAACTGTGAAGATGGCTCAGATGACGAGTTTTGTGGTAAGACATATTCATCAGACTTCATTCTCTACCTACTTCCTGTCATGGACAATCACTTGAAACCAGATTTTTATATACGCCATTGAAAAAAAGACATCACTTTACTAATATTAGGTCCAAAAAAACTTTTGCTATATTAAAATCAATTAGAATTTGGAAAACAGTTTTTATTTGCTTAATGTAACAATAATAGGAGAAAGCAATTTTTTGTTGCAAAATTCAAATTCAACTACAATTGATGCATTTCAATTAGGGCTATTGTTAAATGGTTAATGTAGTAATTGAGCAATCTATTGATTATTCTGCTGATTAATCAAGTAACCAGATAAAGAAAATTTGATAAAACAAAATATTGATAAATACTGCCATAACAGCAATATTAATATCGGATATCAACATCAGCCCAAATTTTCATATTTGTGCATCCCTAACAAATACTTTTCTGGAGTTTAGAAAATTAACCTGTGAATAATATACCAAGCTCACTTTTTAAAATTTAGACAAGATCCGAACTTATATTCAACTTAATAATAAAGCAGCAGGCTCACCAAGACACTTCTAAAAATATATCTATACTCCAGTTTTAGTGTATTCATCTTCAGTCAATTTAAGAAACTCTCACAGTCAGTTAGTTATAGCTGTCGTGACCACGTTAGCGACAGGATTTGGTACTTTCCTCATGCACAGAAACACACCTGCCAGGTATGCTCCGCTCCGCCACCCGTTTGTTGTGACCGGGATGGTGGTAAATTTATTTTCAGTTTTGTCTGTAAAGCTACGCTAACAATTAGCTACAGCAGACCACTGTGTTCAGTCTATCTCTATCCACCTGCATGAAAACGTAACGGCGCAGTTCCCTGTCGTTCGCTCCGAACCAGCCGCCAGGCTGCAGCCCCGGTTGGAGAAAGGCTGTCATGTTTCATGCGTTGCGCCGGTTATTTTAGGTATGCTTGTTCGTCCCCAGAAGTAGGATAAAACGCAGACATTTTCATCTGTCAATGAAATCCCCCCTGCTTGTCCCGGACCAAACTTGAGGATTATGCTGCTAGCCATAGCTGCTAGCACATAGCATTCGTCTACAACTCATAGGCGGAAGTGAGAGATTTACGCAACACAAATAACCATCCAGCCGGAACACGGTGCGTAATAGTAAAATATAATTTAACAACGCTTTTTCAAAAGGCTGGGATGATAATATGTCTTTTGGGCATACTCATCTTTATTGTAAAAAAAAAAAAAATCATCAAAATATAATTATCAAAGAGGCTTCATCAAGTTTTGTTTTAGTATTTCATTAATTATTATTTTCAAGGTTCATGCAACTTTGAGAATCACACATGTGGTTGGAAAGACACCAGTGAAGAATCATCCTACAGCTGGAGACGGCAGATGGTAAACACCTCAGTACCAGGACAGGACCACACCACAGGGACCCCCTGGGGTAATCATTAGTGTTCCTTTTTTAATTAATTCTCTGTCAACATGCATTGTGAGCATTTAAAACACTTTAAGAAGCAGATGTTTTCTTCTTTTTTTTATTTACTTTATTTAAATTTTTTGTGTGCTCAGGATATGTCATGTATATAGATGGTGACAAAAGTAATTTCTTATATGAAGCCACATTGGAGTATCCTGTCAACCAGCTGGCTGCTTTGGCATGCCAAATCAGGTAACAAGAACTAACATTTCACATTTGTTATTTAGCACAAATTGTGGGATCTTTATCTTGTCCTTTTTGTACCAAAAGTCATCTGCTTTTCTTCATACATATGTTTCAGTTTTTGGTATCATATTTATGAAGACAATTCATCCCCAACATCAGCATCATCCCTTAAACTAAAAATGATCAGAGGCAAAGTTGAGAGAGAATTACTAAAGATTTCCAAAATAAAAACTGATGGTTGGGAGAATGCAACGGCTTTTATTGGTAATCAACCAGGAGGCTACCAGGTTGGTAAAGAAACGTGTTTATTCTGTGGATTAAAAAAAAAATTCATTTGTTGTTTAGAAAGTAAAATTATTATTTACCTTGAAGACTTAAAAACCAACAAATTCTATTTTGTTTCATGCAGTGTTTTCCAGGTTTTATTGATCTTTGTCCATGTCATGTTTGGTGGAGGTTCATTGTGGACCAAAATGCAGAACAGTGGAGTAGATGATAAAAAAATCATCTAATGTTGAACACAAAAATTTGCACAGAAAAAAAACACAGGGGGCCATGCCAGAAGACAAAACAGTAAATTCAAGTCGACACAAGAAGAAATAAAATAATCAAATCTCAAAAACAACTCAGGATCCTAAGTGTCTATTCTTTATTCACCTTTTTAAAAGTAGTGTAAGATTATGATGCAGCAATATAATATTTATTTTAAGTTTTTTTAAAACTTTTTATTTTTTATTGAAGGTATCTTAAATTTTGCATACTACAATTCATTACAGAAGTTTTAAGTTCTGATACTGAGTTGTCTTTACTTCAGAAAAATTTCCACTTGAAAGCATAAACACATACACTGCATTCTAAAATGGAAGATTAGGGCATTGTTTTACATTTTTTGAGGACAATGAGTAATACAGTTCTGAATATTTTTATTGTACTAGCTAAGAAAAGCATTTATGTTGTTGGGATATTTATATTTAATCTCAAGTATAGCAGATATGGGAGAAAAATCCTGAATATAAGTGTTTAAAACGGCATTTTTGATTTTCTGCAACAAATATAAGGTCTTGTCTCTGCACAGCTGCTGTTTTCTTTCAAGCCTTCATTTGGGGAACAAAAACATGTTATGCTGGATGATATCAGCTTTGAGAACTGTGCAGAGGGAGACATCCCAGAGGAATCAGGCAACCTCTCATGTGATTTTGAAAAGGATACCTGTTCCTGGTACCATGACTACACAGCTAGTCTGTTGTGGAAGAGAAGCAATGGGGCATATGACGACCTAACTGGGAATGGTAAGCATTGCAATAAGGAGTTCATTGAGAGGAGAGAAGTGAGAAATTAAAACTTTCAGTTCATGGTCAAAGTTTTTAGAAACTTGCATATCATAAAAACAAACCTAACCAGACAGGCAATAACAACTAGTGCTTTGCAAATTTATTCATATTCCTTAAACTTTTTCACAATGTATTTCATTAGGATTTTTTGTGATAGACTAATTCAAAGTAGCACAATTGTGAATTAGAATGAAAAAGTAGGTGTTAGCATTAATCAGAGAAAGTGGCATGGATGATCATTGTAACTCTGAAGGGGCTAGCAGGGGTCTCAAACTCCAGTGCTCGAGGGCCGCAGTCCTACAATTTTTAGATGTGCCACAAGTACAAAACACTGGAATGAAATGGCTTAATTAACTCCTCCTTGTGTAGATCAGTTCTCCGAGCCTTACTAATGACCTAATTATTCTATTCAGGTGTGGTGCAGCAGAGGCACATCTAAAAGTTGCAGGGCAGTGGCCCTTGAGGACTGGAGTTTGAGACCCCTGGTAAAGACATCAGCTTGGTTTAGATATGTTAGTCCACAGGTGTCAAACTCCAGTCCTGGAGGGCACCTACCCTGCAACTTTTAGATGTGCCTCTGCTGCACCACACCTGAATAGAATAATTAGGTCATTAGCAAGGCTCTGGAGAACTGATCTACACAAGAAGGAGGCAATTAAGCCATTTCATTCCAGTGTTTTGTACTTGTGGCACATCTAAAAAGAGCAGGACACCCCTGTGTTAGTCATGCATTCCACAAATTTTCCATTCTAAAGCAGCAAGAAGACAATCATTTTTGAAAGAATCCTGAAGTCCAGTTTGCAGCTTTCCAAACTCCATTTGGGGACTGAACAAACATGAAGGAGGAATGACCCACACTGTCCAGACTTAAAGCTTTTTTACAAAGAAATGTTTACACAAAATCAGGTTTCTATGTCAGAAGCTGTTAGAAACCTACCCCCAAAGATTTGTTGTTGCAATCGCCATGAAAACAGATTCTTGTAAAGTATTGTCTGTGGGTTTTCTGAATAAGTACTATCTTGTGTTGTTATAGTACTTAAAATTAATATTAGATCGATAAAATGTTGTGTCTGAAAAGGGTAAAGAAGTATTAATACTTTTGACTCTAAATACTTGCACTCAGATCAGTAATTTCTGCATGTTTGTATGAACAGATTGGTTGTGGAGTTAAAAAAAAATAAATAAAGCGAATTGTATTTCCGTTTCTCCTTTCTCTACAGGTTACTTCATGCTTATAAAAGCTCAGAACCAAATGAATATATCATCATCAGCCAGGCTCATCAGCCTCCCTAAACCTGCCGTCCAAACTATCTGTGTGAGCTTCCATTACTACATATTTGGGAACAGCATTGGTATGTGGTTCCCTGCACACATCTATTCCACAAATAAAATAAGGCTTTTTAGCATTTTATCATAAAGTACTGTAATATTATAAAGTATCAGTAATTACAACAACTTCTGCTGTTGTAATCAGGATCCCTGAGGTTTATTACTAAACGCTCTGGAGAACCAGAAACAATCGTCTGGATGCGAAGTGGCACACAGGGAAACAAATGGCGGTTTGCAGATCTTACCTTCAACAGCGACAGACCAATACAGGTCATTACAGTTTATGATTTACATATTTTTGCTTTGACAATTAAAAATAGTTTGCCAATTGTGGAGGGTTAATTATCAGAAATAAATAAGTCACCTTCATGTAGATTTAGAGTTGTGTATTCACATTTAGATGCATTGATGTCCTGAATCTTCACTTCAATTCATTCTCCAGTTCATTATAGAAGCTGTGGTGGGCGGCACACAGGGGAGCATTGCCATTGATGACGTTGAGGTGGCCACTAGTTTGAATGGCTTGTGTCCACCTGAGAGAGAGTGTACTTTCCAGGGTTCTCTTTGTGGCATGCAGCCTCATCCCTCTGCGAGCTTCAGCTGGGACCGGATCACAGGCATGTCCCAGCCAGCCAACTCTTCAGGTCCCACCAAAGATCACACTCTGGGGACAGAGCAAGGTCTGCAGCTTCATTACATGACATCTTGCAAAAATATCCATCCAGCCTTTCTGTTGTGTTTTTTTTTTGTTCCCATCATATTATAAACTCAAACCTGAGGGTGTTTTAATGTAATTTTGTTTGATAGGCCAACACAAAGTAGGGTTTTATTGTAATGCATAAGGGAGTGGTTTTTATTCTTTTTTTTTTCTTTACAAATAAAAAAACGGTGCAGAGATTAATCCTCACAGCCTGATGCTGCAACCGTTATGTTTTATCGTTGGAAAGGTGAGGTCAGAATGATGTGCAAACTGCAAGTAGAACTTCAAATCAACAAAGTCAACAAAAAGCTTTCTTTTTAACATTCTCCCATAAGAGACAGTTTTATAGAATGCATTGCTGATCATTTTGGACCTCCTTAGTCAATTTGTTTAGTTGTACTATATACCCTGCCATTTTCAGATGAAGGATTAAATCAGTCATTTCAAACTGCATTCCTTGAGGACTGGCAACTTTTAGATGTGTCCCTTGTTCTACACACTGGAATTAAATGGTTAAACTGCCTTACTAGCATTCAGTCAAGCTCTACAAAGTTTTGCTAATGAGTTCAAATTGAAGGTAAGAGTGCTAAAGCAGAGACATAAAAGTTGCAAGACTTTGGCCCTTGAGGATTGTAGTTTTAGACCACTGGATTAAGCAGTGCTCTGTGAGATGTTGGCAAATAGTTTTATATACCTCTGCTTTAAGCTTATCATCAGCTTTATTCTTGACATGTCTGTTGTGTCTCTTGGCGATTTTGAGTCTTTTGTTCACTAATTTTCTTTAACAAACTTGAGCTAGATTACACACAGATGAACTCTACTTATATGTTTTACTTTTGAAGTTGCACTGAATTTGATTTAAGGTTGTCCGGGTACAGAGGGTCATCTACTGTAAGCATGCTACACAGTATATAGACCCCATTTCATTAGTAAAAAATTTTGAAGACAATGCACAATTTGCCTTCCACTTTACAATTATTCATTACTGTGATAAGTCTGTCACTTTCCGGTAAAATACAGAGGTTTACTGTATAATAATCGGTGCATCCAAACAACACTGTGAGACATTTTTCTCTATTTGTAGGTTACTACCTGAGTGCCGGGTTATGGAAACACTCTGTGGGATCCAGAGGGGCTATGATATCTCTGATGGAGCCTACACCGCTCGATGGGGAGTGCCTAATGTTCTGGTATTACATGGAAGGAACAGGAGTGGGTGAACTGAGTGTTTACCTTCAAACTGACAGCCAAGAAAATGCCACCAAGCTGTGGACAAGGATAGGCGATCAGGGATCGCACTGGCGGCATGGGAGAGTAACACTTTACAATCCAGAAAGCAATTACCAGGTAGCTACTCAGTCTCGCATTACCATCATGTTTGCAGATTATGATTTCTGGGGGAAAATTTAATCAAATATTAACTCATTTTATTCCTGTTATCAATTTTAGCAATAAATGAAAATATAAAAAAGGAGATTATTACACACATTTGGATGGTTTCACAGAAGTATATTTTCTTGTCTTTATGGGTTTTAATGATATTTTCAAAATCAAATTGGTTTATTAAAAGAAAATATTCAAGGGGTTTATTTTATCAGTTTGTTATTGTAGGTAAAATATGCTTTTTTGAAGTCAGGTAAATTAAATAAAATGGATGTGTGAGTACCGTGTAAAAATCAGGACGTAGCATCTCTCTTCTCTTTTTCTGGAGTTAATTTCATGGATAAAATTACTTTAATCCAAGACAGGTAATCTATACCCACAGTACATTTATGTGTCAACAATGCCTAAAACATTTGATTAAATTTTGGTTTGTTCTCTACTTACCAGGTGGTGTTTGAAGCAATAGCTGGAGATGAACCAACGCGAGATATTGCTATTGATGACCTCACCGTCTTGAATGGTATCTGTCCCCCACCAGGTAATTGACAATGAATAAATTTGGTCTAGCTTTATATTTAGGCATGTTTGGAAGCATTAAAGCAGTTTGATTGTGGTAATGTGTTTTCTGTGTTTTGTATTGAAGGCTTTTGTGACTTTGAGATGGACCTCTGCAGCTGGGTAAACAATCCCCCAGCAGAGTCTGAAGTAGAGTGGGACTGGCTCTCAGGCCAAAGTGATGGACGTCTTATTCCTAGAAGAGACCACTCAACAAATTCTCCTTTAGGTGAGCAATCATACATCATGCAGAATTTCTTACAGTCATGATCTAACTTTGTAGAAGTTTTGTCTCCTTTTTCATAGGTGCACTCCTAAACTTGCTAGTTATTTTACTAACCAAGTCAAACGGTTCTGTGTTAATTTAAGTCAGAGGTGGAAAGTGATGTAAAAAATTACGGTAAAGGTGGTTAAAATGAATAATCCATCTATTTTCTATACTTGTTTAATCCATTTGAACTCACAGTTAAAGTCGATGTCTTTCTTCTGGTGTACAAGCACACACTTACAGTACAGACCAAAAGTTTGGACATACCTTTTAATTCAATGAGTTTCCTTTATTTTCATGACTATTGACATTGTACATTCACACTGAAGGCATCCAAACTATGAATAACACATGTGGAAATATGCACTAAACAAAAAAGTGTAAAACAACTGAAAATACCCCTTATATTCTAGTTTCTTCAAAGTAGCAACCTTTTGCTGTGATTACTGCTTTGCACACACTCTGCATTTTCTTGATGAGCTTCAAGAGGAAAGCACCTGAAATGGTTTTCACTTCATAGGTCAACCTGCCCTGTCAGGTTAATAAGTGGGATTTCTTGCCTTATAAATAGTCATGAAAATAAAGAAAACCCATTGAAATAGAAGGTGTGTCCAAACTTTTGGTCTGTACTGTTGATGTAATTGAGTGCCAGTCATGGTAAAATTCATGTTTTTAGACCGTGGGAAGAAGATGGAGTGGAGAGAACATGCAGATTCCACACAGAAAGGGCCTAATTGTGATTAAAACCCCAGTCAGTCCTTTAAGATAACATTAACTACTAACAAAGGTCCCACATTTCAGGCCAGAACTATATATATATATATACTGTATAGCTTTGTAGCGAGATTTGGGTTGAGGACATGAACCAGCAGTTTTTAAAAGTTTATAGCTTCCATAACTGAAAGTCAGCCAATTCTCACTAAAATGTTGAAGTTGTTATTGTGTTCTTGAATAGAAAGACAAGTTATCTTAATTGTATATTTTTCAGTCATGTTTGAAATTAATTAATAAATTCAGTTTATTTATATGATGCATTTTGTTGCCACAGGCCACTTTGCATTTTTAAGGCCCCTTAAGTCTGAAAAAGAAGAAATTGCCCAGTTGGAGAGTGAGTCCATGGAAGCAGTAGAAAGTGGTTGCATAAAGATCTGGCACCACACTGAAGGATGGCGTATTGGTAAGTACATTTTACATTTTCTTTAGCAATTAATAGAAATCAGTTACTGTATTTTTTCCAGCTTTTGGTTTTGCGTCTTATCCCTGAAGTTTACATCTAGGGAACATTGTGTTTCTGGGAAATCCTTTAGAGACTCCTGATGCGCATGGCATTAGATAATTTTGTTCTTTCTTTAAAATGCTTTTGTTTTCCACCAAATTTCTCATACAAATGCATTGATTTTTTTCCGCCTTAATGTGTGCCTGTTTTCTTTCTCTACTATTGTGATATATACAGTATAGTTCTTCAGCTGGACCATTTTTATGTCAGTGGGTTGCAAGAGTCAGAAGCTCACAATTCTGTATTTGCCAGAAACTTCACATAAAAATCTTAACATATTTCTTTGTCGCATTGTTTTTAAAGTTTGTTGGAAAAAGGATAGAAGAGTATGAGTCTGTAACATTACCATTAAAAGAATTTTGGCCCACTGTTCTCTTAAAAAATGTTTAATTTAACCAAAATGAAGAACAGTCTGAATTATTTCTGAAGCTAGACTTGACTTTGGCATAACAAACATTTATCTTGACTTATCTATTTGTTGTCCATCATTTCATTGGGGTTTGTTTAGTTGATTCAAATCATTGTCCTTCAGGAACGTTCCAACTTTAGTTACCAAATAAAAAAGGGTTTGTGCTTAAATGTCTCATTTATGTGCAAAATTTCAGTTAAAATTTGTGCATCCATCCAGTTTTTAGTTTTAGTTTTGTCACTCTTATTGAAGAAACAAATATTTCTTTTGAACATCTGTAAATATGATCTTTTTTAAAATTGTTTTGTTTTCTCACTGATAATTTTTGGTGCTTTCAGGACCATCAGACATTACACTAACAGTGTTTTTAAGTGAGGCTGGTGTTCTGCATCCCCTATTCAGTACTAATGGTTACATGAATTCCACTTGGATTCAAGACAGAGTGAATTACAATTCATCCAGTCTTCACAAGGTTACTTATTTAGAATTTTATTTCACATTTTCATTATTGTGTTTCTTTTGGGCTTCTTGTGCTTGAATTTATTTTAAAGCTCTAAAATCTGATAATTGTACTTTTGACTGCAGATTATTTTACAAGCCCACTGTCCAGTTGGAAATGACCAAAGTTTTGCACTAGATGATATCCATATCATCCGAGGCAAATCTTGCGAAGATCTTATCCCCACCACGACCAACCCTCCCACCACAACTACCAGTGCTCCACCCTCTAACATGGACTGCAGCTTTGAAAAAGGTCAAACTCAAAGATTTAAGTTCAAGTAACATAGCATAGTAACATAGACATCTGCGTTTTGCTTTTTGGGTTCTTTTGATGAAATTTTAGATTTTTTTAATGAAGTTCAGTTTGTCTAATTCAGTGTGTGCTTCTTGTTAAACAGGTTTGTGTAACTGGGTCCAGGAGGACACTGATGATATAAGCTGGACTCTCAGCAATGGACTTCAAGTGGAGGGCGTGTGGAATGGGCCTCAGTATGATCACACTGTTGACAGTGATCAAGGTACTGCCATTTGACGATGACACAAATCACCACCTGGCTGAATGATGCAGCAGTTGTTAGTACTGTTGTTTTGGAACAAGAATATCCTGGGTAAAAATCCTAGCCAGAGGTATTTTTGGACTGAGTGTGCATGTTCCTTCCAAGCATCCGGATTTGTCCGGGTTCAAACAGTCCATACATTTGCATGTTAGGTCAATTTTTCCGTCTGAGCTGGCCTTATGGGTGTGTGCCTTTGCATAATTGTTTGTCCTGTGATGTCAAGGCAACATTTCCTGTGTGTACTCTCTCACCAAATAACTGTTGTAGATGAGCAAAATGGTTTCTGTGTATTTTTCAGTACACAAAAATAATATGTCTTAAACGAACAACTGTGGAGAAATCTGACATGCTTTTTCAAATTAACATTTTTTTGTCTTCTGTCTTTACAAAGGTTTCTTTTTACTGCTGAATGGATCTGGTTTGAAGGATGGTGAGAAGGCTGTTACCTCGGTTTCTGTCTCTCATCTTTGGTCACAGAGCTGTATTCAATTCTGGTATTATATGCTGGGGCCGTCAGTATCCACCCTGAATCTGCTGATTCAAACCGTATGTAACCAAATAGGCTTCATGCAACTGTTGCATAAAATACACTTCTCACAGAATTTTACTCCATGTTAGAAGTCCTCTGAAATCTTGGCCTGGACTCGTCAAGGAACCCAAAACCCGGACTGGATCAGAACACAAGTAGCTGTAAACTTTACTGACGCACTTCAGGTAATTGTTTACAAAAGTATATATTCATCTTTTTCAAACCTGTTGCAGCACTGCTGTCACTTTAAATTTTGCAGCCAACATTGTTTTCTAAATGTATGTTATTATGTAAAAATCTTTAAATTGATTAGTTCACAAACAGAATCCAGAACATGGATTGGCTTCAAAATATTACCCGTCTCACTTTGATTTCATTAATCTGTTAACAGATAAAGTTCAGTGGGCAGAGGAACATCCATAGTCACGGATTCATTGCTATTGATGACATTACAGTGAGAGCGGGAAGCTGCAGTAATCAGAGTATGTAAACTCTTAGGTTAAAATGAGGCCAAATTCTTACAGTTTGATTTTTGAATGCATTTCCAAATTAAATCTGTTTTCAGATGAATGTGGATTTGATTCGGACTGGTGTGAATTTGAGAATCGCCTTAGTGACAGGGGTCTCTGGAATCGCACAAGGGGAACAAAGCATCGTGTGGATAAGACTTATGGGACTGAAAATGGTCAGTACTGAACTGTGTCAGAGTGCAACTACAAAGTGATGCAAGAATGCACTTATACTGTTATAGATGTCACTTGTGATATAAAAAGTCATTGCTGATCAAACCTTTCCTGTTCTGAAAGGCAAACTTAATTTTCAGGATGAAACTGGGACCAAATGGCAAGGAAAAAAAAAATACAAACATCATCAAAAAGTGTATAGTTGATTAAAACCTTAAAATAACTGCTTAAAAAATAATTGTAAAAAAAATCTTTTTAAAAATGCAAATCTAATAAAAATTTGTTTGCCTTAGAGAAGTGAAATGATATAACTTTTACTGTGTGCTGCAGAGTGTATTGTGCATGGCAACAGCAATTTCAATGTTTTGGACAAAGAACAAAACACCAGTGGTTGCTGCTAACTACAGCATCATGATAAACTATGTTGCTTAGGCATACTGATCAGATATTATAATGAAGCAATGTTATTGTCCTCTAATCTCTTTAGTTGGTAATTTTACTGATTCCTAAATATTCTATACTAAGACTATTTGTGCACCATGCAGGGACGGGAAAAGTAGTGGGCACAAATTATTGTTAAAAGATTAAAACATTCCATGTCTGCAAAAAGTAGCTTGTTTTCTTGTATATTTTTCAGGATTCTACATGTCTGTGATGATACCAGATTCTGAGCAGAAGGAGACAGTTGAGCTGCTCTCCCCACTGTACTCTTCAGATACAGAGATGTGTGTACGCTTCTGGTAGGTCCAGTACTACTAACACACTCATTTATACACAACTGTCTAATTTATCTTCTAGTCTGGGTATAAATGTGCATGCTATTTCAGGTACATGTTGCCTGCAGAGACCTCCAGCTATCTTTCTGTTCACGTGCTGAGAAGTGGGCAGCTTGGCGATGTCCTTTGGCGTCGCTCTGGATTCCTCTCCAAACACTGGGAAGTGGCTGAGGTCACTGTGTCCTCACCTGCACCTTTTAATGTAAATTAACATTAATAACAATACATTGTTTAAAGCTTGTAACCAGGATTGACCTTTTTTTTTTTAATCAATTTCCAATAAATCTAATCATTTCAGGTGGTATTTCAGTCCGTTCATGTGCCTGGCACCAACAATACTGTAAAAATTGATGATTTCTCTGTGAGGAATGGAGCTTGTTCTACTCCTGCCAGCTGTGACTTTGAGTCTGGACAATGCACATGGGTCAACGTGCACACAGAAGATGGACATGGGTGGGTCATGTCCCACGGAGGCTTCCATGGACCACCAATGGACCACACCACTCAAACCTCAGATGGTAATCCTTATGCTGCAGTGTGTAAAATGAAAAACACATTTCTTTAAATATATAGAACCTAAACTTGGTGGATTTTTTCTCGAATTTGCACTAGCAAAGAAAATTTATGCTTACTGCTGCTAAAATAATTTTTTACATTGTAAAAAGGGAAATAGTTTCTTATTTGTTTCAAGATCCTATTATTTTGGTTAAGTCTCACTCTTAGTCTCCTACAGGGCCTTTTTCAGTTTGACTTTGTTTTTGTGACCGAGACCAGATTTGCCTCCTCTGTGTGCTGCAATAAATCCCAATTAGCTAAATAAAGTAATATTTTCAACTTCACTCTGATCCTGTTGCAACTATGGCTTGTCAGAATCTTTAAAAAATAATTAAAAACTGACAGATTTAGATATTTTTTCTGATATTGCCCCATTAATATTGCCCAGCTTATGCCAATTTACATACGGTAATTTACTTGTGAACTTATCATAAATTATTACAGCTGTCAGACATTGACTTTTTGGATTTTACATTTACCTTCTGTTTACTTGCAGGTTGGTTTTTGCTGAGCTCAGCATTGCACCAAGGCCAACACAGCGTAGCACAGGTTGTGTCTGAATGGATCCAACTGCAGGACACCCCATCTTGTCTCACCTTCTGGTACCATATGGGTAGCAGGTGAGCGTAGAATATCCCAAACATGTCACATCAAGGCTTTTTAACCTAGATTGAGTGACAGTAAAGTACAAGGATGGACATTATCCTGTTGTTTCCTCACTAACTTCCTCAGGAAGTGCGAACAAAAGTCATTTAGACATGAATCACCTGCTTCACTTTGTGCAACACTAAGAGAAGTTGTGTATCAGAGTTCATCAGTGAACCAAGAGAATAATTTTATCCCATTAACAGCAGCCCAAAAGATGTAAGAATCTTGCCTAACAGTTTGTTTCCTACAAGCTGAAACAAGGAAAATAGCTATTTTCCCAGAAAAATGAATGAGAACACTCTGAGTAATTGTCCCAGAAAATCTTGGAAAATGAATCATTTCATTTTGCAGAAATGTGAAAAAAAATGTTGTTTTTTTTGTTTTTTTTCTTTCTCTCAGTGATTCTGGCACATTAAGGTTGTTTGCACATTCGGACCGAGGAGAGGAGACTCTAATGTTTCATAGCAACAGCAGTGGCAGCAGCTGGACCCAATTCTCCCAGTCAGTTTACATATCCGAATCTTTTCAGGTAAATCAAAACAATCGCCACAGTTGGAATAAATTACAATGCCTCTCAACAGTATTCATATTCATTGAGTTGTTCACATTCATGTGAACAACTGAAATACAAATTTCAGTGAATTGTATTGGGGTGTTATTTGATAGACCAGGTCAAAGTAGCATGTAGCTGTGAAACTGAAGGCAGGGAATAGAAGAATGTATTTTTTTCTAATAAAATATGATTTGATATTCTCCAATCTTGGGATTATTTTTGTGTGTTCTTGGATAGAAACCAATGGAGAGCATCTGAACGTCAGTGATCAGTTATTGCCACAGATTAGGAACTAGATTTCTGATGTGGACTTTGATCTAAACCGGTGAATTATGGCTCTGGGCTCATGTTTCGTGTTCTTTTCTTGCTGGAAGGTGAACCTCAAGTCCTATGTGGCCTGTGACAGGCGTTTCCTGTGGAATTAGCATTAGCAAGTACTACTGGGGTTGCTTGTAGGATTGACCTATATTTAGCTCCATCCATCTACTTTAACTGTTCCTGCTGAAGAAAAGCAGCCCCACATATTGCTTCCAACTCTATGTTTTGTGGTGAGGATGGGGTCTTTTTGCACTTTGGCCATAAAGGTCAATTTTGGTCTCATCTGAATAGAACTCCTGTTTCTGCAGAGGACTGTTGACTAACTGCATTCATTATGCCATATTCCTTAAAGGACAGAATAGTTGAGTGCAGGACTAATACCTTTTCTGTCCACAGATTTTCATATTTTAGTTGTAGATCTCTGCATATTCTCCAGAGTTATTATGAGTCTCTTGTCTGCTTCTCCAATCAATGCTTTTCTTGACCAGCCTGTCAGCTTTGATGGACCGCATAGTCTTTGTAGGCATGATCTTTCCATTTTTAGATGATTGGTTATTGTGTGCAAATCTTGTGACATTGTTCTATAACCTAACCCAGGTTTTAACTTCTACACAACATTCTGTCTGCTGTGTTCCTTCTTTGTCTTCATGATGCTCTTTGTTTGCTAATGTTATCTAACAAACCTCTGAGGCCTTCACACCATTGGTGTAATTGTACTGAGATTAAATTGCATGTGGGTGTGCTCTTACTGACTGGCTTAGTTCTGAAGACAATTAGTTGTCCTATATCATGTTTTGGGAAATCTCGGTAAAAGAGCCTGGAAATATTTGCAACACACATTTTAAATCATGTATAATTTTTCTTGTAAATAGAAAAATGTAAGAAGATCCATTACATCTAAGAACTTAAGCAGCAGTATTTAAGCTGTTTGCATCCTCTCAACAACAGCTTATGATTGAGGCAGAAAGCAACAACAAGGGATTTATTGCCATTGATGACATCAGTCTCACAGAGGGTCTTTGCCCAGGTACTTGTGTTTTTATTTTCAGTCGTCCTCTTCTTCTTCTAATATAAGCATACTTTGTGGTAAATACAACTTTTTTCTTTATAGAAAATGAAACAGGAGGATTTGAGGGCTGTTCATTTGAAAATGGCACCTGTGACTGGCAGGATATCAGCGTTGGACAGGGCCAGTGGGTGAGAGGAAGGAACGGCACAGTGGATAGTGGACCCTCTGTGGACAACACACTAGGAACTGAGCTGGGTAAGGTTCTCCAAAATCAAAGATAACAATGTTGACTGCCATTATGGGAGTCAGTTCTCCACAATACATAAAAACCTGATTCCAGCATCATAATGAGGGGTTTGTTAGAAGAAACAAAGAAGCTGAATATGACTTTTTTTTCTGTTTCCTCTTTTGTGCTGCATATGCAAGGAATGCTGTGTGTTGTTAGCCACAGTTTCCTCATCCCTGCATGGGTTTGGATTGCGCCATTTAAGTGCTTGTGCTAAACAGAAAATCTCTCCATCTTTGATGTTTTTCCAAATCTGCAAAGCAGAGTTTTAGTTTTCTAAGTGTTAATTCTAAGATTTAAAGCGCCTCTTCTCCCCATATTTTGAAATCTGTTGGTTTACAACAAATCAGTATTTCTTCTTGCAATATTTGTTCTGCCCTGATTTGTATTTTGTTAATTTATGCACCACATAAGTTTTCACATAAACAAAGGACTTGGGTGATCCTTTCAGGTTGGTACATGGGATTGGAGGCTGATAGAGGGGGAGAAATGAGTCCTGCTACGCTGCAAAGTCCCATCATGAAAGAGGCCAGCTCTACTTGTACACTACAGTTTTACCTCAACATGCATGGAGAGGGTATGTTTTATAATCGTATGTCTGCAGGTACAGAAATCTATGAAATATAAAGTCTTTGGATTCCCCCTATGTGAAAGCTTGTTTGTAACTGTTTCAGAGTCAGAGCTAAAGGTGCTTTTAAAGGAAGGCCCCAGGATCACCACATTGTGGTGGCTAGCTGGAAACAATGGAGATTTGTGGCAGCACAGCAATGTTGTGATTGGCCGGATTCCCCAGGATTTTACCCTCTTGTTTGAAGCTTCCACTAACTTCAACAAACCAGGACATGTTGCTGTAGATGACATCGACTTCACCAACTGCTCCCTTCCTGGTAGTCCACTAGCTTATTGAGCGCTTTTATCTAATTTATTTTAATCAAATTTCTATTCACTTCAAAGTTTTGGATCTTCTTTGTAGAACCCCAGTCGTGTTCCGAGAATACATTCATGTGCAACAACAGCGCATGTATTGATCCCAGCCATGTTTGTGACTTCAGCGATGACTGCGGGGACCGGTCTGATGAGAATGACTGTGGTGAGCTTCTACACTGTCTGCTGAAAGCAGTAAAGACGCAAAAATCACAAATGTCAAAAAGCATCAGAGCTCGATATTTAAATCTGTAAATCTACAATAAAAAGTATTTTATTTTATGTATTTGTTGTTTTTTAAATTAGCAATTTAAGCCGCTCAAACTCTACCTCCTTCTCTACTTTCTATATATACAGAAAATCAAGGTGTGGTGGAGCGTTGCAACTTTGAACAAGGCCTGTGTTCTTGGGCAAACAGTGATGTGGACACAACAGGAGGTGATTGGACACGGCAGGCAGGAGAGGAAGGCTGGCCCAGGCATGGTCCTCCGAGGGATCACACTCACAACTTGGCCACAGGTATAATAAACTCTCAGAGATGCTTTTACCACTTCTCTTCATCAATAGTTACAGTCTCAGCTGAAGATGTTCCAATATTTTTTAAGTTTCAGTTGTATTCCAATGGTTTTTATTATTATTATTATTATTATTATTATTATTATTATTATTATTATTATTATTATTATTATTTATGAACAGGTCACTATATTACACCTGGGAGTCACCTGACTGAAAGGGGCCAGATGTCTGAGATTCTTTCAAAGACATTGTTACCAAGCTTTAACTGCACTGTGAGTCTCTTGTTCATTTATTGCATGCATCACATAAAGGAAAATGCATCTTTAGGTGTTCTTTTGGGTCATTTTCTCCACCATTAAATAAATTAAAAATAAGACCATTTTAAACCCCTTCAGACAGATGATTAAATGTTAAAGGGGCTACAACATCTACAGAGAAATATGTTGGAACCTAACTATAAAACATATATTAACAAAATCTCACTCGGAATATTTTAGAAAAAATCTATTAAATTGATGCAGCAATCTAACATTAAGAAATAATAGTTTTTAATAACATTTCCGCTGTCATATTCATTGGTACCCCTGATGGTCCTTTTAAAAAATTACTCTGAGCATTTTAATGCTTTAGTTTAGTTTAGAAGTTCTAATTAAGTACACATTGTGTAACTAATTAAATTCACTTCTCTCTGTGTGTTATAACCTTGTAAAACATTGTATAAAAAAAACCAAAAAAAACAACTAAGTGCTGTCTTGTTGGCAAAATGGGGCCATACAAAGTAGGATGGCTATCATTTGTGAATTGGATTTTGTTAAAAGTTGTTAAAATATGTAATATTTATCCTTACCAACAAAAATGTACTCAAATTATTGATTTTGGGTTATGATTTTATATATATATATATATATATATATATATATATATATATATATATATATATATATATATATATATATATATATATATATTCTGTGTGGGATTAGACTCCTGTAATAAAAACCCTCTTTCTTTTAAGACTTTTTGAGAATCTTTACTGGTGATTAAAGATAACAAAATTTGTAGTATAAAAAAATAATGACTAGTGTTGTACTCATATATTACATATACAATTATGTTGCAGTATTTGCTCTTTTTATTGCCTGTCTAAAACCTGTCTCTGCTCCATAAATTCTTTACTTTCCCTGCTGGCTGAAATATTTTTTATGTTGCAATACTTATATTTCTTTCTTTTACTATTTGAACCTTTTAGGTGAGATTCTTTTACTTCAGCATGAGTGATGATTCAGCTCACTTGACAGCCAAGTCCAGAACACTGATGTCTGGTATTGATGACAAAATGCTGTGGATCAGGGGATCCTCCCACAGCTATAGTTGGCAGAGGGCAAAGGTCACTTTCTCCTCCTCAGTCATTAGCAAGGTCTGTGGGAGCTAACGCAAAATGGTCTTTTGTATTAAAAGTCTGACTACATTACAAATGCCTGTCATAAAGTAGAAGAATCAATAACAAAAGAAAATGTCTCCTCCTCAGATTGCTTTTAGATATGAGCTTGGGGACACTGAAAGAGGGCTTGTTGCCCTCGATGACATCTCTTTCTCCAGGGAATGCATTTTTGACCCTGAAAACAGCAAACTACCCGAAACATTGCCTACCTCTTCCCCACATACACCTCCAGTAACAACCACACCTATGAGTCCCTGCCAGGTATGTGAAAGCTTAGTAAGTTGAATGTCTACTTTGAAAATTCAAAATATATTAATTAAGGTCTTTGTCTTTGTACCTGCAGGATAATGAGTTTTTTTGCAGGCGTTCTGCTGGGAAAGTGTGTATTCCTGTGATGTTACAGTGTAATTATTATCCAGATTGCCCTGAAGGAGAAGATGAGTCTGGCTGTGGTGAGCATTTAAAATGCATCTCTTTTATAATTAAACCATACTGTATCTACTATTTGTTCCTCCTGGTTGCTTTTATAATCAAATGCAAATAGGTGGTCTCTTAGTTTTGAAGTTTGGAAAAGTTTAATAATTTAGTTATTCATCTTTCACCTATACTCCCTAACGTCTGTACTTGTTCCAGGCTCATGTACATTTGAGAAGGATCAGTGCCTGTGGAGTGACGCCAGTGATGGACCAGCAAAATGGCAGAGACAGAAAGCCAATAACAACACTGAACCCTCTGAAGATCACACTACCCAAACTGGTGACCTTATTTATGCGTTATGAGATTGCACATTTTATTCATATTTTGGATTGCAATTGCAGTTAAGACTCCTCCATCCTTAAGTGTTACAAGCAGAGTTGTTTATTTAGGCTTCTTTCTTTCTTAGGCTTCTACATGGCAGTAAATCTCAGTCAGGATTCCACACAAACAGAAGCCAAACTCCTTAGCCCCCAACTCAAACCTTCATCCCCCTACTGTCAGCTACTGTAAGTAACAAAATCTCTCTAATCATTATCTAAAATGTCCAAAATCTAGATGTTCTAATTACAGCTGAATATTCTGTTGCATGAATTGCTTAACGCAAAACTCCCTAACCCGTCTCTCTCTGCCATGCAACCTGCCTCCTAATCCGACATTCTTCTCCACTTCCTTCCTTCTTCCACATACTCAGGTTTCACTTCCACATCAGTGCAGGGAGTACTGGGTCACTCAGAGTGCTTATGCAGCAAGCTGAGGGTGGTGAAGCAATCCTGTGGTCACGCAGTCACAACACTGTCTCCCACTGGGCCTTAGCGCAAATGCCTATAGGCCTGTTTCAGCAGACCTACAAGGTAGATATACTCATGTTCTAAATCAACACTTTTACCATTTCATTTGGGACTTTTTATTTTTCCAGTTCTCAAGAAAGTGTTAGAAAAACATGGACATATGGGCAGGGCATTATGTATGGTCTGGTTAAAAAAAAGGATCATTTTAGATTTTAATTTTAATACATGCAGGATGTTTCAGATTGTGCAGAATATATAGCATAATTAAATATAAGAAACTCATACAATATATTTTCCTATATTGTATGTTTCATAGGTAAGGTTGCTATTGGTTACCACAATGCAAAACTAGTAAATGTCTGCAAGATTATTCTAAATAAGAAAATATTCTTCTTTCAAAGAGCTTAAGTCTAAATTCAGATAACTCATTTATTTTAGTTCCCCACATCTAGCAATAGTTTTTATGTTATTCTTTCATTCTTATGTTTTTTTTTTAGCTGTGAATAGATGAAGACCCACTTATTTAGGAGTAGACAAATGTTTTCTGAAGTTTCCATAAATTAAAAAGACTGCCCCCTGAAAACCCATATAAGCTAAGGCTGAAAATAAAACTTTGAAATGGAAAATTTGTAGCTTACATAGATATTTTAAAAATGTGTGTTGCCATCTGTGTTCTCAGGTTTGGTTCAGTAGTGTAAGTAGAGCAACAGGACCCATCAGCTCTCCTGGAGACCATGTTGTTGCTGTGGATGACATCGCCTTTATTAACTGTGAAACAACCTATGAGCCACCAGGTGATTTTGGTTCCATCAAATTTCCTAACAGATTGGTTCTATTTAGTTTTAGAATTTGAGGTTTTTGTGACCCACATGATCCAGAAAGTTCCATTTGTTTAAGAATACGTATTTTTTTCTTCCTCAGCCCTGTCTTCTAATGGCTGTACGTTTGAAGATGGATTGTGTGTTTGGGTCCAGGGAGCTGAAGATGAGTTGGACTGGAGCATTGGCTCAGGTCCCACTGAAACCCCTAATACTGGACCTGCAGGAGACCACACCATTGGAACAGGTTATTATTCTTCCAAACTGTCTAAAAAATATGATTTATTTTAACTTATGTGAATCATAAATATGATATGCTTTGCGAGGATTTATGTGCTAGCAACCAGTTGTAAGGGTTTGCTGAGACAGAGCATGTGTGACCACAAGTGAACATTTTTAGAAAGAATTTTGACTTTAGCAGCATAGAGAATAGTTAAATAAACAAATAATTAGGTTATATTTAAGTCAGAGATAATTCAACAACAGTGAATTATCTCTGTTTATTTAGGCAGAATGACTAAACCATTGTGGCAGTTTTTACATAAATGTTCCCTAGTCTCTTTCTTCTGCCCTATTTCTTTTGTTGTCTCTACAATTGTGAAAATTGTTCAGTTCAGATAAGAGCAAACAACAAGGTAGGGAATGTTATATGTTCTAGCAAGGGACCAAAGGTCACTAAGTCTTTGTATTTGTTTTGCAGGGAAGTATCTGTATATTGAGAGTTCTCATCCAAGTGAGAAGAATAACACAGCACAGTTAAAGTCTCTACTGCTGCCACCTGCTGGTGAAAAAGGATACTGTTTCACATTTTGGTACCACATGTTTGGAGATACTGTGGGTTCATTGAAGATGTTTCTGAAATCAGCTGACTCGTTGAACAAAATACTGGTAAAACTCAAAATAAATGTATAACTTTGGTCCTTCATCTTAAATGCAATCAATCAGATTCTGTATCTCTGCAGTCTGGATGCTTCCCTCTGCTGCACTGTTGGAAAACAACCATGTAGCTGATTGAGCAATACTTAAGGCTGTTTCCTCTTACTTGTCTCTCTGTTAAAAGAACTTTCTCACAGTTGTGAAATGATGATTGCAAAATGATATTTGTGTATGGCACAATGGCTGCAAACTGCTCAGTTTTGATGCATACCTCTGGGTTGCAAAAACGTCCCCACATCCTCATTGTGTTAAGTGATTCAGCCTCCTGTCTTTCCTGTAGGTGTGGCAACAATCAGGAAGCCAAAGGGATGAGTGGTTGCTGGTTCAGAGTCATGTGACCTTGCAAAGAGTGCATCAAGTGATTCTGGAGGCCTCCGTGGGGGGAGAGGCTGGTGACATAGCCATTGATGACATTTCACTTATCCATGGACCTTGTCCTGATTCTGGTAATAAAGCACAAAATTCCCATAATGGAGCATATCTACCTTTTTTTTTTTCTTTTTATCATCCAAAACTGCACCAGAAACTATACATTTCTCATTTTAAGCCCAATGTCAAAAATACTCACCTCTTCCATTTTAAGCAGTGACATTACAGAGTAAAGCTCAGACTTTGCTAGTCTGAGTTGAGGTATTGTGGGTATCAGGCCATAAAAATGGTTAATTTTTAGATGCATTCAAAATCTAAAGCTGACATTGTACTGTACATCTGTTTATTTCTCCTTGTAGACATTTTTAATTAATTATGGGCCCATGGTTAATCTAAAATACCTTAAAATAACTTTCTGCTGATAAGTGGATATGGTATTTATCATGTAAATGGCAAATATTTTATTTCCTCCCTGAGGCTAAATGGATAAATGAACATTTATTTCAATTGTGATACAAAGTGTGTGCTTATTATCCCCCTGGGATAGGATAGAACTGATGCATGGTAAGGATGAGATGTTTTGTAGTAGACCATTTTTTCAATCCTAACATAGTGAGGTATAAAATTACTAAAATTGCAAAAGTAAAAACGGGTGAAGGGAAAAGCAGCAGGCACCTGGTTTTATAAAATATGCACAACCATGTACCAAAACTACAGCAACTCCATTTTGTGTGATGGTACGATTATTGCACAACCTAAGTAAAACTGTAATTATCCTTAAATTCATGAGAACAGCAAATGATATTTGGGTGACTTCATAAACACAAAATAGTAAAACTTTGATATCAAATTGCTTTTTAGATTTGTGTGACTTCGAGGAGGGCAGCTGTAACTGGCAGCAGGAAGCATCAGATGACTTTGATTGGATCAGAAAGTGGGGCAGCACACTCAACCCCAACACAGGACCGGAGAGTGACCACACCACCAACGCACCCACGGGTCACTATTACTACCTGCCTTCCTCTATGGACGACCAAGCTGGCCAAAAAGCTTTAATGTCTTCGCCTCTATACAGTGAAAGTGAGAATCAACATTACACTGTGAAAACATTTAGAATTGAACGTTTGGAGGACTATTTGTCTTTAGCTGCTTTATTTGGGCAGAACTCAAACTCTTGTAAATGCTAAGTTATGTTAAAAATAATTATAAAATTCTGTATCATTATTGCTGTGTTCAGGTAAAGGATCTTGTTTGCAGCTGTGGTACCACATGTATGGCAAAGGAATGGGCACACTGAATGTTTATCAGCAGAGTCTAGATGGGAAGGAGGTTCTGATTTTCTCACAGACAGGAGACCAGGGTCGGCTGTGGAGGTTCGCTCAGGCTGAGCTCCTGCCACGGATTCAGCCATACAGAGTGAGTCACTCAAATTCAGTTTCATTATGTAATGAAGTTACATAGTGAACTTCATTACAGTTCATGATTAGATCTTTTATTAAAGCCATAATAAAAGTTTTGATTGCATATATACTTTGCTGCAGTATATATTTTTTACATTATGCTCCAATTTGTCATGATTGCTTTTTCTGAAGATGTTTTTACTGAAAGCCTTATAAAGATTTTGTATCCCAGTACAGATCTGATGCACTTTATAAATTAGTTGACCAATACACACACCAAATCTGAAACTGCATTATGATTAAGATAAAATTGACCTCATATGTTTAAAACCTTAGGCAATTCAAATTGCATTAAAATAACACACATTCTTTCATCACCATTGTATGATAAACATTAGTGTGACTTTGTATGCATATGCTTACGTCTATGCATCTCAGGACTTTGCAGCACAGAAATTTTGTCCCGACCATAGTTTTTGCTGTGCGGCTCCAATATGAAGCTCTACCACTTCATATTGTATTAGAATATGCTAATGTGGTTAGCATATTTGGAAAATCTCCTGTAAGGTTATAAAAATGTGACACTTCACTGTTCACAGTTACATATTTATGTCTGGCTGCTGCTGTTGTTCTGCACGGCTAGCTGAAGACTGAAGGTTAAGCCAAGCCTACTTACTCTATGTTTTGATATGACTTCTTGATAAGTCAGTTAGTGAAATATTGAAATGTGATTCTAACAAATTGTATAGAAAAACTGTACATGCATATTTTTATCTGGTGCATAAATTCCTCACTTTAATTTTAACCTTGTAAAATTTAGCAACTCGTATTTCACTTGCACACTGTACACAATGTTCCCAAACTGAGAGCTGTCTAGCCATGACACATAGGGCAAGTGGACAGGAAGCTGCAGCAAGCTAATACAGTCTCTCTTCCACTTTGAATATCATAAGGAGTGAAAACCCCAGACAAGTTAGATCAACAACTGAATATGCAGAACCTATCGAAACTATGAGATGCACCTTGCAGGCTAAATATGTATGCAGCTGATGCAGTTATTGGTGGTTGAATTCAGTTCTGCACTCTGACATCAAATCATATCAAACTGGAATCAGCATTAGTAACTTAGACATCACTCGTATTTTGAGGGACTGATTTCTCAAAGGATCTTTGCACAGTCTGTTTAAAATTGCAATTGATTTAAAGTTATGTACAATATGATGTTTATTTGTAGACAAAAAATGTAACAAACCAATTGGTTTTTATGTCTGAAAACCCTTTGTACCAAAATCTTTTATAAATGTCCTTTCTTGCAAAAATATTAATAAATCTGATTTTAAGAAATATTTACACTGAAAATAGGAATGCGCTGTGTGCTTTTAGATATTGGTGGAAGGTGTGAAGACCGGCCCAACCTTGGAGGGAGATATGGCCTTTGACGATGTGCAGCTCATAGATGCGCAGTGCCCTCCGCATGGTTTCTGTGACTTTGAGAGGTCCTTCTGCAGCTGGAGCAACTTGGGAGCTAGAGTCGACCAGCGAGGCTGGCTCCTTGGAGCAGGAGCCACCCCAAACCCCAACACTGGACCCACAGTTGATCACACAACTAATTCCTCTGATGGTAATCTGATGCTGTGTATCTTATTGTTTGAAAATACAAAAATTACTCATAGTCTGGATTATAGGTACACTAACTTAGCCTTTCTTTGATCAGATTTTACTTTGCACTTCTAATCTTGGAACTAGTCTGATGTGCAGATCATCCATATTCGATGTGACGGTAATAGAAAACATGAGGGACGTTGGCATTGTTTCCTCAGGTCACTACATATATGTGGACAGCTCGGTGGGTGAGTGGGGAGACATGTCCTACCTTGTCAGTGACGTGTTCCAGCCATCCTCAAGGGGACACTGCCTTACATTTTGGTACCACATGTATGGCAGCCACATTGGGACTCTCAATGTCTACATCAATGACAGGTCTGAGAAAAATCAATATCAAACAGAAATTTAGTGTAAATTGGCCTGGTTTAATTTTATTTTGACTCGTTATGGTTTATAGGAAAATGCAAGATGGAGGCAACGAGGAAGGACATCTGAAGTGGACTAAAGCAGGAAACAGTGGAGACCAGTGGCTGCAGGACAGTGTGTCTATTAAACATGAAGAAGCATTCTGGGTAATGAACATTGATTTTTTTTTTTTCTGATAAATGCATTAACTGTTAGGAAATCTAAGGTTTTAGTGCAGAACGTTCACCTACACGCCTCTGTTGGAAGATTATAAACATGCAGTAGGAATAATTTTGGACTTTAATGTATTTCATTTAGTGCAATCTTTTTAAACTTCATATAACTTGAAGTAAACACAGTTTGTAAGCATATTGCAAAGATTACAGCAGTAGGTTTATTTTTTGGTTTATTTTGAACACAAATACAAAAAAGAAAATACGCATTTTGTTTCAAAACCTACAGAAAACAAATTCTCTCCTGCTTCATGAACAAACACTTTGCTTTAAATGTGTGGTATGTAAGTCTGTTGCCTTCTTTGAGAGCTGTGTGTGTACGTGTGCCCCCACTGTTTCTCACCCATCAGTAAGGAGATTGTCCGAAAAGTCCGAAAAGTTACTACAAGTTGCTAAATGATGTCATCACGAATTAACACAATTGTTCATGTGTATTCAAATTTTATCTAAGGGGTAGGAAAAAAGAATAACAATATATGAGAGACTAGCAGAGAAGGAAAAAGGTCATGTTTAGAACTGTGAATGAAATTCCTTCTTTCAAATCAGCACTAATTCAGTATGTCGCAGATCAAACATTCCTTTTTGAGTCTGATAAAAGCCCAAAACAACGAATCTAGCCGAGATATTTTACTTTATATTGCAATTTAATTTTAATTATGTGTTAAGGATAATCAGGCAGATTCAAAAGCCTGAAAATCCTGTCTGAGCGCTGAAGCGAGGGACAGCTGAACAAGGACTGGGCTATAAGTGAGAGCTTAGGAACACTGTAAGATCCCACAGCAGGATCCACTGCTTTTTACGAAGAGTTACGATGATACATGTCTTGAAACTAAAGTCTCTATGAACTCCAGGAAAAAGAAACATTATCGGAAGGTCACATGGCACACATTTTATTGTCCAGCTCAGCCTGTGAAGCCTGAATGTGATCGTTGACCCCTCTCTCAAAGAGGCAACCAGATGTGTAACAGTTTTTACCAGATATTTTTTTGAGCATTTGTTTTCACTCCCCACAGTTTGTGTTTGTGTATCAAAGAGGAATGAGTACAGAGGGAGACGTGGCTCTTGATGACATCACCATCCAACCGAGCAGCTGCTACTCTGAGCCTTCGGTTCTTCCCTCAAATAATTCAAGTAACTATTTATACCTAGAATGCTTAATTAGAAGCAAAACAATTGTTGTTCTTCCTGGAAAGAAATTACCAGTTAATTTACTTGTCAGATATTTATCTCCATGTTTTGCTGTTTCTGTAGATGCGCTCTCCGCTGGCCTTGCAGTTGGTCTGACTCTGCTGATTGGAAGCATCATCACTATGTTCCTTTTCATGCTGAACCGAAAATGGAAGTTGATGTAAGCTTTTTTGTGGTCGCTTTGTTTGTTTTTTTTACCTCTAATATGAACATAACATACATAATAATACTAAAATATGCACAGACATGTTATTGACTTAATTTGACAGGAACACGTCAACAATAACGAATAATGAGGTTCCCAGAGAAATCTCCATGTTTGACATGTCTGACCACACGCAACATGTAAGTAAGGATCCCAGCACTTTACGAACTTTATTTTATGTTATATTACACCATATTATCTTTTTTTCAGGATGCACAACCTAATTATACAACTGACTTCTCCTTCTTCAACATACTGTATGATCCATCAGGACACACTACTGAGACCTCGTCTGACCCTTAGCCTGGTTTAGACTCCATTACTCCATTGAGAGTAGAATATAAATGTATTATATTTGTTCCACTTTATTATTCAGTGTGATTTTTTTCCGTTTGAAATTTTTTTGCATTCTTTCTTATGTATCTGCAATTGGTGCTTGGTAAAAGCTTTTGGAGACAATTTTTTTTCCAAAGTGGAGAATGTGTTCACTGCTTTAGTCTTTTTCTATTTACTGAAGCATCTTTGCTCTATAGATTCAAAAGAATCGATTCTCCTATTTTAGTCAAAACAACTATAGAATCTGTAAGCAGGAAATATAACTGGGTCTTGAAATGTTATTTATAATAATGTTTTAGTATGTTTCTGTTTTTTCCCAACACTAAATAAACTAAATGGCAACTACTAAACAATCAGACATAATGAAGTCAAGTTTCTCCGTGTTGCTGGGCAACACTGTCTTCCAGGCCCGTGCAGAGACCACTGAAAGGGCAGGTGCTCAAAAAAAAAAAAAAGGGCACATCTAACCGCATTCTAGGAAAGACTATTAACAAAACCACACAGCTTTCAGAGCTTAATAAAAATGATAAATTACAAAATTGTGAGACATACAATATAAGCTAAGGAAAAACTCTATATGGAGCATAACACTATGCATATGATCCACTGTGCTCTTTAATTTTCTGTAATGCTTTGTTCCATCTGTTTAATCCTATTGTCTTCCATGATTTGCGGAACATGTGCTTTTCTTCATTCAAAAAAACACGACAGCTAAAACAAAACATGGAATTTAAACTGGGAGAATACTCCAGCCATGGGTTACTCTTATACCATTTATTCTGAAAAGACCTTCCTTCTTCATTTTTAGGAAATGACAGCTCTGGTTGGCATGGTCCTTGGTTTACACAATTTTGGATAAATGCTTCATCATATTTTATGTTGAATTGCAAGACATGTGCTGGGTCATTTGGGTGTGGAAGGTCCATTAAAAATATGAATGGCTTCTCTCTGACTTGTTGCTCTGCATTTTCATCCATAGTGTTTATTTCTGACTGTTGTCCCTCTCCTTGCCTGTCTTCCTGTGTTGTTGACTGCATTTTTGTCTCCTCCTCTGATCTATCACTTTCCTTCTGTCCATCTGGGAGCAAGAAACAAACTAATCATTATTCTACACCTAAATTTAGTACATCTTAGCATAAGAAAAACACAACAGATGCCCTGTAATATTAAATATATTGTTCACTACCAAAGGTTACATGTTGATAATGTTAAGAACATTTTTTTTTGTTCGTACCTGCAGTACTCGTTCTGACCCAGTCGGTCAACAATCCACTACCTTTTGCTGCATCTATCAATTCTTTTCTTTTTTGTTTCTGCCGTCTTTCTTTACGTGGCATCTTTGAACTGAAAAAAGCAAAACATAATGAATTATGATAAGAACACTGTATTAACCACACTACCAATTATTTACCTTTGTGTTTAAACCAATATGTTTTTCAGTCCTTAGCACAACATAATATTAATTTCAGAGAAAACGAGGCCTCTGCTGTGGAGCTCAATATGTTTCACAATTATTCTATTAAAAATATAATAATAACCTCAATTAAATAAAATACAATTGTGATCAATACATTTTGAATTGAAACAATTTTTAAACAAAAGTTTTGCTTAAAATTTTTTTTTTAAATTAAAATCAGAGATTTATGTCTCAAAGTGAGAAAAATTATTTGTGAACAAACTTATTTGCTCATGTCATAAATCTTTTCTTGCTATTGTAAGTTTTTGTTTGTGATTCAAAGTTTTGCTTGCTTCTCACATGACGTCGTGGGCAGGGCCGAAAATTGCAACAAAAGAATTCTGATGTGTGCAAATAAAAGTTTGTTTTGCAAAGAACTTTTTAAGTTAACAAGACAAAATTTAGTTATTTAATTAAAAAAATTAAAATAAAACTTTTTGTTAAAAAAAAATAAATCATTATAATTCAAGCAGTTTTGCAAATTCTATTCCCCTTCAAGATGCATTAACCTAATGCCAGAATAAATGCAATTAATATACATTATGCAGCAAAGGAAATTAGATAATCGGACATATATTCATTATAGAGAGATGATCGGTTTTGGATCGTTGATGTGGCCCCATCAGCAATAATGAAGAATGACCGCTATCATTAGCGATACAGGGAAGAAGCTTTTTAGTTATCTTGCTTTGCTACCAAACTCGTTAGCTAACAGCTAGCTAATAGGACAACAACAACAGCCTAATGTCTGTATGATAAAATACTGAATCGATAGATAAGAACAGTTTTTCCTTACTTTTCCTTCCTTCCTCCTCCACGTTGAGCTCCGCAGTAAGCTACTGCGCAGTCTCACTGACTGAGCGGGAGGCAGCTGCGTCATGCGTCACGGACAAAAGGTCAAAGGTAACAAGGTGACCCGAAGGGCTTATTATGTTGTTTTTCTTTAAATAAAAACAACAACAACAACAAAAAATAATAATTTTAGTACATATCAGAGGAGGGCTTAGGAAATTAACTTTAAAAAAAAAAAAAAAAAATTGGACCAAAAGGGCACTTTAGGGCAAGGAGAAAAAAGGGCAGGTGCTCAAGCACCCCCAGCCCCCCCCTCTGCACGTGCCTGCTGTCTTCTAAGCTGTTCCGTTGCTCTCAACTCCGGTTTTACACGACAAAGGAAGAGCGGCATCTTGTGGTAAATTACAGAAATCCATTGAAAACGATCAGATACAAAAAAGGCAATAATCACTGTAAATGACTTTTCTAATATTTAGTGTCTCCTCATGTCATGTATTTGTTGACATGATAGTCGATGCTTTTATTTTGAAAGGGCTTGGAACGGTAAGGTGACTGACGCAAAACGGTAGAAGTAGCGCGGCCGTTGGGGCAGAGAAAGTTGACATGAACGAGTCGGAGTGAAGGGGAGATAGTTGGGGTGTGATTCAGGGTGACAATCGGTTGGTTGGCGCTTGGTTGATGAGGGAACAAGGTGAGTGTGTTGTCGTGTATATATGTTTATTTTTCCTGCGGAACGTGTATTTCTCTATCGGGTGTGACGGTTGTGTTTTGCCACTAGATGGTGCTGATTTACTATGGTCAACCGTCAACAGTTGAAATACGTTGCATTTTATTTCGTGACAGGGATTTTGGATTTTAATAAATACATCTATTGTAAAACATAATTTTAGCACAGAAGGTAAAGGATTTATATGTTAAGGTCAGAACAACACTGTTTGAGTACTAATGTTATTTTATTTGTATATTTTGTAGCTCTTACGGTGAGTTCACAATAAAAGGCTGTTCAATAAAGGACTGTGAATCATCAGTTTAAGAGACCATCTTATTCAACCGGGACGCTACAGTAAGAGCTTGACCCAAGCTGAGAAGAGCTTCACCCTGAGCTAAGAAGTTCAATCATTCTCAGCACCAAGGTCCCAGTGAAAGCCACATTAAGGTTCCAGCTTCACGGCTCCAAGTAAGGTCTTCTGGGATTTGATGGTCAACAGTATAGCCCTGTCCTCAGCATGGAAGCATCTGAAAAGGAAACAGAGTACACAGAGGACCTACCTGTCAACGAGGAAGAGGAGCCTCCATGCTCTGTTCGTCAAAAGAAGCCCACAGAAAAAATGCGAGCATATCAGGAGGAGGAGGCCCACAAAAAGGAAAAACGTCTAATCAAAGTTTATGATCAATGGAAAAGGCAAGTACGTATGGCACGAGAGCAATTAAAGGGAGACATAACAAACAGTCAAATTGCTTCACTCATGGACATCTTAGAAAAAGAAAGAGATGGTGTCATAAACTTATATACAGAAATAAGGGAAATCATTACTCCCTGTAGTGACACAAGGCGACTTATAGATGCATGCGAAGCAGTCACCAATGACATTATCAGAGTTGCATATGAAAGACTCTCTGGCATAGATGACTATGACAGTGGGAAAGTGAAGGCTCGTCTACGTGAACTTCTTAATCCAGACTATGCTCAATCCATTTACAGTTCTTCTATCACATACTTAAGTAAACGCTCAGACACCAGTAATTCAAACTCTGCAAGGTCAGTAGTAGCTGTAAAGAGAGCAGAGGCTGCAGCTGAGTTGGCAGCCAAGGAGGCAGAGTATGAAGTGTTATTAGAAGAAGAAAAACAAAGAGAAAGGATTCAACTTTTGGAGGAAAGACGGAGAAAGGAGCTAGAATCTCAAAAACGTGAGTTAGAGAGATTAAAAGCTGAAAAAGAGTTAAAGGCTGCTCGAGCTAGATTAATAACTTATGACCATGAGATAAAGAGTGAGAGCAGTGTTCATGTTGACAGTACCAGAGCAGCTCAGAAGGCTTCCATAGTTTCTGCTCCCATTCAAGTCCCTAAAAGCAACATTGTGTCCACCTCACCTCCACAAGCTGATGTTCTTTATTTAGCCCAAGCATTACAGGACAGTGTTACCATGAACAGACTGCCAATGCCCGAGCCTTCCACTTTCACAGGTGACCCAATAGAGTTCATCGAGTGGAAAGCTTCATTTGCTGCACTCATTGATAAAAGGAACATATCACCTGCAGACAAGCTGTACTACTTAAAGAAATATGTAGGGGGTTCAGCTCAACAAACACTTGATGGCATCTTCTACAGAAATGACAGTGATGCTTACCAGGATGCATGGGAACGCCTCAACCAAAGGTATGGACATCCATTTATTGTACAAAAAGCGTACAGAGAAAGACTGGCAAAATGGCCAAAGATACAAACAAATGACTCTGCAGGATTTAGAGCATTTGCTGACTTCATTCAAACATGTCATGAAGCTATGCCACACATAGAAGGTTTAAGCATTCTCAATGATTGTGAGAACCAAAAACTTGTTCAAAAATTACCTAACTGGGCAGCTGCAAGGTGGAATCGTCAGGCCACTCAGTACATGAAAGAAAATGGGAAGTTTCCAAGTTTAAGGCACTTTACTGAGTTCATGTCTTCTGAAGCTGAGATTGTGTGCAATCCCATCACGTCATTTCAGGCTCTCCACTCAACAGACGTCACCAAAACCACCAGTAAAGTTTACCAGAAAGAAAAAAGGCCCACCTCCAGTGTTCTCCATACGCAGGTGGTAACAGAAACGGAAAGCACAAAACAAAGGTCAAATATTAAACCACCATGCATGCTCTGTCAAGACAACGGACACAAGCTTCACAGTTGTCCTCAGTTCAAAGGCAAATCACTTGAGGAACGAAGAAAATACATAAAAGATAAAAGACTTTGTTACGGTTGTCTCAAACCCGGACACAGCGCAAAGGACTGTCGTTACCGACTTGCATGTGAAATGTGCAAGAAAAAACACCCTACCTGTCTGCACGATTTTAACTATGAGAGCAACAAATCACAGACAAACCAAATTCAAACGAATACAGAACAGGCTGCAACAACCCTGTCTCTCAATGCAGAAACCAATGAACAATGTGTAAGCACTTCTATGATTGTACCAGTATGGGTTTCTTCAGAGCAACAACCAGATGAAGAAAGGCTTGTTTATGCACTCTTGGACACCCAAAGTGATACAGTATTCATTAACCAAGACGTATCTAACAGTCTCAAAGCTAAGTCAACCCCAATAAGATTAAGACTCACCACAATGCTTGGTAAAAATGCAGTTGTGCCAAGCGAGCGTGTCTCAGGTCTCAAAGTGAGAGGCTACAACTCCTCAGAAATAATAGAACTCCCTCCTGCTTACACTAAAGACTGTATACCAGTCAACCGCTCTCACATTCCTTCCTGTGAAACGGCAAGGCAATGGGATCATCTAAAGGTAATAGTGAATGAGATTCCACCACAGCTAGAATGTGAAGTTGGGCTTTTAATTGGCTACAACTGTTCCAAGGCATTAGCACCAAGGCAGGTCATCTTAGGAGGAGAAGGTGAACCCTATGCTGTCTGCACAGCATTGGGCTGGAGTATTGTAGGCCCCACATCATCTCACAATGACTCTTTCAGCATGTCTACTGTGTGCCACAGAGTTACAGTCAAAGAACTCCCTTTAATGACTCCCACTGATGCACTCAAGATTCTCGAGTCTGACTTTAAGGATGATAGCAAGGATAACAAATCAGTGTCTCAAGATGATATTCTCTTTCTGAATACACTTAAGGAAGGAATTTATAAAAACAATGAAGGACATTATGAAATGCCACTTCCATTTAAGGAGAGACCTCTGTTACCAGACAATAAGCAAATCGCCACTGTGCGACTTCAAAGCCTCAAAAACAAACTGTCAAAAGACCAAAGGTACAAGGAGCAATATGTAAAGTTTATGGGCGAAGTCATAGAGAAGGGTGATGCAGAGGAAGTTCAAAACGAAGCAAAGGAAGGAGAAAGGTGGTATATTCCCCACCACGGAATATATCATCCCCAAAAACCAGACAAACTCAGAGTAGTCTTTGACGCCTCAGCAAAATATAAAGGTAACAGTCTCAATGATCACTTGCTGTCAGGCCCAGATTTGCTGAACAATCTAAATGGTGTTCTAATCAGATTCAGACGGCATCAAGTTGCATTATTATGTGACATTGAAAAAATGTTCCATCAATTTCATGTGTATGAAGCAGATAGAGACTATTTAAGATTTTTGTGGTGGAAAAATGGCAACCTGAATACTGAGCCTCAAGAGTTTCGAATGAAAGTCCATCTTTTCGGTGCCACATCCTCACCAGGATGTGCCAATTATGGATTAAAACATCTTGCAAAAGAAAACGAGACACAGTTTCCCCTTGCATCTCAGTTCATAATGAAAGATTTCTATGTCGACGATGGTGTAACGAGTACTGCAAGCGTCAAGGAAGCTATTCAGCTCGCCCAGGAGGCTCAAACACTTTGTGCTTCAGGTGGCCTCAGACTACACAAGTTTGTAAGTAATGACAAAACAGTGTTAGAAAGCATTCCATCATCTGAACGTGCCTCTCCACTGCAAGCATGTGACCTAGCATTTAATGACTCCAAACTTGAAAGAGCGCTAGGCATTCACTGGCACATTGACTCAGACACACTGAGGTTTCGCTTTCAATCCAATGACCAACCTGCTACAAGGCGTGGCATTCTATCTATGGTTGCATCTTTGTACGACCCATTGGGATTCATCTCCCCCTTTGTACTCACAGGCAAAAGAGTGCTTCAAGAGACATGCAAACAAGGCACAGGCTGGGATGATCCCCTTCCCAGTGAACTAAAGCCAGTATGGGATAACTGGAAAGATGACTTGAAGAACTTGGAGAAAATTACAATGTCACGCTGTTATGTTCCTAAAGACTTTGGCCAAATAGTAAAAACCGAGCTTCATCATTTTTCTGATGCAAGTTCATATGGTTATGGTCAGTGTTCGTATTTAAGATATGTAAACAAAGATGATAAGGTGTATTGTGCTTTAGTTACAGCAAAGACCAGAGTTGCTCCTATTAAGGTAACAACAATACCAAGACTTGAACTAACAGCCGCTGTTGTTTCCATTATTGTAAGCAACATGTTAAAGGATGAGCTTGGGTTGACACAGATTGATGAGTATTTCTGGACGGACTCTAAGGTAGTTTTAGGCTACATTAATAATGAAGCGCGCCGTTTTCACACATTTGTCTCCAATCGAGTTCAAAAAATAAGGCTCAACAGCACCCCTCAGCAGTGGAGATACATTTCCTCTGAGCAAAATCCAGCAGATATTGCCTCCAGAGGTTCAAGCGCAGGTGAACTCATCTCATCAGACTGGTTCAAAGGGCCACAGTTTCTGTGGGACAAAGAAATCCCTCCAGCTGCAAAGATCAACATGGACTTACCACTTGGAGATCCAGAAGTTAAAAGGGCACATGCGCTGAACACTTTCAAAACAGAGAAGAAAGGTTTGGCAGACAAGTTAACAAAGTTTTCTTCTTGGTACAAATCCACTCAAGCTGTTGCTCGACTGATTCGCTGTGCCAAGAGAGATAAAACAACAGGTCACAGCACAGCACAAGAAAGACGAAACGCTGAATGTGTTATTCTAAAAGATGTTCAAGCAAATGAATATCCAGAGGAGATAAAGATGCTTAAACATGGAAAGGCACTTCCTCACAAAAGCAAGCTGTTTCAGATGGACACTTTTCTTGATAGTGATGGACTCCTTAAGGTGGGAGGAAGGCTAAAGGATGCTTCTTTCTCTTCCTCACTGAAACATCCAGTATTAGTTCCAAAGGGTCACCATGTCACTCAGCTATTAATTGCTCATTTCCACAGTAAGGTGCAACACCAAGGGAAAGGAATGACAATCAATGAGATCAGGTCAAATGGAATTTGGATTCCTGGCATCAACAGAGCTGTAACAAAATTTATACACCAATGTGTAAAGTGTCGCAGACTCAGAAGAGGAACAGAGGAACAAAGAATGTCTGATCTACCAAAGGTGCGCTTAGAGCCATTGCCACCATTCACATTTTGTGGAATGGACTGTTTTGGTCCCTTTCTAACCAAACAAGCTCGAAAGGTGCACAAGCGTTATGGACTTCTTTTCACTTGTCTTTGTTGCAGAGCAGTGCACATAGAAATGTTAGATGATATGACTACAGACGCATTTATCAATGCGCTCCGTTGTTTTATAGCCATAAGAGGAGCAGTCAGCGAGATAAAGTGTGATCAAGGAAGCAACTTTGTCGGAGCTAAAAATGAGCTGCAGGAAGCTTTACAACAAGTGGACACTAACCGCATTATCACATTTCTGGCTGAGAAGCAGTGTGACTTCAACATGCACACGCCTCATTCAAGCCATACAGGAGGTGTGTGGGAAAGGCAAATCAGGACGGTTCGAAACATACTGCGCTCGACGGCTTCACTTTCGTCAGGCAGGATGGATGACTCATCTTTAAGGACATTCTTTTATGAGGCAATGTCGATCGTGAACAGCAGACCTCTTACAGTGGATAACCTCAGTGATCCAAACAGCCCAGAGCCATTGACCCCAAATCATCTGCTCACCATGAAATCAAAGGCAGCCCTGCCCCCTCCAGGTAACTTCATCAAGGAAGACATTTATGCACGGAAAAGATGGCGGCAAGTGCAGTACCTATCAGAGCAGTTTTGGTCACGTTGGAAAAGGGAGTATCTATCTAACATCGCAACAAGGCAGAAATGGCATACTCCGAAGAGAAATCTGAAGGTTGGAGATGTTGTCATGGAGAAGATGGATGATTTACCTCGCAATGAATGGAGATTAGCACGCGTAATGGACGTAGTAACAGATAAAGATGGACTTGTAAGAAAAGTAAAGATTCGTTTTGGAGAACGGAAGATGGAGAATGGACAGAGTTCCCGTAAACTTTCTATAGTGGAACGCCCAGTGCAGAAACTGATTCTATTATTAGAAACTGTTTAACTATAGTCTTAAGTTTAAGTTGCATTCTTTCTTATGTCTCGTGTTTTCATAGAGGTTAAAGGTTACAGGTCATTTTTTCTGAAGGAAATCATTATCGCTCTATTTGTTTAGTTAAGCTCTAATGATTTGGTGGGAGTGTAAATGACTTTTCTAATATTTAGTGTCTCCTCATGTCATGTATTTGTTGACATGATAGTCGATGCTTTTATTTTGAAAGGGCTTGGAACGGTAAGGTGACTGACGCAAAACGGTAGAAGTAGCGCGGCCGTTGGGGCAGAGAAAGTTGACATGAACGAGTCGGAGTGAAGGGGAGATAGTTGGGGTGTGATTCAGGGTGACAATCGGTTGGTTGGCGCTTGGTTGATGAGGGAACAAGGTGAGTGTGTTGTCGTGTATATATGTTTATTTTTCCTGCGGAACGTGTATTTCTCTATCGGGTGTGACGGTTGTGTTTTGCCACTAGATGGTGCTGATTTACTATGGTCAACCGTCAACAGTTGAAATACGTTGCATTTTATTTCGTGACAGGGATTTTGGATTTTAATAAATACATCTATTGTAAAACATAATTTTAGCACAGAAGGTAAAGGATTTATATGTTAAGGTCAGAACAACACTGTTTGAGTACTAATGTTATTTTATTTGTATATTTTGTAGCTCTTACGGTGAGTTCACAATAAAAGGCTGTTCAATAAAGGAATGTGAATCATCAGTTTAAGAGACCATCTTATTCAACCGGGACGCTACAATCACAGGTAGAAAAGTACAGAACCCCTCGGAGTACATGGTGATTTTTTTCTTTTGCGTTACCTCGCAAAAGTATACTTTTAAATTCCCCCGCAATAATGTCTTTACAATGCGGGGTCTTGAATACTGAAAGTCTTTCTGCTTCAATATAAGGGTTTTGTAAGACTTTACATGCATGTTAATGTCTCGTTTGTGAGATATCTGAAGTTTTATATTTTTCTTTAGGATACAGAATTAGAGACAAAATTCTTGTGATCAATAAGCTTTCAGTCACTACACTGAGACAGAAAGTACTTATAAGAAGGAAAGAAAGAAAAAACTGCGTCCACCTCTTTGGACTATTTTTGACGGGATAATATTGCCACACAAGGCGCGCCTGTAAACCACGTGACATGACAAGTTAAACTCCGCCCTTCATTGAAGACTCGGACACACCGTTCTCCTGGAAAAGGAAAGACTGCATCGAGAGAACAATGGGAGTTGACGTCGAGACTCTTAGACCCGGAGACGGTAAATATTATTGATTTCGATTTGTTTTCCGGATATCATGTGATTTTCAGTTGGCGCTGCACTGGAATAAAATTTGGGCTTGTATTTGCAGGAAATACTTTTCCGAAGAAGGGGAGCATGGTCGCCGTGCATTACGTCGGTGAGCTTTGTTTCGTTTCTCGCTCCTCAAAAGATGAAAACAAAACGACCATTCACTTTGAATATGATAAACGGTCATGTCAAATGGGAATCATACCACCAAACGGAAATATTCTCTGAGTATAAGCAGAGAAACTGAGGCTAATAACAAGCTAATGGTCCAGCTAGCTTAGCTTAGCATAGCACATAGCCTGGAAACACGGGGGCAGATGGCCCGACTCCCGTCTGAAAATGATATAAAATTATGAAAATTCTCCGACATTCAGAACTTGCTTCCTGGTCATTACAAAACGGCAATTAATTCGAGCACTAAAACGAAGCCTAGAAAGAGCATCTTTCAAACCAATCTTTTCCTCTTGCATGTGCTAAGTATGCTAACCATTCACTGACAGCACCTTCATGTTTAGTGCAGGCGTGTCGATGTCGTCAGACGTCGAACTGACTGCTAAAAATTTTCCATCGTTTTAGCTTAGTTTTATTTAAATATTGGACAGCAAATTGTAGTATTTTTTTCTTCTTTTAACAGGCACGCTAACAAACGGGAAGAAATTTGACTCCTCCAGGGACCGAGGAGAGCCCTTCACGTTTAAACTGGGAGCTGGTGAAGTTATCCGCGGCTGGGATGAAGGTGTAGCTCAGGTACGAAGAATTAGAAATGCTGAAAAAATATTGATATATATCAGAATGAGTATAAAAGCTTGATTAGCCTGTGATGTAGTGGTCTTTCTGTATTCAATTCAACAGCAAGCAATGATTACACTGTAAAACATTGTGCAATGATTACACTGTAAAACATTGTGCAATGATTACACTGTAAAACATTGTGCAAACACCACAACATTGAAAGGCTGAGAGACGTTTCAAAGATGTTTCAAAAGGCTTTCATGTTTTATATAAATAAGTTTCCCTAAACAATGGTTGAGCTTTTCACTGTCATGAAACTCATTTTTCACCCATTTCTATTGGTTAATTCCTCTATTCAGCTGAAAAGCCAATGTAAAGATGTCAAAGGAAATATCTCCATCTTGGATTTTATTAGTGTATAGGAAACTGAGACTTTTGGCACCAAAATAAGATATGTGTATTGCAAAATTACTCTGATCTCTTTATTTCATAGTAATTAACTTTAATATAAATTGTGATTACCGTATTTTCCGCACTATAAGGCTCACCTTAAAACCTTCGATTTTCTCAAAAGTCGACAGTGCGCCTTATAATCCAGTGCGCCTTATATATGGACCAATATTGAGCCACAACAGGTCTTGCAACTACAGTAAACAGCCGCCGACTTCATTTTCCCCCGTAGAAGAAGAAGCGCGCGGTGCACGCTGGGCTTTGTGTAAAGACCCCAAAATGGCTCCTATTAGGAGACACACTTGCGACACAGAGTTTAAGCTCAAGGCAATCAGTCACGCAGTGGAACACGGGAATAGAGCAGCAGCGAGAATTTAACATGAACGAATCAATGGTGCGGAAGTGGATATATATTGTGATTGCACTAACGTTTGATTTACTGTAACAGTATCAGATTGTTTTTTTACATGTTTATTGAACCAAGGAAACGTTCCCCTCCACTATATGTTATACCTTGCTGTTGTTAAAAGATAAACTGTGTCACGAAAATACCACGTCACTTACTTTACCTCGGGGAAAATAATAAAACAGCTGTTTATTCATTTTGGGAATGAACGGAGTTTTCAGAACGCTGGTTTGTAATCTATTAATAAAGTTTGACTGACCTATCTGACTATTTTGTTGACATTCCCTTTAGCGCAGTTCCATCTAATGGATGCATAACGTAACCCCAGCCTCTACTGTAGAGTCTATTCTATGTGCCTTATATATGAAAAAAGTTTTAAAATATTCCATTCATTGAAGGTGCGCCTTATAGTGCGGAAAATACGGTATATTAAAAATGTCAATTTTTGATGTAATTGAGATTTCAAGCTAGATGGTAGTCTTACCTCTGTTTTTGTTACCTATTAAATAATCAAGAAAAAAAAAATTAATGTAAGCTTGAGATGGAGCCAGGATGCACTTAATGGTTAGTGTGCAAACAAATATGTTTTCGATTGACTAATTCTTTAGCTTAACATATTAGGGATATTCTTACTAAAGATTTTACACCATCTCTCTTTCCACTACCTCCACAGATGAGCCTTGGTCAGTTGGCCAAGCTGACCTGCACTCCGGATTACGCTTATGGAAGCAAGGGTTATCCACCCATCATCCCTGCAAACTCTACCCTCATCTTTGAGGTTGAGCTCCTGAAATGCTGAGTTTTTACACTGAAAGCTATTCCAGAGTATTGTGTTTTTTGGGGGTTTTTTTCTTTTCTGTCCACATTTTTCACTTTTGGTGAAATGGTAAGTGAATCGTACTTGTATAAAGCTTTGTTAGAAATATGGAATCAGAAGCCTATTCTCACACAATAACCACCATGCTAATGACAACTGTGCTATATTGGTGCTAATCTAATTCTCAGGCCCATGAACTTGAAGTGAACATTGGATCAATCTGGCTTCATTATTTATTTATTTTTCTCCTTAAAGCCAAATGATATTGACATTCCCTATTTTTCAAAGTAAATATAGCAGGCCAGAAGTAACAGAAATGGTGCAGTACTGAAACTTGGACCATGCTCATGTTTGTTTTTGTGTATCTTCCTTGTTAAAAACACACACTGGGAATGTAACACGGTTATCTTGCACAGTTTAGACAATAGGATTTTATCAGCTTAATATTATGATGTTTCATATTTGATCTTAAAGCCTAACAAATATATACTGGTCCTTCGATATCGATTTATTCATCAATGTGCTTGAAACAACCGATAAACAGAATTTGACTGGTTTTCGAAAGACTCAATATTTATACTTTCTAATTCATTCATTCACCTGAAATCAAATTAACTAGAAGCACATGGGTGAGAAAGTGCAAATGACACAAAATACAATCTTCTCACAAAAGCTGTGGGGTTTTTTTCACGTGATTTTTTTTTCTGTGCTTTAAAAAGTAGTATGGTGTTAAACTGACCTTAACACCTTTAGTAAAGTGTGGTTTTCTTTTTTTTCCCCTTGCAGTAGACTGTGACTTTATTTTGCACATTAAAGCAATGAATCAATAAGGATTAACTCTCACTAAGAGCTTGTGATTAAAGTGGTTGCCTTTTGTGTTGTTTTTTTTCCAGTTTAACAAGTATTCACATGGTTTTTAAACGTTTCAAGTCTGCTTTGACCCAAAGTGTTCTTGTGTTAAGCCACAGTGAAAACACTTTTTATTTTTTATTTTGCAATGCTCTTTTCCTTTTCAGTGTAACCCATTAAGTCTGATTAAAACCAGAAAACTGTATAATGCTTTCTTGTCATGTATTTAATCAAATAACCAAAGTGAAGTATGCTTAATTATTCAAAGTTTAAAAAGTTTCTAAGGAAACCCAACAGATTGCATCAAGTCATTGACTTGCAGCATTCACTCATGGACAAGCACATTGTTACAGTCACTTGCGTCGTTGAATTTACATCTTATCCCTCATAGCGAGTATGCGTGTAGTGACAGTGTAGAGGAAAAACTCCCTTTTAACTGGAAGGAACCTCCAGCAGAACCTGGCTCAGTACGAGCAATCATCTGCTAATGTGAACAGGGGGTTGTGGCTCACGGTTTCTTTTATTTTTGAAAAACTAAAATTTGGGTTTCCTGAATGAATACTTGAAATATGTTACACTAGATTGTACTCAATCTTGATTAACAGTTTAATTAAATTATATAGTGGAAAAAGTTTTTGTAACTGTATTCCAGACATTTTACCACTGTACTCTAAATAGTCCTGATAGCTTATTAAAGTGTAGTTGAAGGCAAGTGGTATTTGATGTCAATAGTTAAGTTTTTCTTCAATTGTTCTGAACATTTATGTCAGTCAGCAGAATCAGCTCCTCAGGAGGACAGGATAGAGGGTATGTATTGTGGTATTTTGGAGTTTAGATTTTGTTTTAATCACCATCGTTTGAGGAAGTTAGTTAGCAGTTAGTAAGTATATCATTGTCATGATAAATATGAGAATTCTGGCTACTTGTATGTCAAATGGTTGCTTCGGATCTGCTCAAATTGTCCACAAAACAGTTTGGGATGAAAACTACCTGAAACGAGAACCAGTGTTGAGAAATATATGGAAATAAAATGGTTCCGAATAAATACATCAGAACAACTAATTTGAAGCACCTTTTGGAAAATTAAAGAATGTGATATTTGAAACAGTAACTCCATTATCCTGTAGAAATCAAAAATTCGGGGAAAGCTAAAGTAACATTTTCTAAAAATTCCCACACCACTTGAACGCCACGTTTGCACGGCTTTGGAGTCTGGACATCAGCATCACATAATCAAAAAGTAGTCCGGCGCACATTCGGTCTGATGACAACCTAATGCTCAAAATCAGCGCTATTTTTAATGGCAAAATGTCCTTGTAAAATGTTGAGGTAATTAATTTAGCATCGCTCAGTGTTTTCATCAAGTATTTACACGGTTTTTGTTTTTCTTTTTCTTGAAAGTTAGATATCTCATTTATGGCACAGCAGTTGGAGGATTTATGATTTTATTTGCGGCAGAGTCTTAGTGAAAGAATGGCGAGGATTAGCGCGGTTCATCTAATTACAAGTCTGATCCTTGTTCAACAGATTCAAACACGTTTTAAAGAATTGCCATTTGGTAAGTCTCAGCTTACATATTCAATAACACTTAACTCTTTTCTGGGTGATATTGTTTATCATACAGTATGTTCACAAATAAAAAAATATATGCTGTCTGCTTTAAAACACGTGGCACTGTCAAAAATCATATTACGGCTTAAACTTTTTTAATGAATTTGAACTTTCAGAGATAAAACATTTAGTAATATATTTACTGTGTATTTACGGTCAAAATAATCAGATAATCAAACAATGAGCGCTGCCTTGTATTAAAAGACGTTGCTTTCTTTCCACCTCTGCGTAAAGTATTTCTATTATATTATTATAATTTGCTGTTTTCTCATGGTATTGAACAATAATGGCACTTCGTTCTACCTGTGGGACTGTTTGCTTCTTTGTTAGGAAACTGTCTATTTATGACTGCAGTGATGACACTGTCAACACAGTTGTGATCTAAAGCTAAGTCTCAAATCTTCAGATAATATGAAGTTCTATCCGCAACGTTTTTTATAGCTTAATAATAACAATTCTTGGCACCATAATAAACTTTTTGGATTTTGGTCCCATTATTTGACATCTGCCAGTGGTTGATATCAGGTTCTTTAGGATTTTTAAAAATTTCAAAAATGATTTGTTATGTCAATTATATTTAGCTATATTGTTCTTAAAATTCTGAATTATGTTTCTGTGAATAGCAGGGATATTTTCAAATATTTTTACTGAAATATTTGGTGTGTTTACTGATATATTAGTTATCAATTTTAATCCTAATAAATGTCCCACAGAAATGCACAGTTGGTGAGGATCTTATTTTCTATTTGTTGAAATGGAAAATAAATGTACAGTGTTAGGTACCGAAATTTAATTAACTGGAAAAACACTAAGGAAAATAAATCAAACTTGAGTGAACTTTAATAATCTGTTTACGTAAGTTGTGCTAATGTCTCCTACCTTTTTTTGAGGCAACTCAAAAAAAAAGGTAGGAGATATTAGCAAATTCTCATTATGCTTTTCCTCCAGTTGTTAGGTTCTGGGGTTTTTGGTCGGTTTTTTGTGGGTTCTTTTTTCGCCTGCTGCTTCACTGTTCTACCCACTAGAGGGCGCCAGTGGCCATCGCCATGGTGAGGCGTGTCCCACGCTGCAGCGCACCTGTGTTGTATCAGCTCATCATCTCCGGGATTCTTAAGGAGCAGACTGCCAGCACTTCATCGCCTATATAGGGCATGAATGGAATCTTAAAGGTATATTAGGAAATGAAGGAAACATAACAGATATTCACAAATTAAGGAAAGCATTGTTTATTTATCTTAAGAATACAAAATTAAAAAATAGAATTTAATAGATGTGAAGTAATGCTGCTACACACTCATGTACAGTAGGTGGCGGTATGCACCTTAAAGTTGCTTGTGATCCGCCATAATAGAAAAGAAGAAGAAGAACACTTCATCGCCTGAGTGTTATGCCAGTAATGGTACCCAGAGCCCTCTAGAGCTATTTCTTTGTGCTTTCCTTAGATTTACTCGCAGTAATCCTTCGCTGTTTTCCTGTGTACAGGTGTTTCCTCGTGAGTTCCCGAGAAGATTCCATTTTGGTTTCTTGGATTCCCTTTTTCGTGACGCCGTGGATTATACCCACTGGTCGCCCGAGCCCCACCGTCATCTCCTCCGTCTGATCCCTAGCAGACTCCAAAATCTTCAGCTGGCTGTCGGACCGCTCCTCCGATTAAACTAAACTAAACTAAATGTTTGAAATTAAGGTTTAAACTTTAAGGTTTAAACTTTAAGGTTTAAACTTGCGCCAGCTGCAAGATTGTCTGGTAAGACTTCAGCTACCTGTTTTTTTTTTGTTTGTTTGTTTTTTTAAGAGTTTTGGATGACATAAATGTATGAATCTAATGAAAATATATATGTATTTTTCACTCAGTTTAAAGCCATGGCATCATACAAAGTAAGGCAAAGTATATTGTCTATTTTCACAATATATTTGCCAGCAGCACAGCATCATATTCATTTTTCTATATTTGTGTTCCAGCTTGTTTCAGTGACTCCAAAACTAATTCAGGCCAATCACACGTCTGGGTTTGGCCAACTTGAAAGAGTTAACTTCACTATGATACCGACCTCCATGATCCTGGGCTGCCATGTACAAGTAAGAGATACAACAATGTTTGGCAAATGTTTCCATACACATAATTTTTTCACATTTTGTTAACCTAAAATCTTAAGTATGTTGTAATGAAGTTTTATTTGATAAATACAGAGTAGGGCATAACTGTGAAGTGGAGGAAGACAGACACATGTTGTGTAAATATTTTTAGCTTAGTATGACCTGTTTATCATAGATACTCAAAATTTCTGTCTCTAGGTTTAAGCAGCTGGTGGAGACATACTCCCAAAACTTGCAACTGTAATAGCTACAAAGGGTGCTTATGCAGAGTAATAAATCAAGAGGAATCTATACTAATCCATTAATCACTGATCAGCATTTTATTTGAAAATACCTTAAATTTTAAACATAATTTTTCTTTTCTTCTATTTCATGAGCATGAAATACTTTCTTTTGGTCTATCACCCAAAAATCCCAAGAAAATACAATGACATTTGTGATTGCAATATGACTGAATGTGGAAACATTTACAGGGTGTGAATATTTTTGCAGGCATTGCATATTCTATACAAGTTATATACATTTTTTTTCCCTTAGCCCTGCATCAAACTGAAATAATCCTCTTTCCTGATCTGCAACTAGGGAACATCTGTGTCAGCAAATTGGTTCAGCCTGTTTAACGGCACCAACTACTGTAACCTTCGCAATGTAATCAAAGGTAAGAAGTTATTTCACTTGACAGTGGAAGAATTTCCAGATCCACTTCTAAGTGTTCTAGAGTTTTAATTTTGGTCTTTTCTCTCTGAGTAGGAAGTGCACTGGACAAAGCTCCCGGCTTCTTGGAGTTCACTAATGAATGGCTCTGCCTTAGCTGCGGATTATCAGCCTGCTGATTGTTCCTGAATTTCAGTTTCATCATACAATACAGTGAATTGGTTAAATAAAAGCCCTGTTTGTAAAGATCATGTGTTTTCCTTCAGCGCTGCAGCATCTTTGCTGTGACCAAATATGCATGATTCCAGGACTATAGCTGGAAAATCGTTTTGCTTGTGGAAAGCGTAAACATCCTGTCACAATCTAAGCTACAGTTTTGATTTTGACTTAAGACATGTGCTACACATTTTTCATGAGCTAGAAACTTGGATATAAAAGCTTAAAACTGATCTGATGGTATGATCAAATTCAACCAAATTAATTAATGAATGATTAATTAATATATTTGCTGAGAATAGGTGCTGAATAAATAAATGGAATTTTTGATTATTTTCATCTGGTTTTCTATATTTGGAACAATATATATATCCATGGCTTTTTGTTGTAATGCACACCAGATGATTCCCTCAATTTCCACCGTCACCCATCTGTACAATGGGTCCTCATTCAGTAATCACCCTCTTGATATTCATGCCAATCATCATTTTTGATTTATTGTCAGGTCTTTCTGATTCCATTTGGATTCAGTTCTTATGTCTTGCTATTGTTCAGCTTCATTTACTTTGTTTACAATGAATTTTTTTTTTTTGCACCTTCATAAACAATTTCTGAGATGTTGTTTTTTTATATAAGACCAACCTTTTAATATACAAGGTTAGAATATATAAGAACAGACTTGTTCTTTATGTAACTCATAATTTTATCTTACATTTTCTTGTAAACTGCTTAAAGAATTAAAGCTACATCTCATCTTTTGCTGAAGATTTTCAGAATATATATTTCTAAAAAATGTTGGTCAAGAATGAGGCTGTTTTTAGTTTTCAAATATTTCAACTCTTTAGCCAGCTGGGTAAGTCAGAAAACAAGGAATAGGAGTGGAAAACGCAGCTTGATTTTGAGCACGTGATGTAAAACAAAAGAAAAATCACAGGATGGAGACAGAGGCCCATGCTGCGTTTATGACAACATTGGCATGATGCCACTGCAAGATGACACAATAAGTGGCCTATTATGGAGCTGTTCTCTCATCAGAAGCTCTGAGGCACAAAGTCATTTTGCAAGGTCACACACAAAGTTTCTCTCAAAATGTGTCAGAAGCATTCAGTATATAAAATGTCCTCATTGAAGAGGTACCACATCTAAATCTTATTTCTGACACATACCAGCTTAAAAATGCAGCAAAAATGAACAAATGACACTCCGTTGCTTTTTCTGCAGAGTCGTGTCCTGGTTGTCCTGGACACCAGCATTTTAAGAAGGGAACCAATCCACAGTTGGCATCTGGCGCCCTCTGCAGACAGATTAAATGCAGCGTTCAATAAGAGGAAAATCTTACAATCTCCATAGAGTGTTGGCAATTAGTATTTCCCCCCACTTTTTGTCTGGCTCTGGTCCTCAAACAAATCAGGCAAATAAAAAGAAAAAAGCCAGAAGAAATGTAAATTGTATGCCGTTTCCTTGGTGGGAACAGCTGCCATCAAGTGTAATGACTAGAGATGAGTCTTTTTACATCATAGAGGCTAAATGTTAGGCCCGCTCTGATGAGCAGAATTGTTTTAATTCAGCAAGATGAGCACGGACTGCCTGTTTAAAGCAATGCTCTTCTTCTTTCTATGAAACTGAGCACACAAACATTTTAGCTAAAATTCTCCCTTAGGATTTTCTGGCAGTCAGCAGAATTCATGGTTCCATTAGTTACATCATGTTGTCCAGATCCTGAAGCAGCAAAGTAGCTCAGACAATCACACTACCACCATCATGTTTTACTGTCAGCTGTGGCATAAGTTTTCTGAACACCATGGGCGTAGGTTTGGGTATGGACGGTCGTGACATGTCACGACCAATATTCAAGGGATATAAAATAGTCCCGACCAATTTTTGCCATATTAATTAAAAAAAAAAGTATTTTTTAACAAAAACAAAATAAATAAACGAAAATCTACTCTGATTAGTTTAATATTTCAATATATTACGCAGTGGTAGCATTCATTTTAAAATCCGCTGTTATGAACTATGACGACCCATGCCGCTGTTGGCTCAAAGAACGTGGATCTACGTTCTTTGATTAGCTGCAACAGGCGGCGGCCAGCAGGCCACACGCGGAACGGAAGCTTGGTCCATGGTGCTGAAAGTGAACGCGTCTCCTTCTGAGTTTGACATTTATTATGAGTCTCCGAGACCATGTTGCCACCAAAAAAGAAAAGGACGACAGACATTAGAAGTTATTTCGCTACCTCGGCTGTAAGTACAGTGAGTGGACCCATAAGTTAGATATCTATCACGCAACGCATTTGTTGTAAAGTTAGGTGTTTAGTAAGGTCAGCACTGAATGTGAGGTAGAATAGGTCTGTTAATTATGTAATACTTTTTCACATAGGATGCTCAGACAGCAGAGCAAGGGGCAGGTTGGTGGTCAGTAAGTTGTAAGGTCCCACCAAAACTTAGACCAAACCTACGCCCTTGCTGAAATATTATTTTTTGAATATTATTCAGAAATATTATTTTTACAAAATTCATGACTTTTTAAGACGTATGAAACAGATCTTTGTGTTCTTTTGATCAGCAGTGGCTTTGGCATTTTCCATTTTTCAGTCTTTTTATTGTTAAAATAATGACACTTAACTGAGGCTAACACTGTTAGCTTAACATTGCTTTAAGTGATATTCTGACTGTTTTAATGACCTCTTACATGAGTCACTCATACACTCAGCAACTGTGGACAACGTCTCTCATTTGGCATGGAATGGAGAATCCAAGTTCAGAGAACTGGCAGATGAAAGATTTTGATGAACAGGCAAGAATAAAAAAGAAATTTACAACAATGTAGCATGGAGGACATTCAGGAAACCACTGGACCACAGCAACACTGGATGCCAAAGAAGGACAGGAAAACCAGCAGATTGCAATGGATGGAACCAGTGAAAAATAATGAAACCAGGGAGCTTAACTATACTAGGGAGGAAGTGGAAATGACACACAGAGAGACAGGTGAATGGATGCAGCTGGAGAAGGAGCAGGTGGAGCCTTATGAGGAAATCATTATCAGCTGGGACTGGGAGCAGAATGGTAGGCTGAAGCGAAGTGAAACATGAACAAAGAGAATGAAAGAGGAAAGGAAAACTGAACAATAAACAAACATAATCTAACATCTAATCTAACAAAACAAATCCAAAACACAAGCAATGAAAACTGAACCAACACAAGGAATATCTCCATTGTTTCCAGTGTTGCTAATCCAATGTACTTAATTGCATTTTCACACTTCCTCATTTTCTATAACTGATTCATTTCTCTTAATTTTATTCAGTTAGTGTACAAATAATTACTTGTTTTGACTGTTTGCTTAGGTAGTATAACCATTTTGATCATTTCATTGTGTCTGTCGAGGTTAAATGTCTGTTTATGCTTCTACAATTGACTATGAAAAGTGCTCTGCAGCTAACTTTTGTTCTTAAATTTCTGTCAATTGGGGCATAGTGTGTTGCTTTTTGAGGTCTTTTACTTTACTTCATTTGTGTAATGATGCAGATTCTATTAAGTGATTTCTTGATTCTACAAGTTTGGCAGTAACATTTTGATAACGAAGCCATCATGTCGGCACTACATTTTCTATTTAATCAAGTTATATTTGCCTGATACTAAAATTAGCTTGATGATGTGAAACATACATTTTATTCACATTTTGTTAATACCCAAATTGTAATTATTTCTGCAAGTTCAAATGAGAAGAATGACATTTAAAGTCAGCAAATTATTGCGGTTTCCTGTTTATGCTCCCTCCCTCATTTTCAAGCCAGTTAGGCTGTGGAGGCTTCTGGCACTTTGAATTAATGAGCCAGTTTGTTGCTAGAAATAACAGCGGGATAATGGATGTTAAGAGCTGTGAAGTGTGATCTATTCCACATCGACCAAAGGGGCAAGTGGGATTGTGCGTGGTTGTCCATCTTGTGTGTCTCAGCATCGGCTCTCTAACTAAATCTGCCCAGGGTTCACTTGCCTCTTTCCCTGTGACAGCTGGGGAATAACCCACCCACCACCACCAACAACCTGAACAAACTAAAACAGGGACGACGAATGAATGAAGAAAGTTTCACAGTTAAACCACTAAATCATTTTTAAGCCTTTTAATCACACCCACACATTTGACAAGCAAAAAACATCTCCGCTACACCCACCAGCGTCCTCTTAATTTCTTGATTAATGGGAGGGTCCAAAATTTAACAAACAAAACCAGACTTACATCCCAGACTAGTCTGATAAACCAGACTAGTGGAGCTTCACAAATATTTTTATATTTATATTTTCATGTTTTTGGATTTTTCTATGAAATTAGCCAAGGAAACAGTTCAGAGGTGAAGCTGAAAAGTACACATGTACTTCCATAGCTATAACATCATCATCAGGACTTTCCCAAATAACCTGGGAAATTAATTTTAGCTGATATCAGCTTCTACCAATCTGGAAATGTTTGATAGAGTTCAAACACTTTAAAGCACTCATTTGTGCACATACAAACCACAAGAGCCACAAGTCATATTCCGGATCAAATCAATTTCAAGCAGACAAAGTTTTTATCTTCTACTTGTTCACAGCTCAACTGGATTAGTCATGGTTCAGACCAACAATGTGAAAACAAAGAGTCACATGCATCACATAACCACAGCAGTTTAAATTCTTCTGGCATCATGACAAAAAAAAAACAAAAAACTAATACAAACTGTTACGGTTAGGGGTCAGAAGAGAAATGTTACACTGTCTTTTTTATACAACAATGTATTTTTTTTCTTACTGATATAGCGTATAGTTGCAACAGATTTATGGGAAGCATTTTCTTAGGGACACTCAGTATATTTCAGTGCTAATTATTTCAACTTCATTTATCAGGAACTCATAAAGTTCTTGAAAGAGGATGACCTGCAAAAAAAAAATATATATATATATCTTAGAAAAACTTTTGAATTTTTAAAACCAGGAAGAGTTACATAGTGATGAAGGAATCAGCCTGACGTCTTGGTACACAAACAATTTGCCCAAAGGTTATGGTTGATTTATTCAAAAGTCTGTTTTGCTATTGAAGACTTTTACATAATCCTATAGCTTTGTGCGCACTGATTGAGACTTCCATTAATATGGTTGTGAATCTATTAATAGATAGATTCACGACATGATAAATGCTGTAGGTAAATATTAAGATTATGTTACAAACCATACCTCTGTCATAATTATTGTGAACATCAAATCAGAAATTTACAAAATAAAGATGGAGAATTTATTTTTCATGTTAGAGTTCACATGGATGAAGTGTGGATGTTGGATTCACTCCTCCCATTCCGCTAGGGGGCTCTGTAGTGGTTTTGCATTGGTAGTGGAGGGGAGGTGAAACAAGAGAAGAAACTTGCGGCAAGCCAGTAATACCAAGTACACCGAGACTGCCGTTAGCTGAAGCTACAATAAAAATCATATTCTACTGGCGTTCATGAGTGTTGCCCAACGTGGTGAGTTATTAATGCTGTAAGCTGTGGGGAGATTAGCTTTTTGTTATGTGTTCTAAGCGGGAGCTTGCTGAATTTGCTAGCGCTAATTAGCCCAATGTTAGCTGTGTTTGCTGCGCTGATAGTTGAATGCCGATGTTTATTATATGACAAAGTGTTCTAAGAATAAACTGCCTTATAACAGGTTAGTAAAGCCTAGCTAATAAATCTATGTTTAAGTTTGTGTTGATTGAATTCTGCAATACTACGTATTGATGTTTTGTTTTTTCTTACTTTATTTACAGTTTAACCGGACCGTGTAAAAGCACTCGGCAATAAAAATAAACAACAACAACGACTATCTTATGTTCTTTGTAACAATGGAAAATTGTTCTGTGACTTGTGTCACCTCACAAGAGGCTAAAACCTGAACTTTACTTCAATGTGACACAGTGTTATTATACTTTAATATGGTCATGTTCTAGCCAAGGCCCATGGGTGCAGACTTCTTTAATCGTCCTACTTTCCACAAGATGCTCTGCTTACAGTTGGCAGGTCTGAATATCTTAATATAGCTGTAGAAAAAACTGAATTTCACAAGTGACTTTATTCACAGTTCCTCCATATGCCATTCAGGTCTGATTTGTGTAATTGCTTCTGTCATTGAGAAAGTAAACACAAATGCCGCTCTTTCCAGATTTTTATTTGGAAATCATTCCTGCAAAAGTTGTCTTTCATATCACAATCATGCACAAAAACACCACTTTGTGTTGATTTGCAACATATATCACCATAAAATGCATTAATGCTTGTGGATGTAAGGTAAAAACAAAATAGTTTTGCAGAAGAAAATTATTTAATGTAACATGTCTGTTGGCTATGTTGATGAATTCAAAGAATTAATTGCTACATTTAATGAAACTCCACTAATATCAGTAAGAAAAGAAAACTGCTTTGTGGGGATCAGTTTATGGAAATTATTTTTAGAGAATATTTAGACACATGAAACCTAAAGAAAAGGTGAAATGAGGGACACTGACATCTTAGAAGTTACAATTCTTTGTTGCATGTTACTGATTCCACTGAAGGGCACAAGCCTTTGTTGCAGATCTCCATGTAGCCTGGGACCTGGCTCAGACCACTTCCTGTTGTGTAGAGATAAAGTTAGAGAGTGGAGATATATATATATACAATTTGCATACCATTAACAAGATTGTGGAGGAGGCAGTAAGGATTTGTCACTGCAGGAGACAAAGTGGTTGCGAGGCCCTGTGCAGAGTTAATAAGCGACTCTATTACAGACAAATTTGGGCACCATAAAATGGCATGGTGCATGAATTGATTGCACAATCAAGACATAATACACATGTTTAAAAAAAATTATACAAAATCAAAGAACAGAAACCTACCTTCATTGAGCAGAAGGAAGGAGCTGCAGGTGGATTGAATGTAAAGTTGATGTTTGATGTTTTCTGGCTGCTCAGGTAAGTATGCTTGATCTCAAGATAAAAAGGCATCTCCTTTACAATCTGGAAGAAGAAAAATCATATGAGAGAAATAAATAAATTTTGTTACACATCATAATATTTCAAAATCTCCTAATAGGATGCTGTAATCACCTCATAGGCACACTGCTCTTCACTGTCAAAGCACTTGTAAGTGCTTAAAGCCTTCACCTGTTCCACCATGGCGCTTTCAGGTTTGGGGCAGAGCACCTTAAAAATCCTTTGGGAAAGGGAAAACCAATTCACCCTTATTTGATCTGTGCAAATACCAGGCAGAATATGCCATTTTTTACAGTACTTACCACACTGCTTTGCATGCTGATGGATCTGCAGCAGAAGAAAGCAGAATATGAAGGAGCAGAATGTGAGAAAATGCTCCAAGTAAAACTCTAAAACTCATTGCAGTGGTGCTCAATGGAGCTTGGTGAAGCGATCAGCCTCTTCTGAGCCTAAAAGCCTGAAGAAATACCTCGTTCAGGTCTTTAGGCTCCTCCCAACCTTGGGCACATCACAAGATTGCTTCAAACAAGCACAGAAATTTCACCGGAGAGTAGAATAAGGTCATATTATATCAAACAAATTGTACCAATTCAGAAACTGAGATAAATCAGTTCTGAAAGTAGGAGGCATCTAACAAATGCTGTCACATTTTGTGCGTTTTGCTTGATTAAGCTTTCTTTTGAAGTCATGAGATTCAATGAGACATGAAAGGCTTTCGATGACTCAGTGAGCTGACCACATGTAGAGACGTTATTTATGAGAGAACATGCTATGTGAGGGCAAATTGTTTGATGGAACCACAAAAAAAATCAAATCATAGTATTAAATTTACAGTTCATTTACTGTATTAAGAATACTTTTTTCTTATGTTCAGTTTATAGAAATGTACTTAACTTGAATACGTTTTTGTTGAAAAGGTTGTTGTCAATAAAGACTATCAAAATGTGACCATACAATAGTTATTTTAATTATATATAACATAATTAAAATTATGCTATATGTATAGTATACTTTTATACTATACATAAAAGTATAAAATATACATACTTATATATATATGTATAAGTAATGAGAAAATCATGAGAATAAACTTCTTTGTTAACCGACGATAAGTCCAATTTCCTAACCCAGTTAGAAGAATGATGTATTCTGAAAAAAGAATGTTGGACATTTTTCTTAGGTATAATTTGATTCTTTAAGGAACTGATCCATTTGTGTTATACAGACATAAATATTATTGATTTAAAATGGCTCACAGATATAGAGGCAAAGGGAAATCAGGTGGTGTTGACCAATCAGATAGTGTTAGATTGGATGGTTGGAAATTATAACCCCACTTTTGTTTAGTCACTCAATATACCAAATCATCTTTGACAGACTCAAGTCTGAACTTTGACTAGGACACCCAAAATTTTCTTTTGAGGTATTCAGAGATGCATTTACTTTGTGGGCTTTGGATAAACATCCTCCTGCAGAACCCAAATGTACTCAGCTGAAAGTTAAACATTTTCTATTATGATTTTCTTCAAGAGAACAGAATTTATGATTCCATCAATTACGGAAAGCTCTCTAGGTTTTGAAGCTGCAAAGCATACCTATATTATCATACCACCACCATGTCAGTTTGTTATATTCTCATTTATGTGGTTTCTGGTAATCTTCCCAAATTTAACTGGAAACAAACCTTCCAAAAAGTCATCGTTTTGTCAAATTGGAGACAGAAGTAAGACTTTGTATGCTTTGCATTTTTTTCTTGAATTTGTTTTTGGATACATCTTTTCTCTTAATAAATTAAAAATATAATTTAAACAGCTTCTTTGTATTTACGCAGTGTAGTTTTGTCTAATATAGAAAGGAATAAAAATAATGCTAAAACTGTTAAGTGTGACAAAGAAAAATAGAAGAAACTGAAGAACTGAGAGAAGTACAGTTTTAGTAATTAAAAATCAGATCTAATATTTCTTTTATACTACACATAAATTATATGCATAATTTTTACTAGATTTTTTTTCTTCCAAAAGGGGAACAAAATCAATGAAACATTTTATGACAAAATTAAAAATATCTTTAAGAACTGATTTGTTCATCAAGATTGACTTTGTTGTTTAATTGAAGAAAATCAGCAGAATTCAACACTTGGTCAGACAATAACCACAAGACTTCAGTCACACAAATCAATTTCAAGCTCCATTGCTGCGCCTCATGACAAGCCTGATGTATAAATTGGCTTGCAGCCCTCTTACTCATTCATAATTTATTGAGCGAGAAAGCAAGTTGTACAAATACTTTCCCTCTTCTGAAGAAAGACACCATGAAGACTGCGCTGCTGGCCTCTGCTCTCCTTTTAGGCCTGTTCGGTTGCTTGGTCGCTGTTCCTCTGGATCCTTTCCCCTTTCCTGTTCCCTACCATGCTTTCTGCAGAGCATTATGGTGAGTACATTTCTTTCCCCCCTCTATCTTGCTTGACTAAATCTGAATTTTGATTTCATCGTATGTGCTAAAAAAAACCCCAAAAAACCCTCTTTTTCCTAGGCTCTTTGCAACACCTTGTGCAGAAATCAGCACCACAATTGCACAGCAAATCCAAGCCTTCAGCCCTGAGTATATGGTAACAGAGCACAAGTTTTTTATTCTTCTTAAATAAATGAAAGGATCTGGTGTAATGTTCTGGGCTGCCTTGTTTTACAGCTCTCTTTGGCAACTCCTTTGAAAATCAAAGCAAACCACACTTCCCCTGATGGCATCACTGCTCAGAACATCACCTTCTCCTTCAGTCCCACCATCTTAACTGGAGGCTGCCGTGTTTCTGTGAGTAAAAGATTTGTGTTGGAGATGATTTATAGAAATGTTTGACATTTGTTTTGCAGTTCTTTTTTTATCTAAAAGAAGAACATCGGAATCTAATGATACATATATCTTAAATCAGCAAGCGCAGAAACTCTTAAAACAGTTGTTCATTACCATTATTTTTAATTGACTACCTAATCTGCTCTGTAGGCTCAGTCCATCTCTCTTGGATTCACCAGTCTTCTTGATGATGGTCTTAATTACTGCAATTTGTACAAGCTGCTGTCAGGTAAGCAAACATACTGGAAGAAACCCTTATTCTGGACAGCATTACTTCAAAACATGTTCTTGTTATAACAGAGCTGCTTGTTTCCTCAATGTTCTACTTCTAGCGAGCGGACTCACCTCAGCTCCAGGCTTCATGGAGATGACAAACGAATGGGCCTGTCTGGGATACGGGATGGCCAAATGCAAAGCTTAAAGAAAGGCTTTAGAATACCAGTCACATAAAAAAATTCATTCAAATCGCCTTTTGAACCATAAAGAATAAAATTGATCTTTCTTTTACGTGGTGGAATTTACTTCTATGTGTATACTTAAAAAATAAATAATAAAAGCTAGAATTTAAATCTGCCCCTGTCTTTTTGCTGTCTTTTTATTCTTCACACTGTTGTATTTATATTATCAGGTAGGATCTCGGACATATGCTCAGAAATAAAATAAAAGGACATTAAATTTGTGTTGTTAAAAATTATTCTCAAATAATTTTTTTTAGTATCTATACCAGTTTAATGATTCCTGTCTAGAGCAGTCACTGAGAGAGAGAGAGGGCTGTAGAACTTAGACAGGTTGTCAGTCCTTCACAGGACAAAACAGAGACCAGATCAGGGTAGTAATTAATTACAGTTACTTGGGTGATTTTAAAATAAGTATTTCTCAAAGTAGTTTTAGTCTATAAATTACCTGAGTAATATTATTTTGAAGAAGGATACTCTTATTTGAGTAAAATATTTGTCAACTTAACACACCGCTGACAGAGGCCTGAGGTAGGCATCCGTGCATACATAAACTCATTCCTAGGGGCAATTAGAGTAACCAATTGACATGTTTTAGGCTGTGGGAGGAAACCACAATACTAGCAGTGACCCCATGCATACACAGATAATATGCAAACTTCATGCAGAAAGATTCCAGGCCAGAATTTGACCCTTCCTGTACAAAAAGGGTCAAATTCTGTAATATACTGTACTATACAGTGAATCTCAAAAAAGCCCCACTAGTCATGTTTTAAACATATAATGTTATAAATCTGTGCTGCCGAATCTATGTTGTTTGTTTTATAGTTTCAGTTCAATCTCTGAAGCCTCATGTCTCGTTTGATATAATTTCCCTTCAGATTTTATGTTCAGGCTACAGAATGCATAAAGACACCACTGTGTTAAACTAATAGCGTCATTCTTACGCCATGTTGTTGTTAATGCAGACAAGATAGTCACGTCCTGAATCATCAGACAGCCACAAGTTAGCCATCACATTGAACTTTATTGCTCCAATATACATTTTACATGATCAAAAACAAATGCAGAATAATATGTCTGTCCTGGTCATGCGTTAGAAAATTTCTAATTGTTTACTTTGGCTTTAAACAAGTAAAAAAGAAAACAATGTTATTGCCAAAATCAATTATTAAACTCAAACAATAAAGATGAAAGCATATAAGTACACAAAATGCAAAACAAACCCAAAACATATTTCTGCTGAATTATAATCAAGAAATAATTTGTTCTAGAGCTAAGAATCATTTCTCTGAATTCTTTCAAACAATTCTTCTATTGACTTTTCTGCCCAACTCCTGAAATATATTTATGTAGTCTAAGCCATTGTAACACATAAAATAATAACCATGCAATTATCCTCCAGGCTGTAGAACAGTCAGCAGGCTGTGGGTGCTGCAAATGCAACAATTTTCTTTAGTAATGGAAAACAATCTCAAATCCACATGCATAATTGTTTGAGAACACAACAGTCTTGTGGTGAGCATGACTGTAGTGCAGGATTTTGTTGTCATTCTTTGGAAAATAAAAAGAATACAAGAAAATAATCTTGTAGATTTTTCAGACAAAGACAACAGTATTTTCATCAAGTAAATATTTATTCACACTTTTTAATCATTAATCTTAGTTCATATGGAGAGATTTGAGTTTTAACAATGACAGCTTTTTCATGGTCGCTCCAACAAATGTGCATTTAGTCATGCACAGGACAAGACAATCCTCCAGCAAAACAAAGCTTTTGCGAAAGAATAAACATGTTTTCTTCTTTTTGCTTCATTGTTTTTAATAGGACACAATCACACATTTTTTTTGTTTTCCTTCTCATTTGCAGACAGAAGCGCCAAAGCCAAGACAGAGCCACTCATTGGTGAATTCAACGAAGCCTGGGGTTTTGTTGAGTCCACTTCCTGAACAAAGAAAAGACAAAACAAGTAAAAATGACGGGTGAGCAAATGTTGAAAAATTTTGTGACTGGAATGATTCTTTAACTGAAAATTTGTCATGATGATTATTATTTATCCAAGTGCAAAACCCAACCTTTTATAATTGTGTTGAGGTTGCAGTAATTTGTTCCATTATCAAATGGGCTGAACCAAAATGGAGACACTGAGGAACCCTGAACAGATATGAACCCATACATGAAGGAAAAACATTTAGCTTAGACTTTTTTTGCTCTTGTTTTAACAAGAGTTTAAAAGTATACAATCGAGTTAAAAATGGCCTGAACTCAAGAGACATTTGCCTCACCTGTACATGACAGCCCATGCTCAGGGTTGTAGAGCCTATCGTGAAATTAAGGTTTGCAATTTCACCATCTTTGGCAGTGTGATTGGCTAGAATTTGATCTGGTGTTACCGGGCCAAGCTGGGGTAGAAGACAGAAATGTTTTTAGCCTCTATGAATCCGTACAACTCTGAAAGCAGTACTGTACATTTTTTTATACCTTGTATGACTTCTTGTCGTCTTTTATGCCAGTCACAATGGCCATGTTAACCTGATCACATGGAACCCCAAATAACCTGGATCAGATCACAGTTAGAAGATTGGCTCCATGCACAACACTTTGCTAAACACTATACACACAGACAAACACTCCCTTACCAGATAATTCTGCAGAAAGCGTTTGAAGATGGAGCTGGTCTTCCGCTTGTAATGATGATGCACATTCCTAAAAAGAGAAGGAATGACACAAAAACTGTCCTCACAGCCATGATGAGGGACTTTCTTCTGGCTCCGAAGGCAGGACTGACTAATTATTTCTTCCTTTGGGGTTTATATGGAGCATTGCCCTCAACTGCAGCACCTGACAGGCGCTTGAATTGTCATGTGGAGGCATGGAAATGCAATTTGGATGATGGTGAGCATGACCCAGGCAGCATGTTTGTCATCTTTCAAGGCTAATTAAGATATTTTAGTGAATCAAAAGGCTGGGAGGACAGCCATTATGACTTCTGTCTTAAAATAATCTGCGCTATCCCAACTGACCTAAGTGTGAAAGCTTAGACTAATGTCAAAGTGAGAAAAACATTAGCATATATTTTAAATTTGCATCCCTTTATATAGGGGTGTTAATATTTGGTCTAAACTGTAAGACAGAAAATAAAATTGTGTTATAATTGTATTGTTATATAACGTGTTGTTTCATACACTTAGTTACATTATATTTCTTTGACCTTTTAGTAGAAATATAAGAAAAAAACTTAAATTGACACACAGTTCAGTTGTAAGATAATTTAAAAATATTAAGCAGCCACATTTATTCCGGAGCTGTAGTGCAAATACATGTTTCTTTTATTTCATTTTTAGATTAAGAGGGAGATTGTTTTCCTTCATTCAGACAAATGGTTATGTTTTTCTGACAACCTTCGACATATACAAGGAAACTATCAAGATATATTTTGATGTGCAGGTCAGATTTTATGTGCTCTTCCTGGTTGTATACATGTACATGTCTTAAGAGTGATTTAAAACGTATTTGTAAGAAAATTGAGCATCTGTGTAAATAATCAGTTTTCCAGAAGATGAAAAATAAAAGTCACCAAAAAGTCACCATCCATCATAAGGACATTTGCTTTATTGCTTGGCTTGTTTTGCTTTGTGTCTGTCTCACTAACGTTACATGTATTAGAGGCATATTATGTCATCACAGAAGATATAAATGACTCCTCACACTGTGAATTTCTTTTCACAACACAGCTCTCCAGCTGCTGCCACCATGACTCTCAGATCTCTGTTGGTCTTTGCTTTATTCCTACAGTTTGTTTACCCGTCTCATCAGCTATAGATTCATCTAAATGCATAGCAATATGATAGGAAATGAAAATATTCACAATTGTTGAGATGTCTCTTTTTTTTGTACTGGTTATTACTTTCATTGTCTGTCTGTCTGTGTGTCCTTCTGTCTGTCTGTCTGTTCTAAGAAATGAGAGGAATCTTTCTTGCAGGACTTTTAGGCTGGCCTGCTCTGAACCTGTGAGTGATCTGGTGAACCAGCTGAAGGCTTGGAGCACAAAGAAGTGTGGAGACGGTCCGGAGAAGTGCATGTATAAGGTGATGAAATACTGAGCAAAAACTGAGCAATGCAATCCTTGCAGTGTGATATATATATATATATATATATATATATATATATATATATATAAGCAGATTTATTTATTGATATTAAACTATGGTATGTTTGTTCTTGTTTTTGTTCCTTAGATAATGAGCGTGTTCCCAGAAGAGCTTGAAGTAGAGCACACCTCCCCTAAGTCAGGCAAAATTACAGAAATTAACTTTGTTTTTGGCCCACTCGCTGCAAAATCCTTCTGCAAAATTAAAGTTGGTTTGCGATACCGCATTGCAAATTAAAATAAAAAAAAATTACAGGATGTTTATTTTAAAACATATATACGGTGTTCATCCACAGGCTATTTCTACCACAAAATCAAAGAACGGAACCGATCCCAATGACTATTGCCTCCTCTACAATCTAATTGATGGTAAACTATTTACTCATATTTACTTAGTAAATATTTCCGGCTTTATAAATAACTGATTTCATTTATTTTTGTTGTTGCTGTTTTTACGTAAAAAAGCAGGCAGGTTGACCCAGGCAGAAGGCTACAAAGAAATCTGCAATAAGGAGAAGCGTCCCTCGATGTCATCAGCAGACTGTGACAAAGATAAAGACTTTTATGTGTGAATGATTTCCCTAAAGGCTAATTTTTTTACTTGCTTATAAAATTTTGTGCCTCTATTGCATCAAGGTTCACAATCAGTTCACAATTAGTCTTTCTGTACTGTTTCGCTCTTCTTGTTGAAAAATTATTGTAGAGATTTAATTTTATGGTGATTACTGTTAATTTGTTTTTCCTTTTTCTTCATCTCAGTTTGTGCAAATAAACTATGCATTAAAGAATAGTTCAACATTTTTGAAACGGGGCTCGATCAGTCGAACTTCATTCGTAGAGAGTTTTCAAACAGATTAAATGAAAAGTTGAATAAGATTATTTTATAAGATTAAGGTAGGATAAAGTTCTAAACACAAATAGAAGTGAAAATATAAGATCCAAATATTTGATATTTGATCAAATCTAAAGTAAACACACAAAAGTTGTTTAGATCCAGTTTGAGAACGAAATGTCAAATTGAACTTAAATTTGAAGTTATCTGGAGACCTATGTGGCAGTAATTTTTTTTTTAACCTTATAGCAAGTTTTCTTTTCAATTCACCATGTGTGCACAAAACTCAGAGATGTTTCTCTGCTTTATAAATAAAATGCTTTGTTACATTTTAATTTACTCCACACTGTGGAGAGGGTTTGTTCAGCCCAACTAAAAACGAGTGTTGAACTTGAATGTTTGTGTGAGAGCCTCACATCCAGTCAGGTTTATTTTGCACCTCTTTTATTTACAACACAAATAATCTTCTTTATCCATGGAGTTGATCAAAAAAAGAAAGAAAATGTCCAAAACAGACAGCAAATAGCCTGGCTTGTACACTATATACATATAATGCAATAATGTTAACATCTTATACAGTTTGTCTGTGAGAATAAACTTCACATATCTGCATAAAGCATCTAGAGTGCAGAGATTGCTCCTTGTCTTTTCTTCTTTACCCTCTGTGGTGTACTGACTGCTGTCCGATCAGTCCCCTCTGCTTCCTTTAATGTCACTCCAAATTAGCCCTAATGCTTAGCAGCAAGTGTCAAGACAGACTTAAAAAAAAGAAAGAGCACTAAAGAGTCAGCCAAGATTGATACATCAAGACAGGAATTAGTCAGACTTCAAAATAAAGCAAGAAAACTGTGTCTAACCTCTAAGTGAGTTAGAGCTACAAGGAAATAAAAAGAATCGTAGACTATGGTATAACTTTATGGACAATTACTTAGAGTCTGTCGAACTAAAATAAAATGTTTTAAACTGAATTCTATTGTCAGCTTCTTGCCCTTAATGCAATGCAAGACTTGAGGAATGATAATGGCAAAGATATACAGTACAAAGTCTCCTTATTGGTCATGTGTAACTCACACGCTCATGAGCCCTCACCATTAGTAAACAAACTCACACGACATCAAGCACAACACCTAGTAAAGGCTTTGCCCCATCTCCAAGTTACACTGGTCAATGTGGGTAGATCTAAACTGTAGATCTAAACACTGTTTCTACTGGTTTCACGTATTGTTTATAGATTTAATGATGAAAACTGGAATAGCAATGAAGAGAACTTTCACAAAAGTCAAATCATGACTATTTCAAATCCTTTCAAACACCCAAGAGAAACCTACTAATACAGTGCTGTCATTTAACCCCTCAGATAAAGACAGGTAGAAGAGCAATTCAAGGTTGACAAATGTTATCTCAATTCAAATCTGCATGCATTAGCTTTTGCTGTATGTAAATTGTATCTGTTACAAATGATAAATGTCAAAGTCGTCAGCCACAGTTCACCCAGAGCTCCTCTAGATAACTGATATAGGAGAACATCTTCACTTTTTGATCTGCTTCAATACATCTTCACCTTAACATCAGTGAAAGATTACATCTTTCAGTGAAAGATTACATCTTTCACTGAATACTTTGCAGCTCAAGGCTGTTTTAATAGAACAAAAATCAATGAACACAAATATTGAAGAAATCACAAATCATTTACCAAAAACATCATACAACTGTAATAAATGGAGAACCTCAGGGCTTCAAACAAAAACAATAAAGCAAACAATTGGTTCCCTCAGTTTAAGAAATTCTCTCCAAGGATTTGCAATCAATGTCCTTACTGTAGTAAATCCTGTGCATGTTGAAAAGGAGATTTTGTAGAACGTGAATTCCTGTTACATCCATTTTGAATGGTGCAGATGTCTTGGAGTCGAGTGTTCTGCTGCATCAGGAAACGGTACATCACTACTTCACTACAGTGTTCCCTTTATATTGCACAAGACATCTTAATACATTTTTTAGTCCATTCCTGCTTCAAACACATGAATGAACACACATGTTTGCGAATCCAGTTTTTTTAAACCGAGGGAGCAAATTTCTAGCACTTCTATTTTTGCTTTGCCAAGTGGCTCTTTGCAACCTCCACAATACTTTTGGATTTGTGACATTCCAAAGACAATTCCAAAATAAGACATTAAACTAGCATTCATGAGTGTTATCATTTGCATCTGTACATATAATACGTAAAAAAATGGTTTAAAACCTCATTCCTGATCATTTTAACTCCATTTTACAACAGAGAGTTTATCTTTCTTTACAGCGATTAGTTTGACTGATTAAGTTAGCTGAAACAATATAAGATTTACATATACAGTAGAGTTGTATATACGTGTGTACAGAATATATGAAATGTCATGGGTCATAGTATATATTTAGAATTGCGTTCATCAGATTTAACTTCACTTGTTTTGACTTTCCAATACGCAATTGGTATCCAACAATATTTAAATAGTTCTAAACATTCATTAGTAATGTGTTAATTTGTTAATCTAACCAACCATATGTATTTGTTTGTATAATGTCTAATTGAGGTTACAGTGTAGAAAACAGAAGACATAGGCAATATTGGTTTAAAATTTTCCCTAACACAAAAATTCAGCAAACTGTAAGTTTAAAACAACAAATTATGTCCTGGTAAAGCTTGAAAAGGCTTTCTTCTCAAAAGCAGTTGAATTCAGCCAAAAAAAAAAAACGAATAAATGTTTCAAAGTTTTATAAGAAGATAGATATCGAACAAAGTTTAAGTGCTTCTGGTATTAAAAGAAGCAGATTTTTTTTCCCTTCTCTTGTTCCATCTTGCTCGTTATTTCCTCTGTTGAGCATGGGCCGGGATGAGACTCTGGCTGTATTGCACTCTGTAAAACACCACGTTTTCACCATAGTGACACATATACTTAAAACAAATATGGCAAATCTGATCCAATTTATTTTATTTTGAACAAAAAGCAAACTTGTTTCTACGGATGTGACAATAATATAAAACTCTATTACATTTATGACATTGTTTTCTGTATTTATGTCTATATCTTTACATCTATAAACAACTCTAGAGGAAAACGAGATCATTCCAAAATTTACATTGCTTAATTTTGAGTAAAATTGTTCAATGACAAAATAAAATGTATTATCTTGAATACATGTATTTGCATAAAAAATGGCAAATGAGATGGAATGGCTGCCTTACATAGAGATGCTAATTTAAAACTTTGCACTGGTCTCTTAAATGTTTTGCCGAGCTGCTTTTATCACATTGTTTTTATTTTAATACATAGAATTTAAAAAATATAAAATAAGCATCTCCTAAATTTAATCAAAGTTTTTATTAGACATACTTTTGTGCAAAAGATTATACCTTTTTTTTTCCATTCTGCCCTTTATAAAGTAGCACTGGAAGTGTAACAATACGAACAAACCAAATTTACGAACTGACTTTCCAGAGAAACAACGGAAACTGAGTTCCACAGATGCACAGAGATTTCTCATCGACGTTTTACTCCACTAAGTGAGATGGCGAGCAGGTGCAAGGGCAGGAGCGCAGAGAACATGTGCAGTGTTTATTTGTTCTGCAGACCTCCCATGATGTCATCTTACTTGTCTTAAGTTATGTTGCCATCAACGCCAATGTAAAAATGGCACAAATTTAACACCACAGATGGACACTAGGCGGTGGGACTTCCGTTCTATTGTTGAGCAGTTAAATATACGACAGAAAATACTAAATTATTTTTAGTGTTTAATTAAAAACTAACTTTATACTTGACCATTTTGTCCAATGGGGTAAAAAGGTTTAGATACCAGTAATCTAAGTAGAATACTGGACATGTTTCAGTTGAAGCAAGTGGCTTAAAAAGACAAGATAGGCTCTACAGGTGATTGCTTGCCATGCATGTTGCTCCAAGTTTGCCATTTGGATTTTCAGAATAGCATCAAACTGATAATAGTGAAGAGTGGCACTATTTTAGTTTCCATGCCCTGGGTGCCAATGTTTGTTTTTTTGCAACTAGAAATATTTCAGAGCAGCCAAATTAATATATTTTCTAAGTGAGAAAATAATGTAGACTAAGTTAAAAAGTGAGTCTGGTCACTCGGGCATATTCTCAGGCGTCTCATTAAAAGGACTTTTAAAGGTAGAACTTGTTTGATGGAAAGTTTTAGGAGATTAAAACCTCAGTACACTTTGGAACCGGCCCATGCCTTCTTCTGACACATAAGCACCTGGCACACTTAAAAGGTTGCTAAACTTGTTTAAAGTATTTGAATCAACATAGATAATGATAAATTATAGCAGAGCTCAGTACTTACATAACAAGGGTGATTATTCATTCTTTCACACGTACACACAGACAAATTCACAACAAATCTTCTCTCTCTCTCTCTTGTGAGGCTGCAAACGAAAGCTGATCTTTGGCAGCTGACATTTTCGAGATCTCCTCTGTGGACCAAAATGTCCTAAACTACTGGTTTAGCATTGCATTTTGAGCAGTAGTAATGACTTCACACACATTTTCTGTCTTCCCGCTGTGTCACTCAGTATCCATCCTCCACACCAGTGGAACAGAAGGAGAAAGGATTGAAGCAATCTGTGATTAAGGCAGTCTCATTAGTATTGCAGAGTGTTTTTTTGTTTTTTTATTATTTTGGCCCCTGTTGTGCAGACAGACTGCCACAACAGTCATGAGTTTCTTTTGCTCCTTCTTTTTTGTCCTTACAGAGAAGATGAGGAGGTGTGAACAGTAGCGGTGAAAGAAAATCAGAGTGTGATCCAAAACGTCAGATCCATGGAGGAAGAATATCCGATCGAAAACAACATCAAGCTGTAATCCTCTTTGGAAGAAAACGTCATATTTGGTTTATGTATGATATTCGTATATCCTCACGGTGAATTATGTTTTACAGGGGTCCTAGACTAAAAAAAAGCACAACCCAGGGCGACTGAATTAAGTGAAGTAGAAGCCTAGATCTAATTTGTCCTCTGAAGTTAGTGCTAGGGGCTTTTTCAGCGGCGTGCAGAGATGGGGATAGACAAAGATCCCGCTTACAGTAGATTATTTCTGTCTCACTTAACTGAGTTCATTTCGAGATCCAAAGAAAAATCAAAGCAGATACATACACATTAGTAGGACAAAGAAGATGAAGCTCTGCCACTGTCATCTACTGAGGTCAGCTGATAGTTTCCCTTCCTTGTAGCGCACATGTTCCAGCTGTCCTGAGATCTGCTCAAATGGCAAACCTCATGTACTGTACTTCTTTACAGTCCTTGAAGTTATAGGGCTTTAAGTAACAACTTTCTCAGAGCTCTCTATACTGTAACAATCCCTTTAGACCCACTCCTGCATGGAGCGCTTGCAGTACAGTATGTGCCGCTGCGTGCTCTTCCTCCTGAACTGGAAAACGGTGTAGAGGAGGACCATCATGCACAGCGCCAGGACGCAAGGAATGGCAATGGCCACAGCCTTCTCTGTACCCCCAACGCTGTCCAGTTTGATGACGACATCCACATCGTTGTTGTCACAGTGCCTTTCATCTGCCGGGGGATTCCAGCCCCAGTCAGGGTCAGCGGGGAGGCCGTCGCAGCCCATGAAGTCCCTTAGAATAGACCTGGGGTAGCTGGGCTCCACGCGAAGCAGCTGGTTGTTAAACTTCCAGTACTCTTTTCCCTTGTAGAAGTAGGTAAAACCTGCAACAGAGATATGAAAATAAAGGGGGAAAAATTGTTTGTTTGTTAGGATTAAATATTAGTCTTGTTATGGTAGACTTAATAGTGCCCTGTTCAGTTATTTTGCTGTCAAGAAAAGCACTGCAAGTGGGATGTCATTATATTGAACTACAAAATTTTATCTGGCTTAATCAGGCACGTGCAGAGGGGGGGGCTGGGGGTGCTTGAGCACCTGCCCTTTTTTCTCCTTGCCCTAAAGTGCCCTTTTGGTCCAATTTTTTTTTTTTTTTTTTAAAGTTAATTTCCTAAGCCCTCCTCTGATATGTACTAAAATTATTATTTTTTGTTGTTGTTGTTGTTTTTATTTAAAGAAAAACAACATAATAAGCCCTTCGGGTCACCTTGTTACCTTTGACCTTTTGTCCGTGACGCATGACGCAGCTGCCTCCCGCTCAGTCAGTGAGACTGCGCAGTAGCTTACTGCGGAGCTCAACGTGGAGGAGGAAGGAAGGAAAAGTAAGGAAAAACTGTTCTTATCTATCGATTCAGTATTTTATCATACAGACATTAGGCTGTTGTTGTTGTCCTATTAGCTAGCTGTTAGCTAACGAGTTTGGTAGCAAAGCAAGATAACTAAAAAGCTTCTTCCCTGTATCGCTAATGATAGCGGTCATTCTTCATTATTGCTGATGGGGCCACATCAACGATCCAAAACCGATCATCTCTCTATAATGAATATATGTCCGATTATCTAATTTCCTTTGCTGCATAATGTATATTAATTGCATTTATTCTGGCATTAGGTTAATGCATCTTGAAGGGGAATAGAATTTGCAAAACTGCTTGAATTATAATGATTTATTTTTTTTTAACAAAAAGTTTTATTTTAATTTTTTTAATTAAATAACTAAATTTTGTCTTGTTAACTTAAAAAGTTCTTTGCAAAACAAACTTTTATTTGCACACATCAGAATTCTTTTGTTGCAATTTTCGGCCCTGCCCACGACGTCATGTGAGAAGCAAGCAAAACTTTGAATCACAAACAAAAACTTACAATAGCAAGAAAAGATTTATGACATGAGCAAATAAGTTTGTTCACAAATAATTTTTCTCACTTTGAGACATAAATCTCTGATTTTAATTTAAAAAAAAAATTTTAAGCAAAACTTTTGTTTAAAAATTGTTTCAATTCAAAATGTATTGATCACAATTGTATTTTATTTAATTGAGGTTATTATTATATTTTTAATAGAATAATTGTGAAACATATTGAGCTCCACAGCAGAGGCCTCGTTTTCTCTGAAATTAATATTATGTTGTGCTAAGGACTGAAAAACATATTGGTTTAAACACAAAGGTAAATAATTGGTAGTGTGGTTAATACAGTGTTCTTATCATAATTCATTATGTTTTGCTTTTTTCAGTTCAAAGATGCCACGTAAAGAAAGACGGCAGAAACAAAAAAGAAAAGAATTGATAGATGCAGCAAAAGGTAGTGGATTGTTGACCGACTGGGTCAGAACGAGTACTGCAGGTACGAACAAAAAAAAATGTTCTTAACATTATCAACATGTAACCTTTGGTAGTGAACAATATATTTAATATTACAGGGCATCTGTTGTGTTTTTCTTATGCTAAGATGTACTAAATTTAGGTGTAGAATAATGATTAGTTTGTTTCTTGCTCCCAGATGGACAGAAGGAAAGTGATAGATCAGAGGAGGAGACAAAAATGCAGTCAACAACACAGGAAGACAGGCAAGGAGAGGGACAACAGTCAGAAATAAACACTATGGATGAAAATGCAGAGCAACAAGTCAGAGAGAAGCCATTCATATTTTTAATGGACCTTCCACACCCAAATGACCCAGCACATGTCTTGCAATTCAACATAAAATATGATGAAGCATTTATCCAAAATTGTGTAAACCAAGGACCATGCCAACCAGAGCTGTCATTTCCTAAAAATGAAGAAGGAAGGTCTTTTCAGAATAAATGGTATAAGAGTAACCCATGGCTGGAGTATTCTCCCAGTTTAAATTCCATGTTTTGTTTTAGCTGTCGTGTTTTTTTGAATGAAGAAAAGCACATGTTCCGCAAATCATGGAAGACAATAGGATTAAACAGATGGAACAAAGCATTACAGAAAATTAAAGAGCACAGTGGATCATATGCATAGTGTTATGCTCCATATAGAGTTTTTCCTTAGCTTATATTGTATGTCTCACAATTTTGTAATTTATCATTTTTATTAAGCTCTGAAAGCTGTGTGGTTTTGTTAATAGTCTTTCCTAGAATGCGGTTAGATGTGCCCTTTTTTTTTTTTTTGAGCACCTGCCCTTTCAGTGGTCTCTGCACGGGCCTGGGCTTAATGACTGTCTTTTGTCTGATAATATGCTTTCATGCTGCGATTTTAGGCATAAAATCATTCTGAAGATGGAAAACATACCTATTAAACTATTACTATAAAATCCATCATTGAAAAACGAACCGCAAATCTCCAAGCATAAAATTATTATATAAAATTAACTACAACAATCCAAATGTCATCTGAAAAAAGTCAGAAACAAATTAAACTTTTCAAATAAAAAGTTTGAAAAAATGAAAAAAAAAATTACATTTCAGGGTCTAAAGTTTAGTTCTGTCATCACAGATTGAAATGACAGTGAAAACAATGAAAACAACTATATTAGTATATGACACAATTGTTTTTGGAGTAAAGGACAATACAGTGAGATTGAAAAACACATTTTTCAGTACAATGTGCTAATATATATGTAAGCCCCACTTAACTAAATCTCTTAAAAGATCAAAACATGTAAAAGGAGTATCAATTCAAATAAAAATAATGAATGAAATTTAATCTGAAATGGCATGTTCAAAACTATTTATATCCTTAATTAATACTTAATGTTGCTGTCCAACTTTTTCAATATTTCCTCTGATAGATAATTTTTGATTATCTATCTTTAGTTTGGAGCTCCAACTCTTATTGCTTCCAGAGAGAAGAAACACAAAGATAAAATGTTATTAAAATCAAGAGACTACTTAATGTCTACATTTATTTACACATCAAATGTGCAAGTATAAAATGACTATTATGATCGGTTGATGATAATTTTAAAAAGGTTTAAGCTTTAATTTGAGTTTTCTTATTCATTTGTGAAAAAATCCTACATGAGAAAACAATAACATCAACAAAGTCACTATTGACCCCCTACTGCCACCACTGCTGTTTATACTTTGTCTATACAACCCTTTTTTGCATGTAGGACAGTATTTTGTCTTATAAGAGCCTACAGATAAGAAAACTCTACAGGATAAATGTCTGGGAACTGTGATGGCCCTGGAAGAAGGATGCTTTCATATCTGGTCAACCAATGCTGTGTAGACTTTCTGCTCTTTTAGGAGTCGGTGATGGTAAATTTTCATTTTTCTGACAGAAACCACCAGATTTTAAAACAAAATTTTCTGGCATTTTCAAAAAGGTACTCAAAGGTTAGCAAACACCACAAGCTTATACATGTGACATGAAGATAGAAAAGACATTTTTCCTCAATTTTCTCCCCCCAACAACCAGTTTGGATGTAGATTGGGTCTAATGGTTTTTATGGAGAATTTTCAAGACAACTTTGATGCAGTTCTTCAACAGTGAGCTCTGGAAGTTATTTAACATCCCTTAAAAACCTCCTCACCATCTGTGATGGAAAGATAAATATTGATTCCACTCCAGAATTTATTTTATGGGGATCTTTACAGATTCCTATAATTTTTGCAATCCATATACCATTTGCCTTGTCCACAAAAGCGCCCTGTGGAGAGTCAGGGATGCCCTTCCAGATAGTGATGGGTTTAGGGTAACCTGGGTCCATCGTCCTCATGTCCTCGTTATACCTCCAGTATCTAAAAAAAAGAGAGACAGTGATAAATACCAACAGTTAAACAGAGGATTTGGAGTTTGCTACTTCATAATTGATCCAATATGGACAAAGACAGAGAACAGCTTTCTCTGCTACTATTTAAAACATATACTGTATAATTAGAACAAAAGAATAAAGTGTGTAGGTATTGCACTTTCTCTGTTCCTAAGATGCACACAAAGCAGAATATCCCCAAAAAAGAACAAGGTAAATTTGCTGAATCGTTTCTTTGTAGCCAGATAAAAATATGTAAGGCATTTATCTGCAGTCATAACCTTTTGCTTGCATTTTCATATTTTGTAGTTCATGTTGCTGTTTTTGGGGATTCTTTAGTGTTGCAGTGTATGTGAATGTGCAGAGCTAAACAAATAAAATTAAATTCAAGCATCTCTCCAGCTCTATGCCTACTAACTTATTAGATTTTCCAACACAACTTACTTTTATCAACCATATCCCCCTGTGTTTTAGTTTGCAAAGGCAATAAACTGAATGCTACAATTCCATAAGATGCGTTTTTAAAGGTTCGATTTGAATGCTTTGGCATGTTTTATTAAAGCTTCCTTTTATATTTCTAATGCACTCATGTTCAACTCTTGCTTAGTGAAGAGATGAGAGCTAATTTAAGCTCTAAGTTTGCAAAGTAAACATGAAAATTTGTGCTTATTTTAGTTATTAATGAGAGCTGAGTGGATGTTACTTCCTGTAAAATTTTAAATGTGTAAATATACAGGATTTAAGCAACCTGATTGTCAGTTTTCCTTATATAAACATTTAAACGGGTGGAGTCATTCTTTTTATTCCCCCCCCCAAAAAAAAATTGTTTACTTTTTTTCTATTTGTCGTTAGACAGAATTATTCCAACTGTTATGATGGTACTTTTCAGAAAAAGACCATTAGCTGACTCATTTCACATGACAGGAAAATCCAATCAGTCAGTCATCCACGGCGTGTCTATCTGCATTGCAGATTAGTCTCAGAAGCTTTTGTGAGTGACGAGCTTCTCACATGGTGCTGCGCAAACCCGTAAAACTATAGATAAAAAAGCCATTTGAATTAGAGCACCATCAGCCCCCCGTCACACATCCCCACTGAGAGATAAAATCAACTTTAAAATTATCTGCACAACGTCCCCCTTTTATTAAATGGAAGAATCTGTGGATGGAGATGACAAAGTGTTTTGTCAGCTCCATCCACAGGGTCCTGTGACCTTTCAGGATATGATTTATCTCAACAGCTGAACATGTGAGTCAGATGGGCATATTCTCATACTTACAACGGCTCTGACGCACGTAAATAAACAACAGATTTTCTGCTTTAGGCATTCTGGGGAGACAACAAAAATAATTTTGAAGTTCTTTTGAACTAAGCTAACACCTAGCCCCATAAAACAAAAAAAACTTAATCAAAGTTGTTAAAGTTAAAGTTGAGTATCACTTTTGTGGCTACAAAAAAAATGCACTCAGGTTTTGAGAAAGTGTCCCTCTTGGGTAGCGGAAATGTAAAAAAGCGAAGTAGTTTTTATGGGGTTGAGGTAAAAAGATACCACACAATATTAAATATAAAATTAAATAACTCTTGAAATATTTGACTCTTTGATTTGATTTAGATAAAAATTTACAATTTATATTTAACTAATGGATATAAGTTAAATATAACTTAAAGACCCTTAAAAATTTTGCTTTTAAGGGACTTAACTTCAAGCCACCTTCCAGTGTGCATACAACACACATATTCAAAACTGCAATAATGATTATGGATCTGTACATTTTGCCGTTCTAATTAGAATGATACTCAACTGAGCACCAAAAAAACAACAACAACAAGAAAACAGAATTTGCCCTACAGACTGGTGAAATCAGGAATAAAATATTCCACATAGAGACTATTTAAAACACAGTTTGGGCTTTATTTGCTTGTCTTATCTTCAAAGTAAGTAAGTATAAGTCTCCTCTCGTCTCATGTTCGTAATTCATAAGTTGAATTACAAATATTTAAAGAAAGGTTTTTCTTTTACTTTTTTTATTAATTTATTTTGATATTATATTATATTGGCTAAAGCTGTTACAATTGGTTTTCAACAGCACCCCTATCGGATGACTGAAATATACAAGTTGTTAAAAAGACCAAAACCATCCTAGCCAGCAGAGACCACCCACGTTTAAAGGATTGTTTCCCTTCCCTTAAGTCAAAAGCAGACCAACCATAAGGTGCAATCAGTACAAATACTTTTTGTCCCAAGCACAATAAAATATTTTACAACGTTTTATGATGTGTGGATTATGCCTCGACTGTCTTTGACTGCCGCTGTGCACCAAATTTTCCCTTGTGGGGACAAAGATGAACTGAAGTGAAGTGAAAAACTGGCACTGGAACTAATGATCCAAACAAACCTGTCTCCTTTGAAGAAGTAGGTCTTAGCGACATCTTCCCACCAGACGGCCGTCTCGATACTCTGTGTGGGCATGCCGCTACCGAACAGAGAAATGTCCTGAGGGTAGGAAGGCTGAAGATGCCTATCCTTGAACACCCAGAAACGGTTTCCTGAAACACAGAATCAAGGTTAGTATGTGCAACAACCTGGAATCACACCAAATAAAAAAAACTGCAATATTCCTGCTTGTTCATGCCCCTCTTTGTGGGTTATTTTTCTTCACGAGATTTCACAGACCAGATGTTTCATAAGCTCGTTTAAAGATTATCTTCGCAGCACAGAATGTAAGCTTGATGGTGCTCTGAAGGCAACTCTGCTGAGTCTTGTTGTTTTGAGTCTTATTGAAGTCATTGTTGCGTTTAATTCAATTTGATCATAAGTGCCTCGGGCAGAGGGAAGAAAGCTGTTGTGGTGCAGTGTTTGTGTGTGCTTGTGTGAGTGGTAGGTGGCTAGACGCTCACGTGCACACACCCATGAGTACGCACATGGTTAAGTCCTTCAGAGTGAATAAATAAAGCATGAGGCCCTCTGATCCCGCTGGGTGACAGATGTCATGTTAATCTGTCTGATGGACGGATGTCTCTCTGGGACCTACACCCATTCTCCAACCAGGCAGACGTCTATGAAAGCCCACAGTAAACCACTCTGGTTTCAAGTAGCAAAGAAGATATTGTGTGTTTAAGAGCTTTCAGTTCAAGTTATATCAGTCATGATGTTTTCAGATTGATATTTTACTAATGCACCAATACCACAACTGTCACATTACAACTACACACTTTAATGTTTCTTTTTTAAATGTATTTCTCTGGGATTTCATGTGATGCACAATTGGGAAAAGAATTATACATGGTGCTCAATTTAAAAAAAAAATCTGCAAAGTATTTAGTATATATTTGCAAACCAGAATTTTCAAACTTTGTAGAACCAATTTTTGCTGAAAGTACGGCTACAAATCATTTGGGTTGTCTGTAGCATCTGAAAAGCTGGAATATTCTGACCTCTGTATCTCTGCAGCTGGAGTTTGCTGTTACCGCTACATATATTGTGACAGACGAGACGTCTTGTGGGCTTCATCTGAAAAGTTGTTAAGAACTGATGGAGGTTATAACTATTAATGTCCTGTCAAAAAATTCTCCCATCTGACTTTTGCATCTCTACAGCTCCTCCAGAGTAACCATGGGCCACTTGGCTGCTTCTCTGATGAATTCTCGATACTCCTTGCTTAGCCTGTTAGTTTAGGTGAACAGTAATATCTAGAAGGGTTCCAGACTATTTACACTTTATTTTGTGGATTGAGCAGTGTTCTGTGAGAAGTGCATAGCTTATAGTAAGCCTGAGGCCTTTACAGAACAGCTGCATATATGCTGAGATTAAACTATGCTGTTGTGGATTTTATGAATTAGTTGACATTGACATTTGAATTGAAGGGCTTATTACAAATCCACAGCAAAGTGTTTAGACTTTTGTTTGCAACAAAAAAAGTCAATAATCTTGCTTCAATTCCCTGCAATTCAATTTACAAATATATACTTTATATTACCTTTAAAAAAGACAAATTTCCCTTCACTGTTTTCATACACTGCATCAATTTTGGGAGGCAAGCCTTGCCAGAAGTGGTTGATCGGCATGGGGTAGCCCGGGACCACTGAATTGTCCCGTACCCTCCAGAACCATTGGTCCTGCAGAAACAGACCATGCCAAATTGTTATTACCTGACATGGCTGAAACATCAGCAGGAATACTTTCCTCATGGTGATAATCCGCTTTACCTTGAAGACAAACAGCTCCTGGCGTAGGATGGCCAGAGTGTTGAAGCCTCCGTCGCAAATGTTTGGTTTGGAGTTGGGGTTAGACGGCTTTGACCCCTGCGGAGGGCGATGGGGTCTTGCATGGCGGTCGTGTTTCCGGGGATCTGAGGGTGGATGGAAACGAGGAGGTGGAACTGTAGGCGGCGGACTGGTGGGCTGTGGAGCTTTATCTGGTGGTCCTATAAATACAAACTGCAGTTTTACAATCTGTTCTTGTGAATCAGAACTTCACTGCTGTGCTTTTATGATATTTAGCAATTTCAAAGACTGTCCCCACTGAGAGATATTTTAACCAATGCAACCACTTCTTTTGGCACTGATTATTTCTTCTCTTTTGCAATCTGTTAGTTGACTCATGTTGCTTTGAAAAACACAGATTGGCTGACCTCTTTAGCAGCTGACAAATGGTGTTTACTGGCATTCAACCCAGCATGACTGACGCAGCAGCATTTGAAATGTTGACGAAGTTTCAGCGCTTTGCAATTTGATGTTTAGTGATGTGGTGCATCTTTAATAAGGTGTTGGAACAGTTTAACTCATACAAACTGTTACTTAATGATTTATCATTTAAAAGGAGATTGTATTGTGGTACATTACCATAGATTTTCTGGATTCCCTGCAAGTCATCTTGAGGTAGTTTGAAATTCTCTGTGTCCATGTACTGGTAGAAAGGAGCCATGATAGCAGTGGGGTCATTTGAGTGCTCAAGGCCGAGGGCATGCCCCAGCTCATGAACTGCAACCAAGAACAGATCATTTCCTAGAAAGGGGAAGAGAAGATCTGCAGTGAGAATCTATATCCTTGATTATATCCAGGACAACATAAACAGATTTTATAAAAGTCTAAATGTTAGAAATTGACTCTTCTGCATTCCCCACATCAAATAATTGAAATATATAGCAAGAGGCTGTCTAAGTAGATTTTAGAACATACCAAATGTAAAAAACATGGCCCTCCATCTAAGAGAAAGAAAATGATGCAATATCCATAAATAATGATTAAGCTCAAAAAAATAGATAAAAACAATTTTCAACATTTAAAAGGTTGATTCTTGTCTCCAAAACCATTTCCTGATTGCGCGTGTTGTTTACTTTACCCACCATATGTTCCTAGAGTGAGTCCAAAAGTTTTTATTTTCTTCCAGGATTGCACTATATGCAGCTCCATGATTTTTCTCATCAAGTCTGACTAGTTTCCCTGTCCTGTGTGTTTATGTTCCTTCATACGAAGCTACCATGTATCTTGATTTCTTCTCTAATTATTGAACTCCTTATTCTTTTTAGCTTAGATAAATGGCCAGGTCTTAAATGTCTGTATGATGTAAAAAGGAAAAGGGTTTAACTGAATATTATTTAAGGGTATCAGTATAAAGGAGGTGGAAGAAAGTACAATTTACATTTTTATGATTGTATATGTTAAAATATTTTAAAACAGTGGTTCACTTTCTTTCCAATTCCACACTTATATGATCATTTGCAATGGTGCATCAAAAATAGCTCTCATAAAATGCAAAGAAGTTTGTTGCTGTAAGGTCATGTATTCAGGAAAAGCTCAAGGGACATGAATAGTTTTATAAGGCACTATATCTCTTAGCTTCAGGCAATGAGACACTGCATTTGCATTTGGATTTATTTTTATACTATGTATTTTTTATTACTGATGTCTGCCAGAGCTGGTTACTTCTACACCTAATTTTTAATATTAATTTTAACAATTAATATTACATATTGATTCGTATTATTTTGCACACATGCTGTGAAGAGTATTTCCATTTGGGAACTAAGTATTCACCGACAGACAACAAATCAACCATTTTAATGCAAATGCATGACTCAACCAATATTTGTTATCAATGCTTTTCATTTTTTTTTTAAATGTTGTAGATTTTACCTGCTTGTTTAAACTGAGCGTTTTAGCAATCCTGCACAGATGTGTGCATTTAATTTTGCTGCATTTTTGTGGTTTTTCACACAAATAATTAAAATACATAAGCCACAAAATGAAAATAATTACTTGCTTTCCCTCCTCCACAGTTATAATAAAAATTGCACAGAACATTATGAGTTAAGAATACTGGAAGTGAATCATGAAGCAGCAAGACTTTCTCCTCAGCTCGAATAAAGCAGAAGGACACACATTCACGTTTTTGCCAAGGACATGTACATAATGCACCTGAGCATTAAAAAATGTCGACCAAGAACCGCTGTGTGTTACCAAAACACACACACGAAGACTGATGCAAAAGTAAAAATGTCACAACCAGTGGATGTAGTCAGCTCAGAGTGTCAGTCTGACTTAGGAGGAATTACAACTCTTATGTACAAACAGTGACTGAACCTGTCCCGAAGAGATGGTTGCCCTTTGCAAGGATGATATGCACTCATGCCAGGAGCGCTGCATAAAACCACCACTGACCCTCAGCCAGCAGCAAAAAGCTTACACTTTCCCCTCTCCCACTTTCACCTCATCCAACCAACCTCTGCCACCGATATGCGAAAACGCCCCACAAGGATTCCCTGGAGACAGACTGGAGCTACCATTAGCACACATGTCAACATGCAGCATTTACAGATCCACTGCTGTGAAAACCCATTAAAGATGGTGCAGCTTCCTTGGCACACATGCTGAGAGAGGAGCTTTTTTTTCCCCTCCTTTAGCATCCAAATGGATGACAATGGCATGCCTCTCAGGGGCGAGCATGCATCTGACTTGGGAGTCTAAGACTATTATCATTAGAGAACAAAAAGAGAGCGAGGGAGAGGAACTGATGGGTGGCAAGCGGTATCCCTGCACAAACACAATGCAAGCCACAGCCCTCCGCCTCTCTAATGGAAGGGGAGAAAGTTTGTGCACAGCAGTTGGATAATAGCGAAACCGCCTTGTGGTGCTTTCACAAGCTTTCTACCCCGTAGGTAGAGTAATTAGGGAGTACTTGGTTGAATGCCTCAAAAAGATATCCTATTCTCCTCTCTGAGCTGTGCCACTGCAACCACTCAGCTACATCAAATTCAATAAATGTGGATAACCATAATCATGTGCCAGCAAAAGCAAAAGTCCTAAAATAGCAGCGCTTTCTATCCTGTCATCTGAAGAGCTTATTATACAGACAGAAACCAAAGTCCTGACAGATGGGGGGATGCATCTTTATAGAGCGGCGCCGCATCAAACACATCTTAGGGCTCTTTGTTTTTGGCTGAGCGTCCCTCACACTCTGCCCTGCAATACCGTCGTTCTCATAACACCCTCCAGCCAGGCCATCTGTACTTCCCTGATCTGGCATCCATCACTTCTTATCCATCTCTCCACAAGACTGCACTTTTTACTGTTTGCTTTCCTCACCTCTTCCTCTCAGAGTTATTTATTTCTCCATCATCTTTGTCATCTGTCTCTCTGCTGTTGCCTCTTCTCTCTTTTTCTATTATATCTAGTATTGATGCATATAATTTTTTTGCTAATTTAGTCATGTTGCAACCACAAACCTTATTATAGTTTATTATGCTTTTATGTCATAGATACATTCAACATATTTTTACAAACAAAATCTGAAAAGTGTGCCATGCATTGGTATTCAGCCCTCCCCGAGCCACATCAATTATATAACCACCTGCAAGTCCTTTGGTCTGTGTCTATGTCGGATTTTCACAGATAGATATTTTTCCTCATTCTTCTTTATGCACTAGCTCAATCAAATTTGATATAGATAAAAGTGTCAGATTCTCAATTAGATTTGGACCATTACTTTAACTTGGCCATTCTGACCCAGGAACACGTTGGGGTTCTTTTAAAGCTTCTAACAAATGTTCTTTCAGGATTTTTCTATATTTAGCTCCATCCAGCTACCTTGCTGCGGGGACACATCCCATCAGCTTGTTCCACTATAGAGATGGTGCTTTTATTATGCAGTTAGTTTTGTGCAACATATCATTTTACAGATTATTCATTCAATTTCCAGATGATGCACTGAACAGTGATCCGTGAGGCAATTATCTCCATGATGCAACATTTGTTTTGATTAAATTAACATTTAACAATATGCTGACTTCTGAAGGGTATTGCACTGGGTTTTGTTTAGGTGTATCAAAGTAAAGGGTGCTGGGAACACATACCACAGTTTTCAGATTTTTGTTTGTAAATTACTTTAATAATTTACAAACAAAATAATAATTTTGGTTTACATTCCCTTCTCACCATCATGGTTGGGGTTTCCAAGGGTCCAGGGCTCATCTGAATCAAAGTGAGTGTCCCCTCCTATGCCAGGCCCTGGGAAATAGGCATGGGCGAGGAATCCACCCTCCCCATCGAAGGGCGAGCTGTCACCGTGAAAGCCAGAAGCGAAGATGATGGTGATGTCCACGTCACGCCTGCCAGTCTCCAGGGCACTGTATGGAACGGCCTCGAAGCGCAGGGGAGTCACACCCTGCCACACATCAAACGCCCTCCGGATGGCATCATGAGTCTCCCGGGCACCCACCTTTGGTGTGATATTTTTTATGCTGCAGGAAGATAAACAAGAAACTACTTGAGAGGCTTCAGAGGGGTGGAGGCTGACAAAATATGGAAGTAAAATCCTCCACACTTCTCCCCCTTGAGTTTTTAGCTCATTAATTTGGAGTGAAATTTTTCAGTTTTTAGAATGAAGCAACACTGGGTAAAAACGTAACACTTGACACAACTATTTAAAGACCAACAGCTTTCACTAGCTTTCACTGAACTTTTAACACAGCAGTCGTTATCAGTCCCTGGCAGGCAGAGAGGAAGTAGGAAATCATCTTCTCCTCTCTCTCTCTATCCACTCATTTTCGTGAATAAAGCTCGGGCAGCGGCGGCGGTAGCACCAGCTCAGCACTGATTGACATTCCATTAGACGAGGTGGCTCATCAATTCAAATTCAGTGAGCAAGCAAGGAAGGATTTAAATAAATTGGCAGTGTTATCATCTATTACTGCTGTAACCTGTCAATTTGCGGTTGTGCTGCAGACCCGTTTATCAGTCCTCCTCAGGCCCATTAAAACCCAGAGCTTAATTATAGCAGATAAGATGAGTTTCACTATTTCTGCTGAGATTGTGGATAGTTTATTCTCCCAGTTTCATATATCAGGGTGAGGGCAGTTTGTTTAGCTTAATGAACGGGAAAGAGATTGTGTAATGGTTCAAAACACATCCTAATTCGTTTTTAACTGTGCTACATACTATTTATACAATGAACAGCACACATGCAATACACAATTTAGGTGTTAATCTGTTGGTATGTGCATGTGTGAATACCCCCCACACAAGCAACATATTTGTTCAGTCTCTATGACAACATGTAGAATACAACCCCATGGGGTTAAAGGCAGTAAAAATATAAGAAGTAATGATGCAAAAGTAAATAAAATGAAAACAACAAACTTTTGAAAATGTATTAAAATAAAATAAGAAATATGTATTTTTAAATACACAAGTTAATAAAAATAAAATAAATTACAAAATAAACAACAAAAAAAATTATGCTAGATTGAAACACTATTGAAATAAAATGTTATATGGGGAAAGTAATAGATCTGAAGAAACTTGTCGGCCATCTCTCACCTGTAGGTTATGTGCGTACGCTGCCACTTCTGCCCTGTCAGCGCGTATCTCCTCCTTCTTGACCTTGTGGCACTTTTTATTTTATCTGGAACTCCACAGCGTGGCCTCTGCATCCATCTAAAAAGTAAGGAAAAAAATAAAAGCTAATGTTTCATTCAGCATTTTTGCATCGCAGTTTACACTCTATGATGACACAAAGCGCAGAAGTGAACTCGTCAGTTCTCTTCTCCGGCACTGAACCACAACGGCTAAAGAAAAAAATGGATGCAAAAACACTGCTAAACTACTTCTAAGACTACAGTTCTCATTCGTACAACATAATTTATCACAACTACTGAACAAACACAATATAATGGCAAAAACATTAGTTCTCACCTTAGAGTGATATCACTGCATGATCATGCAAAACGAGAAGAGGGAAAAGTGTTAAAACCTTCACCCGGTGTTGTTTCAGGTGAGGTGAAGGGGGGCAGGAGGAGGAAAAAAAATCTGTATCTGTCCTTAAGCAGCCCATTAAGATAGTCATAGTTCCTACTGGTATTTCTAAAAAAAAAAAAAGTTTTTTCAGACTCAAATTTTCAGAGTTCTCAATAAAATTTTGACCTACTGTTCAAGTATACATGGATGACAAGCGGCATCATATGTCTTATTAAAGTGTTTGTGTTGCACGGGTTGTGTTTGTGCATCTGCAACACATGTCATGTGTCCACTTACTCCTTGGTTGTCTCATCCAGCGTCCCTGTGACATTGAGACCGTAGATGCGCTGCATAGCAGCAATGGCTGACTGCATGGTTTTGGCTGAGCGCAGGACAGACATTCCCGGTTCTGTGTGGGGAAGGTATCCATACCTCTGTAGCCATCCCTGCAAGGGGTAAGATAAAAAAAAAAAAAAAAAAAAAACATAATCCTAACCCATCCCATCCCAGAATATTGCAATTTACACAGGTTTAATCAGACATGAAATTAAAAAAGGCAGAGATAAAAAGGTACTTTAAATATAAAAGTGAAATAAATCTTTGTTAGAGGAATGCTTATTTCAGACACTCTATTCATGTTGTCTATGCAGCATGAATACAGACCTCAAATATTCCTCCACTGCAATATTGCTTTGCTTAAAGCTTCAAATACCACTGCAATCAAATGAGAAAAAATTAACTTTGTTGAAATAACTTTAAGTAAATAAATGTCCATTCTAATGCCCTATAAGGTCGTTCCCAAAGGATTTTTTAAAAATGATGTCCCATGGAAGCCTATATGGGTATAATACAATAAGGTGGGTCTTGTTACCTTGCGGTATTAGGACAGATTTGCATAACAAAAGGTATTATTTCTGATTTTGCAGGGTTGACTTTAATGATTTAAGCCACAAAACACTGCATCTGGTTTAGGCAACAAAGTGGAGAGGCTGCAGCCTCAGCTGAAACAAGACAACCATTTCCCAAACTTGGGTCACAAACCGACAGAGGACTTAGGCTTCACTTTAGAAAACGATTACTAACCGTTTTTAAATCTGCTATTTAAAAAGCAGATTTTGCTATAATTCCCTTCAAGAAATAAAGACATTATTTGCAAACAGATTAATTTAATATTTGGATTTATGATGGTTTTTCTTTTACCGGCAAGTAAATTCTTGTAATCTGGGTCATAAGTCTCTTCCAGTGTTATGTTGGTGATAAGCTGAGGAGTTTTGGAAACAATGCCCTAATGCAAAAGTTGCCTCATACAAAAGTGTTAACTTTTCTGAAAAATTCAACTTTACTTTGAAAAAAATCAAAGTAAACTTATATACTTTAAGTTCCACTCTAATCTTCCTGTCTCTTGGAAGATTAGTAGAGCACTTAGAGATGGAGCGAGAGAAGTCCAATGACAAAGTCTTACAAGTGTAAGTGATCTGGATCTGCTCCAAAGTATAATGGATACATTCTTTGTCTGCACTTCAGCTCTCTACCAATACTGATTAAATCCATGTTGACAGAATTGCCATAAACCTGCTAACAGACAAACATTAATAAAGATAGATCTCTGCCAAGGTGGCGATCAAAACACTATATATTAAAATGTGTGTCTTGAAGCAGTGACCACCTTCTTCCAAAGGTCGATGGGTTGATTTTTATATGTGTTTCAGACTGGGGAGTCTTCATTATTTAACCCAGAAAAACACTCTAAAATTAGACAGTTTAGCCCATATGTCTATCCAAATGCATGAACCCCATACATAGTTTTTCTTTCTTAGTGAGTACAAGGTTGGAATCACAATGAGCTTCTTAGAACCCACTTTGGTTCACCAAATGAAACTCATATTAGTAAGAAAAGTTGTGCAAGTTTTATGCAGGTCTTAAATGGATTTTAGAGAAAATCTATTAAATTGAGTAACGTAATCAGACTCCATCTTTTTAAAAGACTTCTCTTGCATCAACTGTATACAGGCAATTTACATGGGGACATTATGTAACCCATGAACAATCTCTTATGTGGTCCAGTTTCCCACCCACATCCAGCCCATCTGAGTACCACGTGTAAATGTTGACTGAGTTCCCAAGCTGATTTTCTACCATTGTTTGTACCTGCTTATCTGTTTGGAGTTGCAAGGTGGAGAGCACATACTTCCAGCTATCATTAAGCAAGAGGCAGAGTTCAACCTGGACAGGTTCCCAAGACACAACAGAAACAAACAACCATGCACACACTTCTACGGGTAATTTATTAAGACCAATCAACATAACGTGCATATTTTGAACCATGGATGCTGCAGTACTTAAGAGAGTTTATGCATGCATTAGAATGACATGCAAACTCCATGCAGAGAGACTGCAGGCATGAAATGAAACCCAGGACCTTCTTGTTGCAAGGCAACAGCACTAACAACCACTAAACCATGCAGCCCCCAACCAGGTAGCCCAACCAGGTGAAATCAGCTTGTTTATATAGTTGACTGACACTATTTTTTGCCCTAAGCTCTACAGTAACTAACATCTTAGGGGATACTTTCTCTCATTCTTCTAAGCATATCTACTCATTCATGTCCATCCAAGTCCATTTTATTTCTCCCCAAACATGTTGAACTAGTCTCCCAAACATTTATAAACTGCCCCTGAAGCCACTCCTTTGTTTCCCTGAGTGTGTGCTTCAGTCTATTGACATGTTGGAAGATAATCTGTCACATTAATCTGAGGTCCAGAGAATTCTGGTATTCTTGCAAGATTTTAGTACAGGGCTTAGTCATCTAACCATATTTGCAGAATTGTTGCACATCTTCTGCTGCAACATCACCAGATCATAATGCTGCCACCATTATGCTTCAATGGCCAGTGAGATATTTTTGTCATGGTTTGACAGCCTCTAAGGGGCTTTTAGGGCAGAACTTAAATAACTGTCATGAGCCTTTCAGTGAGTGTTGGCTTCCGTCAGGTTACTCTACCACAAAGTCTGATAAATGGAGCGTGTTAGCAGTAATTGAACTTCTAGATGTTTCTTCCATTTCCACAAAGAAACACTGAATCTTCACTTTAGTGACTTTTGAGTTCTTTGTACCCTCTGGAAAAGGGTCTTGTTCCATAATAACTCAGTTTAATCTAGAGGGGGTGCTGGAGGTTTTGCATTTCTTGTAAATAATAGACTACGCTGTTATTTTCAGAATGTTCTGATCTTGGAGGCCTAGAAAAAAATTCCCTTGAAACTTCATTGCTTGGTTTGCACTGTAATATGCACCATTAAGTGTAAGACTTTATATTGTCCACTGTTTTTCATTCCAATTCAAGTTCAGTCAACTAAGCATATTGGATCAGGTTACAGAAGCATGTCAATGGAAATCAGGGGCACTTGAGCTTAATTTAAGCCCTATATACCAAAGTCAGCATATTTACCTTGGTTAAATGCATTTTTTATATAAACTTACAAATCAGAATCTCAAAACACAGTTTTACATTATATGGACTACCATACAATATAAACAAAATTTTAACTGAATTGTATTATAACTGGGATTGAATTGGAATGTAAGAATTATAATATGTTTATATGTTTGGGATTTTCATAAAACATTTCTGAATGTAAACACAGTGTACCCTTTTACAAGTGTATGTCTTGTAAAAGGGTCTTCAGATGACAGTTGTCATGAATTAATGGAATAAATATAAACTGTGATTAAAATAATTTGAAATTCACTCAAACTGGTTTTAGAATAAGACTGTGGAGTAAGAAAAAAAGTGCAAAAACTGACAGGGAGTGAATACTTTTGGCACTTTGTGTTATTTGAACAGCAAAAGGAATGATTTTTGCTCTTTTTGGGATATGTTAGATATTCTTAATTTTACATTTTTGTACAAATATTTTTATTCAGGGTTATTATGCAGTGAGAATCTCATACCACCCAATGCCCTGGACTGACTGTTATTTATCATCTTACTCTTTTATGGTCAAGCCTCTACAGTGAGTCTGGAATGCTTATAGGAACTAGTCAGCAGAACTGAAAATGTGCATCTTTAGAAACGGTCCACTCGGCAGGACTTTAGATTTAAATGTATTCACGAGAAGCTGAGAAAGCACTGATGGCGACAGCAGTCAAGTGTTTGTGTCTTTGCAGCTTCCGGTTGGTGTGTGTGCATGTGAAAGACTGTGGCCCAGTCCTCTTTTTTATTCTCTACTAAACCAGAGTTAATGCATACAAAAAGCATCACCAGACTCAGACCTAAAGACATCAGATCCAGGTGTGTCCACAACATCTGCAGCTGATCTGCTTCCTCTGTTCATCCCTCCCCATTGCTCCCCAATCTCTCCTTCTCTACTCATCTAAATCTCTTGTTTATCCTCGTCTTGTCTCTGTGGCTTGTGTTTTGTCTATAGACAGTGATTTTTAGACAGATCCCGGACGGACTGAAGCGAGCCATTAAATTGAATAATGATGCGTGTGTGTTACTGTCAGTTTCAGCGTTTAATTTCTCCAGAGTGGAAGGAGGAGGGAGCTGAGGGTGGAAGGGGGGTGGGAGGGTTGCAGCCTGTGGTGATGATGGAAATGACATCAATTAATCAGGTACAAACTAGCAAATCCTATTATGCAACTTGTAAATGTTTAATCTTCTTTAACACTATGTGATGTTGTCAAAACATCTCCCAGCCTCACCTCACGATGACCTGCCATGAATGGGAAAACAAGTATCATATCTAGTTCAAGCACCGCAATGTAACATCCTCATATGAGCTGTTTCACTATAAATGAAGGATCCAAGGAGGAACATATTTTTATTTGCATCTCATAATGTCTCCATCATGATCATACAGAGCCACAGCGCGCAGATCCAGCCTGCATATATGTTGTTTTTCACGCAGAGGCAGATGATGTGGAGGAGAGGAGGAGGGAAGGCCGTGCAATGAGAGGGAAAAAAAAAAAAAAATCTTACCTCAACGCTGAACTGATGCTGCTCCTCTCCGGACACGGATCGCGAAATCCAAAGCAAGAGATGCAAGCAGAGCGCTGCCGCGTAAAAGCAATCCGGTGGTTTTCTTTTACTGACGGATACTAAGGTCATAATGACCCGCTTTTCTTCCCGACTGTTTATTAGGAGAAGCCGCCTGTCTGCTTTGTGTCAAATGAAAACCATCGGTGCGGGCTGTCAAGGCGAGATTCGGCTGAATTCAAGAAGCGTCTTTTAATTTAAAAATAAAAATAAAAGACCCGATGATGGTTGAAGAAACGTGCTCTGGTGTCAAGCAGAGATAACTCGGCGCGTTATATTTGCTGTCCTCGCCATTCTGATTTACAACAGCAGCTACATCCATCCACAGCGGTATCAATGGCCATGTACAGTAAAGCTACCCAGTCTGCGCAAGATAGGCTCCCTCCCGACTCGACGCCTGCGCTTTGATTCCTCACACAGCGCAGCATCACAAGAGCTGCCCTATAGGCTGCAGACTGCATGAGAGAAAACCCTTCAGGACGCTCTGTACAGCTGCAGCTCAATCGGACATCACAATATCATCGACAAGTTCTTTAATCAAACACCGTCATTGTGTGAAACTTGTGTAAATAGAGTCAGACTCTGAGCAAATTTGACCATTTCTGACTTTTCTGTGCTGGGAAGACTTTTTATTCATCATCTATGTGGAGTGATGACAAAGGACAAAATGTCATTTAAAAAGAAGCTGAAAGTTCACAATGTGTGTTGATGGAAAATTAAGTGGAAGGAAAAAGTGGCTGAAATAAGTACATGATCAACAAGGATACTTGCAGTTTTGAGAGGATTGTGAGACAAAGCCAATTCAAGATATTGGAGGAAATTCACAAGTTGTGGACTGTAGCTAAAGTAAAACCTTAACCCTTTCCAGGACATGGACTAAAGCTGTCACATTCGATGTACTGATCCTAAAAAATCATCATAAAATTGGAATACAACATAATAGGAACAAAGAACATATTTCTTAAACAAGAATGCTATTTTATAGCCTACACAATCATAGAAGACAGTTGACTGGTCCAGCAGACCATCAATGCAGACCATTTGCACCTTACACTTCACAAGAAGTGTAAAGTGCAAACGTCATTGGTAAAAAAATTGGGAGATCAGACTGCTGCATATAAATGGAAATTTAAGTGAAAGGGAAAAGGGAAAAGTGAAAGGGAAAAGAAGGTGGCTAAAAATGGTCCACAAGCAACAGACACTCTTAAGAAGTCTGAAAGCAAGCAATTATAACAAAGAATTTGAAAGAAATTTTCAAGAATTATCACTAACAGGTGAACCCAGGAGATGGGCTACAACAGTCACATTCTTTGTATTATGATGTGAAATTAAAGGAATATGAGTTGTTTAAGGCTAACAGACTTATATGTTAATGCAGACATTTGGAGAAATGCAGAAGTTAAAAAAGGACTGTCGTGTTTCTACCTCTTTGAAACAGATAATTCGTTATAGATGTTAAACGGCCTGCTCTAAGCAACAGTAACCTCAAGGTGGCGGCGTTTCATCGTGGAATTTAAAAAACAGCTACTCTGTTTCTGAGGTGTCATATTTCAATGAAAAATACTACATAGATAGCATTACATACAATATATAGGAACATAATACACATGTAAATGAAAAAAAATCTTTGTCAGTATGTTGATTCTTAGCCAATAAAACAATAATAATAAAAAACAACAAGGAGGAAATACATAAAATCTACATCAAATATGTAACTCAACAAACTTGTCTTGATTTAGCCAACAAATTAACAATTAATAAATATATTTAATAATTAGTTCATGGTCAAATGCTGCAGTTTTTTGGGACCTGTTGGATTCAGCCCTCACTGTAAGGAGCTCTGAAGGTGACTTACTGTGGAAATTAACCAGTCAGATTTCCTTCGAAGCATCACATTGACAGTATTTCACAGAGCACAACAGTTGTTCTGCAGTGTGAACAACTGAACAGAACAGAATAATTCAATTTTTTTTTTAAATATATGCAAAAAAAAGACATATGACTTTAAACTTTAACTACCAATGTGACATTCAGTTATATTGTATTTTAAATGAATCATTGAGATTTTTACAATAATTTACAAAAACAGTGATTTTTTGTTATATTTGCATTTTCAATTTTGTCACAAATAAATAAGTATTTAATTTTTAAAAAATAGATTTTACTTTTTAACCTTTTTGTTACTAGGTTACAGGAATAAATCACAGCCACAGTCCACCCCATGAACAAATAAGCTGAGAAAGTAGGACTTTAACTTGATATGACAGCCATGGAGAAAAGTGAAAAGGAGGGAAGTTTGCTTTTTTTAATCATTGCTAAAATGTAGTGAAACAAGTAAAGAAGTTAGTATGCTTGTGTGCGGCAAAAATCATGAACCATCATGAATGATCAATCTGAAAAACCTATCTGCATATCTTGAGCATATTCCTCAGTCATTCCTGCTGATGTGGAAAGCTTTTCAAAAACAGAAAGTAACTCAATTTGGAGTTTTTTATTTGTTTTTCTTTGTTTGTTTGTTTGTTTTTATCTGGCAAACTGTTATATTCTTTGTCTTTCAGAGTCATGTGGGAAATATGAGCTTCTCCAGCCAGTTTAATCAATCTTCTGATCGCCTTCTTTCAACCATGTGAATGACTCAGATCTTCCAGAAGTGGCACCCACATCATCCAACAAAAACTTGAATGGATGTGGAAGAGAGAGAGGGCAGCTGCTTACTGAAAAAGAAAACAGTCTTCTCCAACAATCTTCAAATTCAAAACCCTTTACACTTACTTACACCTCTGGTTAAAATTACTAAAATGCTTAAAAATAAATCTGTACTTCTTTTGCTGTACCACAATGCCATAGTAAAAACAAAATACAAACAAAACAAATTTTTTTTACATTTTCGCTATTATTCATTAAGAAAACAATCCTATTTTTACCAAAGAAACAACCAATCAAAGTCAGGAGGAGGGTCTCAGTGCTGTCAATCACTCTTATGCTCGCCCACTCCCACTTGCTCTTTGCTAAGCTACAGCTGGTTCACCACAACAGAGCCTGCCTCCAATCCTAAGGCTAATTAGCATGGTCACAATAATTGATAATGTTTTTCTGAAATGGTAAGTTGTTTCTCAATCATTAGCACATTAAACAGCGCATACAGGGATCTGATTGGCTCCTCCTGGCTCCGATTGGTTGTTTCTGGGAGCGGTGTATTTTTGCAGGCAGCAATAGTAGCACTGGGAGGAAGTTAAGGAGTTCAATTTTTTCACAAATTACCTGTCTCATGCCAATGACATGATGGCAGTTTTAATAAATGTTGCAAAAACATATTTTTGTAAAAGTTACATTCTGCAGCTTTAATGAGGATTAGGCACTCTGCTGTGTTGTGGAAAGCATGAGCATGGTCCAAAAACATGCCAGTGTGCTATAACTTATCATGAAGCCTTTTATTGAATTTACAGCTATAGATTCATTGTTAAATTAGGAGGCAATCAATTTTCTATATCAAGAGTTTGCAAAGGCACCCATTCACTCAAGAACCACCAACTGGGTTAAGATTGGTGTGCTTTTAGCTTCTTTTTTTCCCCCAAGGGCCTCAAGAACTTTGTTAAAGAGCTTGGCATAATTGTGTCTTTGAAATACCAGGACCTTTTAAATATGTATCTTCTGACTGAAAAACTAAAAGAAAAAATATAATCTTTGGATCTTTTGGCAGAATAATAATCCAAACATATGCCAATATGTAAGCGTGGCCTTTATGTAACATATTATCATTGTAACAATATATTATAATCATTTTGTAATATAAACAATTCTACTGTAAATAAAGACTGGATAATCTTCAGTGTGACTGCAATAAAGCAAGTTGTTTTATAAATCTTCCCTACGAATGTGTAAAAGCATAGGGAGCATTGTGCGTATTGTGATTACATTCCCATCATGCCACTCTCAACCTGTAAATCCTGAACACACTGATCTGTTAGGATACCATTCACCTTGCTCAAACCTGAGAACAAGGTGTTCGGTTGTGAAACAGGATGTGACAGGTTGAGAAGTTGAGAAAGGGTTGCCGATTGGATTAAAGCGAGTTCATTCATTTACTTTTTAGGTGTTTACTGTGTAACCCATCAGGATGCCATGGAAACTGCATGCTTTGGCAAGTGAAGATGGCTCGGAGCCAAAGAGCAGAGGCCCTGGATGGTAAAGCTAAAAAAGAAAGAAAAAAGCAGAATGATCAAACCTGAGCACAAGTTATATTGTTCATCATAAGAGATCAAAAACAATGGACATGTGTGGGATGGTGTAATCAGGGTCACTAATTAAAGGTTTACAGTTAAGATTTTGTTTAGGTTTAGCAGTTTTAGGTTTGCCTCTGGGCAGCCAGATGGTGAAGCGCAAGATAACGTCACTGACATCCGTAATTAAAACTAATTAATGGGTGCCAGACAGTTTCCAACAAATGCTTGAGGCTTTTCAACCATAGTGTTGGAAACAAGACCCAGAATGTTTTTATTAGACATGTGGTGGATTTTCTTAAATCTAATAGAAATATTTTCTGATTACCATGACAGTATAATTTCACTGTGTTCCCAATTCTGCCATCATAAGAGATCAAAAACAATGGACGTGTGTGGGATGGTGTAGCTAATTTAATCTAATTTAGCTTTTTTATAATTATTTTGGCTTGTTGAGAAAAAACATACATCCATTCATTTAGTTTTCTTCAGGTATTTTTTGACATTTACAGTCAAAAAAGTAGATATTTTATTACTCTCAGATTGGAAGAATGAAGAAGTAACATATACAGAACCTCTCTGACAGTGTGAAGTAGGCTAAAATATCTAAAATGAAAAACAGGGTTAAGAAATTAAGGAACAGGATGACATCTATTACTCTGGAAAGGTGTCACAGCCATTTATAAAGTTTTCTTAGGCTCCTGCAAACCACAGTGAGGGCTATCATTCACAAAACATGGAACAGTGTTGAACCTCCCCAGAGCTGCTGGCCTACCACAGTTATTCGAAGAGTACTCCAAAGAAGGTCACAAAAGAACCACAGACAAAATCTAAGGATCTGCAGGCCTCAGTCACCTCATGTTTTTTCATTTTTATTTTAATTGCTTGGTGTTTAATATTTTGGTTGTTGTTTAAAACACATCTCGAGAGATGTTTATGAGCGGACATGAAGCAGCAATCAGAAATGAGCGGGGACAGTTACTACCTTATATGATCTTAGATTATTATTTTGTTGCTTCCCCAGCGTATTCTCATCCCGACCATCTACTGTATGTGAAAGAGCGTAAGAAAATACAAATGACTGTGTCATAGATGATGGCTGTTGCTAAATTTCTAAGTGTTTTCATATATTCCGGGATGTTGTCAGGTCTCTTTGGTTTTATCATAACCTTCTGACAGGATACCTTCAGGATAACCAGCCATCATCCCATATCCTTCAGCTGCACAGCTATTCTGTCATACTCAAGCATTTAATAGAAGTCCTTGTCTAAATATTATCCATCGAAGTGTTAACAGGGACGGGCACCATTTACAACTTGGCTCTAATGGTTATTCTTAGGAGAACATCATATATAATATGAGCTATTAACCTCATGCAGCTAATTTATAATGTTCCAGGATCATCCACGTGGCACTTATAAAACATAAAAAGATGAGAAATGTGTGAGTATTATGAGATGGGATATGTGTTTATTTTTGCAAAAGATGATATTTCTTGTATTGGTTCCCAACATTTTCATCCTTCTTTAAATGTTTTCACTGTATTGTGTTTCTTGAAAAGTCTGGCCATTACTCTGGTTGTTTGATGTTTTTGCTCATGTCAGTAGTGCAGAAATCTCAGTTTCTTGCAGCAGGAACTGAAAAAACATTGAAATAACGGCAACTTCTTTCTTAATTGGTGTAAACCATTTCATAAGGAGGCCTTTGCCAGAGGTTTGGAAATTTTCCACTAGTGAGATGCCCATGTCATTCAATGTGTCCTTTCCTTCCTCATCCCCTTGCTGCTTTAATGAGTCTTCTCTGTGTCTTGAACATTTCTTACATTTTACCACACTACACACTTACATTTTACTACCACTGCATACTTCTACCTTAATTTTGATATATTATGCTAAAGTTCAAGAAAACTTCTAGTTTATTCACTCACAAAATTTAATACATTCCATGATGAGCTTACAACACACTGTTTTACAAAATAATGCAAATCACAGATCGTGCATAGCTCTAAGTTAGAGGAACATTTCACTGTTTTTAAGTCTTTTCACAAATAAAAAATGGAGAAGTGTGGCATGGTTTTGTATTCTATTCTAAATGAAATCTTCTACAATAAACTGTCTCCAGAAGCCACTGTGCGTAATATGATCTCAGTATGCTCCATAAAGTCCTCAAACATTTGAATTAATAAACAAACAGCAACATGAAGATCAAGGAACACAGCAGACAGATCAGGAACAGAGTTTTCATCAGAGAAACAGTGAAGGAGCTGCAGAGATCTACAGCACAGGTGAGCAAATCTGTGTGCATGGTGTTCTGACTATCTGTGCTACTTCATCAGATTTTCCTACCGTAGCATGGATAGATATTTATGTCAATACTGTATGTCAGTGCTCCCAGTCTAAAACTTCTACTGTCATGCTTACAAACCGAAAACTATAGCGGGTTATGTTAATGTTAAACATTATCATTGGATAACATTCTTTGAGTGACAAGACCGAAGCTTAGGGGTTGTGCTCTAGATCAAAGAATATTCATGTTAGAATGTCCCAGTCAGAATCTAGACATACATCCAATGGAAAATGGAAAATATATATTTTTAAATTATGTTCACTGTTCCCATTTCTCTAGCTTGACTGGTCTTCAGCTATTTTTGCAGATGGACAATATTCTAATTGTCCAAAAACATAAAAAATTGTGATGTATAGTTTTGCTTCTGCTTCACGATTATCACTTCCTATTAAACTGCATCATATAGCCCACCAGAATTTGCACAAAACTTTGTATTGTGTATCTGTGTGAGATCATCATTTTGAATATTAAATCAGATATGCTGAAGTAGTGCTAGTCTTAATTGAGTACCTCTGTTCCCAAAATACTTATACATTATGACTTTTAAATGACTAACAATAACAGCTGAAAGTGTTCTTATGGTATGAACACACGAGGCAGAGTATGTTACAAACTTTTTTCCCCAAGGTATCTGAAAAACCAAAGAATGTGTTCAGAAAATCCTTTCTACAGAAAGATACAACAACCTGATGTAGATTTCTGTGGAAAGTAATTCTAGTTGGTTCCCTCAGTAAATACTTCACTTCTCAGTTTCACTAATCACATCAGCATTTGTCTGTTTAGCAGTTAAGCCCTCAAACTGATGGTTGCATCACATCCACAGTGTAGACACAAATCTTACGGTGCTGCCACATGTGAAACGTTAGCCTCACATTAGGCAATTTCTTCTGGAGCAGAATGGCCATAATTTCACTCAACACTATAACCTCTTCCTCCAGCAGCACAACCAAGGACAGTTTGCAGAAGCATTAGGCTTCAATAATGAAATAAACACCACAGTGAAAAATGATTTCCATCCCTGCTGTCCCCATAGAGCCCAATATGGTTACGACAAACAAACACATTTTAGGAGCTTGATGTCCAATTAGATTCAGATCCGGTAAGATTGAAGATTTGTCAGCAATTTAGACATTTTGTGTTCCACCCCTGTTCGCTGCTGCTATTTATGACTTTCATTCAGCTTACACACATGTTTAATATAGATATAAATACCAATAAAACCTAAACATTGTCTCCTTTATTAGGTCCAACTTTCATAAAACCTTCAATGTGAAGTATGACATCCTGAGTGAATCATCACCATGGACACTTTTCATAGATGTACACTGAAAAAAAAGCTGCAGGGATGTCAGGGTTTATTTACTTAAAATGACTCAATACAACTGTAGTGACCATGCAGCCATAATAATGCCAATTTTTTAAACAAAAACGTACTATGATATTTATACTGAAATCAGCTCTAAATTGCATCTGTCAAATAAAATTAAATGTAAAATTACCAAGACACTGAAGAACATCAGTGAACTTTTTCAGATGTTATAAAATTACAACCACAAACGTCGGGTTATATTTTATTTGGATTTCAGTGATATAACAACACAATGCGAACAATAGATTGGATGGAAAACATTTTTGAACATTATTGAATCTTGATAAAGGGGCATGTTAAAGAAAATAATTTACCATTAAGAAAGTTACATCTTATGTTCTTACAGAAAAAATATTCTTTTTGAAGATTTACACAGATTACTACCTGAGTCCTGTTTTGCTTAGAAGCATGATGTATTATCCTCCTGAAAGAGGTCACAGCAATCATGAACATCTATATGGAGAAAGAATGCTTATATATTTAGCAGATAAGGTCAGTTTTTACCAGCATTTCAAAGTGCTTTACGTCATAAAAACACAAAAATATAAAATCATAGTTGGACTGTCAACCCATGTGGAAGATAGTCTGACTTATCTTCTTTTAGTGTTTGAGCACAAAATTTTGCTATGCTCAACCAAAATAATAAAATTTTTAACTGATAAATAAGTTACATTTTTATGTTTCAGACCAATATGTATGCAAACATAGTACGCTGTACAAAGACGTTAAAGCAATAGTTAATGCTGTTTTAACCCCTAAAGATACAGATACAAATTAACATTTATATTTTCCAAGATAAAACATGTCTTTTTAAGTTCTGTAGTGAAAAGGTTTTTTGTCTTTGCATCTGCTTTTAACAGCATTAGCTAAAATGAAGATTATAAAATTTGTTGAAAGACTGTTAAATGGGTTTGCTTCTCTTTGCTATGGCTTTTCCTTCATCCACCAGAGGAAATCGGTCATAAAAACGTACTGAGTGCAACTGCTAGGGTTTCATTGCAAGAAGTTGATTGAAATTGAAAAACCTTAAAGTTTTCACCTTAAATATGCATGTGCATCCGATCATCTGCGTCTTTGCGGTGTGCAATGCGTGCAGCGCCAGTGCAGTGAACAGATTTTTGTCCTGGATTTCTCCTCTGTGTGCGTGTATACCTGAGAGGCGCATCTGTCCTTCCTCCTGCTGCTGACGTCGAACCAGTCGGAGGTTTTCCCTCGTAGGCTGAAGTCAGACTGCTGGAGATATCTGAAGAGGAGGAGGAGGAGCTGTCAAAGTTGGACTTTCTCGGAGAAGGAAAACTATTAGACACATCGACACGGGAATTAGATTAAATTAAGGTGTTTGTTTATATCCAGTCGGGATATCGTGTCCTGTTGACATGGAATGACACCGCACTTTCCATACAGGAGCTTCGAAAACACCATGGCAGCCCGTTTTCTGCGGTGGATCAGCCTCACCTCTCTGCTCTGCTTTGGCTCCTGTGTTCTGGCGGAAAAGAAAGGTATGCTTGGGCAGTGGGTCTCAAAAGGCAAAACGCCAGCGGGGCTTTCGTTTCCCTGTTTGCCTGTCCTGCTTTTTTCTTAAATGTGAGAGAGACGGAGACGGAGCTGCGCGGAAACTTGATCCTGCATGGGAGAAAAGTTTCTCACAGTCCCGCTGTTCGCCCTGTGACCTGTTGTAAAGCTAGATTTGAGCCTTCAGTGAAAGTACAACACAGTAACTGCCACGACAATTGAAAGTCTGATTAGCAGAGGTTATGATTAATTGGTTAATTGAATGATTGAGGAAGTGAACATCTGTCAGGATCCAAGTGTGAAATTTTGAACTAGACTGATGACGATGATGATGGGAAATGATGTTGGTTGAGCAATAGTTTGTTTTCTTTCCACTCTGTATGACATTGTTTTAAGGAAAATCATATTTTCTAGATAAAAAGTTACAATTCTGAACAATTAGTTGCATAGAAAATAATTGTGAATAATTTTTTAAGTTCTGTAGTAAAAATAAATGTATATGTGTATAAATTTTAAAAATTGACTAGATTATATATATATATATATATATATATATATATATATATATATATATATATATATATATATATATATACTTATTCTTAAATACTTCATTGAGTTTTGAAACAAATAACAAAGCCATATCTCTTAAAGAGTGATATTCTCTTCTGCTACAGTACAAACCTCAACTAACTTACCTGGTGAAATAGAGGTTTCAAGGGAAACTTTGCAAATGTTAAAGTCAAACTTTTCATCCCGTTTAGTTTCTTTACTCTAACGCCTTCAGTTGAAGAGAACTACACAGGCTAGCTTTAGTTATTGGTTATGGTTTACATGACAACTTGCTTAGAATATATATATTTTTTATGTTTAGCTTCTCCTTCTTTTATGCCTTAATCACAAATGCTTCTAAGTTTTTGTTTCTTCTTAACATTTAGGTCAAACCAGATGAGAAAAATCATTATAACTGTTAAACTTACATGACTTCTCTTCAGAAACATTCATTAGATAAAATGTATGCAAATAGCTAACTTTAGTTTTTTGCTTAAGTTAAATTTACATGTTTACTTGAAGTTCTGTTCTCTGGTGGCCCTGAAGCAGCAGGGCTTTGTCTATTACTTAGCTATTTCTTATGTTTTCTCTTTAAATATGTTTTATATAATTTTAGTTGGTCTAAGTGAATCAGACTTCATGAAGGCCAGATGTGAGGGGAGAAAGTGACCAGTAGTATCACTTTACTCCCTAATGACTGTAACTTCCTATTCTCATGAATCATAATGGTCCAACACTCATATCTTGTCTGTGCTGTTTGTCCCAATGAGTAGATGACCACATGTTTCAGTTCCAGCAGCCCACATGAGCATCTTTGTTCCAATCAATGTATGTTTTATATATTGATTTATGTACTTGTTAACCATAACCATTGTAAGCATATTTGTGAGCCAAAAAGACAGTCCTCTCTTACTTACTTGTGGGAAGTCCGCTTATACCTCAAGCAGCAACATGTCTCCCACCATAAATAATAAATTAGGAATTTTATTAAGACCAGATGAGGTGAATAATGAGCAGCTGTACTGACAGACATGTTGTACTATTTGGTTTATTGCTGTTCTGGGGCAGGACAGATGTTTCCATGTGGCAAATATCCTCAGTGTCCAGTTTGATTGTAAACCTCCTCCATGTTGCATGTTGTAAATCTTGGTATGGTTACATAGCAGACAACCGAAGAAATATTGGTGTGCATTAAAACATTGTAGCAGTTGAAATTAGCTCAGTGTATTTTTGGATTTGCACTTGACTGCAAACTGCCTATCTATAATTTACATTTTACCATAGATGAGAACTAAATTCTAATTGCATTGTATAATATATTTATATTTTGACTAAGTGAGTTCTGCTTTGCAAATAGGGTAGAGCTTTATTTTGAGTCTATTTCTTAATCTCAGATGGATTTTACAACTTGTGGCTTGCAGTCACGGCCAGTTTGAGTCTGCTTCTAGGAAAATCCAACATACTTTAACAGAAGTTCCCAAGCATTTAAAACAGAAGGACTCAAAACATAATCATACACTTCTACTTGTTCTTGTCAAATCATATCTTCTTGTATATGTTTGCATTTATCTTGTGTGTTTAATAAATGGGGCAGTTTTTCAGCTCATTACAAGAAAATAAATATGGTAGGGTGTTTGAAGAAACAACACAATGGCTGGTGTGGCCCCCTTTTTGTCGTCTGCCACAACAGACAGAACCATGGTGAAGATTACACCTTTAAAATCTGGTGTAACTCATTCCACCCACCTTCAGTCAATGTGAGTTTGTTGTATATTTGCTCTCCATCTGTTAATTGGAGTAGGCGTTTTTCAATCAATATCATTTGAAGAGTTTGAAGCAGATTTCTTAGTTAGTAAAATACAAGCATCTAAGAAATTATTTTGATCCCTGGCAGCAAATTGTCAAAACATTTAACACTCCACAATACTTTCTTTCGTATTGCTGGTATTTTAGAGCTTTTTGTTCCAACTCTGCTGTTGTAGTGATAATTTTCATGTGAACAAAACATCATTTTTCTATTTTGTCATGACTACAAACTTCTGTGCATTTCATTGGGGCTTTATTTAGTAGATTGACATGAAGTACTGCATATTGTGAAGTGGAAGGGAAATTGTATCTGCTAACAGAATCCTTTTACAAATGAAATCAGAAAAGTGAGATATGTACTTATGTCCCCATTTGCTCCATTTGTTGCTGTCAATCTTTACCACTTTTAACATCTATACATGAAAATATTTACTTTTCTTTATGTCCTCCAAACTACATTTAGCTTTCTACGTTTTAGCACAGACAGTTTGATTTAGGTCTGAACTTTAACTAGGTCAATCTTGTAAGGTTGGAATGGGCCATTAGGTACATTCTGCTGTTTTGCTGAATGTGCATCCCTATCGTAAGTATTTTGCGGCCTCTAACTGTTTTTCTTCCTGGATTGCCCTGTATATCTCTCCATCCATCTTCTTCACCAGTGTTCCACTGTACATAAAAGTAAGTAAATCATAACGTTTAATTTTGGTCACATAAATTTAGAGCATCTACTGCCACATGCTTGCTGTGTCTCTTGCATGGTGTGGACAGGAAACTGTGAACAGGGTCTTTTTATTTCTTTCTTTCAGCAATGGACTTCTTCTTGCCCCTTTTCCATACAGGCTAAATTTGAGGAAAAAAATTAATTGTTCTGTAACACTCTTCAGTTCGCCTCATCTTAATTTTATTTTGTAAGCGACACATCAAGCCTTTACGTAAATTAGATCGACATTACATCTGAGCCCGACCAGACGTTTTCCCCAGTGAAGTCCCTCTTGTCATGTGTGTGTTGAGGGACAGCATTCCCCTGTTAGTGTCTTCAATTGAGTGTAAAAGCTCCTTTATGTAGAAACAATCCTTACCTTGGGTTCTGGTATATTAAATTCATAAAATGTGGAGAGGTCCATAGGGTTATTTGATTAGTCTATTTGTGACTGGAGTGGAACTGGAAGTGGTTGCTGCATTTTGTTCCTATGAGAAGTGTTTCACCAGTAGAAAGCTGCTAAAGTGGTGATTATCCTGCCTCTGCCAAAAAGTTTACCTGTGAAAGATCAGACTAATCATATGAGCTTATCTAAAATAAATCAGTAATCCCTAATGCTTGAAGCATGATTTGGGTAAGAATAGCCTGCTGATGCCAGTATGTTTTGTCTACATTAGTTAGTTCATTCCGATTCTTGACACAATGAAATTAAAAGATGGTACAAGTTTTATTAAACTTTATGTATTCTCTTTTGTTAAATGTTGAGCTGATTCATGGCAACATTTTTCAGCTTGAAGCACAATTCAACATTTCAGCTAAGTGATTTTCCTGGTGTGTTCAGTTAGAGTCTTAAAAAACCCACTTCTTTCATCGGTCCATCTGTTTTTTCCCAGCTTCCCTATAAACCATGCCTTTTTCCATTCATTAAAGCCAATCTCCTAAGAGCGATAGTGAAGTGCAGCTTGTGATCCAGTGTAATCTTAGACCCACAAGAGGTCCTGCTGCTGCTGATGCTACTGCAACTTCAGCTTCCTGTCCCTCTGACGAACAAACCAGACTTACATCTGCTGCAGCCATTGTTGGGGAAGAAAGGATTTTTTTGTTAAAACTGTGGGGGATGGAGTGTAATTTCTGGTCATCCTCAGCGTAGCTTTGAGAACCTGCATCAAGTCTGAGAGGTAGTAATTTTATAGAACTGCTGGCAAGGTGCAGGATTTCAAGACAATAGTGGCTTTGTAGAGAGTAGGTCATCAGGCATCAGTGATACTTTGCAGAGCAGCACAGATCCGCAACCTGATGCAGACACACCTGAAAGCAGGTATGCAGGTCATCTGCATCAACAGTTTTATTATTTCGCTTCCTTTTCACTGTTAGGAGATTTTGAAAAACTGTGAATCTAGTGTAAATCACGTGACACTGCACTTATACACGTGGTAATTATGTGTCTGGTTGCACTTCAGTAGTTTGTATACCTCCAGCATGGAATAAGTGAGTGAATATGTAGTTACTCATTGAACAGATTTGCTCCCTTTGTTTGTTCATGGTAACAAAGTCATCCGCAGCATTTATGGCCTTTCCATGATCGTCTGGTTGTGTCAAGTGGAAAGAGACCCAGCCGTCTAGGCTGGAAAAAGGCCCTGTGCTATCTTCTCATCAGCTTTAGTGTTGTGTTAACAGGAAAAACATCCTACATCTAATTAAATTAATAACCCTCTGTGTGGGGGGATGTTTTTGCTTTAGAGAATGAGATTCTTTTACTCGTGAGCATATTTTAGTGCATGCCATTGTACTGTTAAGATAATTATATTTTTAAAACATAAGTTTCCTCTTTACTGTAGGAGTAACTCCTGATGAAAAGCTCTGATACAAAATCTACTGCTTTTGATTTTAAGCAATGCATTACTAAATGCGGTAATTATATGATTGTTTATTTGCCACAGATTGAAAGATTAAAGAAGAAATATTTAGTATCAGGAAGAGATGAATGAAATCAAAAAGCTTGTCTAAAGCCTTTATCCATAAAATAACAATAGCAACAACAATATTTCATTGTCATATTAAATTGTCAGTATATCTTCTACACATTTTACTAATCATAGCTGTAAAATATCCTTACTATTATAGTAATGACTGTTGGCTATCTTTTTGTATCCACATCATTGCTCTCTGTCTGTTCCCAAAGTAACATTGTGTTCTTACATGAATGTTTAAAAGTGAAAGCTAAAAAGATTTCTGCATGCTTGTCGTAGTTATGCAAATGTTTCTTATGTAGGTTACTTTGGTTGCTAATTTTTGTTTCCCACAAGTTAAAGCTTTCTTTCTGACAGCACAAACAGCACAAATTAAATGTTACAATCTAAAACTATACGTTTCACAGACACGTCTGAATGAAGCTCTGCAGTAACCATTGTAAAGTGAATAGGTAAATGGCGAACCCATTAATATCACAGAATTTAGAGGCTTAAAAAAGTGCCATTTTCACTTATTTAACTGTGGGATAAAACGACTAACACTTGCAGCAGTGAAATAACCATTAAAAAAGATCCACTAACCTACAAATGTGTCTTTTACTCCTAAATGGAAATGCAAGCACATGATTTTCTCAAACTTGCACGAGAAATGGAAAAGTGTAGTACACCCCTTTGAGCCAGCTGACAAACAGTGAGTAGCAGTGGGTGGAGGAAGGGATGGACTGCATTATTCTATACTTTATGGACTTGGTCACTCTGAACTTCACTTTCCTCTGTAGGAACGTTGTCATAGAAGCTGTAACTTTTAAAATTTCAGTATACTTTCTTACCAATAACTATCCCAGGCTGTTTTGTGGTATTCTGATTTCAAACTATGTTTTAAATATTATTAACTATGCAATTAACTACTACTTTGAGATTAATTCATAAAAAATGAAATGGCTTGTAGTTCTAAACAGAAAATAAAGACAAGTCTGGATTTTTAGAGCTGCACTGCTATAAATGTTGGAATATTTTAATTTAGAACAAAGCTTTGCAGTCGATTCATGCTAGTTCTTATGGGTTCTAATGTTTAATGTTAATCTGCAATCACTACACACATTTTTTATTATTTGTGGTAATTAGAGAATCATATTTCTTTGCCATGAATGAATATGTTTTATTTGCATTAAGCCATAAACTATATGGATGGACAGTGATGGTGAGCTAATTAAAGTGAAGAAAACCCGGAAAATTGGGGCAGGGATGCAAAAACAAAACATCAGACAGAATGTTTCAGTTTTTTCATATTTGTGATTGTTTAAATGTCCATCAAAGAGAGCCTATATCCTGCTGCTTTTAGCTACCGCTGCTTCAATGGAAGCATCCAAACTGCAGGTGAGAGACGCTCCCCATTATCTCGCGGACCTCCTGTTGGTCTGTCATCTCCTCTCGTGACCCACAGGTCGCTCTGAGGAGCAGAGCTACAATGTGCACTCACCCGCAGAAGAAATCCCCTACAGAGAGGAGAACAATGGCTTCACAAACAAACCTCCATCCTAGAGTATTTAAGAAGAAACCATTGTTTAAAGGGTGGTGTCTGATTATTGAAAATGGCTTGCCTAGTGCGGATTAGCATGTTTTCTGATTACTTCTTATTAACAGTTTAATTTTTTTCCATGGATATTTTAAACTTAATTTTCTCAGTTGACTTTAAAAAAATGGGATTTGCATGCTCTTCTCGTTAGCCTGGAGGACTTTCCTACTTCAGATAAAGAAGCCCCGTTTAGCAGTTTTAGGAGGTTTTGACTCATGAGGGTGACAAAATTATAGACTGTTGTAAAGAAGTTTCAACACTTCTTCTCTTACGCCTAAGATCAAAGACAGACATGGAGATTTAACTGTTATTGCCACTGAGGTAAAATGGCTTGACTCAACTTGAAATTTCTTCAGGCAGTGCAGGATTTTGTAAACCTGAGTGCAGAGATCCGTTTGATTTAAAACAAAGCAAAACAAAAAAAAAACCCAACTTTGTGTACCTTTTAAATGAATCCTGATCAGACTTGTCCACCTACCGCATTTAACACCCAGATGCCCATTAAAATAATGTTTTCTCCTCAACTGTTATTAAGGCATTACATGCTTCACTACAAAGGTGTGGTCAAATGTCAATCAAGATCCTCTCTTTTTCAGTAATCACGGAAAGGTTGTTCAGAGAGTTAATGAGCCAAAAAAAGAGAAACGTCTTGTTTCATTAGGTCTTGGAGGTTTTTGTTATCTACCAGGAGAACAGATAAAACAAGACTGCATTTTGTAATGAGCTTTTACAAATATGACAATTTTCAAATCCTGTACAAAAACCCAGATGTTAATCAGAAGCCTGTAGTACCTCACTGGATTTTAGATCAGACACCCTGTTCCATCTTTAAATGGTCCTAGTCAGAGTCCAAAACAAGTTCTCAGCTTACACTGCCTATTGTGTTGAGCTTCTACAATAGAAGTGTCTCTTTCATAAAACTCTAAGACTGAAAATTAATCAGCATAAATGCAGGCTTTCAAACTCACTTCCAGATTTGATAATGACATGCTAGCCTAAGATCAATATGTCAAAGAGAAAGAAAAGTAAAATTAAAACAACTTGTTTCACACATGACTGCAGAAGCCCAACTCTTTGGACAAAAGACTTTTTATTTAGGTCTTTGTTGTCTCCTTTGACACTGGCTTATCTGTCTTCCTTGACCTTAACTTGCCTTGTAGACATGACTTTACAGCCCTGTGCCAACAGAGAGAAGAAAGAAAATCCTGTTAGCTGAAAGTTACAATGGTTAGAAGGCAAAAAGACATTTAGATGGCATTAAGTGTGTATTTAAGTTGATTTATCACCAAAGAAACAAGACCAAGAATGGTTGACAAAAGCCAGTGACAACTACTATTTATACCTGCATGTAACAAAGAAATTAGTTTGGCTAATGAGCATAAATGCTTGGGTTTATATGGTTGCTGGATTAGACCAACCATATAATTTTCACCTGTTCGTGGGAATTTTTCTCAAATATTTAAAATCACACTCAGTTTGTGTGGAGATTTTGGTATTCCCCTATTTATTTTGTTCATGGCTGATATTAAAGTCAAGATCTTAAACTTTGTCGCATGTAATATAACGTTTGGAGTTGTAGCCATACTAAATTGTGTTTAGTCAACATTTATACCACAGTTTCTGCCATTTTCAAAATTCAAGTTTAAAGTTCTAGGAACATCCCGGATTTATTAAAGTCATTAGGGTTCCTTTTGTAGACGTGTCAAGTTGGCATCAAAAAACTTTATCCAGTCTGTCTAGTAAATCCTAATGTGTAAACTGAATTTGCAACGGTCAGAGTTTTGTAGCCAATTTACCACGATGAAGCTTTAACCTGCCAAAACAAATTGTGTTACTGTATTTAGTTAAACTCACATAGTTTGCATATAAAAAGCTCCAGATCACCATGGCTGAACATTTTTGAAATTGCTCTGTGAATTTCAACTACTCAACTGAGCTCTGAATTCATTTCCTAGTGGGACTTTGAGCAGAATATCTTTATTACACTATGTTTTTTTCATAAGTGAAGCCAGACACACATAAAATAAACAAATAAAACTTTAATCATGATCAAAATAATAACACTAAAGAGAACTGTACTCTCCTTCTCTCATTTGCAGGGTCATAACCAATAAACCTGTTATTGCAACAGCCTGAGTTGTTAGTTGAGACCACACATTTTAAGTGTGTAACCAAGTACTTCATCGTATTACAGCTCTGTGCCACTTAAAGCATCATTAGATGGCCATTGTCTGCAACTGTACTTTAATTTCATAACAAATCACTTGAAGCTTAATGACTGTGTGACTAGTGGGAAAACTGGAAGGGTTGAAATGCTCTAGAGTGCATTCTTGGAGTTGAGCCAGGAAGTAAGGATTAGCCCTTTGGACCCACAATATATCCACTACATCAACAACCTCCCCCTGAGCTGATTAACTGGCAACCTGATGTTTTATTTTTTAATATGTATCCACTGGATTTATTTATATCTGAACATTATTGCAATGATCAGGTGCCAAGAAGATTTGCAAAAGATTAAAAACTCTGAAAACCGTATTGGATTTTCAGGTCAATGGAGACATCAACAGCTAAGTGAATTGGATTTATTTAACCGTTGAGGCTGGGCTTTTTAAGTTCAGGTACAGGTGGGACACAAATTAAATGAGAAAAAGTTGTAGGGGTTTTTTGTTCTGCCTAATGCCCCTTTTCAGGGTGAAAGGTCACTAGAAAGTAATTTACTCTGAAGTAAAGGCCCCAGTTGTTCTTAATGGTCAACCTAATCCTATGATTAAAAAAAAGGAAGCAATTTTACAATGACGAAGGTGGCCTCCTCTAGGGTGATGTTTAAGAAGATTATTAGTTATGTGGAATGACTGAAGGTCTCTACATCCTTTGGACCTCAATGACTTTCATTCCTCCTACATTGTACTCAGAAAAATAAATTTTTAGTGAAGAGGTGATACTGAACTGGTTTATAGCTCTGGCCAACTGTTTACTTAGAGGAGAATAAATAAATAAAAGGATTGAAGTGACCATCATATCAATGACGGTTTTATGTCCTTATTGTACTATAAAGATTAATTATAAGGGAAGCCACTTATCTCCCCACACAGTTGTCTTTCATGGGATATTTCTTACCAGACCTGAGAACATTTTAAAACTGCTTTCACTAAAAAATGATCTGCTATAAAGCAGGGTAACATTTACCTCAGTGATCTGCTATAAAAAGTGAGCTTCTCACCGTATCTCCAAGGCAGAGCAAAGAGGCTGCTTGTATCCAAGATCTTGTTTATGGATAAGCCTGTAAATCAAGAGCTTTGCCTTTTGGCTTGCTCTTCATCTCAACAACAGACAGACACATTCCTGCAGACAATGCCAGGATTCATCAGGTTGAGGATTTAAATCCAACTTCAATAACCACATTACAGTGCCATTTGGCAAGGCTCTTGATGCCAACTAGCTTACTGAGGTGCTAATCAATGTGTGAGCATTTTCACTGAAGGGAGCAGTCCACCTTTTTTTTTTCTGGTGGAGTGATCTAATGATATAATATACGACTGGTTTTATCACACCATCATACATTATAGGTAAAGATTACCTGAAAATGATGAATGGGATCTGTTTACCCTGACATCTCCTTCCTCTTGATACAAAAGTAAGGGTAGTCTCACATAAGGGCTCCAGTTATATAAAAAACATCTTCTTTAGAAGCAGGCTTTGCATTTGAGACATTTTTTTTCTATTTTTAAATACTTTTGATGTGTTTTGCCTGAGGAACTGAATATGTAATTATACTCCTGACAATGGAAATAGTATTTGATTGTTCCAGTCACACTGATAATCTAATCATTTTAATTTTGACAGTATTGTAACTGATGAGGGATTCAATCTCTTCACATTAAAATGGCAAAAGGCTGAAAGTTTTTCCTCAACAAAGACAGATTGGTGCAGTTGAACCTTTAACCGAAATTTAGTGTTGTAGAGGTTATGAATCCTTGCTTGTACTTTGACTGTCAAGGATTCACTGTGTATTTCATAGACACTTCATCCAAGCCAGGGTCCTTGTGTTCAGCAGTGTAGCTGATAGTGAGAAAAGGGTTTTGTCTGTCAAGTCTCTTGCCTTTGATGACTGACGGAAAGCAGCCCAGCCTTTGCCTGAGCTAAATGCCTGAGTGTGTTTCTAGTTAAGAGGGTGGCCTTGAAACAACAACCCTCCTCAGTCATAATTATCTTAAACAAGCATTAGACATCATTGTGAGGATGTGCTAAACATGCGTGATGTGCCCTTTTGTTTTCTGCTTTTGGTCAACAGCATATCAACTCGCACATTAACAATGGATGCAATTTGAGTCGTCGGGATGAGGTGCTAGCTGCAAAGCCAGTATAACCTTATGTCCTTCTGTTCTATTCACACTGCAGCCGAATGTGTGCATGTGGGTGTTTTTTTTGTTTTGTTTTAGAGGTACTTGTGAATTTTACTAGAACTCCACAGGGGCAGGCATGCTTGGCAGCGGTCCTATGTAGCATTTGAGACATTTTTGTTGTATTTGTCATCATTCTGTTTCCAAGCTTTTCCTGTTCATATTAAATTGGTCATGTTTTAGATGAGAACAACAGCACATCTAACACAAAACAGTTCTAAGACATTAGAAATTAAGTAATGTTCCCCTCTCCATATAATCCTTTCCCTTGAACTCTATCAGTTTCTGACTCTTGGCCTCTGCCAGGATCAAGGAGGAAGAATTTACTCCTTTTAAATACTTTTGATGTGTTTTGCCTGAGAAACTGAATATTTAATTATACTCCTGATAATGGAAATAGTATTTGATGTGAAAGTCACACTGATAATTTAATCATTCTAATTTAACCATCATTGGGTGGATTTGCCACCCAATGATATGCAAAGTTTTTTCTTTAAGTGGTGAGTAACGTCTGACCAGCAGTGAGGTTTAATAGCCCAAACACCAGGGCGTTTGTGCTATATTCCTTTTATGGGATCACTCTGGGTTGCTTTAAACATGACTAAGATATAAATTAACAGTTTGGTTCACAGGCAGCAATCTGAAACATTGGTTAGATCTACACAGAAAGGGACCAGTCACTTATCGGGCTAAAAATAAGAAGCTCTTGAGTAGAAAGGCTGCCTCAGAGAGTGTCTATCTCATAGTTGAAGTGAGAGTTATCTTTCCTCCTTGTTCGAGTGCTCCAACTTCATCCCATTGGTTTACGCTAGGAATGCTTGAACCAATAGGGATTTCCCAAATTACAGCTACATTCTCCTTCTAGAATAATGTGTGAAATGTGTGGGTCTGTGCACTTTTGTGGTTAGTGGGATTTTTTTTTCTGTTTCTTTCCTCTGCTCTTCTTTTCCAGGCATGGCTCACTGGTGGTTGCTGGAATGAAAGTTTTAAGGAGGGGGTGTATAGACTTAGTGTTGAGTTAGAGGCAGCACGCCCACTACATTTCTAGCCTTCCCTTCAGTCTTCCTGTGGGAGTAAAGAGGAGTAAAGTTTTAACAGAGGAAGGAGTAAAAGAAAAAAAATACAAGTGTTTGGTGAAGGGGCGTGGCATCTTGGCTAGGATGGACTTCAAATAGAAGAATGCTTGGACGTTGAAGAGGAAATGGTTGAATGTTGGTGGCTTCTTTATTGTACTTTCAATGTAAGTTAAGAGAACAGCAGGCAGATTGTATGGTGATTTTTATACAACAATAATGAACTTTCCAGCAAAGAATGAAGGAGAGTTGTTTGATTAAAAATCGATTATTTAGGCCAGGGATATGTTCACGTCACACTGAGAGATTATGTCTAACCCCCAAGCACAATTCAAGAATAATACAAATTTGGCACAGGCAATTCATGCAGAAGGACTCTCTGGACCCATGTCTTAAAATCTAAACTAAATCCTTCTGAAAACACTGTTTAATATATCATTTTCCAAAGTCTCTTTGGGTTTTAGTCATTCTTTCCTTAACTTTCTCAGAATGGTGTTTTTGAACATGTAAATTCCACATTAAGGTCAACCCCAGTGGTTGATCTTTGATCTGTGACACTTCTTACAACTGACCCCACATAAAAACCTTGTTGTGAAACTTAGTGTAGAAAACCTTTGCCTATTGGTCCGTGTATTCCTTACTCCATTTGTAAAAAGTGGGATCAGTTGTGTTTTAACAATGTGTCACTTGTGGATTATTGTGAGACCAAGTTAAACTTTGAAAAGTAGCTCCAGTCCACTTTTTTTCCTTGGGAAGAAAGTCTGTTCTGTTGTGTAAATCCCTTATAAATTCACTTCATATGGATGTCATAGAAACTGCTTAGACAATTAAAGGTCACTATTTTCCTTCGCTGACTTTCTAAGAAAATAGTAGCCCAAGAAAATGAGTATTCAGCACTTTGCGTTTCTCTCAAATCTGTGGCGACCCTGGATGCTGTCAGTGAAGTTACCCAATATTAACTTTTTCTTGTGTGTGCATTCTAAATGGCTCTGTTATTCATACACACAGTTTCCTGTGTTGGGTTTGTTTTATTCTCTCACTTTCTTTTCATGAGTTTTACTTTAAAAAACATTCTCTGAGCTTCATTTAGAACATCCTTTTGTCTTCCCCTTACAGAGAAAACGATCAACTATGGTACTGCTGCTCAAGTGTTGCAGGGTAACTTTCTCAACTGACCCCTGTGCAAAGACGAACTTGTCTTCTTGCAACTAAAAACTTCAATGTGCAGGTAGTTGTGAATGAACAGCCTCATGAAGACCAAGAAAAAACACAAGACAATTAAACTTGTGAAGAAGTTTGGATCAGGATTAAAACATTATCTAAAGCTTTTGAAGATCTCATTGTTCAGTTCAGGATTAAAAAATTGAAGGGCATTGCAGAAACAATCAACCAGATCTACAATGGAATGTTTAACTCAGTGCTTGGCTGTGTAACTTAATCTTCCAGTCATAGTCCAAACCTAATTCCAATTTCTGTTCATAGGTAAAAATCTAAAGGGTATGAATCCACTTGAAAGCCACTCTAGTTACTGACTACTAACCAGCTCTATAACTATTGAAAAGAGTATCTCACCAGGTGTTTAAAAACTGCAGCAGGTAATATGGAGTTTGAGTGAGTATACATTCTGTTTTTTCCTGTGTTTGTGCTGAACCTAAATCCATGGTTTCCTCACTCTGAGGCTGAGAGTAAACATCATGAGGGCTGCAACTCCAGGTATCTGGAGTGTCTCACTGACTGTAAAGAGCACTGCTCGCAAGCGGAAAGTAAACACAAGCCTTTTTGGTCTTTATTTGGTCACTTTGCTGAGCTTTCTACAGACTAAACTTCACTGAACTCAAGCTGAGGCAGAGCCTGTAAATGTGATCTCAGAGGTTTTAAATGTTTAGAAGACACGTGACGTAATGACGCTTCATTTGCATCACTGCTGGCCTTAAAGGAAGGGTCATCCACGTCCATGCGCCAAGTGTGATGCTTTACATCCCTTTCTCCACTGTTTGAACCCACAGCCACTGTCTGTTTCCCACATCTACAACTCTTAACCGAACCACATACCACAGTAGACTATTTTTTAAAATACCCTTTGAGGGGTTTTTTTTCTCTCGTTTCCTTTCCGTAAGTTTTGCTTCACGAGTCATCCTCTGAGCATGATTTAGATCATGCCTTTGCCTTGCCCCCACAGAGAAAACAATCAGCTACCTCTCCTCTAGTGTTGTAGGGTGACTTTCTCAATGGACCCCTGTGCAAAGACCAACTTCCCGAGATGCCAGAATGACTAGTGTTGTTGCGTTCAGAGAATGGGGCGGAGAGGAGGTATCCTCAAGCCTTCAGGAAGGGATCTGTCTTTCTTTTCAAAGGCCACAGGACATTTTTCTCTAAGGGAATATTTCATCTCCCACACAAAGGAAGTCTGCAATTCCACTGGTCAGAGAGCAGGACATCAGGACATTTAAACTTCAAAACTTAGTGGGGGTTTTTTCCAGCTGGTTTTAGCTTTCTGTGACATAAGATCTCTCATGTCCTCTTTAATATATAAAAACATTTGAGCAGGAAGTTTGAGCTAAATGCACTGAGAATCAAGAAAATTGGCTTTGGAAGATTTACATGTCCATAAAGTCTGGAGATTTGGAAACAGGAGACAACCCACAGGAGCTGAAACTTTAAATCAATAAAAGCAGATTGCTCTTCTTATTTTCTCTGCTCATCTCCACGTCAGCCTACGCTTCCAAGATAGAGAAGGGAGTTACCCATAATTTAACATTAACACTGGAATTCATCTTGGCATCGATCTCTTAACAGCAGAAGATCGCTGCAGAGTGGGTTATGTAAGATTCTTTGGTGTAATGCTGTTGACTTGGGGAGAAAAATAAACAAGTCCTGTCAGCTAGCATAGTTACCTCTCTTTCTTCCTGTGTGAGCTTTCATGTAATGCAATCACCTGGTTCTGGAGATGGCCTAATTGAATTGGACTTGGTGAATCAGAGGAAGTGAAAGTGGCAGGACGATTTCTCCTGTCTCTGGAATAGATTCCCAGTTGCCCAGGACAAGCCAATCCTAAGTTCTGGATTTTGGCTCTCTCTTCTTGTTGGAAATGCTAGAGCTCATTTGAATTTGTTGGGTACCCACCACATATATGATTTTAAAGCATATGGACTTTAAATTCTTATAAAAGAGATCTTGCCCTTTTTGTGAGCTAGTATAGAGTACTTTGTTATTTAATAATTTTTATCATTCCCGCAGATGTGTCTATGTAAAACTTCTGAATGGTACATTACAAATCGTGATCAGGACTTGAGGTAGCATTTTAAATTACTCTTGGCTCTCTTATCTATCCCATGCACCAGAAAAGAACCACAACATATCTCCCCCCACCCCCCCAAAAAAACCTGCAAAGTAACAAAATAGTTCCAACTCAAATATCTAAATTATTTTCAACTGTTTTCCTACACTACTGTGATTTTCCTGGATAATGTGCAACTTTAATTTACCCCAGAACTGCCCACTCACATTGTAAATTGTTTATAGATCCAGACACCTCTAGGTTGTTGCAAGTATTTCACAACCATTAGACAGTAGGGTAGAGTGGGAAAACAAAACACCTTTCTTTAATCACGATTTACTTCGAAACCGTGAGTCAGAAAATGCATTTCTTCACACGAATTCTTTATTTTGATCTGAACTACACATCTGACTGTTTTCATGACTTGATCTTTCCAAGTTTTTAATTATGTCACCCTGAGCCTGAGGCCTTGCTCATACCTTGAACTTGAATATATGTTTGGCTAAAAGCACATGTGTGGGATCAGACTGACTTAAAAAGTAACTAATTATTCTAAGTGATAATCACAAGCAGTTTCTGTTTCTATAGCTGTCCAGACTTTATAGCCTCAAGAAACAAATATCTACCCACATCCTTGACTTCCAGCATTAGTCCCCAAGTAAACATCAAAAGCGTGATGTGCAGCCACACATTTCAGCAAGCTTAGATGACTAATGACAGGGTTTATTCAGTCTATTGTTGAGCTCTGACTGAGTGCTGATCAGTGTAGCTCAGTCCAGGAAGCGTTTTGTGTTGCACACGTTGCTGCACACACACCCCTGCACGCCAACACACCCTTGCACACACTCATGTATGAGGCACTGAGGTAGAGATACACCAGACCTGCCACTCCTTGCTTTGGTTTTTACCTTCTGGACATTTAGTGACGACAGTAGAGCTGGAAGTGAGTGAAGCAATCTGTAATTAGTCGCTGTCACAGTATCTGTTGCGTCACTGAAAAAGCCCCCCTTCCCTGAATCGTACACCTTTTAGCTCACAAAATTGTATTACGGATGAGTCAGGTTATGTGACAAAATAGTTCTAAGAGAGTAAACATTGTTTTATTCATTCATCTTGGCTTTTATAAGGGTAGTTTGCATATTGTGCAAGCATTTGTTATCCATTCATCTCATAAAAATCAGAGTCATTTCCCTCTAGAGAAAAGTACAGGTTGTGTTGCTCAAGATGAAATTTCACAAAATATAAAAAAGATATCCTACTTCTTTCTAATGTGCTGTAGTCGAACAAGGAAGCGTGTTAATGGTTGTGGTGCATCAGGTTATTCACCACCTGCAACTCGGTTATGAAACAAACAACTGGGCAAGCTGCATGTTTACTGTGGATATACGCCTGCAAGCTTAAGCAATAAACAGTTTTTCATTTTTCCTTCCTGGATTTGGGCTCAAAGTGTGAGCTTCAGTAAGAGGAAGTTTGCTGCACCTTAAGTCACCTGTTTCAGCTGGCCGTTAAAACTCATTGTAGCTGATACAAAGGCATCTATAGCTCTTGAAATAACTAGACCTGTCAGGTCATCAGAGACCTGCTTAGTCAGTGTCCCAAGACCAGAACTAAACAACGTGAGGCAGCATTTAGTTTCTTTATGCTCCTCACTTCTGGAATAAACTCGCTGAAAACATGAGGCACAGAAAATCTGTTGGCTCCTTTAAGTCAACAATTAAAACCTAGAGATACAGTATGTTATGAAAAAATTTGGTCACAATAAAAGAAAACCATTGTTTAAGGAAGAAAGCCTATGAGTTTGTTAAACTGGTCCATTTTTTATGTGGCAATGTGAATACGTTTACAAGTAATTGTGATGAGCTGTATTTGCAAATTTGCATTTTGGGTGCTCAGATATTCACAGCTGAATAATCAGAAAAACCATGCGCTTATTAGTGTTTCTAGTTTGACTAATAATTATGGGGATAATTACATCTCACATGACTACCCTAATTAAAGCAGTCAGCTTGCCTTGGCTCATCTGCTTTTGTTGCTAGGGTCTGAACTTCATGCCACCAAGATCCCTGGGGGATGAACTAATGAGGATTAAGAAAAGGGAGGGCAGTAGACAGATGTTTCAGCCTAATTCTTACTGATCTGGTCAGAACTGTTGTTTGTTTATTTGTGTGGGAAAACAAAGGATATGATGATACAATGTACTATGAAATAATTTAACTGGAAGAGAGTGTATCTCTCTGTTTGTGGCTTGATCTCAGTGCAATTGCTTGAGCTCCATGTTTGTATGTGAAGTGAGGTGTGTCCCAGTATTCAGATTGCATGCTTAGACTTTCTTAACTCTCAAGAGCAGACATGTTGAGGAATGTGTCTGGGACACTACAGTGGCCCCTGCATTTTTAATAAACAAGACATAGTCGTCTGTTTTTCTTTTTTAACCCATTTCTCTTTTCATCCTCCTTAGAACATGAACCAAAAAATGAGCTGCTTAGACACAACTTAAGCACGAGGAAGAATATTTTTTATGCTTATGGCTGTGCATGTTTTGCATGTCAGTATTTAGGATAGATAACTCCAACATCACAGACAGTCAGGACCTGTCTGTTCATGACTGATAAGATGACTGGATACAAGTTTCAGAAAATGATGTTGTTTGGAAGCTTTATTCAGAACAAAACTATTGTGCTTGTCAATATTATTGCCTTCTTTTTAATATTGTAATGTTTATCAGCAAACAAGCCTACATTATCTGCCCATAGTTGTAATACTGCAATACTGTTAGTGATACTTATGAAAGTGAAAGTTGATTGAAATGCCTGGAAACACTTGTTCTGTTTTTTCCCCAACTATTCTCGGGAAATATTCAGATCTGTGCCAGAGTGCACAAAGCCAGAGCTAGAACCTGTTGCATCACTGAGATTTGAGATCTGTTGTAGATTAACCCCCGATTAGCAGTTTCGAGTCAAATTCACCACAGTTGTGTCTGTGCAGACAGAATTTTACCAATAATGATATTGGGTCATAACTGAGCCAGATTGCTACATGATAAGAAGATGTTTGTAATTATGAAAAACACAGTGCTTTTGGGGTGTTCACAGAATCAAATAATTTTCTTTTTTTTAATTTTTTTCTATTTCTTTCCAGTTTGCCAGGGCTTCAGCAATCGCGTCAATCTTATGGACAATAAAGAGGACCACTACCTGAACATGGTGAAGACCTACAGCAATTGTACTATTGTCCTGGAAAACCTGGAGATTACTCACGTAGATGAGAACCGTGACCTGTCCTTCCTCAAGGTAAAAGCCTACATTATGTTACTATTACATTTGAAACAAGATGTAATTGTTTCTATATTTTATAAAATGGATAACTTAAATTTGAATAAAGGTTTCCAGCTTTAGGTCAAGTATTATTCATTTTGCAAACTGCCAAAATAATAACAAAGAATTTCTCCTCTGTTTTTGGTTATTCTTTCTCTTAAATACATGATAATTGTCCCCCGACCCTTAGGCAAAAAGTGTTTCCACCCTCAACATCAGCGTTTTCCTCGACAGGATGACATATTCCAGATAAAATGCACTTTTTTCTTCAAGAATATCTGTCAGCAGCATTAGAAAGTGATCAGCTATAAGTGGTTGCCAGTACAGATACAACTTCATAATCCATATATGTCAGTGCTTCCCCAGTTCAGTGGTTATGAACAATAGCTCTTTATGTTTAACAAAAGTATATTTTAAATTAACCTGTCCACTTTGGAAAGTAATACTCAGAGAGTGTCTATCTCTCTGAGTACTGCTCATTATTATATACGTTAAATGTATATAATAATGTCATATACAAATATTATTTAGATTATGTAACATTTTGTTTATGTGAGTAGTTAAATTCACTCAGTAAAACACATGATTGATAAAATATAGACTGATGTTTTCAAGTCTTTATTTCTTAATTATGCCAATTTTTTCTTTGTTTTACACCTAATAAAAACACAACATATAACACTAAAATATTACTTCAGACCAATACAAAAGACATTTTGAAAACCAAAATGGGAGGTTAATGAAATTTGTTTATTACCTGATTTAGGGTTGCTTTCAAAAAGTACTTTGATTCTGTCAAATTACCTTCATCCAAACACATTTTCTCATTTATTGAATGTGAGTGCATATTTTACACTTTTTAGACTGATATCTGTAGACTCTTCACAATTGTAATTGGCTGAAGTCTGTTCAGAACAAGTGCTTGTAATGATTTATTGTGTTTGTACAGCTCTGGTTAAAACTTCATTCATAGATCAGCTGTAACTGCAAGATTTTGAGCACTGGGGAGATGTGTTATAGGACCACACACCCTCCTGGGCTTCAGGCTAGCCCACACAAGCACAGAGTAAAGTAGTCAGCAGATACAATACAGCAGTTTTAAGGGGAATCTTTTTAATGTCCCATTTGTACCTTGTTCACCTTTCTCTGTGCAGATGTCAAAAACCAAATGTGTGCGAATCTGAGTTAAATGTATGAGTTAATGGATATCTCTCTTAGCGGTATTTTAACCCTGGATTAATATACTTGTTGGACTAACAATACTAACATTTAACTTTGTACCGACAGTGAGAAAGATCTGCCAATCATAACAGAGCCACAAAACAAATCATGTCTTTGAAAGGAATAGTTATTGGAACATATTATGTTAATTGGAATTTATTTTTAAAATGTTAAACAAAAGAAATGCTCTCCTTCTTTCCAAACAATATAAAACTTTGAACTCATATTTAACAGACTTCCTGTGTTTCTTTGCTATGTTCTGGGAGCATGACAAAGGATGTGCATTTATGAGATGCTTAAATGGGACAAACAAAACATTTTCCTACTGAAACTTTTCTTGAAATGTTAAAATTGGCAAACAAAAAAAATACATTGACCCTTATATGTTGCTGTGAAAACTCCTTTCTTCTTCTTTTGCTCTTTTGCTATTCTTGAAAGGTTGAGGCCATCAAACAAACTGTCTTGCCAAGTAAAACCCCTTGATGGTTTTCTGGAAAACATTTAATGTGACAAAAAAATCAAAAACTGAAGAAATTTAAGTGAGGCAAATTCTGCTCAAAGGTCATAGTCTTGATGAATCATTTCTTGAAGTAATCGTCAACTAATTTAGCAATCGATTAATCAATAAAGGGTGTGTACAAATTCAAAAAATGCCATTTGCTGAAAGAACAGTCAGAGCACAAAGGATTGTGCAAAAATATATATACAACTTCTATTTACCATTAAAAAAACAAATATACCACTTGAGACAAAACTCAAATGGCATAATCTTAGTTTCACCAGGTTCAAATTCTGTAAAAAATATTTTCTTACTTTCTTACTTAATTATTTATTTATTTTCAGTTTTTAATATATTTCGAATATTGTATAAAATTGCAATTATATTATTACTCACCATGTCTTCAGTTTTATTGGCATAGCTGAAAAAACCCCTGAATTGTCAGATCCTGTATGAGGCTAACAACTAGGAGTATTTTTTTCTTTCCCCTCTCCACAGTCAATTGAAGAAGTGAGTGGCTACGTTCTGATTGCCCTCAACACAGTTTCTAGGATTCCCCTGGAGAATCTGCGCATCATTCGGGGTCACTCCCTCTATGAGGAAAAGTTTGCACTTTCTGTGCTTGCCAATATTGATAAAAATACAGGTCAGGGAACCACTGAGCTTCTTCTGACCAGCCTAACAGGTAGATGGAACCCTAAAAAGATCAAATATTTCATGACGTTATGTTTGACGCTGAACAGTTAAGCATCATAGTTTGGAACTGCCTTTCGTGTTTGTTTGCAGAAATTCTCAGAGGAGGTGTAAAGTTTTTGAACAACAAGCTTTGTAATGTAGAAACAATTCAGTGGTTTGATATTGTCAATGCCGATACTAAACCCAGCATGGAACTTCAAGTGGCCGGAAACAACCCACTCTGTAAGTGCTTCCATTCACAGCACAAGGAAAAACAAGCACAACCTTTTTTTCTGTTAATTTGTGACATTTTTTTAAGGTGAGATGTGACTTACTTTTCTTCTTACAGGTAACAAATGCCACTCAAGTTGCTACAATGGTTCATGTTGGGCACCTGGTGCAGAAAACTGTCAGACCCGTAAGCTCTTGTTGATTTAAAAAAAAAATTATTGTCATGTCAGAATCCAAACTATTCTATCCACTAAATAGTAAAATTGTCTATTTATAGTTTTATTATACATGTTTACACACACTCCAACATAATTTTAGTATTTCAAATATCTTAAGCATTGTAGGATTTGGTATTTTAAAATTATTTATTTTTCAGAATAAGAAAAGGACCTCTTGTAAAGCATAAACCCACTGTGTTTGTACCTGTGTCATCTCCAGTGACCAAGCTGAACTGTGCACAGCAGTGCTCAAAGAGGTGCAAAGGACCTTCACCAAGCGACTGTTGCAATGAGCATTGTGCAGCAGGATGCACAGGGCCCACAGCCGCTGACTGCCTGGTGAGATAAAGAACACAACTAATGAATACACTCAATATTTCATATTGTTCTATTCAATCTGGCTGAGAACTCTATTTAAAACTTAGCCCTGTCTTAGCAACCTCTGCTTTTATGATTGGAAATGTTTTTGTTTTAATACCAGAGAGACTCATAACTGCTGATTAAATCTTTTATTTGGCAGGGCCTTGGGTACCAGTGTCTGCACACTCGCTCTGTACAGCTTTGAGAATTAAGCCAAGGCTATGATAGAGGAATGCAGTGTTATCGTTAGGAAGGGGCTCTGTTTTGGTCCCGCTGCACTAGATGACTGTTGTTTGTGCTGCAGGCCTGTCGGGACTTCCAGGATGACGGGGTTTGTAAGGACTCCTGCCCTGGCCTTATGCGCTATGATCCCAACCTACACCAGCTGGTCCCTAACCCCCAAGGAAAGTACAACTTTGGTGCCACCTGCGTGAAAAACTGCCCACGTAAGAACATAGTTTTCATTTTGTTTTCTTGTTGTAAATCCATCCATCAATACATCCATCCATGTCTATAAAGTATAATTAAAATGTTTAATGGGGATAATTATCACTTAGCAACCCCAAATTAACTTTTTCAGAAAATGTGTATATTACTAGCCTGGCCACTGGCTTCCAGTGAAATTCTGCTCAATTCCCATCTACCTTCACTGCTCTGTCTGGGATTTCTCCCATTGAGCTTGATTCTCTGGTGGAATTTCAACTGGGCCAAAAGAAGGAGAAGTTGTGAATGATGACTGTGCTGTTTTAGAGTTGTAGTCTGTTCGCAATGGCAGCGGAGGAAGTGAACGAAGTCCATGTTGGCCATGTTTCCAAATATTGAATTAATATTAAGCGTTGCCTCGTTCAGCTCGGGATATCTCTCTTCGCAGTGGGGAATGGTTGTTTAGAGTGCACCCAATTTCCCGTAAACATTATTGTTGGTGCAGATGCAGATGCAGCACATCTCTTATGTCATGGCCAAGCATTAGCATTTGGTTACAATTTAAAATCTTCAGCAGACTATCTGTATGAAGCAAATCATAGAACAAGGGCATGACTTTTACCAGGCTACTAAATTACACAAGTCCAACAAAAGTTATTGATTCCAGGACCAGTTCACGCTTGCTGTGGCTATCCCTGTTGCATTTTATTTTACCATACTGTTTCCTTCATCTTCACTTTACATACATTTCTTAGACAAAACACTATGTAATCAAGCATCTTCTTTAACAACAACCTTTTCTGGCTTACTGTCCTTGTGGAGGGTGTCAGATACTGTCTGCTGGACAACTGGTGAAATCAGCAGTAAATCCCTATTATTGTGCAGGCCGTAACAAGGTCACAACATAGCATCTCTGTATTAAAATCAATTTCTGACGCCACTCCATTTTTGCTTACATTTTGTGAAGAATTAAGTTTTTGTGTCTTTTCCTTCAGTAGTTTTCTGTGAAACGCCACCACAGGTGAGGGTGGCAACAGGTTTTTCAACTAAGTTGAGTCATTTGACACAGCGCAATGTGAAAGTGAACCACAGCAGCTGAAAATGTAACATGTTAGAATTTTGGTCCCTAATCGAACCGAATATACTGGACTATCAGATGTGAAAACAACCTATAACACAGAGGGTGATGCACCTTTAGGACCAGAGTTGGAAAACACTGTTGCAAACCACAGTCTTAAGAAATAACAGAAATAAAGTCTTGCACTCTGTTTACCCTAACAAAAAAGTTTGCATCTGCGCTGACATGGATACATACTGCAAATAGAATTAGCGGGTTGCATGTGTAATACACATTATATGTGATAAGAAATATTTTGCATGTTGTGCAATACTAAACATTTGCTCAGGTTGTCCTTGAGGTTTGTTAGACATTAAAAGGTGAGCTTGTTCAAGTTTAATAATAAACTATAGAAACAAGAAAGAAAACTATTGTGCTTCAGAGTGTGTTAATGCAACATCCCATCTTTTAGAAGTTTAACTTAATGCATGATTCAGTCCATGTGACCTACTAGATGTACTTCCAGCTATGTGGTTGCTGCTCCTGAAAATCATCTACAGAATATTTATGTTTTCTGTCTTTTTTTCTAATAGTCTGACTGTGTTTGATAAATGTGATAGTGTTGGCCTGAATAGCTCTATTTTTCAATTGTTCCAGATAATTATGTTGTGACCGATCATGGTGCGTGTGTGCGGACATGCAGCGGTAACACATATGAAGTGGAAGAAGGAGGTATCAGGAAGTGTGCCAAGTGTAACGGACTGTGCCCAAAAGGTTCGAGGTTAAGCTTTTACTATCCAAATGAAGAAATGTTTCTGACAAAAATGCAGCAATGACTGTGGTATAGTGACTAATGCTTCTAAAAAACATGTATTTGCATGTATTATTAAACATTTTATAGTTTTAGTGATTTCATTTTTTCAGCTAAAGCTGACTTGTATTATAATGTAATTAGAAATAATTTATGACTAAATATAACTAAGTTTTATACTCTTATATTAGATATATGGCCAATATACTTTGAGTGTCCTTCAAAGCACTTCATACATTTGATCAATTATTATTGTTATTATTAAAACAGAAAATAATAACAAAAGTGGCATGTTTAAATTTTTATATGTCTGGAGCATACATCAATGTTGTCGTTCTGACTGGATCTCCATCAACTGACATCTCAGTTTACCAGATTCATATCCAGTTATTATAACAAATGTTGGAAAATAATGTCTTATGTGATTTGTGTTTTGGGGCTTTTAAATATCTCTGCTAGTTTTTCTTTATGGAAATAATGGTAATTTCAACACATTATTTGCTTTTTTAATTGTTCCACAGTGTGTAATGGACTTGGGTATGGAGACCTGACTTACATACTATCTGTCAATGCCACCAACATCGGCTCCTTTAAAAACTGCACTAAAATCACTGGTGACATTACTATCCTTAGAACATCAATTCATGGGTAAGATCTGACCCTGCTCTGACATTTGACCTCAACATTTGTTCTCCTGACCATTTTAATGTGTTGTTGTTGTTGTTTTTAAGTGATCCCTATACCAAAACGCCAAAGATGGAGCCAGCTCAGCTGGATGTGTTTAAAACGGTTAAGGAAATTACAGGTAAGATTATATAAGATGTGACTAATGCATGACATACTTGATGAACCTTGGACGCCTTCATAATTAACAAATCATCTGTCCCTTCAGGACACCTGTGGATTCAAGATTGGCCGAAGAGCATGAACTCGCTCTCGCCTTTTGAAAATCTAGAAATCATTCGAGGAAGAACAAAGCGGTATGTTTGTTGTAAAGACTACCCTGCTACTTTATCAAAAAGGTGAAATTTGTTTATTACAGCTGTTGTTTTAGATTATCAGTCCTTCAGAGAATTATGAGACCTTGCCTCCTTTCCTATGTGCTAAACCTGTTAAATTTCTTATCCCCGTGGACTCTTCATCTCTACAAAAATCTTAAAGGACTAGCACTTGGAATTTCATGTACTATAAGAAATTATCAGAGGATGTCATTTTTATTTCATCCTTTTTTTGCACTTATATTTTGGGTAGTGGTAGCCGCAGCTTGGTTGTGACACTGCTCGATATCGACTACCTTGGCTTTCGGTCACTAAAGGAGATCAGCGACGGAGACGTGGTCATTATCAAAAATCACAACCTTTGCTACATGGATGACAGCTACTGGAAAAGGTTCTTCAAATCAGGAGGCCAAACTGCAACAGTCAATGAAAATGCAAATGCTACCATTTGTGGTGAGATTTCCGTTGCTTTTCAGGCATTTAATTTTGCAATGACCCAACAAATTTCAAAACTGGGGAAATTATCAAGAACTCTGTTTAAAATTTTACATCTGGTTTTAGTCCTGAGGAATAAGACCTGTGACAGGAAGTGTACAGCAGACGGCTGCTGGGGCCTAGGCCCGGACATGTGTTTCGCCTGCCGTGACTACAGCCGCGGCGGGAGTTGTGTTGACTTCTGCAACATCCTGGAGGGGTAAGGGAAGAATCTGGGCTTGATTCCTTTTTAAGCATTGAAATCTGCTGTCCTCTATTTCAGACAAACAAACAGTCTGAAACATTAGATCTCAGTGTAAGATAGTTAATTTCTTCAAAGTCTGTTGTCATACCATGAGTATTTCCAGACTATGTCATTAGATAAATTAGAGGATTATTGAAAGAAAGCTGAAGATCCAGGGTATTTCTGAAGTTAAATCTCTAGAAGATGTAAGACAAACATTGTTGGAAAAATGGCACATAGCACTAACATCTGTTTATCTTTGGAGATATTTGTCAAACATTGAATCTTGACATGCTTACAGTTTAACTTGGCCCTGCAAAAAGCAGATCAAATGAAGCTGTTTAAATTGAAGCTGCCCTGCAGCAGCAGTCTGTCAGCTTTGTTAATTTTGTTAAATTGTTTTGCAGCGAGCCACGGGAGGCGGTCATGAATAAAACTTGCATGGAGTGTGACCCTGAGTGTCTACGCATGAACGGGACAGCAACTTGTCAGGCGCCGGTACGTATATTTTGTGCAGTTAAAGAAAAGACACTCACGCTTAGCACATTTGTGAACATAATTGATGAACATCTTAACATTAATGCTGCATGAAATCCCTTCCAGAAGTGTCAGCGATTTCTCCATCAGCGGCAGCTTTAGCAGATCATCCTGCAGGGCAGCCGCAAGACATGTTGTGTTTGAAGGAGGGGTGTGACTGTGAGATGAAGTTGGCTAACTGTTTGCTTTTTTATGCGCATAATCCTGTATTTTGATTAAAACAAGTTTAGGCCTCTACTTTTTTAAAAATATAACAGGGGAAATGTATGCCATCATTGTCAACAACAGAAATGCTGACTGAGTAAAGATGCTCACCTGTGGTATTAAAATGTTAAGATACTGCAATCCTGTGCAGAAGATAAACACAGCGCCTTGGAAAATTATCCACACCTCTGGAAGTTTTTCACATTTTCTCATATTACAGCCACAGTCTTCAGTATGTTTTACTTGGATTTTATTTGACACGGCAAAGTAGCTTATAATTGTGAAGTGGAAGAAAAATTATACGTGGCACTGGCATCCATTTGAGGCGGTAGCTTGTGGAACGAAATTTTGCTGCAATTACAGCTGCAAGTCTTTTGGAGTACTGTAAGTCTCTAGCTTTGAACATCTAGAAACTTGATCTTTTGGCCAATTCTTTTTTCTTAAGTTCATTTCTTCTCTCAGACTCTCTGTCTGTATTGAGAGCATCAGTGAACATTGATTTTATTTTTTTGGTTTTTTTGGAGGGTGTTTCTCTACACCCTCCATTGTAGTACATTGACATCGAACTACAAAGAAAATAGTTGAATCAACTGAATTTCTTCAATTGGTAACAATTAATTAAATTAAGTTTATCCAACTTAATTGATTAAATTGGTTTAACTTGACAAATTTAAGTCAGTCATACTCAAATCATTTAGTATACATCAAATAAATAAGTAAACTAATCAAGGATCTTTTTTTAAGGTATTTTGGCGTAGGTTGCCTTTATTTGGCAGTAGTTAGACAGGAAAGTGGGTAATGACAGAGGGGGAAGACATGCAGCAAAGGCCATCAGTACGGGAATCGAACCTGTGACACGTGTCGAGGATTAAGGTCTCCTTATGTGGGTTGTGCTCTGTTCTGCACCACCACAGCACTCTGGTACAGAATCTGTCCCTGGTGAAGCTTGCGTCATGATGTCAGACGTAGGATACAAACATGACATTGAACTTAATTGTTTCAAATAAAATCTAAGTAAAAACTTCCTTGAAGTTAAAAATCTGTAACTTCTAAGTTAATTCAACACAAAAAAAGCAATTTGTCATCACCAGTTAATACCAAAAGTATTAAGTGGGATTAATGTAAATAAATCCATTACATGAACTACAGCCCAAATGTATTTTTATTTGGCCATGCACTGCATTACTGGGCCATTCTAACATATGAATCTGTTTTGATCTAATCTATTCCTTTATAGCACTGCCTCGTCTGGTGTCTGCTTGCTACACCTGCAAGATTTTCCTCCAGGACTGCTCTGTGTTTAACTCGATCCTTCTTTGTATGAACTCAGGCCAATATACTGTATGCTAAAAAGCCTCCCTGCATCATGATCCTGCCAACACCATGTTGCTTGCTTAATTTTTTAGGGTTATCAGATATAAAAAAAAATGTTTTTTTAAAAAAACTCTAAACCATTTTTTATTTTGTTTTAAAGGGAGTGGATTTTGCAAACATTTTCCACATTTATTAGGATGATAAATGCAGTTTCCTTTGAAGAATTATCATTGTAATATTTGACAGTATAATATTTGCAGCAATTGTCAATAGAGTTGTAAACATGAAAAGTGTGTTGTTGTATTTTTTTCTTCCAGGGTCCTGGAAACTGTACAAAGTGTGCCAACTTTCAGGATGGACTGTACTGCGTGCCCCGTTGTCCCCAAGGCGTGCCTGGAGAGGGTGACACCTTGGTGTGGAAATACGTAGATGAGAAACGAGTGTGCCAGCTGTGCCACAAGAACTGCACCAAGGGGTAAACACGGTTGATACCCGAGAGCTGAACATTACGTTTCTGAGTTGAAAATGTTTGTTTGGTGGAACAATGGCATGAATCTGAAAGGCTAGGTCAGCTAAGTTTACAGAAGTCAAGAGATTTTATTGGAGACAAAATGAAAAAAACAGACGAGTATGTTGGTATGTTTTTCCAGATATTGTTGCCCTCTTCATTTGAAGTCTCCATTGGTTTCCCTTTTTTATTGTATTTATTTATTCTCTAGCTGCAGTGTTTAATTTTAGTGGTCTGTAGTCCTTTGTGGAGCAAAACCATACCGATACAAATCTGAAATGAAAGCGAGCCAAATGTTCCCTGTGATATACAATCAACACTGAGCCTTGGTGGTATATGGATGAGTGAGAAGGAAAATGGGTCTGACATACCTTCAGACCACTGAGAGCAGTCATGTTACTGGGTCTTTTGTGTGTGTCTTGTAAAGAAAGGAGAAACTGATATATTTCTAAAACATTTCAATAGCTTGGAAATGTGGAAATAAATAGTTCCCAGCTGAACTGAGTGATTTATGAATCCATTCAGAATATTTAGTCTATGTTAAATATTTTTGCTGGCAGAAGTAAAGAACACTAGGACGTGTAGCAACAGTCATATGTTTTTGATGGTTACTGCCTGCAAAGCCTGGTTTTACTTCATGTTGTTGTGTTTATGGACCATATTTTCATTAGACTTGTTGTGTCTTCAGGTGTGTGGGACCAGGTCCCGAAGGTTGCCAAGGTGAAAGGTGAGCTTACATTTGACTGAATGTGTTTGAGTCATTCACAGTTTGAATGTTACTGTGCAAGTGTGGCGTAGGACAAATGGAAACTCAATGAACTCATTAAAAAAAAAAAACTAACTTGATTAATTTGAACTCTTTTAGTAAGAATTAGTTAGGTGTTTTCAATCAATAGGAAAAGGTTGTTGAACAAAGTATGTAGAACTATGCAATCTGAATACTTTTTATTCCAGTAGCAAAATGTTGTCCTTTATTCCATTTACCTTCCCCATATATTTCTATACTTCCTCAACCCCTTTTTTCTTCTTTGTTTTAATTTTCCCTCATGTTCCTTTGTTCCATTCTCATGTTTTTTCCTTATTTTCTTGCTTTCATCCTTATTTCCTTTTTTCTTTCATGTGTTCCTTTGTACCTTTCCTTCTTTCTGCCCTTTGTTTCTTCTTTCCTTTCCTCCTCCTTTCATTCCTTCCTTCCTATCTGCAATAATTAAGGAAACTTAAATATTTTATAATCTGAAATTAACTTAAAGGAGGTTAAACTCCAAAGAACTGAGTTTGTAAAGTGTATTGAATTTTTATATAACATTTGTTCAGGAACCTTGATAGAATGACAAAGATTTTTTTTATCCACCACATTTAATTTATCAAAGTTTTGACTTTCAAAAAGAAGTTGATGGATTTTGTACTATGACTCAAACAAAGCAGATCTCTGAAGACCACCAAAAAAGAAGTAGTCAATCCTCATCAGGCTGGAAAATGTTACTAATTTATCTCTGGGATCTGTTTGGACTCTAACAATCCGCAGTCAGACAGGTTGTGTACAAATGTGGGGAAACTCGAGATCATTGTTACTCTGACCAGAACTGGTTGACCAACGACTATCGGTCACGTCATAAAAAAACCCAGTATAACTTCTAAGAAACTGAGCAGCCCTTTCCCACATTGGCTAAGATTTAAGGGCGTCATCTTGTGAACACTGAGCAACAATGGTGTTCATGGAAAAGCTGCATGGAAAAAGCTGTTGTCTGCCAAAAATACAAGCCTTGCTACCTGTGTGCAGATTGTCACAGGAACTGTGCTTAAGGTGCTGGACATTAAACTGAACTACTTTGAGAAGCAGCAGGAAAACCATAAGCACACAATCCGTGCAATGCAAGACAAACTAAGCTTTTGTGGTGACTGAGTCAATGCTATAATTTCAAGCCAAAAGAAATACTGTAAAGAGACAAGAACAGACCAATTTTTGTAAGTACACGCAAACCCAATCCGGAGTCAAAAGAATAGGCATTGGAATGGTCTTTTCAGCTCACCACAAAGGTTTTCAATTAGACTCAGGCCTCTGGACTGAGATGGTCGTGGAAGAAGGATGACTTTGTGTCTGGTGAATATTTCAATGTTGATTTAGTGTTTTCTTTTGGAGCATAAATCTGCTGAAGATAACACATTTTCAGCTTAGCTTTAGTAATTATACGCCTGGAAAAAATTTTCAAACAAAGTCAATATGAAATTATTGTACTGTAATAAAAGAATAGTTAATTTTGATGTTGCTTTTTCAGCAGGCCAATAAATTCATTCCCATCTGTATAAAACATATTTGTATCGGTTTTTCTGGTTCCGTTTATCTACTTTTTCTTCTCTTTTGTGTCTTCAGGTATGTTAGTGTTCTTTATGTTTATATACTTACATATTTTTCTATATATTTCTGGAAGGCCTTCAGGTCTCTCCATAATTGCAGCTGGGGTTGTTGGTGGACTGCTGGCAGTTCTGATCGCAGGCCTCTCTGTCTTTGTGCTCCTACGCCGCCGCCACATCAAGAGAAAGAGGACAATGCGCAGACTGCTCCAGGAGAGAGCGGTAAGGAGAGACAGCTTAAGCTCAAAGCACAAATTCACAGCGTTTTTTTTTTCTGGTCATGTTTTTATGAGTCCCTCTCCTTCCATGCAGCTAGTTGAACCTCTCACTCCAAGTGGACAGGCACCAAACCAAGCTCTGCTGCGGATACTGAAGGAGCCAGAGTTTAAGAAAATTAAAGTGCTGGGATCAGGAGCCTTTGGTACAGTTTACAAGGTAATTACAGGTTTGGCTTGCATAATGGCTTATTGTAAAATAGAAACTCAAGTGCTGAGCAGTTTTGAAACTCTGTTGCTCCGTCATGCTGACTTTTCACAGATCTACATGTGTTTTCAATTTTTCAATTACAACACATTTTTAACTTGCTACATCATGCATGACTGGCTTCATTGCTTCTGTCAAAGCCGTTGCTCTAATCACATTTGGGGATTTGTATTTAGGACACAAAAATCTGCACTTTGGACTGTGTGTTTATTTCCATCCTTAATTAAGAGGTAAATCTTCTAATAGAGGACAGATAAGTCAAATACAGTGTGCAAGTGTGTATTTCGGTGTTTGTAGGACTGATTAGAACGTCAATGAAGAGTTAATTTATTTCAGTAATGCCTTTGTAAATGGGAAAATGGGAAAGAGTCTGGGTTTTATATCTACAAAGGGATATTTCAAGCTTTTATTTCAGATTGTTTTGATGATTATGGCTTACAGCTACTGAAGGTTCAAAATTCTAAATTTTAGAATATTTCTGAAGAGACCAATGAAGATATTTTAATAAAGAGAGTTGAGGAAAGCTTCAGGTGATGGCTGTGCTGTTTAATAAAACACATTGGATCTCCAACAGCAAGTGGCTCAGATCCCCAAAACATCACAAAATGAGCACCTTCTTCCTGCCACACTTTATTTTTCCAGTCAACTTTCTAAATTCAACCCTATGTGTATAGTCTGATTCTTTGTCAATGAGCTTTTGTGGCCTCCTCTCCTAATAGTTGGTCAGTGAAGGTCTGCTGGACAACTATCAAAAGAGTCTACCCATAATTGTGTGGGGAATGACAAAATATTTCTGTTGGTTGTGTATATCAGTTTGCGTGTTATGACTCCATAATATGAGCTTTGCTAAACAGTTTGAGGGTTGTTGTGATTAAAAAGTAAATAAGTAAGTTAAAATTTCCAAAATATTGCAAACAAAACTGAAAACTGTTGATGAGAAAGCTATTAAATGTGCATGTACGCAAATCTTTATAATCACTTTGTACATTGTATAATATTCCTGTGTCTCTTGACATTTCAAGCATAGAAAATGATTCAACAGAAACACTGTGTTCTTGCAGGGTCTATGGGTCCCAGAAGGAGAGGATGTGAAGATCCCAGTGGCTATCAAGGTTCTGAGAGAGGCCACATCACCAAAAGCCAATCAAGAGATCTTGGATGTAGGTTCTCTCATTTTTTCTGCGGGGTTGGGGGACTGTGGTCTTCAAGTTGAAGGAGGTGCTTGGGATAAGAGACATTCATTAAATGTGGTATTTTCCTCATCTACTTTTCTACTCTGGTTGTGCCTGAGTTTTTAATTGAAAATGAAAGTGAAAGGAAATATCAAAATGTTTTTGTGTCATGTAAAAAAAAAAGGACAAGGTTAGGCTTTGATTTATTGCTGTGAGCCGCTGTCAGCTGATTGCCAGAAGAACTTCAATTTATCTGGGAGTTAATAGCAAACCCAGACGATCTTTTTAAGCTAACGAGGGCTTGTTTTCTTTGCAATAAAGTGTGTCAGATTACACACAGAGTCTCTTGTGGAGTTTTGCGAAATAGGATTCATTCATTGGAGGGCAACATATAGGCGTTGGTGTGTAATTAAGAAGATGAGGTGCTCGGAAATGAAATGCAGCTTCGAAGCCGCAGGCTGTTCTAGTTCACCTTTACAAACAGAAAAATCAGTGTCTCAAATCTTGTGTTATGTGGTCATGCTGCTGGGTTTTCCTTGTGCATAAATCCTGCCATGTACATGAATTCACATCAAAGCCTAACTCTGGGGCATGGAGAAAAAAAACGATTAAGATCTTTGAAGCCTCCTTTTATATCTTGCTGTCAAAATAACAAAGCTCCATGCAAGGGGTTTATTTACTGAACAGCACTGACACGCAGTAATAAGCATGAAGAAAATATTTGGCCTGCAATTATTTCAGCAGTGACAGGGAGCATACCAAGTAAAGCTTAGTTTAAAGTACTGTTTGCTCACGTCTCCATGCGAGAAGCAGAAGCCATTTTTTTTTTTTTTTTGTGCTGGCTATCCTTTTTTTTTTTCTAAAGCAGCTTTTCTGGTATGATGACTGAGAGTTTCCACTCTCAGGCAATAAAATAGAGCAGGCTGTGTGTGACCGCTGCTAAGAGACTTATCCCCCAACACTCTGTATCCCACAGATGTTTCTCAAGCTATCAGTTGCTTGGATAAACATGTACATTTCTACCAGGGGTTCTGCGAATTGGCCTTCAAGACACATAATTCTTTTTGCTGTGTTTTTACAGTGTTGTTTCAATCCTAAAAAACAGCTACAACATGCAATATGTTCATGTGCATTATAGGAAGCCTATGTGATGGCCAGTGTGGAACACCCCCATGTGTGCCGTCTGCTGGGTATCTGCCTCACCTCGACGGTTCAACTCATAACCCAGCTGATGCCGTACGGCTGCCTGCTGGACTACGTCAAAGAAAAAAAGGACAATATTGGCTCCCAGCACCTGCTCAACTGGTGTGTTCAGATAGCAAAGGTGAGCGAATAACTTTTTATTTTACTTTTTGCTACTTATATAAAACAATGCTTCACCCACCACATTGAACTTTTGTTAAAAGAGCTGCTCTCATGCCTTAGTTCACTCCTTGTTTGATTAAAGGGAATGAACTACCTAGAGGAGCGCCACCTAGTGCACCGTGACTTAGCAGCCAGAAACGTTCTGGTCAAGACTCCTCATCATGTCAAGATCACTGACTTTGGGCTGGCCAAACTCCTCAACGCAGATGAGAAAGAATACCATGCAGATGGAGGAAAGGTCGGTTAGGTCTTAAAGGCGCAGTCTGTTATTTTTGTTGTTGTTTTTTATTATGATGGGATTGGGCCATCGATGGCACCATGTTAATCATTTTAATTTTATCAAAGTTATTAAACCTTTTCATGTTCATGCTTTTGAGAAAATTTAAATGATAATGTAAAAAAAAAAAAAAGATATCTACACAATATCAGGAATGCAAGAATGCAAAGTACTTTCAAATACTCATACACTACAGACTAAAAGTTTTGAAACATGATTATATTTAATACAAAATTAGGATTGGTATATTTTGCAACAAGATAAACGTGATTATTCTATCAATCTAGAATGCGTATTCAGAACAATTTTTAACATTTTCACGGACTCTTTTTCTTGTCCGTTCTTTTTTAGTAACCTCCTCTGACTTGAAGGACATCATGGGATTCATATTAAAATGCAAACTGTAATTTTTTTGTGTACTTTTGCTCTTTAGTTGTGACTCAGGAAAATTTTCTTGGTACTTTTTTCTTTTGTAAAATTTATTTTTTGAAGATCTCATAGCATCATTATACTTACAGATAAATTAAGAAAAACTGTAAATTATTGAAAGCAAAATCCGATTATCCAGTCAACATCTCCCAAAATCTGGGTTTTTTAAGAGAAGCATAAAGTTAAAGTTGCATTCAAATACTTGTCCTATGTTGAACTTCCTTTGAGACTTTTGACTTCTGGAGCAGAGTTAAGTTTACTGAAACTTACAAATAACCTCATTCACTTCATTCATTGTTAAATATCTGGCAAACTGGCTCTAAAAGCTTTCTTACAGTGGAAACTGTTTATAAATTATTCACTTTCTTTAATTTTTTATTTGCTAGATATGGTGCCATATCTAAAACAATCTTTTTATTTGGGTTTAGTTTTGAAAATAAATCAAGGAATTTGGTGAAACATCCAGTCTTGTCACATCTTCAAAGTATCAAATGCTCCCATTTTATAGTTCCTGTTTGTATTGGTTTGATAAGTGATTGAAGTGTATCCAGTAATCAACTGACCAGCTTTGATTGAAAGTTCAATGCTGTGCACAGTTTTGGGCTACACGACTGGTTAAGTAATTATTAGCTGGACGAAGCCCCATTTCATGCATTCATGATTTAACTCATAAAACAGGTTCCAGAGCTTTTTAGATAATCTTATGCTTTTTACCCATTTTTGTTCTTTAGGTACCAATAAAATGGATGGCTCTTGAATCAATCCTGAACAGAACTTACACTCATCAGAGCGATGTCTGGAGCTACGGTAAGACTAATGCTCTGTATTTAAAGCAAACACTTCAAGTGCCCCAGATTGAGCTTTGAATAGCTTAAACAACTGAGCCTGTGTGCTTCTCCTGAGTATTAATGACAGGCTCACTGAGAAACATCGTTTGAATAAAGTGTTTTAGCAGCAAAGAAAGCATAGAGCAGATTCTATTTCACACTGGATGTTGACTCTTGAGCTTTTGAAGCTGTTAAACATTTTAGAACACAATAAAAAGGGAATATTTCTTTCCAGCATCTGAAACAGGTATTACACACACAGCAGCAGGTTCTGATGGATGATTTTACGTCAGAGAAAATCGTTATCTCATCCCACTCAGATCATTCCTTCACTTCAGGACTGAACATACAGAGAAATGCCTCCATACACACACAGTGAAACCAAACACAGCAAGGCTTTTTTAGAGCAGGCCTTCTTCCAACATTTCCTTTCCTGAGGGTTTGATCGCACCTCCCGCTCAATCTGGCAAAAACATCAGCAGACTCTGGCAGAAGTGATCGACTTCCTTTCCTCCTTTCTTCCCCCTCTTTTGGTTCCTCCAGCCCTGCAATGCATCCTGTCAACTCCCACTCCTGCATGTGGAGCCAATTTGTCCATGTTTTGATAGCATCTGATATTTGAGGAGCATACATCCTGTCAACTTCTGTTTCTTCTCCATTATTGGGGGCAAAAACAAAAGTGAATGACAGCTCATTGCCCTAACATTTACCAACTGCTTCTCGCGTCTGTGTCGTAGGTGTAACCGTCTGGGAACTGATGACGTTCGGGACCAAACCATATGATGGGATACCAGCCAGTGAAATAGCCGGAATCCTGGAGAAAGGAGAGCGCCTCCCTCAACCACCAATCTGTACTATAGATGTCTACATGATCATGGTGAAATGTAAGCACTTCCTCTTGAGGTTCTATTTACATAACTTTAAAAAAGTAATCCTTTTCATATTACAAGCAGAAGAATGCATGCATTTTATTTATATGATGGATAAACACCAAGTAGTGCATACATTTGAAGAGGATGAAAAATGACATTGTTTTCTAATATTTTTACAAATAAAAATCAGAAACCAATGGCTTTCAGATTTCAGATTATTCCTAACGTTATACAATACTGTGTGTTAGTCTTTGACATAATGTGCTGTTAAAATATATTGATTCTTGTGTTTGTAACATGAAAAAGAAAGCATTACAACATTGCAGTTACATACTTGCGTTTTTGTTGACCCGGGTAATCAATAAGTTGGATTTTTTCCAACTTCAAACCGTTATGCTTAAAAGTATAACATTAATTATCTTTACGAATGTGTCTGCACAGGTTGGATGATTGATGCAGACAGCCGGCCTCATTTTCGAGAACTAATAGCCGAGTTCACGAAGATGGCTCGAGATCCACCCCGCTATCTTGTCATTCAGGTAAAAATGTACCTTACCTCTCAGATTTGCTGTAAGTCCGCTGAAGGACTTTACTGGTGTCTTAGAGCAACTAAGTCATATTTCTTTTTCAGGGCGATGACCGCATGCATCTGCCGAGTCCAACGGACACCAAATTTTACCGCAGCCTGATCAGTGGGGGGGACCTGGATTATGGTGTAGATGCAGAAGAATACTTGGTGCCACAGCACAGCTTCTTCAGCAGCCCAAGCACCTCCTACACCCCGTTGCTTCACTCCACGGTATGTTCATCCATGTGCAAAATGCTGTGACAAGTAGTGAAGCCATTTCTCTTTCATAAAAGTAACATTCATATTACTAAAAGGATATATATTCTCAAAAGCAAATCCAATTGAAATATTTCTCCCACATTCGCTCTGATATTTGAGAAATATGTGGCCACATTACTGCTTACTTTTGCGATTATTTTTTACTTTGAAAAGAACATGCTGTTGCACATCTGTTCTTATATGAAGTAAAGTAATTACTGACATGGATGAAAGGTTTAGTAGTGCCATAAAAGATGTATTGTAGCTCCAAGTTCTTTGAAAACAGACAACTGATTCCCAGTACCATTAAGAACTGGGGCCTTTCTGTTCTCAGGTTCAAAATATCAAAGTTCTTATCTTCAAACAAGTTCTTTCCACACTTTTGCCTTATGAATTTTGCTCCATTGTGCTGGAAAATACCCTGATAACTGTTGCATTGTTTTAGGTTTCTTAGAAGACGTCGTGATCTGATTTATTTGTGGCAGAGCTCTTAAACAGAAATATGAATAAGCCCAGTGTATTGGATGAGAATCAGCTGCACACATGGATTTTTTACTGTTGGCACCAAACAAACAATCATGGTAGTTTTATCTACAAATGGTTTTCCAAGTGTCAAAAATAATCAGAAGTGGGATCCATCAAATGGACAAACTCCCTGCCAATTCTCAAATGTCCATACTTATAATTCCTGCACAGTTTCAGGCTGTGCTTTATATTTTTTTTGGAGAGAAGTGTTTTCTTTGCAGCCTCACTTTGGTCCAAAAGTCTTTTCCAGATTGTACAGGCAGATTCACCAAACCGCTCCAAATGTTGCGCAAGCTCTGCGCTGGTGGCAGATCTTTCAGAAATAATTTAGGTCAGCTCCTTTGAAGATCTCACCTTCAACTTTATGATAGTGAATAAAATTGAAGGTGTTCCTTAACGTGTACTTTTCTTTGCAGCATTTTTGGATTAGTTTTTATTTATTTATTTTGTACATGGGTCCATCTTGATGCATAGTAAAGTTGGCAACATGCTTTTTTTGGACACATCTGTTAACATAAAAGGGTAATAAAGTTAAACACATTTAAGTATTGTTTATATAAATTGGTCTCCTAATAAAATTGATGGACTCTTTAATAGTTCCAATGCTGTGCTTTAAATGTGGCTTTAATAAATATAAAAAATGTAAATTGGGATATTTATTTGGTTTGAGAGCAAAAATACAATAAAAAAATCTTTTTGTACAAAGTGAATTTTTTGCCTATTTATGCTAACTGCTAACTATGAGTAGACATCAAGTCATATGAAAATTGTTTTTAAAGAAATGTAAGTGATCCTGAACAAAAACACTGCACATCAATTTAATATTCTTTGCCTTCCACAAGATGGCACTGTTTACAAAATCTGACCCTAATCTACTGCGTATTCATGTGCATTTGATTCATAATTATGTACCCGATATTCATTAATACTGCTCTTCCTTTAAATACATTTAAATAAAAGAAGTGTAATGAGCTGGTTCATCATAATTACCTGCTCAAATGAACACTGGGGCCTGGAATAATTGTAATTTTTTTCCCTCATTTCTTTTTTGATTCAAAACTGCAATGTCTTAAGTCATAAGTAGCACACATTTCCTTTCTTATATTTTAAAATCTTGAAAGAAAACATAACATAGAAGCAGAAATCTGAATGGGCGGGTCAAAGAAAGAAAACTAGAATTCAGTACCAGCCATGAAAAACATGAAGGAGATGTTTTCCATCGCCAGCATGATTGGTGCATCTCATTCAGCATATTTGCTTTGAATTCGTGATCATTTATTTGGATGTTAGTAATTCAAATGAGCTATTTATTGATTTGATCTGCATGATTAATCAAAATAAGAATAAATAAGGCATGAGCAAATCAATCAATCAATTATTTAACATCTCAGTTTGGCGATCAACAGTTCCAACACTAAGAAATCTCATTTTTACTCTTTCTGTCCTGTTCAGTTTATGCTTCAAAAGTAAAAAAAAATACCTTTTTTGATCTATAAACATATCAATTAACAATATCTGCTTTGATCTTCTTTTGTTAAGTTTAATGAAGAGTAGATGAACGTTTGAGACACGTTTGATTAGGATGGTCTTGTAGTAGCTTGATGCGGTCAAGTGTTTAAAATTGAAAAGTTAACAGTTATTTTCACCGTGTTTTTGGAAAAATCGAATTTCTGCAGAAATCATTACTCTGTAAGTCAGAATGAAAAAGTCATCTTTCATCTCAAGGGGATAAAAATATCTTCTGCTTACCGTAAGTCAGCAATTAAAAAAAAAAAACATGAGCATCTAAACTAATCATGGAACTGGAGCCAGTAAAACTGGAAAAGTGGCCAACGTTACCTGGATTGACCCAAATTGGCAGCAGCCGCCCTCACTCTGACAGCTGTCCTGGCCTGATCTCACCCACACGGCGTCCTCCAGCTGCCTCACACCCACGTTTCCTCCCAGATGGCTTTTTGATTGATAAGGACCTTCTGTGTAGGCCATCAGTGGGCCAGACTCTTCTACCCGGAACTGTTGTCAGCCACCAGTCAGTTCATGTGAGCTTTCAAGCTCGATTACCTTTGCAGACAGTCAGGAGGACTGTAGTAAAACCTCAGTGTGAGCCTTCTTTTGTTATGTCACTCACTGTTAGGCAGAAATGTTTTTCTGCTTCACTGTGTTTAATTTCCTTTTCTTGTTGAAAGTAATTGCATTGTCACACCTGTCATTCCCGTCTTCATTCTTGCTTCCTTTTAATCGTTTACAGTCCAGACAGATACAACAAGGCTTGGCGGATGAATTTATGTAAATCTGCTTTGTGGATTTTTAGTTTGATCTTTGTGTTTTCCTGAAAATGCTAGTTTGCCTTTTTAGAATTTAAGTAAAAACACATAATTGTCATGAACCTTTCTGCCCCTGAGAGACTTTAAAATAATTCACAGCAAATGATGGTTTACAGTGGAGACATAAAATACAAAATGAAATTGTTGGGATCAAACAATTTTTGATCCCAGCAACAGGTAGTCCATTCAGACTACTAACAGGATTTCACTCCCACTTTCTTATACATTATATGAGACATTAATTGGATGTTTCATTATTTTCTGTTTCAGAGCATTAATAGCAGCATAGGGACCAGCAAAACCAGAAATGGCTTAATGGTAAGCAAAAACTGAACTTAAAATTCCTTAATAATTGTGCTTACTTCCTTGTGTTATCTGTTTACATTATTTTTCAATTGGAATTGTGTCAGATTACTGAAAATCTATATCTTTTGTTTCAGAATGGAGTCCCAAGCAGAGACGGAAGTACGGTTCTCCGATATATGCCTGACCCCACAGACAAATTCCTGGACCAGGCCTTCCTGCCGGCTCCAGGCGAGTATTTGCCTTTTAAATGTGAACCTCCTCAATGTCTGTAGATTCTCTGCAGAGTTTTCTCCATGTCCTTTAGTTTGACACAGCAAAAACTGAGACATCTAGTGGTGAGGAAAAAGAACTGAAAATTACTTTTATGATATGCCTTTTATGTTACTCTCTTTTGTTTTTTGCATTTACTTTAATTAAAGAGAAATTGAAAAATACAAAGCAATGTGCAAATCATTTTTGAATAAATCTAGCAGTTTTATTTTTATGAATAGAAAGGAACATCTTTGAATGACTCAAAGTTCAAACCTAAATCCAATGGAGAATCTCTTGCAAGACTTAAAAACTGCTGTTCACAGTTACTCTTCATCCAATCTGAGTGAACTCGATATATTATGGAATGAAGTATAGGCAAAAAAATAAATCTTTTGTGCATGATTTGTATGTGATATGTACTGATAGAGGTGTACTCTAAAAGATGTGTGCTTGTAATAAAAGAAAAAGGGTCCATAGTTGCACACAACTATGGACTACTTTGTGTTAATCTATCACATTATAGTTCAAGAAAATACTTTACTTTAAAGTTTGTTGTTTAACAAGACAAAAGTGGGATAGCATGCTTGTGCAGTACCCTGACAACAAGCAGCATCATCTTAATGCTTTATCTAATAAGATCCCTTTGTTTCTCACTGAAAATATATTTCCACTGATTTTCATTTTAGCTAAAAAAAGGAAAAACTATAAAATGTATCATAAACGCTATCAATTGTTTTTTTTTCTGCAGAATACATGAACCAGAACGGAGTCTCCAATGTGATAAATTACGTCTACCAACATTCAGGTCCACCTCGCACCCTTCTTCCAACCATCTCTTCAGATGATACAGAGTCAGAGTACCTGAACTACTTTAAGAACGGAGCCAATGGACCTGAATACCTCAATGAGCTCCCATCCTCCACCGCCCTACCCCTCAACTCTAACAACACGGCCATCAGCGGTCAAAACTACAGGCCTCAGAACAGCATGGACAATCCAGACTACCAACAGGATTTCACTCCCACTTTCAAGACACACACAAATGGACACATACCAGCAGCAGAGAACGTAGAGTACCTTGGTCCAGACTGAGGGCGAAAATTGAATAAATCTGTGAATAAAAGTCTGTTTTTTTTTCCTTTGGGGAGGTTATTCTATGTGGCTGGAAACTCAATATGTTGTACCATCAGTGAAAACATATGCAAGAGTTTTTTTTCTCAGCAACAAACTTAAATGACTTTTCTCAACTGAAAACAGGATAGCAAATGGATTAAATGTGTCTCAGTCAACCTTTGAACTGCTGCTTCTAACTGTGAAGGACAGCTGCAGAATGGATTGGAACCTTTGTTGCTTGAAACTGAACAGCTCGACCTGAAATGACGAGTGGTACACGTAGTGCTGTAGACCTGTGTTGGACTCAAAAATTTCTCAGTGAGGAATTCAACCAGGTGAGAGCGAGTTTTCTTTGAAGCAAGCACTATTTTTAGGCTTATGGAAGGCCAATTCAGTGAGAAATAAAACCTTACATGTAAAATGTAGAATCAGTGTCAAGCTTCTGTTCTGAAACAGTTTGGTGTCCATTAAACACTGAATATGTGAGCAAATACAACTGATGGGACTGTGGTGGTTTTCACACTGCTGTTTTGTGGCTCATAATTTGCAGCACTTTGTAACATAAAAGTATATATATATATGTATTTTTTTTTTCAGATTTGACAGGGGGTTTCCCTACAACAATTATCTAAAATCAGATCCTGTCTTTATTTTTATGCTTGCCAAACACAAGCACAAAAACATCCCAGATGCATTTTGTTTTCTGTCTGAATAATGTTTATAAAAAGCTGGGTGAACTGTCTGAGGCCAATGCGCGTGTAATCTTTAGCTGTAGCATTTCATTGTGCGGTATTTTAAATAATGAGACTGTGTAAAAAGAGATTACAAAAGTCTGTTTTTTATTTGTTTTATAAGATAGATGTTTCACATGGTGTTGACGCCATATGTGACTTTGCTTTATAGTCAGTCCTCTGCAAATGTTGTTCCTAGTTTTAAAGGAATAAACTAATGTAGCATCTTTTTAAAAATAATTTACACAGGTACATGTACAGCCAATGTTCAATATCCTTAAATATATTCAAAATTAGCTGTCATGAATACTCAATATACTTTTGTCATACATCTATGTGAATATGCACTTGTTTCTGATTGTGACCGTATAATTCAACAAAGTATGTGAATAAATTTTCTTTCTATAGAAAGGTATGTTTTTGGTTTTGAAGCTTTGCATGTAAATGTTGAAATGCAAGAACACAGAGCCTGATTTACTCATCCACTGAGCCTGTTATTTATGGTAATGTCAGAACTTCAGTCAACTATTTAAGTCTTTAATCATCTTATGGTCAGCTTCAAAATCCTTATTCACTTTCTTGCTGTCTTAAATTTAGGCTACAAGGCAACTAAGAATATCCATAAAATAAAAGTAGTTATCTAGCAATATCAAAGGTAATGATGATTTTTAATTTATGCTTAGCTAAGAAATTGTGAATTGTTTGTATTTATGTTGAAAATGCTGACTAGGCTTGTTGCAGCAACTAGATGCTAACAAAATGTGTTTGTTTTTTGTTTTTTTTTTACATTTAGATTTTTTGACTTGGTGGTGGCCAGAAATACTGCTAGCCCTTAGTTAATAAAAACAATATTAATTGAAACATAGGAGCTTTTACAAAGTAAAATATGAATTCTTATTATCACATGTATAAGTATGTATTTGAATTTCTAAAACTAGAATCAAAACATGTAATAATGCAACTGAATGAAGCTGTTCCAGTGAGTTCACAAGGAGTTTATTGTTTAAAAGTATTACTGTGTTTAACAATCTAGAAAAACTATCATTAAGATAGCCAAACATAACATTTCTATAAATGCCAGAACATACCAGCTCATGTACTGCTCATCCTACAAAAGCAATGAATTTTCTGGATGGCTGATTGCATTCTGTAATATTGCAACAATCTTTGGCAGTTACAAAAGCAGAGTTAATCATTATTGTTAGGAATAAGATAATCGTGTTTCCCATTGAGAGTATTCACCCACCCAGGCCTCACCAATTCTTATCTTTGCACACTTCCTGAAACCCTTAGTAATAGTTTTATAGTCATATGACGCATGATGTAGATTTAGATAGAGTATAAAACACTCCTTTATAAAGGGAAATTTATTTTTACTTCCCTTTATAATAAAACTTAAATAAATGTTATGATATATCATAAGGGGATGTACACTAGAAAACAGAATAACATGTTGTGAGCCATAACAACACACCAACTTATTCAAAACAAACATCAGCTTTTTTCCAAGAAGATTAATGTCACAACATCAACCCCTTGTCTATCTCATAATGCAGGGCTGGAATTGATTTTATGTTTTCTGGGATTTTGTGTTTTCTGCTTGTCTACAATTTAGACAAGTAGAAAATATTAGTAAATGGTTTAATTGGGTGGTTTCACCCTTACTTGAAAGAGAATCAAGGTCAAGGTTTTCTTGTTGAACAAAAACTGAACAGAAATTAGCATGTCTCTGTCTTCCTGAAGGTAATTAAGATAAATTTATTACAAAAATGAATAAGTCGCATAAGACATGCTACTTACCTAAAAATAATCCTAATCTTTTATTTTGTTGAACAGATTTGTAGGACTACTTAAATACATAACTCCATAAACATAAGGAGATAGAAACCATCAGTCCACATTATTTAGTCCTGATAAGCAAATACTTCAAACAAACTACTAATAACTATCATACTATAAAAGAGTTATTAGTGCAAAAACACTATTTGTACCCCTCTTTAAGTGGCAGTTGCACATGCTGCAGTGAAGTCTAACGGAAAGGGTGAATTTCAGTGCAATTTCAAATTATTGATAGTCATTACCTTAATATTTCTAAAATGTTTTAATTTCTTTTTAAAAAGTCGCAATGCTGAAAATTAAATATCTTACCAAATATTTACTGAATAGGAACTAGTCAATATATGACTTTATATGGGTAACTATATTTAATTTATTTTACTGCATAGCACCATATTGTATTATCATCTTGAGGCATAGCAAGGTTTGTATGATGCACTCAAAATATCAGTAAAGACCTCTATGACCCTTTTTCTCAATGAGAAACTGATAACAACAGGGAATGTTTCACAGGTTGATAGAATCTAAAGTCGGACTCTGGTCCTGATCGACTTAACATCTCCTATCTAAGGACAAGTCTTATTTGAATACAGTGAATGCAATTGACTATATGACCAAACTGATCTGTGTTTGTGGAACAATAAATTAACCAGTAATCAGTGAGTTAATATTGTTTTTAAAATGCAGAATTGAACAGTAGCTTGAAAAGGACAGACTATATATAGGTGGGGTTCGAAATTGATTATACATTTACTCCTTTTATGATGTTTACAGTGAAGTTATGTAAAGTGAGTTTCAGAGTTTTTACTGTTAAATGGACATAAAATCTTTAAAAATTCCATAATATGGAATTTGCAGTACTGCCTATTTCAGCTCAAACACACTTAAAAATATTTTGTAAATGGAAATTAAAGGTTAACATTTAAATCTAATTAAATTAATTATATAATTAATTATTAAAATGAAAGAAATGTTGAATGTTAATCCTATAGATTATCCTCAGATTACTGCTGAAATCATCTTTGAAAAATCTTTTTGTATTATTTCTTTATTAAATTGTCTTGGGTTCTAATTTGCAGATTGATTCTATGCTGCAAATTTTTTGTTTGAATAAATAAAATGGGCTTGTTGGTGTGTTGTTGTTTTTTTACAAAAGTTTTTAAAGAGACAAATATTGCCTATACAACCAAAACAAAGGCAGATGTCGCTTTATACTTCCCTGTGCAGAATCCCATGCTTTGCATCAAACATTGATTGTGAGCGCTGAACATTCTCTGCCGCTTGGTGGCAGCACTTGCCTCCGCCCCTAAAGAAAACGTCAGAGGAAGAAGAAACCATCAACAAGATAAGCAAAAGTTTAGCCGGACCGTCAGTTCAATTCGATGATTTCAGAGAGAGGGATGGGGCCCACAGCAGGGAGGCTGAGTTTCACTGTTGTCTTCTTCATTATTCTGCTGTCAGGATGCTATCGATGGGTGAGTGTGACTGAACGTTCCCGGACTCGTGACTGTTCCGTGACAGCCTTGGCTACAGCTGTTGTGATGTTTAGTCGAGGCGGAGAACGAAACTGGATAAAGCTCGTATAACCTAATGTAGACTGGAGATAGCTTTGTCAACTTACTGGATTTATGCTAGTTTGGAAATATTATTTTTAATGGTATAAGACAAGCCGCGTTTTCGTTATTGAAAGCTGATTGAAATTAATCGTTTCAGGGAGACGGGCTTTACTTTTTAAAAGACTGGTTGTACTGGTCGTCCGCGGCTGTCGAAACCTATAATCATCAGAAAAGCAAAACTGCTTTTTAGGAAGAAGAAATTAGTTATTAAAACCTCAAAACGCGAGTTTAATTGCTAGCTGAGTGAAACACAACAGTGCTCAAGTTCACTGCTAAATATAAAATAACCAGGCGAATATTAAAACATCATGTTGTATTAAAACATCATGTTGTATAACCTGTATTTCTAATGAAATGCTTACCGCTTGTCTCTGTTGGAAGCCGAATTAAATTATTTCAGTGAATTTAAAATGCACCGATTGGTCATCCAGGGATCGGAATTGGCCAGATATCCCATTAATCACATTTGATATTCATTAAATCCATTGTGAAAGCAACACATATCACTTTTTTTTAAAACATCATGTTCTGTGATTCTTACCGTATGCCCCTTCTAATTTTCCCGTAACTACAGACGGAAAAGACATCTAGCAAGTTCTTAAATTGAGATAGTTTTGAAATTCACCAGAAAATTAAGAGATTAGAACAATACTGTAACCTTTATTTATGCTTTATGAATATTACCCTAACCTTTGTATTATATAATGAACTAAAAATAGGTGCATCAAAATATACTATGATTTATAGACTAAAGATGTTGGGAGTTCTTTGTTTTTATACATTTTAAGGATTGGCATCAGATGTGTTTTCTTTTTTTTTTCAGTATTTAAAATGCAGAGTTAGGTTCATCTCTAATATAAACTACATCAAAGATGGCCATCCTTGTAGTTTAAATTATTCAGACGGACAGCTACACCTAAGAGTTACACAAAAGAATAAATTAAAATTAAACTAAATGCAAAAGCCAGATTTTGCACAGCTTTGTTGTCTGGCGGTCATGTTTCATTAACTTTAACATGTCTGTCCAGTTCAGGGGTATTGCTAAACAGAAAGCAACTCTACCCCTTTGCTTTAATTTAATCAATTGTAGGTAATACTCATTTGTTCTCAGTGACCTCTTTGTTCCTCTCACTACGTTATTTGCACTTCTTTACATGATGCAGTTAGTTAAATCCTCTGCAACACACATACCTGCTTTGAAATTGAGCTAAAACATCTGAAATGTCATTAATCATTACTGTTTTAAGATAAGGTAAAAAAAAAAAAAAATCTGAAAAGAATGCTAGAATCAGTGCAAATATTGACTACCTGAAAGCTGCTGTGGGTAAGCAGAAAAGTTGAAGAAAACGCATGAGTATTTAGGCAGAAATTCCATTTCTGTCCAAAGATCACTATGGAGACCTGTTTGGTAACCTAGATAAACATGACTTAGCAAATGGTTCCACAATCCAGGAAACAAGAGCAGTCTATAGCTTCATACAGGTTGTTTTCCAGAAATAATGTCACCTGAATATCATCTGCTTGTGAATTAAACCCACAAAAATAGGACAAAGTTCAACTCCAAATTTTGTCAGAAAATAGTTTGTGGAGTAAGTGAATTAACTTCCCCAAGATGACCTTCGCAACAAAATGCACGTGATGGCTCTGATGCTGAACAGGCAGATTAAAGAACATGTTTAGTTCTATTCTAACTCCTGTTGAAGACAGTAGGTTATCACATGTCACATTTTAAATTGATGTCTAACATTTTCTGTGGTGGGTGTCACCAGTTCTTTTCTAACTCCTGTATTGCAAATATATTTTGCAAAAGTGAAAATGTTATTTTTAAGTATATAGAGCATATGATATTCGAAAGACAGGAAATAAATTGTTAAAAATAAGAACGATAAAGGGCTTCTTCACCTATATCTCTGAAGAAGTTTTAAAGCCTAATAAACTAAGGCACATGACTCATTTTAGCCTTGGTAAAAATAGCATTGGTAAAAATAGATGAAGTTTTACATAAATTAAAAGTTATTTCTCATCCACCAGCCAACATCCTGTTCAACATTGCTCATAATTCTGTTTGTTTTGTTGTCTCGCTGTCAGGTTGAGGCCCAGCACTGTGTTTGGTATGGTGAGTGTGACGAGTCTGAAAAGGTTCCTGGCAAAAAATACAACTGTAACTACACCGGTCCCCCTGTTCCACTAAACCCTGAGGGCTATGAGCTTCTAACGGTACGTTCACTACTGTAATGCTTTGCCTTTGTTGGTGATGGTCTGTGGAGTAAGTGTTCATACATCTTCAACTTTTCACATTTTGTTACATTACAAGCACAATTTATTTGGATTTTATGAGAAGCTTTAGTTTTTAAAGTTTCACTCTACCAGCTTTGTACATCTAGCAAGATGTTTACCCATTCTTCTTTGCAAAATTGCTCAGCCTCATTTAGTCTGGAGAGAGAGCATCCGTGATTATCACTTTTCTTAGTCTTGCTACAGATTCTTTGTTGGATTTAGGTCTGGACTTTGACTGGGCCGTTCTGACACATGAAGAAGTTTTGATCTAAACCTTGCTGCTGTAGCTCTGACTCTATATTTAGGGTCAACAACATCCCGCTGGAGCATAAACCTTCACTTGCGCCTCAAGTCTTTTGCCGACTCCAATAAATTTCCTTCCATTGCCCTGTATTTAGCTTCATCCATCTTCTAATCAACTTTGCTCAGCTCCCCTGTCCAGGCTCAAGAAAGAACATTCCCATATCATGCAGAAAAGTTGAAGAAAACGCATGAGTATTTATGCGGCCACCACCAAGTTTCAGTTTTACATGTATCCATATTGTGTATCATTTTTCTTCCCCTGTACAATCATGCAGTACCTTGTGTTGGTTCATCACATAAAATCCCAATGGCTGTAATGTGACAAAACATAAAAAGGCTCAAGGGTTACAAATACTTTTGAAAGACATTGTATAAAAATGTTTTTCACATCCTATGTTTTATATGTGCAGGAGCTCTGTCCTGGGTATAACTATGGAAACCGAAGTCTCTGCTGCAATGAGACCCAGCTGCACACACTCAAAGGGAGTCTCCAGCTGCCCCTTCAGTTCTTGTCTCGGTATGTTATAAGATTAGCTGATGAAGCACATGACATTCTTACAGCATTATCTTTGCCCTCCTGAAATGCTGTAGATAAATCCATCAATGTACTGTATTTGCTGGTAAAAATACAATAAGTTGTTTTTTTTTAAGCTCCACAGATAGGGTTGTGGTTATCTGCTAATGTTAGCATGTTCTATCGTTTGCCGCTTGTCTCGCTACACCTCAGATTTTCATTTGTTTTACATTTTAGTACTTTTATATGTACAAAGTTATGAAAAAGTGTTTACTACTTTAGAGATTTATTCAATCGTTGCTTTTTTTAAAATCACACTTAATTGTTTCAGATCATCAAACTAATTTTAATATCAGGTAAAAAAAGACAAGCTGAAACCAAACAAACCAGAATAACATGGCCTTGTGTAAAACAATTTTCCCACTCTGTTGCATCATGATTTAATCATAAATAATTCCTATTTTCAATTAGTTTCACCACCCATACTCGGGCAAGGTTACACTCAAACTCATAGAATTAAAAAATAATTTAAATAAATCAGTTTGGCAACATGATGTGGATAAAAGAGCCTAAAAAGCAACACATCATGGTGCAATCTAAAGAAATTCAACAAAAGATCAGCCATTAACATCCAGTCTAGAATGGGTTACAAAAGTATTTTTACGGCTTTGGGAGCCACTAAGAACCATTACTCACAAATGAAGAAAACATGGAACAATGGCAAATCCTCCAAGGAGTGGCTAGCCTCCCCAAATTGCACCAGGAACTCATGAGCAATGACTCATCCAGGTGGTCACAAAAGAACCTGGTAACTCTGGTTACTCTGATTTCTCCATCTGCATGCAGGTGTCCTTCATGTTTCTACAATCTGATGAACCTGTTCTGTGAGCTGACATGCAGTCCACATCAGAGTCAGTTTATGAATGCCACCAAGTTTAAGGGGAAGAATGTAGTAGAAGTGGAGTACTATATCGGAAAGACATTTGCTAATGGTGAGTTGTTCAACTGTTGGCATGAAGCATTTGGCTTGCATAAGAAATCTGCTGAGTTAACATGATTATTTCCTGAAGTTGAGCTCTCAGTCATGCCTTTGGAAACTTCCTGCCATAACTTTCTGCTTTGTGGCAAACTAGAGAAGACAGAAGGGAACTTATGAATCATATAATATTTTTCTCTATATGATTTCTTCCAGCTATGTACAATGCTTGTCAGGATGTGCAGGCACCTTCTAGCAATGTGAAAGCCTTATCGCTTCTATGTGGCAAGGATGCTCAAGAATGCAATGCAACCAACTGGATCCAATACATGTTCAGTATTGACAATGGCCAGGCTCCATTTCCTATCATCCCTGTGTTCTCTGGTAAGCACCTCTTCATACCACTGATCGTCTCTACATCATTCAAAACCATTACATGGGTTTGTTTCCTAAGGGAAATCTTCTGTTACTATTCCAGATGTGGAAGTTTCCGGTTACACGCCCATGAACAACAAAACGTATGCCTGTACAGAAGGCTTAGAAGATGGTTCAGGTCCATGCTCCTGTCAGGACTGCGCAGCAGCCTGCGGCCCCAAACCCGTCCCCCCTCCTTTGCCCCCTCCCTGGACAATCCTTGGCATGGATGCCATGTCGGTCATCATGTGGATCGCCTACATGGCCTTCCTGCTCATCTTTGCAGGAGTTTTAGTCGGGGCTTGGTGTTTCAGGTAACGTGCTTTGGAGAGTTATGTGTGATGAATATTATTTGATGCATATGTTTGTTCTGAACTGGTTGCTAACTGATGTGCAGGAAAAGGACCATCACATCAGAGTACGGCCCCATTTTGGACAGCAACAACCCGCTTTCCCTCAATAGTGATAATCATAACCAAGGTAAGGTCAAGTTAATAATAATAATTATTCATTTTATTTATAGGTATCTTTAAAGACTCTCAAAGTCTCCTTACATTATGAACAATACATAGAAGCAACATGATTAGCAAATTATCAAGTTATCTATACTGTTTGAACCTTTCTACATTTCCCCACGTTACAGCCACAGACCTGAATGCTTTATTATGGTTTTATGGAATGAACCAAATTAGAGACCCTGCACCCATAATGTTCTTGTTCTTTAAATGCTATACATATAACAAGATTTATTCTGTTTTTCTCCTCTCAGAAAATGCATCGTGCTGTGAAACGCTGGGCGAACGCTTTGAGAATCTCTTGCGAACTTTCTTCAGCTGCTGGGGTTCTTTCTGTGTCCGTCATCCATCCGTGGTCCTGCTGGGCAGCTTCGTATTAGTGACCGCTTGCAGTGGAGGCTTGGTCTACATGCGCATCACCACCGACCCCGTTGAGCTTTGGTCGTCGCCCGCCAGCCAGGCTCACCAGGAGAAGAGCTATTTCGATGAGCACTTTGGACCGTTCTTCAGAACAACGCAGCTCATTATAACTACTCCCATCAATGATACTTATATCTACTCCCCGTATTTTGGAGGGTCAGATGTCCCGTTTAAAGCCATCCTGTTCAAAGACATCCTTCACCAGGTTGGTGGTTTAGGAAACAGTGAGCAACACTAATTCATTGAAACATCTTTCTGATCTTTGGAGAAAACATCTTTTTTTTTTTCTTTTCTGTAAATGAAACTAAACTGCAAGACGCTCTGCTACCTTTCCGACAAAATGAAGCAGAGAACTTCCAAAGAAAAAACTAAGCAAAACCTAAAATCTTTAGATAAACTTAAACTATGGCTTTAGTCTTAAAATTTGAACAACCACAGCTTAATCCTTGTCCCCTTTGCTCTGCTGTTTACACAAAGCGTGACTGAAACTAACACCATCCTCCCTGTTCTGATTAGTTGTTTTTGACTGGGAGTGGTGTATCTTCAGATAGCAATAGGACCACTGGGAAGAGGAAGAAAATCTTGCTTTTTTTTCTCCCTCAAATTATTTGTCTCATATTAGACTGTCTGGACGTAGTGACAGTTTTAAAAACTATATATATATATACATATATATATATATATATCAGTTTTTATAAAAAGCTACCTAAGGCAGCTTCAATAAACTTTTTAAAATCAGGTTTAGAGTCAAATTGCAAATTCTAAGCATTAAAGCACCTACGTGCTCTATAGTTATTCCTACAGCTCAAATCAGCTCTTGCAAAGAGGTAGTTTTAATATTTTACACCTTGAACAGTTAAAATTACATTTCTATTTTCTTTTTAGATGAAGTGCAACTAAGGTTTTGGAACTGTGGTTTCAAGTTTTTCTTTTCTTTCTATTTCTGCACTCATGTTTCTTTTCTAACCTCACTTTTCCAGGTGCTAGACCTGCAACTTGAAATCGAAAACCTGGTAGCTGAACACGACGGCAAAAACATCACGTTGAAGGACATCTGCTTGGCTCCTCTGGCGCCGTACAACAACAACTGCACCATCCTGAGTGTTCTCAACTACTTTCAGAACAGCCACGCGGTGCTGGACCACAGCAAAGGAGATGAGTTTTTTGTGTACGCGGACTATCACAGCCACTTCCTCTACTGCGTCAGGTATTTCTTCTTGCAATTTGTATTAGAATAGAATAGAATAGAAGTACTTTATTCATCCCAGCAGGGAAATTACTTCACAGTTACAGCATAGAGACAAGACAAGAGACAAGACAAGACATTAGGTTTAATCTTTCATTGTGATCATATTTACTGTCCTTATTTTGGAGAAGCGCTCTTTTAAAAACACCTGTTCCTCATTGCGTTTTCATAGAATTGTAGAGGAACACTTCAAACATAAAAGAGAATCTGCAGACTGCCACTGATCCAGTTTGGTTTCCCAATTTTTCCGTTCACCTTTTGGTGTTTTGCAAGTAGAGAACACAGAAGTATGTTTTCAAGTTACAGCAATAGAATTCTATTTCATTGGATTTTTATTTTTTTAAATGAACCAATAAATATTACTACATTTTCAAAAGAAATTACAAATAAAAATCAGAAAAGTGTGGCATGCATTTGGAACAGCTATCCATGAGATGTTTACAATCTAGACATTGTTTCATAACTTAACTGTGTTTTTATCCTTGATTTTCTGCTGTGTTCTTGTTTCTTTTATTTTTATGATTAAAGAATATTTCACTGTTCCTTTACCAGCAGAATTGTTTAAAAGGCCATCCTGGCCAAGACTGGTATTGATGCAGAGTTAGAAAACAGACTATAACAACTTAATCAAAGTCTACATCTTAGTTCATTTGAGCATCAGAGCAGTTAAAAATTAAAGCTTATCTTTGACTGATCATCAGTATATTGATCATGCAAAATTCTTCCTCTCATTATCAGACATTAATCAGACTGGCTCCTTCAGTTTCAGATCAGTTTCACATGATTCTAAAACCAGAGAGCAGCAAACTGAGAGGACTCCTCGTCTGTCTAGGTGTTTGGTGCTGACAATAAGAAAAAAAAGTTCTGGGTGGAAAGTGAAAATTTGATTTAAAAAAAAAAGGAGCATGTCCCAGATATCCTTGTTTCTTATGCGCCAGTGCTTCATGATGTTGTTTCTTCTCTAATGCTCTCTAGAGCTTGCTCTTCAACAAGCTTTTGAAGAGGATTTTATTTAGCGGTATGCGAGTAGAGCTGACGGTATACAAACGTCCTCCCTTTCTCACATAAAACCCTAAAAAATACACTGACGTTTTTGATGGCCAGGCACTATGTATGCTCTTTTTGCTTTTCTTGCAAGCTTGGTGTCTTATTTAGTTGAATCATTTTTTTTTCTTTTTGTTGATAAAGTTTATGAACCACCTGCTCCTTCAAGGGTATTGCCCTGTGTTACATTTTCAAATAATGTATTCTAAACACTATTCCTGTTTAGAATAGTGTTTGCAGACTTCCTCCTTACCAGTCATGTAGGTTTATTTTTTCAGTTCTGCAATTAGGGCTTCAGTGACTTTGTTGTTGTTGTTGTTTTTGTGTTTAGGTTTTTTGTACTAAACCCTTAACTACATATGTTTCCCTCTTGCAGTGCTCCAGCATCACTCAACGACACCACTGTTCTTCATGATCCCTGCTTAGGAACGTTTGGTGGCCCAGTCTTCCCTTGGCTGGCACTCGGAGGTTATGACGGTAAGTTGTTCTATTTTTTTAAGTCTGTTTTGTACAGTTATGAGTTATTCATCTGAGGCGATAGGACTCGCTGGATCCTATGGAAATCAGACATTTGTAGGTGGTTTTCAGAACAACTGTATACAGGAGAGGGTGACTAACTCCAGTAAAAGTAGTCTTTGTCATATTTTGTCACACTGCAACCACAATCAAGGGTGTATTGGAGGAAAATTATCACTTCACCCAGCACATACCTCCTATGCAGTGTAGATGGTATCATGACATAGAGAAGCTGTTTATGGGAAAGAAAATGAAGATTTAATTTCTGCTTGTGAACATTTCCTTCTACTTCACAACTATGCATATGCATTTTTTGGCTCAGTGACACGAAATCCCAATAACACACACTGCAGTGTGTGGCTGAGGTGTGACAGAATGTGAAAAGTTCAGGAGTAACTTTGCAAGGCACTGTGACAAACTGTAGTTGGTACTTGTTTGGAAAGAGCAAACAAAGGAAACTTCAGCACCCCTCTGGTCATTCACCTCCAGCACATTTTCCATAACTTTGTGTTTGTCCATAGTTGTGTCACTATAAACCAAATCGTACCTCTTTCCCAGATTAAAAAGTATGGAACTGTCAAGCAGCTGTTGCCTGCTATGCTACCGCTCACTGTGTCACACCTTTTCCAATAAAAACAAAGGTGAGGGAGGCTCCACCTTCCTCCACCGTATAAGCGTCATCTGCTCTGATTGGCCAGCTTTCTGTGGGCTGATCACCAGGCACCGCCCATAACTTTATAGAAAGCATTTCATTGGATACAAATAGAATCAATGGCCTGAGTAAGATACTCAAAAATGTGAAACATTTGGCAGGAAATGGGAAAAAAAAAACCCATTGATTTCGACAAATGACTCACAAACCTTATGTCTTGCATAACTGTAGCAAACAGACCATGCCATCCTCTGAACCAGTTCTTCACTTTACTCAACACTTTATGCAACAATTTAGGCGTGGTGAAAAAAAGCCCATTGTAAGAAAAGTTTTGTCCCCTCAACTATCAATGAACAAACTCCAGAGACAATCGTCCATTTCCTTTTTTGTTTCTTGTGATGTGTAAAGGGAGCAAGCAATGTGTTATATCTGTGAAGGTGTGTATGTGTTGAATATGGTTTATGTTGTAATTTATATTTGTGATGTCACACTTTTGGTGAGAAGCCCAAGTTATATGTATCTGCAGCTTGGAACATGTAATGAGAGTAAAATAGATTATCTCTATGAGACAACAAAGACTATCTCTATCTACCTTTCAAAAGACAAATCATAGATCTTTGAAATACCAATAAGTAGTGAAAACCTTACTGGATCCTTCAACAGAAATAAGAAGTACAAAATAAATTCTGTTTTTGAACATATATCGAAGTATTAAATAAAGGAATAAATAAGTCAACTTGAAATTTATTTGGTAAATCTAGATATGTTAATCATATTTATAAATGTAACTATTTATTTTATTATTTTAGAGTTCTTGTGGCATCTGCCCAACAGGAAGCAATGTAAACTGTCACTGTGGCTCATCAGCTGATTGGTTGACCTGAACAAGTTTATTTTTTAATATGTCTTGATTTGTTGCATTTGTCCTTTGAATTGTTTTTTTTTTTTTTTTTGCATTATTTATCGGTTTTACATATTTGTGGTCTACAGTTTAATGGTCAGTTTTAAACCAATTATCGACGTAATTAAAACCACAAAGAGAAATGTATGTATTATGTAAATAAATGTATGTTTCAGTCTGTGTTTGTTTCATAAAATGTTTATTTGTTTAAAACATTTTTATCGTGATTTTTAAATGTTTTTTTATGTAACACTTTAGGAGCTCTATAATTATTTTTTTTAAATTAAAGACTTCAAAGAGGCTTATTTGAATGGATGGTAAAGAAGTCAAAAAATTCAATTTGACTGTAAATATAGGCTGTATTTCTCCAAATTACAGAGACAAACTACAACAATGCCACAGCTCTTGTGATCACCTTCCCGCTTAACAACTACCTGAACGACTCGGTCAAGATGGGCCAAGCTCTTGCCTGGGAAAAAGAGTAAGATGACAATCCATCCAACAAACCCTTTTGCCTTTAGGAGCAAATACAGTGTTGCTATATAAACAACACGATATTTATCCATATAGTGTTGTTTATACAATCTGTTTATTCTGTGTGTGTGTGCCTTTCAGGTTCATCAAGTTTATGAAGAACTTCAACAATCCCAATCTGACCATAGCCTTCAGTGCAGAGAGGAGCGTTGAAGACGAGATCGACAGAGAGAGCAACAGTGACATCAGCACCATCGTGATCAGCTACGCCATCATGTTCATCTACATCTCCTTGGCTTTGGGCCACATCCACAGTTTCAGAAGGCTGCTGGTAATAGGAGAAATCCTGACATGATGTCAGCTATTTTATCAGAGCTTTTGGTGCCACTTGCTGCCACACATAGCTAAAATTGTTTCAGACATTCTTAGCTTGTCCTTCCTGTTTACTACGAAACAGCACAAGTCACGGTCGCGTCTCTTGTTACTCATGCATGAAACTGATGTAGTAAAAGGATGGAGATGATTCATCTTTTTTTTATCGGTGCAGGTGGACTCGAAGATATCTCTAGGTATAGCTGGCATCCTGATTGTGCTCAGCTCTGTGTCTTCATCTCTGGGGATCTTCAGCTATGCGGGTGTCCCACTTACACTCATCGTGATCGAGGTCATTCCCTTCCTTGTTCTGGCTGTTGGGGTCGACAACATCTTCATTGTTGTGCAGACTTTCCAGGTAAACGTTATCTTTTGTGCTAATATTTTACGAGCATTGATCTGTAACTGTTATTTATAAGAAGTAATGTTTGTGTGTGGCTTCCTCTAAAAGAAGAGGTGCTAAATTTGAAAATGTTTGCATTTGTGAACAGAGAGATGAGCGGATGCCTCAGGAAGAGCTTCACCATCAAATCGGCCGTATTCTTGGAGAAATAGCTCCCAGCATGTTTCTCTCTTCCTTCTCAGAGACTGTGGCCTTTTTCCTGGGTAAGATGAATCTGCTGCTTAATGAGTGCAACATATTCATTAAACTGTTGGGGCTTTCACTGGAGAAGCAAGCCCATAGTATTACAGATCCTTCACCATATTTAACATTCAGCATGCACTGCTTTTCCACTTATCCATTCTGTGTTTCAAGCAAAGCCCAATTTCAGTTTTTTTTATGCAAAAAGGTCAGTCATTGTCCCATGTGACCAAAGCAAATGGTTTCATTTTAAACTTCCAGTAGAGTTGACTAATCTCCATGTTATGGTTTGCATAGGAACCACTCCCAACCTGTTGGCATTTAGATAGTATGTTCTGGTTGTTATGGAGATTTTATGATTTTCTCTCTTTGCTGCAGCTCTCTGATGAAATTGGGCCTTTATGTTTATGGATCAGGGATCACAAAGAGCCAAGAGTTACTAATTGGAAATACCTAGAAATTTTTATTAGCGTAAAAAAGAAAGCATAAATAAAACAAAACATTTTTATTTTAAATGAGTTGTTAACAAGTGATGTCAAGAACTTACCCTTGTCATGTCTGAGTTTTTTAACAACCTTAATTATGCTTACAAAAATTTAAATGTGAATTATCTCTAAAATTTTTACTGTGAAAATCAGCTTTTTACACATTTTTGCCAGATGTGTCAAAGATTGTGGCTGTATGATCTTGCAGGCAAAAATTGATGTGAATCAGTGTCTATATCATATTACAATGTTATATCTCTGCATTTGGTGACATTGCAGATGGATTGATGGATCCAATAATCGGATTATGATGTGTCTATTAAAACATAAACATAAAAACCTATCTATGGTGAACCTGTCCATGCATTTTTGACAAAACATGTCCTAATTATTTGACTAAGCAAAAATCCTTAAAGACTAAACTGTAAATGTTTAAGCTTAAACTAAAAAAGTTTTATTTTAAGAACCAGAATGACACGTTTAACAAATGGATTGCTTCATTTTTCTGCTGAGCCTCAAACTGACCTATTGTTTCTTTTTTCTTGGATTATCTTCCAGGTGGCTTGTCCAACATGCCGGCTGTTAGGACTTTCTCTCTGTTTGCTGGCTTAGCTGTTTTCATTGATTTCCTGTTGCAGATCAGTTGCTTTGTCAGCTTGCTTGGCTTGGATGCCAAAAGACAGGAGGTAAGCGTAAAGGAAACTTTTTTTTTTTTGTTGTTGTCCTTTTAATCTAGATGCAAAAAAGACATTAATTTGTGTTAAAAACTAGATTTCTAGAAGAAAAATAACTTAACTGCCAAATGATTTACACAAATTTTTTGGGTTCTAAATACTTTTTTAATTGTTTTTGAGTGTGACCGTATTATTTCTGAGCATAACATGTTGTTTTTTTTTCATTTGCCTTTTGCAGTTAGATTTGAGTAAGACTTAGAAAACCGTTTAAGCACAAACTCTGATGGTTTTAGTGGTATTTTCTCTACTTCCTCATTTCCATGTCAGCTGTGTTTCTTGTCAGATCAAGTAATCGTTCTCCATAACCAAACTGTTGAGTCATGTTTCTCTTTTCCTTTTAGACATTTTAGCAGTAAACAATGATGGTATATTGCTATGCACCATAAAGTTAGAAACCATCCCAGGCTTTATGAGTAATTTAATAGTTTGATTTTTTTTAATCACATTTGGAACAAATTTTGTACAAGGAGGGAATTTCATTTTTTATTCTACATTTGGAAAGTACTTTTTAGTGATTCCTTCATTACACTACACTTTTTAAACACTGCGGTGTGTCTGTCATGTTTAAAAAGGGGAATCGACTTGACATCTGCTGCTGCGTGAAACTGCCAGAACGTCAGGAAATAAAGACAGAAGGCTTCCTCTTCCGCTTTTTCAAGAAAGTCTATGCTCCATTCATTCTTAAAGAGTGGGTTCGACCGATCATTGTGAGTCACACCTCAGTAACCACGCCAGATTTCCTGTTTTAAATCCACCAATGAGTTCAAGTGGAATTTTGTTGTTTTTGAGTGGAGGTGACCGTCTTGTTTCTGTCAACAGGTGGCGGTGTTTGTGGGTATGCTGTCCTTCAGTATTGCGGTTGTCAATAAAGTGGAAATTGGACTAGACCAGAAGTTATCTATGCCTGATGTAAGTTTTTTGCTTTTGTCATATTTTTCTTTCTGACCATTTCTGATTGCAGACTTTTAGTTTATGCAATTAAGCCAAAGATATATTGCCTTACTCTTTTTTTAACATATTCACAACCATGGAACTTAATATCCTGTCATGTTGCAAACTAAATTTTCAACTGAAAGAAGCTCATAATTGTAAAGTGGATCGAAAATGAAATGTACCTTTCAAAATGAAAATCAAATGAAAATCTTCATCCATTTGCATTCTGCCTTGCTGAGATCATTTTTGCAGAACATTTACAGTTGCAAGTCTTTTGTAGTGTACCTCTATAGACCAAACATTTTGCCCTGTCTTCTTTACAAAAGACCTTAGCCTAAGCCATGGATCTGCAGCTCCTTCAGACTGTCATTTATCTATCACTATAGTTTTTACTGAACTCTGTGAGATGTTTAAAGCTTGTTTTAAAGCTGCATTGATTTTACAGTGTCCTCAAGTCTAAATCCATTTCCTCTCATCTGCTGTTAATTATTAAACCCATCATAAGCAGTTTATTCTGACAGCTCATCTCTTCATTTAGGACTCGTATGTTCTGGATTACTTCAAGAACCTGAGCGAGTACCTCCACACCGGAGCTCCGGTATACTTTGTAGTGGAGGATGGACTCAACTACAGTAGCCCAGAGGGCCAAAATTCTGTGTGTGGAGGAGTGGGATGTAACAACAACTCTTTGGTGCAGCAGATCTATTCAGCCTCAATTATCAGCAATTAGTAAGTCAAGATTGTAAAAACTTTAAATACTGTATGTAAGACTAATTAGGTCAACTGTTGATCTTTAAAGAACTTCACAAACTGCTTATCTCCTCCTATTTTTGCGTAGTCTAATCAGTTTCACTTTTAATTTACTCCCAGCACAACCATTGCCTACACACCATCGTCTTGGCTGGATGATTACTTTGATTGGGTGAAGCCTCAATCAACCTGCTGTCGCTTCTACAACAACACTGGAGCTTTCTGCAATGCCTCAGGTACATTTTTATCCAGCGTCCATGCACCAAACTAATGTCTAGTGGATTCGGAGATCAGAATGTAAAAACCATGCAAGTTTTTTTGTGTGGAAAAATTCTTTTTGTCAAATATCTTAAAGCACTAAAATACATTCCGAAGGCAATCATAAACTTTTCGGTCTTTTCTTTACTTTTCTTTTCTTTGACTCTTTGTTTTCTTAATTTTTTTCTGTTCTTCTTCTATTGTTATTTTCTTTTTATGTCTTCTTCCTTCCCTCCTTTCTTGTCTATGTTTTTTCCAGGTTCCACATTTAAGTATAAATAGAAATATTTGGTCTTGAGTTCATCTTAGGCCATTCATATATTTTCTCAAATCATTTGAATACAGATTAACGTGTTTCTAAATCTATTCACTAGTTGTGAACTCGTCCTGTGTATCCTGTCGGCCCATGACTCAGAGTGGAAAGCAGAGACCCGAAGGCGAAGACTTCATGCGCTTTCTGCCCATGTTCTTGTCCGACAATCCTAACCCCAAATGTGGAAAAGGGTAATTGATCACATGTATTTGTAAAAAAAACACTTCTTGTGTCCTTAAATCCTTTCACTTTAACTTTTTCTTTACCCTCTCCATTAATCTTCTCCAGCGGACATGCAGCTTATGCCACAGCAGTCGATCTGTATCCCAACAACATGGGTGTCGGAGCAACTTACTTCATGACATACCACACCATCCTAAAGGAGTCTCCAGACTTCATAGATGCTTTGAAAATGGCCCGAAACCTGGCCAACAATATCAGTCAGTCCATGGATCACAAAGTCTTTGCCTACAGGTACATTCTGCTGACAAGCTGCTCTGTTTTGGATAATACGGTTTTGTCTGTCATACTTAACAGTAGGCATGACTTGTTTTTCTACATGTTCATCTTTGTTTTTGTTTTTGTCTTTGTAACAGAAATAAAATACAAGGTTATTTGCCGAGGGTGTCAATAATTCTGGCTTGTATGTTTCAGAAGTATCTTTTGGAAATGTTTTTTTCTTGCAGTGAAATTAGATATTGACAGAGTTTTTGCTGGTTTATGGTGACAGCAAAAACTCTGACAGTCAGTGAGAACATATAGGTTACAGATAAACCTGGGAGCCAATATCTGACCAGGACTTCTGCGTTTTAGTTCATTTACACTTCCACAATGCCCCTTCTACTTTATTTGAGGGCTGAAGTTTAGTTAAAAAACTGGTGTGGAGACAATCTTTTAGTTGTGTGGTAAAATATAACTAACTTTCTACTGAATTGTGCCTTGACCGGTGTGAATCCTACAATATGTCTTTTTTTGTTTTACTCACTATGTGCTCACTTATTAATGTTTTCCTTCTCTACAGCGTCTTCTACGTGTTTTACGAGCAGTACCTCACCATTGCCTATGACACGGCTCTGAATTTGTGCGTGTCGCTGGGGGCCATATTTGTGGTCACTACAGTGCTGCTGGGCTTCGAGCTGTTTTCGGCGCTGATGGTCAGCATCACCATCGCCATGATTCTGGTCAACATGTTTGGCGTCATGTGGCTGTGGGACATCAGCCTCAACGCGGTGTCTCTAGTGAACCTGGTTATGGTGAGAGAAAACAAAAATTCAGCAATTTTTCTAAGGGGCCTCAATAGGAGAACAAAAGTAGTTTTTTTTTCCAGACAGGGGAATTACTTTGGGAAAACAAAATTCTGTATTTTATTTTAAGTAACACCTGATTATTTTCAGGTTGCACATAAAATCCCTTAGCAATAACTGACTAAATTAATAAAATAATTTTGCCTTGTTGATGCTTGCCTGTTGATGCTTGAATTCAGCTCTGTCAGTCATTGCTATTTTAGGTGTATAAAATCTAGCACTTCCAGCAAAAGGAGCTCATTGACTTGAGGCATTATGTTATGGTGGCGTGGTAAGCATTATTGTTAAGAAATGGAAGCATTTAGGAACAGCTGCAATGCCACAAAAATTATCTTGTGTGCTTGTCTGTAATGCTCTGCTAATTCCATAGCAGTGGAGTTTTGCACTTTCACTGGCAATGAAGTCAGTAAGAGGCATGGTCAAACATGTTGGTGGTATTGTTACGGCCTGCAGCTGCTTTGCTTCTTTAGTACTTGGACAGCTTGATGTATTTGACATAAAAAATGCTGAAGGAGAATAGACTGGGTAAATTGTGATTTTTAAGGTTAGTTTGTGACTTTAAGTTAAAGTATGCTTGGGTTATGCAGCATGGCAATACTCTGTAGAACACCAGGAAGTCCACCTCTAAAGAAAAATATGGTTTTGGAATGACTTAATCAAATTCTGGACTGGCTGCTTATGCTTGAATACGCTCCAATGTGTTGAAATAATTCTACAGAGAACAGTAGTCCAAAACTACTCTTCTTTCTTCATTTAATCTTTCTTATATGAAGATTTGTTTAATCTGAAACCCTTTATGTGACAAAAAACAGAGGAAATCTGTGAAAGGTACAGTAAATTTGTATAAAGTGAAACCCTCTCATTTGATGCACTTTGTTCTGAAAATGTCACATGAACTATTATGATGCCGAGTCGTGTCAGAATGACCGAAAGGAAACTAGAGTTTACAGATGACCTACTGACACCTCCAATAATCATTTTGAAAGGGGAGGAAAAAGCAGATGTGTGACTTTCTTCTGTTCTAAATTGTATGTTTCTTTTCTAGAGCTGTGGAATCTCCGTGGAGTTCTGCAGTCACATTGTGCGAGCGTTTTCCGTCAGCATGAAGACGAACAGAGTGGAGCGGGCGGAGGAAGCCTTGGCTCATATGGGCAGCTCCGTAAGTTGAACCCTCCGCCATTTTAAATGCACAACAGGAAGTTAATTCTGTCAAAATGTCTTTGTCTTGTGTTTTAGTGTTTTCTTAAATTTATTCTATTTTTGTATTTTTATTAAATCTCAACAGGTGTTCAGTGGGATCACATTAACAAAGTTTGGAGGGATTTTAATCTTGGCGTTGTCCAAGTCGCAGATCTTCCAGGTCTTCTACTTCAGGATGTACTTGGCCATCGTGTTGCTCGGGGCAACGCACGGCCTCATCTTCCTCCCAGTTCTTCTAAGCTATATAGGTTAGTAATGTTACACAACAAGCAATATATAATATACTTCACAACAAAAACACAAGATTATATCAAGTATTTTTAGTGTAGTTTATAGTGCAAATATCTTTTTATATCTATATCTATAATATATTTTTAACTCTGCTGATTGGGATCTAGAAAATGTCATATAATATGCAGACAAAAGTGTTTCAGAAGCTTGTTAATTAAAAAACGCATTTGGTCAAGGAGCAATCCCAAAAAACAGTGTTGGGGTTGATGTATAATTTTGACCGCCTGCGTGAATTGGAGTAAATCCCTGTTATATAGAAACATAAGCACCAAACTCATTGAATTTGTATATCAAGTGATCATTCCACCCTCTAAAAAGAGCAGCTTAAAACGATCGAAAGCTCTAATTTAATAACTCATTAATGATCATGAATGGTGTACGTACATTTCCTACCTGGGCAGTATTGACCTGGGTAATTTACTTACATTTTGAACCTCTCTAAAGGTCCGTCGGCGAACAAAGCGAAGGTGTTTGCTGCGAACCAGCGCCTCGCCGGCACAGAAAGGGAGCCCCTCATCAAACATTAGCCGGCTTGTTAAGACGGCGAACAACGAACTAATTAACTAACTACCTGTAAGGGATTTCTTCGAGGGTGTGAGCTCGAGCTGCTTCTGCAACCACTGACACACTCTTCATCATCCCAGCTACTATGCGTGGATCTAACTCAGGAATGATATCAGAAATGAGGAACGTTGAAAGCCAAGTCCAAAAGTACAAGTAGATTTCTTCTCTTCTTAGAGGACATAAGACATAAAAACAGCTGCCCTCCTCTTCTGCTTTGTCACCATAATCATCATCATCATCATCTTCGACCTTCTCACACTACAGGCCAAGGCTTTAGCATCTGCAGATGGAACAAAACACCAAGGAACAGACACTTTGATGGAGAGGAGCAGGTAGACCCTCCACCTGCTGACATTGAGATGAGCGATTTGTTTTGAGAAGGTACAAAAGGGGGAAAAACTGGTCAGTTTTTATAAAGATGTCCAGACCAGATCAATCATATGTGAAATGTTTCTTTTCTGCCATGAAAATGTTGAGTATTTGTACAACTGATTGATATTATAAGACATTTATCAAATGGACTAGTAACAGTAGTGACTCTCCCTGCAATACCTGGAAAACTCGTCTCCTTGCTTTGTCATGACGCAGGTCAGCTTTTTCCTCAGCATCTAGTAGCAATCAAACAGTGACGCTTTTAGACACATCGACATCTATGTCAGATTGGTGATGCACAAAATATCTCCACTGATGAGGATAAATTCTTTTAAATGCATACTTGTTTGTTTTTTTTTTATTTAAACATCAGATAATCGGGACGACAAACAACCAAAAACAATTTCCAGGTACATGCAGCCGGTCCCGTACATGCTGCTTCACATCTTCCTTCCCACGTGTTTCTCGATTTTTATTTATTTCAAACATGGTGTGGCGTTTACAATATCCAACAACAAATTTCACTTTAAATTGTACTGACATTGTCTTTTTTTCTGACGACTATGTAGGACTGAATGGTTCTGATTGGTGTGTATCTGATTTGCTTTGTGGTTACCGAACAAAACATTTGTAGCATTATAAATGATAGAGGATAAAAATATACATATGTAATTGGAGAAAGCTAACAGGACTAACTAAAATTTGTTCTATGGTCATTGCAGTTACTGCAGTTTTGAGATTTGCTTTTAAACTATTGTTTTAACTATTAGCGTTGCTTTTCTGTATATTATTTTGAACCTATTCTAGCATACAGTTAGAGGTCTTAAACAAACCAGTGTTTTCAGATAATTTAAGCATAATGTAACCAATCAGAGCTTTACATTTATATTCCCCACCTTTACCTCAACATGTCTTGTCATTGTAGCTATTTGTGTTCTGCTAGAACAGTAAATCATTCCTTGTTTTTATTACTTAGTATAGATATAGTAATAATTTGCATAGTAAGAGAAAAAGCTGCACCTGAATGTGCAAAGGACAAAAAAAATAAATACATTTTGGTATGGTGGTTGTGTGTTGTTGAATCCCGACATTGGAAAAAAAAAACAGATGAAGTGAAACATGGGATACTTTAGTTTTTAACCATTTTTAACATTTATTAAACTACTCAACAACAATGCAAAGCTTGTTTTGTGTTTTTTATGGACTCTTTTGTTCTGATATCTTTATATGTTTGTATTACTTTGGGTTTTTAAAAAGTTTACATGTGTAGCCCCACTAAAACATTTTAGTTTGGTAAACGTTGACCTGTTGGGAGCTTATTTTCCCTGCTGCATGCAGAACACATTGACTGACATAGTTGAGTCTAACCACAGCGTGGCGCCTGACCCCATTCACTGAGCAGAGCCTGCATGATCTCCAAGTAATGCTAGTGGGAGTGACCTCATTTTTCTCACTGTAAGAGAGGCTGGCAGTGCTTTTACTTTAATTTTCTGCAGGGCAGCAAGTGTTTTTAGATCACTCATCTGCAGAAATATGTTCCTATAAACCAGTTACCACAATCCCATTGTTCTCCATGATAACTGGTCACCCCCTGGTATTGCTTCCCCAAAGCTTGAGAGGCTGTTGAGTTGCTCACATCCCATCTGAAAGCTGCTGCCAAGTTGAGACCTGTCCACTTCCTCTCAGCATTTGTTGTTGTGACTGTCCGCTCAGCCCTGTTGTCACACAACCCCGCAAGCTCATGACTTATTTATCCTCCTCCCCCATGGGAGCGGGACTGTCCTTTCAGTGTGACTGAGAGATTAAAATATTAATTTCCTCTGCAGGTCTGCGGCGCTGTCTACAGGAGAAAATGTGCAGGTTGCCAGAGTGCTATTATGTAAGAAGGGAGAGGCTCCCCACACTCTCTTGACTCTGACCTGTTCCCTGTCTTCCATCAAGGCTCAGACACACTGAACAGAGGAGGGTATTCTAGTTCAGTGAGGCATGAAAAACACTATGAACAGAGGAGGAGAGAAACGCACAGCATGGGGAGTGCAGTCTTTGCCGACGTAAGAAATGAAAGTATTTGAAAGGGCCACTTTTGCTTAAACTTATGTACTTGCATGAATACAAAGAGGATTTTTGAATAATTAACAAAAATAAATTTCAAGACTTGAAGGCAAGAAAAGAATAGCAGCACAGTGTAATATGGGTTATTAAAGTGATCAGGGTTCTCAGAAGACAATCTCAAAGACTGTTTTGATGTATGAGTTCAGTTATTGTCGTGTTGGAGCAACCACATTTTAACCAGCTATGATAATCTGTCCAAATTGGTTTAGAAATTCAGGAAGACACCGGTAGCAACCGAAGTTTGCAGAGAAATGGGAGACACTGAAACATCAGTGTGCTGCTTGGACACAAACAACAGCACTGTTGCATTCCTGTAAGAAGGCTGTGGGTTAGAACCCTGGCCTGGGGGCGTCCCTGTATGGAGTTGGCATGTTGTGCATATGTGAGTTCTTAAGGTGCTCCGTCTTCCTCTGTATATATTCAATATTTGTATTTGAATGATCTTTGTCTGATCTTCTGAAACGTTTGTGTGACTAGAAAACAAAAACAGAAGACAAATGCAGAACATAGCGCCCCCCAGAGGAAATATGCATAAAGTTCCTAAAGTCAGATCTCAAGGGATGAGGTTTATTCTATCACAATAATTCACTTTCAGTTCCGGTTTCCTCTTAAACCTCAAAGTTAACAGCAGTCTGCTGATTAAAGGATCTGATTTCAAAACAAACATGTTTTTTATGCATGTTTTTTCAAGATTTTAACAATATATAAAAACTAAAATTATTTGTTTTTTTAATCAAAAAGCTTTGTGTTTATTTTAGTGTCTGACTTTGACACTGTGTGGTTATGGTTATGGTCCCAGCAGTTCTGGTGGAGGACTGTGTTAAAAAGCTGGGCCTTCCCAGGAGACCGACCAATTTAAGTTAGTTGTACTAATACTAGTGGTCAATTAACCAAACAGAATAATGTTAAGCTTGTTGATGGCTGCTAAAATGCGAATGACATCTAATGGACCTTTATAGTAACCTTAACTAATAAGGCTTGACTGATAAAACTAACATCTGCTTAAAATACAGGAAGCACTGAACAAATATTAGTTTTATCACAACAATTACATCCCAGACACAATGAAAACAAGCAAACAAGGTTTTATGATTTTATGGGGGGGTATTTCCCCCGGTTTTATATTTTACCCTCTTATACATTATAGAACATCTGCTCTAGGCTCACATATGGGTTGTTTTTACTCCCACCTTCATAGGAGGCAGACATATTTTTGTTATTTCATTCCAAGATCCATCAATAAATAAGTATTCGAAGTGTTTAATGTCTGCTTTGCGTCAGTGGTTTTCAGTTACACTGGGCTCAGTTGAACCTTGGTTTGGAACAAAAGGGATTAGGTAGCCGTGGATCAGATTTTCAGGTCCACCTGCAGTGCTTTACCCCATGCTGAACTCAGACCAGCGTTTTTTGTTTTTTTAATGAACAGCAGCTAAATAGACACAGCAGCAATGTTTACAAACGGTGCAAGATAAAAATAAAAACCCCTCTTGAGTTACTGTATTGTGACAAGAACGGTTCAAAAATGCCATTTCAGCTGTGTGTTGTTAATTTAACATGAAGAGCGATGGACTTCTCGCAACCCTGGAGCAAATATTTTCACAATGAGGGTCACTTATGTGTGAGCTGGACTCAGGAAGGGCTGTCAATAGCCTCCTTTATGAGACAGTGAGGGGGAATTAGGCCCTCAATAGAGTGGGACTAAGCCATGTATGGTGTTGGTCCAACATCGGGCCCGGCTTGTTTGTTTTGAAGGCAGCACGGGACTGGTGTGACTACAGTGTTTACGTTGGATGTGTGTGAGGTTGAGGACAGCTCCCACCTAGTGAGAAACTGACCTCTCAGATTGCGTCAGAACAACAGGTGCAATCATTTCCAGTAAAATCCAAACGAATATGTCTGATGAAACCAATTCATGTCTAAAGTTTTTCTAAATAGTGAATGGTACAACACCCACAAACTCTGAAGATGTATCAATAAAAATAAAAAATTGGCTAGTTGACCATGAAGTACAAAAAAGTTTTTGTTGCTTAAATAAAAACACCAAACTCATTTTGACATTTGTTTGTTCAAGTTCTTCCTGATCTCTCACCTGATCCCAGCGTTTTCTGTTGCAATGAGTTTCAAGTGTCAAGCTCGTCACAGGAACACAGAAGCTTCTGAAAAATATTTGAAACCAAAATTCCAATTATGGTTTTTTCTACTAGTTTAATTTTCTGATTTGATATATTTAATCAAATTTGATCTGATTTAATATTTGTTTTAATAAGAAAAATAATGAAAACTTATACTAATATTTGTAGTCCTTGCAGTGTTTTCTTTTTTCTACAATTTGTTACATTACAGCCACAAACTTCGATGTACTATATTGGAAAATTAATTGATAGACCAATGCATAATAGTGCATAAAGTGGAAGGAACATGAGGCATGGTTTTTACTGAGCGATTACCTGAAAGAACCACCTTATGGTTTACGCCCATTATAGCAGTTTTGCACATCTTAAGATAAAATTTGCACCATTTATTCTTTGTAAATTAGATCAGTAAATTCACAGAAATGAGAGCTTCTGTGTATTTAAACTCTCTAATCCTGGCACAGATTAGTCTAGACTTTGACTTTGCCATTCTAACACATGAGAACATTTTGATCTGGACCACTCCAGTGTACTTCAGGCTATATATTTAATCCTGTATTGAGCTCCATGCATCTTCTCACCAAATCTGACCACCTTCTCTGTCGCTGCTGAAGAAAAGCATCTGCACGTCATGATGCTACCACCACCACCATATTTTACCTAAAGGATGGAGATTCAGGGTGATTCATACTGTTTCAAACACAGTTCACAAGACTTTAAATAAGTAATATGTCAAAAAGAAAAATGCCACTGTCATGGGATTGATAAGCATTCATTCAGAGCCACATTGCAACAGGTATGATTAAGAAAGATGTGGGAAAAAAAAAACATTTCAGTTTAACAGACAGACTTTTAGGACCGGTTCTGCCTGAAGTTAGGCAGCATTGTATCTGAAAACTGACCTGATCAGGAGCTGGTTTGACAGGGTTACTTAGTCTCCTTGGGAAAAAAATCCAGTCAGATATTACACTGATGTGATAAACATGAAGGTATATGTCTATTTTAGAATATTTGAGACATATGATAAACTCCTTTAATTCTTCACCTCTCAAGGCTTTAAATGAACAAAGTTCAGGTTGTGTGTCTCAGTGGCCCCTGGGTGTGAAAGGCCCTGACTGGGTTCCTGGATGCAACTACAAGTAAAGATGTGGTTTTGCCTTCACAAGTTATCTTACATGTAGTTTTACAACAATAGTTAGTCCATATTTTGGCACATATAATATTTTTGTACTAAAAAATATTTTTTGTTTAGTTTTGATTTCTTTGTCTTTGGCTGCAGGAGATTTGTTAAGTTCTGTGGTCAAATCATTTTCCCCAATGCTTTCTCTCCTTGGAGAATGCATTTTTCTTTTGTTTTCATTTCCAGGTAATGTTCTTTTTTTCTTACTTGTCCACTGCTATCTTTTCTCTCCTTGTATTTATGCAAAACCTTTGTCTTTCACCTTCAAAGAACCTCTTGACAGACACAGGCTGAGTCCCCTCTACTGTCTTACCCACTAATTTCAGATAAAATTATATAATCTTTCAGGGGTTTTTTGATTCACTAAATGGATTAGCACATTCCTAACTCCCTGACATTTGTACTTTTCACACTATTAAAAAGTCACTGAGGGTGGGAGAGCAGATGCTCCTGGATGTTGGAAGGAAAAGATTAAACTGTAAAGAAGGAATTGAGCATTTGCTGAAGCTTTACCTAAACTTTAAATGGGCTCGCCTTCAACATGGAAGAGTTTCTTATGTCCAACACCTTCCAAAACTTTTTGAAATCCTGACTCATCTCTCTGCAATCTTTTCAAACTTTATTTTGAAAAGATACTATGAACCCTCATGGAGTAATGTATATTTGTGAAGAGGGAGGCAAATTATACATCTATGCTCTGTACCTGTAGAGAGCAACACATAGAAAGGTTTCCATGCATGTGCACATTAAGATTACAGGGCCATTTAGAATGACAGATAAACTAACATGTTTATTTTGGGACTCTGGGAGGAAGTCAGAGTACCCAGGGAGAACCCACACATGTACAGTGACAACATGCAAACTCCATGCAGAAAGATTCATACAGTTCAAAATGATATATGACTTTCAAACATTTTTCAAAACCTCCTTTTATTGTGGTTAAGAACACTGCAAGTGTTTTGATATAAGTTTCTGTAACCTATACACATCTACAGGCTGAAATTGTTTATAACAATATACATTGTTTATGTACAGTATATAGTCATCATATACATATAAATATGTAAGATGAACTTCCATCTGTATTCAGCAAGATTCATCTTAGCATGGCTTCATATTTACCTGCCTAATAATGATAATCTTCAGTCCCCACTGAAGAGAGGCATTCTTGCAGTGTGATGGCACAGCCACTGTGCTTCACAGCTTGGGATGTTGCACTCAGGAAGTTTTGTTAGTTTTCTGCCACATAAAATTTTGTAAGTAGACCAAAGTGTATATTCTACTTATTCATATGGGGGACTAATGAAGATAACTAGTGTGGATGCTGTTCCTCCACTTTTTTCACAACTTATCTATTTCTGCATACTTTGTGCTATTTCAAGCATTCAACTTTTCCCGTACTCTGTTCATTCAGGACATTATGACTATGGTCTTTTGGTAAAGTTCATGAAATATCAAGCTTTTTGTGATCATCTTGGGCCATATTGAAATTAATGTAACATCTCATAATTTCTAAAATAGTTTGACAACTTGCCAGTGATGGTCAACTTGCTTCTGACAGCATTTCATTGTTTCAATGACATATAATTCTTGACAAAAAAATAAAAAAAAAACTTATTCAGTTTTATTTCAGTGAAATGAGCACAAAAAAAGAGTCTAGTTCGGATTGAACAAGCAAAGAAGTTTTTTATTTACAAGCATAAACAGGCTAACCCATGAGTCCTTACTCACAGAGTACTCTGAGTGCATCATACAACAGTCTCTTTGGGCTTGCAGACAGAAAGAAGCATTTTTCTTTTACTTTGAAATCAACACAATCAGTCTTTCTCTTATGAAAATCGCTTTTATGATCACTACACCTTAAAACACCATCTATCTGTATAGCAGCACCAAATAGCAGATTTTAGTTTACACTTCTAATGCAGTGACCTCTCTGGTAGTGCGTGAGACATTTTAAAGACTTATTAAGAACATACCAGTAAAAGTAATTGTTTCACTGCTGGAGTTGATTAAAAAATTATTAAGAAATTGCACGTTTTAAAGCAACACATTCAAGTTAAAGCAAATGTTTGATCCGACTTTTCCGTGCTCCCTGCCTGGGCCCTCGTTTTAAACGGATTCCTCACAGAGGTCATCAGTGGGCTAAAAACAAACAGTTCTTTTTGCCTGTAGGAACCCTGGTGTCTTGTTCAAGGACACTTCAGAAGAGAAGATATATTTGCATCGTAACGCTTCCCCGTCGACGTCCGAGCACACCACCGCCAGCCCTGTCTGCTGGTTAATGGCATTTTTAGCACGCGTTAACAGCTCCCGCAACAAAGCACCATAAATGTGCCAGCAATACACTCTAACATAGAGCACAGGAAATCTGACACTGATAAAAGCGTGTCTGGCCTCAGGGAGTCCGTAGCAAACATTTAAGTGGTAGAAAACGATCTGAACGGAAAAGAGGCTGCATCTTCTTTGCCCGTGTACAAATACTAAGAAATGTCCATGCAGATTTCTCTGGCTAGAAAGTGTTCTGACAGGATCAAAGGTCCAATTATATTACACATGTTTAGCTTATTGTTCTTCTGGGTTAGTTCCAGAGATGGTTAAAAAATCTTGTGATATGCCAAGAAGTGCACTTTCATTACAAACACTTGCAAAAAGATGAGTCACTCCCGAGGAATAACAGTCCTGCTAGAAACAGCAGCTTTAAAAAAGGCTTTTGTTTGAAATTGTAATGCTGCTGAAGAGGTAAGACAAGATTTATGAAGAAGCAAAACAATATATATATATATATATATATATATATATATATATATAAAAGTTCTCCTAATCAACAAGAGAAAATTTACTTGAAGTAAAGCAGATGGGATACAAACTGGTAAGAAGTCCATGTAGTGATAGTATATATGAAAAAATAAAAATAAGAGTGTTTTTGGCGAATCATAGTGAAATGAGAGAATAGAAGGGTTTCATCTGTAGTGGTCACAAGGAGGAGGAGGATGAATCCTAGAAGGTTGGGGGGGCAGATCAGGAGAACCCAGCTGCTGTCCTCCTGATGGTTTACCAATGCTAAGAGGTCTGCAGCAGGCGTCTGTAGTGAGGCATGATCTCGTGTTCAGGCAGGTGCAGGTTGAACTCCAGTGCCACCAAGACAGGAAACTCGAACGCTATAAGCTCTCTGCGGTTCACCCGGAATCGCTCCTCCAGTTTCTGCAGAGAGAATTCAGATGAGAGGACACTCAAGTTGTGGATCTCTGCAGCTCCTCCAGAGTTACCATGGCCTTTATGGCAGCTTCTCTCATTATTGTTGTCCTTGTCAGTCTGTCAGTTTAGTTGGGGGGTTGCAGCTGTGCGCTTTCCAATTTTATTATGGACCTATCTACTGTCTTAGATTAAATCTAGATTAAAATCCTACCTGTTTAGAGTTGCTTTTGAAACACAATCAATGAAACATTAATCAAAGAACGTATGGTGTGTAATGGCGGCAAAATGTAATGTTTCAATTGTTGACTGTGTGTTCTATAACTTTGTATTTTTGTGTTTTTATGATGTAAAGCATTTTGAAATGCTTTGCTGCTGAAATGTGCTATCTGAATAAAATTTGATTTGTCTTCATGAAGACCATCATGAATCACGAATTTACAAACCTCTGAGAACTTAACACAACAGCTGGATTCACACAGGTTATAATGCACACAAGAAGGACTCCACACACTAATTAGGCAATTCTAAAATCAAAGACAAGCTTAATTTTTGTATTTTAATACCAGAAAGCTGTTAATAACCATTTTTAATAACCATTAAAAGGTTGTATTGAATCAAAATGCAACAACATTGAAAGTTCAGACCCTGGACATGTATAACACATTCTATTAATAGTCTATCCAGTTTCAGCCAACTAACAGAAAAAATATCAAATGTATTGTAAAGATGTTATTTGTAAGAATTTTGAAAGCCATGAATTCATTCAACTCCACAATTATGTACTACTTTGTGATGGCATGTAGCATTGGTTTCTAATCAAAACCCCCAGGGGTTTGGTCCTGCAATTTTAAAGTGTGCCTGAATCCACCAAGTTTACTCAGAGTCCTGCTGATGGCCTAATTATTGGATTCAGTTCTAGGACACCTGCCCTCAATGACTGAAGTTCGGCACCCGTAATCTAGTTAATAAAATAACAAATGTGATAAAGTTCAACAGGGACTTGCATATTAAAAAAATTTCACATGCCAAACTCATCCTTAAAACCTCTACTTTTAATTCTGGCTGTTTGTGCACTACTTTGCTAAATTTAAATAGCAATTTTAAGGCTTGCAGAAAACAGGTCACTTCTGCTAAGCTGGAGAACGTTCAGAAACACCTTGGCTGACATACAGTACATCCGTCAGTATTTTTCCTTAAAATTTTTAAAACCAGATTATGTTTCCGTTCCTTTTCTGCTTGAGCTCTATGAGCAAACATAAGAAAATCCTTACACTTACCCCTTTAGATTTATTTCACCAAATAAACCAGTGAGTAATTTTTCCCTCAGCCTCAGCTGTATCTGCCCGTACATGTTAGCTCCTGCTTCAGCTTGCTTTCTCTCATTAACAAGCCTGCAACTGGTGATGCAACTGAATGCACTAAAAAGCCACCTCAGCGGACTTTATGATTATTATGAGAAGACTGAACCTGTCCCTTATTGAAGGACCTCTACATGAGAAACATCAAACATTTGTTTTCTGGTTGTGTGGACGAGAAGACCTACATCGATAAGAAGCTTGACCTCGTGCTTCTTAAGATCACCGCCAATCTTGGCTGCCAGGAGGACGCAGGCTCCAGCGCAGAGTTTGCGGTTCTGTTTGTTCAGCTTGCCTTGAAGAACGAGTTTTTCAAAGTAGACAAAAGCCATGGCCACAGTCGGCTCCTCATACCCGCATTCATCCTGGGCCAGTTTTTTTATCTCTCTTTTCAAGCTGTGAAAAAGTTTAATTTTGAAGTAGAGAAGGGGATAAAAAAGCCAATACTGACTAAGATAAACTAGAAGTAACACAGAAGAGCACAAATTATGCTCATGCTAATTTAACAAAAAGAAAAGAAAACTTCAATTCTTGACATTCTCGTTGGTTTACCTCCGTATCTTGCTTAGAGTGAGACGAATGTGGGGGAATTTCTCCTTGAAGGTCTCGTTCATGTCCTTCTTCAGGTCAAAGGGCTTGACGTATTCGATGACCGTGGTCTGGAAGGCCAAAGAAAAGAAACAGAGACAGTGTCACCCAGCGATCTTTGTGGATAACTTAATATGCTCACGTGTGGGTGTTGGATTTCAAGGTCTGATGAAGAATCTCTCTGGACACTGGCTTTATCCAGGACACTTAAAGGACAATCTGGGATACTGATGTTTTAGTAATGTGAGAGAACCAATGAGCTGTTGATTGTTTCAGTTTGTTGATAAGAACCTTGTTTTATTTCCAGGATTTTTCTAAGTCTTGTCAATGAAACAACAGGTCACAATGGCTGCTAAATCTTTGTTATAATGAACAGTGCTGTGCAAAAGTATCAATACCTCCATCCTTTTTTTTATTTTTACTTTTTGTCACATTACAGTCACAAACTTGGGTATTGGGAATTTTTGTTGTAGACAAACACAATTAAATGCAGAATTAGATAGTTAAAGGAAAATATGCATTATATATATATATATATATATATATATATATTTACAAATAAGGATTTGGGGTTCATATAACTTGTGTTGCCTAAAATTGATAAATCACTAGAAATTCTTCAGCAACCATACTTTACACATAACCATAATTTACATATAATTCAGTCCTCCTCTAATCTCTTCTGTTCTTTTTTTTAAGAAAATCGTACGTCTATTAAGAACCACAACCATGCGTTCCGCTGTCTACCAAGTATCCTATGCTCTTGAAACACAGAGATCACTCTTGTTCCATTCCAGTAATAAACACAATAGCCATTGTTGTTGGACGCTGGCTTTTGCTATCGAAGGAAGAGAGAGTGGCCTTGACTAACATTATAATTATATCAGTCCTTGTTGTTCATTCAGCAAGTCAGAGGAAAAAATTAAGCAAAGCAGGAAAATATAAGGAGGGAGTTTAGTCCTGTAATCCCTTTTCCACAATAAAACATCCGCTCTTTTATGAGAAAAACGGAGATGGTCTAGTTTTTAAAGCCGCTAAACAACAGCAGAGATAAAATGTTCTATTTACTGCATTCCATTGGGTGAGAAACAGAATCACTGGCCTTGATGATTAGAAATTGTCTGAAAATATTCCAAAAAAAAGCTGATACTTTAAATTGTTTTTTAGGAATAAATCGCAGACAAATCTTTCCGGTGTTATTCTTCCTGGTGAAGACGGGGGATGCTAAGCACAAAAGGTCAAAAAATAACTGCAGTGGAATACTGAGGCTACGTGTCGAAGCGGAGACGAGCCTCTTCCTATTTGTTTTGAATGAAAACAACCTTCCCAACCCGCTCAGAGGCTGTTGTTGCTGCTGCTTGTAGTGCCGTGTTAGACTCAGTATCGTCTCACCATGTAAGAGGGAAAGATGAGCACTCTCTTGTGCTTTCCACAGGGCCACTGTGGGTCATCCAGCAGGTTGGGGTCATACTCGCGAAAGTCTCCGAAGTCGTTCCCTGCAGCGAGGACCAACAAACAAAACAACATGAGCTTAAACCTGGAGTTTGCGTGTGAACGGCTTCCTTTAAGAAGAGTCCAAGTTCACTCGCCTGTGTCCAAGCTGCTCTGGTTGCTGTTGGCTCTGCCCAGACTGAGGCTGCGGTGGCTCGCGTTTCGAGACTGAGAGAAGGACGAGGTAGAGTCAATGGTGTTCCTTCGACCGCCCAGAACGTTGGTGGGATACAAGAACTGGGTGTACGAAACAGTCTGCAAACAAAAGAGTGTTTATTTGAATAATAAAATACCAAAAGGGTTCTGAGGTGGAATGCTAAACTCCAGACATCCCAGCCTATTTCTATACCAGAGAAATTTGTTTTCAATGCTGTAGAGAAAATAAACATAAAAATGATTAAAATAGATAGGCACAGCAGAGCAAGCTCCCATATTGATACTTTAAGCATGATGTTTTGGGCCCACAAACCTTCTTCAGACTAACAGAAGTGTGCCTGAAATGCCACACATGATAAAATCTTATTTTATGATTTCTACAGTAGATATTTATGATCCACAATCCAATCCAGTGAATTTTTGAATGTGCATATCGCTTAAATAATATGCAAAATATTTACGCAATATTTTGCACATCACTTTTTGATATACAGTACATACATTTGATATTATGTACATTCATATGCATATGATGCAACATAATACGGTATCAAAAAGAATAACAGGTTTATTTAGTTTGTCCTGAAATGTATTCATCCCATTTACAACTGCCTTTACATCAGTTTGTCTGGGTAGCTAGTTTATTTATTTAAAATATCTATATGAAACATCCCACAAGCGCATCCATACCATCTAAACTTTTTCACATTTTGTTTATTTACAACCACAAACAGAAATAACTTTTTTCTTATTTTGTACTTGTGATAGACCAAAGAGAAGGATACGTGATTTTTTTTAACCAAGTAAAATATACATCTGAAGAAGTATTTCAATTATTTATGATAAGCTCCCTTGAGACAATACTTCAAACTAACTTGAGCAGTAATTACAGCTCTAAGTGCTCTGGGCTTTTGCTCATCTAGAGAAAGAAGATTTCTGCTCATTTTTCTGTGCAAAATAGCACAAGCTCTTGTGCAATGGAAATCGTCTTAAATGCATTTTTTTAAGTGGTGCCATAGATTCTGAGTTGGATCTAATGCCTGCAGGACATCAAGCTCCTTGAGGACCAGTGTCTCTTGATCTAAACCTCAGCTGTCGAAGTTTCCCTAAAAGTTTAACTTTTGTCTCAGTCTCAAGTCTTTTACAGCCTCCGACATGTATTCTTCCACTCATCATCCCAAAAACTCAGAGAAGCTTCCCTCACCCTTCTGAAGAAAAGGTAGTTTCACACCATGATGCAGTCAACGTCTAGAGAAACATGGTGGTGATGAGTAGTTTTAGGTTTCCCAACAAATAGTTTATGGAATGAATCTTAAAAAATTAAACTCTGCTCAAACCAAAGATCAAAGCACTTTCTTCCACATGTTTGTTGTGTCTTCTGTATGGCTTGTGCCAGACTACAAACAGTTCCTGCCAATAAGTCTATATTTCAACAACAGCTTTGTGTTGAAAGTCATGTTTGTGGAGTGAGCGCCTAATGTTGTCCTGTCAGGTAGATTTTATTAAGAGCAGGCTGAATACAGATGCAAGCTAGAGTGAACATTTTTTAAAAACTATGAATCATTTTCCTTCCACTTCACAATTTTAAAATACTTTGTGTTGGTCTATAACCCATGATCCCACTAAAAATATTAAGGTTTATGGTTGTAAGGTGACAAAATGTAAAAATAAAAAATGTAAGGTGTATGAAAGCTTTTGTACAAATTCAAAATATTGCATACCTTCTAATCCAAGTCAACAAGACAAGTTTGATCTTCACAGATCTTTGCCGGTTTCTCACCTTTCCATCTGCTCCCAACTCCACTCCCTCCAGTCCAATCACCATTTCCTTGGCACTTACGCCTCCTGACGGGTGACGCTGACGCCCTTCCGCCCTTATGTCCCTAGTGAGCACAAGAGTTTTAGAGCTCCCACCAAACAAATTGTGCTGCAGCTTCGTCCAACCCCCACACTCCCTCCCTCTTGTTTTAGCCCTGTTTCATCTCATCTTCCTCACACACTCATGTTCTGCTTTACACATACAGACCCGGTATCGATCTGAGCTCATCGGCTGGCCTAGTTTCTGTTAACGGCTCGTGTTTTCAGGAGCTTCTCGGAGCACTCTTAAATAAATTGTGCCCTCGGGAGGCAGGATGGAGGAGAAAACTGAGCCAAACTCTGTCAGCTGCTGCCTCACCCAAGCCTGAGATGCCATACTGATGTGGGAGTGTGTCCCAAAACAGATGGCTGCAGAGCCAAATGTGTGTCAGTGGGGCAACGTGTGGGCAGGTTGAGACTATACACATGCTGAATAAGCTAAATATTTCTGTGAAAAGATTGTGCACAACACACAATACCCGTACCGATGTCTGTAAATACTTGTTTTACGGCCACACGCCAATGGAACAAACATATTTTTTGCTGGGCTTAAAACAATTAACTATTTATAGAAAAGCAACTGCAGTTTTTTCGATAAATATATTTTTTGTCATTTCCAAGTAAGTTGTTCGATTGCAAACTAATAATAAATAGCTTTGTAATTAGGCAATGAATCATTCTTACTTTTAGTATCCAAAGCAAACAAACAACCCATGCCTACAGCCAAATTATTTTTTCTCTAATGTTAAGCACAAATGCACTCTGACAGCCAAAGACACGTGCTAACACCGTCCTGTTTGTCTTCTGACCCCTTATCGTCCCTGGTTCAGTCTTGCTTTCTGTTTAACTCTGTATCCATATGCACACACATAAATCCTGTGTTTTGGCGACACATGGCATCTAGTCAGTCGCAATAAAAACTGTGTTATCAGACAGACAAGCAGGGCAAGGCACAATGCTGACACGTCGCAGGAAAGGAGACCCCAATGCAGCACGGCAGCTTTAACCAAATAATTTTAAAATGTGGAAAAAAAGATGAATGGATACAAGCAAGGACAAAGACGAAAAATAGAAAAGTTTCTCCTTTGTTATCCTGAGAATGAACAATGAATTAATGAGAAGGAAAAGTTACTCAGCAACATGCATGAATCTCAGGCTTTATGTAATCTGTTTGTTAGTGTTTCAGTTCTTATGTCAAAGCAAGCTTAAAATAAGTGAAATCACAAGAAAGGTAATAAAAATCTCAAGCTATTAGATATTTCAATAAACACTTTACAAACTATCATATAGAGCGGTCACAACCCCAAGTACAGGAGATTTGAGGTTCTTCAACTTTACCTGTAAGAGCATTTATTGCCAACACCTGAATAAGTTTAAGGCTTTTACATAAGATTACAGTTCCACCACAGCCCACAACCAACAGTACAGCCCAACGACCCAGAGCATAAAAACATGATGCAGAATATGTGGTTTCATACTCCTGTTAAACATAAATATTTGATTCCCCTCAGCTCAACCTAAAACTTGATGTTTATTTACTCGTCATTTTCTTATAAGAACAGATGGACTCTTGCTCTAAGGCGCTCAGTTCAGTTTTGTATGTTGTTCTGCCATCATTTCCCCCAAATGCAGACCGTTACAAGCAACCTATCTCATCTAAGCAGGGGCTTGTAAATTCTGCCAGTACGGGGATGTGGCCAAGTCAATGACTTGGTGAAATGGTCTGGACTTCCTTAGATAGAAAGAAAATTTAAAAAACTACCTTTCGTAGCATTGACATAAAAATGTTTAAATCAAAATGTATAACATGATCTACTAGCAGAAAGGAAATACTAAAATTATATAGCAAAGTAGTCTTACTGCTGTAATTTTATCTATAATTTAATTGACTGTTCATGTAAACAGTTGATTTTGAAATGGTTTTGTTGCTGTAAGAGAAGGAGAAGTTTAGAAGCTCTTTTTCAGCCAACTGATCAACAGTGTGCAGCAAAGTGTTGGGGAGGGGCAGTTCATGTTACCATGCACATATAGCCAGAGACAGCTCTTGTTCTTCCAGCACCGTCTGTCTTTCGACCACAAGAACAGTAGATTTTTGTAACCAGAACTTCAGAACTCTAGTGTATCATGATGAAGTTTACCTGCGACAGCCTAAATAACTATATTTAAAGATATGCTTTTAAGAGGCAATAATTTCAACTGTTTAATAGCTAAATTTTTTTTTTTGACTCAGGCAGGGAGGAAGATACAAGTCCAGTTAGCATAAATATTTTTCTACACTAGCAAAAATGATGTCAGTACAACAGACTTTTCAAACCCCTAAACTTAATGGATAAATCAATTATTTCAAAATGGCTTTTCTAAGATACATAGATGCAAGCTTAAACAGAAAGGGTGAATAAAATAATCCAATTCATGGTAAGAACTTAATTACAAAATGTGAGAAATACATGCTGATCTTCAGTAGAGCTCTTTTTGGAGTTCATTTGTACCACAACATGAAAGCAAATATTCAGAGAAGATGGGTTAGTGTTAAATGTCAATCAACAGTTTCAATTGAGTTGTCTGATTCAATTCTGTTCAGCACAAAACAAGCAGCAGACATCTAACTGAAAACTGCCAATATGCCTCAAAAAGCAGGCAAATGTGCACACTGACAGAGCATAGGGGGCTTATTAACCTTTGACCCTGCACTGACTGGTTGGCTTAGGGCATTCCACAAATACTCTGAGCCTGTTGTGCTCTGCACTAAACCTCAACATGGAGCTTTTCTTTCTGTGCATTGTATTCTCGGTTGTTTACCTGGCCTGTTTCCCTTTCCACTTCCTCTAAACCGTGTCACCACATGGGGGTCAGAACCAGTTTTGCAATACAGCTGATCTCTATGCAAACCAGGCAGAACCCCTTTATATTGAATTCTAAAAACAGAAATGTGTTAGCTAGAAATCAGCTATTCTATACAGCGGAGATCTGTAAAATTGGTAGAGAAGAAACAAAAAAGCATGGCTTAGAATTAAGCCAAATAATAATGCAGTATTATTGTTTCAGGCTTAAAAAGACTACATCTAAGAGGAGCAATTACCCCAGGAATGGTAAACAGGATGGACAGCAAAGCCAGCTATGGTAAAAAATTATGTGTGAGGGGGGGGGAAGGATGAGTGTCCACAAGCCACCAGAGCAATTATGACAAAAAGCAACAGAGGCAACAAGCAGAAAAGCTATCTAGTCTATTAATACTTACACATGTATGCACACAATTAAACCCTTGAAGCCATTTTTCAGCCCACTTTGTATTTATGACACCATCATAATAAAAAAATGCATCGGCCAAAATCAAGCTTTGAAGGGAGAGCATGTTGACAAAGGAGAAATATGGGCGGAATAAAGGAAAGAGGGAGCATAGGGTGGGCGGAGTCATAAAAAGTACGGCATGCCGTCTGATACATACCCTGCTTGGCTACAATCTTGATAGGGCAGGACAGAAAATACACTATAGAAGGATCTTCTGCCACTGATAAGGACTATCCTATGAAAAAGAAAATGGTGAACAAGCTAATGAGCATCTATCTGGTGAAGATCCACTGGTTGAAGTTGGAGAGAGATGACAGGTAAAACATCAGAGTAAAGAGAAGATTGGAAACCTTCATTGTGAAACTTTGGTATGTGGCATGTGCAAAAGCTTTGCATCACTACTAGTTCTCAATATTTCACTTCTAATGAGAAATAATACAGAATACATTACTGTTTGACAGTAATCAAGAAATCTTGAGCCAGATGAAAAAAAATGGTTTCTTGAAAGCAAGTCCCCATACCTGACATAGTCAGAGAAATGCTGTTAAGTTTCTTGAAACATAATTCAAAAACAAAAGGTTAACAAAATCAAAACGTTAGCTACTGCTGAGTGTATGCAATACAGAAAATGTCAAAGACATTTTAACCAAGCTGTTTTATAACTATACCTGAAAATGCTAGACTCAAAAACAGAGATTATGCTATTTTGGAAAAAATAACACTACAGTATTCCTACCCCAACACTGGGCTTTTAACAGCATGATATGGCATATTCTGAAATCTCTTCCAAAATATATTTTATACAATGGGTGTCTTTAAGCGCTGTCATGAAGAATTTGATGCCTATTGGTTCTAGTGCGTCTCATTCCAATCCCAAGTATTGAAACAGTGTCCCATCTGAATGATCCAAGCTGAATTGGACAACTTTTTCCTCCATAATAAATAAAATCAATGTTTTAAAACAGCTTTACGTTTACTCAAGTTATCTTCTTCTGATATTAAAAGCTGAAACATATAAATGAGAAAAACGTAAAAACAAAAAACTGTAAATGGAAGAAAATGCTTTTTAACTACAATGTGTGCAAGTAATAGATGGTTTAAACAAACAGCATTTCCCTGAAAATTGTCAGACATGAGGACTGTAACAAAAATAAATGAGAAAAAAAAGAGAAAACATCTTTAGAGAAGCTAAATTGTTGCTTAAAGACTTTATATCGTAAGTCAGTAATTAGAAAGAAACATGATGCATTTTTCCAATGACTTATTGTTCCCATTAAAGCTGACCAAGATTTTAAAAACATGTTAAATGCTTACTTCAAGAATTTCTTCTCATAGACATAAGGTCAGTCTATCAAATATAATCCAGTCCGTAAACAACACCAGTTCCAAGTTGCCAACTTCTTTAGCACATTAATTAACACTATGCATATGAGGGCAAGAATGGGTTCATCTTTAAAAATACAATCTAAGTCACCATCTTTTCTAACAAGCTGTGGACAAAATTGCTCCCTTTGTATAAGCCAAATGTTCAATAATGCTCTAAAATAGAACATAAACTTATACCTATTTGGATGAAAGACCAGCATTCAACTAGATCTCACATCTTCATGAGACGACCTGACCAGCAATAAAATACTGAAAGTCTCTGAAATAGTACGACTGAGTGTGTATTCAGTAATCGTTTGAAGATCAGCAGAATTTGTTTGACGTGAAGGATTTCTGTGCTGCAAACATGCTTAAGAGAACTGTGATACCAATATGAGATTCGGCATTCAGCAGTGAGACAGATTGCGTGATTTAAAAGAAAACTCAACAGTGATCAAATAAAGATTTTTAAAAAAAGTTCATTGGATTACATAAATGAACAACCGGATGGGATTTCCAGTTTTGTTTGATTAAGAGTTAGAGCACCATGCTGTGAATGGACCGGGCCTGTAATGTGAGAAAAAAATCAAGCTGCACTTCATTGACTGGGGCAGCCTGCCATAATTCAGTGAGAACTCTGCATTGACTGGAGGACGCCTCTGTTTGACTTCATACCTTCCATTGTGTATATCGTGTTGCCGCATGTTCTTTATGAAGTGGATCTTCTTGAAGCTCTTTGGTCGGGGTGAACCCGATAGGGTTCGACATCTAAAATGCAAAACAAACATAACAGTCGAACAGGAAAAGAAAAAGCGGAAGGCATTTCTCGAATTAATGTGGGGGACTTTTGCTTGTACCTGCGTAAAGGAGCATTTTCCTCAATGTCTTCTAGAGTTTCTAACGAAGAGCGCTGAGAGATGAGTCTCCTCCTGTGAAAACAGGCAGAAGAACGCAACCTTTAACTTAAGAGGATGTGAATTAAATTCCCCCCATCGTATTAACACAAAACAAGTTTGATTTTGTGGAATAGCTCCAGCAAAATGACTACAAATATGACACAACTGACACAGCAAAGAAACTTAACTGAAGGTCAAACAATGTCGAATGCACCATAACATATTTTAGAAGCTAAAGAAGCAATAAGGAGCTAACTCATTAAGAAACAAAAACATTCTCAAAACATCAGTTGTCGGCAAGAAGCAACCTTTTCAAGAAAACCTTGTTGAGCTAGAAATAATACTTTTATTTTTCAGTAGCTAGATTTTCAACTTACAATCTGGGACCTATGTCTGCCCTGAAACCAAAGAAGAAAAACTGTCACAATGTTCAAATATTTGTTTATTTATTAATGTTGTTAACATAACATTCACCAAATAATTACAAATTATAAATCATGCATCTCAAACTCAGATATGAGTTTTTACATTTCTTTTCATTTTTCCAACAAAAACCAAAACACGGGGACATTTAAAAACATACATTTAATAAATTAGAATATGTTCCAAAGAATCTAATTAAAAGATTAAAGCTAACTCTTAAAAAGAACAAAGGGAAATGAGTTGCTGAAAAAAATTATTTTCTAATAACAATCTAATATGTTGAACATGATTGTACATAACACTTGGCACTAATAAATGCATATTGACATGTGATGATAGTTTTATGTTCAAATAAGGCTCCACAATATAAAGAAAACAAATGATTGTTAAAAACACAACACAATATTAATTATGATTATCAAATGTTCTTCCTCCTTCTTGTTTTCCCAACATCACATTTTCTCCATCACTCTTTATGAGCAGAAGTATTTTTGTTGACAGAATCTAAGCATCAAACAAGCCAATAATTACCAAATGATCGTAAATATGAAATGACAGCAAAATGGATGTTTTGATAAAAGTGACATTTAGAAATATTGTAAAAATTAGACTAAAAACAAAGCAAAGTCAATATTACTGAATTCATGGTCAGTTTCAGGTAGAACTATAACCAGGCTAATTGCCTTTAATTGTTTGCTGTTAGTAGAAAGAGATCTTTCTCTTTCTGTTAAAAAGTCGTAATTTTGACTAAACGCTCTCACATAAAAAGGTAAATGATAAATAATGACTGTTGATTAATACACACACTATCATGTCTACCATCTGTTACATCAACACAGAATGCTTTTGTGGTCAGTAATCTCCTCAGTCTCATAAAGAGCACATAGTATTTCCCAGGATCAGAGCTGCTAAGAGGATAACGAGCTGGCTCCACGAGCCTTTTGTGTAACACATTTGGTCACAGATGGCCTTTATTTCACACTTTAGCTGCTTGACTAAATTCTGCTGCCGCAACGCTTTTAGTATGTGATCAGCTGCCAGTTTCAGAAAATAAAACCCACATGTGAAAGCTAAGTATCCCAAAGCAGTTCCAAAATTAGGTTATAATTGCATGATTAGCGTCACAGAAACAATGCTGTCTAACATTTTAGTCTGACTCAAAAGTTTTACAACCCCCCAAAATTTAAACAGTGAGAAGTTAACCCATTAATGTTCTAAAGAACTGGAATACTACATTTTTCTTCTGACTTCGGTTAGAAAAACAGGGTGGAACCGATGCTCTCTGTAAAGCCAAATGTGAAATAATGGAGCAGAAATGAATAAGTGTAAGATAAATGTGTTTGATGGTATCCAGAGCTAAGAAAAAAAAAATACAAACCGTCAATCTCTGATAAATAAAAAAAAATGCCTGGAACAATAATCTAAGTTTAAATAACTAGAAAGAATTGAAGAGACATCCACTGGGGCTCTGCTTATGCGTCACAAAAGAAGAGGGCCTGGCCTGACCTCTGACCCAGGGTTGAAGGAGAGAGTTCATGTGATTTATGGCCAGTATTTAATCATCCTCCTCTCAGACAAGAACAGGCAAAGTAATGATCCATGGCTGCAGCCTTCCTCGAGGGGCATGCTTTCTTTCACTGAGTCACTTTAATTGTGGAATTGCCTAATCTTCCAAAAAGTCACTTGAGCCATTTTAAATTATCCTTGGCTTGATATTTTGCAATGCATTTGTAACTAAACAGTGACATTTTCTCAATTGCTACACAGTTGCTTTGGTGTTTTAACCTTTATCATTTTATTCCTGCAGCCTCAGGATTAAGCACATGTGGGTTTGCTTAATCAATGTAAGATTAAGCAAATGTTTCTTCTAAGAACATTTTGCAATATCTGTTGCATGCACAAAAAGCTAATTTTGTCCTCATTTGACTAACTGGTTTGTTGCTCTCAGTATCACAGAGACAAGGAAAGATAGGTGAATTTCCCATATAGAAGTTTACTGTCAAACTAACATGACATTGGTTGGTTTTTAAACAATAATGTTGAATATCTGCAAAAGACCCTTGTAGATCGATTACAGGTTGCAATATGCTTTTTCAGCTTTCTTACTGGGTAACTTTTGACCGACTGAAATAGTCTTTAATATGATATATTGTATATTTCTGTGTAATCAGAAATGAATTCACTCTGTTTCTCATGTAAATTGCTTTGAAATTCAGTGTTATATAGATAAACTTAATTGTAAAGCTAGTTGGTGTGCAAGTTACTTTAGTTGAAATAGTTATCTTTCTGAATTTTAAATATGCAGACTTTAAGCATGTACACATGGTATTGTATTCTAAAGTAATATTGGACTGGGGACTCTGCACATGTCTTATCTTACGTGACAAAAAACAATCTTGATAGGAAATGGTTACAACAAATAGTCTCTTCTGTGAGACATTTTGTCCACTTCCAACTCAAATCTCTATAAATAGAAAACTTTGAAAAGCTATTTACTAGCAAGCCGACCATGATGTTTCCTGTTTGCTTTGTCACAACTCCAGCTTTCATATTTGAACTCTGATCCAACCACTGTGGATGAACAGCTGCTGTTCCTAGTGCAAAAGATGTTTTCTTGGCCAGCACAAATCCTGGAGACAAAAACAACAGTATGGCCACTCATTCATTCTCAACACAACTCTAAGAGCAAGGGTCAGAACAATCAGTGTCTAGTCCTTCAGTTAGACATTAACTGGTTTGAGTATGGCGCTTTGAAAATGGCTTGTAGCCTCCAGTCTCTTTTAAACAGTCCCTGTTATTGTTGCCTAAGGTAATTTTGTCCAGGCATGACCTCAATTCATGCAGCGTTACATCAATTCTGCTATGAATGCAATGAAATTATCTTGTAATAAAATGTGCATAAAAGGGATTTCCAATCCTGCTCAGTGGTGAGCAGGAGGTGAGCATAGAGTTATAAAACAACAGAGGGCTGAAAGTGGAGATTAGAAGGTTTTACACGTACGACCTGTTGGCAGCTTGCCACAGGACATGGTCTTCCATTTTGCGACAGAGTAAAAGTAAATGTTAAGGTCTGGATTTATTCACACATAGAAGGCCATGCCAAGGGGGAAGAGGGGACTTGATTATCTGATGAGAGGACAAAAAAAAATCCAGGGGAGCTGAGCCTCTCTGATCCTCGAAAGGACCGGAACAAATGGGATACATGAGGCAACTTAAAAAATAATTGGGCATAAAAGACGATAAAGAAAGTTCATAGCGTCTTATAAACATTCACAACTGAAACTGTTAGTTTCTAATTGGCAAGCATAGCAAGTGCATATGTGAGGACAAAAAAACTAAACGAAAAAAAGCGAATGCAGTGGCAATGTGTGATTGCTTTGAGATAAATGGATATACTCAGATAAAAAAAAAAGCATGACACGAATAATGGTTCTAGCTTTACTAAAACCATCATTTAAAAATAACGGAAGAAAAATGTATTATGCAAAATGTGCAAAATGTATGCTTTAAAATTCTCTTTTAGTGTTTTTAAATAGAGGATAATGTACATTAACAAACATAACCTTTGGACTGAAAAAGGACTATTATGTCTTGATTGACATTTATTCCTTTCATTTGAAAAGAATGTTATCAGATTTTTTTATTATCTTAACCACTAAATAAAAAAACCTTCATCAAAGTATAATTTTTTAAATGTTGATGGTAATGTTAAAAAAAATCTTGATATCTGGGAAAATTTGAAAAAATAGATCAGTTTTGTGAGTAGGACCAGATATGACCAATATTTTGACACCGCTGGACCCACAAAAGACATCTATGAATTGATGTTTATGCATAAGAAACATGAAAATAACAACAAATCATCAATTATCCATCTTAAAAAAACGGCTCCAATTTTTACATGAAGTTCTGTGGAGAAGTGGAGGGGATTTTCTTGGTTCTGAGGCAAGTTCTTCAAATCACTTAAGAGTTTTATTTGAAATTCACACCATGTGAAAGGGGAACATTTTTTCCTACATTTTGCTGAATAAATTATTGATGTGTTGTTGATGGTCTGGCGACAATAAGAACTTGTTTACAAGATGTGTAGAATGTTGGAACTCAAATAAACAGTAGAGTGGCAGGAAAAAGTTGCATGTGATGGAAAAATGAAACTGATTTATAAAATAGTAAAATATGTCAAAAAATTTAATCACTTAGTAATTGTTTTTGATCTGTTTAAAGTGCAAATTGTGCTTCCGCATAAACTTATGGAGAAGTAGTTAATTTTCAAAGTGAACAGCATCTCTGAATGATCTGAAATTATTTTTTATGAAAAGAACATTTTAAGAATGTAAAAAAAACTTATAAAGTTTTATTTAATAAGAGGAATATTGTAAAAGCTAAATGGTTAAAAAAGAACAAACTATGAGAAATGAATTAGTGATAAAAAAAAAACTACAATAATTCCCACATTCCAAAAAAATTGTTTATAGTTAAACACATGCTGGACCTTGTTACACTGTCTCATATTCAGCTCCTTGTGGACTTTCTGACCATATGTTTCACAGCCCAGACATTACAAGACTCTCTGAAGGAAAATAAAGCCTTCTTATATAACTCTGTGATTATGCCAACCATGACCTCACCACACAACAATCGACCTCATAACCAAAGATATGTGACCTAATCACACAAAACATGAGCAGACTATTATGTTGGCTCATACTCCCTTGTTTCCAGCCAGTTTGTTAAATCACTGAAAGTACAAGTGTCTGCATTACTTCTGTTTGGTGTGAACAAAATTAAAACAGGATGTGAGAAGCTTTTGTTTGACTGTGATGGAGGAGGAAAAGACAAATAGCGATAATTGTTCTACACCTCCAGCATACAGCACCAGATGGGGAATGGGGTGCTATATTTAAAGCTCGGCTCTTGGTGCACTGATTTATGATGAATATACATTGAAGAGTGCAAAGAACCTAAAGTTAATCATCATATTTCCACACTAGATTCTGAGGGTTTGAAGAAGCCCCTGGCCTCTAGGTGAATCTATTTTGGAGACACATCAGAGCCTCTGCGACTTCCTGAATGGGAGCAGGACTCGAGGCCAAAATCTCTAAAGGGAGAGTGTGTCTCTAATTCCTCAGAGAGAGGAAGTGGAGAGCAGAAAATACAGAGCCAGGCTGCTTCTCAGAAAGCATGGGCATCCTGCCTCTCCCAGCCAGGGACCTCTCGTCATGTTTCCACCAGCTGCCCAGGGAAAAACAAACCCGGCACTGTGTGGAGAGCGCTCGTCTGTTCACACACCCATAGAACGTGGTCGAACTCCCACAGCAGGTTATTCATTTCTTGGCATTAGAATTCCTTTTATGCGAATGTCCTTCAAAAGCAGGACACAGTCAGAGTTTAGCAACTTTATACTGAATTTATTAATGGAGCAACTGAGGTTGTTGCGGAATGAGAGTTCTAGGGTGGCTCAATAACAGCAAAATGCAGGTTTCCATTAAGAATATCTTGTCTCTAAAAATTCTACTTGAATTTTTTTAAAAGTAAGCATAAATTTAGTAAGAGGTATGGGTCATAATGGACACTGGGAAATGTTTTATAGGCTACATAGGCAACTGTCAATCCTGAGATTTCTGGTAAGGCATTTAGTTTTAATTTGTTTTTTTAATCTTTGTTTTAATATATATTTAATGTTCAAATTCAAATAGTGTAGTTCTCGTAAAAAGCTTACTAGTTGTCTCTTACCAATCTATAAAAGTATTACCAGCAATTTTGTCAAGATGATTTCACTTTTAAAAACTGATGTGGTCACTACAAAGTTCAAAGGCAGGTGCAACTGCAATAACCGTAAATTCTGTATTCTTTGAAGGAAGCAGAGCTTCAGTCTGGTTTACAATCCATTGTTGATCATTTCATAACACTATGAAATTACTTAAAGCTTCAGTGTGTAATGTTTAGAAAAATAGATATTTAAAATATCTGTTAAAACTGTCACTGTTGTACCGTCACTACTTTGTGATAGTACAACATGAGACAAATGATATGTGAAAAAAAAAGCAATATGCAGAAATGCACCGCTCCAGGTAAAAAACAACCAATCATGCCAGGAGGAAGGTCTTAAGGCCATCAACCACACACATGTATATGCTGCTCCTCAATGTGCCAATGTGTGCGCGTGTGCTTTGTTGCCTTGTAATTGTCTGGTGACCAGATGTACATCAAAAGATAGGGAGCCCCCCTGCTAGGACAAGTGGGAATTGGAGGATGAATGGATGGAGACATTCAACAACCTTATTGAATGCAACTTTTTTCCTAACATCATCATCATCATAACTGTGTGTTTTAGTTATATCACTGGACACCTGATTACATTGACTCTGCAACATTAGCTGTCAGTGAAAAAAGAAGCCTGTCTGTGACGCACCAGTTTAAATCAGGCGGACATCTATAAGATATAGGGCAGAGGTTTTAGAGGAGCAATATTTAAGGACACAGATTTAAAGATATTTGTGTAGTTATTATTGTAGTATTAATAACTTAACTGTAAGCTTCTTTTAGAATATGCACAAATGTAATTTTCTCCCTGCATCTTCTCACCTTATTTCAAATGGTGTGAATTTATTTCAATATTATCATTCACCTTACTTGATTGCATATATTCATTATGTATGAAGAACGATTGTGTCCAGACAATATAAATTGGTTTAATTGCAGCTTCTTGCACTGATTTGTAAAAATAGATTCATGCAGTGTGGTACTTTGGTGAGAATCTCAGCCCACATCAAAATCTGAAAGAGAGTTTTCCCCTCCTCACCATTTTCACAAGCCACTAAAAATGTATAAAAGCAAAGATTATGTCAAAAAAAGTAACACTAGACTTTGGCGACATCTGTCCTCCACAGTTCTCTGCACAAAAATTAGGAAAATGTAAAGACTGCAAGCTGAAAGACTTCTCATTCAAAGTCATCTTTTGACAGCGATTTATTTCATGAGTGTTTGTTTCCTCATCCGCAGCACTTCTCGAGTCAGAACAACTGAAGAACATTTAGGTATTTAGAGTTTTAAGCATATTTTCCCCTCACACTACAGCCTGATAGTTTGTGTAACTTACACTCTGCCAAGAAGGGGAAATAACAGTTTACTGAGTGTTTCACCATGAATCAGAGCTTCCTCAAGAAGTGTGGCAGAGACACCAGAGGGTGGAGAGGATTTAGCCAGATGGGTGGGGTAGAGATTTGACCGGAGGGGCTCTGAATGGAAAAAAACTGAGGAGAAAGGAGCTGAAAGCAGGTTGAGAGTCATTAGAGGACTGACATCTGTCTTGCTTCTATGGTCAGCCGAGACCCTCCCTCAATCTGTCCTCGCCGCTCCCACACAAACATAAAGTAGACAAAAGGGGGCAAATAAGAGAGGCGAATAAAACGGCTAGCCCCTGCTACACGTGGAGTCGGACAAGGGTGTAGAGTTACAGGATGTTTACGTCACACAGACCAAAAAGCAAGTGTGTGCTAAGCTGTAAAAGTCAGTTCCATAAAAAGAAAATCACACTGAAAAAAAAAGATGCACAGAAAGCAAAAGTGAACAAAATAAAACTGAAACCAGCTGATTCCCTGTGGAGCCAGTGAAGCTTGGTGAGTCATGGCCATGATAGCACCTACATGGAGTGCAGATGAACTCTCCTCCTGCTGTGCTTTGTTGTGTCCAAGCCAAGTGTGTTGCCTGGAACTGAGGGCAACTTTTCGAAGCAGCTGACTATACCAAATTTTCAGGGCAACAGGTCAGAATGTTCATTCATTCATGTGGAAAAGCAGGAAATGAAACAAGAATTGCTGAAAATTCCTTGGGTTTGTTACGGTTTCAAATGATCCGTCAGAAGACATTGTAATTTGGTTACAAAACAGCCAACTTTAAATGTAAACCGATGAAATAAAACATTTCTTTTTTACTACTTTTCTTGACCTCAAAGGTACTTGATGTCTCTTTGTTATGAGTTTTCTGTGTTTTCAATTTGTCACAGAAGGCAGACATCAGGTTTGTGAATGAAACCATACCTCACTAGTACGTGTCTGTTTACGAGCATGGAAGTTAGTGAGATCTGAGATATTTGGATATTTTTGTTGGAGTCCTTTTTTTGTGAATGCTTACGCAATACAAGTTGTTTTAACTTATCAAGAGAAATTCTTTAATTCAGTCAAGAATTAACTGGAGCACAAAGGACAGCTGCAGACCTGCTGATTGATAAATACATAGTGCAGATGGGACAACCACATCTAAATTATGCTCATAAAAGTCTTATATAATGAAAATATTACTTAAAATAAATTAATAATACATTATTAGAGAAATTGTATGCTTTGGAGTGGACAATCGTAGAAATGACAGCTGATGTGACAACTGTCCAGATAATCACAAACACCCACCACCTGAATATTAAACTACAAGTGGTTATTGCTAAATAAATTGACTGTCCACAGACTGCTTTATTCAAGAAATGTAAAATTAAATGGAAGGGAAAAATGTGGTACAAAAGCTCAAAAGCAACATGGATAATCACAACCTGGACATGATTGTGAAGCAAAGCACATTCAACAGTTTGGGGAAGATTCACAAGGCTTGGACTGCAGCTGCAGTCAGTCCTTCAGTGGCCACTACTGGACCTGTCATAATTTTTATATCTACTGTGTCACTTAAACGTTCAGTGTATGTGTTACTTTTTTTTTTTTTTTTGCTCTAACACATGAAAATATTTGTTTTGATGAAAGGTTTGAAAATTTTGCAAACAAATTGTGTTTTTACCATCAAGCAGATGTGATGGTAACATCAAGGCAGGCAGAGTGAATGTCTAAGCGGGACCCCGAAAAATAGAATTCTGCTTTGGGAACCTTGGGAACACTTGTGCCTTTATGCACGTGTGAGTATTACAGGTTGGAAACATCATTCAGTAAAAATGATCGAGGAACTTTTCACAGAGATATTAGTTTGCAGTGCATTTCGCGAAACACCACAGAATTGTAAATGAGAATATTACATAAGATGACTTCAGTTGTCCAGCAAGGAGGAAATTTACTAAAAAAATAACATATTTGTTATAGAAAAACTTGCACGAGTGACCTGAACTGAATTGAGACAAATGTAATGTCAAAAACATGCAACAGTGATGCTATGGTAGATGGTGATTTTAACTGAATCACTATGTTAATTTTTTTACCCATGCAACCTTGAGCCACTCTTGGAAAGCATGCAATGGGACAATGCATTCATGCAAAGGCACTTAAGAAGTTAGAAACACCAGTTGCTTTGCTTAAAATTATTACAAACACTTGAGATGTGAGAATGCAGAATATTAAGTATTAAGCTAAAAAAAAAATTTACCAGGCGTGTTGCAGGGCATGTCTCCACACGCCACTCAGTGAAGAAAAGCCACTATTTACATTTACCTTGACCTCTGCTGCTCTATCTGTCCGCCCTCCAGGCTGAAGCTCGGGGAGAACTGCCTGGAGTAGGCGGCAGGAAGGATTCCCTGAGTGTAAGTCTGCAGCCTCCCTCTGGTTGCCACTGGGACCGCGGAGAAAGGCGAGTTGAACGTGGAGGGCATAAAAGCGTCGCCCTCCGTGTCTGCAGCCGCCGGGGCAGCGGCGGAACCCATCCCACAGCTGCCCCAGCTGGCGAGCCGAGCCTGGGTTGCTAAAGCGAGCGCCTGGGTGGCCGTGGTCGCTGCAGCGGCAGCCACAGATGCCTCTGCAGCCTCGGCGGTGCCAGCAGCGCCGTGCGCCCCGAAGCGCTCCAGAGAAACCAGGCTCTGTCTAGTCCGTGCTTCCAGCGAGTTATCCTCCTGGTTCTGATCGTCTGCATCGTCTTGCACGGGTCGGCCGTCTAAAGAAATGTTGCTGAGAAAGGACAGCGCTGCTTGCCTCCTCCTTGGGTCTATGCGTTTCCGTGTATGCTCAATACTGGGGTGCTTTATCTGCTGAAGCGTGGCTGTGGATGTGTTGCTGCTGGTGGCAGCCGCCATGGTCCGCTCCCGGCAATCAGCGTGTCGATCTTACCTTGTGGACATGGATATTGTTCTGATCGTGTTTGTGTGGGTGAATGGAGGAGCCAGTCTTTTAAGTACATGCGTTTAACTGGGTGAAAACAGGGAGGTCACGTGTGTGCAGTATTGTGGCAGCACAGGGAAAATCTGGACCAATGAGCTTTGAGGAAGTCCAGTTTTTTTTCTCTTTCTTTCTATTTTTTTTTTACCTTTTCCTGACTGCTGAAGCTTCTCTGTTCTCTGACAGAGCATACCAAAATTACATAAACTTTATCAGGATATTTCCAAGCATGGATAAGATAGATAGATTTTTCTGCCTCGTTAACATTTTAGCTCCACTCATTTAAGCAATAAATCTTAAACACAAATGTGATCAAACTTTATTTTTCTTTCACTCAAGTTTGATTAAATATACCTTCTGCTTGCTTAATACTCACAAGGTACAGATGTTTGCACTGTGATCAATGGGCGCTGGCAGAATGGGGCCTGGCTAAGTTTGTTTTTAGAAAATAGATCGTTTTCTGAAATGTGCGAGTCAGCATCTCTGGAGCAACTGCGCCATCTGTCTGCTTGACATGCTACGCAGTGTTTTTTTTAAGCGAGTAACTGGCAGTAACTCGCTTTAATATGCCATCTAGTGGTATTATTTGCAAAAAGGTGTGGAGAAGATGTTAATGGATGAGCAGGGGTGCTTCCAGAAAGTTTTGTTTGGGGTGACCAGAAGAGGGCCACTTATCTTTGTGTAGTTGCCTAAATCAAAAGCCAGAATAGACGTTCATAAGTTTCATTTAGGTCTGCTGGCTTGTCTGATCTTAAAACTTATGTCTGACTAAAAATCTAATCTAATCTGATGATCTGTAACCTGATATCTTCAAGTACCTCAAAACATCTATGTCTAATGTCTTAGAAAAAACTCCCTGAGTTCCCTTAAAAATCTTGTGTTGTTGCTTTTAAAATATGGTAAACCTCCTAATTTTACCATATTTTATTGTCATATGTTTTATTTTCCTCATTTGAGGATTCATGCAGTCTTGAAAAAGCATGGAATTTAATTTGAGGGGTTTTCACATATGAATACATGAATATATTTATTAAAATATTATATATTTATTAAAAATATACCTCCACACCTCTTTGAAAGACAAAATGTTCAAATCCTCAGATTGTTTTTTGTTTTTTTACCTTATTACAATAGCTATATTAAAAGTCTAAATTTATATATTAAAAAGCATAACGTTTTAGTTAATTTTCTTTTGTATGACTTTCTTCATCTTTCATTTGCCACACTGAAATTAAGTTTTTGTCAAACTAATTGACCAAAATCAAAAGGTCATTTCCCTTATATTTAAATGTTTCTATACCTTTAGAACAAAACAGCCCTAGATTTGTTGCACTAATGAATAATGGAGTTTGGCACAAACAACCCCGCAAGCATACGCAGGTTTACATAACAGATGAATGGATGGATATTTGAGTACTGAATGATTCCAAAAATCAGCATGTGCAAAAAAATTTTTAAATGCTAATAAGAACAGTGTAGCATATTTGTTTATTTACAAAGTTAGATCTAAATGTTCAGTGACACATTTGGTGAAAAACAAAGAGCAATTCAGGACCAAAAACTTTGTGAACTGTCAAACATGGCAGCAAACAGGTACTAATTTGGGTTCATGTTGCAGCTGCAGGACGTTCACTATTTGTAGCCATTGAGTTGACCATCAACTCCTCTGCATACCAAAGCAATCTAGAGTCAAATGTGAGGCCATGTGTTGTGCCATGTGCTGAGGCTTGGTCAAACCGGGTCATCAACAGAACCAAACACAATATGAAACCTAAAACAAAGGTGCTGAAAAATATTCAGCGTGATGCGATGATTTAGTTGAAGTCCAGATCCCAACTTGATAGAAATACTTGTTGGGAAACGTGTTCATTAACAAATCCGCACAAACTTGATTGTGCTGAAGCAACATTGTAAGGAAGGACAATCTGTCCCAGCCAGGTGACACATTGTTAAGACCTCTGTAAAACAGACACAACTACATCTAGGAGAGAACCAATGCTTGCACAGGGAGGACATGCAAACTCCATGAGGAAAAACCCCGGGCCAGGATTCAAACCCAGAACCTTCTTACTGCAAGGCAACCATGCAGCCCCACAATTGCAGAAATTAGTCTAATACATTCTAAAGTCAAACATGTTAAAGTTTGCATATTTGTTCTGCTAGAAACATGCAGACAATGCCACTAGAGGTCCCTGCTGAACTACATGTCGTACTTCCTGAAACTTACTGCAAGAGCATTTAGCTGGTGGTAGAAAATCTCACAGTTGTAGTATGTATGCTACAATAGCATAAATCAGAACCATTTATTTAAAATCTGTGTGTGTCCTGCGACTCAAACAGGTTACAGATATTGAATCGGATCACAAAGACTCTCTTTGTCTTATTCACAGACTTATGTGATAGCATACGCAGACATAATGTGCAATTTTATAAAGAAAAAAAATTGCCCCTAAAAATCTGCATTAAAAAAATATTTATTCAAGATGTTCGCCTAAAAACATTACATTTTTAATCCAGAACTATAATTGAAAATGTAAGTTCTACATTTAATATTTAGCTCTTAAGAACAGTGATCTGTGGTGCGATGGCTTTGTGCAGACTGACTGGGCAACAATAAAAAGCAGGACCTGCAGGTTCTCTGGCTGCCGTTAATCTGAGCAGCCCATCGGTCCTGCAGCTCCACAGTATGGACTCCTGCCCCTCGGTGAGAAACGCCGAGCTTCCTGTGTTTGTGTGAAGTTTCCTACTCATGAAGGGCTTCAGCACCTCATTGTGAGGCTCCATGCACATGACTCTGCTCTTACTTTCATGATGATTAAAGACAAAAATGCTTCTGCGGGAGAAGAAGTAACACAATACGCACCGGCCGTTAATGGGTGCAGAGCTGCGCAGAGGTGCAGGATCACGACAGCCCGAGGAGAGGTCCGAAAGAAAAATGTTCCTGAGGTGAGAGGACAGAATGTGGAAGGAAGAGGGCGAAGAGCAGAGACAACAATGGGGAAATAAAATTCTGACATCTAAATATTTATTGCTTAATCAGAATCGTGGAGTTCAGCTCTCACGTTTTAGAAACGGTGATGTCAAGTTGCTGTTACTGAAAATGCCATCCCTGGGAAAGGTTTCACCTTTTAATGTTTTCTTTTGAGCAATATTTTGAGGCTTTGCAGAGTAAAGCAATTAAAATGCCTGCCAAGCTATTTCAGGGGTGCTAATGTTGTTGCTGGCCTGAGTTGTCTTTGCTGTGAGACACTGCTGACATGCACACATCACACACGCACACACGGACACACACACAATGGACAGAGCATTAAGATCTAACTCTTACTCAGTGAAATCTTTTGTTCTTTAATTCTTGACAATATTTTTTTCATATTCCCCATGCAGGATCAAATTTTATCAACATTAGCAGTCGTGATCAGATTAGGTGTGTGGTGATGAGGGATTTAGATAAGGGTGAGCGTGTGAGGTCAGCACTGATCTCTCAAATGGGGGACGGCCCGTCTTAATGGGACCGGGGTCTTATCAGAGGAATCTAAAGAGCTCCCTGAAGTTCACCCTAGTTTAACCGCAAGCTTTCGGTTGACACATATATGGCCTAGTGATGTACTCTGGAGGGAGGACCACTCACTTTCACAAGAGGACACACATACAATTCATTTTGCAGCAGTGCCTCCCAAAAATATTCACACCTCTTGAACTTTTTCACGTTTCATACCATAACAACAACCTGTTATTGGTTTGAATTGATAGGCCAATTCTTACATCAAAAAGTATAAGATCGGAAAAGTACTGTGTGGCCAGCTTTAAAGTGAACCTTCTTTTGAGTCTCAAGTATTTCCATATTTCCATGTGTTTTGCTTCACCCACATGATCAGTTTCTCTGTTCCTATTAAAGAAAAGAAACCTGACAAAATGATGCTGACACCTGTGTGTTAGTTTTCCATCATATATAGTGTTTGGGATGCAGTTCAAAAAGTTTAAAAAGGTCACATTTGCACAGTTTTTTTTTTCCCCACATATTTATCATGGCCTCTACTTGGCTTGTGGTAAACTCCAAACAGAACTTCTTGTGACAAATTTTCCCACCTGAGCTGTGAATAAGATTTACCATGGGCCTCTTGGCTGTTTCCCTAAATGATGCTCTCTCTGCCCAGCCCCCTGGTTCAGCTGTATGTCTTAGCAGGTTTCCAGTGGAGCCAAATCCCTTCTAATTTCAGAAGATGAAGAGCTTGGGACACTGTTTTATCATCTAACCCAGATTCAGATTCTCCATGACTTCCGGTCTGCTGAGACCTTTGCAGAACAGCTGGCTTTATACTGAGATTAAATCACACATCAATTACACTCTAAATATAATCTAATAGGACAAATTCTGAAGACATTTGGTTGCATGGGATTTTATCTCGAGGTATATTAAAGGGGTTCAATACAAACAGACACAATACGATTTTCCAGATTTCTATTAGCAAAAAATACTGAAATGCATGTCATGTTTTTCATGTTGGTCTATCACATAAAATGCCAATAAGTCATATTAAAATTAATAGTTCTAATATGACAAAAATGGAAAAAAGATGGCCATACGATTGACGTATACTTGCTATACTTGCTGTAGCTAAAAATATGTCCTCTATAGACAACAAAGTTGGTTTTCTAATCTGTAAAATAAAATAAATTTGTAAAACAATTGTAAAATAAAATATATGCATTTATTTGATTGTGACACTGATCTTATGTAAAAAGTTGCTTTCGTGGTTAGTGACTGATGTGCATGTTTAAAAACTACCCAATAGTGTATATATGCAGTTGGAACCAGGATCCAGATAGCTCAGCATAAGACAGGAAACCAAGGGATGTTTGTTTTAATGGATGGTTGATGGTAGATGAATCCTGTCTGTCACATTCCAATTTGCAACTTTTTCCTGGAGCTCTGACTTCCTGAAGTTCTCTTCCCCCTGTGAAGATCACTAAAGGCAGAGTCACAGACACCATTGGAAGAAATCACAGACACACCAGTGGATAACCTACAGTACTTTCCAAAAGTATTCATACCCACAGAACTTTTTCACTTTTTTACTGTACAGTCAAAAACCTCAGTGTATTCTGGGGGCTCTTATGTGACAGACCCAACACAAAATAGCAGTTACAAAAAATAATAAATGTGTTCTGAATTGTCTTAAAAAGAAACATTTGAAAAGTGTGGCATTTATTATGTATTCCTCGTCTTTTAATCTAAATAATGTCACATGCATTCAAAAACCCGCTGTCAGATGAGTCAGAGATGAGAGGACACAACAAACTTGTGGAAGAAAAAACTTTTTTTAGATGAGATACTGTGTGGTAGATAGAAAAAATTTAGATAGACCAATTAATTTAACAATTGTGTTTTTGGACTGTTGGGGGAAGTAGGAATACCCGGAGAGGATCCATGCATGCACAGGAAGAACCCAGACTTTGTAGTGAACCCAGGACCTTCTTGCTGCAAGGCAACAGTCAACTGCACCACTATGTACCCTCAAAAAGCAATGAGCTCTTCCTCTTTATTCAGTAGAAAGTTCTGAGGTATTACTGTAGAAACTGAAACTTAGCTTAATTATATCCTGGAAAGCAAAAGTGAGGAAGTATGGAAAATAAATAAAGTAAAACGATCGTGGTCAGGTGGATTGTGGAGTTAACTGCTGTCGGTTCACATGATGGAATTTTGAATAGAGCATTCTAAACCCTTAAAGTGTCTATGCATTTAAATATATATTATTTTTCAATGGTTGTGCTTGTTTAGTGACAATTTGTTTTATGCCAAGAAGAAATGCCTGGTGGTGCTGAGGCACATAGCTGTTCAAGAAGCTGGTACTGGAAGTTGAAAGCTGCTGGAGGAGAAAGCTATAATGAGAGGTGATGGGATATGTAATGGCGACTTTCTGAAAGGTCATAGCCAATTAAATGCCTGCCCTTGTGTCACAGCCCCCCTGACATCAAATATGCCATATTACATTGATCTATGGAGACCCAATGAGGACAACTCTGTCAAATAATTTATCTCTTCATGAGATTAAAGGAGGCCAAGGCCTCTGCCAAACAAATTCAAGTTCTGAAGGTCAACATGAATCTCAAACTGAAAGATTTAAACTCATCCAACCTTCAGAGCATAGTAAGACCCAAATAAGAGACCACAGCCTCTAAATTTTAGCATGATTGTCTGCCATGAATGACAAGGGAGTTGCCTTTGCACGTATGTGCTTTTTGCAAATGCACAGCTCCATCGTACAACACTATAAACACATTAGTGCACGCTTTCTGTCAGGCGTTAATGCAGCCCGGATTATTTGGAACACTGACATGTTCCTGGCATCTTTCAGGATTCCACAGTCATGATGAAATTTCTTTTTGAGAACATTAGGGTCAGTTATTTTTTCCTGTTTGCTTTGCAAATTGTAAGCAGGAACGCAACAGTTAATCATGTTCATGAAAGCTTGAACCACTTTCTTTTTTGTTCCCTTCTTTTTCCTTTTTTTTTTTTACAAAGCCCTGTCACATCCAGTGGTTTCGTTCCTGTTTCTCTGACCTCTACACTCCTGCCTATTAGTCACTTTGTAAAGTTTTTCGTCAAGGAATGCAGGCTCGTTTCACTGTTGCTCTTTTTTGCAGGGACAGGGACAATTTAACAGTTTGCATGCAAAAAACAAACTCAAATGTGTAGAAGTGAATTAATGTGTCAGCTAAATAAACTGTCTTCCTAATTGTCCTCTTCTCCACCGGGTTATTTTGCAGCCTGCTTCAAAAGTCAAATGCAGACATAAAAAAACAGTCTCTTTTTTTTCTCCCCCCAAGAATTTCCTACTTTTGTTTTTCTTTTACGAGAGTTAGCTCCTTTTATAAGTATTAGCCAGTGTTTTTGCTAACATACTTTGCTGTTTTTGGTCTGTCTCACAATGAAAACACTCATTTATATTCATTTGGAAATGAGTGGGTGAGAGACAAAGACGTGGATGGGTGAGATACAATCAGGGCAGTGGAACTTACGGGGTTTAAATGAACTAAGACCCGAACTTGGGCAAGAGAGTCTTAAATCAGGGCAATGCATCCCAAGGAATGTAGCTTCACATACCTTGCAGTTCATTCCACATGGGAATATTTGTCTCACTTATAAAATTCAGGGCTTGAGAGTGTCAGCTGATGCTACCGAAGTGAGGAACTGGAAAGAATGACTTTTATTTGAATTCTGCTGTTCTTCTAAAGCAGGAGAGAAGGAACGTGACCCATACTGGGTCAGTCTCACCTCTCTGCTAGTGCTGCTGTTAGCGCTAAATGCTGCACTGTTGCAGTAAAACGTCTTGAAATGCATTGCGCGAGCAAACTCCATGATCCATATTCTCTTAGTGTGTAGGCGTGTGTTTGTGTCTGTTGGCCGGGGTGCACACGCCTTTCTGCGTCTGCACATATCAATGTTAACACAGTGTTGCTACGTGATGCATCGCCAAGCCTCGCCCAAAGTAGGAGGAGAGTACATGGCAGGGTCAACATAGTACGAGCCGGAGGAGACGCAGTGCCTGGCACGGCGACACACACACAAATACACGCCCACACACCCCTACAAACACACACACACACACACACGCACACACGCACACACACACACACACCCGAGAGAGAGGCAACCTTGGGAATCACAGCCAAAGCAGAACAGAATGTACATTAAGGAGGTCATTTCTTCTCGCTTATTTCTTCTGAAACCCACACTTACTCCAAACATATTTTAAATGTTTAGCTTAATAATAATCATGTCTGAGAAATCTGAAAGGTTTCACATCTCAAATTAAAGAGGTGCAAGAGCAATAGAAGGAGTGAGCAAAGGTTGAAGAACACTTTGCCATAAATGAGCCCTCGCCCTACTGCTCCTTTCCTCTTTCCGTCACTGTCAAACAGTTTCACGTTTGAGGTCACACGATGAGACTTTGTCTTGTAAACACCCCTTCTAGGGTTTTACCATTGTGTTAAAGGTCCTGCGTTTAACTGTGTTCCCAATGAGGAGCAGATGAGTGGAGCTGTGTGTGCATGTCACAGTGTCAGGTAGTGCTGTTGTGTGGGCACTGGGAGGATTGGATCCAGGTCTTAGGACTTTGGGGTTAATATACGGATGAGTGATGCTCTGTTTAAGTGCCAAATTGTGAAATATTGTTGCTGAAGCTGCATAACCTAGAGACCACAGAGAAATCCAAAGCAAGAACAAAACATAGAAATTTTCTTGCCTTTAGACTGCCTCGCATAAATTCACATGGCCTTTGGGTTTTTTCAGATTTTCTCACATTACAACCACAAGCTTCAATTGGGAATTTGTGCGATAGAGCAACACAAATTACTGCATCATTATAAATTGCTCTGTTTTGAGGTACATTCTTCTTCCCATTAACTTGTACCAACTTCTTTTGCCTCATTTCCACTCTTTTGTCTGCTTCCAATGTAAAAGTGGTCCATACAGTCAGAGCATGGGCTTCTTCAGCTGTAGGTCCATAAAACAACAGTGCGTTAAGGTTAGGGGTTGATCTACTCGCCTCGCACAACACAGTTCATTAATTCGGGGACAGGAAAATGTCACTGCTTGCAACAAACCAGAGATATATCTGTATATTGTGTTTGTCATCACATTAGTATGAATCTACTCTAGGCGGTTAGGTTGTATCTGCCCAGACTTTGGCAGAGGTCCGGTAACTCTCTGCTGAATTGCCGGACCTTAAGATGAACTGCACTCAACAATATTACTCTGCAGAAGCAAGGAATTTGTTGTTAAAGAAAATTCATTAAATGAATTATTATGCAGTGGGAGTAGAAGGACACACTGTTTTCAAATTTTTTTTTCCAAATTAGTCATAAAATTGCAGTGTACTTTGTGTTCAAGCTTTAACTCTATTTCCTTTAAATAAAATCATTGCAAGCATGTGTCAAGCATTTTCCAAACTGTTCTCACAAGAAAATATGGTGGTTGCAGCAGAGAAGTGTGTCATCTAAGTCAAGCAGATGTGTGCTGATCTTAATAAGTCAGTAAACTGCTACAAGAAAATTGCTGGTTGACTTAATTTACTCTTATCTACAGATGGAGGAATAAGATAAGAGGTTTAACAGGAGCTGTGACAAACAAGGCTGGACAAACACCCAGGTTTATTTCGTCACCTTCCACTGTAAAACTGCGGCAAAGAGGGATATCTCAAACGTAACAAGTTTCTATTAGAATTAATTTTAAGACATTAAAGCATAACCCTACAACGTATGTATATATTTATATATAGGTTGTTAAATGTAATTGTTTTTGGTCAAAATGAAACCAATATGAAAGGTTTAGTGAATAAAGGGGATTTAAAATTATTTGCAGTTTATTATGCAAATAAGCTTTGTAGAAAACATTAAATTAATATTTTAAATCTTTCTGTGAAAGTAATGTGCTGAATGTTCAGCACTGAAATACTGCCATGCATGAATATAAAATAGCAATTATTTTATATCTGTGTATCCGATTACTATCATTGAGAGTAAATAGAAAAGACTGAGAAAATAAGGATAAAGTAAAATGGTGCTATAAGTGCTGTAAGTGTAGACTATTTAAACCTTAAACATATCATGAACAACTGTGAGCTGCTCACAGTTTGAGAAAATGATTTTGTTATGGATGCTTTTTAGACATTTCCCATGCTATTAAACATGCAAAGACCTGACAAAAGTTTCCGAGATTAATGTTATAAATTTTTCAGGATTTAAAAGTGTTAACAAGTGCCAGAAATAACTTCTGAATTTCTGTTGAGAACAGTAAGAAGGTGAGATATACAATTTAAATTTGAAGTATGACTGCTACATATAATAATGTGACACAATTGTCACATTATTATTATTTTGAAAAGAGCAATGTGAGATGACTTAAGTCACAAATTTTATACAGTGCTGAATTCAATGCAACACAACACCTCAAAGTTGACCAACGCTGCCGGTATTTTTACTGCTTAAAACTCTAAGCAGTGCAGCATGTTGACATCTCCATTTGTGACTTATGAATAGCCAGAGAGGGGATCAAAAACACCAGGGTTTCAACATGAAAGTACAAGCACTGCACAATCAGAAAAAGTCTGCACACATATAACTTTCACCTTTGCTCTCTAAGAAAAACATAAAAGTCAGACAAAGGTTGGAGAAAGACCAGGGCTTCTTGAATGTTAATAATGTTCTTGGTACAGGTGAGTCCAAAACTGAGTTATTTGAACGCCAAAAACAGAGTACATGTAAAGCTTAAACCAAATACAGCATTCCAAAAGAAGCACCTCATACCAACTGTGAAGCATGGATGTGCAAATGTCAATGTTTATTACAGATTCTACCATGAATTCTACCAGGTATCAAAAACATTGTGCAGGCACACATTCTTAGTTTAAAAAAATATGAAGTTGATAAATCTTTTAATTTCACAGGCCTTTCTTCAGCGGCTGATTGTAAAATATCATAAAACATCAGTTCAATTCAGATTTATTTAAGTCCCGAATGAGTAAATAATGTTACAATAAGTACATATTTAGATACATCCATATATACATATATAAAGACATAAAAACAAAGAGAAAAACAATCAAAGTTAGAACAAAGTAAGAGTCAATAAAGTGTATTAAAACAACATCAAATATTAGTCCGTATATGACAGCAAGAGTACCAGCAGTGAACATCATTGTTGACCGACAGTTAATACTATCTGAAACAAATGGAACAAATAAAAACAGAAATCAACCAATGAACCCCAACAATAAGATGCAAAGCCCGTACCTCGTTCTGTATTAAAAAGAGAAATTGGAGCGCTGGTACCTGTTACTTTTGTGAGGCGGAGACCAGAAGGCAGAAACTGGAACTCAGCATGCAAAAGGGTGAGAGCTGTCAGTAAGAATAGCATTAGTTTTCCTGATGACATGTCTATTGAAGACAGAAGCAAATATTTCAATCATTTGCTTGCTTCATATTCTTCATTTGTGAAAGGTGGGCATGCAGGGAGAAGTTGGGAGAAAAAATAAAATAAAATTAGCACCTGCTGAAACAAACTCTCTGGTTAATGCTGCAAATGTTTACAAAATGTTGCTATTTGAGACCCAAGCTACCCGAGTGAGGACATTTGCTGTATGGTCATTTCCTTGTTTTTTAACCCCACTGTGGCTTCTGTTTTTCCAGTGAAAACATCCTAAGTAATTCAAAAATGTTCAGAAAATAAAATCAAAAAATATAAACCAAATTTACCATTCTACTGTCAAAACTCCATGTGACTACATGTTTGGTCTGAGTGCAGAACATCACTTTTTCAGTCTACCAGTAGTAGACTGAAAACGTAGTTAAGTTTGTAACATGTCATTCATTAGCACCTTGTCCCAAAACTAACGCATTCCTGCCAACTGCTTTGTCCTGTTATCCGTGCCGCAGCAGCAGATAAAGAGAGAAGGTTGAGGGAGAGAAGAGAAAACACAAGCAGCAGATTTCAGGCATTCTACAACGCATTAGGTCATGAGAATTGGAACTTGTGCTGTTTAAATGATGAAATGGCTCACCAAAGGGACCTCGGCTGAGGTCTGCATGATTGGTCACCCAGAGGTCATTTCCATTCAGGGCAAGAATGATAAATTCGCTCAACTCGGCACAGTTATTACATTACTTTGCGTGTTTTTCCTAAACTCTCCAATGAATGAAGCTGTTCCTGATGGGTTATTAGGAACTGAAAATGAGCTTGGTCTTGGTGTGGGAATTTCTACACGACAGACACAACGAGAGCGACGAGGGCCAAAGAACAGAGAGGTCGAATCCAGACATCAGAGCTATTTTTGTAAGTAGAAATTCAGAAGTGGTCCTGTTACCCTGGAGGCGGCTTGTGTTTTCCATATAGCTCAGTGACTTGGAAGGTCTCAGAAGGGGCAGTTTCACATTGAGACCCTCTCTCCCTCTCCGCTCGACACTCCTGAGCCCCCTCCTCTTCCTCCTTCTATCCTCCCATCATGCACCACTCACCCCCACTCCCCCTCCCAGCAGGAAAACGCTCGTGGCCTGCAGTGGAGACAGCCTGACTGCGCAGGCAGCGCGGCAGATGCACTGAAGATAAGTTTGTGTGCGTAAGCTGGGCCGCGACCCTCGGCAGCAGGACATTGACCAGATCCTGTCAGTGAAAGGGCAAGAGCCAGCCCAGCACCTCCTCTGCTCATTTACTTCAGTGCTGCCCATCTCCACCCCCTCCATCCTTCTTTCTGGTTTCCCTTGTTGGGACACAAGGGAAGATTAGCTCCCCCAGTTGAGGGTGTCCAACTAGTACACTTAAAGCCAGTCAAAACTTAATCAGAAAACACAATAGGTCCCCAAGATCACTTCCCCTGTCCCATGAAGGGAGAATGGATCGGACTGTGTGACAGAGATGCCAAACTCTTACAAAAACACCATCCTTCATGCCACATCAGCACTTTTAGGTTTCTTTTGTCCCTGAAATGGTTTAAGAGGAAACTCCTTGACTGGAAATGTGAATGATTTGTCATGTCAAAGCATAGCTGATGCCATGCAACATTAAATGTGGGAGAAAGCTACAAGAGTTTGTGCATCATCTTTTTTTGTCTAACAACACTGTTTCAATTTAGAATAGACTTAGTCAATCAGTAAAAAGCTGACATAAAAACATAAAATAAAATCATTAAACATAGAACCACAGTCTGTCCAAATGTCGAATTGAATTATGGTTGGTTGGGTCTATTTAAATTCACAGAGTACTGCTAGTCCTTCCACATCCCTACTAGTACCAATAACTTCCTGGCTCCATTTAAATGCCTTGCCCCCTAGGACCATGGGCAGAGATGAAAGAACTGGCACAACTTAAAATACCATGTAAGAGTATTGACAATTTGGCTGCTTTGAAGTACAGATAATTGAGCTTTTGTTGGTTTTTATCTCCTCTGGAGACTATTTTTAACCCAGTGTGCACTGGCCAGCTTCATTTAGAGCTTACCTTAAAAACAAGTGGTTAGACTGTAGCTCAGTAGACATACATTTTCAAACAACAACACTGTAAATCAATTCATTTTAGTTTATTTATAGAGCACCAATTCACAACAGATGTTATCTCAATGAACTCTACAGTTCAAACAGGTTCAGATCATATCCAGATACAGAACCTAGTTCAGTTTCAGTTTCAGTTTAACTCAGTCAAGTTCTTTTCAGCACAATCTACTCATAGAGTGTAATTCAACCCGACCAATTGCTAAATGAGTCAATTCAGTACAGGTATTAGTAAAATGTAGTTAAATTAGGTTAATCTTATAATCTCTGCAGGTAAAGAACATCCATTTATTAATGTTTAGGCAATCCCTCAACCTGAACAAGCATATAGGGGTAGTAGAATGAACCTCCAAGAGAACAAGGTTCAGTATTAAGTAAAAAACAAAACACGGAAGCACAGAGCCAGAAGTACTTTGTATGGAAAATAAAAATAATGAGTAAAAAGAGTTACTAGCATCAAAAACTGTGAGATTGTAACAAACCAGTAAAGAAACAGATGGGCACTGAGTGAGGAGAGAGCTTTATGGGGAAGAAAAGCTAGGAGTTACACAACATCAATGGCAACAGTGACTCTCATCAAGTTTGTTCAGGAAAGAAACACGAGTCAAACAAGTTCAGTTCATTTCCAGTTAAATAGAATCCAATTCAGTTTAACACTGAACTGAACTAAACACAGAAGCACTGAGTAGGAGCGCTGTCTACGTTAAAGATAAACAAAGAGAGGACACAATTTATGGCAGCAATCTCTTGTTTAATCACTCCACCCATGAAGGACACACGGTTGAACACAAAATTACCAAGCCTGGGGTACTTTCTTTGGAAAGCAAAGATAAGTAAAGAGGGTACAAATAGTTTATGACAGCAGTAGCTTGGTTAATGACTGTTCAGGAACAAGACCATTAAACACAGAGTGACAGAGCCAGGAGAACTTTCTATGCCAAACGTGTGAGGGGAGCACACGTTTCATGACATTAGCTTTATCCTTTTTGTGACACAAACAGGAAAAACTAAATCAATAATCACTGTTACACATGCAAACAATCATTTGACAGTTCTTAGAAAATTGAATGAATGGATTAGAAAACTTGTTTGGGAAGGAGAGAGGCTCCTCATGTTTCAAAAAAACATTTTGGCAACTTTTTTCCAAATCTTTGAATTTACTTTTGCTCAGAGATATTTTAATTAATGGTTTAGTGCAAGAATGCCCAAGTGCAGTCCAAGAGATCTAATATCCTGCAACGTTTTGGTATAAATAGTAAATGGTTTGTGCTTGAATAGTGCTTTATCAAGTCCATAGGACCTCAAAGTACTCTAAATTACATCCAGTCATTCACCCCTTCATGCACACACTCACACACTGATGGTGGCAAGCTACTGGACAGTAGCCACAGCTGCTCTGGGACAGTCTGACAGAGTCAAATCTGTAATGCAGCAGCACCACCGGGCCCTCTGACCACTTCCAGCAGGCAAGGCGAGTGAAGTGTCTCACTTCACCACAACATCTGAATCAAATGGCTAAACATCTGATTGTGTGGGACTTCTGAAATAAGTATTTGTGTGTGGAAAAAAAAAAGGAAACATGACCATGTGTGCCATCTGTGCCATACCAACAGGCAGGTATCCTGATGCATTCCATGCATGGTGTTGCTTCTCATCCAAGGAAAATCACATTTCTACCGGAGTACACATGCATGAGTAAAGAAAGGTATAAAAACATCCTCCATCAGCAACTTCTACCAATAATCCATGCACAATATGGTGCGGACTGCAGAACACAAAGGGTCAAAATGTAACATTTGTTTAAATATGATGTAGTTTTCAACAAAGGGCTTCAGAATGACAGAGAATCACTTTATCATCTAAAAATGTGTCTGACAATAATTTTGAGCATGTTATGGATTACTTTAACTTGCTGGACCATCCACATGATTATGAACAGCTTAGAATGTGCAAAATGTTCTGGAAAGACTTTCATTAATTTGTTACCAAAATGTTGTTATTGGGCTAAATATAAATGCACATCACACATTGCAGATTGTTTTTTTTTTTTTTTGTGGTACATTTTCCTCGCTATGTATCATTTTCATTTCACACCATAATAACATGCTACTTTGTGTTGGTTACCAAAATTGATATAGATGAATTTTTTTTATGCATTAGCAGATTTTGTATTCTCACAACCAGTAATGGAAGTAGAAAGGATTTTAGTAGAACAGGAAGCTGCAATGTTCACAGAAAACTGTGAACATTTTTGCCTGAGAGAACCTGCTATATTCCCAGGATGAGCCAGAATTTGGCAGATTTTATGAAAAACATGGATGGAAAATCTCAGCAAGAAATCTTAAGAGTATTGTGGATTTCTGCATTCTCATGCAGCCCCTCCCAGAGAATTTCAGCAAATGCTCTTGATGTGCATGAGCAGAAAAGTCCCACAAGGAAAATTAATTCTCAGTTAATGTTGCATAACCATTCTTTGTCATTTTTTATTTCAAAAAGCCTGCTCATCTATCTTATGTCTTGCTTCATAAAAGGCCACAACTTTGCAACTAAAATACTTAAAGTTCTCAGTGACAAAACCAGCAGGGGACAAAAACTGTTAACACAATGCCAGGTCAAAATGCAACAGGGGAAGTAAAGTCTTTCCAGCTTTCCGAATGATAACAAAAGGAGAAAAGGCAGCTTGTAAAAGACCCACAGCTGTGCGTTCACCTCTTCACTGCTGATGCAGATTTACTTACTTAAACTTACTCATTAGTGCTGCAAGTTGCATTGTCACTGAAAATATGCACTACCACAGCTGGAATCCTGCTATGATCAAGCAGGTGGAGAAAAATCAATGGAAGAATCTACTTCAGTTTCAAAAGAAGTCATTTTTACCTCACTGAGAAGTCAATGAGATCTCTTATGGCAGATAAACACAAAGTCATTTTATAATTCGTGATGGATTAGAAAATGTGTGGTGTGCATTTGTATTTAGCCTATTTTTCTCAAATACTTAATAGTCTAATACAATCCATGTAACCTGTTTTCAAGAATCTTCTAACTAGTGAATAGAAGTGACCTGTGCCTAATGTTATTACAGCATAAAAGCAGATGTTCTGTGAAAAAATGCATCATCATGAAGACCAAGAAGTACAGCAAAACATGTCAGAGATGGAGACAGAGCAGACAAGCAGAAGAAGGTTGTCACGGTCAGTCACAACTAAGATTGAACTTTGTCGACTACTTTCAAATGAGAAATCTCACAAAACATATCACCGTAAAAAAAACACCCCTGCCATAAAAACATGATGTTGGCAGCATCATGTTGTTGGAATGCTTTCCTTCAGCAGAGACATGGATGATGGTCAGAGGTGATGAGAAGATAAATAAAGCTACCATAATTACATGGAAATTCTGGAAAGACTCTAGACTTGAATGTATGTTTATCTTCCTGCATAGTGACTGCAATCTTACAACTAGACCTATAAATTGTTTGAATCAAAGTAAAACCATGTGTTGTAATAGATCAGAAAAAGTCCACACCTAAATCTAGTTGAAAATCTGCTTTGAGACTTGAAAATTTGTGTCGCCAAACACTCTCCATCCAATCTGGCAGAGCTTGAAGCGTTCTGTAAAGACAAATGGGCAAACCTTTAGTCCCCTGCTATAATTGGAATGAGGAAGGTCTACAAAGTAGTATCTCAGAAGGCTTAAGTAAAAATATGTATTGCTTGCACACACCTTTTAGTTTCAATTGTTAATGCGATAATGATGTGCTCTTTTGTGTTGGTCTAGCAAATAAAATCACTGAAGACACTGAGGCTGGTGAAAAGTGAAAAAGTCCGACTTATTAATTACAATCCTATGATGGTTGACTTTTATTATTGTTTATCTGGTTCTGAATTGTATCTATGTCTGTCATAACTCCAAAATTAATGCCACTGCTGATATAAATTAGCGTTATAAGTCATTCTAATGCGTTGTAGCAAAGGTGTGCATATTTTTCATTCAGAGGAAACCGCAGAGAAGAATTTCTTTGTCTGATTTCAACAGGAAGAACACTGAGTTAGCTTGTTGTAGAGTTTACTGGAACTGACGCAAGTTCAAATTGCTGGGAATCGTGGCCCACCACTAGAATACATCTCTTTCCAGACAAGCTACTCCTCCACATGGAGCAATAAGAAACTGAACCCAGCTCCTCATAGCTGGGAGGTTAAGCCTAGTTTGTCATCAGATTCCAGAGGGAGGGAGCCATGGATGAAGGAGTTGAGTAAAGAGCAACCTGGTCTGCTCACTGACTTGCTATGACTCCTACTGAAACCTCATCATGAAAATTCATAAACAATTCACCTTAAAATCCATATTTGATTTAGCGGTTCTTCTGTTATTGTTTTGTTGCTGGTTATTTTACAAGATGATAACTGTTGATACAACAAGTTAAGATTTCTGTAGAATACAAACAGCATAGAAGAAAGATGAAAACAAGCTATCCAGTTCAAATCTTTCTTTTTGTTTATTATTTTATGGTTTTTATAGCAGTTTAAATATAACACACTGTCAAGTTTTGTGCGCTGATTCATAAATTAAGAGTTTGAGGTAAACTGTTTGAATACATTCTACCAAATGAAATACTTGATATTTCACTTTCTGGTCAAATCAGCAATAGGTCTGTTTTGTTTCTACAGATTGTTGAAAATTCTTGTTCACTGAGTATTTGTACATTTTATCACATTGCAACCACAAACTTTGTGGTTCACCTTCCAGCAGAACAACCACCCCACAGAAATGTACGGCTTTCTTTAGACCAATTAAATTAATGTTGCTACTTTTCTTCAAAGACCAAATTTCTGGAGTGCATGACCAGTAACTGAGATAAAATTACATGCAGTAAAAACTTAATGGAAGACTTATGGGGGCAATTCATTTTAAATTATAGAACAGGTGAAACATTCCATCACCATTGATGATAATTGATAATATTGTGATGATATTGTACAAATATTTCTGAAGCTAACTGCTGTATGGTATAAACATAATCTGCCATGACATATTTAAAAGTAGAGTTATTTGGCAAACTAATTTCTTTTTCATCATATTAAATATGCTGAGAGTTACACCGACTCTTAAGGTGTAAACAGATTTGTTAATTGTTTTTCTAAAAAATTCTTTCCAAAATAACCTTTATACATTACATATCAAATATCCTGAACAGGTCATGTGAAAAACAAGCTTGTTACAGATTTTGTTTTTTAGAAAACATAAAACACTACAACAATCCACTCTCTCAAGTGTGTAGAACTTTGAGCCAATACTTTATAGAAGGACATTTTTTCTTTAGTTGAAGCATTCAGTATTCTTAGGGTTCACATCTGCCATCATTTGTATTAAACCTACCGGTAATTTAATTTTCCTGACATTTCGTAGTTGGACATTACAGATACAGTATAGAAACTGGAGTTTTCTCTAAATCTGATGAAAAACTGTGACTAAAACTGGTCAGAAAGGCTGTCAAGAGACCAACTGTAACCCTGGTGGAGCTGAAGAATTTCTAACAATTACTGGTTGAGTTCTGCATGTGACATCTGCACCATATATCCTCCATGCTTCAGGACTAAGGATTTGGGTTGCAGAACAAATCTGGGCCACAGTTTCGAATATTAATGTTTGACGCAAAACAACGTAGCAAATCACAAAAAGAACATTATACTCACAATGACACATGGTGGTGGTAAATTGGCCTGGTGCTGGCTTTCGTCAGATGAAAAGGTGAATTAAGTTAGGAATATTTCTAAATATCAGCAAGCTTTGGTTCAAAACCTTCAAGTGTCTACTTGGAACCTGAAGATAAAGAGGGCAGCATGAGCAGTGTGGGTTCATGCTACCCCATCTCCTGCCCCCCTACAAGATGTCGCACATATCAGAAACCGCTACTGTACCTGGCCTCTTTTTTTTAAAGTGCTGTGTACACTTTTGGGAATCACTATATCTACTACAGGTAGATATTTACTGTTCATAACATTTTAAAGAACCCAGCCTTTATTGTCTAAGTTTCACTTTCACATAATGATTTCATTGTTTGTGAAAATAAATGAAAATCAGTAAGCTCACAAAAGTAAGTTTTTCCCACTGAGTGATCTAGTATTTTTAGGAGTTTTTTTGTATTAACTGATACTAGCTAGTATTAAAACCACGCTCCTAGATCTGAGGTCACTGTTCAGATCACTTCCCTGCTGCTGCACACCCGCACTCTCAGTCTCTGACTGAATAGGAAGGGAAACGATCAAGAGTGACTCAGACAAGCTCAATGTTTACATTCATCCATTATGTGAAAAACATTAAAATTCATTGTGAATGTTGTCAAGTGGACTGGTGAAGCAGCTTCCTGGCGCCTCCCTAATCACCGTTGTGTGTCAAACAAGCTGTTAATTGGTTACTTTGGCTGTAGTTCAATACATTGTCTGGTAGATCACATTGTTTTAAAAAGACTACACTATGATTTTGTATGCCCAAGATCGTCCATTAGACTGTTAAAAGTTGAGTTAATCCCACAAGTTAAGAATAAAAATGTACTTGCAAGGAAAAATCAGTGACTAGGCGAGCATGTAATGTATGCATCAGCTCAAACCATGATCTGCTCAGCAGTTGTTCAAGTCTATAAACAGTTTGTTACCAGCAGATGTAAAGTTGTGTGCACTCCCTTTTCTCTTCTCATGAATTTCCTGTTTCATTGCTCAACGTGTGAGAGGTTGCGATCCAAAGCAAATATTGTTATAACATGATTCAACCTCAAAAATCCACTGGTGACATAGTGACGAACGTACAACAGAGTTTCATTATCCCAAGGCTTCTGTCAGCCATGACAACGGCATGATGTGTTTCTCTGTATCGACACATTGACCAAATCAAGGTTGACCAGTAGACTGAAAACAATAAATGGGATTTTCCTTTTGTTCAGTGAATTGACTGAGAGGTTGAAATATATGGAAATAATATGACTCTGTTTAAGGTTACCTATTGTGTGTTATAAAATGGATAAAATGGTGTTTGTACATTACTCCAGCCCATGAGTCATCCAGTCTCCTTTTTTTATTGCAATCGCTACAGCGCAGAGAAAGCATCTGTCCGCCTGCAGATTTTTTTATTTCTGTTTTGTTGTTTCATTACACAAATGTTTTCAGTAATTGAACAGAAGTGTTTTTTTTAAATTATGGCATAAAGCACAAATTATTTCTAAGGCTTTGGGACTAGAGAGAAACAAAAGGAAGCTGCTTTAAAATAGGAACTTATTGGTACAAGAGCCAAAACTAAAAAAATGGACGCATGACCGACATTAGTTGCTGATAAAATTACTGCTGGAATAAATTAATTCTAAAGAAAATGACTGTCTTTACTCACTTATTTTGTAATAAAAAACACATTTAATTTTTCTTACTTTCGAATGTACCTTTTAGTTCTTTAAGTTAAAATTTGTTAAGCACGTCCTTCCAAACCATAGCATTTTTGTGAGATCGCAATATGTTCTATACTCATCTGTAAAATTATCCAGATACTGAGATGCCACAACTTTCTCTTTTATATCAGTCTGTGTGGACATGCACAAAGTTGTCTACAAGGTTTGTCTTACATGTCTATGTGGGTAAAGGGAGCATTAATCTTTTAGAAAATCTTTCAGATTATCTAAATCTAAATGACCACTGAATGGATGATTTGAGAAGGTTGTGCAAAGTTTTAATGGTCAAAGATCCTTCTTTGTGTGCTTCAACTTCGTAGAATTTGATATTTGAACAATAAATGCTGTCCTCTTAGTAAAAAAGGTTTGTAGAAGGTGTTAACACCAAGGGTGAAAATAATTGTGAAATAATTAAAAACAAGTATTTCTTTGAACATTGGACTTTGTTTACCAAATATATCAATCTGAAATTGTTCTTATTACAATAAAATATGAATTTATTTTGAGGTCATTCTTCACACTCGAGGTGCAAAAATTACTGGATATAATATATGATTTCCGCTTATTAACTCAGCATTAATTAAAATAATAATTTATATATCACAGATTTTTCTCACATGTGTTTTTCCCCTTAACACAGCAAATTTTCTCTGTACTATAAAAACTGAATGCAGTATTACTTCACTTACTTTGCTCTGAGGATTTCTCCTGTGAATTGAACAGATCTGAATTCGACGTGGTTTGCAGGGCAAAAAAAGCGCTGATTACAGAGACGATGAATCTAATTTAATCAGTCCCTCATTGGGGACTTCGCTCTGTATGTCTCTCTCTTCTGTGTGTGTTGCAGATGACTTCCTGTAACATGATATCAACTGTTTTCTCTCTGCCGACACAAAAATTAATTGTGGGTTTTCAGAGTCTTTGCCATGCCATCATTCACACGCTTCAAACACAATTAGCACACCAATGACCTGGTTCTTCAGGGGGTGTCATGTTACAATTAACTTGTCATTCTGTTGCACTCTGCTCGCCAATCCAGGAAAATATGTTTTCTGCTCTTAAGAGGTCATCTTTCAGCACTGGCAAGCTTTAGCTCGCTAGAAGACTGAATTAATTTTGCTAAGATGTTGGGTTATGTCCCAGATTAACAAGATAAACTATCTTTTTTTTTTCTAAACTCTTCTGAGACTGGGAGAGGAACATTAGTGTGACCGATGTGGCATTATATGTTGTTTTTATGGATGAATTAAGCCAAGTTTAACTGGAATACATCTTTGTTTTATTTTTCAGTAAAGTATAACCATAAATAGTCGATAGGCTCAACCTATTTAAAGCTAGGTGGTGACTGCTCCAAGAACTGAACTTTATTTAATTTTTGCGATTTACTAGCACAGGGCAATTAATTCTGCATCATTGAGCATATGATCTTGAAAGGCACTTAATATAATAATTTGTTGCCAAAAAGTAACATTTTCTATGTGTCTTTAGTTTGAAGTGTCCAACAAAATAATTCACAATTCTTTAAGCTTTTCATGTGAGGTCACATTACAGCTACAAATTTACAAGTACTTTATGTGAGAGAGTAACACAAAATACAGCATACATGGAAAGTGGAAGGACAATATGGTATGATTTGGCATGCATTTATCTTCAACACACAATGAAGGAGGTGAATACAATTGCATTATTTTATGTTATTTGTGAAAAAAACAATAACATTTTGCTTCACATTGCTTGTTGTGGTTGTAATGTAAAAAAATGGAGAAAAATGGTGAAAAGCTTCAAGCGGTATGAATACTTATGAAAGCCCTGTTCATTCATGTGTAAGATATTTCAAAAATTCCAGGTCTAAAACAAACACAACCAGAAAACAAAGAGGAGATTTGCAGACCTGGCGGCCTCCAGCTCCTCGACATCCACATCCGCTGACTAAACCTGGAGCAGGTAAAATATTGTTCTCTGCTGTTTACCTCAAACACCGCCTGCCTTTTAATCTCTAATCCCTCACTCTGCCTCAGACAACAAATGCCAGAGGATCCATTGTATGGAATTCCATGTGGATCTCTCAAGGTGTGTGATTAACCTCTACTGTACATAAGAGCAAACAGTTCTTCAAAGGGCAACCACAGGGGGTGTCTGCAGGTGACGGGTCAGAGGGAGGTGAGGGGGTCGGTCACCGGCTGCAGCACAGAACAGCAGGTCTGAGCAGGGAAAAAGAAAATCAAAGAGAGCTGAGCTGGCAAATGATTTCTTAATTCTGGTAGTTTCTTCTCACATTTTTCAAATTTTAACTGCTGCCAAAGTATTACTTAATGTGGAGTTTTCAGGAGTTATTTGTGTGGGAGGCTGTTTTGAGAAGAGAATTCAACTTTCTAATGTGCAAGTTGTCACAACATGTAATTATATTTATCAGAGGCATTCTGACAACATCCAGAACATATACATGTTTGATACGAACAATAAATGTAAGATCAACATTAGATGTCTTTTTTGAATGTTTCTCATGATTCTTGTCAGAAATTTCCCCTCACTAATCTGCTAGTAAGTTCTTAAATTTAGACCTCCATCTTTCTCAACTAGCAGGTTAAGGTCTCATTGTATGGCTGAAAAAAAATGTGGCAGTTCTACAATAAAGCTCCCGATAAGGTGATATTCACAAAACATGAAACACTTGTTGATCCAAAGTACTGAACTCAAAGAAAACCTGAAGCTTAAAAACAAATATGGACATTTCAATTTGACTCAACAGGAAAAGCACATTTAGATTTATTCATTTTATTGATGATTCACTTCCTTTCAAATGTCCCTGTAAGAAAAAAATGGCATGAATAAACATCTCTTTGTGAAACACAGCTATGCATTTTCTCTAAATCTAAAATAGTGGAAAAATAGTCATTTATCTGTTTCAATATGCTAAATCTTCATATCATAATATTTAAGCTACATTACTGGGTGTTGGCTGCTTAAACCTGCTGTCTTGAAGTCTGCTGCTTGATAGACACACTGATCCAAGCAAGACACTAAAGCAGCATTATACTACTCATATTAATGGATGGAGCCTGACTGCCCATGCTTTTTGTGACATTAAATATTTTGCAACACCTAGTTTCTTTGTAAGACTGGGAAGTGTACTGTTTCAAACTACAGGTGCAGTATGATGGACATAAAAATCTCAGCACACCTTGATGAAAGTATCTGATCCTTGCTGAGTTGCAAGTGGGTGTTTTCTTTCCTAGTCAGGTCAGGTTGTGTAATGATGCTTCCCTTCATAAACAGTAAGAAAAGTTAGAACAAACATACACAAACACTCTCACGCCTCAACCCACCAACAGAGAGTTTGCCACCAGACCACACAAACTGTATTTACCACTCACATATCTTGGCCTAAACACTGCCACCATTAATTGAGTTCATGCTGTTTGTGTGGGGTGTGTGTGTGTGGGGGGAGAGGGGGGGGTGTTGCTGGTGTGGGGTTTTAAAAGTCCTCCCTCCCCCAGTCTCCTTCTTGTGCACTAATTGAGTGATTCAGAACAGGACTCAGACTTGCTGCCCCTTCTCTATCAGACTGGGATATTATCGCAGTGCCTGTCAGACAAGAGTCCCGAGCAGCTTAGGAGGAATGTGGTCTGAATCTCTGGGCCAGCAACAGAATCACTCCTTGAGCTGCAGACCCTCAGTCCACCACCCTCCACCCTTCTTCCCCCACAAACCACGTCAGGCCAATCAGTCAACAGGACCCCAGGGGCCATTTTCAAAAACAATCACTCTCTTTAAGTAGTCAAGAGGTGCCAGGGCTAATTATAAACAAACTATTGATGCTGCAGCAAAGGACTGTGCAGGGCTTTGCCAGCGCAGTAAATGTTTGTGCACGAGAGCGTGTGTTTGTGTGTGATATGGTGTCATAGGGTCACACTAAGTTTCTGCTTGACAGAATGTTCAATTGGCCATGTAACAGACCTCACCCGAAGTTAATACAGCATAAACACCTTAAGACAAGTGCCTGGGTTCCTCCAACTTAACAAGAAAAAAATAATAATTGTTTGGTGTTAAATCCCGATCATGTATTGATTTATCAAAAACTGATATTTTTCTATTACCTTTAATTCAACATATTTTCATGCAAGTGTTTTTATTATGCAAAACCTACTTAAGAAATCAGGAAGATGCTGCATTTTAGCTGTTAAAAAGTCACAGGACTAAAATTAGAGGAAATGACAAGTACAAGCAACTTTGTGATTAAAAAGCAGGAACAGAGGCTGATTGTAGTTCCTGGAGTCCTTTCATATGATCTTTCTAAGCTGCTACTTTAGAGTGGGGCTTTTCAGCATGAGAGGAACCATCTGTGATGTAACAGATAATGTAAGTACACAATGACGTCATCAGGAAGTATGGCAGCACTTCCCTGCAATAGATGAACAGGTGTTGTCTTTCTTCAAAATGTGAGAAATACAGACATTTCTGCACTGAAGTTGCCTGTTTGAGGTTATTCTCTATTTGGCAGACCTGTTTGCACCCAAGTTTCAATTTTCTGGATGATGTGATGAGATGGTGCTTGTATGTTTACGCTTAATGTGTCAGGATGTGTTGTTTTTCAGTAGGTCCCAAATGCAGAAGTGGCAGACACGGAGAGTCTGAGGATGAATATTTTAATGGAAAACTTACAAAAAAATCTCAGGGAGCCAAAGCAGAACAAAAACCATAGGAACAAGGATCGAAAGAGAAGAAATAGGATTCACAGGATTAGATGGGAGGAATCAGCAAGGAGGAACTGAGAATGACCTGTATATATATATATATATATATATATATATATATATATATATATATATATATATATATATATATATATATATATATATATATATATATATATATATATATATATATATATATATAGATAGATAGATAGATAGATAGATATATATAGATATATATAAAAATACCCTTCTCACCCACCGCGGGTGGGTGGTTCTTATCCTCTGAGCTCGGGTCCTCTACCAGAGGCCTGGGAGCTTGAGGGTCCTGCGCCTCTGGTAGGTAGATATATATATATATATATATATATATATATATATAGACTGAGGAGGTTGATTACTGCACAAGAAACAGATGATTGATTAGGAACAGGTTGCAGGTGTGAGGGGAGAGAAGAGAAGGCAGGCTGAGGAAAGAGCGAGAGAGAAAGTGGCAAGGGGGGCAAGGGAGAGTACACAGAGTACTAAGAAATAAATCTAACACTGAAGAATAACTTGACCTAAGAAACATGATTAAACTAGAGTAACAAAAAAGAACTAGACAAAATAAATAAACACCTTAAACTAAGACAGGACTGAATAAAAGTAAAACAGGGATAAGACTGAAAGATATTCCCTCCAAGCATTAAGATTTTTCTGTCTGAATTTGGCTTTTTCTGTCCTCTCTGAGTAGTCTTTCAGCCCATACTGCCACAGGGCATGTAGACAGATTGAATTGTTTGGGATGCGGTAGTGGAGACTAAAACCATGCATAAAAACTGGCTTATGGAGCATTTGGTTACTGTGGAGACTGAATGCAAGCTATATATATATATATATATATATACAGTATATGCATAGAAAATGACGAAAAAATACAATACATATTTACTATCAACTTCCAAAACGTAAGTTCACAGGGATGTGAGAGAAGTTTAAGTTATAAGTTCTCCTTAGAACAAAGATGTTCTCTGTGATCCAAGTTCATTATCAGAGTTGAAAACATTATTCAGCAAAAGAGAAATTACATCTACCATACATCTACAGTCTGCATTTCATCCTACTAAGCAGAAACATTCTGCAAAGATGTAAAAAAAAATCAGTCTCAAAAGCCATTCATATGATTATTTCAATGTGAAATAGAGTGAATCCGACTTCAGTCTTAAGTGTTCTGCTTTAAAGCTTTCCGCTTTAAAATAATGTACTTGAGTCTGAGTCATGCATGTTTCTCCTCTTTGCCGTGTGACAGAGACAGAGAGCTGAGTGACAGACACTCTGCAGAGCCAAAGAGTTTCATCCTCCTCCGGTTAAAACAACAGCCGCTTCTGAGGAGCTATCGCTGTGATGCACGGTCTGATCCAAGAGAACTATATTTATTTTGGTATGGGCTGCATTTCTTTCCTTTAAGAAATGAATTAAGAAAACATGGGGCCTGGCGCAGGGATGTGGATATGTGTGGGAGAGGGCTGCTCAGACTGTCTCACTGAAAATGGGTAAGGAATGGTGCTGGGGAGTTGTATGCAAGGACAGGAGCATACCCCTAAAGTCTTTCATCCACTCATCCTTTCATTTGTTGACCTGAGAGCCTCTGTCTCTCTTGTTTTTAGTTCCCTGCCTGAGAGAGAGCGCAAGCTTGCTGTTGGAGATGGCGGTTGGTTTCTTGTTGCTAAGAAAAGAGTATCACTCAGTTTCTAAACTAGACTTAAAAACAAATCTGCCTGAATTTACTGTCAATGGAAGTTTTCAGCCTTCCAGCTGAAGACATCACAAACAGCTCTCTCCCCTGTACACCCTCTAAGTGAACACCTCCTGCAGAAGGGTTAAATAAATGTTAGTGATGTGATAACCAGCCTGTTTATGAAGGGGCCCCCCAGCAGCACAGCGAGCCGGCCTGCTTGGGTTTCCTCTTTGATGATATCATACCATCAGCCCAACTGATCAGGCATGCGCTTCTTTCCATCAGTTTGTTTGTGAACTAGATGTTTAAATGAAGCTATTGTGGTTAGCTCCAAGTTTTCAATTTTGCAGATTCAGAAAGTGTGAAAAATATTTAGACTACAGCAAAATGTATTGTTACTTTGCTTCCAAGTAGCCACATTGTAAATGATTGAAGCCTTCTGAAGGTTAAACTTTTTTTATAGTTCACCAACTATGATGGCATATTGTGTAGTTTTAGCTTAAAATGAGAAATGTAGGAAATGGCAATAAGCAATAAAAGAAACATATCGGGTTTACAAAGTGAAAGTCTGCATATACCTTTAAAATGTAAGTGATGTGATGTATACACTCTGCATTTATAAGAGGGTAACAACTTTGCTATGTATAATAGGCAGAAAATATGAAGCAACTTCTTGTTTTTCCATCATTCATGAAATAACAAGAAAGAATAACTGGGCAGTACTGACTGTATTCTCCATGTGACAGCAGTTTCCTGCATTTCCATTTCAAAATGAAGGCCTGTAAAGGTCTGATGAGAATAAAGCTTAACTTTGGACTATAATTCCAAAACATATCCTTGGCATAACATCAATACAGTAGATCATCAAAAAAAAAAAAAAAAACTACATACCCTTATCAAAATTTCTTCAGATGGAACTGGACATTTTATCAAGGGGCATAAAATCATGAACATCTCTAAATATTTATCAGTTTGGACCAAAAACCTTCAGCTATCTGTTAAAAAGCTGACAATGAATGGGGATGTTATTTTTCAATTGAAGTATATAGACAAAATAGTGGCTTCACCTGGAGAAATGTTTAAGTCTTAAAGTGGCCTAGCCGAAGTTCAGAATTAAAATTAAGATTTAATCTGATCAAACTAGTTGTATTTAAACAGAATTTAACTGAGACTCAATAACTAAAATAGTAATTTACTTTAACAAAGTACGAAAATGTCTGTGGCTGCTTTTGTTACAGATAAATATTTTTTTTTGTCCCATTTCAATAAGCAGAACATTTTTGTTATAGAATGCCATGTGTTTGCAAATGACCTGCATGAAACAATTACTTTGCTTTTTCAACCCTTTGTTTGTCCTACAGATAGTAGGATGGATTATTTACATCCTACTTATTTACAAGCCCAAATACAAAAGCATCGTGTACATCTGTACCAAAGAGAGTGCTATTTTCTTTTTGTCCATTGAGCTGCATAACCATCCAATCTTCTTCTCGAGCTCCTCTGCTGGATGCCATAGCTTCTGAACGTTCATCCTCATTTATTGTGGCCTTTGGGTTGCCCTCCAGAACCCTTTTGTCATTCCCTATTGTCTTCAGAACACCCTTTAGAGCATCCTCTTTGCATCCAGCAACATCTAGCTGGCCTTTTTGAGACTTCTTGTTGGATCTGAGGAAGTCCAGGTCGCCCTCTCTAACATCCTCAATGGCTTCAGTGGACGTTAAGCCTTAGTTGAACTTCTTTATCTACCTTTAAACCACCCAGAGCTTTGATGTTGGATCTGGCAACCTTTGGTTGACCGATTGGGTGTTAAGACCCATTAGACTCTCACAACCCACTTGGTACCCTCCTGAACTCTGGTGTTGCAAGCGCCTAGGCCATTCAGTTTTGAGTTGTTTTGTTGCTGTCTCTTCTTCTGGGCCTTTTTCTTCTGTTTTGTTTTATAACCTTTTCTTGTGACATCCAGAAGCATCCCCTGAGGAATTGTTATGGTCTGTGGAGCTTCGGTTTTATTATTAAATTCTTGTCTTTTCATTTTATTAAGTCACTGTCATTGTGATTCCAACTGCCTCCAGGCTACATTTGGGTAATTGACCACCTCAAAATATGACATGAGAACTGCCAAGTAAATCATTAATCAGAGACTGGTTGCTTTGAGTATAAATTAACAAAAATAAAAATGTTATCTCTTTCCTCAGACTCAAGAATGGCAAGAATTTGACCACTTGGGTGAGAATTATGACAGAAAGTAGTAACTCTGTAATGCAATTAAGCAGTAGCAACAAAAATAATCAAAACTAAACTTTGTCAAGTAGAGGGTTTGTTTTACCTGCTTTCTGGAAACAGTGTTAAATAGTTTGGGTCAAGGAGGTCAGGAAACTACGGACCATAACAATAGACTGCATATGTCAGACATGGAACTTGAAAGAATTGGTTATTTCTCATCCTGATCTCCTAATTTCATTTTCTTTCTTTCCAAACAGATACAGCTCATACTGTAGACATCGCCCCCCGTTTCAAAACATTACAACCCTTCCTTTTTGTCTGCATATTCTTCTTCTTCTTCTTCTTCTTCTTCTTCTTCTTCACTTTCTCCTCCTTTTTCCTGTTTCTTAGTGAAAAACACAGAGGGTGAGACCTGGAGGTGAGTTTCAGTTCAGAGTTGAAAAGGGTGTACAACTGGAAAACACTGGCAGGTATTCAGAGAGTGTGCTGCATTTATGATAACAGTGGAGTCGACTTGGCATTCATGAACTCGGTTGTAGATTTAGTGTGACTAAAAAAAACTCTGTGGAGAGATATGAAGTTTTGTCCGCTGCCAGAATCAGTTTGCAAGCTTTCGTGGAGGCTCTTGTTGTCACTTTGCATGATAAATTGCCCATTATCCAGCAAAGATGCATTGAAAAACTGAACAGTGACACGGACAGTACCCTGCCAGTATCTTTGTGCAGTGTAAGAGGAAAACCTGACCTCATAACTGCTTAGTGTTAAAACCGGGAGGAATTCACTGGAATTTTGTTTTCATAGACGAGGACAGGAAAGAGTAACAGTGGAGGCATAAATCAGAGATTTTTTTTCCCCCTCTTCTCAAAATGAGCGACCTCATGAGTGTAATAACAAACATCGCAGTTGGAGATTGATGTTGGATGGGCCTGACGGAGGGCACGTAGTTGCTAATCTGAACACTGGCTGTGCCCTCCTCTGGCACCAAAGCTGCCCACAATTCCCACATTATTCCCAGTTGAAGCAGGAAGAAATGACAGACCTAATTTCCCTTTGATCAAACACTGTTGATGTGTACATTAACAGCTGATGCAATCTGTGCTTGGCACAAAATAATAGAATGTGCTGAAATTGGGGACTATTTTGAAGCATTTCCTTTGCTCGGAGAAGCAGGGCAGATTGGCCTAATTAACCGGAGGGAAAACAGGAAGTTTTAAAGTCATGTCTATAATTAATTGGTCGCCTCAGCCAGAAACGGTCTGGCTGGTCAAGGGAGCACAAAGAAGCAGGCTGATGTTGTACTCAATCCCTGGGTTTACAGTGCAGTGCATGCTATTTTAGGAGTGCTTCAAAGGGCAAATATTATCGTGTTCTAGAGCCAGAAAACCCAAAAATGACCAAAGTATAAAAAAAAGATACTTCAATCTGCCCCTTGTTGTTTTTAAAGCAGATTAAAAAAACACTTCTTACATAACAAGTCTTTTATTAATCCCTTATTAAGGTATTTCCATGTGTGGATGAAGATATATCGTCTGAAACCAAGTAATGTATGTTATTGTTGAAAAACTGAGTGCACTGACTTAGTAAGTAGAGTCGACTTTGCAAAGTGTTTATGTTTCCCTAGGTAGGTTGAGATCTCCTGCTCTCGGAAAACATTTCTGCTGACTTCCACAAGGGAAAATTGCCAAAAACCCCACTTTGCATGATGAGCTCAGATTGTAGCTGAAGACTTTTATGTTCCTTGGTAGCCACTGTGTCACACATGCTTGCCAGATCTTCACTCTTCAGACGCTACAGATTTCTTGACTTTGGACATGATGACTTTGTAACTATTATGAGGCTTCAAGCCAAAGCACAAATGAAAAGGAAAAGCTGCCAAAAATATGACATTTGTCATCCAAAAAAGGAAACTCCGTTATGAATACAAAAGTGTTCATAACGTGTGTTCTGAGAACACACAGAAGTATTCACAGAACACTTCTGTGTTCACAGAACACTTCAGTGAAAGTCCTGAACTCTTTCTGTGAAAGTGTTCAGGACTTTCAGGATCAGTCCTGAAAGTCTTGAAGTTCACTTTTTGTGCCCTTTCAGTGAAATAAACTCTGATTTTCAATGACTAACTGGAACATAAACATTTTGGAAAATGTCTTTAACAATTAAGATATTCTTCTTTTACTGTGCTGTCAGGGAAACCTGGAGAACTCTCCAAACTGTGCCAAAGACCAACACACTGGTTTCCTGACTGTGTTATCAATCACTGAGGGCCTTCCTTGAGCTGTCGCGCCCCCGTGACGCGCCTATCACAACCAAGCAACCAATCCTCTGCTTCCTGTTTGCAGAAGCACAGTCATTCTCTGGAGTAAGTACAACGTCATGTAAAATCCATTTTCAGACATCAACAACATTATTTTTAAATCCTCAATCTCCTTTTTGTGCATAACTTATCCTCTTAATTAAAGATCATTTTCATCAGTTTTTAGGATTCTAAATATATCAATTTGACTTAGCTAAATGATTATAGCCCAGCTTATGATAAATCGTATTTTAGTAAAAACTGGTTAAAAAGGTTCCAAAGGTTAAATCAAGTTAATTTAGTCAGTAATAGCAGAGAGTCAACAAATGAAATATTCTGTAATTCTTCTAAAAGCAGTGGCTGTTTTGCCATGTTGTTCGCTAAGCTGCCATAGACACAATGTCTATGGCACAATGTGTTGTGTCATGATTGGATTTTAGATAAGCCTCAGTTTTAAGCTGCACACTGCCAGCATCTCATTAAAGAAACAAAGACACATTTTGCTTCATGCATGTCAAGTAAAAACAAAAAGCACCAAAAGGATAACCAGGCAGATAAAAACAAAATGCAAATGGAAATGCAAAACTCAAACAACGAATGCCGAAGTAAACAAAGACATTACAGGATGTCCATACTACCATGGATCATAGACAAAATGGAGCTTTTTTTCCACCTGTTGCATACCAGAGTCTTTGTAAGTAGTTAAAAGTAAGGTAATCTGGACTTTTTAATATTTCCATCAAAAATAAAAATCTATTATTCTGAATTACATAGCATTACCGGCATTTCAGTTTGGGAACATACCGTCATCTACTGAAGCTTTCGGGGGAATTTTTGCCATTCTCTTGCGGTCTACATGCCTGTTTATAGAAATTTGTATTTTGGTTTAACTTTCAGCATTAGCTAATAACACATTTTGCCAAGTGTTACAACATTTGGTCTTCCCAGCCAAACTAAAAAAAAGACAAATTAGCAATCTGCAGGGATTTCAATGTGTTAGAAAAATGAAGAAAATAAACCCCTTTTGAGAGCTTGAATTTCAGTGTTCATAATTTTACAAAAACCTGTCACCATCACAGAAAGCAGGGCATCATTAGAAAATGCAAGAAAACATTTACATTATTTCTAACATTTTTTACCATAAAGTACATCAGTCTATTAATGTCCACTCGGCCCCTTTTACTGATTCCTCTAAATAAAATCCAGTGCCACCAGTCACCTTCGAAGAAAATTAGGTTGGGAAATGGAATCCATCTGTGTGTAATTCAGGTATAACTTGCACTGATAGGGAATATGGATGGTGTTAAATACAGGACAGTTATGAGAGAAAGCTTCTTAGATGCTGCAAAGGTCTTGAGACCAGAAAAGGGTTTCATTCTAAAATAGGACAGCTACTTTAAACATGCAGCCAGAACTGCAATAGAATGGCTAAGATCAAAGGATACATGTGCTGAAATGGCTAAGACAAAGTCCAGACCTAAATCTAATTAAGAATCAGTGGTAAGCCTTGAAAAATTATAATTATTTAAATATTTTGACCTTTAGAAGAAGATCAGTTACACCTCCAAAATTTTTCAAACTCCATGCCTCATGCTGACGAAGTCATCGTGTCTTTTCTGGACTTTTTGGAGTAGCATCTAAAAACCCACCAAAATGCCCTGGGTTGTCTGTGTCTGCATTCAGATTTTTTTAAGCCTGGAGACTTTTAGCTAAACAATATATTCCAGCCAGGAAGGCATGGTTTCTGCCTCTGTCCTCATCCAAGCCAAACAGAGACATGCAAACAAAAACAGAAAACGCGGGCAGATCATGGGGGCATGGAAATCACCCATCCCTGACTCATTTGTTTTATAGACATCGGAACAATAATTAATCTGCTAAAGGTATAGGTGTGCATGGGGGTGGGGCGTAACTACCTATTGTCATAAAGCTTCGGCAGTGCAATGCTTCCTTCTCATCTAAAAACTGAACCTGAACCCAGATTTGCCTGTTTGTCCTTTTACGTCATGGTTGACTTCTGAACATATATCAGCAGTGGAGAATTTTCTCTCCCTGCTGGGACAGTGATTAGCATATTGCTTGTTGACATATGGTTAATTGATTAAAAAGGGTCCACTGTGATTTCACTGTGTTTTGTTTTTAAAGGCTAGAGCTCTGACAGAAATACTCAGGGAAGTATTGCATTTGGCGTGGAGCTTGAGTTCCCATACACGAGAGCACTGAACTTAATTCAACACGCCTTGGACACAAGGCTGGCGGGAGAGGAGGGATAGCTGTAACCTTGCACTGAACTCCCGAAGAATCCCAGCGTACTTCTCGGATCATGACAGCAGCAAATACTTACACAAGCTGGATGATTTGAGGCCCGAGTTTCAAAGCCTACACTCCTCTTTAAAACTGGGCTTTGTAGTGAAGTAATTCTTCTATTAGTTAGTAACCATGCTCTAACCCAACAAAACTGCTGCTACATTGTGTTAAAAGGGGAAGTCATTTGAAATTCAAATAGAGTCACCGTTGTTACATACATTACATACTTAGTTCCTGCAAATGCTTACTCTCATGGTACAGGTATAATGTTCATCCTTGCAGGAAAACCAGATCCGTTTAGATCTTAGAGTATTATGAGTGGTTAGGAACATACATTGATTCTTCATAAAGAACAAAACAAAAAACATATCTGTCAGCTTTGTCTTGTTGGAAACACAACATATAGCATATTGTAAAAGGATTCATAGTTCTGTGAATTTTATTAGGATTGCCTAATTCTGAAGCACAATCAAAAGTATGCTTGGTTTTCTAAATGGTTTACAATTTAATCTATGTATACGTGATGTTCTGTTCCTTTCTCTAACACCTCTAAATAAAACCCAGTGCAGCCAGCTGTCCAATTGGTAATGAGCTTTCACCTGTGTGAAATTTTATCTTATTATTAATCCACCTGCCCTGTGAAGGCCTCAAGGGTTTACTAGGGAACATTAGTGAACAAGCAGTATCATAAAGAATAAGACAAGTTTATTTGTATAGCACATTTCAACAAGGCAATTCAAAGTTCTTTACATGACAAAAACATAACATAGTTAACAAACAAACAAAATACATTAAAAAATCAAGCTCCTCTGCCTCCTCCCTGTGGTACTGTCATTTACAAAAATACACCACTCAGTCAGATCCAACCAATCAAAGCCAAGACGAAGGTCTTAGTGCTGTCAGTCGCACTATTGTATGCACTGCATTGTTCAATGTACTAGCAGCGGAGAAAGAACTTACCCTTACAGGAAAATTATTTTTCTGTGAATAAACAATTACAGAAAATAATTGTAGCTATTTTTCTGTAATTACAAATTATGTATATAGCAGCACCACCATTAACAATGCTGTTACAACAATGCTAACCTTAGCATTCATGTCAGGTTCCGGTATGGGGAACTAGCCTAGCCGAGAGGGGAAAGTTGTGAGTAGCATGTAAACAAGGGTGATTGACAACGCCAAGATGCTCCTCCTGCCTTTGATTGGCTGTTGTTGACTGTGTGGTGTATTTCTACAGTGACAGTAGAACAACAGTGACAATACTGGAAGAAAACCTGCTACAGACAAGCTCACTATTTAATGGGACCGCAATCCTAAACATACACACAGACCTACCATCAAATGGTTTAATCAGTGTGTTTCCATGTGTTAAAACAATTTCAAGTCCAGACCTAAATTTTAAACTTTTTGTTCACAAAGGCTCTGCATCCAGTCTGCCAAGCTTGTGGTATTCACAAAGACTGGACAAAAATTTATGTTTTTAGATGTAAACTAGGGGTTTACATACAAACTAAATACATATTTTTCTTTTCATTATTTGTAAAAGGGCTTAGCTTCATGTTTCATTTTCCCTTTACTTCACAGTTATGCTGCACTTTGTGTTGTGTTGCCACATAAAATCCAAGTGTCATAAGTTCATGTTTTTGGCTGTAATGTACAAAATAAGAAAAGATGTAGGGTTCATGAATACTTTTTTATCAAGACAAACCATTGTACAAAGAATAAAAATATGAAGATTAACGCCGAAGGACAGAAGACGAGGTTGAGAAAAACAAATAAAAAATTTTTTCAACCATCAAGAGCAAGAAAGAGAAGATATATTTTTCTCTTTGACCACTCATGAGAATCTGTGTTTGGATTTACTTAGCCTTGAAACTAAAGCCATGGCACCAAAGCAATTTGAAGGATAACAATAGAAAACCCTTTACTCTCTCTGCTGAATTAACAGTTTGCAGAAGTAAATGTGTTTTTTTCACACTTGAAGCCTTTTGTTTGGTGTGTGAATAAATGCAAGTGTGGTGCTGAGCTGAACTTCCCAGAAACCTGCACCCTTTTAGGAGGAACAACAACTTGAACAAACACAAAATGTGCACATTTATTTTTCTCTTGGCAGTCTGATCCAAGCATATTTAATTTGCCTTGCGTGTTTGCATATGAGCGTAGAGTTTTGTTAACTGTACCTGCAGCACTGGCATACATGTTGAAATACAAATATTTTGTAAAAACATTTTTTTTTAAGTTATGGCATGTTTTTGAGGTATGGCATGGGATGGTAAGACATTACCTTTAAAATTTATTTAAAAAATTCTAACTGAATGAATTCCACAGCATGACTTATTTTTCAATCATCTGATCAATAACCAGAATGCATGCGAATTAGATACTGTCATTTGGTGCTGTGCTGGTCAGTAATCTGGTAAGATAGCTATTTTTCCACAAAAAATGTTGCTGTGTATCCTTATGAATAAGTGGAAACAAAAGATGAAATGAGAGGCCTGAAATGAAGTAAATGCATAGGATCTAAGAAGACAGAAATTTAAAGATTCTGGGAGAGAAGAATTTCACCTGACATTGGTTCTAAAAGATGCATCATTCTTCAGTTGATACATTAAAGTTTTCAGCAATTGGCTCTTTGGGAATTACTTTGTTGGTGCCAAAATACTATTTTATCTCTATTAAACTGTGTTATTGTTGCTGTTATGATAACAGTGACAAATGGTCTGATTTAAAGTTGTGTTTTGCTGGTTCATCCTCCAGTTTATAAGCCTTTTTTATACCTAAATGTTTCAGGAGTCAGGGTTACATAGCTTACAAAACTAACAAAAAACATAATTTTAAATATTTCATGGACGCTGAAATAAACAAAAAAGGAGTAAAAATATGGTCAAGACCACTTAAGAAAAAAATAAAGTTTGGATTATTTAAAAGAAAAGCACTGCATGGGATCTTCAGCAGTCATATTAAGAATATGAAAAAAAAGTCTTAAAGTACTACTTTTATTTTATTTTTTTCAAAAATATATAGTGCTTTGCAAGAGGTCTGTGGCCTCCATCTTTCACATGGCACATGTTCTACTGGACTTGTAAGAAATGGGACTTCATACGACATTTGTTAAAGAATGACTTTATTCTTGCATTTTTTTACATAAGGGCCAGATTTTATGATTGTATATCCAACTTGAAGTTATCCTGTCCACTGCTTGCTCCACCTGAGCTGTGGAATTCTGCAGCTCTTCCAGAGTTACCATCAGATCTGTGAGATTTTTAAAGCTTAGCATATTGTTTTGTAGCTTAATTGCTTCAAACTTCTCCACAAATGTCTCACTGACCTGTCTGCTGTGTTCCTTGGTCTCCATGATGTGTTTTGTTCCACAATGTTTTCAAAGAAACATCTGAAGCCTTCACAGAGCAGCTGGATCTATGCTGTTATTAGTTTACACAGAGCTGGATTCTATTTTGTAATTAAGCAGAATCTAATAATTGGTTGCAATGGATTTTATGTATAGATGCCACGTTAAAGGGCATTTTAATAAGCAAGCATATTAGATTTGTATTTGTTAAATTCTTTACCTTTCTATTTTGGTTAATCAGATAAATATCTTTGCATTATACCTATTTCTCTAATTATCCAAAAAGATCAATCACCCTCAACCCCTTACTACCAAATAAAACATTTGAATTACACCACCCTACCTTCTCGCACAACCCTGATGTCCAGCTAAAAACAATTTGCTGTGTCGCATTTGTGTACAATAACTTGACAAGCAGAGTTACTCAGTTACTTTTCGGATATAAGACTTTGTCAAGGTGACGTATACTTACATACTGTGTATACATATATTTATATGTGTAGCAATTTCCCAACCTGCCCAAAGTTTCTGCATAACTGCTCTGAAATGAAATCTGAATCTTCCTATCCTAGGACTCATTAACACCTGCTACTGCTACGTGATATCTGACAACTTCCTTTTATTTCTTGCAACTCAGCTGCACTCACACACAAACGCACACGCTGACAATTCAGTTATTCACTACACTTGTTTTACCCGAGGTCTCATGATCAATGTGAGTTTGAGTCTTTGAAGGCAGTGTCATTCCCTCCCCAGCACCAAGCCCTCTCTGTACAAACTCCCATGTTTTTGTAAGCTGCACAACTGACTATACATAGCCATATTATGTAACCTCTACATTTATGTGGAGTCACCTTTTACTGTCATTTGGTTTTTAAGCGGCAGAGTAAGTTTATTTTTATAGACAGTTTCTCAGAGTTGTTTTTATAGTTTTGAACTGAACCTTTGCTTTGGGTGTATCAAACGGACGGAAGAGTTTAGGACACAGCGGAGGGAGGAGCTTCTGTGTCTCTCTCCAGTTCTTGTTTGCTAACTGAGGGGACAAACAACTCCGTGGAGCTGAACGGCCAGAGCAGCTTTCTAAGAATTTGTCAAAGCTAATAAATCATAGGTTATTAATAATAACAATAGTAAACGTCATCTGATGTTTCCAGTCACAAGCCTGTTTCATAGAAATCCAGAATGGTGGAAAACCATCCCAGATTTAAGTGTTTTCTATCCCTGAATATGCCACTGTGTCTGTCAAGGAAACCCAAAAGGGCTGAGTCAGAGATCCCATCTCTTCCGGAGGCAGGCCTGGCAGAGCTCTCGTTTGAAAGGCAGCATGGAAGGATCAGCGGGTATCTCCTGAGGGAGCCACCGCAATGCACTGCGCTGCAGCCCCTTTGGCCAAAACAGCCCTGGGGCCTGTTGTCTGCTGCTGAGCCAGGCTGGGTTGTTTACTTTGGGAAGGACTTTCAACCCTGCACAGCCATGAAGTCTGACTACCCACGTCTGTTTCAACTGTTCCTATCTGTTTCCCTGGCTTCCCAGCTTTTGATCACAATTCCCTCCCTTTGCACCAAAGATCCAGTTTGCCTTCATCCCTTCCCAATGTTCTCACAGAATAAATGTGACCCTCGGCTTGGTCCAGAACACGGGGAGGATTCCTCTCTCCTGCTGTGTTTATATTCCCCTCACCCCCTTATAGCACCGTGGATACCAGTCAGGCAGTGCCAAGGTAAGACCACCTCATAAATTCACGAACCTATAAATATTTGCTGGTGTTTTGAGTACAACACTCACTCCAATTTACATATCTAGGGGTGGTTTTCTAATTTATCTGCGTGGAAACTAAATGACTTACTGGTGGTCTCCCTGTCCCAGCTGGATTTGTCACAACAACGATAAACAAATTAAAACAAATGTTTCCAATTAGCACATTTAGTCAGACGTAAATGCTAAAAGAAAACCACATGAAGGATAATCTCTTGTCAAAATCATAACAGTCGGCTGTCAAAAGGCAGCAAATGAAGCTCCACGCTTTGCAGACTGTGGTGCAGTAAAGAGCATTCCTCCACACTCAATAAACTCTGTTAGATCAATGTGTCAAAGAGTAGACTGATAACGCTAAGCCTGGAAATAAATCTTAACCATGGCTAAAATCTTTTCATGTGGTATTACTCACAGGCCATATTCTCTTAAGTACAGTAAACATTGTGATGGGTACTTTGAGCTGCTGGTTCAAGAGGACACTGAAAAGTGGTTTGTGCCTTAAAGAGATAGTTTAGGTTTTGTCAAAAGGTTGCAAGGACTCAATATCTTACCCATGGTTGATAACTCTTTTTGTTTCTTTGATTCGTATAAATCTAAATTACCAGCTTGTCAGTTCTCCGGTGAAGTACCCAGGACAGCATAGCCTGTACACCAGGACGGTAGCTGGTCCCAAAGGCTAAAGCTAATGGTTATTCCACCAAAGTGAACTCATACTTTCTTGAGCAAAACATCTTAGCAGTTTGTGCTAATTGTATTTTTTAACTCTTAAATTGTCACATTTATTTGAATGGTTTACAGAGAAGTTAAAAATAATCATACTTTTGTGTAAAATAGGGCAAATGTAATAACAGTTTAAAGGGCTTTTAAACAGAGATTGCGTGAATTGCAGCAAGGTTTTTGAAGTTGGAGTTGTACGACCGCAGAAGTCCGCTTTGGTCTTGACCCCTTATGGACGAGGTTCTAGTCATGTATCTTGCATAACAACCTAGTTCTAAACAGACACAGGCTAAAACTAACTATTATGTGAGAGAAGGAAGGGAACAGTCCGAGTGTAACAAATAGAATATTGGAGGCCAGGGAAACTGAGCAAAACAGAGACAGGGAACTGGATGTTAAAAAAATGTACTTGGAAAAAGTTACAAACTGTCAAATTTTTAAAAAATGTAAATAATAATTTTTACTGCAGCTAAGATATTAACTACTTTTAACATTTCAACAGATCCCCACTTCAAAACCCCCAAACTTTTCCTTAAATGTCTAAGGAAAGAAAACTCTGAGGTAAAAGGGTTTTCAATAGGAATAAAGTCTTTTTTTTAATTAAATATAGAACAAGAACAGAGTGAAATGAGAGGAAAAAACTCACTTTTTATGAGCTTTTTTGGCTAGAGATTATTTTTTACAACTAGATTTATAAAAAATAAAAAAGTAAAAGTTTTTTTCTTTCCTTCCATTAGTTAATCTTAAAAAGATTTAATAAGTTAAAGCTTTTGTCCAGCAAAACAGAAACAGGGAGTGAAAGCATGGATATGGGTGACTCATAAGGAATGCCTGAATGTCCAACACCACAGCTCTCTCCATAAATTCCCATCTCTGACACTTTGCTCTTAAAATAGTGTGCTTCTTTTCAAACAAACACTAAATTTACTTGCTTCATCAGAACAATTTATTGGACTGAATTTAAATATAATAATTTCTCATGATGTTCCAGAAAAAAAAAATAAAACATAAAAAGTAAAAGCGAGCCTGGTACTCAAAGAAATAAATACTTTTAGGGGAGGGAATGATAAGATCTCTGCAAGAATGGCACAAGTTCTGGAAAGGGACAAAGCTTGCATTAAACTCAGAAAACTGCCTCCAGTATTCAGTCTCTTTAGAATTAATTGAATTAGTTTTTTCTTTAAAAAGAATAGTCACAAATAATGACAGAGTTCCAAAAATCTTCTCAGGCTGTCAATTCTTTTCGGGTAGCATAAATGTGATCCCAGCAGAGCCGATCCAAGGCCGTTTCGAGACACAGGGGAGCGGCTCTGAACAGAAGTTGATATTTCAGCTACCATGTCATAGCATTAGATATTAGACATAACCTTTGCTATGTTACATCTGCAGTCTAGGTGGTTGTTTTTTGTTTGAAGGTGGAGGGCAAACAATACTACTCAGAAAAAAAATAATCTGGCTACATTCAGTTGCATAAAACATTTGAATCATTACACATTTGCATAAATAGCACTAATCCACTATTGTAAGCATGGCTTACAATATGACTCCTGTTGGTTGCGGAGCCCTCTGCAGGGGTTTATCTTGCTTTTGCCTTGGGCTGACTCTGGATCCCAGCCATTTTGTTTCTCAAAAATAAATCACAGGATCTCCTATTAGCTCATTTTAAATTCACTATAATAATTAATCTTGAAGAATTTCTGTGACTGGGCTCTCTATATTTTTTTTCTAGTTTTGTGCTGAAAATGAGGAAACAGTAGAGAATTGTAAAATGTGTACATTTTATGCTGAGTCAGGTAGTGCAGCCATTTAGTTATATCGGCTGAGCTTTGTTCAAACACAACATCCAATTGCATGCAAACATCTTTTAAGAACAGTACCTTACTCCTCTCTGTAGCTGACAGGATTTTAATACATAAAACAAGAAGAAATCGATAATTTGTATGTTTTGAAGTAAATGATTAAAGAACAAAAAAAACACTGACACTTATACCCTGTTTTAACCAAACTACTTTCAACATAAGCAGTAAGAGCTTTCAATGGAAAATATGTGCAGATCCAACAAACACTTAAAAAAAAATAAAAAAGACATCAGAATGGTTTAACATCTGCTCTATATTGATATCTTTATTAACAATCATAGCCACGTTCTCAACAATTGGAGATTCATAAATATATATATATATATTTTGTTTTTTATTTTGATTCATCAAAGTCATCTCAGCACTTATGGCATGTTTCCAGTTGTGGGGAGAAAAAAGAAGAACAATCTAAATATCCTCAGTGCCTCATCAAGCACTCGTGTCCAATCAGCAGTGTTTTCTGTAGAGAGGAAATCCGTTATGTACACGATGGTTTTCTTTGAAGAACCACTGACGGGAGAGATCAGAGTGAACAACAGGCTTAAAACCATCCTGTGCAGGCCGTCTGACTGATTGTCCGACCTGACATTTCCACTGACTGCCAGACGCCAGCACCACCAATCCCGGATATTCCACACACAGATCAAGGTTAAGCCGTGACTGACACTCGTCTCGCCATCGTTTTTCCCTCGTGTCGAACTCTTCTTGCTGGGGCCGGGGGTGGAGCAAACACTGTTCTCCAGGTATATCCACACCGCAGCGTCCAGAAAGAACAGGAGAGGTCAGGGATTTCTGTCCACAAGCACAAAACTTTTGAGTGTTTAGGCTAAAGCTATGGGGCACCAGGGTTCCCCCCTCACTGAAGCTACATCTGATGACTGGGTCAGGCCCACGCTGGTGTACAGGCTGTCCTGTCCAGGGTATTTCACCGCAGAGCCCGAGCCGGCTCCCTCCCCAGAGCCCGGCAGCACGGACGAGCTGACCTGCAACAGCAGCAAACATAATGTCAGCTGGGAACATTATTCAAAATATATAACATTAATTTCGAGAGAGATAAGTATAGGTCAGAGATATAGTCGACTCCTGCTGAGAAACACTTCACAGGCCGGATCCAACAAACTTTGCTTATACAAAACAGTTCAAGTCTAAACATCTCAAATCTACTTAATGTAAAAAGAACTTCAACATTATGCAGAGCAAGTTTTGATTGATATTTCTATAAATTTGCATTTTCTACTGCTGCACAGCACATTTACCTTTGACAGTATATAAATATATATATATATATATATATACTATCCTATATAGTAGTATACTTGGGGAAACTTGCTGCAACATTTTAAATTTAACACATTGCTACACTGTAACAATTTCTTTAATTCATATTTAAAGGACAGTAAGCTCTATGTTTTAAAGCAACCTAGGTGTAGTTACTTGCTTAATTATTAACCCTCACTTCGAAAAATAAAAATAGGTCTTTCATCTGGTAATTAATAATTATCTCAGCATAGAGCAAACATTCAACAATATTCAAACTCCTCAGCCCCCTCTGAACATCAACCCTTAATATAATATTGAAATGACAGGCTTCAAACACATATGTAATTTTAAAATAACCTAACTACAACTCAGTTATTGTTTTAACTTTAATTCAATAACAGCTGTTGAAATACCTACAGAACACAGAAACATGCTGTATTTGAACTATGGTAATTTGCCTGTAATTTCTCACATGCATAGGAGTTTAGTTGTGTTACTATAGCGACTTGGCTTATGGTTGTATTTTTGTATAGTTGATATAAGTAAAAGAGTAAAATAACATATTTTTGAAAATTACATTAAATTAGCAGATATATAACAGCCATTCATACATTGTGAATTTTATCACACTCAGTACAGTTCCTATGTTTACTCGATTTACAAAATTACTGCCCATCTCTTTTGGTTTATTGGTTACTGTTAGCAACTACTTAAATAAGCTTGCTCACTGGCACCTTTGCATTGATAAAGAAAACACAGCTGGGTAATGAAATATGCGTTTCCTCTGACAGTGTCTGACAGTGTCTGACAAGTTTTATAATTTAGAAACGATTTCAGAAGTACAATGAAGAATAAAACAGCTAATTCTGCTTTGTGTATATCTGGGTTGCGATAAAGGCACAAGATTCAAGCCGATAAGCTGACGCGTTAACAGAACACGTTAGCACCTTTTTAATGGGAAATTTAATTTAAAAACTTTTTTTTTTAATGAGACAATAAGAAACAATAAAAACCTGAATTGCTGTTTTATGCCTTATTTAATGTCACCAGACACAGGTGACCATAGAAGCTTATTTTTAGGATCATAAATTGTATTTTGATTAAATGATCTTTTACAACGGAAATGGTAAAAGAATCAAAAAGTAACCATGGCCTACTATTAAGGTGACAAATAAATAATAAAAGATTGGTTTGTTTTGCAGAAAAGTATTCTGTGTACATTTAAAAACTGAATTGTGAATAAACAACTTCATAAATCTTACTTATACTAGTCCAAATAACTCTTTATTTTTCAAAGGATTAAAACCCAAAATATCATCTGAACGGAAACTTTATTTCACTGTTAATTTACCTTCAACCCTGCACTTTTATGGGGCGTTTCAGAGCACCACTGTAATACATTCTTCTGTTATGTTGCTACAGGTGGTAGCCCATAGCCACAAATGCAACACGATTAATAACAGAAGCCTATTTAAATTGTGTTTTTTGGGAAAACCTAACATGTGAGAAGAGTTTTGGTTGCATTAAACAAACTGGGAAAAAAACATCAGCTGATGAGAAATGTGAAGTTCATATTTATTGTAAAATGATGACACACTATATAAGTATACATGCATCAGCCTGATGCTTTTAGCAACATTGCACAATATATGACGTTTTGAGACATATGACTAATACAATTTTAGGTGATGGACTATTATGCTTTTTTTTTTCAACCACATTCACCGTATTGAAGTTGTGTCCAGTTGTTGTTTTTTTTAATCGCCAATAATTATTTCTACCCATTGTTCGTGTTTGTAGCCTGATCTAAATACAGCTTTAATGTACCACAAAAAAATTTGCAACACGGTGAAAATCTCATTCTCCCAATTTCATAGAGTAAAGCTTTCCCAACAAAGTAAGGCAACCAGACCAACACACCAGACACATCAGTGGCAGTTTGTTTATGACAGGGCTTTGCACACAGGGCACCATTCTGTCAGAGAGAGTCCTGTTCTTTTAAATTGTGTTTTAAAATGCAGAGATTCTTTAAGCACAAGTTTGATTTGTGAGGCGTGTTTGTAAAAAATAAAAATGTAATCCTTAATTTTCCCCCAAAATACTGTTCATATCTCTTTGCGTATCAATTATATTCTGAATGCTAAAGTAGAGGCTCTCCAAAGGCCGCATTCATGGAGCCACTCTCCTCTAAGCAGCTTGTCTACGCTGTCAAGGCAGCATAAGTAAAAAATGGATCTTACCCCTGACACTTGTGCAGAGGGAGAGCTGGTTTTGGAGCAGTCTTCAGAATTGGATGAGGATGTGGATGTGGGAGTCATGGAGACAGAGTTGTTGGTGCCTGTCACAGAAACAATAACTACATTACTACACATGGTTTAACAGTTTACCTAAAGTGTAGACGCAAGGTAAAACACCAGCTAAAATCTCACCCGAGGATCCTTTGGTCTTACTCAAAGTTTTGGGTTTTCTTTTTCGTGTCTGGATTCCCTCTTTCTTCATGGCAAGCGGTCGAGGTACCTGAATTGTGCAAGAAGGAGCAAATTTAACATCAGTTGAAGGGTTTCAATTGGATTTAAGGGAAATGTTTAAATATAATTGAACTCACTCCATGAAGCTTAGTGTAGAGTCCGCATGCATTGCACACCGGTTCTCCTTCTGCGTTCCTGCGCCACAAGGTCGTTGTGCTGGTCTGACAGTTTGCGCAGGAGAGGCCGATTCTTCTGGAGGTTGACTGGTGGTACACATAGAAAATAAATCATTTTAGATTTTTTTTTTCAGCAGTGAAGAAAATCGCCGTTCTCCATTAAAATGACACTTTAGCCCATTTAGACCCCATTTCCTTACAAAAATAGAGTTTCTATTGTGATGTGCCCTTTAAGTGGACGTCTTTTAACAGCCTGCTACTTCACAAGGAGCTCGGTACTGAGATCCAATTTCCCTGTGAAAACTATCCGTAATGGAACTGGGAAGTATTTGTCTCTATTAGATTAAATTGTCAAACATACTTTATGATTAAAAATATCAAGTAATATGTCTCGATTAGGTTGGGAAAAAATATTCAATTTGCGCATAGTTTAATAAACCATTTGCGCAACAGGAACAAGCTTTTGGAATTTATTTTGAGATGAATGGTGCTGATTAGATCAACAAAGAAATTTATTTTAAAAGTAAATTTCCTAACATCTTATTTATTTGACAACGAAACAAGACTAAACCGTGAACGGATAACTATTTTTGCTTTCACCGTTCGCGATGACCTCCAGGAATTGTTCGGGACAATTAGGCAGGAAATTGAGTGCTCAGGCGGCGCCCCTGTCTATCTGCCTCCTTACCGTCCTTTTCTGCGGTTTAATTAATGGCCGGCTCAGGCCATTCATTTTGCTGTAGAGGCCGCAGGCGTTGCAGAGAAAGTGGCCCGTGCCGTCGCGCCTCCACAGCGGCGTGGAGATGGAGCCGCAGTTCACGCACTCCCTGCTCTCCGCCATCTCGTCCAGGATATCTGAAACTGAGCAGAAAAGGAACGGGTTAAAGAAAGCGCGCGTTTATTATTTTAATTGTTATAATATATTTATTCTAATTATTTTTTAATAGATTTTTATTATTAATAACAATTCATAATTCAGAAATCCGGACAATATTATATACGATAGCAGAACCTAAAGTAAATTTGAATTTAAAAACAAACAACTTTACGTACAAATTAAGTAAATGTACACACTTTAACCGCTGATCAATGACTACAGTTTATTATTATTATTATTATTATTATTATTATTATTATTATTATTATTATTATTATTATTATTATTATTATTATTATTATTATTATTATCGCTAATAATAATAATAATAATAATAATAATAATAATAATAATAATAATAATAATAATAATAATAATAATATAGTATACTAATTGTTGCCCACACACAATAAGGATGCCAACAAATGGTGGGTGGGGTCTGTGAATTTAAAATTTCTTATCCTCTAAAGTCCATTGAGATTACATTTCTTGTGAACTTATGCTGTAAATAGAATTAATAAGTTGCGATGTGTTATAATATCTTTATTATATTTCTTTTTTTAATTTATTTTTTATTTTTTTATTTATTCATTAACTTTTATATATATATTCTTTTGAACTGAATTAGTACCCCAGATTCCCACTCATACACATAACATTATAGAAGTCCTTCCGTTTTGGTTTTGCTGTGACCCCCAACATTCCCAGTAGCCCTCAACAGGTGATCCCATCTGAGACCTTTCCGTCTTCACCAGACCAATAACTTTTTGTCTGTTTGGCTTTATTTCAAGCATTTATGCAACGTTAATCATGTTTTTGTTTTTGTTTTTTGTTTTTCCTTAAATGTCATCACCATGTCATCTTTGCTTTTCTTTTTTTTCTTACCTCCGTTTGGACCTCTAATCAGGGGCGCACCCCTGCTTTGCAAATTGTGCAGCATGGTGTTATCAAAATGTCCCCCGGTCCAAGGTGAGGGCAGCTGAGGTGCCACATAAGGGGAGTATGGGTTAGCGTAGGTCCCACTTAAGGGTCGGGAGAGGCCGTATTGGTCCCTGCTGCTCACATTCAGCGTGTTTGTGTAGCTGCTGTCCCTGGGTGTCCCGTTGTTCATGGGCGGACTCGGAGGATAGTGGTACCGGCTGGAGGTGTGCGGGCTCCCTGCGCTGTACGACGACGGGCTCTCCGGGGTGGACTGCGACCACACCGAGTGGCTGGAGACTGCGTGGCCGGCCTGCGCGGAACCACCGGCCTGCAGGTAGGAAAGACTGGAAATCATCGGGTTCACCCGGGAGCTGGGCACGTAGACCGGGGAGTTGGGGCTGGAGTGCATGTAACCAGCGGAGGAGGAATCATATCCAGTCTGGCTTTGGGCTGCGGCGATTGCCAAAGTTTGGTACATGTCGGCGGGGTCCACCAGCAGGCTTGCCTTGTGCGCTCCGGCGGAGAGAACGAGCTTGCTCCCCTGATCCAAGTCCGTAAACAGCGGGATGTCCTCGCCGGCGGTCGCAGCGTTGCCGTGATGTCCGAAGTGAAGGTAGGGATGCAGCGACCTGCCGTCCGGACGGCGGTGGCCCAGCGCGTCGAGCTCGCTCGGAGGCGTGGGCCCGTCTCTCCTGCTGCTGTCACCGGGCAGGTAGCTCTGCTCGGCCGGCGAGCCTGGGCTGCTGGAAACTTCTCGCTTGACCATGGACCAGCTGTTTTCACCCAGGTCCATCCAGGAGCACTTTCCATACACAAAGTACTAAAAAAAAACCTATCAGAGGGCAGTGTACCCTGTAAGAAAAAGAAATGAAAGTGTAAGGAAATCATCAAGTAGATTTCAAACTATAATCCATCCTTTAAAGTAATATTAAGTCATCCTGCAATGACTGCTGAGTGCACATAAAGCGCCTGTAAAAGGTTCGTCCGTGTCAAATAGCTCCACTCCCACTCACAAGTTTACCCACATCACAGATAGGAAACAAAACGCAATATGTCTTCACAGCAAAAGAGATAACCGTTTGATAAGACCTTAAACGAGATAAGGGCTGAGCGATAAAACAATACCCCCGAAATCATGAGTTCATTCCCGCTGCGCTCACCAACTCGGTCGGATGTTTGAACCCAAATGAGAAGACACAGAAAAAAAAGGAATAAAAGAAAAAAAAACACGCGACAAGACGCCTGTACCTTCTACTTGTTTGCCATAAAGTCGCTGAAGTTTCTCAATACTGCGCTGCTGCTGTTGCCGCTGCTGCTTCTTCTCCTGGGAGTAATGGGAAGCGCCGGTGCGCTCTGACTGGGTTTATGAGGGGAGGCGCTTCCAGCGGCGGCGGCCGAAGGGGGAGGACCAATCAGGTTGCCGCGGAGGAGCTGCTGGGAACTCTGTAGGGGTGCCAGCCTGTGAGCTCCTCCAATCAATCACACCGAGAAACAACCGAGAGGCCGGGGAAAAAAGAAACTCGATCGCGACTAAAACTTTGATTTCAAGATGCAATCAGAGAGAGGTTAAAGATTGAGTCTCCGTTTCTATTTCTTACTCATTAACCTGCTTGATTATTACTATTATTTTTTTTTTTTTTAAGCGATAGAATGTTTAATTCTTTTTTCATGTAAAGTCTGGTAAAGTTTATTTTAAAATGTTGCCTATTTTCCCCTTGATGCAGCATTACATCATATATATTATATTAAACTTAATGTAACGCATTGTTGCAGTATGAGAAATGCAACTGTTTTTAAATCATCAGATAAATTAAGGTAGAGTTGGACTCTTCATCCACCTACCATAATTTATTTTGTAAATCGTGTACATGGAGGCTTTATATTATTTCATATCTGAGTGAGCTGCAAAACTCCGTTTTCTATCTATCTATCTATCTATCTATCTATCTATCTATCTATCTATCTATCTATCTATCTATCTATCTATCTATCTATCTATCTATCTATCTATCTATCTATCTATCTATCTATCTATCTATCTATCTATCTATCTATCTATCTATCTATCTATCTATCTATCTATCTATCTATCTATCTATCTATCTACAAATTATATACAGTATCGTCTTTACAAATGGAGTCAAACTGCAAAGAAATACTAATGCATAGAACTAATTCTAGGTTTGTATTTCCCCTTTTTTTGTATTTCCACTCTATATTCATCAAGTTAATAAATAACTCCTAATTAATTGGTTTATTCAAGGCGCTCACAGAGGATTAAGCAGCTTTTCAGGATGCACAAACTTGTTAGCTGCTCCCTTTGTGTCCCTTTGAACCGCAATGATTCGCTCAGCTGGAATATACATCGTGATGATGAGTGAAGTGATCAAGAAAGAGGTTGGAAAAGAAAGAAGTGACGAGGTGTCAATTAAATCATTCTCTCTTCGTTCACCGGTGTTTTTAAGTCCGCTTTCACCAAAGCTCACACAGAGCCGTTCAGCACGTTTTGATAACACGTGCCTCGCTGGGAGAGACTAAATGGCCATAGCTAAATGCTACTGCTAATAAAGCCTCTACAAGCCGGAAGCTGCAAAGAACTACTATTACTAATAGCTGCCATGTTGTCACACTGTGTTACTACCACAGACCCGGTCCAAAATTATTTGAATCCCGAAAAGGGGCCCATCTCTCCTCAGCTGGATATTTATTTATTTATTTATTTATTTATTTATTTATTTATTTATTTATTTATTTATTTATCAGTAATTAATTTTATACTAGTACTATGATCAATCTTTAAAGCTGTTTGAACTGTTTGTTGAGAGTTATGTCCAAACATGACAACCCTGTATTGTGTTCACAAGTAACCCCAGAAAATAGTCTGTCATCTGCTGATTCACGTACAGCAGACAGCAGTGAGCATGAAATGTTTCCCGAGCTCCGACAAGCTGCTTCATCTGTGAAGGTTTGTGTACAACTGGCAAATATGTCAATAAAAGATATTCATCACCAAGTCATCATTTCGTAAGTGCCCTATAGACGCTTCACAACAATACATAACCAAATAAACAAATAAATAATGTAAGCATTGGTTTAGCTAGAAGTGGGGGACCCAAGTGAAATTCTGACTGGGGCCTCAAAGAACGTTGTGCCGGCTCTGGATTTAGAAACGACGGCTGAATTAGGCGCCTTTCTCTATTATCACTTTAATACATTACATGGGCTATTTCAGACAAGTATACTGTCAGTTTATGTGATTTCACCAGCACACATTATGTGTCCACTCAAACTATGGACATATAATGTTAATACTTTGTTCTCGCCACAACTAAAAATAAGTAAAATAACGTGTATAGCTATTTCTGAGTTAGCATGTTTTTGTGCAGCAGCACTGCTTCTGTTATTGCTCCAGAGGGGAGAAAAGAGGCCCGTCTCCCTCTGAAGTTGCGCATTTCTCTCTGTGCCTTGAAAGTGGAAGCGAATCTGACAGACTCAGTAAGCTTTTTTTTTTTTTTTTTTTATCAGATGCGTCCGAGGATCTGACAATTCTGTTACAACCTAACTTGTTTTAGGTGAGGCCCAGATTTAATCAGCGAGAGTAAACCAAACTACCACTACTGTCTCCCATCGAGTCAGCGCGCAGTTGTCAGGGAGGTGACAGAATACATAACCCCGTCGTCTCTCTCTCTCTCCCCCCATCTCTCAGTTTTTCTCACACACTTCTTTAGCTCGTTGCGTTGATGAATGAGGTGTTTTTTTTCTCGCAGAGATGTCAAAGTGTGCTGCTGCTCTGACACACCGAGCCTGCGGGAGGAGGAGGAGTAGGAGAAGTGGCAGGACGCCGCCCTGTCTCCACTTTATCCGCGCACAGCGGCCCTTCGTGACTGCTGTCGGAGAAGAGACGCAGGCCTGTAATCTAATTATCTTTATCAGTTGACCACAGACCGTCTAGTAAAATGGGCACAGAGTGTCAGATAATATTAAAACAGCTGTAAACATTCATTCTAAAATGTTAGGCAAATAATGAATACAGAAAAATAGAAAAAAAATACATTATTATTATTATTATTATTATTATTATTGTTCGATTGTTTATAGAAGCAGATTGGTTTTATCTAAATAATGTTTGTTTCTTTCTTGGAGGTGTAACAAGCTGATGACCGACCCTCTTCAGGTGTCAGAGTTTTATGTACCGACTTGATAATGATTATCTCCAGCTCTCTGCTCGCCGTAGCCTGATTCTTTTTGACTCCTAGAATCTAGGGCGTTGTCATGCATGGTAAGAGCAAATACTACGTCAAAAATATTCACACATAACATAATTTAATAAAATAAAATAAAACAAAACAAAACAAAATAAAATAAAATAAAATAAAATAAAATAAAATAAAATAAAATAAATAATAATAATGCAACGATAGTGCTTTGTTATATGTAACTGTACGTTAAAGTGTAGATGTGTAACACCGTCTTCACACTGAAAAGGCCACTGTGGACGTCTTAATACGCCCAGCTGACGAGAATGTGTGTGTGATGATTAATTTATGATTAATGAGAAGCGATCGAGCAGCAGGAAACGCGTCCAATTCATCATCTTAATTACGTCTGGGGTTTTTTTTTCATTCTTTTTTTCTTTTTTGGGTCTGCTTGTTTTGTTATTGCGCGTTTTAAATAAGACATGGTGCTGCTGACAAACGGCCTCTCTGACGTAGCGACATTTTTTCTCTCTCATTTATTTGGTGAAACGGAAGATAAAGTTACAATATTGCAAAGGGTAAAGTCATCGATTTGCTTGTATTGTCACGGAATTGAGTGGCCTATTTATGAGGTTCAAATACATAAATAAACAAAAAAAAATACTATTAAAGAGAAAGTAAGAAAGAAAAAAGAAAGCAAACGCAATTTCAGTAAAAGACGCCACAATCTTTTTTTACTTTGGACGATTTTCATTTATTTCCACACTGTTTTGGATGATTTTTACCCAAAAGTCCCCAAATGCATCTTTTTTTAAAATTCACGTGAACATATCTTTATATCTCAGTTTATGAATTGCAGAAAACAGTTTTTCTTATATTTGTTTTGTGCCCTTTTATCTGCTCCAATTACCAGAAATTAAATAGATAAATAAATTCCCACTCAGTTTAACAATAGAAGTGGCAATTATACTTAGATTTTGATCAGTGCTACTTAGTTTGATTAATTTAACAATTTTAATTACCTAGCAGGTTGATATGATGGTTCAATTAAAGGACCATAAATTATAAGGAAAGAAAAAAATGCAACAGATAACCAAAAGATCAGAATTTCCCAATTTTTCATTGATGTTTTCTGATTGCCCGTTTCCAGCCATCCATTCATTGAACTCATCGATGCTAAGAACATCCAGCAGTTTTGGTCCATAAATGCATCAACTAGTAGTGAGTGAGTTTAATAAGATACACATTTGCAAGAGACACGTGTCTCATGATAAATGAATAATATTGTAATTTCTTCTTCCTATGTTGGATTCAAATCCACTACAACAATTACAGTTAAATCTAAAAATGAACCCAAAGAAAAATTGGTACTCAGTACAGGAGAAGTCTTACCAATGCAACTCTAATTTTAAGTAATTAAACCCCCAGGGACAAAAAGAAAAATTTGCTACTGAGTGGGAATAAAAATAGCAATAGGTATTTTGTTCCATTTAACACAGTAGGAGTGTAACCGGTAAACCTTTTATGGATGCAAACTCGACTAAAAACAAACCTGTTTGGAATTGTATTTGAAACGTAATCAATTACAAATTTATTGATGGAACCTGACTTAATGTCGTGTTTTGATTGTTGATTCTATGTTGCATTGTGTTTCTGTGTTTGATATGATGTAAAGCACTTTGAAATGCCTTGCTGCTGAAATGTGCTATACAAATAAAATTTGATTGACTGATTGATTGATTGATTGATTGATTGATTGATTGATTGATTGATTGATTGATTGATTGATTGATTGATTGATTGATTGACCTGGTGGGGTTAGGGTTAGGCTACAGGGATGAATGAAAAATGAATTGAAATGAATACATCAGTCTTTTACACTCAGAATAATAGAAAGGTAGTTCATTTTAAAAAAGTGTACGGTTTTTATTTTTTATTTTGTATTATTTCATTTTTTTGTACCGTTTTATCATTTTGTGAAGATAAAACGGCGCAATATATGTGCCACACAATGCAACTGAAGAAATAAAATATGGAATGCAGAAAATGAATGGAGAACTGCATTTTGTTTGATTTAAGGTGTGAATCCATCCCAGATTAGACAGCATTAAATTTCACGAGTTGCGAATTTCCCTCAATGTTTAATATGACTCATCAAATATGAAAAACCTGCTTCCTAGATTTACAGCCGCCTGCCAGCGGAGCATTGAAAACATAGACGTATTTGCTCTCATTTTATGGAAGACACAGTTAAGTTTTACACCCATTTCTTCCTGTGCTTCCACTCAATGGTGGCCTGTCCTGAGCTGCAGGAGCAAAGGCTGCTGGGAGGCCTGTGAGCAGCCAGCCTCTCCTGTTTGAAGTGGTAGATGATTAAACGGGTCATGACAGGTGTAAAAGCAACCTTTGTCATCTGGGACATGCAAGCGTCCTTGCTTCCTCAACTCGCCCACAACGGAACGCCCTGCTCACCTACCCGCCTACAGTGTGTGGGTGTGCGTGTGTGTGTGAAGAAATAGTTGTTTGTGTCTCAGAATTAGGAAGTAGCTCAAATGAAATCTTGCACAATCACTCTCTCTGCTCAGCACAAACAAATGGCTTATCTTTGTAGTTTTTAATTTTTCCTTCATACTTCATGATGCAGAAAAGCTCCATCCTTCTTATTTGACTGTAATCTAAGAATAATGGTGGTGCATTTATCTATTATTTGTTTCTTAGATTTATCACCTTAGTGTCGCACTGTCGTATCAGGCTGACACAGACTTTCAGTGCTTACTTGACCTTCTCTTTAAACTTTAGCTCCAGTGACTCTGTCCGTGCATCAAAGTTTTGCACGTTGTTTTTATTTCATGAGTCGTTTACTAATCATTTGTACATTTGTAATCTATTGTCCCTTGAAAGTGAGCAATCAGGCTGCCTTAGTGGGAACACAGAGATAGAGGATGTTTGTTCTGGTATAATCAGGATGATAAGTCCAAATAGAGTATTGATATGTCAAACTAAGGTAGAGCAAATCATGCTGTAATGTGCAACATTAAGAAAATTATTTTTTCTTTCTGTGAAGACTAGGGCTCAAAATTTGAATATAAATAAAGCCAAGTTCCAAATATCAATTTTCAGTCAACATTGCCCATGAAGTTGGAATGAGGTTTACATGTTTCAAGATTTGTGACAGATGAAATGTATCTCTTCTGTTTGTTTGGATCAATCTCTTACAAATATGTCACAGTGAAAAAAATGAAACAATAAAAAGAGGAATATTTCTGAAAACAAAATTAATCTAAGTTTATGGTGAATGTACATCTTTATTCGAAAATGTCCCCTGACAGCAAAAACAGATCTAAGTGTAGATTTAAACTGTAGATTTATTTCACAAAATATATATTTTTTTGAATTGAAGATAGAAAAAAACTGCCAGTTCTGCTTTATTAAGGTCAACAAGCAAATTTAGTGGATTTTTAACCTGATTGGGAAGCAATCCATTATCATCCTCTTAATCCATGGTCGAGTCAGAAAGGCAGAAATCTTAATTATGTCTTAATATGGATTCTCCCTTCACCCCCAATCCTTATGTAAATATATCCTGATTAAAGGTACACTTTTTCCAATTGTTTCTACATTTGGAACAAGTTGATTCTAAGCCTTTAGGAAAACAGTCTCTTATACTACAATATATAAAGTATTATTGAAAAGTACATAAGTTCTATTAACTCAATTCATTAAGTGTTAATGTTTTTAAACCTTTCTTTCTGTTGATTATAATGATTGTCCTCTTATAACCAGAAATGGTTTTTACTGAAGTACAATCTCTGGCTACTCTATCCACTTTGAGTAACTTCACTGAAGGAAAAACAAATATTTTTTTAACCAAACATGCATGAAACATATACAGTTTTGAGAAGAGTGTTTCTTCTGTCTAAATAGGTTATTTTGTAGTTATTTATTTGTCTATCTTTTTTTTTATTTTAGTCAATATCAGAATTTCAACAAAACTATTTTCTTGAGTGTCTGATAGCAACATTTTTAACCCTCTATGGCATGACTTTTTATTTTTGTGGGGAAGAAATATTTTCCTGCATTCTTTGGGAGCTTGGTGGTCCCTAATTACATGTCAATCATAAAATCGGACTCTGACACCTCCTGGAACCAGATTTGGGTTTGTTGCCTCAGGGTAACATTGGTCTAGAACACCAAGATTGTCTACACTGATTATGAGAAATGAAATACAAATCAAACAAAAACTATATTCATAAAAAAACTTTTTTTTGGACAAAAATATGTCAAAAATCATGCCCCCCAAAAAATAAAATAAAGGAGCAATGTGAGGTACAGCTATGTGGTTTGTTGCCTGAGGGCAACGCCATGCCATAGAGGGTTAAATATCAAATCAGATGTTATGATCAGTTATTCAACAAATAAATAGCTTATTTATACAATATATATTTAATTTTACTTAAATATTTATAAGTACAATTATTGCCTACATTTAACTTTTACTTGACAAAAAGTATTCAAAGTAGTGAGTAATTTTTTTTGATATTCTCCATGCTTTAAAAACCCATAAGAAACATTTTTTATGCAGAAATGTAGTTCTAATAAAGGTATGTTTTATACCTTCTTAAATGCTATTTTCAAGAAATACTTTTAATCTGACAACTGAGCTTCATCTGAACACATAACCAAATTGATAAAATATGATACTGTTATATCTTATGAAAGTGATTTGAGATCAAATAGTCATCAAGCGCACTTGCACAGGTTTCTCGACGTCTTTCTGTGCCCGACACAGGAAACCAGAGCCTCATCTCTGATGCAGATTCAGAGGTTGTGTTATTGTTTCCATGCTGTGGAGCCAGCCCCTCTTTCTGTGTTTTGTCTTAGGCGAGAAGGTCAGGTCCCTATGTTCACTGTCTCTTTCCCTGAATCAGCTGTTTGGAGCCTCGGCCTCAGAGACAACAGCCTTGAGGTGAGGTGACGTCATTGATAGCAGAGCGGAGACAGTTTGAGAGCGGGTACCGGAGATGGAGGTGGAAGGGTGTCTGTGGGGGGCACGGCGTCTCGGGCAGATGCTGCCGGGGTGAGCATTGCTACAGGAGCAGCTGGTAGACCTTGCAGACCCACGCATGCTTTCAAGGTCTACTTAGGCGCAGCTCCTCTTTGGGAAGATATGTTAGCGGATTGTGGTGTGGAAGTGAAACAATCAACCAACTGTTGCACTCAGACCTGAGAGGCAGATGGGATGTAAAGAGAAGGAAGGAGAATGTATCTTTTGCTGCAGGTTCTGATAGAAATGGTACCAGGTGATTTCCACCGGATGTACAAGCGCCAGGGTTCTGCTGCTCTGAATGACGGCCTCCAGTCATGGCTAATTGGTTACTCTACAAAGCATCTGGTGCATTAGCTTAATTTACTGGAGCAGCTATGTCAACATAAAGGTGCACATAAAGCAGAGAACAGGTTTGAATCATGAGGCGGGATGGCGAATGATGGAGTAATACTTGATATTCTGAAGGGCCAGGGATTTGTGTTGCTGCTTTAATTTTGTTCTGCACACTATTACATCCTCATCAACTATAAGTACAGAGCCAATCAGAAGTTTACATCCTCTACGTGAATATTATGTTAATGTTTGGCTTTTTATGATAAATTTGACCTATTCTTTTTCCACCACAAAAAAAAAAAACTACACTGAAAGTTATGGGCATAATACTGACTGGTTTGTGGATTTTCTTTGAAGATATGAGATATATATATATATATATACATCAGAAGTTTACATATATATATATATATATATATACGGTTTCAGGCTTCACTTTCAAACCTAAAAACATTGTAACAGAAGTCCTCGGTCTCCGGCATGATGGGTGGTGGCAGCATCATGCTGTAGGCCTGAGTTGTTCTTGTGCACTACTTCAATTTTTACTGAAATTAACACGTTTTTGTTAGAAATTGTGAGACATCTGAGTGTTTAAAAAGAAGAACTATGTAAAACATCCTCAAAACTTGTTTAAAATTAATAAAGTATCCTGAGATAAAGCTTGCTTCATGGTTTTTAAAATCACTTCAATATCACATCAAATTATTAGTCTACTTTGGACAAACAAAATTAATCATATAAATCATTACAAGCTCAAAATTATTCTGACTATCCTGCCAATGGTGCAAGTGGATGCATACGTCTGACTGAACATTAGATGTTCTGTATGTTGACACTAACCGCAAATATTTAATTAATTAATCCTTTAGGTTATTCTAATTTCATGATCTTAGAAGCCTAATGGTACAAAAACAAACTAAAAAAATGTGTAAGGTTTTAATCTTTTATTTGTTTTATTGTTAAAAATGCCCCAAAACAGATTAGCTTTAAAGAATTAAAAATTTCAAGATTAAAAAAATAATGTCAATTTTGTGTAATTTTGTGGCTGTGGCTGTTTTCTAACTTTACTATTTATTTATTTAGCCTGAAAAATAATTTAAAATGCTATGCTAGTATGGCATATTTGTGAAAACATGAACATCTCAACCGTCCAATGCAAAAGTGGCTTTTGAAAATCTTTTTAAAAGAATCTAGCTTAAACCAGACAACACGTAATGGAAGAAACCATTTCCCATTTCTTTATATTTTAGTCATTGTTGGAGTCACTTTGTTCAGTTCCACATAACAAGGGCAAGAAAATACCAAATAATTTCACTGAGACGGTCTAATTATAGTAGGAAATTGTGAATGCAGGGTTTAACTTTTTGTGGATAGTGTTTACCTTTCTTTCCAAGGGAAGAATATGCTCCAAAAATGCATATAGCTTTTCAGTGAGAGGAACAAATAAGCCCGAGATCTGATAAGATTTAAGCTTCACTCAAAAGAGTCTGGACCTGAAGCAGACTTGGCCCGACTATGGCGCAGCACAACGCTTATCCTTGTCTGACCGTCCAGGCTCACTTTGTCTCAGCCTCACACTCAACACACAACTCCCTCTCTGCACACATTGAATACACTCACAGTCTGAGGTTTCTGTCGCCTTCGCCGTCACTTTAGTCACCCACCAGACAATGAAAACATTGAGAGGCAGTTTCTATGGTGTGACCAGGGCCTTTTGTTTAACTGAAAACATATGCATTCTTAATGCTGCAATTATGGTTTTATCAGATTGCTGTCAAACCCACCAGTCCAGCACCTTCCTTTGTGCCCTTTTTAACGGTGTGTACTGTACCAGTCGCTCACAATGTTTTCATATTTGCCCTTGGTGGGAGTAAATTATCCCAGACTGGTTTTTGTCTCAGCAGGCGGGAAAACAAGCAGCTTAGACACACAGAACAGTGCGTCACAACCATTTTTACTGCTTTGGTTTAAAAGCCGAATGAGAATGTCAGTAAAATTGTACATTCTTGCCAAAGTACTCATCACTTTCCCTTGACATTATCCAATAGTTTAAACAGTTGCAATGTCTTAGGGTTTTACATGACAGACCCAACACAGACTCATACATAATTGTAAATACAAATCTCAAAATGTGATATACATTTATATTTCCTTACTCTGGAGCAGCTACAGAAATCCAAAACTCAAGTGTGAAAATCTGTCTGCAGGATAGCAATTAGTTATGCAGTGGGTGGGTTGTGGGGGAGAGAAGCTGAAATCGAACCTAATTTTTTTCCAAGAGCAAGATGATTTCTTCTACTTCTGTGTGAAAATGCGTTTTGGTCAGTAAAACCAAATTTGAAATGCTACATACCAGCTACCTCTTTTAGCTGGAGCATCATGTCTGAACACCATCTGTAGCTACAACCAACCGAGAAATCTGAAGAAAGCTGAACAGTAGTATGAGATGTTTTGCCAGAACAGGAAAGTGCTCAGCCAGGTGAGGTTTAATGAGGAACCATCAATGTCTAGGGCCATTAGAGAAAAAGTTTCTGATTACAAATTCACATTATTATTTTCATTTTTCTAAAAAAACTTAAGACCATGTGTCGTTTTTTTTTTCATTTCATACTGCTACACTGAGTGTTGATTTGTCACATTAAATTCACACAAAAATACTGTGAAATTTATGATTGTAACATTACAAAATGTAAACGTATTAATGACAATGAATACTTTTTCACAGCTATGTTAACACCAAAACAATATCTAACAAAAATGTTCATTTTCTGCTTCGACCACCACTGGGTTGCATATATAACACAAAAAAAGGCCGTATCAGGATGATCTGAAGCACGTACAGTTAAACCCTTTATTGTGACTTGCACTGAAGGCCACAACAAAAGGGACCAAAAAAAGACATGACCGATCTGATCCAGCATTGGCTCAGCTGTCAACTGGCACGACTTCCCCTTGCTGTCCAAGTCACGTCCACATCACCAGCTACTTCACAAACACGTTTGTCATCATACCTAAAGCTTCATAGTCAGAATATGAACATGAAAAAGAAGGAAAACTGTTGATGTCTGACTTTGCCAACAGCGTAACTGACTGATGAGCTCTCCGAACAAAGGTGCAGATAAATCCTGCTCTGAACTTCAAAAGAGGCCCTGTCCTCCGGTTTGACCTCTGACCCTATTTTTCTTCGACACAAAGATGAACCCTGACCAGCGTGTGCGCTTTGTTTTGATAGATGCTGGTCAGTGGCTTTGGCTCCACTAAGCCAAGTGTTTACAGATCTGCCAGAACACAGCCTTCTAGATTGAAGATGCTGCGTTGCAGACAGGCAGACATCAGCCCAAGTCTGAGGCCTGGACTGTTTGACATTATCCATAAAACAAGATTAACGCAACATGATAACAAGACGAGGACAAAAGGAGTGAGTATCTGTGTCCATGTGATACATTAGAACAAATGAGAGATAATGACAATGATGATTTGAAGATCACTCCTGTCATTGTTTTTTTTTTTATTATGCAACTTATAAATATCCTTTATAAGATTAAAAATGACTTAATGATTCTGGAATAATAAAGGAGGATGAAATTTTGTTTTGAAAATAAAAACGTGATATTTTTCTAGCATTCTATGTTCCCCTATATCTGACAAATCACAAATCTGTTAATTAAATCTGTGGGGACAAGATGAGCAAAAACTCATAAAGACGCCCACTCAAAAGTGTACATCTCTAGTAAAATGAGACACACTATTTTATTATGGATGGATTGGCAGATGGATGGATGGATTCTGTAAATCCTGAGTAAATATTCAGCTTATTAGAAGAAAAAAAGGCAATAAATGTGTTGCATTAATATTATGCAAGTCTCTTAAATTAATAAAAAAAAATTAAGCACCTTCAGATTGAGCTTCAGCATTCCATCTCAATGAGTTCACATTTGTCATCTGATTAATCTGATATAAAGTTTGACCATCCCTACAAGCATTTATGGATTTGAATCCTTTATCAAATATAATTGTTTGCAGAGAGGTCATAAAGAGTCAGGAGGATTGCATTGTACATAGATATCAGTTAGAAGAAGAATGTAAAATGCACAGTGAAGATAGTCAATGGTACTTGGAGAACATGTCTTCTACATGTGAAAACAATCTACTGTATTTCCCTCATGTCGAGACAGCTGGAGGCATCTTCTTCCAAAAAACATGTCGGCACCTTCATACTCTGAGTTTACTTTTTTTTTTCATATGGAACTAGACTTTTTGTCACCCAAATCCTTCAGGTGTGCACTTAAAACCTGGAGAAGACTTTTATTTTTCAGCATTACTAAGTGTAAGAATAGACCCAAATGAACAAAAAAGCGACTTCATGAGAGGAAAATTAAGGTTTTAGCAGAAGTTCAGAGCTAAACTTCAGAGAAAATCTGAAGGTCAACTGAAGACGGCTGTAAATAGGAGAACTCCTTGCAGCAGAACTTACAGAAATAGGTGTTTCTGCAAGTGCTGAGTAAAAGCACGTTTTACATTTTCATTTAGAATAAAATAAATAAATGATGCATTATTTTCTTTCCACATCATAATCATGCACTGCTTTGTGATGGTTTATCACATGAAAATCCAATAAAAAGTGATTTTCAGAAAGACAAAAAAAAACACAATGTCCTTGTTGCCCCACAGCAGCATGCTTGCTGTAGCTACATGTGCTCATTCATCAGCGTGCTACACCTCAGACTTTCGCCCCAGAGTAAAGTACCTGCCATACACAGCTCGACTTAACTTTGCACAAAATGTCTTTACACATCTGCCTTTTCTGGCAAAAAGGATAAAGGTCATCGAGAAGGTCTTTGAAAAGATGCAGCTAGAGTAGGACCTGACTGACTTGCTGTGAGACGTGGGAGGGAAGGTAGAGAAGAGGAAGAAGAATTATAACAGGGGAGGGAGGCAGCTTTCCACCACCAGGCATGGCGAGGGGCCGGTGTTAGAGGATCCTCACCGCGGGGGCTTGTACACACACAAATCCACACCTCTGAGGGATTTCTACCTGTGACTCAGGTCAGTGGGAGTCTGGCGAGTGGGAGGCGGTAATCAGTAACAGCGTTATATGGTCGTGTTAATCATTAACGTGGCCTCTAGACACGGTGCCCCGAGCACCTGCAGACCCTTTTACAGGGACCATCCTCGGACAGAGCAAACAGTCTGGAGGCTCGTTGGGCACATCGTCTCACCTGGCATGCCAGCAGACATTCAGTGAAGCAAACCCTTCAAACTCTGTGAGACCCTATTGTCTTTGCTTCCTGCTATCCTTCCAGGGTCACAGGCGTGGGGAGTATGCGCTATCTGCCTGCTGACTCCCCCAGATGGCCTTCTGGCTTCACACACATAGGAGCCTTTGTCAAAACTCCTGAGGCTGGCTTCAAAATTAACCCCTGCTGCCTCTGTGAATCTCTGTCGGTTTAGAGACATGCATGCAAACATGTGCATATAATTCATGCAAAAACACACACATAAACACAATCCTCCCTCTCGGCTTGATAAATGCAGGTCAGAAAAACCTCATGGTGACCTCTTTCAGCAGCTGCTCAGTCTAAACACGAGGACCAACACTTCTTACAAAAGGTAAAAAATCCCTTTAAAAGCTCTCCAAAGACTTCAGCTAAAGTACCTCCTCTATTTCAGTATTTCCTAAAACACTATGAGCTTGATGCACATGCAAAGGGTAGTGACATCAAGTGAGCATTAATGCCTCTCCATCCATGCAGATAGAGGTGTGTGTGCAGTGCAAACAGACCCTTGTACTAAGGAGGCAAAGCTAGAGCACTCTGCAAAAAAAAAAAAAAAAAATCTGTGCTTGTGTCTATTTCTCTTGCTAAATTGTCTTTTGATAAGGGAATATCTGGAGATAAGTGTTGTCACTGTCCTATCTGGAAACCGGAAGCAAGCTCGATAAATCTCCCCTGTAATCTAATGGGAGTTATGGGCAGTAGCTGCGATCAGAGGGGAAATCCACCACGCAGCATCAGGCTGAGGACTGATTAAAGACAAATGGAGGGCAGCCAACACAGCGAAGCTTGTTAAAAACGAAGAAATGATAACATCTTTACGTTAAACAAATTACTATCGCTACTCATTCAGGATTACTTTGAATTTGTTGACACACTGAAGTCATACTGATAGCCTTTGTCAGTTGCCTAGTGACTGTACACCTCCGCCGCAGCTCTTTGGGCAAAAAACGCAGCGTATGGAAGCAAAACAGCGACATTGCTGATGGAAAAAAAAAAGCTAAGAACTGATTTATGATCATCAGTTATGCATGCAGATGTGTAATGGGAAAACACTAAGGTTCAAAAGTGTTCATAAACTGAAAGTTATTCACATTTAGTCACGTTGCAACCAAAACCTCAATACCTTTCATTGAGATTTTATGTGAGAGACCAACAAAAAATAGAGCAGAATTGTGGATTGGAAGGAAAACAAAACCAATTCCCCCAGTCTGGGCACAAAACAAAACCAATTCCCCCAGTCTGGGCACAAATTTCTGGATTAGATTAAGGTATTGACTTTGACTAGGCCATTTTAACACATTAAAATGTGTTTTGCAGTTTCTGACAGGTTTTCTTCCAGGACTGGCCTGTATTTAGCTCCATCCATGATCCCGTCAACTCTGACCTGCTTCCTTTCTTTAAAAAAGTGTCCCACAGCATTACGCTGCCACTGTCCTCTTGCACCATGCATTACTTTTCAGTCACAGTCAGCATTATGCATGTAGTCCAGAAAGACTTTCACCAGAGCGTCTTCTTCCACATGTTTACTATGTCCCCTACATTGATGGCAAGAAAATAAAAACTGTTTCCTCACTGCAAAAATACAATATTTTCCTAGGTATGTTTGTCTAGTTTTTAGTACAAACATATCAGTGCACTTGAAATGAGACAAAACTGACATACAATTATCTTTTCAGCAAAATATCAGAGCTTCTTTTAAGTAAATAATTCTTGAATATTAAAAAATGTCTTGTTTTGTAGGTTTGAACTGTGCCAAACCTTTTGCTCAAAAATCCACCACATGGGTTGAAAAGTGCTCCATGAGACGTTCAAAGTTTAGGATACAGTTTTGATAAACTAATCTTGCTTCTACGTATATTTTACTGTTTATTTAGAAATGTTTAAATATTATACATGTACTGCTTATAGAAAGTAAAAGTTACTGTATTCCACCTTCATTTCTATTTCCCATCACGTCCTAAGTGCTTGTGGAGGCAGAGTGGCCTCAGCTCACATTCCTAGCCTTGTTTGTGGTTTCTTTCGGCTATCGTAACAAATTACTCTCACTGACAACCATTTTGTGAGAAAACCATTTTGTGTTTTTTCTGTAATTCTCATGAAATTTCACGCCAATATTATGTGAAACTTAATTTGCCTTGACTTGGATCATATAATACCTCAGAGCTGGTTCGTTGTGACATCCACACTGACAGACTGGTTTTGTAAGGAAATGTTGACAGCTGCTGCTGCATTTCTGAGGTATGATGCAAAATAATGTACTAGATCCCAACATCTGTTTATTGAAGCCATATGGTTGTCTTTTACTTGCAAATTTTATTTTATTTTATTTTTTTTTGCTCTCTCATATGTTAGAGTGCGAACCTGCAGGCCATTCTGGGTTGTACGTGTTTCTCATCTCTCTACTGTCCTCCAGGTCTTTTGCTGTGACAAAAATCTGAGTCTTTGAGCTGAAGGCGAACATTCACCTCCTCCTTCCCCCCTGGTGACCTATGCTCCCAGGGGTTGGTGTTAAGTAAACTTTGTCAGCCATGCAACGATCTCCAGCAAAGAACTGTCTCCTCGCTCATCAGGAGACCCTCTCCATAACACCCCCCAACCCTCCACCTCTCCGCTTTGACATTCCTCCCTGACCAAACTTGTGCTCATCTCTTCTGCCCCCTTCCTTCCCCCCCTCACAACCCATCAGGCCCGTCATCCGTCCGTCAGTCCGTCCATCGCCTCGTGGGTCCTGCTCTGCATCCCGGCAGCCCGCTCGGCCGGCTGCTGTCTCCTCCTCTGGAGACAGCCTATCAGGGGCCTCACGTCATCCGTCTCCAGGACCTGACTGACGGGTCGACCTCAGAGATTACCAGCTACTATCAGGGAATGTCTGCCTTCCCTAAGTGGATGCTCCTTTCTCTCCCCACAGGACTGGTTTGGGAACTGTATCCTACTTTATGCCAAAAGAACCTCCTCTGTGGCATTTTATCTGTCTGGGAGCTTCTCTGTTGATTTCCTACAAGGTCTGCAAGGACAAAGTGCCGCACAGCGACGGTGATCAACTATCTTGTCCAGCATAGGCATGCTGGTCTTTGCTGTAAACATCGGGCTAGTTTCAGCCGTCCATTTCAGCAACAGAAGAAAAAAAAAGGACTATTCTGCTATCAAGGTTCAGATGGTCTGTTCCCAGGCTGCATGTTGAGACCTTCAGTGCTGCTAATATTTACTGAGGGAATTTTCTGGAAAAAAAAAAAAAAATCATCCAGCGCAGCTTTAAAATATTCCAAGAAAATGTCTTTTAATGATAGAGACACATGGCAAAAACAAATAATTGATAACAATTAAAATGCCTTTCGCATTTAGACAGCTGCATCATCAACATTCTATCTATTAGATTAATATGGGACATTTCATCTGTTTCCTATGAAGCTATGGAAAGATTTATTGTGCCTTGCTGTAGGTCACATTGCAACCACAAAGTTATTATTTGAAATTTTATGTTATAAACCAACACAAAATAGTGCATAGTTCTGAAATAAAAAATTGCATGGTGTTGTAGAAATAATAATCTGAAAAGTGTGGCAGTCACTTTCAGTCAGACTTCTCTTTATTCTGATACCCCTAAATAAAGTCAGAAGTAAGCTATTGTAAAGTGACACTGAGTGACCTAAAAAGTATTATTATTATTATTATTATTATTATTATTATTATTAATAAACACAGATCTTTTGTTTGTTGAACCCACTGAGATCAAGATGTCTTTTACAGACCAAAAATCAAACATTTCACAGAGTGCTGTTCAATCCATCATCCGAAAATAGAAATAATTTTGCAAAAGTGCAAACCTTCCAAGACATGAGCATCCATGTTAGCTCTGAGTAACTCTGGAGGAGCTGCAGAGAATCACAGCTCAGAAAAAAAAGTCTATTGACAGGACAGATAAAACACTTATGGAGGAGTGGTAAAAAGAAAGAGATTGTTGGGGAAAAAAAGTCAAGATGAAGTCAGTTTGCAGTTTGCTAAAAGCCATATAAAGGACACAGCAAACATGTGTGAGACAGTTTTGTGGTCAGATGTGACCAAAGCTCAGCTTTTTGGCTTACATGCAAGACACAATCTTTTGGAAAAAAATAAACTAAGTATGAATAAAACCCACTGAGAAACATGGGCAAAAATCTCTTTTTCTGGCGTTACCAGCTCTGAACTGGTAACGCCACCTCACCCTCCAAAAACATGTAGTTGAATAACTGTAGTCACCTTTTGCTACAGTACTGACTCAAGGGAGGTAATTACAAATGCATGCCACACTTTTCAGATTGTATTGGCAAAATATTCTGAAAATCATACTTCCACTTCATCATCAGCTTTGCTTTTGTCTATCACAGGACATATGAATAAAATATATTGAAGTTTGTGATCAGAATTTTGATTTGTGAACGTCACAGCTGAATAACAATGAACAAAACTAATAATGGTTTTAATTTTATATATTTATTTAATTGTAAAAGAGATTTTAACAACTTCCCTCCAGAGACTCCCCTATAAAAGCATCACGTTATTTCAACATTTCCCTTTAACCTTCAAACTGCTAACTGATCAGGACTCATACTGTTCCTCTTTATGCTGACTCCACCAGAGAACTGATGTTTAAAAAGCAAACCCTCACGCCCCCCCAACCGCTTGCCAGGTGGTGTGAAGCGAGCTTACTCTCAAGCCCTCGTCACCACTCTCAGTCTGGAACATGGAGCCCTGAGTTATTTGTGTATCATGTATTGATTTGGAGGTACAAGCCCAGGCTGTAAAGCAAAGATAAAGAAGTTAGGCATTAACTTTTTTTTTTCTTTCTTTTTTTTCTGGGGGCTGGAGGGTCAAATCCGAGTCTGTTTCACAGAGTTGGAACCCACCTAGTAGAGGGAAAAAAACCTCATGGACTCTGGATTATTGATTTTTCTCTCAGAACAGAAAAAGGTATGTGCAGTCAGTATTTCCCTGTGAGCTCAGATAGAGCCGCTGCATTCCTGTCTACTCCCTCCAAGGTTACTGCCCGCTCTCGGCTCGGCAGCACCTGGCAGCACCTGCCAGATGCACTCTGTAGTGTTCGCTGCCTCTGTTGAAACCCCTTGTTTTTTTCCTGTAATGGGAAAGAAAAGCACTCATAAAAACATCACACTGGGGAATTCAGCAAAAAACTCTGGCTTCTTCTTTGGTTTCTACCCAAGATCACACGGATAACAAAATGTTGAGCCCTCACCACACAGACAGGCGGCTGCGAATACTGATAAGAAATCCTCACCTGGGACCAGGCAGTGGGACGGAGTCATCAACACCACCGCGTTTGCTTAGCCGAGAGCTGAATGTGATGAGGTTTGCACGTGCTGATTAAGTACGGCTTCGCCATTGTTCAGCAAGCTTGTAGTGGTGTGAAACTAATCGCATCTAAGGAGGGCCTCAGTGTGACGACTGCTTCATTATTTGAAGAGTGGACTCATTACTTTTGTAAACTGATAGTGGCTTATTTTGATTTTATTGAAAATAATCTACCTGTTAGTTTGTTGTCCGTTAGTTTGGTGTAACGGTGCCTTCCAAAAGCACTCAGAGCATTTACACTTTGACACATTTTTATCAAATTATAACCACAAACAAAATGTGCACTAAGTGTACTTTATGAACCAGACCCAACACAAAGTAGAGCAAAATTGTAAAGTTGGAAACTGTTACAAGGTTTTTCATTTTTTTCTTCTTACAAAGAAAAATCTGAACAGTGAGGCAGACATATGTTTTCATATCCTGTGATTTAATACTTTGACCACACACTGCAACAACTCGTAGCTAAGGACAGGTTTGTCCATTCTTCTTTTCAAAAAAGCTCAACCTCAGTCAGAGCAGAATAAAGAGTGGATGTCGTCCCAATGATTCTCAATAGGATTTAGTGGTTTGGTCTTTGGCTAGACCACTCTGACACATTAAAGTGCGTTGGTTTAGCTCTTGCTTTATGTTCAAGGTTGTCATACTTTCCCGTCAGTTTTGAATATTTTCCATTTAGTTTTCTTCCTGGCCATCTTTCCTATTTCTACTGAAGAGAAGCCTCCCCACAGCATGACACTGCCCCTACCATGTTTGGGAATAATGTGCAGGTCAGTCAGAAAGCTCAGTTTTGGTTTAGTCTTACTAGAGCACCTTCTTACACATTTCTGAGGGCTTTCACTCAACAGGCACTGACTTCTTGCCACTCTGTCAGCAAACACCAGGTTTGTGAAGTTCATGACTTAAAGCTTCACAAGAACAGAAAAAATGTCATAAAATGGCTTTTTTTTTTTTCTTGCAGCTTGTTCTTGACACACCATCTTGGCAGAAAGGTTTTCTCATGTTGTGTTCAACAACTATTACATAAATGCCACATGCTCCCCCACCTGAGCTATGGATCACTGCAGCTCCTCCAGAGTTAATATGAAACTCTTGGCTGCTTCTCTGATTAACGCCCTTCTTGCCTGACCTGTCAGTTTGGGTGGTCAGAAGGTTAAGACACACACTTTTTCATTTTCAGAAGATGAATTCCCAATGAAATCTTAAAAACCTTGGATATTGTTTTATAACTTAACTCTGGTTTAAACGTCCCAACAACTTTAATCCTGATCTGTCTGCTATGATCCTTGGCCTTCATGTTGCTGTCCATGTTCTCTAGCAAACCTCTGAGGTCTTCACAGAATAGCTGGGTGTACATTTGGATTAAATTCCACACAGACTCTACTAACCAATAGGTTGTCTTCTGGAGACAATTTGTTGCATTTTGATTTTATTTAGGGTCAAAAGAGGCTGAATACGTATCTTGAAAACCAGAATCCCTGTTGCTACTTTTAGCTTATTTGTCACATGGCATCCCAATATAATACATAGAAGTTTGTAGTTGTGAAATGACAAAATGGAAAAAGTTCAGGGAGTGTGAATTTCTGCACTGTAATTATTATCCAGTCATTAGGTTGCAGAATTTCTAACCTCATCAGAATTTTTTTTCAGTCTCAGCATCTAAAGAGTTTTACTGTTCAGGCAAAGGTTACAGCAACACGGTTTTATAGAATTATTAAGTAAGCAATTATGATAACCCACTGTTTTAAAGATAATCGAGTGATAAGGTTCTGCCAGACTCACACTGTAGTTTGCCCTTTAAAGCTGCTCATCCTGAGGGGAAAATCAATGCTTCTCAACCCGAGCCTGCTGTGTTTGGAAAACCTGCCCAGTTCCTAACTCGCTGAAACGTTTCCACTGCTTTTGGAAAACGGGAATGATTTAAATTTCAAATTACAGCTGCAGGTTTGCACATTGTAATGACTCTGCTTGTTAGTGGCATTTTATCAAAGCTCATAAACCTTGAATGACTATATATTGATAAAGACTGTTTAAAGTGTCATCGGAATGATAACATTTGCACTGTAAATGTGGCTCCAGTCTCCAATCGAGCTCGGATGATAAGGAGGGCACATGTTGGTGTGCGACTAAAAGGACAAAATCCGCTGAATATTTAGTGGGGGCAATTAGGAAAAATAATAATAATAAAGTGTGGCGCAATCCCTAAAATTAATGTGATTCATTTAAATCTGAATTAAATTAGTTGATCTCAATGTCAACTGATGGTCACATTGCAGAAAGTAATGCAAGCAAAGCATTTAGGATGGAGTCAGATTCCCCTCAAACAGTGGACAGCAGATAATGAAGTGACCTAATGTACGACTTCCTCAATCCACACGTTTCCTATTTTGGCTTAGCATGGTTTCATGATAATTTAACAAAGAATAGATAAAAAAAATTATGATTTTACATAAATGGATTTAAACGTCTTATAACAACCTTTGCATCTGTGGTGTGTGTCAGGAGTTTGCTGGTGTGTTTTCACCTTGTTTTTCTCTCTGAATGCATAAATAACAATAAGCTGAGTGGTTTGACACTTTGCCCAGATCAATATCAATAAAGCAATCAGCGTGTCAGGGTCCTACAGGTTTCAAACAGGGATCTCTCGGAGAGGATTAGTGAGTTTATGACTTTACATGGCGAGGTGCGGCTGTTGATCGCAAGTAAACTCTCACAGACGGAAAAAAAAAACATCCATATTAGATTCAATATCACTGGTGATGACTGAACTGTGACAAGACACCGATAAACACACACAATCACATAATCTCAGTATGTAAACACCCACTCCTGTTAGTACGACAAAAATTAACATTTAGTTTCCAGAGAAATTGTCCCAGAAGCGAGGCTGTAGCTCAAGACCCCTCCCTTCTTTTCTGGTACTCGAAGAGTTTGTCCAGACAGGCAGAATGCACTTTGCTCTCAGCCTGATCATAAACTGAGACAATAAATTCAACCAGACTTCTGAACTGGACAACATGAGAGAGAAAGAAGACGAGGCAGAGTAGGGGGGAGGAGGAGGAGACCTTCAGACCGTCAGGGATCAATTCTTCCAACGAGGCAGGAAAAACAGAAAGGGCCCCGAGTGGCCGAGCAGCAGACAGCTCTAAAGAATTCAAGCCCGTCTTTCCTGATCTCTGTGGTCAGACTGAATCATGGAAGAATTGATCTCTGCACCTCCAGGTGCTGGAAAAACACTGACATCATAAATATGAGGTTTATAGCAAAAACAATGTTGTTTATAAGTGTGCCAGGATCAAAATTAATTTCTCACAGGGGAGCTAATTAATCAACATGAGCACTCTGGGGAAATGCATATCATCTACAGCAACTTAAATCTTCCCTTAACCTCATGCAGGTTTAGCACAGTTGTTTCAAAAGAAATGTAGCAAAGCGGTTAAAAGAAGCTGCTCTTATCAAAGACAATGTAAAATACATCTTTAGTTTTCTTCTTATTTAAGATTTTTTTTAAAAAAAGGGGCTAACCTAGATTAGCCTGTAGATTAATAATGGTGAGTAAATTCTGCTGTCCTGCAGCGGCTTGAAGTCTGTTTAGTCACTGGGTGTGCTGCCACCTTGTGATGTGCTCTGAGCCCTGCAGGTCAACTCTAATATAGACACAGTACACCAACTGCTGCCTGCATCATGCTTCAGCTAAAATGCCAGTCAGAAGTTTAAGTACACTCATCATGGGCATGAATATCATAATCATCTTGGACTTTTAATTCTGCTTTTTATACATGCTTTTATTTTGTCAGAGGGCTTACATCATATCGCAAACGTCAGTCATTTTTAAAATAAAAAACTTGCTGAAATTTGAGTTGTCTGTGAATTAATCTATGTATGCTGAAATATATAGAGACACCCCAAGAAATATCTGAATAACTGGTCACTAGTGTATCGGATAGAAAAAAACTGATTAGTGGTTTTCTTATGGCTACACTGTTCTGTCCTTCACATTGTGTGTGTGGAAATGCTCTTACTTTCACATTGCCCTGCATTTTACTGTTGTTTTTGTCAAATTGTACCACTAAACATGTCAGTGATCACTAATCAGACAAGATTTTTCCCAATCCACTCTGATTGCAGTTTTTAATAACCCAGTGAACAGTTCTCAAGCCAGCTTTAGTATTTTCTGCATCTCCTGTCTTCTGTGCTCGGTGTCAGTGATTTGTCCCTTCTTAAACAAACCAACTTCTTTTCCACAACCAGAGGATCTGTCTTTCCATGAGAAGCTACTTTCCATGAGTACCTTCTTATTAAAGAAATTATAAGCTCCTCATTGCATCAACTGAGGTTAAACAACTTGTTGCCAACTGGAAAACAGTTGTCCATGCAGTAACTACCCAGCAGGAATCTCACATTTACTTAGTTAAATTCAGGTGGAGACATTTTTGGGGCAGTCAATGTATTCTCAGTGGAATACCATCAGTTGAATTAATTTTTTAGACAAAACAAGTAAATTTTTAATGGGCTGGGGTTTGTCACTAATCTGGCACTTTGCTCAACAGCACCATCTTTTTAAATTATTCTTTTTAAACACATTTGAAACAGCTGCACTGTTGTGAATGTGCTATCTAAACAGTGATTATCCTGGCGACTGGCAGCAAACCAGAGCCCTCAGCATGATGCTGGCTCTACCATGCTTGACAGCTGGCATGGTGTTCTTAGATTTCAAAAGTTCTCCTTCGGCACTTTAAAATAACAATTCTTGTCCCCGGCTCTTCAGACTATAAAAAACAGAAAACATCTGGTAACATCTGGTCAGTTGCTTCCTTCTAGCACCCTCTCAGTTCACACTGAAGTTCTTAATTTCACTTTATTGACAGACGCTGGTGTCAGTTAATAATCAGCGTTAGCCTCCCTGTTTCTAATCATTCTGACCATTTTCCTTCCATTGTAAACAGTTTGGGTCATGGAAATAAAACTTGGACACAGTTTAATGTTATTTCAAGTGGATAATGTTCTCAAATAGGCACTGAAAAGGTTCTGGAGTGGACAGACCAGGCTAACATTAAGTTTCTAAAACAGCTGACACATCAGCCTTTCTAAAATTTTAAAGAGCTTGCCAATAATCCCGGCCTGTGGCAGGAAACAAATCAATCTGAATGACCTCCATCATGTCTGATAAGAAGAGTGGTCGGATATCCAGCCAGGATTAGATCAGGACATTGTTGATGGCCAATGAAGTGTGGACTTTCAGTGCAACTGACATTTATCTGCATAAATTTGACCTTGAATGGATTAGAAAAAATAATCCAAAATAAATTCAAATCTATGCATCTAGTCAGGGTTTTAAATTTCATTCAAGTTGTGTGAAGTTTCATTATTTCATCGTGGAAATAGAATGGCTTGAATAAATCATTAAACAAACAAATGTAGCATTCCTCCTGATGATGACGGCATATCAACTCCTGAGTGAAGCGTAAAGAGCAAATGGGAGATCTGGACGGATCTCTTTGCCCTGCAGCATGCACAGCCCAAACACAAATGGCCTTCTCAGCGATCACAGTACAGACAAGAGGTAGGTCACCTTCCTGCCTGTCCCAAGCCCCTCTCCTCTACAGGGGCTCCATTCATCGTTGTGCGTTGCCAACCTGAGGTACCATCACTCCCACTCAGGGGAGGTGGGCAGCAAGTGGATTAGCTGACCTTCTCCCGGGGTGAGAGCAAAGGCCCCTGTAGTTTAGTCAGCAAATATGGCAGGTCTGGAGCAGCTGAAACCACTGGGTGAAGTGGTCAGGGATGCTCCCCAGGATCAGGACAGAAGGGGAGATAGCAGCGTCTCCGGCACCCTGACACTCAGTCAGCATGGCAGCATGAGTCTGCAGACTGTCAGACAAAGACGCACGAGCTGCCTGCTCAATCAACCAGCTGACCGGCCACTCCATTGTTTTTATAGACTCGATGAGAACAAACATATTCAAATGTCACACACTCAACAAAATTTAACACTTTACGACTTCCTGAGGTCCGTCTACAAAGTTTGGAAAGACAGAAGGAAGAAAACAAGGCTGGATAGAAAAAAATAAGAGTAAGATAAGTAAGATAAAAATAAGAGATAGAAAGATATAAGGAATGAAAGTGAAAGTACAAGGTAGGGGAAATTACACGGGAAAGACAAAAGCAAGGAAAAAAGGAAGAGCACATAAAAGAAAACAAGGAATGAAATAAAGGAACCAAGAAAGCAGGAACATAAGGATGGCAAGAAGGAAAGATAATGAAATAAGGAAGGACACAAGGTGGACTAGAAGGAAAGAGAAGTGAACACAAAGAAGGAAGCAATAAAATGAATAGGGAGATCAGAAAGGAGTTGATGAAAGACAAGGAAGGAAAGAAGGTGGTACACAACAGAGAAAAGGGCAGGAAGACATAAGCATATGAGGAAGGAAAGGATATTAGGCATGAGGAGGAAAAAAAAGGATAAAAAGAAGTACAACGGATACAATTCTTAGACAATAAATTGAGGTGTATGGGTTCTCTCTGGGTGCTCTTCCTTCCTTCTACAGTCCACTAAGACTGCTTCATCAATCTGTCTTTCTGAAAGCTCTCTAGGATACGAGTGTCTCTGTGTCACTGTCTACCAGCTCAGGGTGAACCTCACTGTTTGACCAATAGATAAACACCTGCAGCCCTGAAAGGATAAAAAGGCATGGACAATGAAGATATCTAAAACCAAGAAGCTGAATGCACAAAATATTGTTTTATTTTACCTGCTACAGATAGCAACTATGCTCAAGTAGCTCCTCCCATGTCTGGGGGCTTTCAGCAGGCTGTCGAAGCTTAAATCAGCGTCACAGAGGATTGACACGGTGGAACAAGTTGTCATTTTTGCTCTATATGGCCTGAGAACAGGGGAGTATAATAAATGTGCTTTGAGCAGCTGCACATTGCTGCTGCCTGCAAGACCCTTCCACGTTATGAATGGAGCAGTCAACGAGCTGCAACATGAATGACCTTTGCTCGTAATTGTGCGAGGTCTCCTGTCGTCCTGTTAACCAAGAAAAATTGGTTTTTTTTATCCTCTCTCATCCAGTTTGGTGTTTTTTTTCCTCTTTCTCTCTCCAAGGAGCAGAGCTGACCTATCACACGCTGGTGCCAAGTCATCATTAGGTGTCAAGGGGTTTCAATTACCCCACACCTCTCCTCCCTGCCACCACGTCTCCTCTGAGAGCCAGACAGCACAGCAGGAGAAAAGCAACAAAATGCTAATTTTCTTGCTGACATCTGAGCTCGACTTGAAAAAACAAAAAAAAACACAAGCTGACGAACGCCACAGCAGTGGTAGGAGTCGAGAGGTGGGGGGGGTGGGATAAAAAAAAACAAAAAACAGCACTTTTAATGTCATGTGGTTCATTTAGGACTTTATTTCTGCAGTATGGTTGTTTTAAAAGCACTTGATCGCAATGAAAACTGAATGTTTTTTCCAGTGGTACAAGTCGTACTGCATATGTCAAACATTCATGCCAAAGATCACACTACTGGTACATGACCAACAGGACAACTCAAAAATAAATTTGAAAATGTTTTTATAACAACCATAATTTGACAATACTACAATAAAGCATATTAGTGCTCCTAGCTTAAAGTTTCATCATAGCCAAGGAAAAAAAAATAGAAAATTTATTTACTTTGAGTCCTAACAAGCCAAAAAGCTTGTTTGCGGTTGCAAATTTCGAACATTTCAGAGGAAGCCAGTGAGCCGAGTTCTGACTCCAGACTAAAACAGTGGAAAAGTCGTTTTAACACAAATGCATTTTATTTTCCCATGATGTAGATGAGCTTACATAGACCTACTTCAGGAAAAAAAAAAGAGAAAACACTTATACTGTCAACTGCTACAAAACTATTGTCAACAAAAGTACATCACATATTTCAACATGAATATCAAAGCAGAATGTCTGAGACTTTGAGGCTACATAGTCAGAAGGCAGTGATGCCTACAAATCCTAATGTTAGGGCACAAATACAAAATAAATTATTCTACACTTTCTTATAGATTGTTCTCTCTATGCTTAATAAATGTTGACTCTGAAGGGAAAACGTTTAAATAAACCTTTTTATTAATGTATTTTAGATCAAGAGAACCTAATTCTCATACACGCAGGTGCATCTCAGTAAATTAGAATATCTATGAGAAATTGATCTATTTCAGTAATTAAACTTTTTTTTTCTATATCCATTGCACTCAGTGTGATATTTTTGATGTCTTAATTTCCATTAATTTTGATGACTATGGCTTGCAGTTAATGAAAATCAAAAGACTTTCAAGTGATTTGAATGCAACTAATTAAACGTTGTGGCCAGCACAGTCGGGTTAAAGCCAGCAGTGAGATCCTTCAACAGTGAAAATCAGAAACCAGCCGGCTAGTGCTGCATGCAAGCACATTAATGGGATGCTGAGTGGAAGGAAAAACTCTTGCAGAAAAATGTTAAATACGTAACTGGGATGAGTGTTATTTCTGTCCGTTTTCATTCATATGGCTTATAGGTGATGAAAACTCACCAATCAGATTTTGTGGAAATTTAAACATTAAAAGAGGCCGATGAAAGAAAGAGTTTTAACACAGAAATTTCCCCTCAAGGCCCACACAGTTTTGGTGAAGCCTGCTGACCTGACATTTGCTCAGCAGATAAAGCCACACAAAAGGTCAGCGCTGAAGAAGCAGAAACCCCATTGATAATCTATGGAGTACTGTCAAAAAGAAGATGAGAGATCTTCTTTTGCCATCTTATGTGCATGGTCTTATGTAATTTTGCAAAACACTGAATTTTGGGTTTCAAATTGGTTGTAGTTATAATTATTACAATTAACACTTAAAAATGTATCACGCTGTGTAATAAATGACATCATTCAAGTTTCACTTTTTTTATGTAATTATTGTTATGAATTCACTTGCCAAAGATATTCTTTTTTATTGAGATGCACTCGCATCATGATGAAGACGTCTGGAAGCAGATGGCACAGACTCGTCAAATGCTAAAACAGCAGTGCTCGCTAGAATTTCTACAGTTTAACACAGAGTTACGTCAGGGTGCTTGTTCTCCAGATATGTTTGCGTCACATTTGTGTGCAAAATGGTTACAACACAGGCTGCTCACAGGACAGAAAGCTGAATAGGTTGGTGTGTCCATAAAGTCCATAAAGCAAAACTCGAAAGTGTGTTGCAACACTGTCGTTGTTACAGCTTGGTAAACAAAGGTCAGGGTGTAGTGTGCTACCTGCAGGCGGTCAGATTAAAATGTCCACGTTCTGTTCTGTCATTGAGGACATATAGGTTCTTTTCAGATTTTCTAGTGCAAAACTGCCAACCATTTGGTCTCCTGCTGGGAGAACAGTCAGGGTATAAAGCATCAAATCCAGCTGAAAAACCGACAGAACAACTTGTCTCGAACTTTTCATACTGTCATGAAAAAATTAAGTCCAAATCTGGAGCTTCTGATAACAATACATTTGCATAAAGATTGAAAAAATACAGTCAAACTTGACGGCAGCTGTCACAGACTGTGACACATGCATGAGAACTTTACGTCAAAAAGCAAAAAGACAAATCTCCTCTTGTCAACGGCTCTGAACTTAGCCTAAGTTGGTCTTTGGAAAAATGCAGAGGAGGATACAGCTGAACCTGGACTTCAGTCACTTGAACATTAAAAAAAAAAACACAGAAGACTACATGGAGGAGAAGACTGTGGAAGAAGAATATGATTCCTGCAGGATAAGCGTCTGTCCGGCTGCACTAAAGACATACAAAGACAATAACAGCCAGACTGATCAGTTTATATGTTTTATCTTTGTAACAGAAGTTCCATCTGAAACACAGTCAAATCAACAAACAGCATTTGTAGAGGAGAGTTAAGACGTGGCTGGCTGACTCGGCAGCAGCTGGTGTGGATGTGCCGTTTGTGGGAGCTGTCGTCGTTAAAAAGGAGGAAGAGGAGATCTAGTAGAGGAGGACCCGGCGCTCGATGGCTTTGCGGCAGATTGGGCACTCGCTCATTCGATCTCCGCAAAGTTGGCAGGTGCCGTGGCCGCACAAGAAGATCATGTTCTTCAGCCGGTCCAGACACACCGGACACATCGTCTGGAGGAAGGAGATATCCGCGTTTATTGTTATGTTAAGTTCATTTTACGGCCTAATCCAAGTAAGGACATAAAATGACTCACAAAAGTGTTCATAACGCTTACTAGGGTTGTCATGATGATGCATCTCAAACTCATACAAATATTTGGAAAATACTCAAGAAAATGTTTAAGTTCACAGCAAACTTTTTAAAGCATTTTTTTCTTTCTGATAAAAATCCATAATATAACAGTGGGACAATAATCCTAATGTATTAAGTCATAAAAAAACTATTAAGTAGTAAGCTACTCAGCATTAGCCAAAGAACAGAAAACTAGACACCTAATAGGAGTTATGTGTTTTACTATCCTCAAAATGAATTGAAAAACATTTTTTAAGGTATAAATATGGATTTGGTCCACACGTACTTTTGTTCAAATAGACAAGGATATGGTTTGCACAAAAACACTTTTTACAGGGAAAACATAGATCAAAGGGCATGAATATTTTTAGAAGGCTCTGTGAGCCCAGGGGAAATTTTACAGCATGTGGCAGTTTCATTTTTTTATTGCAAAGTTAATTATCCACATCATGTTTTTGTTCTCACCTGTTCCTTAATGTCATGAAGCTGTTGCTGTAGCTTCTGCACATCAGCGTTTACGTTTGTGTTATCTTTATCCCTCTGCAGGGCTGGGATGTTTCCACTCGCTGCTCGAATAGAAAATGAACATGAACACACGTGGAGACGGGGGAGGGGGAAAAACAAGTCAAAGGACTAAGCACATTAGTTAAGGCTAGAGGCCACCTTGGATTTTACCCTACACCTATAAACTTTACTGCCAATAAAAAAAAAAAGAAATATGGCCGCAGCAGCGTTGCCATTCTGACATGATCTTGGCAGTGAATTATATATGAAAGCCGGAGTTCCATAAACAAGCAGGAAACGCATGCATTTTGGGTTTTTATTGTTAGGCAGATCACTTCTGGCTCAGTGTTTTGGCACACTTTCTAACCGTTCCAACTCAGTAACCCATATAAGGAAATTACCTAAATGATCACCTCGTACAACACAAATCATCAGGAGGCAAATTTGGAATTGCACTTTCCTTAATGCGATTGTGAAAAATGTATATATAACATTATTTAAGCAATTTCACCTACACTTTTGAGAACTTTAATCCCAGAATCTGCCAGAAACAATGAACTCCAGAGTGATATACAGTACATCATATGGGCATAATCACCTGTTAAATGTGTGCACTAGTATGCGGCACTGATAAAAGGAAGTCGGGTCAAGAGAAGGGGAGATGGGCCAGGGCAGCACTGTTGAGGTGGTGGGTGGGGAGGGGACTCTTTAAAAGCAAGGCTCTAGTAAGGGAGGGGCTCAGGGAGGCATACTTACACCAACTTAATGCCAGATTGTTGGGCTGGAGAAGATCCTGGGATCCCCCTGCCATAGTGTTAGAGCTCCCTGCTGGAAATAACCAGTCAACATTGTTATAGCAGGAGCTGCCCTCACCAGTTCAGCTGTTTAGCCAGTAATCAGTGCAACTGGCTACTGTTAACTATAGCCTCTAAAGGAGACAGGATTTGAAGAGGAAACCAGAAAGTTGGACGCATCTACCACAGCAGAGAGAAATGGAAAATGTAGATCATAGCAGCATAGTTATATATTTTTGCAATCAGCCGATGCTTATAACTGACTTGGATGTAAAAAAAAAAAACAACCAGTCTGAATAAGTTAAAAGGGAGGTAGGTGTAAATTTTAGGAAGTAGATTTGCTTTAAGGCAACAGGCAGTAATTCATGGCACAGTTTGTTTAGGATTGAAGTATTCGATGCTGCCCCTTGCATGAGTGTATGTGTGTTTGGGTTTGTGCAGCTGATCAAGGCTGCCTTTAAGACCAGCTGCAGAGAGTGAGATGCAACGGTGAACGTGGAAATAGTTTCCCTTTCATCTCAACATAAAACATGAAAAACACCCAATAGTGAGAAGCAAGAAAAAAAAAATCCTGAAAATTAAATTAAGTCATAAATGGTTTCTATAACAACTTAGGACCAAACAAAAATGATTAAATGTAAAATAAATAAACTTTAGGACTAATTTCACCTTATTTCTCCTTATCTAATTCAGAAAATTTGCCTAAAGGAGTTTTAATTTACTAACATTTTTTTAAGTAGGTCACTGCATTTTACATCAATGTCATTGATAATACTTTTAAGTAATTAAAACTATTAACTGCTATTGATTGCTTTTCTGTTCAATTAAGTGTTATTTAATTTTAAAATAAAGCTTTAGAAGTTCACATGCAGTTCATTAAAGGTATAAATGATTTTGAACTCTTAATGGTACATGTGATCCTTTTTTTTTTCTAGATGGAACAATTTTAATTAAAACCCAACAGCATTTAAAAAAAACCCTAACTGGGTTCATAAATTTGAATTTATGGTGGATTTTCAATAAAGTACACATTCCCAAAATGATAAAAACCACCCTATAAATGTTTTTGCTAAATGCCCCCTAGCAAGTTGTTCCTCCAGAACACGTTTTACAGCCATAAAGGAGCTTCTTGCTGCACATGGCTGGCTGTTGAATCTCACTGCTGTCTTTAACCTGGCTGGATGTTTGCTGGATGTCTATTCTTGGTGAACTGGTCGAGTGTATTTTAGATTAGACAAGTTTTCCATTACTAGGCCTATGCAGAATTTTGTGACATTGTGAGGAGGTAATTTAGTCATTTGATTTAGGTGTGTTAGAGTAGGGATGCTTGTAAAAGTTGCAGAAGTATTTTAAAAACTTTAAAACTGATTTTAAATGGATAAAGCAAGCTAAAGAAGCTCCGGGAATGACCCCAATCTCATCAATATAGAAACTTTAAATCAGGTCTGAGTTAAGAACCCAACTGATTTAAATGCTGCCACTAATAATAGCAGTAAAATACTCCTGCAGAAATATTCTTGAAGCCTGACAATGATCATAAAAAGCAGAGGAGTCTTCATCCACTTGACACTAAAGAAAACGTTAGTTGAGACTTTTGTATACATTTTTGAGCCTGTATTTCTCATTTTGACTTTTTGTAGATTAGAAAAAATTCATAACCATTTTGAATTTATTCAAGTCTTTTTTTATTATTTAACTTTAAAAGTATTTGAAATTGTAATATTAACATTATTCAACCCAGGACAGTTCAAATAAAGCTCAAAATTAATGACACTCATGTCAAGGATGAATGTATGTATACTTTTGAAAATAAGATTTTGTGTTTTAGGGATCAATCTGGAGATTTTAGTCAAGGCAGCAAAGCTTTAGAGAACATTCGCCCATCTAGATCATATAAGTTAATATATAGAAATAAGCATTTAGAATGATTGCAGTAATGAAAACATGCAGATTTAAGTGTTGCTAGTTTGTAAATAAGTCTAATTGATCTCAGTTAGTTATCAGTGTCTAGACTAGAATGAAAAAAAAACATATCATGAAAGTAATGTCAACCAAATGGCAGAAACAATAATAAATTCAAAATTACTAAACAAAATGATTTAGAAAAAAAAATGAAGAAACAAGAAAGGAATGAAATGTAAAAATGGATGGATTAAAAGGGAACACTTGGAAGATTCACTCACTAAGGTCATCATCATCATCATCATCATGATCAGCGGCATCATCCTCCATACCTTTCCCTCCGCAGCAGAGAATGTAGGGGGTGCGGCGTTCCACCACAGCCCGGCACTGTACGCACTTCTTCATGAGGCTGGCACAGTCTGTGGAGAACAGGCATGTGCGTGTTCACATCCGAAGGTTGGCACAAATATGGGCGGCCAGTGTCAAGATCAAGGCTACTGTGATGTAATGTGTGTGTTGACTTACTCTCACAAGCGCACATGTGACCACAGGGCTGGAACAACACAGCGGCCTTTTTGTCAGAGCAAACTACGCACTCCTCAATCTGCGGAGGGACGCATAACACACAAGTTCATTTAGTCTTAGTCATCCATTTTTCTAAAGATATGGCTGTTTTAGAAGGTGGTCTTTATTTTGTACAATAAAGGCCCACAACAAAATGTGTTGAGAGACACTTTTATCCTATGATTAAAAATAAAGGAGAAAAATGCAAACATACTTACCCCAGTTAACTTTTAATTAAACAAAAAGAGTATAACGCAGTAAAGCATAAAGAGACGTTCATCCACTAAGATGATATTAAATGGAAACAACTAAACACCAAAAAGTACTTAAGTTTCACTCAAAGAACATTTTCCAAGTGCTTAAAATTTTTAAGAAACATGAATGGGTGATGAATTTCTATAAAAATGTGACACTGCTGGATTGCCCCTCCCTGTCCAAAATTTACTTTGTTTATTAAAACAGTGGTAGATGATGATGATTGCTTACAATTTTCTACTAATCTAATAAAGGTAAAAACACCAACAAATAATTTTAACGATAATAAAAAACAAAGGTTACATATTTTTAATTATAGCTGTGGTCAGGATTTTAAAAAACACAAAACAATAGGGTCGGGACTAGATAAAAAAGCTTAATATCAATGCAACACTTTTTACAGAACTTATTTTGCACACAGTCTATAAGTATGAGGTAATGAAACATTACATTATACAAGATGTAGATAAATCAAACTATAGTTATGAATTATGAAGAACTGCAGCCAAACTACACTACAAGGCCTAATAAATATGCATATATATTTTCCTATGAAAACAATGAATATGAATAAATCAGCTTATAATATTGTAAGTCTACACACTAATAAATGAAACTTGTAAATTATTGCGAGTGCAAACAATAGAGCTGGATTTACATTTTTTTATGTAAATATGATAAAAATATATACTGATTATTGTTCAGATAACATATTTGACTGAATAATTTGGAGATATTGTCAAGATCAGCATTACTTGTAGCTGAAAAGTATGTGCACAAGTATATTTAAAATAAAATTGGTCCCAAAATAGACCCCTGGAGGACTCTAAGAAATGCATGACAAATTTCTGACTATTAAAATAATTTTAAAGCAATGTGTGTTCTTTCCCTACAAATTGAATCCCTGAATTAATTTTTTCAGCCAACTTCTGTGGAATATTTCCTTTTAAAACTCATTGATTTTCACATATCAAGTGATCAAGTTTCATCACTCTGTTCTGTAGTACCGTCTCCAGAATCTCTGAGGTGTTTAAGATTACCTTTGTTCTGGACTGAACCTGCTCCTTACAGATGAGACACTTCTTGACACGCGGCGAGCAGAGCGAGCAAGTTGCGATGTGTCCACAGGGCCCAAACAGAGTGTCTCTCTTCATGTCCGAGCAAACCATGCACTCTTCCAGAGACTCGATGTTGCTGTTCAGAGATGGGCTACGGGTGTCCACCTGACCGCTGGGACATTAAGAACACAGTGTTAATGGGAAGATATTAGAAACATGGGTGGATGAGGAACTGCTAATTAGCAATGCCTTATTTAATCAATCTTTTTTTTCTTATGAAGTTTGCATACTCAATAGGCATAAAAACTCTGTCGATACTTTGAGATATTCTCCTTTGTCTTTACATTAAGTTCTGCCCACACTCTCCAGGGTATAACGTCACATTTACCGTACAGACCAGAGTGATATTGATCTTCTCGTTGAGTTCTCAGCAAAAAAGCCGTTAAATGCGTTTCCCAAAATGTCAACCAACTCCTGGGATGTTTACCTACTCTTCTCTTTGTGACATTTGGCCAAGGCCTTACAGAGACTGGGGTCCGGACAGAGGTCCAGAGGGGACTGGCCCTTTTTGTTGCGAATGGTCAGGTCTGCACCGTTTGCTGCCAGGAAACAGGCGATGGATGCTGCGCTCTTCTTCTCTGCTCCCTGGGTGCCCAAGCCCATGATTAACTGCAAAGGATGACAGAAACAGAGAGGAAAATATGAAACCCGAGACACAAACAGCTTTCAGGAGCATGCTGATACTAACCTGAATGCTGATATTTGTAGAATTGAGCAAGTAAGGAGCAAAACGAGTACTGCGCCTCATACCACTTTAACCTCTTCATATACATAAACAACCACAAAATTTAGTACATTTTATTAGAATTTTATGTGACAGAAAAACAAAAAGGCACATAATTGTGAAGCACAAAGAAAATGATGCTTGAAAAATCAGATGAGTGAAGTGTTTTCCATAATGGACACGGCAAACATGAAAAAGAAAAAACAACTCTTCAGATAAAACATCTTTTGGGCCTACATGTATGGCGAAATACGGTGGTGGTGGAATCATGCTGTACCTTTCTTCAAGATATGAGATTAAAGCATGAAATAATGTAAAAAAAACATAAAGGAAAAAACATAAAGTGTAACTATTTTTTTTTTTTTACAAATCTATGCATATAATACAGATTTTCATGTTGCTAAACTCCACGTTATAGAGGCAATCAGTTCAATACAGCTAAGCTAATCAGAAAGAGATAAGATGTCACGACAGTATAACCTTGTCGACTTGTCTCATCTCCCTTCCCTGCACAACTTATCACCTCACTCATTCAGCTCAACTGCAAAGCTCCCCAATCACAACCAATTTCGACCTTCCATGTCTGAGTCTCCTCAACCAGTAGCTTTTACATCTCTGCTGATGGAGCCATCGGGCCAGCTAATTCAATTCTCTTCTTGAAGGGAGGGAAGGGGTATGCGAGTGTGACCCAACTACATATTTCTCAAATTAGGCCTGCTGTCTATCTGTTTCGCTCCCCTGAGGGAGAACCGGAGAGGGCAGAACGCGGGGCTCGTGGAGGAGGTGGAAAAGCGAGTGGGTGGGAGACAGAAGGTGACAGGTAAGGAAAAATCTGTCGCTGACTCAAGGCTTTAAAGTCTCCCCAGCAGCGATTAATGATGTGCCGTTAACACGGAGAGGGCTTGAGTTTGACATGCCCCTTTTGGCCCCTTCAAAGGATTCATCTGGGCTGGTAGAGGCGAAGCAGCGAGCCAACTGACTGCTCGGCGCTTCCACCTGAATGATGGGCTGGTGCAGACTCAGCTGTCCATTGATGCAGGTGATGGAGACTGTGAGCTTCCTGACTAAACGGGGATCTGTCGTCATCCTTCACAGCGAACCACAAACTGATTTTATTCCAAGCTTGTGAACTGAGGAAAACTGTGACAAGACAATGCTAAACAATCTAGCAGATGATAAATGCCAAAAACAATGACATGATGCTTCAGTGAGCCGCCAAATGGGAAAAGGCAGGTAGCAGGATATTAAAGGCACAAGTATGAATTTTATAGATGCAGCTCAGCTGGAGATACACATGCGCTATATTCGTTTTAGAACATTTACTTAGAGCACTCTGCATCAGTATTTTAGATAATAAAAAGCTGCATTTATTTATTTATGCAGCTAACCCAGAGTGGAAGCATGCAGGTTGTTCCAACTTAAAATTAGCAATTGTTTTTCCAAATATTTAAAAAATGAAATCTTTTACGCCAATTTTACAATACAGATCTATAGTCTTATGTTCAGTGCATTTATAGTCCTTAAAACTTTCTCACATTTTGTCTCTTTAAAGGCATAAATATTAATTATTTTAGTTTACGTGATACACTAACAAAAAATAGTGCGCAAGTGTTAAAAGGAATGAAAATGTTAAAAAAAATTATTCCTAATAAAAAGATGAAAAGTGAGGCATCCTCCTAAGTCAAGACTTCGTGAAACCTCCTTTCTCTGCAGCTCCAGCAGCTGCATGTCTTTTAGGACATTCCTCTACCAGCTCTGCACATAGAGACGAAACAGCTCAAGGTTGGGAAGATTGGGTGTGTGGCGTCTGAAGAGCAATTATAAACACTTGCAACAGATTCTCAATTGGAGTGAGATATGAACTGTGTCATGAATATATTTTTTTCATCTAAACCATTACATGTGGCTCGAGGTCACTCTCCAATTGGAAGGAAAACTTTCAGGCCAGCCTCACGTTTTTCTGCAGCTTTCGAAAAATTTTGTTCCAGGATATCCACATATTCTGTATTTCAAAGCATTAGATTTTACTGAGAAAATGTGAGTGAAGATTTATGCACATCAAACAGCAAAACACTTAGTAATGAAAAATCAATTTCCAACAAAATATTTTGAAGTCCCTCAATGTAACGTGATACAATGTTAAAAGGCTCAAGGGACATAAAAACTTTCACAACGTATTTCAACATGTTCTCTTCCTATCAAGTACTTTTAAATATGTATTTCTGAAAACTCTTAATCGGTGACGTTTTATGACACTGACACATTTGAAGTGCTGGAAAGGGAAAGTTCAGAATGGAACTGAACGTACTGTGTTCTTGGAGGGTTCCCAGGGCTCCACTTTGCTGACATCCTGCATATCCTGGAGTTGCCGCAACTGGGACAGTGTGTGGTGACGTAGCGCCTCGTGAAGCGGCGTGTCCCCATCCTTGTCCTGCACGTCAAGCTTAGCCTCTGCCCGCACCAGCAGCTGGAAACAGAGAAAATATGAACAAAGAATGACCCCAACAGACAATCGGGCAACAAACACAGAATAACTTTAATTTTATGCCATGGTGCAAATGCCACAACACTGATTTATAGTGTTGCCATGTACAGTGGGCTTCAGTTTTTTTTTACTACCCTCTAATTATGGAGTGTACTTTTGTTTGTAGTCCACAAGATGGCAACGTGGCAGTCTTAATCCAACGCTACACATTTCCTCGAAGAGCATTCCCCTCCTCTTTGAGGCAGGACATCCAACCGTGTAAATTAAACAGAGGACTGCAATTGTGTAGCTCTACTGCCTTTTGTATAGAGGAGAGGGAACTAGCAGATAACTGAAGAGAGCATGTTCACTTAGTGGCACAAGAGGGGCATTAAAAGATTAGAAGAAGTGAGAGAAAGAGAAGAAGAAGAAATTAAATATAAAATACCAACCCGAACTATCTGAGTGTGCTGGCGCTCCACTGCAAGGTGTAATGCCGTCTGCTGGTTAACATTCTGAATGTCTAAGCTGGCGTTGCCCTGGGAGGTGGAAAAAAAACAGAAGAATATAAGCATAATACCATCTGGATATGTGGACATAGGTCACCAGTGTGTAAAAAAAATTAAGACTTTATAAAAAAAAGAAAGAAAAACTGATTTACTTTCCATCACGCAAAGAAATATTATTTTAGCAAGTAAAAGAGAAACAACTGGTCTGGCTTTGTGAGCCATGACAGCACCTTTTCTCATCCTGACCAGCAAAGTATCAAACAGCAAGACTGGAAAAAAAATTAAATAATAAATAGAAGAAAAAAACCCCCAGCATACTACAAAAAAGAAAAAATGCTTCATGTGATTTTCATTTCCAACTGCAAACGTATCCTCTGTGGAGATATGGAGGAAAGATAACTATTGTGATCAGGCGGTGTGTAAAATCCCAATGTAATAAGACTGACTGGGAATCTGCAGTGCACCTAGAAGTGTGGTGCAGTTTCTGAATAGAAAGCTGAGCCATCACTGCGAACAAGCCCATTGCAGGAACTTAGAGGGGGAGAAAAAGCTGCCCCTGCTGAAAGGTAGCTTGCACAGTGAATGCTCACGCATCGGGATGTTGCAGCAACATTTCTGCCTTGCACCATATCCTCATTAACCCAGTTTTGTCTTGATCAGGTGACTTTTCTGTAAACTCCAGTATGCGTTAGCCTTTAGGGAGCTAAACCTGCAATCTCTAAAGGGAGGACAAAAAAAAAAGGAAGAGCATGAACCTATAATTGCAAGTGAAGGAGGATATGAGGGCCGAGCAGCACTAAAGGATACCCCTGGAGGCCATGTGAACCTTATGGATTCAATAAAAAAAAATAAAAAAAAAACAGTTAAAGAAGATTCAACTGGTCTACAGCTTGCTGGCTGCAGGGAGAGCAGTATGGACCGCGTTCAATGGTCTTTTGTTGGCTGAAGTTAAAGCTTGGCTGATGCAGGCTGAATTACTGCTGCAACGCTGTTTTATACCAGTTCTAAACAGAGATGTCTAAACAAAAGGGGTTTAGATGTGTTTGGAAGTGGCCTATATCAGATGTGATCTACTTTGATTTTTTTTAAAATTCTTTTTAATATAATTTTGTTTGCAAATTTAAATTGGATCAAAATCACAAGTTAGGGCTCAAATTCTGTATTTTCTGCTTTTTATGGATATTATCAAAGGAATCTGATGAGCATCAGTAAAAAAAAAAAAAAAAATTAACCCAGCAGTGGATACATGATAATGTTGCTTGTTTAAAAATGAGTTTAGTACCTGGTGCACCAGAAGCTCAGCCACCTCCACGTGGTTGTTGAGAGCAGCCAGATGCAGCGCGGTGTAACCATCGTCCTTTTTCTCATCGACGATCCACGGCCTCGGCAATTTGGACAACAGCACACGCATGGCACTGCAGAACAAATAAATAATCAAGCAAACTAACAAATAAAAAGATAGACAAATAAATGCAAGTGCTGAGCTGACTCGGGGTTTCGATGCACACAAAAGAAATATCCTGAAAATTTAAAGACAATAAAGTGTTTTTTGATCGGAGGTTCCAATCTGATGTGCTACAAATCGTGTCAAATTTCTCATTTACAGCATATACAATGCCTTGGAAAATTATTCATTCATGTATACGTCCCAAAATTTAATTACTCAAATTAATCACAACTACCAAAAAAGAAAAATTCTAATGATAACTGATAGAAATATTTTTCAAATAGAGGTTTCAGAATAAAAGAGGGTAACATTTATATCATGTTTCTTTCCATTTCATATTTATGCACCATTGTTGCATTGCTGTATCACTAAAATTTGAATAAAAATACAAATGATGTTGTTCCTTGTCCAAATGTAAAAGGTTTAGGGTTGGTTCAAGTTCAAGAAAGTTCAAGCCACAGTATCAGCCTCACTGAAAAATTTTCCAACACATTTAATTTCTTTCACTCTTTATCTCCACTCACAGATACAAAAACACCAAATCCGCTTTAGAAGTTGCTTTAGCAAGCATTATTTAAATCAAGTCCAAGAGCTATATATTACTTTAATCTGTTTTCACATTTAAGTAAGAAAACAAAAACTGCAATCTGTTGGTTTAGGTCCCGCAAGCTTCATTCTGACACATCTGCAGAAGTGATGGAAAGACCCAGAGTATAAAAGAAGAGTGTTAAAGATTTGCACTCTGAAATTGTATTTTTTACATGAAACAATTTTTAATGTCATTTCTATAACAAAATTAACAGCAGCTCTAGAAAACGGTAGTAATGGGAAATATGTCATAATAGATGGAACCAAAAAAATGTTAATAGTCAGTATGCATAGTCAGTATAGTTTCCCTGCAGAGAAAAAAAACTACTATGATGAATATATTAGTGTCTATGTTAATGCTGAGATGGTTTCTACTCAGCGTATTAAGGCCTATTTAAGGGCGGGTTTATGTATTTTCCAGGCACACAGTGCCATTTTATAGCACAATCAAGTAACTACTGTAAGTTAACTTCAGATATTTATTTTACAATATACATATGGGTATACAGTTGATGAGGGAATAACATTATAACACAATACAAGATCAAAGAAGTCAATTTTACATTACACCCCCTCAATTACAGTGTATTTGGTGTTTGAACTATTAAGTGTTTCTTTAGAAGGTGTCTAGAGTATCTGCAGATTTAAGTACTTGATGGCAGTACTTGAAATGTGCAGAGAACCCCAACTAATACTGAGCGTCCATTGTATTTTGGTAATCCTTCAAAGAAAACAAAAATCAAGCTAATCATTAAAATCATCACAAAAATTTCATTCTTAAAAAGAAAGATTGTACTTTTCCCTAATTATTCATAGAACAAAGAAAACAATTTTGTTAGTTTGCTAATTATCGTTTAATAAAAACACCACAATATCTACTTTTTTGTCTTTGAGGTCATTTAAAATATATTTGGATAATCAACAAAAATGTTTTCACCTTCGACTCAGATACATTAAAACATAAAATAGCTTTGGTCTCAATATAGTCAGGTGAGACCCCCAAGCTTCATCTTCAAGAAATCGGATTTCTCGTTCTGAAGTTATACATTGTGGAATCTAGCATCAAAACAGTTTCTACGCCTAGAGTTATATTTCTCAAATCTTATTTTTTTCTCTGTTTTTTCCAGGAAGATTTTGAAATGTATGGGGTCAAAATCTAGTAATGAAGAGGGTGAGACAAAATTGGTCTAATAATTGAAAAAGCTTAGCTTGAACCTGTCAGATTTGTCGTCTCACAATGTTCAAAAGAGAGCCAGCAGGCGGAACTCAAACATGGTACAGGCCTGTTTGGATTAACAGCAAGAAACCCATACGGAAAACAGATTTAGAGCAGGTATCTCCCTCCCATTTTTTCAGTGTAAGAGTAATTCCACTCCTCCTTCAACAGTGCGCTCAAGTGTCCATCACTGAAGGACACAATGGTAATTACACAAGATTTATTTGTATTCACTCAGGTCTCTTCCCCTAATAGAAACAGAAGCTAGGGAAGGGGAAAATATCCAGTGTTTAAACAGTGCTGTTGAGAAGAGGCAGTGGTGTGGCGCTGAAGGTCATTTAAAGGGTATGTGAAAAAACTGAAGGAGGCTGAATTGTCACTCTATACAGTATCAGCACTGCTGAAGAAAGCAAGACCCACTTTAGTGTTAAAGAAAAAACAATATTATCAACAGAGGAAAAGAAAGACGAAATCCTTCCAGGGTCAATTTGATTTAAACCTTAATTTATCTGCAATGAGAAGTATATATGTGAACACTCTTACGCTAATCAAGTCAAAACTGGTTTCAGTTATCTGCCAGTTTTGTTTTAATACGTGAAGCCATTTATCTCTTTACACCTGATCCTTTATCTCTTCCTACTCTTCCTGTTTCAGCCCGAGGCCATGAATTCAAGCATGAGGTACAAAAGTAATATAAAATATAAGGTGTATCCTGCTGTACATCCAGGATATCTGGTGAAGAAAAAGACACAAAATGAACACAAAACGAAACGTATAACAAATTTTCCCTGTCATGTTACATACACCGAGTACCTAGGACAAGAATTAAAGTGACAGTGCTTATAGGAAAACTTCTGACCTTGTTTAACCCTGAGTGCTCACACGGGGCATATGTTTGAACTGCGACAAAAAGAAAGCGGGTGATTTCCTCAGATATGGCTTTACGGCACATGCTGGAGTGTTTACGTAAGGAAAATAGGACTTCGGACAAATGAAACAAGCTCTGAGAAAAGGCCAGTGCTTGTGTAGTCACTAAATATTGCACTATTAAGAAATAGGGGAGGAAAGAAAAAAAACCAATAGGACAGTTAGAATCAAGATGGCTGGTTTTCTACGGATCTTTACTAAACGTATAGGTATTTCTTGAGAAGAGAGGAAGCATCATTCGCCAGAGGAAAGGGGAGGGAGAGGGGCAGGGAAGGAAAGGGCAGGCAGTCAGCACCTCGGTTCATATAGAGTCTTGGTGGCTGGTGTACTGCTGCAGTGATGAACAGCGCAGCACACTGATCCCAGTCTTCCTCGCTCTCTCTCACCCTTTCTCATTGCACAGAGGCTTATACGCACCTGCATTGCTTGCAGCCATCTTCAGCTACTTAATGCAGAGATGCACTCCTTAAATTTGATGGCAGCCGCGCCCCTCCTGCCTGATCTCACATTCACCACGTGTCGCCACTGTTACAAAGAAAGCATTTGCTCGCATGCTGTCGATTTTACATCTCAGAGGGCACTTCAGGGTAATTTCATTTGTGGCTCACCCATTTGGGTGGGAGCTGAGACTTAAGCAAGCAAAGTTATTCAACAAAAAGCCACATCAGAGGCTTGCCTAAAGCTATTACATAAAACTTGCTCCCAGTGGCTAAAAATATCACTTTTTTAGCTTTTTTCCAAGGTGGAATAACAATACAAATAAACAATGGTTTTATTCAGTAGAAACAGGAATATTATGTTAAAAAATACCACTAGATGGGGGAAAATTCTCTATTACATGTAAAACAAGCATCCAATGAATGTACAGTAGCTATTGTATCAAGGCAGATTAACATTTCAAACTTTGTTGCAGGCGGCTTCTGCAATACAAGTCCAGATTGACAGACTCTCTGCCATGTTTGGCGAATTGGGAAGACCATAATACCAATACCTATTGCTGGCACTGCTGCATTGCAGTTGAGTTATTTGGTGCAAAAGCAGAAAAGCAGCAGAATTAAAAATGAATAATAATGATTTTTTAATGTCGTACGTATAAGATTTTAGCAATAACTGTTAGCGTCTTGTGACATGTCACGGGAGGTAAATACAGGTGCATGTCAAAACATCATAATATTACTGTAATACAAATATATTTCAGTAACTCACTTTGAAAAGGGAAACTCAAACTATCTACACAAGTACATGTATCATTTATTTATTACAGTTATACATGAGGATTGTGGCTCCAAGCTAGCAAAGATTTGGAAGATTATAATATAAAAAGAAGCCTTACAAAAAGGATTTTTAATCCTTTAAAAATGCTTTGTCACGGGCTAGACAGTTCCACAGCAGACAGTCACTGACATCCTCTACAAGGAAGGTAAGCTACCAAAGGCTATTGCTAAAAAAGCTGAGTGTTTACAAAGTGCTACATTCAGGAATATGAATAGGAAGTTGGGTGGGAAGGACACTGGTAGAATAAAGGTGCTCAAGCAACAAGATGACTGCCTGATGATGTCTTAAGGAGTAATTCATGTAAAAGAAATTGTTTTGATGTTTGAGGTAGCGTGCATTCAGTCAGTAAATCATAAAATACAACACTGATGAGTTGAACATTAAAAATCAAAATGTGATGTGGAAAAAAACGAATATAGCACATCATCTGAATATCCACAGCGTGCATTATTTACCCTTGAATATTTTATTACACAAGTCTTTCACAGTCAAAATATATTTTATACATAGCCAAGGCTGGAAAACTATAAGAACCCTTTTTTAAGTGGTGTTGATTTCCAATATTAGTTTTTTTTTTTGTTTCTTTCTTTTTAGTTTGTTGCATGTTATGTTCAAATTTTCTAAGAATAACAATTTTGGGTTTTCATTAGCTGTGAGCTGTAATAACAAATTTCAATACTTCACAATAACATTGTATGTGAAATAAATCTAGATGTAAGATTTTATTTTTGGGAGCAAAATATTGAAGTAAATATATTATCAAAATAGTAAGTAAAGTTTATTTATAAAGTGCTTTTCACAGACATAAAATCACTGATTTCTATTGCAATAGAAATCACCCTTAAAACATAAAATATATTCTAATTTACTGTGACAACTGACATTCACTTAAGTTTAGATATTTGCTATGGATAAAAAGTATATAGAAAGGCATTTTCTCTTAGAAATGAACATTAAAACTGATCCTGTGGCTATTTTGAGTGGAGGAGGACACTGCTAAAGAAACCGAGAAATAGAGATAGGCTGTAAGTAGGAAAGGTGATGGAATTGGGTCACCCTGGGAGAGATCCTAAAAGTCCCTCAGGAAAGTTGGACTTGCACCCCATCTTGTTGTTTTTGGCTGCAATTTGTCACTGACTGGTACAGTGACACCCTCAGGTTCTGCGTACATCAGAATTTGTCACTGCATGAAAGAGAGCCGAAAGCGTGAACACGTTTAATTGCGTTTCTCGAACGCTGAGGTTGACGGGGCCCTTCTGCCGCCCTCGCCTGGCTGACAGCCATCTGCGTGATGGTCAGTGTTTCCTTGCTACAACTGGAACTGAGGAGAATAACTTGGGGAGGACAGAGCAGAACTGGAACAATCAACAACCAACAAGAGATTAATGGCTGTGCACAAACATATGGTTGCTCTGACACGGAAGACGTGTTTGGCATAACATCTTCTAGTAAGTACGGCTCCTAGCTCAAGATGAGAGAAAAATTCTGCATTGGAAATAAATTGCCAAAAAGCTCAACTTGTCTTGAGAAAATGAAATGCTCTATAAAAAAAACACTGAAAATGAATAGATATGCAAATAGTCTCTTCCATCAAAAACCAACACTTCAATCCAATGTGTGCAACTAATTCAAAGCCCAGCTTTATTCCCTTTTTTCCTAAATGAATAGAATTTGCATTCAGGAATACAACATAGATACATTCTAATGGAATTTCAACTTTACAATATCACAATATTTTTTTTATTAATAAATTTAAATTTTTTTAAATGCAAAGAGCACCAATTAAGGATTTCTGAGGGTATGGAATAATTACAACCGAGGAAATTAGTCAGATCTAACAGATTCTTTGAGACTGACCTAAGATTCCAGTTTTATCTTTCTCTTTTAAAGACACAGAGAGCCTTCTTCGAACAGCCTAACCAGATGACACAACTTTGGACGATACATGTGGTGTCAGCTCATTCAAGACTGGATCAATACTTCTAGGTCCTTTGAAATAGTGGGCCTCATCCTGTATAAATCACTCCCAAAGACAGGAAACTACTTTCAAACAGAACCCCTTCCCTCCTTTCCACTCAGAGTTAGGAGATGCTCTTCATCATGTGTGACTCAGAGTCACTAAGTCACCAGCTGCTGGGAGTGCTGGTTGTAAAACTGCTTGGCAAATAAAGCACATTGCTTTGAATGAAAATATTTCACATGGTTATATGGAAGTAGGTTTAGCCTAAACAAAAGGTGAAACTGAACAGTTTCAAAGTGACGCGAGATATGATATAATACAATTAAATTACAAGATCCGTTTTCAAGAGGCCTCCCAGAGGTCTGCCATCCTGCTGTCGGCAGAGAAAAGTAAAGGCAGGAAGCGTCCACGTTGGCAGTGCTGTGGAAAGCCGAGGACAAGGACCTAACTGACATCACTCAATAAAAGAAGCTTTCATTAACATGCTGTGAAGAGAATTATTCCCCCTCCAATGTGACCTTCCCCTGCCTGCCTGTACCTGAGAGAGCATGTGTTTATTATAGACTATTTGCATACACAGGAATGGGTAGGAAAAGGGGTGCATTCTATGATGTTTATAGTCGCTGGACTATTTGCTGTTGCCTTCAAGGTTGTGTTAAAAGCACTTGATTCGCTTTCAAACATCCCCGGTTGGGTTTTAATGGCTGCGAGAGTTAGTGAGGAGATTAAAGGTTTGGTTTAATTAAGCATAAATCACCTGCCGATGTAGGGTGTCTAGGTATATGACAATTTATTCTAAAAAAAAAAAAAAAAAAAATGAAAAAAGGAAGAAGCAAAAGAGTCCAAGAAGCCTATTGATGCATTAGTTTCTAGTTGTTTCAAGCTTACAAAATTATGTCACCAAACAACTTTCTCGTTATACTTACTTCGAATTTAACTTCCTCACCTTCGTACCACGATTGACAGCAGATACTTATGATACACATAATTTACCACCCAACATTTGGCTTAAATTGAGTGAGGAAACACAGATTAAAATGAAGAGATGCCTACATGACTCAGAAGTTAACAAATTTGCTTTATAGCATTTTCTCAATGCAAAGACTCAGCTTACAGAGCCGATGTTTAAGCCATTTTTCATGTTGGAGTAAAAAATAAATAAATAATGGTGCTGGTCCAGAGACGTATCTAAATGTTGAGCATAGTGGCCCTCAAGGAGTAGAGTTTCCTTTACTGTATGATCAGTGTTGTCCACAAATGAGTTAAAAGGGCACATTAATGGGTGGAGTTCATAATTCTTGTAAATTTAGAACTCATTTGTAGTATTTTTTAAGTGAGTAACTTGGAGAGAACTTAGCTCATTTAAGATTTTATTTAACAGGGCTCTGTTAGCAAGTCAGTGGAAGGTGTTTTTCAGCGACAAAATGGATATTTCATGGGCAAAAGGCTGCAACATCTCCCCTCATACTGTATGTTCAGTGTCTATCAGGTGTCTGTGTGTGTGTGCAGCACAGCTTTGTAAGGATTCATATTTTAAATTTAGGATTAATGTCTATACTTACTTTAACCTAACTTTGCCACCTTTGGCTTCCCTTTATAGGTAAGGACATTAACTGAAGACTCAAGTTCCTACCCTTAAAATTACCAGGTATCAGGTAGAGGGCAATTTTTCAGCCTGATTCTTTTTTTGTTGTTGTTTATGGACAGAAGATGGAGCAGAGATGAATAAAGAAGGTGCAGCTTTGAAGTCTTCTCTTTGACCATCCTGGAGGTGGGTAACTGAAAAAATGCAACATTTTTTTTATTCAATTTAAATAATTAAATGATTTAAATGCTAAAAATAATAATTGTTTGCTATTTTGATTAAACACAATCAAGACTATTATAGAAGAGCATCATGTTTGCATTACTCCCTAATTACTAAACTGTTAGATAGAGGACCTGAATTTACTCTGACTTAGCTGTAGAAAGTGTTTAAAAAGATTAAATGCTTCCATTAAAAACAATTTCAACTTTTAGTTTTTGGGCTTTTCTCCTATTAATGTGGGTTTTCAACAGTTCATTACTTGTAAAAAAAAAAAAAAAGTCAAAACAACTCTGGGTGTCTTCGACAGTTTCTTAGTTGCATGAAATGTTAATTTTGCATTTTGTATTATTGTGTGCATGCTTTTAAAAAACCTGGATTTCATGTTTTCTGGTGGACAAAGCAGGACATGTTTCATTACAGAGGATCTAATCTGTAAATAGAACCAAGGAAGTCTGGGGTTTGCAGAACAGGACAGAATTTAGCTTCTCTGAAGGTCCTTCGATCGACAGCCACTCTGCAAGCAGCCCGCTGTCACCGTATGGGAAGACAGTCTGAGAGGGGGCCATGATCTACGACGGCATGACAAATCTACCACTTTAAATCAACTCTCTCTGCCTGGTGCACCCAACACATTTCCCCTTTAACACTTACTGTCTTTGGTGGTTCCTTAAGGGAAACAGAAAAACGTAAATAACCCTATGCATATAAACAAGCTGTCCAAATGGGGCTGATGAGTTGCACTTCTTTGGCTGTTAAACTGCAAGGCACATCAGCTAAAGAAAGAAGCTGGAACTGAAAAATGAGTTTGTTAATTACAATCTATTGTTTGGTGTGGAGTAGAATGAGGATCAAAGGGTCTTGTATCAGCTACTGCCTCTCGTAAAAACTGAGACAACAGGCCATATGCTCCAGAATAGCAGACAGAATGTCTTACAGAAACTTTGCACCAGCAGGAGAATCGAGGCTGACTGACTCTACTGTACATTGAGCAGTCAGAGATTTTCAGAAACTATTACAGATTCCTCAAAGATCCAGAATGGTGATCGGGAATTATTAATCAAAGTAACTTGACCATTTCCTGATAATTTACCACAAATACCTGGATCATCTTGTGAGTCTCCATGCGCCTGTGTGCTAAAGATGCCGAGAAACCAATCTCGGTCCTCTCTGACCTGTCATAATGCATTTACATGGGGCCACTGACTTCAGTGTCCACACAGGTTACCAAGGTAACATGGGCTGCATTATTCAGCAGCCCTGCTTGGTTTAGATCTGTACACACTGGCCTGAATGTGTCCCTCAAAGCACATTAAGTTTACAAATACTCCACACACAAAACACTTGTAGATGACTGGACACAGCAGACGTGAAACTGTAAGTCAAAATAACAATATAATGATTTCGCCCACATGAATTCCACTCAAACTATGAAACTTGCACCATTCAAAATAAAAAAAGTTTGTAAAGTGTGGTGTGCTCTGTATTCACATTCCATTACTCTGATACCCCTAAATAAAACCCAGTGCAAACTTGTTAGGCCTACATTTGTACATTACCATGTATATCCATTTGAAATAATGCCACTCTTTTTGTGTTTCTTACTGCTCAAAAGTTTACTTTATAGAGCTTGTAATATTGTAGTACAACTTATTTGTTTTAAAGGCACAATAAACAGCACAATCAAGTAACTATTACCTTCAGTTGTTATAAAAATGGTATATAGGTCAAACATAACTAAAATAAAATTTGAAAAAATGAAAACAGTGGCTCTATAGAGTAACAATTTAGGGTGCTAAACAGGGACACAAACCAGTTGTTAATGAATAAAACATTTTAAAAACAATTTCCTTTCATATCACAATTATGCACCTTATTGTGCTGGGAGTCACATAAAATTGCATAATGCATTAAAAAGTTTGTTAAAATGTTTATACAGTATGAGTAATTTTGCAAAGTGCTCTATTTAGAGCAAAACATTATGTTTTGATCTGATTACATAAATTAGGATCCTAATACATCATTGAGAAACCTACACTGCAGGATGAGTTCATGCTAATTGTACTCCGTCGTCATCATCGTGATGTTTATATAAAAGCAAGCTCCAAAAAGAAGAAAAGAAGAAGATAATGACAATATAAAAATACAGCATGCAGCACGACATCTAAAAACCTACTCAATGACACCGTTTGGTCGTCTTTGCGGGTTGTTAAACCATATCTACAAAAATGCAAACTGTGTAATGAATTTTATATGCATTCACTCAGCTAAGACTAACATGAACCCCCTTTTGTTAAAATCTCATAAAAAGCAAAATAAATAATTTCACTTATTTCGGTGCGTCAGGTAAACAGATAAACTACACAGTTTTTAAATGGAGGGAGACAGTATTAAAGATGCCTGACAGCTGGGCTGTGGTAGTACATCACCTCACTCTGTCATATTTATTGCCTTCATTGCTGGGGCTCTTAAAGTTGTGCAAATAAATCTGGCTCTTTCTAGGTTTGTCAGGAGAATAAAAATACCATTGGTGGTTACAGTGGCTTCACATTGCAAGCTTTTTTCTTTGTAATATGTTATAGCCACTTTCCCAAAAGCTCTTTATGTCCTTGAGTTGTTTCAGTGAGGGCTTTAACCTCCACATCCCACCACCACACATCCTTCTATTCTAATTTTCTTCCTTTTACTCTCCTCTCTGTCCATCTATCCCTCTGCTCCCCTCATTCATCGCTTGCACAGGATGTACTGGTAGTCAGGACTCATTGCTTAAGCATGCCACAGGACAAACAGAGCATTACAGCATGGCTGAGCTTATCTATTGGCTCAGAGCCACACTGGCCCAGCTCTGAGAGGACTTGTGGGCACTCTGATTGGCCATCAGGGGATTGGGGCATGTATAAGCTTGTCCTCTGGCTGATCTGCTGGACTGGCACCAGCTCTCAGAAAGAGCTGGGACACTGGTAGAGCGTCTACTAGTGGGGGACTTTTCTGCTCACAGTGGATGCTGCAGCAACCTGGCTTGCTGAATGAAGCGGTTGCTGCACTACAGATGGTGCTCTAATCAAAGAGTATCTGTACAGCAAGACAACACAGAGCCTAACCGAACAACTGGGAATAGTAACATGCAGAGGATAAATAAATAATTAGGTAAAACAGCAACAGCAGGATTAATTGTTTCAGAATACATAGTGTGCTTCAGACATGGGCAGGGATGAGATTCTCACAGCATGATAGCAAGAAGAAATAAGAGTTTCAAAGTACTTACTCAAAATGTCCTGCTTTGATTTAAAAAAATGAAGAAAATAACAATAGTTCTTACTGCCATTAGACAACCATAAAATATTGATAATTGCAGCTATATAAATGTTATCAAGCAAACATTGTAGAATAAAAAGTAAATTTGCTAGTAGTTGTAAAGGTGTTTTTATGCTGAATAATGATATTGCTAGCCATGCATTCGGGGTTTCCTCGTTATGATTTAAGGTAATTGGCAATCTTTTTATTGCAGCACAAAATGATTTTTCTGGTAAACGTCAAAACTACAGGTTGTTATTTTGGCCAAGACTGATGATTTAAGATGTAACTTTCCCAATAAAACCATGTTGCTGAGATGAAAATAATACATTTCATTTCCATTAGCTGAATATGCTACTCTCTTTCTGGCATCTATGTATGCAATCAATACAAAGCAAAAAGGCATTAAAACTAGGGATGTAACAGCACGCAAAAATCATAGTTTGGTTCATACCTCTGTTTTTATGTCAGGCTTCAGTACGGTTTTGGTTTACTTCAGGCAAGAGAAACAAATAAAAAGTGTCCACTATAAAACTGATTGGAGGTTTGGTTTCACTTTTGGAGTTGTTTTGATATTTATGCAAGCCAGTGTACGAGATGTACTTGAATGCACCATAAAATTGCAGCTGCTAGGAAATCCCCTCTGGTCAGAGGGACTCATCAAGCCAGTACAAGAGTGTTGTTGTTGGGCTGCAGTAATTTACAGCCCTAAACATTGCTTACTACTATACAGTAGGACAAATATAACAAACTGATGTTAGATGTTTAATCAGCCAGTTATTTAAAACCACAACAAGCGTGATAGTTGGCGCTACTTTAGTGTTTTCACACCATGACTATCCATGCCGTTGGATCACAAATCTTTACAAACCTGTCTGGCTATATTTGCTGATGGAAAAAAGTACAGAGGTTTTGTTTCAGCCAGATGAATGGTAGTGCACAACTACAAGTGAGGGAGTGGCGGAGTTGCTCCATTCGACTAGAATAAGCTCATGTACTTTCAATGGCATCTTATAAGAAGGATTTTAAACAATAGGAACAATTTGGTTAAAGTATCTCAAGAGGTTTTCATTTTAAAACTTTAATATGCCTTATTGGCAGTAATCAATGCCTAGCATCCAATACATTTTTTATTATTTTGATTTTAAGGATTCCATGATATTTATTTTTATCTATGTGCAGGTACACAGTGTAGGCATATTTCTTGTCAATAGTTCGAGTCAATGCTAACATCTGCATTCTCGTTCATTGAACTTTGAAGTTCAATAAAAAAAGAAAGAAAAATAAAAGCAAGTTGAGTAACAATTCAGCCTGCACAGTATGCAAGTGTTCACATGAGTAACTGATGTGTGTGCAAATAAACCGTAGATAATGATCCACATTTCACAGACATGCAACTTTATAAAGCTTTACAGAGAATTGGTATTTATTCAGTTTGCATTTCACTCAAAAATAAAAATGTTACGTGAATAACGTATGGAGGAAAATCAGAGACAGAAGAGACAGACGAGCTTTTTTTCTGCAGTGAGGCTCGAGGGAACAATGTGCTGCTGGATCAGAGAGCCTAACTGCCATCGGCTTCCCCCTCCAGCACCCAGGTAGGTTGGCCCATTCATAAATCATTTTTATTCCTTCAAGCGCTCAGCGGCTTTACCTCTTCAAATGATGCACCGTGTTAAGGGATGAGGAGGCAAACGAGGGGGGTGTGGGAAGGAAGGAAAGGAGATGCAGTGATGGAAGAGATCTGACTACATTAAAAAGGGCTAAATCTGAGAGTATGCTTTCAGTAGTGTCCAAGTTAAAAGGCAGACTTCTTTATTGAACACAGACATTTTACAAAACAGTCTCTAGTATTTGTTTTGCTTTGTGGAGGAAAGAGGAAACTTTATTCCACCTAATGATCAAAGCAACTGAGTGAGGGGGAAGTTCAGTCACCCAGACAGCCGTTACTCACCTCCAGCATATTGATTAAACGCTAAATTGGCCTAAATACAACACAACAATGAACGAAGGTCAGGGTTTCAGACTATAACCATTGTCCTGTATTTTCAGAACACTTTGAGGAGCAATAAAACGTTAATATCACCCATCTATTTATTTCTAATAATACATGAAAGAAGCAGAAGGGTTCGTCTCATGCATACATGTTATATTAGTGGCAAGATGGGTCAATTTTTTAAGAGAGTTCAAATGTCAGGAACTCTGGGAAATAATTTAGAGTCTTAAATTTCCAAAGCCACCCAAATCCAATCCCTGAAGCAGATGTGCTAAAGATTTGTTGGATTGCCAAAACCTTTGTTGGTTGTGCAATACACTCACAGTAGAACATCCCAGACATAACAGGGTTCTGCTGGCCCATGCTGCTTGGATGGTAGATACAGTGGGAGTCCAATTTATATTCACTCAGCCATTTGGTAATTTTAACAATCCTTATGTTTTTTACTGGACAAAATGATGGTGTAACTAAAATCTTTACTCATTTGGGTCCATAAATTTTAATTAATGCACATTTTCTTTGTGCCATGCCCATAGCATTTCTTTATAGACCATTCTTTTTGGTAGAAATGCTGAAGTTCATTTAAATTGGTTGATTTCCTGACATTTTTTGGCTTTTAACAGTTCACAAACTTTTAACCGGGTTGAGAGGTCATACCAGGACACAAACCAATGAAAATGTCAATTTCTGATAGAAATAGAGGTCAAATGCCAGATAATATACCAGAATCATATTTATGGTAACAAAAAGTGTTCCAATTTTCCTGCAGCTTTCAAAGAGACATTTAACCAAATACTACGGTGTGTATAAATTTGAACTTGTATGTATAATTTGTTTAGAGAAATTCAGAATTTCTGTAAACATTCTATTCTTTTCCAAGCAAATTTTTACTTTTTGAGTATAAAAAATGCAAATGGTTGATCCTCATGAATACTTTCACATTGCCATGGAAATAGATTTTAAACAGTACTCATAGAAAGCAAATCCTGACCTAGCGTTCATCCAATGAAACAAAACATCCATTAGTAGACCCTTTAGACCCTTTTCTTATTGATCGATTAACTGCTCAGCTAAACATTCAGCCTGCACTATTCATCATGGAGGGAAGACATAAGCCATGCTGTTGTGTTTCAGCAGCAGATGGGATGGCGGGATGTAATTGAGATTAAACTGGTGGGTTGGGTGGCTACAACAAGCAGAGTGGAAACCCAAAGAGGGAATAAACAATGCCACAAGGGCATCCTCAGCTCAAATGGTAATGCAACTGGATAGAGGATAAAAAGCACAACTTAGTGAGGAGGAAAAGGCTCCCGGGAAACTAACTTTTGGTTGAACTGTTATTAAGAGAGACCTGGTTCGCTCTACTTAGAAATTTATCATTTCTTGCTTAAGCTGTACATTTATTACATTTGTTCTAACTGCAATTTGTAGCTAAATTTGAACTGAAGTGTTTGGGAGAGTCTTTAAAAAAAACTGGACATTTTTAATACTTCAATTTTAGGTTTTAGCAAGTCTCAAACTGGTTCTTACCTTGTAACATATGGCAACATCTTAAATGTGTTAACATTCCGGCTAAGAGATTTGGGTGTTATTACACTGTGACAAAAATGGAAGGGCTGGAGTTTATCACTCAAAGAGCTTGTGTCCCGAAAATGCCCTTCTTGATTATAGATAAGTTATTTTTAAGGCACTCTGGCTGTATGTAGTGACAGATGCATATCAAAAATGACTGACGAATCTTAACAAATGCCAAATATATACTGCGTTTAAATCTAAAGTCCACATTGATCTTCTTTAATCCCCATTAAGAAAAAAAATCAGCCTTAATTTCAACTGTGACTAGGTGCAGAATGACTGTGGAATTGCTGAAAGCTTAGCAATTTAAGAACCATAGAATTACGGGACTAATTTTAGGCTCATGGAAAGTCCAATCAATCAGACCCGATTCCCATATGATTGCATGAAAGAGCATGCTAATGCCCATTTCTTGCCGGGACATGATGCTATTTGCTTCAAACAGCAAGCAATCTCATAAAGAGGACCTGTGTAGCAGCATGTGGAGGAGCCGTCAGGAAGCTGTAGGTATAAAAGTAGTAGAGAAGAGACTGAAGAACAAGGGAGGGCAAAGAGGACATTGCTCCTGTACAGAATGAATGTGCAGCATGATGAGACCAACTAATTAAATAGATTCTTCAGTGGGCGCGCCTCGGGAAAGCTTGAAAAAGATACTTGAAAATTAATGAGAACTCAAAAAAGGAGAAAGCAATCCAAACTTTCCAGCACCTCGGAGGTGAGGCTTCTGCCCGTCTTCTTGTGTCCCCAAAAGCAGAATAAGTAAATTAATACATCAGAAAATATTTTATTTTGTTCCAAATTGCGCATGCTTCTCTGTGTTTTATCCCCATTTCAACAATGTGCACTTACTCTAAGTTTAGCAGTGATAAAACAGAAGATCTACCATGAGCAGTGAATTCCAACTCTATTTTAAAAGAGGGAGTGATAGGGACCTGGGGTGAGTCAAAAGGACACAGAGAGCAAGAAGGTGGTACCGGAGAAGTCAGTAAAGCCGGTGGTAATGATGCAAAACAGGAGACAAGGGGGAGGAGGGAGAGGTTAAGTATATACAAGTGGAAGCACGAGAAGACCACTTTATTTGGAGCTACTAAAAATAGCGCAGCAAATGGTAGCGGGGTCCTATCTGGTCTAGCGCTGCTCTCTCCTTCCAGGCGGGTGGAATCGATGGGCCGGGAGCTAGCTGCATGGGAGGCTTCCCGGAGTCTCAGTTGGGAAGGTGGGGGATTGGGGGATATAGAGTGGGTGGGGCAAGAAGAAGAGCAGAGTGGGAACTATTTTTTGCACTGCTTGACTAAAAATGGTCAAGGGAGGTAGTGAGACAAGACACAGGAGCAGCGCAGCAACATGGAGCTGAGGCGTGTTTGAAATGCTTGGCTCTCTACAAAGTGGTCACCATTCAGTAGAGTCTCTACAATGTCACTCTGAGGGGATAATGGTAAACAGGTTTAAAGAAAACCCATACAATGCACACACTACATTGTGGGAACACTAAAATTAAAATAAAAAAATTGTACATGATCCTGGTTATAATTAAGCATATGTGATATATGTTGATTACGATCTTTTTAATATTCTTATTTTAACAATGTAGCTGCTAGGATTACTCAAAATTACCCTCACTTTAAGGCAACAATAACAAAAGCAGTGAATACACTGATTACATGTTGGCATTTGCATGAATGGTTGTCGTTTAAAGGATATTTGACAAACCAGTATACACTGCCAACTGTGGAAAAGCCTGTGTTGATGTAAAAAATGGCGACACAACAAACCGGTTTCAACGTTTCCAAATTAACCTCAGAGCAATGAATCATTACTGATTCCAGAGATCCTTCTTCACAGACCTACAGATGAGATTACAGTGCTATTCCATAAAAAACGCTGAAATGCTAGAACATATTGATTAGCAGAGAATTTATAATATGTTGTAATAATATTGTGTTTTTTTAATTTTGATATTAAAAAAATTAACTCAGGAATTTCTATGTGATATTTCATTAATCGGCATCACCAAATATGTTACTTACATATGAGAGGTAGGTTAAAAATACACTTGTGTTTTTCTCCAGATGACTTTTTATGTGCTTCTGTCACATTTGCTCTCAAATGTTTTGTAAACTCTGATCTAAATCTGCTGTACAAAGTTCCACTGAGGAGCAGCAGCAGAGTTCAGGAGCAGGATGAAGCTCCGGTGCTTGTGGAGTGACGATGGAAAGAGAGAAAGGTAGAGTGGGAGAGTAGCTGCTATACTTTCTGCTTCCTCAACTGATCAGGGCATCCTCCCAGTTTTCCTCCCTTAGAATGCATATGATGGGAAGGAAAATGCTGCAGTTTTTTTCCCACCCCTTCAACAAACTGCAGCTCTGCATCTTCCTCCTCTGAAGGTATGACTTATGTATGTGTAGGAATGTATACATGTATATGTGTATGCCTCTTTCTCCCTTTATTTCCCCTCCTTCCCTCTCTGACTGTAGAGCTCAACCCGCCCGTCATTCCCCACACCGCCACCGCCTCCCCCCAAACATAGAAGCTGAATCAGCGAGTCAGGCGTGCACCCGGCACACACGATGGCTGCAGCAGCTGGAGCGCTCTCTAGGTCATTATGGCTCTCTTCACTACAGAAGAGGAGGGGAGAAGAGGAGCAGCACGGATGAAAAAAAATGATTTGACAGGTAATATATACTCTTCTTTGGCTTTTGGACGGAGTTTACCCCTGATGGGCCTTGACGTCTCCCGTCCCATCTCTTGCCTCCCTTCTTCTTCGGACGTGTTAGGCGCATGGTTCGCCTCTAAGCCGCATAGCCGAGAGGGAGTGGATTGTACCGTTCTGCAGCAGCATCACCAGGACGCAACTTAACCTGAGAAAGCACCTTTTGGGGCTTTTATCGTCTCCCACGCTTGTTCCTCTTATCTTTAAAGAACACAATAAATGAAGGCGTTATAAAAGGAAAAAGTATGGACAAAAAGAAGATGCAGGTGGACTCGTAGAAATAGAAGCTGGGGGAGTTGCTATGGTCCACATGGATTTTATCCCAGTTTTTTGCACTCTCCACTCTATCTCCCTCATCTTGCCCCCCCCCACTCCCGCCTCCCTCTGTTGTCTTGCTCGCTCTCGCTCTCTTGTGTTCCTGGCACTGGCCGGACATGCTGCAGCAGCAGAGCTCTTTGGCTCATTAGGCTTCATGGTTGCAGCTCTGCTGCTATCTAATGACGGACTTGTTAACTCAGACCTGCACGGGTGCGGAGAGACGATGCACCCTCTGCATTCGGCAGCTTTAACAGATGTCTTGCCTCAAGGATTCTATAATTACATCGACTTTTGAAATGTTGTTTGAATTTCTTTTTGAATGTTTATACTTTTTTTTACTAAAAACACTGGGTGTGGGTTTGATCACCGGAGGTAAGTTGCCACACTTTCAGGACCAAGGTGTGCTGACGGGGGCAGAAGGATGGAATGTGGCGACCAGAGAGGCAAAAGAAAGTATCAGGAGTAATGAGCAGCGGGCAGGTCATGAGTCCCGGGTGGGAGAAAAGCGGATTGACGGCACACAGCTGTGAGCAGTGTCATACAGATGTGCATGGAGGGAGGGGGACAGGCGGCTGAGGAGGGGGACAATTTTGGCAGCAACGGCCGGCTGAGTAAATGTGTGTCATGGGATAAACCTACAGCAGTCGGGGCTGTAACCCAGTTTCCCCACTTCTCCTGCTGTGGGCTAGGCAGGGCATGCAGGGTACACGGTACTGCAGTAGACACAGCAAGCGCCCGGCTAATTCGCTGGTCTGCCCCTGTGCGCGTAGGAAGGAATTTCACCGCCCCTATCTCCGTATGCGCTCACCCTCTCGGGCAGCTGTGACATTTCCTAAACAGAACGTCACACCTTCCGGACCGGGCTTCTCCACCTTCCCAGCCCTATCTTTGTGCTGAGAACAGCTGTCACCTCCGCTCACACCTTCTCTCATTACTATTCCAAAACCCTTCCACTGCAAAAGCATTGCACCACTGCTCCTTAATTCAACTCTCTACCACACAGCCTCCCAACTTTAAAAACTAGGCTCCCATAACCAACTGCCTTAGTGTTCAGACTGTTGGTCAGTTTAGTGTGGTGGAAGGCAGCGTCAACTTGTGGAATGTGCAGGTTTGGGTGTAAAGACTCATTAGCGCGGCTGCTGAACAGTTCTCGCTGCCATGCAAATACTCAATGATTTGCTCTGCAACATAAGGTCTGGTTCAGGTAGAAAGGGAGACTGGTGAAATTGAGTGAGAAAGCATAACCATGTAATGATGATCTATGAAACGAGGAGAGAGTGAGAGTAGAGGGGTGGGCAATTTGGCAGGGAGGGGGGTGTACCGAGGACCAATCCACAAGTGCTGAGTGGGCATTAGCGGCTTCATGTGACCTATGGCCTGCCCGAACGCCTAAAGCCCAAATCCTGCTCACAATAGCTTCCTGTTCAACTTGGATCACTGTCGTTTTCAAACATCAGCAAGCACTCCAGAAAGCCACAGGGGGGGACGCCGCTGACGCTAGTGAGATAAGGGACCGGCGTTAGAGTTGTAGTGTTAGAGCGCTGGTGCAACAGCAATGGGACAGAAAATGGTATGAAAATTAGGGCAACAAAACCACCGCGAAGAAGTCAGATTCGCATGCAAGTGGGCGGAGAGAAGCGGAAACATTCAGTCCATCAGCGGGACCCTTCATATATAGGCACATCGACGCTGCTGCCAGGAAACATCAAACACTGGAAACTCCTACTCATGACAATTCATGAACTTTTTTTTTTTTTGCTCTTTTGTCTCTTCAAGAATTCCCACCCGTAAAATACCGCAACTGCTCTTCTCTCAACCTTGCAGACCAGACTCAGCTGCCTTGAGGACAAGCATTGGGATTTGTCGGGACGGTTGACTATGGTATGGACTGCAAAGTTTCTGTTGCATTCAGGGGCGGGGGGACAGACTGCTCAGCCTTACATGGCAACCAAAGGAAAGCCTTGAGTGTTGAACTGAATTTACACTCAAAGTCACCTTACAGTGCACACTACCATACTTGGGAGAGTGGAACAGTGGGAGAAAAAAAAAACAAAAAAAAAAAACGTTCTGCTCCCAACTTCCTGACCTTGGCAATAAAAAAGGTGAGAACGCTTCAGAAAGATTACCTCCTCGGACTACATACTTCTTTATGTACCCATATGAACATATGAAAGCTATGGAATGTAAAGAAGTATGTATTCTTGGTGGGGTGCAAGTCCTCATTCTGAAAATGTGTTTTAAAGATATTTTGCTGCTGTTTTTTGATTTTTTGTGTCTATATAGGATAACAATGTAAAGTTAAGGGGAGGGCGGGGGGGAAAAAAGAATGAGCGCCAAGACTCATACATTAGCTATACTGTCTCTAGGCAGCTTCACTGCAGCAGTAATCGCTGTAGGGAACTTAATGCTTTCCCAAACTAGCTGACTTGGCCAATAAAAAGCTCTCATCCAAGATATAGCAACAATTCACTGGGTAATAACATAAGTTAGCATAAAAAGGTTGAAATCCCATCTTGAGCTTCTTTTGACAGCGTCATGTAGCGGTATTTGCCACCTATGACAATGTGGAGATTCCTTGTGACCTTGCTGTATAAACTGGGGCCTCCTTTCATTCTTGGCTGATTTTGCTGCATTATGGCTTCTGACAGTCAGCCAACTGCAACTTAGCACCAACTTCACTCAGCAGTGAGTGGTACGCAGCGTGCTGCTCCTAACTATTAATACCATAATCTTTTCCAGTGCTCCTGCAAGGCTCAAGCAAGGTGACTTGGATCAAATCTCCAACATTGCTGCTCCCTTTAAATTACAAAAATAAACATGAAACTGAAGGAGAGTAAAGATGCTGCTGATGAGGCAGAAAAACATGGTGCTGTTGCTGCATTGTGTGGATTATATGTTAACAATCTTAACTACAACTGCTCTCTGTTACTCTTGCCCTTACCCACAACCCCCACCCTGCATCAACCCTGCTGCCCTATGCACACCAGCCCCCCAACACCAACTCCCCTCCCTTTTTCTGAGTCCTGCTCTCATTGTTCACGTTTGCTATGCTTGCCAAATGCTTTGCTGGGCCGCATGGCAGCCAGATTAGACCATCAAAAAGTGACAATGCAGCATCAGGGTCAGCTCTGGCCTGTCAGCTGATTCCAATTGTTGACTGGTTCAAACAAAAAGAAAGGCAACTGATATGGGAAGAGGTACAGAGATAGAATTGAGGTGAGGGGACCGCAATAGCTTAGCATGCAGTTGTTTGCATGGTGAGCTATTCATATCTAGCACTTTCACCCACTCCGGCCCCCATTTCTCTGTCCTTTGCTCAGATCAGAAAACGAGGGACAGACTAACTTTAGCACACGTTTATTTCTCTTTAAAATGTTTTAGATGCCTTCATAAACACATTTTCATAACCATAACTTGATGCCAGGTTAAATAAAAGTTTCAAATTACCTCACTGCAAAAAGACAAAGATTTATTTTTATAGCTATGACAAAACTAGAGTAAACTATTTTTAGATATTATTTGAATTTGAGTCTGAAAAGAAAACTACGTTTTGTGTCAGGGTAGTTTACATAATTTTTTGTTTGACAGAAAACTGTAAAGAGACTACTTATATTTGTAGTATTCCTAATAGCTACAATTCTTTTAAGCGTAAATTAGACACGTTTAAGGTAAACTGTTTAGAAATCATTTTGAAAACAGACTTGATGGATTAAGTAAAGCAAAAAAAAAAAAAGGACAATCTATATCAGGGGTCTGGAACCAGCAGCTTTTTAGCCCCTCAACAGTGGCTTGAAATAACTTTGGCCAAAACTAAGAAGATGAGCATTATAAAGAGAGGTAATTAAGTTTTAGCTCTTCATTGATTTTCTATTCAATTTCTGCATTAAATTTCAACAACACAATTCAACTAATTGCACAATGAATACTTTTTGTTATCAGATTACATACAACTTGCTTTTTCCCTCCTCTTCATTTTTTTTAGAAATATCAAAAAAAATATATCCATTCCATTTGGTAAAAGTTTGTTTTTCTTACTTCTAAAACCTAAAATTATTAATATTGTTAAGTTAATTCACTTGCAACAATGTTTTTTAAGAGCAGGTATTGTAAAAAATGACAGCCATCTGAATTTTAGAGGAGCATACAAAGGTTGCAATTTTAGACTAATTCTATTTCGTGGCACACCATAAAACTGGTTTTTAAAGAGTTATGGTCACCAACCCCTGTCCTAGATGCACCAAATTATAAGTAACTCAAACAGTTGGAAATAAGTAAAAAGAAATTAGTTAGATTTACTGAGAAAATGAGAAAACCTAACCTGCAGATGCAAACTTAAAATAAAATTCTCACATGATGGTAATTGGACAATAAACAAAGTTCATTTGAACCTTTTATCCATTTGTTTGAAATGTCTGATCATTCAGCACTGTTTTCTGTAGAGAAACTCAGATGGGTGAGCCATGCCCAGCACGTTTCACCAGGCCCTCTCAATAGCCTTGACCTGCTGTCTAAGTGACAAACCCAGCAGATGCTGACATTATCAAATGCTTGGTGCTTGTCGTGCCCCTGGCTTTTGCCCTGTTATGGCCCTTAAATGAGTTGAGCAGCCCCGCCACCTGACTCTGGAGTGAATGTGTGTAAGTAAGTAAGCATGAATGTGCATATGCATGTTACAAATAGACCTGCCTGGTGTGCCATATCAAGCTGGCCTTATGTTGACCTCCATGCTGTCTACAAGCAAGGCTGTATATCGCTCAGCTGTCACCGGCCACTTGGAGAATATCATTTGTGCTTTGGCAGAAAAAGTCAATAATTAGAGTAGCAGACTGTGTTCATGGCCCTTGTGAAATGTGGTGACAAAAACAACTGAGATATTAGAAATGAATAGGTTCTGGTTAAAAATATATAAGTGTCAAGTAACTGTGACATTTAAATTAAATTAAGTAAATTAAATTAAATTAAAAAATTAAGTGTAGCAGTGACTTTTTCCGTGCTAGTGAGGGAGAACAGATTTTTTAGTTTAGAGTTACACTGATAAGGGCCAATTTTTTATTATTTTTTTCATTTGAAGGACTACATTAGACGAAAAACGTGGTAGGCCATCAGATTTAAACTTCCCTCTCTACCAAATAGAAACTGAAGTAATTGCAAGATTATCCCCAAAATATTTAGCAAAACGTAAACCTCACAAAACATGCACTAATGCTTATAATGCTCCCTATATGATGCATGTAATAGACAGATAAAAAACATTGATTTATTTTTGAATAAATGACCTGACAATCTCTAATCAGAGCTGAACCAGAAAAAAAATTGTCAGATTCCAATTGCTGGCCTAATAACTGGTGCATGTCTAGTTATGCTGCTGGATTGTGTCTAAATGTGCAAAAATATACAAGTAAAGCAGCAAGGCAACATGTGAAAAGTGATGTTTTTCTAAACAAGCATTGCCTGATGTTAGAATTCCCAAATCATTTTACATTCATGATGGATTTTCTTCAAGGAAACACAAGAGATCATTCAGTGCATGCATATATTGAGTCCTTTTCTGCAGTAAAAGAAATGTGAAATAAAATCCTGAGTTACTGTTCAAACTGAACACTCTACAAGGCAAATCAGCCTGAAGGACTTAAAAGAGTGGCTTAAATTAATGTTGGGACTTGACACCCGCAAGAGCTGCTGTAGGAACACAAGTAACAGAAGTTGTGTATGTACTTTTGCCTCTGCGTTTGTCTGTTGGCCGTCTCGGTGACCGGAGCAGCAGCGTGCTTGCAGCGGGGCCCATCTGTCAGAGTCTGTAATTGCTTCATGACTCCAGGACATTTGACTCAAGTGCACAGCCACAGATTATTATGATCTTTTTTTCTCAGAGAACATTTTCACAGTCTATGAAAGGGGCAAAACTTGGAAAAATGGCGAGGAAGATTAATAGACTGCATTGGAGGAAGCTCAGCTTGAAAACCTGTACCTGTGTATTATTGGTGTGATGGTAAACGGGGTGAAGGTGCTTAATATACCTGGGTGTCAGATAGGTTGATGAAGGCGAGTAAGGAAACTGAAATTAAGAGGGTGCACTATTGATCACGTCAGCTAGTGAGATGAGTGGTGAAATCTATTAAACTGCTAAATGTTCTTCAAATGTTAACCTATTTATGAGGCAAAACCTTTAAAAACAAACAAAAAAAAAATCTGAAGGTATTTCTTACCAACAGGTACTCTGAAACAATGCTTTGCTAAAGCTGGTAAAATGGAACCAAATCACCTCTTGAATGGATTTGGTCCCCTTCAACCAGCTGTAGCTATGCTTTGATGACTACAGGATCCACGATTGGGTTTGACACCTTCAACAGCGTAAGAACAGCACTATTATCATCTGGTATGCTTGGTGACTGTAACATCTGTCTTCTTTTTTTAATAATAAAAAAAAAAACACTGATCCACATGCAAAATTGAGTTATTGTCCTCTTTTCCTGACTGAGGGTCGCCTCTCTGCCACACCAGACTACAAACAGCTGTAACAGGGCACAGGCATCCAGCAGACACTTTGTCAGAAATACAACACCAACGTGTCTGTGTGAGAATGTATGAGTGTCCTGCTAACTAATCCACTAGCTAGCATGACTTTCATTAGATGTCAGCAATTCAAAAGCTTTAAACATAGACCAAACACACCAAACAGAGATTAAAAATAAATATTGTACATCTACAACAATAACGGATTTTTTTACAGTATAAAACTTTGGTTATTTCTTCAAAACAATTGTATGGGTAATGAAAATGTATATTACTCATTATTGGCTATTAACAATTACAATGCATCGTATCATTTTTATCATGCATTATATAAAACCTTTGTGAGAAAGCATATTTCTGAATACATGCCAGTTATGAAGAACATGTTAAGAAAGGTTCAAAATTACATCATAATTCACCTTTCTTAAATGTTCATCACATTCCAATGCCCATGACTGTATTTTCTATACAATTAAGATCCATTTTCCAACATCTCAACTCTGCTGCAGGCTGTTAGTTCTGGCATTACATTCCAAAAGCTTCTCTGGTTTAAACAGCACAGTGTGAAGGCTTGCAGACTCCTCCATTTCCTCATATAGGCCAATTACCCTTTGGGGGTTGTCTATATCAACCCATTTTAAAAGAAAGCTCAGAGCTGCACAGAAAATGCAGATGAGCAGGTATTACAAAGAGGTGGCACCTAAACGACTACCAAAAGCAGTGGCAGGACTTGTTTAAAGGCTATCTATGGATCATGGGATATTAATCTTTTATTTACAGTACAGTGGAAGCTACTGACTTCTGGCAGCCTGATGGAGAGACATAGATGAGGTTGTGTAAGCTGTGGCTATGGTGAATACACAGAACGCAATGCACAACTTAGATCATAAAGAAAACCTTTAACAGTTTAAAACTACATCGGTATTTACACTGTACTGGTGTATGTCTGAGTAATGAACGAGCTAAAGTCTGGTAGGACTCCCTGGTGAGTAGAGCTGATTTCTCTCGGTGTTCGGGACTTCAAGTTGAAAGATTCATTCGTCACCCACTGAGTTCTTCCTATGAGTCTTCTTCAGTTTTCTTTCCACTCTTGTATAACCCAGCCACAGTCTTAAAACAACTCAGCAGATTACACACGCAGACAACAGGGACGTTGACAGATTGTCTGCTTAAACCCAAATGGAAGAATTTCATGTTCATAACTAGCAATATTTTTCTAATTAAAAGACACCCTTGAGTGATTCATATCTGCCTCTGTGCTATCAGAGTTGTGTGTTAATGACTAAACTGCAAAAGGGATTTATTTTTACACCAATTTGAATTTGTTTTCTTACTCCATATTTATTTCTTAAATAAATTATGTATTTAATATTTTTATCAATGTTTCTTCTATAATTTAAAGGTATTTAAAACTGTCTTTTTGGGGGCCTTCTTTATAGATGCTTATGTATGTGTTACAACTGACTTGTAATAACACAGCGTTTGCTTTTTGATGCAAAATAATCTAATGCACATTTTAATTTGGGTTATTTTATTTGCTTCTTGTTTTAGACTTTTTTTGGCTCTAGTGGCCCTTATTTGATAGAGAAGTGACAGGACAGTTGGCTGTGTGAGAAAGTCGTTGAGGTCTTTGTCGTTCGTCCTCTGTACATGGGTCGCGTCTTAACCCTACACCACACCAGAGCATGCTATATATTTATATTTAATTAAACAATAACGTTAACATCTGTCTTACAATGACTTGTGCTTTTAAGTTATACTTGCTAATGCACTGTACTTTTGTTTTATGACCCCCATTGTATTTCTTAAATATTTCAAATTTTTATTTGAATATGAATTTTTAAAATCCAATTCGCTGTTTCTTCAGTGTAGCTATAGGGTAAAAAACTGATGATTTGTCTGTAACAATCATTATTTTGATAGAAATTTAACGTGCTTTGCTCCATTTTAACTTAATCTTTTAAACTGTTTTGTCAGCTTGTTTGGGGATAGATTCGTTATTAATCTTGTAAAGCACTTTGTCTTTACAGGATTATATGAATGGTGCAATATAAATAAAGTTTGATGGACTAAATAATATTTTTGACTTGTTTATGTAACGCATGCCAGAACAGCCTGTACTGATGGTTTAATTGAATGTTAAATGTTACAAGTAAATTCAGTTCCTAAAGTTAGTTATACTTCTTCTGTCAGTGGTCTTCACATGATAATCTCTATGTAAAGACCCTTGATTAGCACTCCACTCAAACTATTTCTTATGGGCCAACATCAGTACTTTTTAAGAAATATGATTCTATGGCAGAAATTCCTCAAACCAATCAATCGAAACAACTGTCTCTCCACTAAACACGTTTGGACCAGGAGCTTTCACTTGGACCTAGGGAGAGATTTGGGGGGCTTTAGGACTTGTAGACTCTCTCTCCAATATTGCAGCAGCTCGAGCGTGAAATAAAAGTAAATGGGAATACTGGAGATGGGGACATATATCTTTGTTTCTCTGAAAGCGAGGGGACAGAGTGTGGACTGAGGCAGGTAATGCACACACAACACAACCGAAGCCCTGATATAGAAAATGCTGTACTCCAGCACTTTTTGCCTGTAAATCAATGACTCCCACTGAAAACCAGCTTTCTACTGTATGTTCTCAAAGCTGCTTTGCTAAAACAAATTATGCACCCTCTGCTTTTAAATATCTACAATTCAAATTGGCTGTGTTTTACTCAGCCTTTCTTTAAACATTGCATAATTGCTTTTATTAAATAAACTAAATGATTTACAATACAGGTCAACTGAGAAGTCTTGAGCTTTATTTTTCTTCTTTGAGAGTAAAACTTTCAACAGGACCAACCTTGAAGCATTTTTTTCCACTGGAAAACCAATAATTTTGTCTGCAATGTGTATAAATCTAGACAATTTAGAAAAAACTTTACGTAGTCACTAAACTTACTCTGAGAATCTGATGGACTTGGCACGTTTTTTGCTTTTATTTTATCACAATGTCCCCACCAATGGGAGCTTTGCATCTCTGCCAATAAAAATAAACATAAAAATGTGGATATTTAGTGCAGTCACATAAAAAGGTTAAATATATATTACTGGCATGCACAATTTGAATGCATGGCACTTGAAATATAATATCCTGACAAATATTGGATCTTAGCAGTCCTGTGCAAATGCAGCATTACGGACACTGATATACTGTGCAGCTCAAGCTGCAACCAATTTAGGAAATTATAAGAGAGTATAAGTTGATATTATCAACATACTTGTTTAAATGTTAGTATGGATCAATAAATCGGTTAGTGTGCAGCAAGCGATGGTTTTGGATCACCTTTTCCACAGTGCAACAGATGTAGAAAGGAGCAATGAATCATTGCAGGTGATCCACCTTAACTCCATTAATTCTTAAGTCAAAGAGAATGTGGGTGTTTTTTTACAGACTAAATGTCAAACAGTAGTGATAAAATAAAAGAAAGATAAGATAAGATAAAAGAAAATAATTCCAAAGTATTTGTTTTACTGGTTTGGGACATGCCTGTATTGTTTGGTTTAGCAGATCCATGAAAGAGACTTGCACCACTAACATAGAGAAGAGGCAGAGTGCAGCTGCAAAACCAGCTAAGATCATACACCAGCTGTAACATTGTCAGGCAGAGCATGAAAGAATAAAATCAAATTATGTGTTCCTTTTTTCTCCCTCAAAAGTTGAATTTCCAGGCTAAAAAGGTGAAAAAAATGCTCCTATGAAATCAGACTTTAACCAGGAAAAGTTTGAGTTTTCTTACCAACCTCAAGCTCTCAATATGGCTGCCTAACAGCTCAACAGTCACTGCAAAATAATCTGAAAAGTTCTATAAATAATATATGGAATAATGGTGGAAAATGTATGCTAATGTGTGGTAAATCTAAAGCGCTAAGAATTAACCAAAAGAGCTGATCTTAATCTGTCAATCAAATCAAACTGTGGATGTTCAGAAGAGTTTCCCTCCTGAAGAACACACACAGAATGACAAGCATACAGTATGTCAAATGTTATAGCGAATGATTGCTTTTAAAGCTTTACATCTAAATCCATCATGTTAAGAGATCTCGAACAATCAGTCTCATTCAGATAGTCTCCTCTCTTAGCCACCTTTACATTCTATAAGTGACAAGAACAGGGAAAAAAAAACACAACCTGCCCAAAATAACAGCGACCAAGGACAAGACAAAATACTGCTGCAGAGAACAGCCTCCTCAGGCCAGCCTCTGCTCACAACACATGGTGAGGGACAAGCATAACAGTAAAAGGAAACTACAAATTAACTTTAAAGCCTATAAGCTAAACTACCAGTACTCAACATAACAGACCCGGCCATCTGTTGGCGTAATGGTGGCAGCCTTAAAGAATAACTTGAAATTAAATTGAGGTAACAAACAAAATGTCCCCAGTGAGGCAGCACAATTACACTTATTTAACTTTTAATGGTCTTACTTTAGAGCTTGAGAAGAATCTGTGAAGGAAAAATTCTCCTTCAAGAACTTAGTTTAAACGCTTCATTCAAAAGGAGAAGGATTCTTTAGAAGGAAGCAAATTGATCTTTACAGCAAATACAACACAGCGTCAATGGGTATACTGCCAGATATTCAAAAGCTGCTTACATCAGAGTCCATGTCTGTAAAAGAAGCTGATTAAGTAACAAATGAGTGACTCTGCAGTGAAAAGGCAGAGCGCTGTGGCTTTAAATTTGACCCTCCTTTTTGCATGAAGCTTGACGTTTTCTGCATTCCAGATACGACTCTGCTGTTTGTGCCTCAAACTCCACTGATTTTTGTGTTTAAAATTCAGCAATCAAACCAGCTGTTATCGAAAGCATCAAGCATTTAGTGATATCCTGAGGATTTAACCTCCTCACAGCCCGCCTAAATACGTCCTCATTACTCGCACTAAAACCGTTACTGCAGAAAACTGTCACATACCTGGGGTTTCCTCGCAGGGCAGCGTGATGTAAGGCATTGAACCCGTTGTTGTTAGTGATGGTGACATCTGCACCGGCCTCCAGCAGCACTGACAACATGTCATCTCTTTTCTTGCTAATTGCATCGTGTAGAGGTGTGTCACCTTCCGAATCCTAAAAGGGAAACCTTATGTTACTCACTGCCCCGTAAATAATCTATTTAAAACAACATTACTCTCTGCTGAACTGCCAAAATTTATCTCAAACCTCACTTATCTGATATTTCCTACTTTGAAAATGTATAAGGTGATAATTACCTGAAGACTAGGATGGCAACCAAAATCCAGCAAGGTTTTAACCACCTGTAGATGGCCCTTGTTGACTGCTATGTGTAACGGGGTCTGCTTTCGCTTGTTCCTGGCATTCAGGTCAGCCCCACCCCTGTGAAGCACCTCGATGACGGAGCCTTCATCGCCAAACGCTGCATGGTGCACCGCCCGGTCTCCGTCTTTATCCTGAGCACAGCCAAGATAGAGAAACACACATCATGTATTTCTCCCTTTCTTAGCTTTATGTTATTGCTTAAAAAATGCCAAAGTGCACTTTTTGGAATGAATGAACGTAGATTAAACCAACCTCGGCCTCTAGGTCTACATTGTGTTTCAGCAGCAGTTTTAGGACATCCACGTGGCCGTTCTGACTGGCCGCCTGCATAGCAGTGTGTCCCGCACACTGTCCATTCACCTGCAACCAGAAATATCACTACATTTCAATATTCAGTTTTAATCTTTGTGAACCATACCGATTGCTAAAGTCTTTCAGGAAAGTTCTTCTTTAGGAACCAAGAACAAAAACTAAACATCACATACGGGCGTCATCTTCCTGTCACGATTTCCATCTTTAACAGGTTTCCTCGACATCTGATGACAACCGAGTGTCAATATTTATAAATTTATAAAGTAAATAAATTTATCTCTTTAGTCTTTTTCAGCTTTTTATATTTTACTACTTCTGCCTATCCATATTTAGTTAATTTTATTTAATAGGTACTGCTATCAAATTCTAAGATGATATTATTTTTTTTGGCCCATCCAAATTTTCATTTAATTTTAACGAAGAAAGTCTCTAAACGTTTTTGATTTCATCATCAAAAATATCTAAGCTCTAGTTTATTTATCTTCTAATTAATTTAAATTTTTTAGGTTGTGTTTCACAATTGCAAATACAACTGCATCCAGATCTCTAATGTAGAACCGTTCAATAAATTAGGATATTACTGGAAAACCTATTTATTTCAGAAATTTTATTACTAGATGAAACATTAAATTTATTACACAAGCTTTTAATTCTGTTAATTATGATCATTTTCCCTTTCAAGTAATGAAAATATTACATTTAAAATTAGAATATTACACCAGACCAGTATTTCTTTAAAACAGAAATTAGATGAATTATACATATGTTTTCTACCTGCTGAAAGGTTATTTTACAAAGTACTTTTAATCTGACTCACAAGCGTCTTTTGAACGAGTATTCTGAATCTATTGAATATGACTGTAAATATTGTTTTTCCATTTGCACCGATCAAAACAGCCAGAGAACGGACTTAGCCAATTTCAGATTTTTGATCCCATAGATAAATTGATATACCTTTAATAAAAGAAAAAATGGTTTTAACTTCACTAGAAAAATTACATTTTTACAAATAGATCCAGTGTAAACACAATGCACTCACGAATCATAGTCAACCAGTTTTCCTTTAATCGGCTCTGATTAGTAATCAGCAGGTGAAAATATTTATACTGGAAGTCTATCATTGTATCAACCAACTGCATAGACTTTTATGCATTTCTTCATTTTGGTTTAATTAAAAAATTTAATCAGATACAGTATTAGGGAACTATGCTTTGATGCACAAATGGAAATAATCTTGTACATCATTTCTTGACAGCCTGGTACTTTTTTTTTCTCTAATGTCTTTCAGTCCTTAGAAAAAAAAATTAAATTTAACAGATCCGACTTGGGGAGGATACAATCTTTACCAGACAGAAAAAATCTGATCAGTGAATATCTAATTATTTTTTCACCTAGTTAAGCTATTATTCCATTGCTTGGCTTGCTCATTTGTCTTCAATCTCTATAAAATATTATGCATTGCATATAACAGCATGAAAAGTGTTCCATTAGTAAAATTGACTGATTGCTTGATTAATGCCTGAAATTCGCTGTTAGGAGATAAAGAGATTTGTGGGGTGTGTTTGCATGAGTAGGTGCGTATGCAAGGCTGGGCGTGCATCTTTCATCACCAACTGCAGCACTGCAAGAACTGAGAGCATAAATATTAATGTGGACTCCTCTGGGAGTCTCGAGACATCTCTTGTCCTGGCAGCCGAATCACTTGGCCAGACTCAGTGTGCTCAGCTTTAAGCAAATAATTCCACTGAAAGGCAGCAGGGCATCCGGCCAGCATTCACCAATGACACGCACATTCATTCACTCCCCTGGCCCGACAGAGGACAGAACCGCAGACTCAACGTAAGAATTTCTTTTTCCCTCTAGAAGACACTAGTTTTTGTCTTGTGGTAAATAAATTTTTTTTTGTTTCCCTGTACTGTGGGATGCATCAAAACATAATCCACAACCATGTGGGATTTGTAGCTCCCCACTTGAAAGCGAGAGTATATCGAGGTCTGTGCTGCATTGCACACCAGAGCTCCTTGGTCCCTCCACTGGGGCTGCCTTAACGTTCTTCTGACTGAGAGGAGTGCTGGTGGGAGGATTTATCCAGGGAGACACCAAGACTACTCAGTTGATGTAAAGAAGATCAGAAATTATGCATTTCATCTACAATTATCGATGTGCTCAGATCTGTTGCATTTTTAAAGAGAAAACATGGTGTTATTCTATCAAAAACGGCACAAGTCTTGTTGCAAAATGACTAATGTGTTCAAGGTCAAATAAGTCACAAAGGTTTTTCCAATATCGCAAAGGTCACAGCATCTAAAGTGCTGGAATACTTCAATGTAGGCAACAATAAACAGGGGCTTAGGGCATCTGGAAGGTTTTGTTGCAACATTACAGAAGCATGAGCGCCACTCATGATCACCGTCTGATGAGTCGAAGCCCAGGAGTTTCCTGATGACTTTGTCAGAAAGCTAAAGTAGGTGTTTTTAAGCTGGCGAATGCCTTCATTGAAGCTACAAATGCTGTCTGTCTCAGAATTTTTACCCTTGATAAATGTTTATGGAAATATTTAGATACATGTTTAAACAAAAACCATGCCTCCATGCGTTAATGTGCCAACTTTGAACAGTCGACCTATTCTTGTAATTTTTGAGCGATTTTTCTTCTTCCTGTTTTAATCACATTAACTTGCGTAGCTTTGATGTCAATAAACTGAACGTACAATATGTAAATAATACTGTTAATCTACAGAGGTGAAACAGTTCAGCATCATCAGAGTGCTTCATTTTATTATTGTAATACTGGAATTTGAACTTTATACATGTATTTACAACTTTAAAGTACAATTTATTGTTTACCTTTTATTTATCATTTTAAAACGTCATTTTTCTAGTGAAGTTTAAACCATTTTTCTCTTTTATTAAAAGTATATCAATTTATCTATGGGATCAAAAATCTGAAATTGGCTAAGTCCGTTCTCTGGCTGTTTTGATCGGTGCAAATGGAAAAACAATATTTACAGTCATATTCAATAGATTCAGAATACTCGTTCAAAAGACGCTTGTGAGTCAGATTAAAAGTACTTCTTGAAAATAACCGTTCAGCAGGTAGAAAGCATATGTATAATTCAGCTCACATTTCTGATTTAAAGAAATACTGATCTGGTGTAATATTCTAATTTTAAATGTCATGTTTTAATTACATGTAAGGGAGAAATCATCATAATTAACAGAATTAAAAGCTTGTGTGATTAATTTAATGTGTTTCATCTAGTAATAAAATTTGTGGTATGCAATTAATGCAAAAATTAAAAACACATAAAACCAATTTTTGTTTTTTTGGGGGGGGGCCTGGAGATATGTAAAATATCTAAGTTGTTTCAGACATCTTTGATCACATGTGGTCATCTGGGAATATTTAGCAAATTTGTTTGAGATTTTCCAGACCTTGTAAATCTTGTAACCTCATTGTTATTGACCTAAACATTTGAATCATATGTTTATTAATGTACAAATATGCATGTCTTTGGAACCCATACAAACTTTGACTATGTAAATGTGTGTTGTATCTCTACTGTTAAGAACATAAATGTATTAATGGTTGCTATATAAATAACAAATAAAAAATGTATAAAAAGAAAAGCGGGTGTGGTTTTACAAATAGGAATAAAATAGATTGGACAACACAAACAGACAACATTTTTTAGATGAAAATTTGTCCTTTTGCTTAATCGAAACAGTTTTTGATAAATTAATCGCATTAATAATCACAGTCCTACTTACATCCACATCAGGTCTCTTCAAAATGTCCTCCACTTTAGCCAGGTCTCCATTAGCTGCTGCCTTGACCAGCTCCTCATTTATGTCCCCGGACTCTTGCGTCTCGAATAGTTTCTTCAACAACTGAGACAAACGCTCTGGGAAAACAAGTGGAAACAGAGATTGATTTTATGTAGGTGCCAGAGAAAAAGAGAGAAGTGAGGACAGAGGACTAATATGATACTCTCCAAGCGACAGCAGTGCATGTTCACATGTACCTCCAGAGGCATTGCTGACAGCAGAGCCGGAGGGGGCGATTTTGGTGACAGCCGCAGGATTGTACGTCCAGGAAGTCCCACAAACCTCGACCTTCAGGTCACTGTCAGAGTAGATCTGCTGCACACGGCCCACCTTGCCCAGGGTCTATTTAAAAGTGTTGTGACAAACTCATTAGTGTTTGAAGTGTAGCTGTCTTCAGGCTGTGCATAAACGTTGTGTGTTACAGAGTCTGTGAAAATTAGGGAAAAATCAAAGAAAAAAAAAAAAGAAGCGAAACCAGCAGCACAAAATGGACTGAGCATAATCATCCAATTTCAAATGACATCATCTTGATAATAGCTATATAGGAGAGCTCCTCACTGATGATGTTAAGCTGGGTCGGGCTGACCTCAAGGATATTATCAATAACAAGGACTGCTACTATAGGAGAACCAGCAGGCAGCAAACAGCCCTGGTTAGCGATCAAAGCTCAGCAGCTATTGAGAAGAGTCAATCTGGCATAATGGAGAAAACGAGCATAAAATGTGTCTTTCTGGGAAACAATTAATAAACATTATAAAATGGAGACAGTAACGTCAAGCTGTGAGGAAAGAAGGAAGACGGCAGGGTGTCTGGTTTATTCTAAAGAGTTTGTAAAAAGTACCGGCAGCATGGCTTCAGCCCACTCGCCATGGCCTCTTTGGAGCAGCTTGATGCGGTCGATGTCGTAGCAGATCTGGACCAGGTCTCCCACATGGAACTGGGAGTTTCCTCCTTCTGCTCCGGCTGTAACTTCACCACTGCGCACTACGTTGGCCTTGGTTAGCACTGCTGGGTTAAATGTCCATCTGTAGAAACAAAAGATGCTTTAGAATAACACAATTAAAAATCACACAAGTAGTACATGTGACTTATGGGTCACAGAATAGAAATTCTGAGCAAACATTTTGTAAAAAAATAATCTGAATCGATAAGAAAGATCTCAAGCAGATTGTCATGACAGCAATTTTAAGCCCATTAAAATGAAGCAATCTTTTAAGGAATGAGCCAATAGATCCAGACCCGATTCTTTTTCTGATCAGTGAACGCAACATCCATAAGCCCTACTAGGCAGTGCTACCATTAGTGTAGATGCTGTTACTGAGGGAACGAGACTCAAATTTAGCTGTATCCACTAACAATGAGGTGATTAAAGTAAAGTAAGAAGCTACTTAAAAGAAAACACTAGTTTTATTACACTATATCCGTGTATCAATCAGGCTGCTAAGGATCAAGAGATATAAACTTTCAGCAGATAACAACAAGGCTGTATTTGGTGCACAAATTACTAAGATGCTAAATGAAGTTAAGAATCTCAACTCTGATCTTTTTATAACTCGTAACAATCATAAAAGTCCGCCTGCTCACAGCAGAGAAACTTGAGGACGTTTTGCAGTATCTGGCTTTAAGTAAAAGAAGGTCCGTAAAATTCAAGACATGATAAAGTATAGTTTTGTTTGCCCCACTTCCTAATAACGAGTAAATCTAGGCCTGTCTTAAGCTGTACTTGCCTGTTCCCACTGGGGTACTGAACCACAATATCATGGTCCTCATCGATGCCACACACGGTGCCTGTGGTTGTGAGCGTCTCAAACATGCCATCGGTCCATCCCCCGTGGCCATGCTGGAGGGACTGAACAATCTCTAAATCCAAATCAATGTTGACCAGGTCTCCGATCTGAAGACCACCCGGATTTCTGTTTCCATTCTGCTCACCTGGGAGGCAAAAACAACTTTAAATTTATCGATAAACTAAATGCATTAATAATACATGTTGCACTTCAAGCTTTAAGAGTCTGCAGGTGACCTTAAAGAGAAGTATAAAAGAGATCAATAAAATATACTGGACTGCTATTTTACATAAACTATACACCACACATTTTTCTGCAATACCTAAAATAACAATATCAAACTTAATGAGTGAACTGAATTGCCCTGTAGTATCCTGTAGTATTAGAGAGAGAGTTTATTTAAAGCACAGTGAACATGGATCATATTCACTGTGTTCTACATTTTGGGACCAACATGACTATGCAGTACTGCCATCTAGTGGCTAAACAGATACAGGTGTGAGTAAAACTGCCCTAATGCCCTTGAATTCACTGCACCAGAATAAGAGGTGAGAAATTTGGTGCAATAATGACGATAGACACACATCAGTGGCTAACTTACCTAAAACAGGACAATGGTCTCTGTAAAACGAGCCTCCTTTGGCATCCTGGACACATTTCAAGTCCGACTGAGGGGAATAAAAAAAAATGAGAACAGTAGAATAGGTTAAATATGGATATAATGCCGTACTAGCATTGTTAATAAAGTAGAAAACCAAATCTACACAGCTAGGCTACCGTGACACAGAGTTTGCATATGCCAACAATATCAGTGCCCTGCGGATAAGGTTGGGCAGTGGAACAGAACAGGTACCAACAGAGAGCTTCAGATCATTGGTGATGACTCAGATGTGTGTAACCTTTGTGGCAGAGTTAGAGGGCAGAGATGATCATAGGATGAAACACCAAATTACTGAATATGACAAGTCTCGACAAATAGCCCCAGCTGCAGATTGAGAACTGCCGTCCTGTAAATTAGTATTTTCCCCCTTAAAGATTTACTCTGTTCTTGCTTTTTTGTCACACTGAAACCCTTCAGGTAATCACCTACATTTTAATTTCAGACAAAGATAACCCGAGGAAACACAAACAGCAGTTTTCAATAATTTAATTTGTTAAAAGGTGAAATGTCATCTAAACTAGTAAAAACATATTGCATCCTTTGCAGATACTTAACTGAGATTCTTTTTCTGAAATGCTATGCGAGTTGGAGGCCAGATGGATCGGGACACACATGTTCAACTTTGGTCTCGTCAATCCACAAATGAATTAATCCAAATGCCTTTAAGATTATCAAGACAGTATTTGGCAAATGTGAGTCAGGCTCTTGTGTTGTTAGCCAGCAGTGGTTTTCATCTGGGAACTTCCCCATAAGGCATAATTTTTGTTCACTCTCCATCTTACAGTAAAACCATGAATACTGACCACCAAATGAGGCCTGCAGGCGTTTTGATATTATTCTGGGTTCTTTTGCCAGCTTCTGAGTCGTCAAAGCTCTCCTAGAATAAAATTTGATAAGCCTGGAGCTCCTGGGAAGATTAATCACTGTTCCACTTTTTCTCCAGTTGTGGATAATGGTTCTTATCATGATTTCCTGAACTTCCAAAGCCGTAGAAATGACTTTATGACTTCTTTAAAACAAATAAATATCAAACTATCAAGATGGGAAGCCTGTTTTAAGCCTTACTCCAGAGGCAGATGTCATCTCCATCCCTTAGAATCTATTAGAATAACAAAGTAAAAATCTGTCATCCAACGAAGAAACCCGATTGGCCATTTTGTAAAAAAGCAAAGCCACCCTCCGCCAATGAAAAGAGGGCTTTTATTTGAGACACGTGTGTAGCTGTGGCCACAAAAACCTGAAAGTTGACCTGCATGTTCACTTGATCACCCCCCCAAAGGAAGCAAGAACAGATTGCTTTTCTCATGCAGATCTCTTCTCCTTCCATCTGCCTGCACAATGGCTCCTTACACATTCAGTCTGTGTGGCTCTCACAAAGGCCTGGCAGCAAAAGAGGGAGACCTCATCCCTGTGGTCAAACACAAAAGCCCCCTAACAGCTGTTCTTTTAGAAAACTGATGGAGACAGTGAGGAAGACAAGCGGTTTCCTCACCATTCCTTCGAAGCCAACTCTGTACAGGTTCTTGGCCCCGTTGTCCCAGATCACATAGGCGGCGCTGTGAGGGCTGGCGGCACTCCAGTCCTGGATCTCAGTCACCTGTGGAGAAGAAAAGCTCAGCTCAGCTCAGATAAAGATATGACACTTGGGTGTTTTAATTTTTTACAAAGCTTAACAGATTTGGTGTTTTAGACGAAAACCCTGATCTATTCTATTGATTCTGGATCCTAATCACAGTATTTTCACCACTCTGACTCTCAGTACCTCTTATTTGTCTATAAATATTTAAGCTGCACTCAAGTAACAGCATGAAAATTTTCTAAAAATGTGTTTAGCTTTAGTTATTTTTTTTATTTAAAAAATATTCACATTCAGAATTCAAATATCATAATATATTCATATATTTTTTTACAACCATTTGAAAATGAGGTAGGCAGAAGTACAAACTTATTTAATCCTGACCCCTTTCTTTTATGTCATATTTTTTACCCATTATTCTTTAAAGAAAAAAAAAAAAAGGAGAAAAAAATATCTGATCATCTTTATTTATTACACACACTACTAAACATCATGAAAAATCACCAATCTATATATCATGTTGGGAAATGGTTCTTAACTGTTAGCCTTTTGACAAGTAAAAACATTGTGTTACTGAAGGCATAAATAACCAATGAGCTACACGCAGAGGGCCACAAAATCTATTTAAAATTTGTTAAACAATGTAAAGATAGATTTCCTCTCTCCATCACCAGCAGTAAATTGCTTTCATAACAATATGAGGAGTGTCGAGAGTTAAGTAAATGAATTCTTTAATTAAATAGCTCGCCTTTCGTAAATACTGAAACCCAACTTTAATTACTTTAAGGCCGCTTTCCGAGCAAACTGATTAATGGGCCTTAAGATTTAATATTCATGCTAACCTAACGGCAGATTTTGGCTGCAGGAGATGTAGCGGCGGTTTTCTACACAGCATACTGCTGACAGCATCATAAAACACTAATGAGATGTGTCATTAAATAACAGTACAAAATTATGTATTACATTGAGGGGCTGTTAAACTGAATACTCCAGAGTCTGAAGACTCAAATACAAACACTAGTTAGTGTAAGGAAAAAAATTAACAAAGATATACACATGATATAACAAAGATATATTGGACTATTTTCTAATGATGTGCAGGATTTCTGCACTATCCAGAATAACATGTAGTTTTAATCCCTTGTCACTGACATTATTTTATTTGACTCATTATTTCTATGAATCATTTTACCGTCTTACATTTTTAAGCACATTGAATATATTCAGTTTAAAATTGTGTCTTTGTGCTCATTTCGGGTTCGCTCTCTGAGCTACAATTTCAAAACAGTCATACCAGTTACTGCATCTGATTCACTGTCAAATGAGTGATTACAATCTGTAGTGATCAAATGTGTTGGAGTACATTTGTTACGTTTTGTGAAGTAACATGATGAGCAGCAGAGGAGACAACATTCAATGGCTAATGATGAGTCAGAAAAAAATAATCGACCCTCAAGAATGTTTTTTTTTTTTTTTTGGGCTGCTACATTTTACCCTGAATATGTTTTTATGAAGATGCTTCACAAAGACTGTTGGAGACATTGTAAAGGAAAAGAACAAAATAAGTATATTTACGTAATAAGATGTTTTCAGAGTAAAATTATTTAACTGATTAAAAAAAATCAACCGATGAATTAGTCTGGAAAAATTGTAGTTATACTTTTCTGTTTTTCTATGTAAGCTGTCCTCAAATAACCTCTACAACCAAAGCTTTCTACAGATACTAAAAGATATACAGAGCCAATGAATTAGGCAATATGTTTTGCACTGAAAGCTTTATGCACAATAGAATTGAAAAATAGTCCCTTATTTATTCCCAGTGGGGCAACTCAAACAAAAACACAAAATACATGTAAGTTAAAATGTGGTATGATGATATACGCAGGGTTTCCTTGTGAATTCTAATGATAATGAGATTAACTCCAGTTTCTAAGTTTTAATTCCACAGCAAAAAAATATTTTTTTTGGTTAAAATGTTGGTTAATTTTGCTCTATGATACAAGCATTGTGGCACTGAAACACTTCAGGGCTATGCAGCACCACAAAGAATTTGCTTTTTTGATTCTTACTGGTTTGCTTTAGCGTTTATTTGGGGTTCTGTGAGGGTTACACTAGCATCTAGCCCAGGCAGAGCTCTTCCTGTTTTGGCTAAAAACATATATTTCAATCAAATCACATCCTGTGGCAGAAATTTGTTTTTTCTGCCAAAGGTTGATTGACCCAAGAACTCTTTGAACCTTCCCTTGGGGACTCACACGATCAACTATAATTTTAGAGCAGAAAGCAAAACAAAAGACACTAACCGAGCTGAGGTTTAGCTATTTGTGTCTTACCTTTCCTCTCCTCGCATTGCCTCCATCTTGGTCTTCCCATTGCCAGTCCACTCCTCTAACAACTCGGCCACCAGCAAAAATCCCTCTGGCTGTGATTTTCTTTGACTTCCGGCGCGACTCCAGAAGTACTCTGCTCAAGTGTACAAATAGAAACAGATGATTAAAAAAATACTATGTTTACTTGCACACCTGACACTAAAGAAGAGCTGCTTGGTTATGGCTGCTTTTGTATTTTGCACATTTTCCTTAAGGAACAAAAATTTGGCATCGCTAAAAGGACAGATAGACTTATCCTGCTCAAATAATTTGTCTCAAAACTTCAGCTTTGATTAACTTGAAGTTCCTAAGCAGTTTCTTTTTCAACAGTTGCTGTAAAACATTTAATGAGGTGCACAACAAACACACCCCACCAGACATCAGGAAGGTGGGGAGACCTCCAGTGCCCCCGGTGCATTATGCAACGTCTGCCTCGGGGGAAATAAAATTGCACTCTTTTGAAAATAAGGCTGCCAGCTGCTCAGCTTTGTGCTTTATTTATAAAATTATAATAAGCCAGAAGTCTAGATCACTATTCCAACACTGATGGTCAATATAAAATTCAAAAATAAAAGATAATTAGAAATGAAACTTCTTTTAAAAGGTCCAGATAGCAACTCATAGCAACTGAAGTCGTAATAATGAAATTTGCCCCCAAAAAATATTTAATATAAAAGTAATGACCAGAAGAATAGTTTCAGTTTTTAAATTAAATTACAGAAATACATACTTTTTCCAATAAGGTGTTCATTTACTGAGAGATACTTGTAGTGTTTTTGGGAGTTATTGAAGCTATAATAACCAGATTATAAAAGGAAGTCAATATTTCAAACCAATGTCAAATCATTTGTCTCAAAACTAAAAATTCAAATATTTAAAAAATATCTGAATGTCTATTTTAAAAAAATATTTGAATGTTTAGGGACTGTAAACACATTCTTCTAAAAAGCAACTACAAAACTATTTTTGGAAATTTGATTTTTATTTTACATACAAGCTGCTTGTGCTGTAATTTTTGTTCTGAATAATGCTGCCTCTAAACTGCTGTCTGTTTCATATGATCCATTAAATCTGCTGAAACATGAGAAAACTAACAGATTGCCATTCAAACTTCATTATTACAAAGTGCTTAAAGAGAATGTAACTAGACTTTTTCACTGGTTTGCTTAAGATTGGGAGAACCCAGAAGGCTAAATCTACATCAACATAAGAAAATAAGATTAGGCAGTTAACAGCGGAGGTTCAGCAAATAAACCATAAATGTGTTAAAAGGCTAAAGATTTAGTAATTCACTGGGATTTATTAAGAATCTTTATAAATGATTTGAAGATCATTTTAAACCGCAATGTAAAACTTGCCAACCTCTATAAATAATCTCAAGTCTTTTAATTTATGCTTAATATCCCTAATAATGGGCATGTCATGATGAGTGTTACAACATGGCTGCACACACTTAGAAAAGTCATCAACACTAATAAAGAAGGCTCAATCATCTCACATAAAATATCTAGAAAAGTTAACATGAGATGGATTTTGTTTTTACTATTAAAGGCTCTGAATCTTAAAATAAGACTAAGCAGTTGCCTGGCAACTGAAGGTTAGGAGCATACAGACAGATTTCCATTGCTTATTATGTAAGCATACAAAAAGGCTTCTCAAATGTTACACACTCACATAAGGTAACAAAGCCAGAATGAAGCTCTAAATGGTCCAACTGATCATAATGAAAGGCTTGCATTACTTGTTTAATCCACTTTATCTATGGAAAAGTCTAATGTAGCAGACAGCAATACAGAACAAACCTCTCGCTGCCTGGGGTGGTGATCCTGTAGAATCGGTGTCTCAGGTGATGCTTGTCTCCATGGTAACAGGTTGTGCAGAGGTCATAATTGGTGCACTCTGCGCATTTCCAGCGAATACCAATGATTGGCTGTTGACGACATGTGTCACACATGGTTCCATCATGCTTGATACCTAAGGGGGAGTTTGTATTTATAGGTTAACCGGTAGAGATTGTAGTGTGTGTGTGTGAGTCCACTTCTGCACTCTGTCAGAACAACAATGCATGCATTATGTAAAGGGCACAAGTTTTTAGGGCATGTTTATAATGTGCATAGTATCATAGTATTTAATATCTTAGCTCCAGTTTTAATAGCAAATAATTGCGATCATGTCTGACAGGCTGCTTTCGCAAACTATAATGGTTTTCTTTTGCAATGTGACTCATCCTTTAGAATAACAAATAACTACAGACAACTTCTACTTTGCCTCTGAATAAATTATACGGTTCAAAACAAAAGGTCATTATCGCTAGTAATTGGGAGTGTAAACAGAAGACATTCAAGGTATAATAATGTTGCATTTTTTTATTTTTATTATTATCATGGGGCAGTTACTATAGTCAATCTGTTCCAACATTTTTAAAAGTTGGAGTTTCAAAACTGCTTGAATTTTTTTCAGATATGCTGTTGTTCCTTTCAGCAGAAGCTGAAAGACAGCTACTTAACTTTCAGAGACAAACTACTACCTCCGTCTGCAACACGTTTTCCTCATTTATGAGTTATAAGGCCTGCAATTGAAAACTCATAATTAGTCAGAATGTGAATCAGCTGGCTGGATCGCAAAGAAAGCCAGACATCTTTGCAGCCTGGAAAAATCTGACCTCTAATTTTTACTCAAAGCTATCATGAAAAAAAGAAACTCACAGCAGCAGAGGCATACTTTGATTGACTTTGAACTCCCATGTGCCCCCACCAAAAATAAATAAATTGTTCTTTACCGCATCACATTTCAGTTAACTTTTATACCAGTTCTATGACAAAATATATTCTCTAGAAGTATGTTTGGGTTTTTTTATTAGTATTATTTTACATGTTGTGTGTTTTGTGCTGGATGTTATTTTAAAGTCCTAGTTTGTCCAGAAGGGCTGACATCCTCTTTACCCTTTGTCAATTGTTTCTTAGAAACAGAACATCTCAGCTGACTCTGGAGAGCAGAGGAAGGGCTGGGGCGAATGGCTCTGCAACCCTTAAAACTGAGATTTTATGAGGACGCACTTGAATATGAAGGGAGTGGTGGTGTTCTTGCAAATACACTCGCTGCTATAAATATTTTCTCTGTTACCACATTTCTAAGGGCACAATAACCATTCATGCCTATAATCAAGTGTTCCAGCGTATTGCATATGGTAATGTTGTCATTAAACCACATAAATGTAGCCAAAATATGTCATTTAGAAGTTTTGTTGTGATTATATGTAGCTTGATGGTTTTCTTACTGCCATCACAACATGTATGGGTATATTAAATCATGTTTATGTGATTATGTGTCAACTTCTTGACAGAATAACACCTTCTCATTAAAATATTTTAACCACTACTTTAAGTAAGTGCAGAAATAAGGGGGAATTTAGAAATAAATGTAACAATTCCGACTATTTTCAGTCTATAAAACAGGATCAATTGATTTTGAAGCAGCAAAAGCAGTAAATGTGCATCTCTATTATGATGCATTTTTCTTCATTTTAAGTATACTTACAATGGCATTTACTTTCTTTTACACATAATTAGTGGTGTAAAAGTAAACTCAATGTAAAAAAAAATCGAAGTCCTGCTTACTCTGTGGTTGCACTAAGCAACTTTGATGTTCTTGTTTGAGTTGACTAGAAATCAAATAAAAGCTATTGGTTTATACTTTGATGCATTAATAGGGATAATTTTTCCATTCCTTCAATTTCATTTGGATTTCAAACAACTACATCTACCAAAACAAGCAACAACACATTCTTTCTTTTTTTTTTATCTGCAGCACCAGCAAGGACAGTCTGATAGGCGAACCTCCAGTTTTTAGTCTTCAGCGATATCCTGATATGGACATTAGTAGCTAGCCACTAATTAATTGCGTCTTGTAAAAGAATAAAACTTAAAGCAAGTTTTCTACAGCAACAAAACAACGTATATGCGCGCACAATGCAAGTCATTGCCGCCGTGTTTATTTGTTGACAATTTACATTCACAGAAATGAAGGCTAACCGAAGAGAAGGCTAAAGAATATTCCTTCTATTCACCAAAACTCAACTGTTGCACCACACGCCTCTCAGCGTCAGAAGTTCAGCAAAAACAATTCAACACATAAAAGTTACCTGTTGGAGCACTGTCTAAAATTCTTATGTCGTAAGCTCCAGAGCAGCGGTAGTTGGCAGCAGTCCCGTTATCCCAAACAACGACCACTTCTTCAGGACTTTCGAAACTCCGGACGGTGCCGACATGCCCCTCTCCACCATCCTGTTTCCCCCACTTCCAGTCGGGTCCGCGGACCACTCTGGCTCCGACTCCTTCCATCATCGCCCGGTTGTTCCTGCCGGTGGTCATTTACGAAAAGAGCTCGCAAAGACAGCACAACAATTCTTCCACGTTAGCGAGCTAGCAGGCTGTTAAGAGCACTGGGTAGGCAGACAGTTTCCCAGTGGAGGGGAAAGCAAGTCCAGACAGGAAAGAAGCCGGAGAGAAAATAAAAAAAGATCCACAAAAGCTAACCTGCTGGCTAACCCAAGGAGGGTGCTGGTGATCCTTTACAAAAACTACAAGCTAACGTTATCTACAAGTCAATACTTGCTGTGTGCTATCATCGAGAAGGAAAATCTTAACCGTCCGAAAACACTATTCAGCAAGCATATGTTCAGTTTGCAAACAACTACTCAGTTTTCACCTCCCCTTCAGTTCACACACATTAAAGCCACCTCTTCAACTTAGCAAGCTAGCGAACACAATGCTACAAATAGCAATGCTAACAGTACAATTTCTCCTGGATCCTCGTCACTGAGAGCGAATGTTCTCCTTTTCGTGGCTGTTTATCCGTATCGTTACTTTTAAAAGTGAACAAAAAACATCCAACGGGTTCTCCTTTTTTCGCTCCAGCCCGCTCCATGGGATCAAGTCAGAGTGTACGCGTCGCCATTATTCTCAATCACCGTTCGAGCCTCAGACGAGCAACAACTAGCTACGGAGATGCACGATGAAGCACGAAGACGAGAGCCGAGCCAGGACCGCCTGTTTGATGTGGAAATATGAAGAATGACGTTGAAATACATCTACAAGCTGTGATTATGCCTTTTCAAGGGTAATTAAAAAGCATATTTAAAATATTTATTTTATACAATCCCGGGCGTTTCCTAACTATGTGCTATACATGTTCAAAAGTATATATATTTTTAAATAAAATATATGGGCCTATTTTAAAATATAACAAAGGGGTAAGTTTAATCTCCTTGTCAGTTCTAATATAGTTGACACCACAGCCATTTTTTTTATTTTAGCAAAGAGTAGAACGCTACATAAGGTCCCACTGTGACTTTGAGATATCTACATCCGCTTAGAACGGTTTAGATGGATTTTTTTTCTGTGTGCAACATTATGAGTAATTTGACTCACTTCCCCAGGTTACATGGCATGGGGAACAAAGCTTCTGTTTGTACCTCAACATAATTTTCAATTTCAATTGCTTTCATCATCTAGTTAGTGACAACTGGTCCCCAACTGCTGTGTAACATCTCTGTCTGCAACTCCTACAGTAACTGTGTTCTTTAACATTCCCTAGATATGATATTCTAATTAAAATAAAAAGTATGGTATTTTTAAAGTATGGTGATACATATCACAAGGGCTAAAATATATGTTTCTATGTGATAAACCTGTGGGTTTTCATAGATACTTTAACGTTAACTTAGACTATTTGGTTTTTAAGCAAATCTTAGGGGAGTATTATGTCAAATTCACTTTTCTAGTTTTAGCAGCATGTTATGTTACTCCCTCATCAAAAATGCCTAAAATGTTATTTAGATTCTTTTATGCATGTTTGAGAAATTTTTGAATTTCCCCTTCAGCTATTCAGAGGTGCCCAAACGCTTGCTCTCACTAAGTGCAGCCTGTTTCCACAAAGCTCCTATAGCTGAAGTCTCCAGCCGAGCTTCCACATCACAGAGCATCCCTTCTCCTTTCCCATTCGGCCCCACCATATAAACATCAGCAATTCACAAGCACCTGGTGAAACTGCTTGTTTCCTCAACCTATCATAGAACTACGCACTCCAACACACCTATGAATGTTTGTAATCGTCTCAATGGAAAGTCAATGATGATTAGGTGAAGAGGGCCTGTTGAAAAAAGCAGGAGCTTCTTAAAGAGACAGAAGCAAATTTCAAGATATAAAATTGTGAAGTCAATTTTCTTTTATGTTATGTTTGATACATGCTGCAATTTTATAATTGATCATACATTTTTACATTTTAAATTATGGTACTCAAACAGAGGTAATACAACTGGTTAAATCATTTCTGTGTTTGTGCTTTTGCCAGTAGAACTTTTTATGTTCACTGCAAATAAATTATTCCTTAGTTGCTTCAAATCAGCCAATTAAACTTGTCCCTTCCTTGCAGACTATGAAATTTTTATTGAAAAGAACTCCCAGACCAAATGAGTCAGAAGACTAGACTTCCCTCCACGTTGTATTTACTTTTCTTTTAGTAGCAGAGGTCAAATGTAACCAAAAGACTAAAAAGAAAGCCTTTGTGCGAGTCAAATTAAGCACTACTAACATTCCACTAATTCAAGCAAATGAAGATGTAAATCTTTGTGATCCATTGATGGCTTGTTGGTGATGGGCTTGTTACAACCCCTCCCCAAGACCACTAAGGGTAAATTCTGGCACTGGGTGTAACACAAAAATCAGTAATCTAAACAGTTGATGTCAGTTGTAAAAGATTTATTTTACAGTTCAGGTAAAACCTCAGTCACAGGAGGCAGCAGAAAAAACAGGGAAGCTTTAAGCTTCAGGGTCTCCGAGGCCAAAACAATAAGCAAAACACCCCCTTTTAACTATAAAATAAATAGAGGCTTCCTAGAGGAGAGCTGAAAAAGGTACAAAACCTGAATCCCTGGCTAACCACAAAACAGGAGAAAACAGTTAACAAAAAAATGGCAGAAAACCCCTACCAGCTTCCACCGTGAATAGAAACACACTACTTTAGTTAAACACTGGATTCTTCACAATATGCTCACAGCAAAATCATTCAAGTCCCCACAAACAGTCACCAGACAGAAAAAATCACTTTAGATCAAGGCCCAGGGAAAAAGGGATCTGACATTTCTGGCATGAAGCTCTTTATGGGGTGGCTGACGAGCTCCAACACACTGCACCTGTGGCAGCCAGGTATTCAGCCGCCCCTAGAGGTCAGTGGCTGTAACATGGCTTAACTCAAAACATCCCCAAATCAGTTATTTCTTTGGGCCCCACATAATCTTGGGCAGGCTCTGACTGAAAGTCATAAATACGAATTTGATTATAAAATTATAATAATAAACAAATAAAACAACTAATATGTTGAATAAAATACTTAGACTTTATCTGAGAGGAATATATAAAACTTCTCCTCATTACATTGTATCTTATGTGCACAGTTAACTTCTAAGGTTTTAGCACAAGACAACCCAGTCTCTGTGGGATTGTAATGTTGCCTCAAGGCCCCTTTGGATTTCAACACATTCTCTGTTAATTAAATTACAGTGGATTACCACACGGTGAAGCTGGAGCATTTGGGTCCCTTGTGAGTCTGCAGACACAGGGGCATTACTAGCTGTGTCATCAGTTTTAACTGTGTCCTACCGCTATATTTAATCGATTCATTTATTTATTAATTTTCACTATCAAAATCAAAAATATTTATTATGAATCGTTTTACCTAAATACCATATAAAGCCATAATTCTGACTGTCATATTTCGGACTCATTTGGTATTCAGGCCACAGGGGGTATGATTTAAAATCAATGGATAAACAGACTCATAAGTGTGAGTTTCCTGGTGTTGATTAATCATAAATGTGATTCATAATAAAGAACTATGAAATTGCTTTGACTTTATAGCCACTTTGAAACACCAAATTCTTACACTTAAAGACATAATCACCAAATTCTTTATTTTGACTTTCTAAATCTATATATTTCTATAATTATCAGGTTTAGTCATAATTTAGTAAAACAATATCTATTTGAGATGTATTCAGAACTTTGGCCTTCAAAATCCTATTCACAAGATAGAAAGTGACAAATAAGAGATTTTAAATTTATAATACTCACTTTAATAAATGACAAAAAGTCCAAATTATGCTTCAATGTCATAATGATACAATTCAGTTCTATAAGTAGGAGATTAAAGTCAAATTTAATATAAACCACATTAATATTTGGAACTTTTTGCCTTGGTTCCAAAACCAAAAATGGTTGCTGATGCTGTTTATATGGCCATACCACTATCTCACAAGTCTCACTTGGAAAGTGAAGATAATGATTTTGATTGTTACATATCAAATCTCTCCAAACAAACCATGTGCAATTACGTACTTTTCAACGTAGTGGTGCCTTATACAGACATTTCTTAACTGAAGTGTCTAAATAATAGTATCAAAAATAGTTTAAAATCGAAATGGTCTTTTGCTATTCAGAGGAAAACCAAATAAACCCATTAAAACCACCAAACCACACAATAATAATAAGTAACTCCCACATTCTAGAAGTATCTCACGTATTTTTTCACAATTGTAAAGCAACGCCAATATAATTAAGATCCATGTATAAATTATACCACATTTATATTATAGCGATTATAATCAGATCAATTTAAACATTTGCACCCTCACTTTGTGGCCTGCAGGGGGAGACAGAGCAAATCTTATCAGTGGTGTATGGCTGGTCGGTCAAAGAGCGCCACCTCTCGGTTGTCCATATATTCCACCCCTCCCCAGCTCCCCTTGACCGTCTCCTTCACAGTTGGCTCGCAGGCAGACGCAGCTGAATCCCAACTGAGCTGGCCGCTGTCCTTGCTCCGAGAGAGACAAGAGCAACCTTGCAATGATCTCGCTGGACTTGAATTTCAACATTCTCACAAGGGACCTTTCACATTATTTGGAAAATCAAGTGAAAGTTGGGCTGTTCGGTTCGGGAGTGGGGTTGTCTCTGGTACTCGGCTTCAGCGCAGCTTACACCTGCTATTATTTAATTTCGGTAGCCAAGGTAAGTCGATGTTAACGCGATTTCGCACGTCAAACAGCTTGCGTGTGTTAAGATGTGGGTAACAGATGTGGATTTATCCTTGAGGAGCATCCTTCGGCGGTGAGGGATGAAAGCCGAGTGGTGCGTTCACTGACCGCAGTTTCTGCCGGGAACTGCACATGTGGCGCCGAAACAGACAAAATGCATTTGTCTTGTTCATGAACTCGCTGCACACATGTGTATTAGCTCCTCAATAATGACTGTTAGATGGCGAGACTAGCCGAGTAAGGCCGACGTTTTGCTGGAAAGCACTGCTGTGTCGACAACGCTTACTCTGCTTGAAGGGTTTTATGTAACACATGCTGTTGCCGTCATTGACCCGGCAAGCTATGGATACTCACATCATAGATTTCATGCAATAGTCACAACAATCTGTTATACATCACCTTTAGGATAATAATAAACGTGTATGCGTATCGTGTAATAGTGGGTTGAAATATATCTGGTAAATGATGCATTTAGGGTTTTATTTGTAAAATTGCTTAACACTGATAATAGTGACTATTCCAATAATCTATGCATTTACAACTGAAGTTTAGCAATATGATTATGGATAATAAAAGATACATCATCTCATTTAATCCTAATACATCACTAAAAGTATTTGTCCCTAATATTTCTTTTGTTTGTGTTTTACAGTCTCATTCAATTAATCAGCGATAGCCTATTTTAAAATTATAGGCAGAAGAAGTAAATAAAAAATTATCAAAAAAAAAGCTGTCCAATAAAATACCTAACGTGAGTAGGTAACCCACCGCCTTTGTTATTTTATGAAATAAATTAAAATGCGATTAACCAGATTTTTAAACTGCTGAACACCTAGACCATATTACAGCCTTATCTGTTGAATCAATCTATCACTAAACAGAACCTATCTGACAACAAGAAGTAGGCTAGTCCCAAGCTGAGGAAATTCTAGAACAGATTAGAAACAAAGTAATGAATCAATCAGGTAAGGTGCGACACCTCAAAAATATCTTATTCATTTAACCTTTTATTGCTGTGTTATTGAGTAAATTTATTGTCTTGAGCTTTTAAAGTTTTTTTTAAACAGTTTAAGTAACTTTTTAAACTGAATAAAATAACATTATTATTTAAGCTGATAATGTTGCTTGAATTATCTAATCAAATAAAATTATATTTGTGTAGCACCTTCCAGCAACAAGTGCTTTACATCATAAAAACACAAACATACAAAGTCATAGAACACAGTCAACAGTTTACAAGTAAATTTAAGGAAACTTAACTTCTCTGGGTCATTTCATTTATATTACTTTACATTAAAAGTTTCTATTTGGGTTTTACCAACGGTTTTCTCATTTTAAAATAACTACATATAAGTTTGCACATGTGAGTTTTAATAATTATTATCATTATTAATGCTTTTACCGTGGTCCATTTCATACAGTGTTTTGTATAGTCATCTTGGATTTTGAGATTCTATAAATTCATCTTTTTATCCTTATTACATTATCTTAAATATAACATGATATTTTTATTATACCTCAAAACTATTCCCTTTTATTTTACAGAAACCTCAACTTATTTCTGGCGGTAAGAAGTTCTACCAGTTTCTAAAGGAGCAATGTCCAGTCGTGTCAGAGACTTACTACCCCACATTTTGGTGCTGGGAGAGTCGCATTCAAACTCTGCTGAGACCTTTTGTTACAGCCAAACCTGGTGTTGTCTATAGAAAGTAAGTTCTTCTCCATTATAAATTGTGTACCACAGAATTTGTTGGCTGTTAATGTATTTTCAGTTTTTTTACTTACATGTTTCAGGTCTGCAACAGATTTTGTGGTCTAATTTTGTTCACTTTACCTGCTGATATTGTTTCTTATGAAAGCTGAAATCAAAACCCAGCTGAATTCCAGAGTTAGAGATAGTTTAATTGTTAAATTTAATAGTATAAAAAGGAAAAGCATTCTGTAATTTATGGAAAATTTATGGCAATTCAAGCACAGTTATGATTTATTTAAAATGTGTTATTTTTATTGTTTGCCTAAGTCAATGTAGATTTTATAAAATTGCAATATAAAGCATTTGTATGTGAAATTTATTCTGTTCTTGTTCATCTTTGTGGTGTGATATGTCACAGTCCTTTATGACTGTGACATATCACTTAAACTTGTCTTAAGTGTCAAGTTTAAAAAGTGTCACATGTTTTTTATAAAGTTAATACTTGAGATTGGTCAGAAAAAGAAAGAAAATCAAATTGTACTGCTTTAAAGAATGGATTTAGGGACTCATAAATCTGCACAGCATTTTGTGCACAGTAGCTTAATCCCAGTTGAATCTGTGTTTGATCAAGATTTGATTAAAGTATTATTGAATTGGTTTTATTTTGATCTAATTGGGTTGTTTTACATTCTGGCAAAAAGAAACACACTTGACAGTGACTGTTGATTTAATTGTAAATTTTATTTTCTATTTTAAATGTAACCTCCACTGTAGTCGGTCCCAAGGACATCCACACTGCCTATGCTTTGATGGTCTTTTTTGTCAAGGTGACTCAATGCCCAAGGTATGTAGTCATCCTAGTGCAGATCTCCGATATCAAGCTGGGTAAGAACAACGGTCACATTTGCTGTACTTAGAAAATTTCCTCTGGGAACAGCTGAACAACCTCCCAGGACTTTAATGAAATTATCCAAGGTTGACCCAAAGACGGCCAATGTGAAATCCGTCCTATTTGTAGTAAGCTTTCTGGCTGAAATTTCACTCACCTTGTTTTCTGATGGGAGGATTAGCGATGCACCTCCTCCCACTATGTGTGCAGGTTTCTGTGTCAGTCCATCTTGACTTTAAAGTCTCGCCTCAGGTTTATATTTCAGGGCAAGCTCTGTAATTTCATGCCAGTGCCTCCACCTAAGGCCGGCCAAGTCTTTCACTGACAGCACAGCATGGCTTTATGTCCACTGCAGTGTCTTAAAAGACACTGCAGTGTCTCATTCCAGGCTACAGCTGTAAAGTGCAGTAACTGAGAGGCCAGAAGAAGCTAATGGTGCATTGCCCTGCTCTTTATCTGAACTGGCCACGTGTTGCAAAGTTCACTGAAAAGATGTTCACGAGACAAATAAGGCAGCTGCAAGTGAGCGCTCTGTTCATATATCCAATTCCCCTGTGACTGTTGGCTCTGGGATGGATATAATGAAGTAATCTATTTACCTGGAACTCATCTGAAAGCTTAGATTGTGCAGAGGATGGAGTTAATCACCACTTTTCCACTAAGTTGCACGATTTCCCATCACCATTGTTTGTATGTTGTGGGCATGCCTCCGTGTTCTTACGCAATCTGGAAGAGAAAATAAGAGTGCGGAAAATATATGTTTTTCCCAACTTTATTCTTCAATGTCTGAAAGTTGTACCCATAGTCGGTTTGTCTTTTAATCCATTTATCCATCCATCCATCCATCCATCCATCCATCCATCCATCCATCCATCCATCCATCCATCCATCCATCCATCCATCCATCCATCCATCCATCCATCCATCCCTCCTTCTGGTCCCTCACACGGCATTTACACATTCATTCATCCTTAAGTCGTCATTGCAATATACATGTGTATAATATCGCAAAGGTAAAGAATTCTAAAGAAAATGGGAATAATTTTAATCAACATTGTCATCACAATTATTTGCATAAGAACTGCATTTAAATATTTTCCTGATGTCATACAGCCCTATTTACAATAATGTTTTGTATTTATACCTTAAATTTGACTTAAATGTGACTGAATACTCTGCAAATTAGTCTGGAAAAGAGTTTGAAAATGAGAAGTTTGATGTCTCCCCTATGTTTGTATATTAGTGGTCCAAAGATGCTGATAGATACAAATGCTGATGCACTCTTTCAGGAAGAGCCATATTGCTGAGTTGCGTCTCTCTCGTCTCTGCAGCGAGCTAATCAAGGCAGCAGATGGAGGACAGATATCTGTGGACTGGTTTGACAACGATGACAGCCTCTTTTATCCCGACCCCACCACCAGGCCCACAGTGCTGCTTCTTCCCGGTCTGACCGGCACCAGCCGAGAATCCTACATCTTGCACATGGTCCAGCAGAGCCGGGATCTGGGTTATAGGTGGGTGGTCCTGGCCAAACACGCTGGCTGCGGTCCAGTGCTGTGCAGAGATTCAAAGACACTGAATCACGGGCTGAAGCTAGCTGTGCACTATTATATCATCTGCTCTAGCCTGAATATTCTGCAGGCTTTCAACATTTCCATGCAGTTTATCTTGACTTCTTCTCCATTTTTAAATGTATTAATCAGAAACAGGATCTGGTGCTACGTTAGGTAAAGTGCACTAGCAAAGTGGGCAGCTCGGGCCTTTCTAAAGCACTTTTCTTGTAAATAGCGTTGCAAGAGCTTGAAGAGTTGCATAGGGATGCAGTTTTTATCTTCACTTTGTTTTCTTCCCATCTCCAACAGCTTGTCTCTGTGTTCCCTGCACTCATTCTTTCACTGGCTTTGGGATGACATGGAGGAAGAGAGCCGGCATACTCAGCATCTTCCACCCCTCATGGTTGTCCGTGTAGCTTAATTAATTACAGCTTATCCCTGTACAAGCTTTGCAGCTTAGCTCCGGCCAGCTTCCGTGTCTGTGCTGCAGAGTGTGTGTAAGCACCCCTCTATCGCTGCCCCGCCTCCTCCTTCCCAACGTGCTGTGTAGCTTCACAAATGCTGCTGACTTACACTGTTAAAAAACAGCAGGACTGACTCTGACACATGATAGATGACTAAGGAAATGCAGGGAGGAGAGATGCTGATGTTTTAATTTGTAGTACATGCTTTTTGCACAGCTGGACCCTTTGTCAGATCTCATCATATTCAGAATGTATTTTTATATTAAAATAATTGCTTCAAATTATGCTTTCCTTTTAAAAGTTGATGGTTTTTCCCAGTCTAAAGAGATGCAAATGTGGTTAATGTCTATGAATTCTAATTCTAGAACCTAGGAAGAAATACTTTAGAACTTTTGATACGTTTTTACGCAGTTTTTGCCAAAACTGCCTTTTACAAATTCTTGAAAAGGATAAAGACAAGAGGACATGCAGTTTTAAGTAACGGCAAAATAGGTGTTGACCTTCATAAGTCAGGACATGCCTTTAAGAATATAGCAACTCATCTGAGCGAGCTCATATATAAACTCTTAGCAGTGTTACTATAGTTAAAACAACTGTAATTGTGACAAATTAGGTGCTGGACAAAGACCAGAATTTATTCTCCAACCACACACCTCGGGGAGGAACGTAGGAGATGTGAGAATAAAGTTCAATGTTAGACAATTTTTTTTTACCTCTCCAGGGGGTCTAGTGTCCCTTATATGATAGTAGGCTGACAGGAAACGCGGAAGGAGAGGGGGGAAGACATGCGGCAAATGTCGTCGGGTCCGGGAGTCGAACCCGCGACGGCTGCGTCGAGGACTGAAGGCCTCCAAATACGGGTCGCGCTAACCACTACGCCACCACGGCACGCCTCAATGTTAGAGAATTTTATCAAAGAGTGGCATCTCTTGGTCAACAATTCTCAATAAAAACCCATTTATGTTTAGATATCCTACCAGGGCTGCTTGCTCTATAATGAAATGTTTGTTGAAATTACTTAGTAAATAAAGATGAGTTCACTTGTATATTGATAACATTTATGATAGTCTGGTCATGTACAATTTATGAAGCTGAAACCACAAAGATTTATGAAGTTTTGTCTCTTTGTGTTACAGATGTGTGGTATTCAACAACAGAGGGGTTTCTGGTGAAACACTACTGGTAAGAGTTCATGAGGTGTTTTGATTTTCAATGTCTCATTCAGTATTAAACCATTTTTTATTTCCTTGGCTCATCACCCATAATACAGATCTGTTACAGGGCATTACGGTGAAACTGGTGTTGTTTAGTTGTTTGTGTTAGTGTCTCTATTTTAGATGTAAGAGAGTTCACAGAAAGTCTGCATGGGCTGAGCACAGACAGCACAGTTTCACAGCAGGGAGGAAGACACTTACTTTATTTTAATGCAGATTCTTAGAAAAATAGCAGCACTGAGCACTCTGACACCTGGCTTCATCTGTCCTTTTACACTGGAGATATATTTAGCCGACAAAACAAACCCTGAGCTGGATAGCACTTTAACCGTTTGTGTGCAAATTCTTGCAGTAGAGTGGGGACATCTCTGTGATCTCGCCATATTGCAACTGGACTGGATTCCCAGCTAAACCTTAGTTGTATTTATATTACCCACAGAGGGTTGTAAACAGTCAAAGATTCCTCTTTGTGGACATAAATCAGAATTAGCTGATAGAATTTTTATGGTTCTGCCTGATTTTATTTTTTAAATTCCCTTTCAGGATTCAGATATTGGAAAAATAATCAATTAATGCATCCATTGTCATAGAGGTTGATGTGCTGTGGCTCAAATTGTTGTACTGCAGTTTGTCTAGAATGTCGTTGACTCAGCTGTATTTATACACAAAAAAGGAGTTGGACTCTGTTACCTTGGAACTGGATCAAGTAGTGGGAAAGGAGGAATGTTCTCCCTTGCTTCAGTTGGTATTTGTGCTAAAGACTATGGAAATGAAATAGCCTTGGTACAGCTGTGAGTGTGTACAGTTACAATGAAAGCTCTCTATTGTTTAATATGGCCAGTAGTTCTGAATGACCCACTGTGTTCAGGATTTTCCTGCCGCAAATATGCATTTTATAAAGGATTGTATGGTGTTATAGATTATATGGTTGCATGGAGTAGTTAGTTGTTATATTTAGATTGTCCTTAAAGTTGCAGTATATTTTAATATTTTAATTAACTGGATATTTCAGTATACTTCTTATCAGATTTGGTAGATGTCATTTGAATTCATTGCTCTCCTACCACTGACTCAGCTTTCAAGCAGAGTCCAAACATTTTCAAAACGATTTGAATTTTAATTTATTTCTATTCAGGTAAATGTTAAGTAATAACAAATAACATGCACCACATTTGTAGCCTAAGCTAATTTGCAATGCCTGTCCCTAACTAGGCTTTAGGTAACATAACACAAAATTATAATGCAAAGTTTAGAACTCAGAGGTCAGGAATGTTCTTATTAAAGTTTAAAGATATACCATCTAGTCCATTCCGAATCAAGCTTTAATGTACATTTGCTTTGTTAGAATCCATATTTTAACCACATTGACATAAGGTTGAACAAGAAGGACCAATTTGGAGTTGGTCCGTCCTCATTATTCCATCCAGTTTTTGCAGTGCACCAGTGCCTATGTTTAATGCCAATAAGGACTTTGCTAGTGAAAACAGTAAGCATATTTTTTACTTGACATTCTTTACTAATTTGTACATTTAAAACAGATTTTCAAATCTTTACCCCTTCTACATTGTTCCAATAATTCCTTATCAGAAGCAACTGTATGTTATAGAATCCTTCTTCCATCCTGAGAGAAATTATTCAAATCTGTCTGTAATTATACAGAGCTATTATGAAATTCATGTCGAAAATGAGTTTGTCGGTTTATTACCACAGTTTATGGTAATAAACTAACAGTGTAGTTTATAAACTACACTGACTGACTGCAGTGTAGTTTATAAACTGAAATAAACTACACTGCATGTATTCGATTGTTCTTGATGAGTTATTTAATCAGACCCTAACCCTCCGAAGGGTTAAGAGAAATAGTAGAGGAGGAAAAGCCACAGGTCTCTTCTTGAATTCTAATTGTGGAGGTCTTAAAAAGCTGAACAGCATCCTGAGAAAGTGTCCTTGTTAAATAGATTCTGTCGGCCAACTGACTGGTTTTAAATATTAAGTAACCAGATCTCACTAATAGCACTGTTTGGGGGGCTGAACTGCTTTTTTCCAGAGGCAAACACAGTTATTCTTATGTAATTTTCAACTAAACGATAATGACTGAAATTTGTTAATATTGGTGAGAAAAGTCATTCATAGTTATATACTAGAGTTTTAAGAGCGAAAACATATAATCTGCTTACTAACACATAGCTGAAAATAAGGTTCCAATTTTGGGTCTGCTTTGAGATGTGTAACATGCTGAGAAAAACATAAACATAAGGAAATGTCTTTACGTGTTTCTAGACATATTTTAGTTTAGTAAACTCTCTGGTATATCTCCCAGTCATTTTGTGAATATTTCCTTTAAAGGATTTGACTGAACAGCAAAGTGAACTGGACATGCAACAAGCAAAATTTGAAAGACAAAAAAAATCTGGATTTTCTAAGCTTTGCCAGCACATTTCTGAGGTTGGATATTAAAAATTGAGAGAAACAAATGTCTTTTCTAGGATAAATATTAAACTAGCTGTTTCTCTACCCCTGAGTCTCTCATAGTACATCTACAGTATAACATATTCATGTACAGCTAAGTAAAAGTGCTTGTACTTGCAACTGACGAGTTCGGATTTTTTTTTTCTCATCTCAGTTGATGCTGTTTGCAAAACAGAGCTCATTATGTGATGTTTTCAAACGAGGAAAGCTGCTGAGATTCTAATCAGACTTGAACATTTGTGTAAGCTGTGGCTTGGAGCGCGTGCAACTTGCGAGCAGCCATTAAGTTCAGCATGACATGACTTTTAGCTATTTTAATGGGGCAATTGAAGCTGATGGCTGTCAGTGATTATTCGAGTAACAAACAAGAAATGAAAGAACTGGAGCAGCTCTTAAAAATATTTCCCTTATCTACCTTATACCCCTAATGAGTGAATAGCAGGTCCAACAGCTATAAAACACTAAAGTGTTCAATTGGAAAATATCCTGTTGTGTTTGTATTACTCTACTTGTTTACAATGGTTAATGCCCGACAAAAGAAAAGTCCAAAAAGATCATGTACTTGTAGACTCGTGTTCTACAAGTACATGAGTCAGTTCTTTGTAGAACCACACTTAGCTGCAGTCACAACTATAAGTCTTATAGATAGGACTTAGGAAATGTCTTTACCAGCCCCATACACATCTAGAGAGCAAATTTTAATGCCAATTCTTTTCTGGAAATATTGGACAAAGATCTTTGAACATATTGACACAGGCCCCTGTATCTCTGACTGTATGTCTGGGGTCCTTGCCCTGCCTAAATATGAAATTCTGCTCCAATTTCAAACCTCTTACCAGCTTTATTGGAATATTGCCTTTTGTTTTGCTCCATCCTTCTTCCTTAGATCTTTTTTCTTAGATCTCTGTAATGTTTGTCCTGCAGATGGAGAAGCAGACCTTTGACTCGGTTACCTTTCTGTCCATTCCAGACGCCGAGGACCTACTGCGCCGCCAACACAGAAGATCTGGAGACTGTTATTGATCACATCCAGAAAACCTATGAAGTGGCTCCAATGATGGCTGCTGGTGTATCCATGGGAGGGTAAAGAAACATTCAAGCGCTGGTAGACAGGATAAAATGTTTCAGTGATGATTTTGGACACTTTAGTGCTTTAAATTGTTTGTCTCAGTGTTTAGTGCTGTGTGGCAACGCTAATCACTAATCCCATAAATTGAGGGATTGGTTTGAAATAGAATCCCTGTTTTCCTTCAGATCTCACTCTTTCTACATCCAGGATGATGCTGGCCAACTACTTGGGTCGTAAGGGCCGGAAAACCTGCCTGAAAGGGGTCATAGTCTTCTCAGCAGGCTGGGATGTGTTTGAGTGCACCGCATCACTGGAAAAACCCCTGGACCGTTTCCTCTTCAACTCCTACCTCACCAGCTGCCTACAAGCTTCTGTGCACAGGTCAGTCGGGGCCAGAGCAGGATTAACACAAGCCATTACCACACCGCAGAAATGCTGCTCCCAAAATACTCTCACAAACAAGCATTTTCAAATGTTTGGCTGTATAAAAAATATTACATATTATACTAACCTCTGAAAAACATTAACACACCCTGCAAATCGTTTACAGTCATAATTGTGACATTGTTGTGATTGGAGAGAGTTGATGGTGAAGAAGTTCATGAAAAAAATGTTTAAATAAAAACTTACTTAAAATAACAAGAACACAAGGAGCAGGAACAAATGGTGACCAGGTAGATGAGTGAGTGGAGCTTTTAAAACAGAGAAGCTTGATTACTAATAAGGAACAGGTGCCTGAGTGCTAACAGGGTGCAGATGAGAGATTGGACCTCCAGTAGGTGGCGGTAAGGCATCTAAATGTTGATTGCCAACTGCCATTAAGAAGAAGAAGAAGAAGATCTAACAGATCTGAAGAATGACAGAAGCAAGGTTGATCCAGTCAAAATAAGTGTAACTAAGGCAAAGGGAAAACGGTGACTCCTAACATGTCAGAAATGTATCCACAAACATCCTTTTTTTTCCATTTTAATCTCAGAGGACTTCTGAATTTTTTATCACAAACTTCTGACAGTTTTGAGGGGTTTTTTTCTCCATAAATCCCTGCTTAGTCCTCCTATATTAATGCTCACAAATTTAATCAAAGCAATTTTGTCTTTGTTTTTCCAATTTTAACATGTTCCAACATGAAGGAATTAAAAATGTTTTACATGAAAATATTAGCAGACATGAAGATATTAGCAAACAATTAGCAGACTTTCTGACATTTTTTTCTGAAATATACCCCTTTAATCTTGTCTTTGGTGTAAAATGGACTTAGAATGGTTTTGTAACTTTTAGATAAAACTCATACTAGCTCTGTGGAGGTAGTGACAGTGTGACTGATGTTCCTCCCTGCAGACACAGGCCGGTGCTTGAAAAGTGCTACGACATTGACCATGTCATGAAGGTAGGACCATGTCTGTCATGTTAAATCATTTGGAGCCATTTCTTAAACACAGGCCGAACTGAGTAGTTTTACCGGCTTTGTACAGGCAAAGACTATCCGACAGTTTGATGAGAGGTTCACCTCCATCATGTTTGGATATCCTACTAATGACGACTACTACCGCGATGCCAGTCCTGTGCACAAGCTGAAATCTGTGCAGGTGCCAATGCTGTGTTTGAACGCTGCTGATGATGTCTTTTCTCCATCTCACGGTGAGCTACAATAGTATTCTTAATTGCACAATTACACATAAATAATTATGGGTTGGTGTGATATACACCTGATGCTAGCATTGCCCAACATCCCAGCAATGGCAATTTTGTTAATCACACTTACATGAACTGAAACTGGTAGAATCACATCATGTGAAACCACAGAAAAGAGGGAATTGAATCCATTGTTTTGTTTGCAGCCATTCCAGTGGAGGCAGTGAAGCAGAACCCTAACTTGGCCTTGCTTATAACCTGCCATGGAGGCCACATTGGCTTCCTGGAGGGTCTGTGGCCACGACAGAGCACTTATATGGACCGAGTCTTCAAGCAGTTTGCAAAGGCCGTCATTGAAGAAGGCGGTCGACTTAAAGACCTCTCCTGATAAAACAGGAGAGGTGGTTCTCTCCATCAGAGTGGTTCTCTGTCCTTGTCATCCATGTTTTTTCACTACATTCCATCGTTTTCTTCTTCCATTTCCATCCTTTTTATTGTTCATTCCCTGCTCTCTATAATTCCTTCCTTCCTTAACACCAAATGTTATTCATCTTTATTTTTTTTGCTTCCTTGCCTTGTCTTGATGCTATCTTTGCCTTATATTGATCCATTCTATTCCTCCCACTGCCACAAGCAAAAAACATAATTCTGTCTTATTTAAAGGGCACATTATTAAATGCAGTTCTTCTGTTGCATTTGACATTCAGATCATTTTTACTCTCTAATCGTGAACTCAAAGATAGGCATAGCTGCTCATGTCAGTGCTGAAAAGTTTAATATTTCTCATATTGTTCAACCTAAGAATTTGGTGGTAACCCTGTGCTATTTATGTTTTTCCCCATCAAGTTAACTCAAGTACTGTTTCACTTATGTAACCTTACGTAGTTTTTAGCTCTTACATCAGTAGGATTGTAGCCCTCAGGGATTTCCTTCATTTTTCTGTCTCATTCCTCCCTTTTGAGTGAAATGTCACTTTTATCAATGTGTTCTCCGTCATTTTGCATCGTACTCCACCTTTTAACAGTAGGTGTTAATTAGCTGTTAAAACATAATGTTGTTTCTTTCTCATAACTCCACATAACTGGAGATGTGAATTATGCTTATGTGCTTTCTTTTAGAGAGGTCAGAAAGTTGATTCCATGTCCTATTAAATGTGAAGCTGCTGTTAGGAGACATTTAGCTGTAAGGACTGAAAGCAGAAAAAAACAAATATAGATGTACACACCTGTGAAACATTTGGTATCTTTACATACATATATTTTGGCAGTGAAAGGGGAACATCTCAAAATATTTGAGTGATTCTCAATTTTGAAGACATAAACAGATTCTGTACACTTGGTAGGCATTTTATCTTATTATTTTCAAGGATAAAATTATTAAAATAAAGCCAGCTTACCAATTTACAATTTACCCCAGAGTTACTGCCTAGGAGGTACTTCTTAGTTGGTGCATTTCTACTGGAGGAACTTTTTCTTGAACCAGTTTTCTGGAGGTCATTATTTATCTTCCATTTCCACTCCATGTATCAGGAGGAATTCTGATTATCAGAGTAGAAATTTTAGTCCAGAAAAACACCAGGTTTTTTAATGGGAGGGTGCAAAATTTAGTAACTGTTGGAATACTTTCAGCATTTTGTTTCTGTCATCTTCCAGTTTAAATTTTGTGTTTCTGTTTAAAAGTTAACAATGTAAATTCAACTAATCTTATTTTATGTCAAAAATTGTAAAAGTCTTGACATTAACAGACATTAATAAAATAAATAAATAAACTTTTAATCATGGACATATCAGTTAGAGTTTACATTTTGGCTTTTCTCTCAATCAGGTCTGATCAAGTTGGCTGTGGTCTGTCAACAAACAGAGAAATGCTACATTTACATCTGTACCCAAAGGCACAGTTCTCTAAAATTGACATGGGAGAAACATTTCTTTTGATAATCATTATGCACATTAATTTCTTTGTGGGGTTTTTTTCTTAATATTTTTGACATATTAGAACTATATATGAACTGAAGGGTACAGATTGTTTTAGAAAAAATCCAAAAGCTAAAAATTATTGTTTTTAATTTATACAATTTTGGAGCCATTTCTGTATCTTGACTTGTTCTATTCTGTTCTTTTTATTTTTAGGTTCTTTTACACATGTTTTCTGTAAAGATTATGATAAAAGATACATGCTTAAACCCAAAGAGACCTAGGAGGATTAACAGTTTGCTTTCAGTTTGAATGCTAATCGACAGCTGGCTGTAGCTTCACATTTAAACAAACATGCAGCGTACCGACGACAATGACAATCTACTGATGTGATTTTGTTTCATCTGTGGGTATTCTACATGTCCTTTTATTTTAAGTTCTTTTAGTATCACACACACCAAATAGTTTTACAAATGGAGAATATGGAGAAAATTTGATCCATGACAAGGAATGTAAAGTTGCACTATTTAGTTGGTACTACCATGCCTCTAACTGTCTAAGGCAAGGCACTTATTTCATCAGAGCTATGACAGTGAAAATCCTAAAGGCTAAAGAGAGCAGAGTGCAAATGCCATGAAATTTATCTTGTGAAAATGTTGGTTATTTCTGTGGCTCTTTGGGCGCTTTATACAGCTTGAGTTAAATGAAGTAAAATGTGAGGACGTGGTTTGCACATTGGCTGTCTGAAGTGGTGTTTGCTGCTTTACAGCATGTGTAGCTTGTATTGTTTCCAGTCATTTTTGCTTTCCTTTGCCAACAATGATCAACGGGCTGGCTACCATTAATGAGTTGGCATGGAAGAACTGAACAATTATGACTAGTGGCCAGAATTTCAGTAACAAAATGCATGAAAATAAATTGACTACATTTTCCTGTTGAATTTTACTGTTCAGTTGTTTTGTAAAATTAGCACGTGTTTCTTCATCATCATGTAACTGTAGCACTGAAGGCAAGTTTGTTTTTTTCTTTTTCATTTATGCTGCATTTAATTTTGTACGGCACACAACAGAAGACAAGTAAACATTTGTTTAAACTGTGCAGCAATAAGATTTTAAATATAAAATCTGTCTATAGCATAAGTACTACTGTATTGACATTATCATCCTTAGTGTATTATGCTGTACTTATTGAATTATTAAACAAAGTCTAGGTCGATTTGCCTCCTTGTTTCCTGTGCTTTTGATTGCTGAAAGCGTTTTCTCTGCAATGTATGTGGCAATCTTTCTGTGGTGGAATATAAACAATATCCATGCACCATCCACAATTACAAAGTTAAAAATGTCCTCTCTTTTTCACAGAGGGCACCTCAAAATTATACTGAGAGCAAGGCATTTGACAGTCTACCATTGGAGTGAGTTTACTGCAGCATTAGTGTGTGACTGCAGGGTCTCGCATCACATCATTAGCTTTTGGTCTCTGGAATTGACTCAATCCACGCTGGCTGGCTTAGCAGCTGATAGGATATGCATCACTGCAGTGGTGCATGTTATCCACAAAAGGCTAACTGTAATCCTGCAGTACTCTACTTACCTAAAGTGCAATCCAATAAGTCCACTGACAGAATTTGGTTTTTAGCTGGATGGTGTAGGGAAGCATCTGGCTGAATTGACTTGAGTGAATTTGTTTTACCCTGAGGATAAAAAAAGAATCTTGCTATTTGGTTTATGTACTACATCTCTACTGGTAGGGTTCATTACATTTACAAAGCATATTCGGTGTGTTCTTTACTATGAAGTTATTATGTTTTTGGCTTAATCCATTCAAAACTGTAGTATGTGCTAATATCATGAAACATGGGCCTCATTTTTTGCAGATGTCTTTCTTATCAAACCAGCTTTTAATACTACAACTGTGCTTATGACCAAGAAAATAGCTGTGATCTGACTATTGGCTGATGGTGTTGCACTCTGCTCAAATGCAATGCTATGAACAACTAATCATAAGTTCCATTAAATTCACCACCCATATAATTCAGGTTGAATTAAATTAAATTCAGCCTGCAGGTAGAACCCCCTGCAGGCTCCTAGCTCCTTTAACCAGTTAGTACAATAATATATGTTCTGCTTTCTGTGAAAAACCCACTTTCTTCATGATTCATGGTCATGCTACAGAAGCTTATGCTGAATCTTTGCTTGGATTACCTTATTCTGTCAATGCATTTTGAACCTTATGTCAGAAAGACAATTAGAAACTTAGTTGGAAAAGATTGTGCTACATCAAACTAGGCACAGGAGTCCTTCTGGGATGTGTACTCAGTTCTTGGCTCTTTTTTTCTTTTTTGGTAACACAAAGCTACTCTTAAATATAACACAAAACAGCTTATGTTTGCTTAAGTGAAACTGTTAGAAACAGGAACATGACTGGAGTGTGATTATTTACTATAAAGTAAAGTAGTTTAGGAAAAATGTTGAACATCATCAATAAAATAAAAATACTTGCACATTTCATACATGCTCTTAGCATTTAGTTGTAAAACGGTTTGCAAGTGGTAAGGTTCTCCTTTTTGTTACCATTTAAGAAGCATCAGAAGTCTAACATCTCTTGGTAACAACCGCATTTTGTCGTTTTGGCTTATAAGCACAATATAAAATGAGCAGACATTAAAGTGCAAGGCACTTATTACTGGCCTCATCCTAATCTGTCAGGTGCTGGCTGAAAATAGTCATGTCATATCGCACTGGAGCTGTAGGTAGGTGGAATGTGCTCTAATATTATCTCACAGGAGCTGAAATAGTACTGTCCCTGGACCGGCAATGCCCCTGTGCCCTTGCAGCACTCTAAGAGAAGATTCCAGCATTCATTAAGAGGCCATTTCTCCTATGTATGATTAGTGGGGTTATTGTGCATGGAGACAGTTTATCTGGAGATGTGTTGAGGAAAGAAAAGCAGGAGAAAGAGTTTCAGATGGAATAGGTGTGGATTTTTAAACACAAACTAAACTTAGATCCCAAAATGAACTTTAACAACACTGCTAATACATTGCTAATGAACTTTAAATCACATCAGTACTAAATTGGTGTGTTTGAAACACAACAAAGTAAAACGCATTGGATATCGCAACTTAAAAACAACAAAAAAACTCCTCAAAGTTTCCCCTTAAATAAATATTAGAAAGTGAAAACAGTCATTTGATGCTGATTTCAATGTTTTGAACTTACTTTTACACTTCAATCCCTTTCACAGATTTGTTCCCAAATTTTGGATCTTTTAATATTTCTGTTACTTTGCACAGTTCAACATCTGGGTCTTCTTGCATTATTCAGACAACATTTTGCGTTTCAGGGAAAACGCAAAATGTTGTAGCGTTATCCTGTTTGAACTGTTTTAATGCTAAACTTGCTAGCAAGTCATTGACAATGAACAGAAAATTTTAGCTGAGGTTGACAGCTAAGATGCTTAAATGTTATCATGGTAGATCAGATTGAAAAATAATATTTGAGTAGTGTTTTATCTTTAAGACAATTTTTAGTATTGTCATTTTGACATGGAAGGATAACAGATGAGTAAAATAAGCCAAATAATTAGTTAAACCTAAGCTTATTTAATTAAGAATATTTTGAAATTTTATCTTTTAGACCAAATTTGATCCAAATATACAAATTGTTACACAAACAACTAATTTATTTTCTAAATCCTACATTTATTTTATTAGAGTTGAATTCATGAGAAAAGTCAAGTAATAGCAAAAGGAAAACTCAGAAGTCATTTTTATTACATTCATAATTTTCAACAACAATAGGACTCTACTGTTATGTTATTCACAGCCAGCAATCACAATGGTAAATATGAGGTAGATCAACCAGGCACCAAGGCTACCACTGAGCTGCACAAGACATCGAGACACATTTCAGCGAAGATTGTGAGAGCAAGTTGCATATTAAGTATTAAATTATTTTAAAAAAGACAAAGAAAGAAAGAAAAAAAAATAATGCTATGGACCTAGTGTTATACGTGGAATATTTCTGAGGGAGCAGTTGTTTGCTGTATTTCATTCAACTAGTAACTTGAATAGTGCAAGTTCACATCTCCTTCCCTCCAATAACATTCAGTACATCTAAAACAACATCCATTTGGGTTCCTGTGCAAAGCCTTCACAGATGTTTTTGAAGAGGGAAGAGCCCCCGCCTCAGAATGCAATCAAATCTCTCACTTGAACATGATTATCAGTCCAAAATACTTGTCAAATAAATAAAGAAAAAAACCCTCCATGGACCTGATTTCCATTTGTTGATGAAAATTTAACACATGGACACAAAGGGATACAAACATATTTTCATAGATATATCTAGGTAGATTTCTTCTAGCCTTTTTGCAACATAAAATGCAGAAAGACAACCAAAATACACTGGCAAGAGTATAACAAAGCTAAAACATAACATCATAAACTGTCAGTGGGTAAGGGGATGACATAATATATTAATAATGTAAACAAAGATCTCAACAGTACAGTAGTTCAAATTCTAATTATTCCTTCTTACTTTCAAACATTTCATTGACTTTTTCTTCATTCTGATTGGTCATTATGACAGATTATTTGTGGCTGTGTAAAACAATTAAGGCATATTCTTATGACAACCCTGTGGAGAAATGCACAAAAACACTTTTCAAGTATGCTTTTTTTTAACAGTGTGTCACCTTATTCTTCCTTTGATTACCCTTTCTATCAATTGTGGGGCATTAGTTTAAGCTATGCAAACAGCGAAGAAGCTAACTGCCTCTAAACACCACAACAGGAGCAGTCCTAGGCACAGTTAGAAGCAAGGTCAAAGGCAGTGACGGAGCTTGATTATGACATTTTATTTCTCTGACCGTTCAGGATTTGAGTCAGCAAATGTCTAAATGCAAATTATTTACTCTAACACATGGGCTGCTCTTTCTGATTGGCATTACACATTAACAAGGTAAATAATCAGGATTTTAAATAGCAGATAGACTTTTTTACATTCTTAAAAAGTCGTAGCTTGTAAACTCCCTTATCTGTGACGACAGAAATTAAGTAATTTGGAAAGTACAACAGCACTCACGGCTTCTTCTTGGAAAGATTATCGATGCCACATTCATGCTTTAGAGGCACAGTAAAAAATAAACGTAAATCTGCTAGATTAATAGTTGCTTACTAGTCAAATCCCATTGGTAAAAGAAAAGCATCGGCTGCTAATAATGTTGGAAATTGCTTGTGATGCAGCCTCTGTTGTGATATCACTTAGCTATGAAGCGTTAATGAGCTTCTTGGAGTTTCAAAGGATGAACTGGAAAGAAAATGGAGAAGGCAAGGTGCAGCTGAGTCTTTGGTGCCAACTTAAGTTAATAAGCAGGGAGAAGAAAACATAACGCCTTAAAACCCTTAAATCTCCCTCAATTTGAAACCCTGAGATAAAAACGTAAGTCCAGACTTGGACATACTGGATTTAAAGTTCATGGACAAAAGGATCCTGCATTAGTCCTGTATTGGATCCATATTTGCCCCAAGAAAACAAGCAAAGCCTCAATTGAGCTGTGCTTCTTATAACCTGGAGGCAGTTTTCCTTTAGGTAAAAACAAGCTCAAGTGGAGATGAGTCAACAAGCAGGCATCAAAGGAACTGCTGCAGGGGAGATCCAAAAGTACTCCTAACTGTGACCGAGATGCTCCACCTGCGCAGCTACAGAACACTTGTGGGTTCAAACATGGCGGCCGGTCAGGAAGTAGAGGGGCCGATCCTCGCTACAGTTGGCCGTCTGAAACTCGTCCCGCAAACGAAACTGCCACTCGTCCTCCAGCTCCAGCCGGACGATGGTCTGACGCAGGGAACTTCTGTCCTGGCAGATCACACAGAGGGTGGCGCCTGAGGGCAGAATCAAGGTTATCCCAGTGGCTCGGGAAAATATTCACACTGCTTAAACGTTTTTGTGCATATTTCCATATTACAGCCACACACTTGTAAGAGTGTGAAGATTGCTGTAGTACACTTAAAATGACACCCGGTGGTCAAAATATTTTAAATAAATATATTAAGTATTTTTACATTTAAAAATATGAAACGAATGGTGTCAATTTGTAGCTTCTTTTTTTCTGAGACCCAACTGCAATACATATACACACCACAATAGATGTTTATTTGTAAAACCAAAACCAAAATCTCATATGTACGGAAGAGGATTAGGGCCACTGGAAAAAGAAAAAAAAAAGAATTCTGATTTTAAAGTCCGAATTCTGAGACTAAAGTCCGAATTCTGAGACTAAAGTCAGAATTTTAACTTTAATCTCAGAATTCTTTTTTTGTTTTTTTGGTGGCCCTAATCCTCTTCCGTACATATGCTAGTCCTTCCACTTAATATTTATGCACTACTTTGTATTATTACCATAAATAAATCCAATACATTGAAGTATGTGGTTGTAATTCCACAAAATGGGTAATTGTTAAAATTTCAATCTGCAAGTATGGAGGCCTGTCACCTTTCAGGAAGCGGAAGTTCTTGAGGAGTCCAGAAACAACAAAGGAGTCACAAAGGTAAAGTAGCAGGCCACTGAACACCAGACCCTGATGGTTGAGATTGGTGGAGTGTGGGCGTGAGTTGATGTAGCACACAGAAATCTGCAATAAGAATGTAAGACACATTATCACTGCTGTTAGAGTAAAATAAAGTAAACATGAGGTGGTTTGTATTGATTGGAAACATTCTGAAACCTGTGTCGGGAAGTTTCTGGGTTCATCAGAACAAACAACTGTGCATATTGTGTGGAATAAAACAAAAAATGAAATGTTTGCATAAGCAAACTGCTTGTGCTGAAGTTGTGCAAAGTCACAAATATGATCTCATACACAGAAGTTGCCTCGTTAGCATTCGCTGCCTGCACATGTGCTTGTAAGCGGGTCAGAATGTTCTTTGAAAAGCAACCCAGCAAAAACTTCTTGTTTAAAGATATTCTACAGAATAAAATTTTCAGATTTAGAACACAGGTATAATAACTCCTCGCTGTTTAGTAGCTGTACATGTAGCTGAAGAGGTCAGCTGAATCTCCTGGGAAATCTTACCTCTGGGCTGAGGTTGAGGTAACTATCGATGGACAGTACTGGGTTGTTTCTGTTCTGAACAGCTTTCGGAAACAGTCTGTGGCTGCAGCTCTGCAGGAAGTTTTCCAGCAGGAACTGAGCCGGGGCGTCTAATAGGGTCTGTTCGCTGTCTGGGGCACAGACATACTGAGACGGGCTGATCGGAGCCTTGTTTTCGATTTCCTGAGGAGACAAAAGTAGGCTCGACAGGGTGAGGTTGTGCTTTGTGGAGAAAAAAGAAAACTTACATTATTTTATCTCTTTGACGGTCAATGAGGTTTCAAAATACAAACGAGATACCCACCACGAGCTTCGGTTTGACAACAAAATCTTTCTTTCCCCCAACTGGAATGTGTTTTTTCATCAGGAAAATGTTGTTAAAGCGGCATATCAGCAACCCGCTGCTGTTCACCCTCAGATTAAAGTCCACCTCCTCACAATCGTACCTGCACACGACAGCGGTGGCCAGTAATCAAAATCACTGCAAATGTTATTAACAACTTAAAGGCTGACGTGAACTTACCGATTGAGGTCATATTGAACGTTCTGTGTCAGGTCCACATTAAGGAGGACAAGGTCATGGAGGTGACACCGGCTGAAGGGGTGTTGGGGAGTCTTGTGGGCCAGGCTGCTGCTCCACTTGCGGACACCGCAGATAGCATACAGGGAGATTTTGGGTGTGTTCTCCATGTGCTGCAGTACTGTTTTCAAAGACACATTGGTGATGCCTGAGCTTCCATCTGAGGTTTCACTGAGAAAACAAATAAAAGGAAGAAAAGTTTAAACTTTAACAGGTCTGTAATTATGATAAAAATGCAAAGTTTAAACCCCTAAGAACACAATGCTGAATGCAATGTGAAAAAAAAAGCAAACTGTGTAGCTATTTGGGTAAAATGGAAATAGGGTCGACAAAAGACAACTAACATAACCACCATACGTCATCAATTTGAATAATTTTTCTAGTGATGTTTAGTCTATAAAGACTAGTTTATCCCATACAGGTAGAACTGAGGAGTTCTCAGTCCTGAAATCTAGCCAAGATAGGCGGTATAACCACAAAAATAATAATTAACAATTTGTTAAACTTATAAACTAGAACAGTCGCCAACTGTCTAAATAAATTGCACATTATTGCACATATTTAGTTTATCTTTTCATTTCAGATATTGTCTCCTAATTTTGGGGGGGGGAAACAAGGTTATTCCAGCTCTGTTCTACCTTCCATCTGTCGGCTGGAAGGTGCTCCACAGCACACACGAGTCGTCCATCATGACAATGAAAGGCCATACATCTTGTCTCTTGACACCTTGCTCCTCCAGGCGGTTCCTCTCCAGCTCTAGGTTGTGGTATGACAGCTCTTTGATCATGAAGCGAGCAGCACCTTAAACAGACAGGAGCCTATTACTCTGTGTGTCATTCATATTTCCTTAAAAGTACAACATCCAGAGGGTCCTTTAGCAATTGCAAATTGCTGATGGAGGTAATGAGTATACCCATGCTGTCCTTAAATTGCACAGCATAGGTATACACTACACATAAAATGTGAACTATTGCAGTTTAATAAAAAGCAGAAAGTCACAGTTTTTATGGTACAGAACACAGTTTACGGTGCATGTGTATACAGCACAAACAGTTTGTCCTGAATGAGAACACTGGCAGGGAGCCAAGCTTTAGGGGTCAAGGTGACACAGCTGTGATCTGTCAGGTTGCAGCTTAGCTTTGCTGCACCTCTTTCAAGCAGAGCACACACACTTGATTGACTGCTCTTCAAATGACTTTATTAAGGCGTTGATGTTGTCATGCAGGGCGGCTTCCTCAGATTGGCTAAAAAAAGCTTTTACCTTTCATCTTCACAAAACATGCTCTAAGTCACAAGTGTAATAGCCAATAACCCCACTGGCCTATATACTGCGGTTATTATCAGCATGATGGGATGTAAACAGAAAGGTTGAGAAACCTACAAGCCACATTCATATATATATATATATATATATATAAATATACATATATTTTTATATGTATATTATTATTATATTATAATGGGTTATACAGTGTTTCACATTATAACACAAGGAATAATACTGTCATGCAAAGAACAACTGAGTAAATATAAAAATCAGTCCTCAAACGATTCTATAAGAACGTTATTCAAACCAATCTGAGTCTACATTAAAGTGTAATGACTCCCCTTGCTCAGTTAATAACTGTATGAAATAATTAGGATTAACTTCATTATTTGGAAAACTAACGAGGCTAAAAGATCTCAAAACGTAACACACTTTTTGATTCTGTTCTTGAATCAACAGAAATTCAAGACAAGATGAGAAGAAAAGTCACTGACATTTATCAAGAAAAGAAAGGGTCCAAAGAGACTTACTGAAGAGGACAGTAAGTGAGGTACAAGTAATTTCCCAAACTCACTGCTGCAGTGACGAGCAACAAGATAATGCAAGTTAAATACAAACTAAAACTTTAATTTAAGGTCTTTTAGACATCTTTGTCAGTATTGGAAGTAAGTGTTTCTCACAGACCCTAAGTTTGCTGGACTTGTTAAGACAGTAAGCCGCTCACCAACTCCGGCACTGTTGAACATTGCTGGAAGGACGAGCAGGATGTGATTGGGCCAGTACTTCCTGTAGTGCGGCATCTCAAACTGTTTGACCACCAGGATGTGCAGATGAGTGGCGCCCTCCATGGTGTGGAAGAGGTTGAGCAGCCCGTGCTCTTGGCGTCCTGTTGTCGGGGTGAAGATTGGACTCTTCAAAAGATCAGGGTCCTTTGCAGAAGCATAAAGACAAATGAGTATAGCATCACCATTTCTCCCCATATAAGACTTTGTTTAATAATACATTATGCTGATGACATATTTGTTTAGTGAACTTCTTTTATCAATCTACTACAGGGGTCTCAAATTCCAGGGCTCGAGGGCCGCAGTCCTGCAGTTTTTAGATGTGCCACAGGTACAAAACACTGGAATGAAATGACTTAATGACCTCCTCCTTGTGTAGATCAGTTCTCCAGAGCCTTAATGACCTAATTATTCTGTTCAGGTGTGGTGCAGCAGAGGCACATCTAAAAGTTGCAGGACTGCGGCCCTCGAGGACTGGAGTTTGAGACCCCTGATCTACTAGCTCTAGAGACGGATTATCTAACCTTTGTGGAGACGAGAGGCAGTCGTAAACTTTCCAGATGGCTCCCCTGGTGACTGAAAACAAAGTGCTGCTCCTTGGCTTTAGGAATGAAAAACTGGAGCTGGACCTCCTCCCCCAGCATGGATGAGCAGAAGGTAAAAGCGTGTAAGGAGCACTCCGACAGCTATAACACACAAATTAATTATTTGTAGAGAGAAGATTTTAAAAGATGTCTATTAATCAGTTTGAAGGAATCTCTATGTAGCTCACCTGTGTAGTAGGAACTGCCTCACAGTATTGATGACACTGCTCACAGTGGTGAAAGGCATTATGGGCAGCAAACCGGCTTAGACGTATTGACTTGGTCACTCTCTTGCCTTGTGCTTGGTTCTCTCCTTCTTTCTTAAACTCTGCTAACAAATTACATTGCATGTGTTTGAGGTGTAGCACTTACATTGCAAACACTTTTCAAATTAAAGATTTTAATTCTTTCAGTATAAGTTTTCTGACCTTTAAATAACTTTGGCATCTTATCAGAGTAAACCGGGCTGGCCTTCCTGAATTTAGGATCTCTGGGATTGGGGTCAAAGGGCAGCTTTCGGATATCCTCAATGTCGGGCCACTGCGTGTTTGGTGGAGTCGTAGCATCTGTAGTTTCTGCAAGTTAAAAGTGGGAAAAACATTTGTTAGTGATACCCGACAGCGTGGTGGGAGCCTGTGTTATATATGTTTGAGCTTTCAAACTCAGTTTGTAATTGAACACGATAAATATACATCTTCTAAAATCATACTTACTAAAGAGAAACCGTAATTGGCTAAAATCAGTAAGAGGACAAAGCCCTACGATCAGAAAGCTTTCACAAAAATCTGGTCGGTGAATCTCTGTTCAGCAGCTTTAAACCACTAACAAGTGGTTCAAAGTTGAACATCAGTTATCTTAATGTGATTTTTGCTGAGATATCTTAGAGTCCTTGTTGTTACTGGACATCAAACTTATCAATACAGTCAATATCTAAGTGCATCCATTACCTGAGAACAGCATCTTTCAGAAAAATAACATCCCCTGGACAAATTAGTGGACAATCTGTAGCTTTTGACTGTCATTTGATGTTTGAGTATAATAAAATGACCTCTGTTTTCATTTTGTCATTGATTACACTTTTTTTGTTACATATTTCTAAATGAAAAAAAAAATTAATTCCAGATTAAGGATGTTGCTGTTCATTTCAAACTTGGTATTATTCACCAAATAACAAATAAAAGAAAATTCTACATGCCTTCTGAATGACGGTTAGAAACCATTAACATGTAGTTGTTGCCATTTTTCCCACCATTTTTGAAGGGAAAAAAGAGAAAAGGATTAGAAGAAATACAAAAGTCCTAGTGATCCTCACCTGCCTCCTCATCTTCTTCGTCATCATAAACATCAACCTCAAGCAGTCTAATGAGCATACGAAACAGGATGCGTAGAAACTGCAGGTAAGCACCAGTTTTTCCCACCTGACGAAGGAAAAGGAAGCAATATATGTAATTGTGTAATAACTCTCATATGTCTAAGTGAATATATAACAATGTGCAAGCATTTGAATTTAAATTTAAAGATAATATTGGTACATTTTTCTTCATTTACATGATAGGCCCCAGAGATAGTACCTTGCAGAAGCATTCATAAACCTTGAACTTTTCACATCATGTCTGTGTATGTCATTGGGTATTTAAATAATAAGCCAGCAAAATGTATATGCGCAGGAATACACATATGCACAGCTGTGAAGTCAGATGAAAAGAATCCATGGCTTTCCATTTTTTTACGGATAAAAATCTGCAATGTGTTATGTGATTTGGTAACAAACTGGCTTCAGAAGTCTACTAATTAATAAACTAACACAAGAAATTGTGACTGAAATGTGACAAAATGTCTAAATCTTCAATGATAATTACAACTTTTGACAAGGCACTTCATAATTTCTTTAATGAAATAAAAAGAAATTATGAAATAAATCAGACATTTCCACAAAACCTCTTTGGAAGGAACATGCGTGCTTATTTTACTTGTGGAGGTCCGCTGAGGAGCAGGCGTCGTGGATGCGGCACAGGTGGTGCTTCATAATCAGCGTGATGCTGCCTGGCAACAGTCCACTGGCGGTAGTACAGGCTCTGGTCTGCCCTCTGCAGGTTGTGTGTGATGAGCGGCCTCAGCGGACTGCTCCAGGACACATCTGCGTGAGGCAGAAGTGAGAAGGAGCTCAGCTGACTCCCCGACTCCCCTGACAGCAGGTTGTACGCTGCCCGTGACAGGATGACTGTTCGCGGCGACACCCTGGAGCACTTGGATGCTCGCCCACACTGCGTGGACTGGCTGGGCCTCTGTGTGGAAGAGGAAGAGGTGGAGGGGGAGGAGGAGGAGGAGCTAGAGTAATTGGATGGAGGGGCATTGGGGGCTTTCAGAGGGTTGGAGGAGAGCTGGCTTCCCAGAGAGTCACACTCTTGCTTGAATCCTTCGGTTAGTGTGGCCACATCTGAGGTGACGAGGCCTTCGGGTTGGGAGGTGGAAGTGGAGGGCTTCTGGAACGAATCAGCCAAGTCAGATGAACTGACTCCATTCTCCGCCAGCGAGCCTTATTGAGGATGTAGAGAGAAACAGAAATCAAAAACTGGAATACAAAATGTTGAGCTAAACTTATTGAAATATCCCAAATTCGTCACACTTTATTTTCTGTCACCAGATGTAGTTAGACTTTGTGTCTTTAACAGGACATTCCAGCATTTCTCAGACTCACCAGATGTTCTGGTTGCAGCGCTGCCGTTGCTCTGAGGTCTCTCCAGCTCATCCCCGTCATTCAGGCTGCCTGTGGTTTTCTCTCCATCTGATTCCCGAGGAGCCGTAGAAGTCTTGGACTCCTGGACCACATCCAGAGAAACATAGGTGCAGGCAAGACCCACCTCCTGCTCCAGGGCGGTACGGGTAAGGTAGCTGGAGTCTATCAGACGCAAGTCCGTATATTTCAGAGACCTGCAGGGTCAGAATTGTGAAGATTAGATATTTTATTTGTTTTATTTGCTAATTTTCTACAAGACTTTTATTCTGAAAAATAATTTAAAACTAAAATAAATAACCGGAATTATGAAAATCAATTTTCTAAATCACTAAAATTGATTTATTTTAGTCAAAAGAAACTGCATGACATTCATTCATTGCTAAATCAAAGCCCCAGTGGAAATCAGCTGTCTGTGGGATGTTTCACAGCTTTATGTGTGAAGAGTGTGATTACCGGGGGAAGGTTTCTCCAAGTGGGTCTTTCCCTGTGAGAATGATGATGCAGGGCAGCCCCTCCAGATCCTCATATGTGTGTGGTACCCATTCTTCATTCTGAAAGCCTCTCCATGTCTGTGGCAGAAAAAAACACCCATTTTTTTACTAAATGATTAATTCAAATAGAAGAACATAAACACGAGCATTCACAGCTTTTTAATATTTCCAGTCCAGTTTTATCTGAGCAATATTAAGAAAATATTTAACTTTTTAACCTTTCACAACTACTGGGTTCTTAGAGGTTTATTTTTAAACTACAATTTATCGCAAATGTTGCCATTTTCCTTGAACTTGAGAAATCTTTGGTGAAGCAAAATCCAAACCCTCTGGGTTTTATGCAACATGACAAAGTAGAAAAGAAAAAAAAATGTTGTAGTCCAATTTTCAAGGTAACGGAAACAAACTACTTTAAAGTAAGAAACTCGAAATGTCAAAAATATACTCATGCGTGTTGGGTTGCATTGACCATCAACAGTATCAGGCAAGCCGCCATAAAGAGAAAAACAGTGATTCTAATCTAATGTTTTCTCACCCTGAGGAAGTTGATGAAGTTTCTGGACAGGTTGAGTTCAGACGCTGGACTTCCCAGCAGTACTGCGAAGCACAGCTGCAATCCCAGCTTGTCCCTCACATCTTCCAGTCTCTCTCGGGCCAACATCGCCAGCTGCAGCGAGGGGACACGTACCAGCAGCATGTGGCCACGGCCCTGGGAGCCCTCTCGACTCGGAGCGTTTATCAGGTCCTCCACCATGGCCAGGGTCTCCGGGGTTATGTGATCCCTCAGGGACGGGGAAGAGGTCAGGGCCATCATGGCCTCTGTGTATTGCTGAATCAGCAGGTAGCTGCGAATCACCATGCTGTGCAGGTGGGGATGTCTGGAAGCGATGTTGGAGAGTTTAGCTGATTATAATGATTCATTGTTCAGGTTTTTAAGAGAAACTGTTCCTTGGTGTCAACCTTACCTCTCTAAGAGAGTATGAACCATCTTCTCAAACGCGTCATCACAGCGCAGGATGGGGCTGGCCACGCCCCACTGCAGGGAGCAGCTGTAGTCTCTCAGGCCAAAGTAGACCAACTCATGAGGAGGTTGCTCCCTCTGCTGGAAGAAAATGTTCATAACACAAAATAAAAGTGGATGGCCAGAAAACTCCTTACCATGTATTGCTGTATTTTGATTTTTCAAACAGTCACTTAAATCTCAATTTTGTGGAGTTAAAACGCAAAGCACAAGCATCCCCTATTTCCTTTGACAGTTTGCTGTGAATATATTTTTAGTCCAGAAGGTGGAGTAGCTGAGCCACAGGCGGAAAAGTCATCATTTCTGTTGTTGTAAACAAAGGGTTTTCATTAATCAGCTCAATAAAAAAATATATATTTGAAATTAATACATTAATTAAGATCTTACCTTTAAATGAGGGCATTATTTAATTCATAAAACAAAAATTAAAGTCAATTAATATTTGTAATATAAAATATTTAATGTAAAAAGGCTAGGCTAGGACTTGAATCCAGGACCTTGTCACTGCAAGGCAGCAGGGCTACCAACTCTGCCTCTGTGCAGCCCATATAATAATAATGACATTAATAATTTAGCAAGTAGAGGTGCTTTGGACACTAGTCAGAAGGAAAGTGATCATTTCCATATTTTAATAAAACCAACATTTTGAAAAGGAAGATAATAATTTGAGCTGGTCATTTAATTTAATGAATAATGATAATAATTTAAAAATAATGTCAAAATGTTAATAAATGAACAGAATAATGAATAAATAGATTAACTGAGAAAGCAAATATACTATAATGCATAATAATAACAATTTGAACTGATTAATTCACACATTTAAAAAAAACTGATACTGAAAGTTTTACATGATAAATAAATAAATAGTTAGTTAAAAATACCAAATGTCACAACTTAAAATGTTATTTGCTATACTCCTACTCAAGTGTGTTTTCAATATTTTTCTGATGTTGTGAGGACAAACAACTCACCAAATGGTCACTGGATGGCCAGTGAATTTCATTGTGGATGCTGATCCGGGACTGGTGGGTCTGCAGGGTGTAAGGGAAGCAGCTGACCTGCAGAACCAAGAGGTTCATGGCGTCCAGGACTTCCTGGCAGTTCACCACCCGGTCAGCCAGACCCTGCAGCTCTCCGTGGCACACAGAGCCTGATAGGGCACTGGTGATGAAGGTGCGTCATGGAAAATTCAGAATCTGTACATTTCTACTACAATATGCAACAAGTTTAATAAAAACAAGTCTGATCTGGGCCATGGGCAAGCACAAAGCTTTTTGTTCTTGTTGAATATCTTGGTGCAAGGGAAGATAGTCCAAACACAAATGTTCTGAAAAACAGATAGTAATATAAGCCTATATTTCTAACAACATGGTGCAAATACCACTGGGTGTAAGAAAGGTTGTCAATGCAAAAATGATATGCTATGGTCTACAATTATGGGAAAGACTGCTGAATTAACAGTAGTCCAGAATTAAAACTTCTTTTTGCAAAAACTTAATTTAATGTTTGAACGGGTAATGTGGAGACATACATTGCTTTTAGCTTAAATTTCTAACAGTAATCAGCCTGTTGATTAAGTGGAGCAAACAATGATTTCTACTTCTTTTCTGAATGCATATTTCCATCTTAATGTCACGTCACATCTGGCTGTTATTAGCTCTAGATTACAGCTGTTCTGCAACATATTTACTTTGTAAATAGTTGTATATCCAAATTCCTCCAAACACTAAAAGCAGTACAAGTGCCAGAGATCTTTACCACGCATTAAAAATCATGGCAATAGACTATAAAAATACTTGCCAAGGTTTAATAGCTTTCAAGAGAACGTATTAGTTTTCATTTGTTGCAGCTGTTTTCTGATTTATTTAGGGTTTAAGATGGACAAGGTTGAATTTCCAGTCATAACAGCTTTTTTTTCACAGTCGGACGTCCAAACTAAGAAGTGGTTTCTCAAATATTTATAAAAGACTTTGAAACTTTTCATCACCTTGTGAGGTCAACGTGTGAGTTGTCATGAATGAGGACAAACAAGGTGTAGGGGTTTTGTTTCACTTTCTTCATGAAGGCCTCCATCTTGGTGTGAACATCAGCGTCTAGACGCACCACATACTTTTCGGATTTCTGGTGGGCTGTGGACGTATCTTCATTTCCCAAATCCACAAGGACTCCTGAGTCAAAAGCCAGACGTTTACTGAAAACAGGACTCGCCTTTTTAAAACTGTGATTTAACAGCTTCCATACAGCTGTACATTTTTCATGTTTGAAATGACTCAAATTACCATAGTCCTGAGTTCATTTAGGTAATGTTTAAACTATAAATACAAGAGTCAAGTTTGAATTTTCCTGAAAACCTGGAAAATTTCCACTGGGATTAAGGGAGAGAGAGATGATTGGACAGATGATGGAAGGAGATTGCTTAGGACTATAGAAAGATGAAAGGAAGGATGACAGGGAGGAAAAAAGAGAAGTAATAATGACTATGAAGGAAATAAACATTTCCCATATGTTTTCCAAATCTTTACAAGGCTGGAAAGGTTTTTGCAAAAATATAATTCCACATTTCTCCATAGTTTACTAAACAGTGTAGGAAGTGTGTTATTGAAATCTTAAATAAAAACTGCAATTCAAAGGAAATAAATTTTAAAATGGGTTTTGTGATAGACATTTTCTCTGCAACATTACCTGATTGTCGGATGCGCTGGGCCGTCTGGTGCACTAGAATGTGAGATGGAGGAACCAGAACCAGAAAGTCCACTTTACAAAAGCGACCTAAATCCAGATTCTGGGTTCCTGAATCAGCAATGGAGCAGACTTGAGAGAGAAGACTTCGAGCCACAGTCAGCTGGGCCGGATAGATCTGAAAGACTCTATTTAGGAGCTCCACTGCAGGGGAACAAGAATGAGGCACTATATGGTAATATACTGCAGACTATCCATCCATCTATCCCTTTTCTTATACCCTTGTCCCTAGTGGGGTCAGGAGACTGAAGACTATATGATTCTTATTTAATATGTAAGCTTAGAAGTCGATTTATGACTTTAAGAAAAAAAGATACATGAAGAAAAATAATATACATAATAAAAATTGTCAAAAACACTCTGATTAAGTAGATACATTTATTCAGGATGATGAAATACAAACTAAAATATTGGTGCAAATCATGAGAATTTACAGTAAAGATTTAAAATTTAAGATAAATCACTGGTGTCCAAATGTTTCGCACAGTATGGTCAAAATAGCCAAGTTGACAGCACTCAGGACTTTTTTTTTCAATTAAAAATGCAGAGGAATTTCTGTGAATTCTGTTCTTTTTCAATGGTAATCAATGAACTGATAAATTAAGCAGAAAGTTATTTATTATACAGTATTAGATCCAAAAAAGGTTCTCAGATAGTTGCCTTATTTTTGGGTCAAATGTTTTCTTTTTTGTTGGCATGGGAGATGTCTTAGTTTACTCCTAGCAGCAACAATGAAAATGTTTTACAAAATCTTTTTCTATATTTAGCCAAGTTTTAAGACAGAGGGATTTATCTATGTTTTGGAGAACGTTATGTGTACCCTCACCACCAGCTGGATCACATAGATCCAGAAATTGCAATAAATTTCAAAACACTGAGGTACTTATTGAGTTGAGTTGACTTAGTGATCAAATGGCTGCTGAATTCTGGTCAGAAACAAATAAATTAAATTAAAATAAAGTTTACTAGTAAGCAGAGGAGTCCAACCTGTGTCTGGTGGGGGTGACATGCTGGCAGGCTCCTGTGAGTTGATGTTCTCAGTGACATCGCCCTGGTAGGGCTGGATGACCTGTCCTTTCCGTCTACGCTGATATCGGACGAGCTGCTTGTCAAGATTGTCCCCTGAAAGAAAAAAAGTAAAAACACTGGCCATAATGACATAGAGAAGCAAGCACAACTTGAGCATAAATCTGATACACAGGACTATTTATCCTGGATCATCTCTATGTTGTGCAATGAAGCACTCAAACTGTTTTATTTATCTTACAGAGAAGAGCAGCTTGTAGATTAGACATGTTTACCTATTGCAATAAATAAATAACGTGACTCAGTATAGTTATATACAACAGAACCTACCAAGCGAGGTTGTTTTGAAATGAGATGCCAGGACACCGACTTTCCCTGTGATGAGTTCGTAGCTGATTTCCTTCAGAAACTCGTTGGTTGTGAGCATTCCTTCAGCTAAAGCGCGTGCTTGGTACTTTCCTGAAGGGAAAATGAGTATTAAGATTAGCTGAACAAACTGTGTGCAAGTTGATTGTAAAAATGTGAAAAACAGTGCTTTAGACTCACCTAAAACAAGCACGCAGAACTCGTTGCCATTCATTTTCGAGGCACATATAATGACAACGTAGGTTGGCAGACGCTGCTGATGCTGAGGACCCTCACTGAGAGAGCGCAGGGACTCAGAAATTCCCTCCCCCAAAGAATTGTGGGTTACCACGACCTGCACGCTGCCCCCGGAGACGCTCGCTTCCAGTCGAGCCAGCCATGGAAGCTGGGATGGGGAGATGGCCGGATTCCCAGGACAGCACAGCATGGCCTTTAGGACGATCTGCTCCAGCTCCTCCCTCAGAGGAATCTGGTTTGAAGCTGCAGAGGTGGTTGAAATAAAGAAATAACTTCATCAGGTTCCTTTGCTTACTGAGTGAATTAGAAAATCACTCAGCTGATTAAATTATTTTATTCCCATAATTTGCCTCAAAAAGTTAATTAATTGAGTAGGTATATTACACAGATTTTAATATTTTGAACATTTATTCATGTTATGTTTAACACTATTAAGCTTAATCCAAAATTTAAAAAAATCTTAATATTTACAAAAGCCTAGTTTTTAAAGCTTAGGAGCTTTGATATAGGAATAATAGGCTATGATACAGTCATCTTTAAAGAAGGAAGCTCTTCACAGAGTGTTGCATTCAAGTCTGTTGATGAAAAGTTCAGCAGTAGAAAAAACGGAATAAGCAACACTTTTAAAGAAAACTGGGCTGAATTGAAGATTTAAAAATACCACTTTGTCATTTATCTATGAAACAAGATATTTGCCTTTTACAGTACTTTACTTAAATAACTTCTAAGTAATATTCAGATAAAGTTGACGTGAATGGTGAATGACGTGAATGGTGCTTCTTTTCTTGTTACTTGCATATTTAACAAACAGCTGCTTACCTAAACGTGCAAGATACTGCAAAGTGAGCAGGATCATCATCTCCACACTGAGCATCTGGCTGCTGTGGAGACCCAATGTCTCCAGGTTTTTTTCTGTCAGCTGGCTGCTCTTATAGCAGCTGACCAGCAGGGGGCTCACCACTATATTGCCAACGTTCCCATAGAAATAAGGTAAAGTGCCATGCCCTAAAGAGAAACATTGCCATGAATAAAACAGTGAAAGAAAGTGTTTGTGTTCATACATAAAAATCTTCCAAAAAATGTTTTCTTCATGCACAAATACAACAGATTTCATCCTTTCATTGTGTTTGCTTTGCCTCACAGAGTGGATTGAAAGTATTTAGCATAAAACAGATGAGTGAAAAGAAACTTTTACCAATGAGGATGACGGGACGAACGCCTGAAGAGTTGAGCAGGTTTTCAGGAACGATGACCGTTTCTCCTGCATTGACAGGCTGGGGCTGAATGACACCAGCTGCCAGCGGCTGAGGAGAGGACACGGCTAATACAGAACCTGGAGGAGAATTAAGAAAAAGAGTCAGTGCTCGCACATATAAAAATAATTATTAATTACATTTATTTGACAGCTGCAGATACAGCAGCTATTTTGTTGTTTTGGTGATTGCTGCTTTGACATTTGAGGAAAAAGAAATAGAAAATGTCATTTTTCTGAAACATAGAAAAAGTTTACATGTTTCTCCCGGAAAAGATCAAAGCAGACCTTAATTTTAAAACGATAACATGGTTAAAAACATTACACTTTATAAAGTCAGAGAAAGACAACTAAAGAAAAACATTTCTTTAATAAAAAAGAAATGAGCATGTTTATATGTCGAAAAGCACGTCAGGTCGATGTAAAGCATGGTGGAGGATCTGTAATACTGAGGGCCAATTTACTTTTGAAATCCCTCTCTTGCTGAAATATGCAATACAAACAAATTTGACTTGACTCTGTCTGATGTCTGACCTTGTGATTTTTTAACTATTATTTCTTGCAGTGGGATTTTCCACACTGAGAGAAAGTACTAACAATGAAAGGTTTGATTATTCCATATTTTTATTGCTGGAGCTATTAATAATGGAGAGTGATACAGTTATGTGTCAACTCCTATTACATAATAACTAGACAGCTTCCCCAAGTGTAAAATTATCAACATTATTTTGGCACAGAGTAGTCCTTCTCTATCTCCATGGTCACAAAGAGTGAATCATCCTTAACAACCAGAGGAGCTAAGTGACGTCAGGGGAAAATCATCTCCACACAGGAGGGATGGAAAGCCACAGGAGGGAAAGAAAAAAACTATATCTCTAAAAGAACAGAGACTATGCTCACAGGGTCACAGACAGACATTTGGACAGTCAATGAAAAAGCTTTGCAGAGTGATACTAGTCAAAAGTAGAATCTATTTTTAAAAAAAAACATATGGCTGAGAAACAAACCTGGAGAGCCAACTATTGGACGAATTGCCGGCACAGGGACAGCCGTTGGTGGGACTGGGACCAAGGTGCTGGGATGCCAGCTGCGATGGCGCTTCTTCGGGGGACCGGAGTTCATTGCAGAGGATACTGATCATCAAACAGAGACCAGAAACAACGTTACATACAAATACAGCAGATCAGAAGAAAGACAAGCTGAAGATGAAAGAAGAATAACAGAGAGAAAAAGAAAAAGGGCCTACCAGGACTGTCTCCTAAATCAGGAGTGCGATACCCCTGAGCCTGCGGAACCAAGGAGACCTGCGAGGGGCTCAGCAACGAAGTGTGGACATCAACACCCAGGCTGTTCGTTGGACCGTTCACCCTAAGAGCCGTGGGTACTGCAAGCACACACATACACACAGAGCACGTTAAATTAATAAATCACATACAGCACCTTCCTAAAGTATTCAAACCATTCAGAGATTTACAATCAAAAATCTGAAAAATGTTGTGAGCGTATATATTCAACCACACTGAGTAGATACATAGTAGACTTGTCTTCATTTAAAGCTTTAGGTTACTTATAGCAGTTATATTTCTATCAGCTTTCCACTGACTAAAATGTTTGTCCAATCTTCTTTCAAAGTAGCACCAGCTCAGGCGAATTGGATGTGAACAATAATCATTTTTTAGGTACTGACAGATCGTCTTACAAATGATTATGCTTTGTTCTAAACTATTCTGAAAATATGTTCAGTGTTGTTCTCCAGGTGAAACATGAATCTCTGCCCCAGTTTTAAGCTTCCAACAGGATTTCTTCCTGCGTTATCTAACTCTGACGAACTTCCCTATCTTGCTGAAGAAAAGCCTCCCAGAGCAGGATGCTTTTACTGAAAGATTGTTGCTATTTTTGATCCTACTACAAAATGCTTTCATCTGACAAAAGTGTCTGCATTGAAATGTTTATTGTCTTTCTCTCAACAGATTTAACAATTATGCCATTCTCCTTTAAGGGCTAAAATTGGGGGAAGAGCAACTAACAGCTGCCCTGCCAGCTGATTCTCTCACCTGAAAATTCATTTGACCTGAGAATTCAGCTGTAAAGTAGTGGTAAAATGTGAAAAGGTCCAAGAGCTGTGAGTGCTTTTCCAAGGCACTGGAGTAATGCTGCAAGCACATTCTCGGTCCTTAATGGTAACATAATGCATAGTCATTGCACAGATTATTGCATTTCTTTTAGAGCTGCATAATTAGCGTGATATGGAGGCCCTTCCTGCATAAAATGCTTACCAGAAATAGAGTCTAGCTTATCAACAGTTTGCATCACAATGTCAGAGGGAAGGTGGGGGATGGTCACCTAACTCCCAAGCAGCAGTCCCACGCCTGCAGGTCAGGGTCTCACGCTCTCTTGCAGCCTATTAGGCAAAGGTTTGTCAACATTTTCCACGCTGACATGACTTCATGTCCTGTGACTCTTCTCACAAGACCCTACATGTGTAAAATAAATACTTTAAAGCTTGCATGGATCGGCGTGGCAGAACTGGATAGTGCACTAACCTAAACTGCCAGGTTTCCCCAGGCAAAACTAGTGAACTTTAGAATAAGGAAAGCTGGATTTATGGTGAGGCTGAAAGATTTCTACACCTTTTGGAATTCACCACGTTTCCTTTCTTTAAAGGAATCTGAGGCACTTTTCAGTCATTAAGTCCTCACCCTGCCTCTTAGCTAACACACCCACCTCATCTGCACCTGTTCCCACTATTTACACTCAAGTCACACCCAACCTGTAGCAAAAAAAGAGAAAAAAACTGACTCTGATAGTGGATTGCTGAATCAGCTATAAAGTAGCAGAGAGTTGTGCAAAAAGCTGCTAAATAACAAAACAGTTAACAGTAAGAAAAATGGAGCCTTATCCATGTCAAAGCGTAAATATATTCAGACAGAAAGGGTCTAATGATTTTAGTTACTTTCTGAAGCTGTGTTTTCTATCTACTTTAAGACGACTTTTGGTGATTTTATTTTTTCCATTGGTCAAACAACCACTTGACAATTTCGCCTTCTTCATTTTAACAGCTCTGCCCTCAGGACAGGCATGGCAGTGCGTTTCTATTAACTTAATAGTGTTAAATAAAAATTAACACTAGTTTTCATTATTAAGTCCAGAACTTACAAACAGAGTCCTGGACTGAAGCCATTCAACATATATATGCACATATTTTCCTTGAGCATGTAATTGTCTGCAGAAGACAAACAATAAATTTAAATGAGTCAGGACTAACAGTGGCTTATTGATTTCCTATACATGCATGTCTGTTACAATAGGACATTTTCCCATCTCATACCCACTGTGCGTGCAAGTTGCTGCAACACCAATCATTATGTGTAGCCGTTGCTTGTCAATATCACAACCTTGTAAAACGCCTAATGGGTAGCAAGGCCTTAAGAAAATCATTACAGCGTTTCTTCCTCCAATATTGATTGGTGTGCACGCATACGCTTGTGTTTAGGTGTGCAACTTGATTTGGGAGTGTGTCTAAAGAGGCCAAAGCAGAGGTTAATCTTTGGCTTATGGTCAGCAACGACTCCTTTTTGATGCACCACATAAAGCGACTGCCTGTATCTAAGCAATGTCTTTCAGTATAAGGACAGGGGTCGCTCAAGTGTCAGTTGTGTATAGGTAGATGCAGTTGCTCAATCCTTTTAAATGTCCAGTGAGTGTAAGTAATGTTTGGGTTTAATTGTGTTTTTAAGATTCAAATTTATATCAAAATACAAGGTGAACTGTTAATAATGTGGGAAAAAGTTATTTGTACAAGGGAAACAGTCTTTACCTATTGGCAATGTTTTGTTTCCGGGAGTGGAGGCCAGAGGTTTGAGGAAACTACAGTCCCTTCCAAGATCCTGACTGCCAAAAAAGACAGAGGAAGCTTGTGCCATCCGAGTGGGCGGGGAATCTAGAGCGAAAACAAAAACAGTTTGAAGAAACTATTCAGAACCATTGAATAGTTGAAGTATGACATTTTTTGTTCATAATCTGGCTGTCTATAAAACATTTAGAAAGCTGTAACCTTCCCCTATTCTTCTTATTGATCCAGTAGATGTCATTGAACTTAAAAATAATTATGAGTCCCACTGGTGAGACAGACCAAAATCTTACAAAGTCCTGGGCGGAAGCTGTTCAACACGTGGCTCCATTCAAATGCCAGGTTTCAGTGAAACTCAAATGCATCATTTGTGAGTCTGAGCCAGATTTCTCTTAACAAAAGAGTTTAATGCTGCAAACACACAGCCTCACCTGAGAGGGAGAAGGGGGACGAGCTGTGTCCACTGGTGCCACCGTTTTCTTTGCTGCTCAGAGACGAGGATGAACTCGGTTTGGAGGTCAAGACGCTGCTGGAAAACTGGCGGGTTTTACTGTCTAGGAAAGCAAGCAGAGGACAAGCTGTACATTGTTGCACATTATTAGTGACTAGCTGTTTTGTTTTTGAGCAATAAAAACACACAGCATCACCTGAAGCTTTTTATTTAATTTTGAGAAATTAAAGAAATAGTTTTTGCACTGAGTACATATGCAAAAGTTATTCACCTGTACACCAACTACTTAAAGAATTAACATAAAGGAATATTATTATTCTTCTATTAATTAGACATACTAAAAAGTGAGTGATTTTGCATGAGGCAGAATCTCAGCTGCAACCACCAGCACACACACAAAATGTTTCACAGACATAGGATGTGTTTATTCAAATAAATAAATAAATAAAATGACTGCATTTAATTTTTTGGATATTTAAAAGAAATATTTTTAAGCAGAACAGTTCAATTTAATTTAATTTTATTTCAGATTTGGCAAAAAAATATGTTTAACTTACTGAGCTCAAATAACATGTCTAAACATTTATATGCCGTGCTATCCAGATGTATAAATCCTGCATTCAGCAAGGAGGTCCTTACCTTTCCAGCAGATAAGGGGTCCTTTACACAGAGCACCCTGTGAATTCTTCACCAGGTAGTATTTTAAGTGCTTCTGCTTCTTGGGTTGGGTGGATAACTTCAGGTTGATGTGATTAGAAAACTCTGTGAAATATCTGAAACCCTTTTCACCACAGCCAACACAGTTTCCTGAAAAACCTGGATGGAGAAGTAAACAATGTAGGAATTACTACATTATTTTCTAAACCTATTACCTGAGTTTTGTAGTGCGGTTGTTTAGCCAGCGCCGAGTACTCATTTCACCAAGAGTACTAAAAATGCTAATCTGTCTGAGATCATGAGGGCAGACTGACCTAAAAGTGCATTTTTCCCATTCTCGTCGGGCAAAAAGCGGCGGTCCACGGCACACACCAGAATGTGCTCGGGGATGCTGGGAGACTTGGCACCGACTAACTCGAAGCCTGCTGGGACTTCAATGGGCTCTGCTGCTATGGTGACAAGACGGAGGTCCTTTCCAGCCTGACAAAATCCTGGAGAACGACAATGCTTTTTCAGAAGACGTTCAAATCATGTGTATAACTATCCTGCATTATGAATTTTCTAAAGAGAATGTTTCGGAAAAGTTATTTTTTCTTAAAGTAAACCTGTTGAGATGATACCATCGAGTGTGCAGCAACCATCAGGCGCAGGAGTTTGCAGGTAGGGAAGTGGAGGGCTGCTGCTGTCGGAGTCATCATCATCCTCCAGCTCCTCCATATCATTGGAAGAGTGACTGTTCAGAGGATCTTGACCCTCCTCACCCTGGAGTGGCATGTCAGCTTTTGGCTTTACATCTGCTGGAAACATCCCATATGATTATTGTTACCAGAGCAATTTTCACATCAAGTCAAACCATTTTCTAACTCCTTTCATAAATAAATGTAGAAAAATCCTCATTATTGATAGCCCTGGAGCAATTGCAGTCACAAAGCACCATGTATTGTTTTTAGTGACTGTAATAAACCAACACAAATGAGTGCGTAATTTTAAAGTGGAATAAAAAAAAAAAAGAGTACAATATTTTCAACATTAGTTACAACCGTGGAGTGTATTTGAATTCATCTCCTCCTACTCCAACACCTCAAAGTGAAATCTAGTCCAACCTTTTGCCTCCAAAAGTGTCCTATGTGGTTAAGCGAGTCCATCTATAAGAAATTAAATATCAATCAAGTCAGGGACAAGGTACAAGAACAAGAAAGGGACAAGAAAGTGCTTAAAGTAGGGTTAGAAAACAATATCAGAAGCTTGAAACATTTAATGGAACATACAGTAGTTCAGTCCATCATCTGAAAATGAAGACTATGGCAGAAAAAGCCAAGACATGATTCTCCTCCTAAACTGAAAGGTCTGAACAGTTTCTTTAATCAAGGAAGATCCAAAGCTCAACAGTGTGAATCTGTTGACAAGACAACCATTAACTGTGCACGCCACAAATCTGGTGGAACAGTGGAAAGAAAAGGGTTTTTGTAGATTTTTTTGCATGTTAAATAGAAACACAGCAAACACCTAAACAGGTACAGGTTGCCGTTTATAGGGTGCATTTGATACAAATATTCTTTTGTTCCAGGCACTACCAAATCTCTTATGCAATTTTGACAAAGCATGACACATTTTAAAACATCTAGTGTTTTTTTTTTTTTTTGAGTGTGGTATTTGAATTGACATATGTGAATTATGCCTTGAATATTGTTATTGCTGCTGTGTATTATATTTCCCCAAGTGGGGAAAAAAGATCTGAGCTGCGCATTATCATGAGCAGCTCCAAAGCACTAGTGGCAGCCATAAGCTGAGGGATTTTCTCAGTAGGACCTGGGAAGCTGGATGGTGGATGTGAAGATGGATCAGTTTAAATGCAGGGTAATCCATGAAAAAACTTTAGATTTTGGTTGGAGTTTCTCCTTTCATCAGAACAACAACCTCAGTCAAAGTTCAGACCTAAATCCCATAGAAATGTGTAGGAAGATGTGAAGATATTCACAGAGACTCTCCAGCCACTCTGACTGAGCTTCAGCTGTTTTGCAAATATGGCGTCTTCTGGTGGAGACATCCCAGAAGCCTTGCAGCTGTAACTGCAACAAATTACTGACAGCAGCAGGACCGAACATAAAAGAAGGTGAGACCAGAGGTGGGACCAAGTCACTGTTTTGCAAGTCTCAAGTCACAGCCAATTTCACATCTCAATATTGATAAAAACATGTTGCGTGAATCAAGCTTGCCAGAATCACTAACAAAGACACGAAACAATGTGCTGCATTATTATCCAGAAACACCCAGAACTACCCCACTGCGTTACGTTTAGGATCCTTACAATTGTAAATGGTTTTACTTTTACAGCAATTTCTGAAGGATAGCAAAATTACTGGATTTTGATTTATTTTCTAGCAAAATTATACCACTTGGAAATTTCCTAGAGGAAAACCCATTTGTGCAATGACCATCACGCTGCCATTTGAATAGTTATAACTGAAAAAACAGTAGACTTAATGCACTGACTGCAGTAAACAATCTACAGTATTTATTGGCAATATAATTTCCCAACATAGATGTCTTTAAATAATCCTAACCCTGTCAAATTTTGGATTTGAGAATATGGGAAATGTCTCTGTCCGGTGCTACTGTCAGAGGAGGGGGGCAGTTAAACTAACGTAAGATCCGTGGGGGGAGGAGGGATAGGAAAGGGGTGTAAAAAAACGTAGTTTCCCTTATGAGTACACCGGAGCGCCGCTCACTATCCACCGGCTTCCTGAGCTAACACGGTGCACATTAATGTGGACACGTTTGAATCACCGGATTTATACAGCATGACTAAACATAGCATACAAGTGAAAGATAAGCGGTATCACCAACGTAACCCAGAGTTACTAACACGATGTTAGCTAGTCAGTTGTCTCAAAGTAAAAGAAAAGTATCGCTTACGTCTTTGTGCAACTTCAAATGCCGAACAGTTGGAAGTTGTTGTATCTCCATCTGAGATCAGCTCTTGCAGGTTTTGCATGTTTCACTCCGTTTTTAGTTGGATATTTCATGATTGATGTACCCAAAAGAAATTACTCACAGGAGCATATCTGCTTTGAGCGATTTTTTGTCTCTCGTTCCCCCCCGTTGCTATTTTTAAATTGAAATCGTGTTCATTTGATTGATTGCTCTGCAGCTTACGCACACATACATGTACATACGGATTGTGGAAAAACAGAGGGACGGTCTGCACTTATTAATACAAAATGAGTGAAATTAATTAATGGGGCCACTTTATAAATACAATCTATTTTAAATTTTAAGACTTTGAGTAAAATATAAAGTCTTTTCAAGTAAACAGCTTCAAGTTAAGTCAAGTCAATCAATGGTGTGAAAATCAAAGTCAAGTCCGAGTCTTTGAGCATTTTTTTCAAGTCAAGTCTCAAGTCTTGATTTTAATGACTCGAGTACAAGTCATGTGACTCGAGTCCCCACCTCTGGGTGAGACTTTACATTACACTACATTTGAACACCATGCATTGTTTTCAATAAACATTAAAATGATGCATGACATTGTGTTGTTTTATCACTTATCCCCTCTCTCCAAAAACATACTCTAAAGCTTGTTCTTACAACATGGCCGAAATGACAAAAATACCTTTATTTGCCTTTTAGGGCAACAATATTGTCAATGTGTTTTAATTTAATAAAATAATTAAAAAACTCTTCTCCATTTAAAATCTACATGTGAAAATTCTTTATTAAATAATATTGTGAAAGTTAAAAGTCAGATCATGTTTTTCTTTGTCTACGGAGGACTCTACCTGGATATGCCTCCGGCTCCAAGTAGAGTTGTGTAAAGATGGGCTGCGGATCTCCGCTGCTAGAGCGCAGCGACGCTTCGATCGAGTTGTGGAGAGCCTCCTCGAAACGAGCAGACTTCAGCTGCCCCGCGTACGAATTTCCCATTATCTGTGACAGTACAAAGAAAAACGGGGCAGCAAGGTGAGCAATGTGCAACATTGTTTATCTCAGCTCATGGATTTAGCATCTTACATACTGTAATAAGAGAAAGCTTCATAGACAGCAAAGCAACCACAGACCCTTTACTTAGTCTTTTTCTGCCACTATGAGTTGATTTGAAACTTTGTTTACAACCAAAAGCAAATGCAACTGGATATTTAACCAAAAATGTGATATAATTAGCAGTAATTTCACTTCATACATGAAGCTGTAGATGTATTTAATGTTTGTTTTGCTTTATTCTGCTGTAAAATATTAAAATAACTTGACTTTGCATTTTTTTAGCATTATACAACGGAAACCATTTCACTTTTGACATATTTAAAATGGAATATCTTATTCTAAAGTTCAGTTATATTCTGCCCATCAAAACAAAATGGTTGAAGCCAGTGGCATTTTCACAATCATTTCTGGTCTTTCTCAGCCTTCTGTCTGCTGTGTCACTGTGCCTTCAGTGCCCCGACCTGCCCCACCACCCCCAGTGTCCACTGCGGGACATCTGCCGAGGTCGGGCCTGTGTGGAGCTGTGATTGGCTGGCTCTCTGGTGCCAGGTGGCAGCTGGACAGAGGTCTGAGAATAAATAAAAAACAAGAGCAAGAGGAGGAGACAGAAGAGAGAGAAAGCATAACACATGCGACTAAAACTGAATTATAGCTATGATCTGGTGGAGTTTTCTTTTCCAACTCTCATATTTTTAGTTTGTCAAAACACATCAGAGGTGTTCCTAACCTAGGCAGTCAAACTGTGAGAGATAAAAAGCAGAAGACTAAAATAAAAAGTGGGGGTTGGATGCTTTCCTGACACACACGTTTGACCTGAAATGCCTCTTTCATGTTTGTCCTTGGACTACATTCGACTGGTGCAGACCACTGTTGTGGTAAACAACACAAGAGCCAAAAAGAGGAGGTCTAGCTTGGATACTTCAAGTGTATCAGAAAAAAAGTCTAATCCTATTATTTATTTTTTAATCTTCTCATTAAAGTCTGACAGAGATTCCTTGCAGCTTTTGAATGTCATATAAATGGCCTAAACTAGACCAAATTATTTTGTTTAAAAATCAGCTGAATAAATTAAGTGTTTTTTGTTTTTTTGTATCTTGCTTCCTTCAAACTTTAAATGATGTAAAATATGTTAAGGTACAGCTTTTCTTCGGAAGATAATGTAATCTATTTACAAATGAAAACCAAACTTAATTTAAACATGTCAAGTCATTAGTTCTCTGGAGACTGATGCCTTTTAACTGTGCTTAGGATTCTTACGCTACAAAACCCTTTGATAAAAATCTGACTTAATGGTTTATTGACAAAATAAATTTGCACAAAAGGTGTAGAATAATTTAATACATTTAATTTAAAACAGAAAAAGGAACTCCTACTCAGATTGCAAACCAAATAATTACTTATATTGTGACACATAAGTCACGTTCACATTATTTTTTCAGTCTTTGATCGAAATCTAGGTCAAAGACAGAATAGGGGGGTTGAAGTCAACCCACCTACAACATCCCCCAGATCCACCTCAGCAGATAAGAACAAACCCATAAACACCATGAATTGTAAGCAGAAAATCAACCTGATCTTATATATGGTAAGTCCGAAAAATATGTTGATCAGGAGAACCTGATGCAGTTAATAATATGTTAGTTACATGTCCGGGGTAGTGAATTTTTTTAAACTTGTATTTAAACTGCTGAATGCATTTGAGTAGCCTGAATGAAGATTTTATTCCCTACAAGTTTTGCACACTGCTATTGTGAATCCTATGAGTTGCAATACTAACTTTGGCTCTGCTGTATCAGCTGGGTGGTGTCAAAGCAAACTGACCCTATGAGCTGAAGGGAGTTATTTGTATGCTGGAAAAAAGACAAATTGGTTCATAATGAGAAGTTTGTACTTGAATTTTTATTTTAGAAATATGTTCTGAATGGGACTAAGTATTTTACAATAAATGGATACTAGATTTAGAATACATTTCCATGTAAACGAAGATAAGAATAACACATTTTAAACCTTTGTATCACCTATCACTCTTATCAGAGCTACACTCAGAGTGATGGGTGGTGCTCCTTTAGTTCCCACACTATGACTGTGTATGTTTTGCATCCAGGAAACCGTTTTAAACAGCTAAACTTTTTATTTTTTGTAACCGAGAGGACCGTGTTGGAGTTTCCAATTTTGACTTCCAATGATTCACTTCCTGCTCCCCCCCCTGGCGGTTGAAGAAAAATCCACAGAAATGTCTCACCGGGCTATAAGCCGCTTGGTTCAAAGCGTGGGAAAAAGTAGTGGCTTATCCATACCTTAAAAAATTAGCTATTTAATTTGGTGTTTTATCAATATAATTTCTAAATCTCAAGTTACACACAATGAGTTGGAAGACAGTTTTTTTGACAGACTTAAGTCTAAAAAATTGAATGTATGCTATTCTGTCAGCACATGATGATCTGACAGAACACCATCCGGAACGCTATTTGCATTGCGCGGAGCTCTGACTTCTGCCTCTGCGTTGTTGACGAAAGCCAAGTGTTAGCGGCATAACGTCCAATTTTCAAGTTCGGCCCGTGGGGATTTTATTGATTGATGATAATGTCCGGGTTTTCATCATTTTTGGGGGACCAATAAGCATCCTTAAAATGACTGGCGCGATGCCTGGAGTACGGCAGCCTTTTTCCTCCGGGAGCTGCTGGTTGAAAGTGAACAGCGGGAAGAGCGCTGTAGGAGTATTTATACGGGTAAGCAGATAGACTGAACACGGCGGGCGACTGAGTAGTTGATGGTCACAGTGTAAGTGTAGCTTTACGGACGAACCCAACAATAAATTTCATATCATCCCGGTCTCAACAAACGGGTGGCGGAAATCATATTGGCGGTCTATGGCTGGTAGATGGGTTTATGAGTGTGACGAACGAAGGTGCCGTAAATATCCCGTATTGTCCCCCCTCTCCCCCTCCGTTCTTACTTTTGTTCCCTGGCCTACCGGTGCTCGGACTTACGTTCATTTTATATATATATATATATATATACTGTATATATACGTATATGACGTATATGACCTCATAAAAGTGAGGGTCACATTAGTGAGTGGTGAGTGGAGGCCAAAGATGCTCAGTCAAGACCATCAAAAAGCTACTGGGTGGCATCAACAGATTGTATGAATTTGACCCTGGGTCACACTGAGCGAGTGAGATCTTCATTCAAGAGGCCACAGTGGAGAAAACATGAGAACACATCAGGTCTGTGCTGTGTACCACAACTACTTTAAACCTTTCTTCATGTGTTTCTTGTGGCTTCTAGCCTTTGCTCAAGTTTTCTCAAACAGAATGGAGAATGGTACAGTTACAGTTACATATCACAAAGCACTACCAGCAATCATGCTGTTTAGGAAGTAGATGAATTCTGTGTTCCAGAAATTAATGTATTTTGTTATGAAATTAATGTATCAACCCCGGAGCAAAAGCAAAATGCTCTTTTAAATAGACTCCTGAAGTTTAAGAGAGTTTTGTCATTCACAGTGATAGTACAAGTGGGTCCTTAACAGATGTGGGCTAGGAGGCCCCTCAGCAAGGAAGAAGACCCCAGGCCCCAAGTTTTGAAGCTACAGTCAGCACACTACCAGTTGACTTGAAGCCTGCGATAGTCTGTGTCCAGAAAGGAACATTTTCTTTCTAAAATGGGAAAGGTTTTAGCTGTTTGCACACCACATCCAGAAAGAAACTAAATTTTAGAAAACCCAACTTTTTTTTTTTAAATAGTTTCCAGAGTGAAAATGGCCTCCTATCGCCATGTAAATAGCAAAAACACATCTTTTGTGAAATATTAGCTGATTAACCCAAAATATAACCCCAAACGTGACATATATAACTACAGTGGCAGATTGCCTTGTAGTTTACTAGTTCAATAATCCAATGTGTCACCGAGAATTAGCTCGATTTCATTATCACTTCAAAAGACTTCACTCAAATTTTGTGGTTTACCATTCTTGTATTCTCATTGGGTTCACCAGTAACCTTATGTGGAATCTTTAGGTGCATGTCCCATACTTTATTCTTGCTGCCACTTACTGATCTGCGGACGTAAAACCAGGATTTTGGACAATCTTTGGTGCTTCGATGTGCTTGAAAATATTTCTGGAAACAGTCTTATGTAGACTCGAGTTTTTCAAACTAACAACCCATTTAAAAAAAACCCCAAAACAAAACAACATTCGACTGTGCATAGGCTCTTTTGGTAAATTAAATTCAATCATGTTTAAAATCTCTGTCTAGATATCATAAAATGAAACTAAGTTACTCTTTGTTCTGTATTAAATGTATTCTTAGAATTCCATAGTAGGCTCATGCCTAGAATACACACACACACACAAACACCAAATTCGGATATGTCAGCATAAACAGCATTTAAATAAAGGAAACTTACAATATCCAACTGTTCCCAAGTGTGAAGGGACTTGTTTACCTCAGCTACATGCTGAATCTCTAATAATCAGCAAAAACCTTCAGATGGGGAAAAGATGTGCTGTTTCTTAGTGAAACACCTACAAGAGAAAGAACAGAGAAATTTCTGGTTAGGTCACAAAAATCTCAAGGTTTTGTTTTCCCAAAGACAAAATATGCACTGTGCTTGTTAGTAATGGCATTTCAAATAAAAAGAAAATAATTACAATAAGCACCTTTCTTTAAAAATTAGTGGCAGGATCAGTTATTGTGGATTGAGATCCTGCGATATTGAAATACCAAAATATTTCCCACAAAACTGAAGTCTGTCTAGTGTCAGCATGTGACTTCATATGGTGAATTAAGTGTATAAACAGGATTACTGGATAATTGTAGCTATAATTAACCATAACTATGATTACCCAGTAATCATAGTTGCTGGATATGGAAGTCTGTGCCTTTAATGGGTTTTACACTGTTTCCCTGATTCTCAATATTTAGCATAAAATGAAGTACTTGTTGTTGAAGATCCACAATATATGGTGAATACATTGTCCCTGTAACATCCCTGTGTACAATATTTATCTCGTAAAGGGGTGTTTGGCTAACATATTGCAAGTGTTACGAACTTGGATTTTACATGATAATATAATATTTAGCTAGTTGCAGAAGGTGCAAGAGTAAGCACCTTCTGCCAGAATCCCCTGGCAGAAGGTGCTTACACAAACACACACAACGTTGCCCAAAATGCTAAAAATCTCAAAGAGATGCAAGCAATGGTGTGAATGAGAGAAAAGGGAAAAAACAACACATCATAATTAATCTCAATTAATTCCATAATTCACAATTAATCCCATCATCACTACATTTATGAATAAAATCTATATCAATAGATTTTCTAATATTGTTCACCCCTACTTGTTGTATTGACAGAGTTGGCTAAAGCCTTCTCATCAGGCTGGAGCTAATTTACTTGCATAATTGCTTACTATAAGCATTGAGGAAACTTCCATGTTTGGAGGGTGGTTGTAAGAAAAAACAAATGAGATAGACAATATAGGAATAACTTGAAAGAACTACAAGAATTTGTTAGCCATTAAGGTTGCTAGAGTTTGAATCTGTTTACAAATTCCTATCAATCCTAAATTGACTCTTATTCAAATTCAAAAATATTGTAACTGATCAAACTTGAACAGGAAATAACCAGTGAATTGAGATTATTTCATAATGAACCTATATTATATGTTTGGTATGTTTTCGGCATTAAGATCAACTTGCAATTAGACAAGGATGAAAACTGCAAAATATGGACTGAAACATGTGCTATGGGTTGTTTTGCATCTGGCGTAGCAAGATTGTAAAAAAAAAAAAAAAAAATAGCAAAACTGAAATGGTTCCCAAATGATGATTCAGGTTGAGCAGAGTTTTCCAACTGTATGGTGCTTAAAATTATGCAGAGCTGCCCTTCCCCTACATGTTTCTACACAAGTTGGTTGAAATAACACAAACAAACATGCCTATTTCAACAAAGTTACAAAGTTTATGGTCAGTCAGTGTTCCTTATCAGTCCTACTTAATCTGGTTTCACAGATTAAGTAAAGACTTTAAATCTTTACTTAATCTGTGAAACCAGTGCATCTTTACCTAAGGTTATTCATCATAAATTATACCCATCCAAGATTCTAAATTAATATAGTCAATGATTTTGAGATATTAATGTATCATTATGCTTTTATTCAAAGAGACATTATCAACAAGATAGTGCCTTTATGAGTATAAGAAATACAAGAAAATGCAGCGCTTACCTCTAACTTTGCTGAATTTAAGAAACATGCTTGGCATCAACATAATAGAATAGATTTAATTTAAATAACCTAGTTGTGAACAACTATTGTTTCTCTCATTTGTCGCACCAAAAAAGAAAAGTGTGCTTTGTATTATGTGATGCTGAAAGTTCTAAAAGCATGACCAGTCATTGCCAGAGTGACAGATTTCAAGATGCCAGGAGAATATCACCACAATACTACAGTTAGCATCTGCTTCAGGACTTCTTGTCAGTGCCAACTGTTATCTAGTTCAGATTTTAAAAAGCTTGGAGCCATCAAACTTAAATTGGATAAATACTTTATACGCACAAGAAAATGTTGCTGCAAATTTGAAGAAACTCATACTCTTCTGTAGCTCTACTTACCGTAATTAAAAATGTGTAACAAAAATCCTACCTTAAGGATTAGTTAATATGCATGGTGAATAAAGAGTGTTTCTGTAATGTGGAAAGCAACAGTAAGTTGTGCTCTCTGTAGTTTGATACCGCAGGTCCCAACAGTCCAAAGAGCATGTTCACTGATTAAAATGAATGGAAGCACTTATGGCCACTCAAACATTAAGAGTAGCCCGAACCATGACACATGTATGCCCTACTACAAGGCTCCGAAAATGCGTTACATGATACCACCACAGCCTTGGGGTCTATTTTCATTAAACACACGGGTGTTTTAGTTTGTTGCAGCACTCTCGACGCACAGTCACTGCTTTCTGAATGGATTCAATAAGTACTTTGACCCTTAGATGAGGTATTGTCTAGCCGCTCAGGCTCTGATATACTCTGATACAACAGAAGCAAAGTTCTCTCCAAAAACATTGACTGTCCCAATCTAGACAACCGTCACCTCTGACCAGGGTGCAGTTCTGATAGAGAGCAGCTGGGTCTTGGGGTCCAAGTCCTTCAAACAGCAAGTGTACACAAGCTGGCTCAACTTGCATTAACTGACCACACCACAGCTCGTTTTGAGAATGATTGGCCAGCTTGAGAGTTAAAGAGTTAAAAACGTCAATGTGTCAGGAGGAAGCATGCACTGCTTTAGCTTTCAGACATCTGACTCAAAAACAAAGATCTGTGGACAAAATACATTAGCTTGTAATGCAAAATGCTCTTTCCACTGCTGAGTGCTCCCACTAATGAACCTCTATCAAAACTCTCACACTGAGCTAAGTACCCAGAGTCGAGAAATATTTAGATGCTTATCTGGTTACGCAGGCTTGACGTCAGAATAAAGGACGCAGACAGATCTGGACACGAAAGAACCGTAAATCCAGCCGCCAGCATAACTCCAAGGTGCTTTTAAGTATCCTGTTTTTCGAGTAATGAGACTGGAGGGAAATGTTGATATGCTGGTTTCCAAAAGAGGAAATTAGTAAAAATCTAAAAAGGATTCAGTTTAATGACAATAATCAACGTGTTGCATTCAGACACACCTTCTATTGTCAATCTGCTATGTTTAATGGTTAGAAGCAGAAACCTTTCATTAAAATCCCAAAGGTGACAACAACAACAAAAAAAAAGAATTATTTCTAAAATTTACAAGACTGCAGCAACATCTATGCTATCTGTCACATTGATTTACTTTGGTTGTCAAAAGAACAAAACATTCCCAAAAATGATTAATTTTCTTGCAGCTGCAGAAGGTTTCAAAATTTTTAGGCTTAATGCTAAAAAGGAAAATCTCTCAAATACAAATATTTAGCAATTTATTTTATGTAAAGTGATTTTAAAATTGTGTATTTTGAGCAAGAATTACCATAATTTTTTACTTTTTTTAATGGAAATGAAATGAAATAATAATTAAAAAAAACTATCTATGTTTGGGCAGCTGACTTCTGACTCTATTTTCTCTTTCTCTTCAGTCAGTCTTTTGTTTCCCTCTAAAGAGCTTAATTACATTACAATGTTTACAATAGAGCCTGGATTAATCTTACCTCCCTACCTTACATTCAAATTGAGCAGAGGCTTTTCACAAAAGTCAAATTGAAGGAAACTGCAAATGGTGTTTTACATTTTATATCCAGATAAGCCAAAGAAAATGCAGAAAGGTTGCATACAGTTAAACTTGACACCAAGCTATTGTTTCATGTTTGTTAACTAAATAATCAGAGAAGTAAAAAGGGTTTGATTAAAACTGTTTTAGACCTTTTTACCTTCATCGTGGAATAAAAATGCATAAAATGTTAATGAAACTCAATTGAAAAATTATCTAATCCATTCACACCACATTGCTGATCCTTGACATTAAAATAAATAGCAATAGCTCTTATGCGGGAAAGACCTTAGCACCCTTTTAACATTAGAAAAGAAACTATCCATCAGACATGAGAGAAAAGGGGGATGGGGTTAAGCAATGAGGAGAAAAAAAAGGACTAACATCACTTCATGTTGTCTAAATGAGGTGCTAAAAGCCCATATCATTAATGCTGTATAAGGGCCACATGTGGCACACATCCAAGTTAAACAGCCTCTCCTGTACCTTCCATGACTCCTCAGTTACTTGATGACCCCTTAAAATCCAAATTCAGTGTAGAAAATCCACAAATTTGCAGGCAACTCTTCAAATGAAGCCCATAATACAGTAAATCCTTTTTTTGGGAAGAGTTTATCCAAGCAGCAAGCGTATGGAAGTTCAGTCCTTCCCCGCAGAGAGCTTCGTCATGATTCCACACAGAAAGGATTGGGAATCCCTCAGTGGAGCAGAAGCCCTCCTTCTCTCTCTGCCTCTCTATCTCACTCACATGCAAACAAACACGAATCGACACAGACCCCTCCCCCTAGTCCCCTGTGCACTCCTCTGTCCTGTGCCATTTGCCAAGCAGGAGGGAATCCACTGGGGGCTCATTCATCTTGGCCCTGCTGGCCCCCCGCTGTGACAGATGCTATTGGGGGCCTAAAGAGCTAAGATTGGTGCGTATGTGTGTGTGGGGGGGGAACAAAGACATAGTCTCACATCTGCCTGCTGCAACACAGCTCTGCCACGCGTGACCCCCGGTGCATCAAGACATCCTCCATGAGCATCCTGGAAGTTTTCTTTTTCAAGAAGTCAGGGGCAAGGGGTTATGCTGGAAGTCGGGGGTTGGTGGTAGTTCCTTAAATCTTTTCTCACGCTCAAGCTCAGCTCTAGCTACCACACCCAACATTTTATTGGGGGCCAATTTAGCGACGGGACCAAGGGGGGATCCATCTCCAGCAAAGTAGGGACAGGAATGTTGGGTCAGCTTGAGCATTTTGTCTCCACAGCCTTACCCAGGATTGACCCCACACACCAGGCTTTTTTACTCCTGCTATAAATACCAGGGGCTCATCCAGTCAAAATAAATAAACAGAAATGTGCCACAAATCAACAGCTGCTGGCAGATGTTGGGGATTATACATCATTTGTGATCGTTGATAGCACCTTATCATGATGCTGCAAACTAGGGAGAAAACCAATCTCTGGAACTGGAGATTTACCCAAACACATCTGCATGTACAACATCAGAAATTTAGATCAAATTTATTGCAACTCAAAAAGGCATTTCTCAGTCTGTATGACAATCTTGAGTAAAAATAGAAGTTTATTTTTTTGAAACAATAGTCTGCAGTACAACATGATCTAATTGCCTTGATTTACAGTAGTAGATCATTGATTTTCTAAGTATAGTAATATTATCTGTAAGAATTAGATGATTTTTTTATTTTGATACATTTATTAAAGCAAAGACCTAAAATAAATATTCACAAAATTTTATAAGAATTTCAGTAATGTTTGTCATGTAACAAATTTATTTTATTTAAAATATAAATAAAAGGTTGCTGCTTAACAGACATGCCATTTGCATCTTCCTAAATACTGTTCCAAAACTAAGACTGTGTTTGCATTTGTGTCCTGAAATATTTATATAATATATAACATATTATATATTTATTTAGTAAGACAACATGTAGGAACCCTTTATCAGTCGTCTAACTGATGGTACAATAAATGGGGTAGGGACACTTATGTTACTACATACTCTATAAAGAAATAGTAGAAAATCTGAAAATCTGAATCTGAATTCTGAAAAAGACTTCAAACTGTAGGAATGGTATGATTTCATAACTTTTAAAGATCTTGCTATACTTATTGCAAATCACCCCATAGAAGCTATACATTTTTATTACTTTTCCCCTACAATATTATGTTGTAATAGGCTAACCTGTATGAGAAGATAGTCTTTCTGAAAACTCATTAGGGTCAGAAAATGTCAGCAAGAATTTGTCAGGTACACATAAGGTCTGAGTAAACTCACATCCACTGGATGGAAGGAATTGCAGGTCATAGAAATGCTTTTGCATCAAAAGGCTTGGTTTAAATTTACAGATTTTTTATTCTTATCTTACATGAGAAAATTGCTTTAATAAAGAATTGAACCAATTTTTGTATCTAGATCAAACAGTCTTGACTCTATAAACTTTAATTGTCAAACAACTTTGAAGACATTTTTTAAATTCTTCACTTTGAGTTCAGGATTTTCTAAAATGTGAGGGATGTTCCAGTTCATTACCACAGACACGGTCAACAGTTGTTTTAACCAAGTTGTGCGCAACTCTTCTCACCTTCGCTCCAATGGTTATATAGTGGCACTCTGAGTGTGAGGGCTGCTGTAAATACAACCTCAGCCAATCGGGGCCTTCATTAGTCTTTACAGAGCTTTCATGCACTCGTTTTCTCAAATCTGCCAGACTTTTTTTTAACACCGGGATTTAGTTTAACTGTGAATTTTATATGTCTGCTGCAGATTTATACCACACATTTAAACTTCTGTGACATCTCCAGGAGTTTATTTGAGGATTACTTATCTGTTACTATAAAGACGAAATCTTTACACCTATTATTCTTATAGCAGCAAGTTCAACCAGAGGAAAAGAGCTGTCAGCGTCATTTATCTCCAAGCTCCTGACTTTAACGTGGCCTGTCTTAAGCATCCTATTGAAAATGGAGATAATGAGTAAGCCCGGCATTTTCTCTGCCCACAAAGACTCTGTGCGAAAAGAAACAAAAGAGTGCAGATTGAAAACTTTCCCGCCCCTAAGCTCATCCCTCACTACAGAACTGAGCACCAAAGAGGACAAAAGGGAAGTGCCCCTGCCAGTGCCACCAGAGGGAAGACAAGTGGAGTCACCAAAAGTAGACTCTGGGAAAGAAAACTAGGGTTAGGGCTTTTAAATGTAAAAAAGGGGAGTCTGGAAACGAGTTCTTCCAGCAGAAATTCTTGGAGTAGATGTGGCTAGAAAACAAACATTTTGTATGGATGTAAAAAGATCTTGTAGTATGAGATACTCCAAAGTAAAAATTGTTGGTCAAATTGCAATCCAATTGCTGTCAGCTGGAGATTTTAACTGGTGAAGTAGTTGTGAGAGACTAAGTAAGTGCCCTGGACATGAAGCTGTGTGCCATAAAGTTGACACCGTCTTGCGACCACAATTAAAATGCAACTTGTGTCGAAGTAAAAAAGGAAGTCGTTCTTGCCAAATATGCTAAAAAAGTCGGCTAATAAAACTAGCAGACGACTCATGAACGCTGAAAAAGACATCCCCGCTTTTAAATAGTTTACTTAGCAGACTTTGTATGCTTATTTGGATAATTAAATGGATAAATAAAAAATAAGAGTTATTTGAAAACATGGTGAGAATACTTTGAGCGGCTAATGATTAGCCAATGACAACAGTTAAGACCATACACACTATGGGGTTCACAAGTGAAAAGATTTTAACCATAACCATAACTTATCTTGTAACCAGGTTGCTATGTATTGCAAATTTTTTGCTCAGGTCCCAGTTGAAAATGAGATCTAGATCTCAACGGGGTTTACCTGATTAAATAAAGGAATATCGAATAATTAGTGTAGAGTTTTCCAGCGTAGGTATGACAAGTCAATATATTGTATTATTTTGTCTGACTCTAATTTTATCCTTTTGTGATTTTGATTGTTTCATATACTATTACATGACATTGTCGTCTGTGGGAAATGTCTATACTAAACATGTACCAATTTGTGCCTCTGTTGACAACATGAAGTTTGGACTTTTTTTCTACTCATACTTTACAATAAAAAAATGTTGTATACATGTCTCCCATAAACAAACTATCAAAATGATTTCACAAAGAGGTATCTTAGGTTGATATCGGGTGATAATCTGTCATGTTTCACAAAATTCAACAGTTGTAAACAGGGATCAGAACTACAACAAATAACAGACTGGATACAAAGTTTTCTGATAATAATGTACAATATAACAAAGTTACACGTGAAATTTGATCAACATATCATCATAATTCTTAAAAATACTTGATGAAACATAAACTTCGACACCATGGTTTTATGACATGAGTACAAAATGAGTTGCTTAGAGATATCAAACAGATAAAAGACGAGAAAAATGGCAATGAGTGGGTGCAAAAGCAGAGCAGAAATAGGTGAAGAGGGGAAATGACCTGGAGTCATCTCACAACACTAACAGACAAAAAAACCATAACAAAACTAATAAACAAACAACACAATACAGCCATCCTGTGAAAATTCCCGTGGCAGAATTCGCTTTTCTAGCAGAGAACAGTAGGCTATGTAACGTTGTAGGTGTGAGGACTCTCGCTTCCGTTTACTATCCGTGTGGTAGCTTTAATTTCCTTATAAAAGCCCAGAAAAAAAAATCTTCGAAACCCTCCTCCTCCTCTGGCTCCTCAGGACTACCTGCTGGGCCCTGAAGTGCAAATTGCTGCTAGTGAGGACAGCAGATGAGTAAGGTCATTCATAGCTTTCCAGTGAGCCAAACAAACAAAGGCAAACATTCCAGCTGAATGCCATTGCTGAAGTCGGCAGCAACACATAGAAAAAGAGAGACAGTGCAGGGCAGGGCTCAGTGAAAATAATGGCTTCAGGGTACGTGTGTGTGTGTGTGTGGGTGTGGGCGTGTGTGTTGGGGGGTGTGCGTGTGTGTCTTTGTGGGCATGTGCTTGCATGTGCACGTCTGTGCCTGTGTGTTCTGGGGGGGGATTATCTGTGGAACTATAAAGTGGGGTGAAACAGGGTTTAAAGCCTGATGTGACCAGAGGGAACGGGGGTAGGGCCTTTGGGCCTGAGCTGGGGTGGACAAAAGGAGCATTTGGGCAGATGAAGAAGTCATCATCATTAAGCCACTGGAGGTTTACTGTCCAGTTATAAAGCTCATTTTAAAATTAGGGGAAAGGAGGACTGTGTGTGTGTGCATGTGTATGAAAGGACAGAGGAACTGGTGAAGCCTTGGAGAACGGTCTAGTAACTTGCTGTGGAACATATAGGAGCTAATTCATTAGGAGACAAGAAGGCTTTATGTTACCACTGGGTTGATTGGAGTGGTGACCTTGCCACACACTGCGGCCTAGAGGATGAGTTTAAGGGCAAGGTATTTAACCTTAAACTAAATCTCAGCTGCAGACAAAGGCCAGCATCGTTTCATGGTAAATAGAGAAGTAATGCAGCACAAATGGAAAACAAGTTTAGTTAAAAGACACCAATTTAGAACAACACTGCTTTGTGCAGCTGATTTTTTATAGGAAAGTCTTAGATAAAAGAAAACCTTTAGAATGTGGGTCGAAGGATATTATCATGTGTGCAACTGGAAGTGTAACTACTGGTCAATTCATTGATTAATGAATCAATATGGAATCTGTAAAGGATCGATTAAAAAAGTTTCCACAATTTAAGATTTAGACTGAGTTGAAAGTGTTTGCACTTTGCTCTGTTCATCCAAACAAAGTTTTTCAGTCTTATTTATATTACACAAAAAATACCCAACTCGTAAAACAAACAGTAAAATGTGTTTATTCAGCTATCTGCTGCACAACATCCTGAACATCTGGCTGCCTTTTGAGCCAGCATCTGTTCTGTTCTTTTTGTTACTTTAGTTACTCCAGTACATAAAATTTGAATTTGATTATTCTAACTTGTGTTTATCCCTCTTCTTTCAATTCAGACATGCATTTCTTAAAAGTGCGCAATTTGTTTCATACCTTTTAAATGATGTTGTTTTGCTCTGTTTGCACTAAACCATGTTAAAACGCATGGGTTACTGAGAAACAGTGAGTGGAACAGTGAGAAAATTATTTTCTTACTTGGATTACTAAAGCACCTAACTTATCTAAGAACATTATTTTTTAAGGATGTGCACAGGTACAGAAATTATCATAAGATCTTTTAAACAAAAGGGAATCTATTACAAATATTAAATAAGATTAATATACACGCACTGTAGTAAAAAGAGTATTGTACTTATATAATTTTAACTGTATTTGTAGCTGTTTAAGTGAACTGGTTGAATAAAAAATGTGGGGTTTTTTCACTAATCAGAAACCAGATAGTACAGTTAAATCCCAAATTATTCACAACCCTGGCAGATTTAAATCTTCAATTATTGTCCATTTCATCCAGATGTTTGTTTCTGATAGGAAACGATATGAACATTTCTCAAAAGACAGTGAAAAATTTATAAATAAGTATATAGTAAATGTGGTAAAAACTTATTTTCATTTGTCAGAATTTTTTATCATCCATATGCTCAATAATTAATACAAATATATTTATAAGCATTACAATAATTTAAACCTCTCTTATAACTGCTGACCGGCTTGTTGAATGTTTCCAGTGGTATTTTTGACAATAAATCTCCAAGTCTTTGAAGTTGAAAGGTTTAACCCTGACAATTGCCATTTAGCTACCACCACAGACTCAAAGAAGAAGCACAATGATTTAAGAAACAACTTAAAAGAAAAAATACTTCTTTGAGACATGTATATGTGCTACTACACATTTAGTGTTTTTCTCTTTAAAATATATTTGTAGTTATATATATGTGGGTCAAATTTAAAAACATGCAGCAGAAAATTCGCATTAAACTCTAAAAATATTCAACATTAAAATGCATAAAACCTATAAAAAATGACAATTATAGTTCAACATTCAACTGGGAAATTTGGTTCCATGTATCTTAACCCTAATGGAAAAAAAAGGAATGAAAGTGAAGGACAAGTGACAGTTTACAATGCTATTCATGACTGTGCAACAAAAGGCCTGCCAGTGAACCCAATCTGCATTTTACAGCGGTACCGGGTTGAACGCCAGTTCACCAAATTTGCAACAACAGGGGAGAGAAACAGTACCCTAATACATTTATGGACTTATTCAAGGAATAATTAAAGTGGACCAGAAAGAGTTCTACATCATACAGTAAAGCTGTCATTGGAGGTGGTCAAATACCGGTCAATGCTGAAGTATAGGAAAGGTCAATGAGAAGAATAAGTTCTTTTAATGTTAAGGCATCAAAGCGTTGTGTTCTTGTACTGGCGAATCATCCACTGTTTTGAGTCACAATTTATTAACTATTAAAATACATATAAATCATGCATCCCTTTTTAATCCTTTTCTGAGTTATACCTTAGTCCTCCACCATCATCACAGATGCTTCTTCCAACATCTGGTCCACACTTAATGGCTCATCCTGAAGCAGATCTTTGATGAGGGTTGACCAGGCCATGTTCCGGCAATAAATGCTTGTTTAGACAGCCCTGTTTGTTATGGGAGGTAAAAGGAGAGCCATGGATCACGCTGAAAGGGCCAACACTATCACAACATTTGCTCTTATCAGATGACAAACTGAGCGAAAGGGGGTCAGATTCCCAGTTCCAGAAGCTGGCCTGGGCTGCAATCGTCTCTCTGTCCACATCACAGGATGTGTGATTAATGTAAATCTAATGGGAGATTTTAGAGATGATTGCAAAGAAAATAAAAGAAATTCCACTCTTTCTCTTAAGTAAAAGTGACAACCTTCCAGCCTCGATTAAGGATAAATGTTTAGATGCTGTTTAAAATTCTGAGGAACAAAATTATTTACATTTTTCACCACATCTTCCGCATTCATTCTCTTCTTAATGTAGTTTAGGTACTATAAAATGTATTTAAATTAACTAGGTAACAAATTATTCAACCATTATGATTGGCATTAGAAGAAAGTTGTTTATGTAATGATTATGTTTATGTGTGTTTATTAAATACACAGAGTTTTGCTAAAACATAAAACAATTATGATGCATTGAAGTGATTTGTTAACCAACAGAAGAAATGCATATTTGGTACAATATGAAATCAATTTTTTATAATTTCCTTTAGATATAGTTGCTGAAAAATACTCCAAGACAGCTATTTGTCATGTGCAGTTGGTTTCAGCACATATCATAAATTGTGTCTAAAATTGTGCACTTACTCTATGCCCAGTTCCTGATATAAAGCTGGATAAAAGTTTAAAGCAGTTGTTGTTATAAAACAACAACTTGTTTGCCATATTTAACATGTTCTATAATCTTGATAAGAGTATAACAGATTACATGCTGGGTTAATCAGAAATCCACACAATACATGGAATCACAACAGTCAAAGCAATGTCAATGTATGCAGCATCACAATTGCCCACTCAAAATTGAAAGCAATAATTAGTGAGTCATAATACTTCTGGTCCATGCGTCCCTTGACATCTTTGAGTACTTTCCGAACTTTAGTTTAGTCTGACTTTTAACTTTAACTAAATTGTACACATTTGTATGTCTTTTCATTTGTTTTTCGTCTTTCAGCTATCATATGCCTTTTAAACTAGATAGAAAAATGTGTGTCGCTTTGGCATCGATTTGTGCCACTGACTAAAATTTTTTGATCAAACTGTTATTGCTGTTTGAGTTTTGCTTTAAAAATGTATTTATTTATTCCCAGGTGTTGAGATCCCTTCAAAAGTAATTATTTTACAAACAATTTTGAATGATTGACAACTGCTTTCCACAAAACATAAAAAAATAAACACTATTGCTGCCTTTTAATAGTTCCGGGCTCAGAAAAAATCCCAAGAAAACATTCGCGTCTTCACAAATGAGAAGGACAACAAATAAAACATTTTCTTTTAAAGGATGCTTTCATAGCTAAGACTGGCATTTTAATGCTAAATGCCATTTCTTAAACAGTTAAGAATTAAGAAATTCATAATAAGTAACTTAGACATGATAAGGGCTGCAGTTAGTTATGGCATTTTATATAAAAAAAGATATGTTTATGCGCTTCACCATTTTTTGTGCAGAAGCTCATAAAATAAAATAACCCCAGAGATCACAGATTTAGGGCCAGTACTAATATTAAAGCCGAATAAATATATATCGTGTCTGACAAATTATAAAAGTAACTTCTAATGCCAGACAATCCCATACTTTTTCAGATTTAATTTTCCAGAGTTCCTAGTCCACCATTAAATATAAATTGCGCAAGTTTACTAAGGATTTATAGCAAACATTTCCACAGCAGATGGGTTTTAAACATTTAATCTGCAATAAACAAGAAGGAAGGATTGAAGAAAATAAGAAAGACTCAAGTTGTGAACAAAAGTATAGATGCTAAAAAGGAAAGGCGGTAGGAAACAAGGACACAAAGACGCACAGATGGAGGACACAGGGAATGAAGAGGAAGGACGATCACAAGGACACAAGAAGGACATGGGGAGGAGGAAATAAGACTAGAAAGGTAAGAATGAAGGATACAAGACTGTGACGTAGAAGTTAGAGCTCAAGAAAGCAAGGACAGAGATAGCAAAAGAAGGACAGATATAATGAATGACAAAAGGGTGTAGGGTTAGGGTGTAGCACACAATGAAGGAAATGAGAAATATCCTACAGTCATAAAAAATACAGGAACAAGTAAAAGAAGGTATGAACCCTGATATATTAACTATCAGGTCAAGTTTTATATGTTCGTCTCAACTGGCTCCACTTAGTTTTAAATGTTTCCCTTCCTGACACATTAACCTAATGTTTGCCACACAGGAGCACCGAGCGCTCCTGGAGAGGACATAAGAAAGAGCTTTGTTGTCTTCATCAGGCGTCCAGAGAGAGATCCACTTTACACAATGGAGTTGCTCCTCTCTTTTCCTCCCTGAAAAAGGTCTCAGGCACCTTGAATCCATTTGAGTGACAGCGTGACAAAGAGTCTTCTTAATGTCCTGACGACGGAGCCTCCTCCTCTTTCCCTCCAAACTTCCTTACGGGGCGATCAGCTGTGTCCATCGTGCCCCCTCTTCCTGACCCCCAGGCGGCACTGCTTCATCAGCAGCACCCCTTCCCCCGTTGTGTCCCCCTCTGTCTCTCACCACCCTCCAGATTAATAAGCACAGGGTTGCCCGTGGTGACGGAGCTCACACTTAAATCCCATCAGCCCTCCTTACAGCAGCAACCGGTCTTTTTGTCCTTATGGGACAAAGAAAGTAGAGTCACCCTTTGTTTGAGACTTGACCCCCACACACAAATCTTGCTGATGGAAAAAGGTGACAGTAAAATCTCCTGAGGCCTTCATTCAGAAACTATACCTTCAAAAGATAAAAAAAAAAAAAACGTGGGCAGAAATTACCGCACAGGTCATTTAAATAGAATAAGCAAAAAAGAAAAAAAAAAATTAGAAGTCATTTTCAGATAGACAATAATTAAGTAGCATTTGGGTCCAAAAATTTCCCAAACACATTATTATGTGTTTAAACTGGCACAATGAAGGTTGTTATCTATGGTGCCATGTTCCGTACCAAAGACTGTAAATCACAGACAGAGTTAATAAATTCAAAACCACTGCAGAATCATTCAATATACATGAATCAGGTAAATATTGTTTTTTTCTTTTCCCACTTCAGACAAGATGCTAAGAGGGTTATTTTTATCCACAGTAAAAAGACCTTCCTAGAAGGTTTCCTGCACAATCAGTTGCTCAAATGGTAATGCTAGGTGCTATGTGACAAACATTTAATGGATAAATCTTGCTTTATTTAATCCTACTTTAGTAATATTTGTTATAAGAAAATTAAAAGCAAAAATAATAATAACATACTATCACTTATCCTTTCACAAAGATCTTTGCGCCTGTCCACTAGTTTCCTACTTGTGAAAATGTACAACCTCAGTCAAACAGCAGGAAAGAGCTGAGAGATTTCATTGGATTAGCTTAATGTCCTTACAATATATTAACCAATGGCCCCTCAAAGTTGGTGCTGGGCATATTTGGATCCAAAAATGGATAACAACCTTCATTGTGCCAGTTTAAACACATAAACACGTACTGGGCGTCGCCCCTGTACGCTAAATGGTCAGTCCACTACTTGGAAAAAGCCACTTATACGTAATATCTCCAAAACAGTTTATAAAAACATGCAGGCTCACGAACCGTGTCCTAATTTTTTTCATGACTCTGTGCTCCAAATAGGTATTTTTAAAATCTGAAGTGGTTTGCATGACATCCTTTCAAAAGCTGTTCCTCAATTGTTAATAGACACAAGCTTTCCTGTTTGCTTTCTGTTATCAGATTTTCATGTTGCTGTTGCATTTGCTGCAGTACTTGAGCTGTAAATGTTAACACAGTGGGAGCATGGAAGAGAAAACAAGGGAGCTAAAAAGAGAGAGAGAGAGGGAATGACCTCCGCTGCCACAGAGGAACACTGAGTCCTCGCGGCAGAGCGCTGGGTCTTGGTCACCGTAGCCTTGGACAAGCTGCAGCAGCCTATGGGAAAGCCTTCTGCAGCAGGCAGCCCTCTCCCCCGCAGTCCTGGCAGCGTCAACACAAACTGACCTTGTGCAGAATCCTGTTTGGGGTTGTGTTTGAATGTTTGTAATTCAGTGTGAGCAAGAGCAGGGAGCTTAGGGAATTATATATGTGTGCAAAAGGCAGAAATGCTGCTGCTAGGGTGATGTGGGAAATCAGGCTGGAAGTCTGAGTGTTTCCAGCTGTCGTTGGTGCAAATTCAGTCTGTTGTCATTAATAACGCTTAATACATAAAACTGGACACAGCCATTAAGATGAAATCACAAAATGTTAAAACCTACAATTGTGAAAGAAAAAACTGTTGTTTTTTTCTGTTTGAAGTGGAAAACTCAGGAAAGCAAAATCTTATTAATTTTCAGATATTTAGCTCTTACTGCTTAGAAAGATAACTAGATTACTACATCTTTTAAGATATAAATTTCTGGTATTGGATTAGCACATATTTGTAAGTGTAAAGTAGCACATGTAATAAACTCTCCCTCCATTGTTTCATGTGAAATGGATGGCTGGCAGCTTCCCCTGCAGCTGTGAGGATCTAATTTTAGCAGGCTTTTAGATGACTGAGTTCTACAGTTCAGCATGCAAACATTGAGGATGGCTGCTGCTATTGCTTATATTCTAGGTAAGTGAGGGTTTTTTATAAGTCTTGTGTAGTACTATTTATGTTACCAGAGTAATATCTATGCAATGGTAACTAGTTAGTAAGTCTGTTAATAAAATTATGATTTTTTGTGTGTGTAATAGATCAACATAAAGTACTTCATAATTGTGAAGGGCATGGAAAATTACACCAGGCTTCATGATTCACAAAAAATCTGAAAAGTGTTGCATGCATCTGCTTAACTCAATAGTTTGTAGAAGCACCTTTACCTCTGAAACCCTTTCAGGTATGTGTTTATCAGCTTTGCACATCTAGAAACTGGAATGTTTTCCATTCTTCTTTTCAAAATAGCTCAAGCTCATTTAGATTGAATGCAGAGCCAAAAAGAACTTGTAAAGTCCCGTCACATATTGTCTGTTACAATTACAACAGGCTTGTACTTACTATATTTAAAGAAAGGGATGCCCAAAGTAAGGTTATGGGTTTATAATATTTTTACTCCCTTCTATTTTGTTTACTTAATGGAAATACTGCATGCTTAGATTACTATTGAGCACATAAAAGTCATGATATAAGCATTTTCTTTTGTAAATTTTGTTTCTTTATAAAGACTTTGTAGGACCCACTTGTAATTTGACTTTAAGACATATAGCGCAAGTATTAAAAAGGTTGGAGACCTTTTGTCTTAAGACATTCTAATAAAAGCAAATGATGTGAACCAGATTAAGTGGTCCTTGGACTACTGATCATTGTTGTCATTACTCTGAAATCTTACAGGGGTTACTTGATCATGCCTGGTTTAGGCTGTAATGATGTTCTGTTGATATGTTTAGAACTTCTTCAATAACCAACACCATCAGTTCCAACAAGCTTGTGATGGTCTTTAAGGAGTTTATTAGTTTTGTCCACAATGAGATGTTTCCCTATATTTTGCTGCATTCATTTTACCTTGTGCCTTTACGAGCCTTCCAGGGCCTGCAGCCAAGAAGCGTCTACATTGCATGATGCTGCCCCCTCCATGCTTCACAGTAGGGATGGTGTATTTGTTGTGATAAGCAGTGGTTGGTATCCACCTGGTGACAAATCTAGCCTTATCGCCTAAAAGCTCCACTTTGGTCTCATCAGATAGAATAACTTTCTACCACCTGACCATAACATTAGTCTTCTTCAACAGTAACTTTCTCATCAATAATTTCCTGTTATACTTTGACTGATAAAAAAAAAAACTTATATGCAGAGTCTGTCCCATTTCAGCTGCTGAAGCTTGTAAATCTTTCAATTTTTTGTATGTTTCCACTGATATTTTGCAGATTTCTCAGCGCTGATGAGCTCCAGGTTTTTAGGGTTTGAATGCGTCCCTGCCATCATCCAAGTTTTCAGCTCCCTCCACAGATTTAGGGATCAGATTTATTACTTCCAGTCAGAAGGAACATGTCAAACTTAGAAGATTAGTTTAAACTTAGGTTTACTGGAGGCATTGATAAATTTAGGCTTAACTATATTTAGTACCTTTCATTGCATTTTTTTGTGAGAGCTTAAAGAAATTCAATCATTCATATTCTCTAAAGTATAAAAAATTAAAATGGCATATAACTTATCTTAATAATATATTATAACTATATTATTAAGTTATAATATAGTATTATAACTTAATGTATGGTAATATAAAGCTTAAAATATTTTGGCAGAAATTCATTGAGCAGATTGAGGCAAAACCTTTTGTAACATCTAAAAATAATACTTCTGTTCATCAAAGTAAGCAGTGAATATATCTCATGTGAGCAGAAATTTTCCACTGGTGTAGATTTGGACAGATGACAAAATTTGTGTCACCCTGACCCACAGATATCCATGTGGAAATGCTAAATCAGGAAGAGAGAAAACATTCAACTTTCCACTTTCGGTATTTAATAGACAAAATTTTAAGTCACATATTGACTGAATGGCTGTCATTTTTACACAAACACATTTAAGCTTGAGGACCCCTTTAATCATTATTCTGAATTTAATTCAAAAAGTTAAGTGGATGTTTAGAGGCTAAAGACAACCAGCAACCTCGAAAAATCTGATTCACTACAATCAAAAAGATGATCATCAGTGCGTAAAGAAAATTGCATGAAGAGAAAACAAAGACCCTAACAATGAAATTTAACCTAAAAATAACCCCCCAGGCTTCTCCCCAGACAATTGCGGTTCAACCCTCCCCATGACACAGTACACACTGTTCTCTTTTAGAAGAACAAGAAAGGTGCAGGAAGAAATTTCTGGCTGCAGACTGTGTTCCTGCAGAGTTGGCACCTGTGAGCAGGGGTACACCCAGTGAGAACACAGTGTTCCATAACAGCGCAGTGCAAGGGGGGATTCTCAGACAGATGCTTTCCAGGTTTCAATGGCAAGAATGAGGCTGTGTTATTTATAAGTGCTCTCTGTGAAGCATCGTGAACACTTTGCTCTTCGTGAGCTCATACTGGTGTAATGGAGCCCACAAAAATCTAAAAAAGTAGATTTAAAAAAAGAGGACCACTGTAGATATGAACCCAGGCTTCGTGCCTCAGAGTATCTGTAAAGTCATTTCTGTGTCAAAGAGTTCAAATCAGCAAACAGAAGAGACATTCCTCTTCAAACTTGACATCTCGACATTTGTCTGGAAGCACATGCATGCCCTTGCACCTAATGTTGTTGTATGTTGTTTTTAACTTTTTTGTACAAGCACTTTGAATTGTCTTTGGCTGAAATGTGCTATATAAATAAAGTTGCCTTGCCTTGCCTTGCCTGATGCTGTTTCCTGACAAACAATTCATTCACACAGTAGTTTGTTCCATTTCTGCCAAATAGTTTATTTTGGCTTTGATCTTCAGATAAGTAGTTCAGAAACAAAGGGTGGAAGTAAAACTCCTTTGACTATGTAAGCTTTGCATTTAGAGCCGCACATTGAGAAGAGCAGGTAGAGACAGAGCAGATTGGGTTCACTTCACTGAGTCAGTTAGTGATCCAGCAGTGACAGATAAAAGCTTGAACTGCAAGTCACAATCTCAGATAAGAGGACAGGAGGAAGTTAAATCTACTGGGGTCATGTACCAACCATACATAAATCCACATAGACACACACACACATCTATTATCTCACACAATTTTTATCCGAAGCCTCCCTAGCAACAAAGACCAGAATATTCAGGCCTGTCTGTTTGGTTGTTCTCCTACTCTGCATGTCCTACCTTCCTGACAGTCAGCTTTCATCAATCACTAAAAAGCCACACTCCCTAAGTCTGTGAAACAGGTTATACACAAGTAAAATACCTGCAACACTTTCAAATAATGTCAATGTAAGATGGATTCTGTTAAATGCATTTCTTGGACCGGTTAACTCCTTTCATATGAATAGTTCAAACAAAATATTTATGTAGCCTGTATAAAATAACATAGTCATATTTAATAAATCATAATAAATGCTTTCTGATGAGACTTGTCGGATTAAAAGTACACCTTTAAGCAGGAATTAAACCTACCTGACATTAAGCACACATCTCTGCATTAAAATGTATAATATATGCAATCTGTATAAGTTCCTACAATCATTAATTGTTTTGTAAGACACTGCATGCACAAATACATGTAATCTTTATCCATATTACTATGTAAAATGTCTTGACTACCTTTTAAGATGTGGAATAAGAAGTCAAATACTTCAAACAGTAATGACCATTTAGTTTAGTTTTTTCAGTAATGCTCAATAGTGATCCATCCATCCATCCATCCATCCATCCATCCATCCATCCATCCATCCATCCATCCATCCATCCATCCATTTTCTAACACCCTTATCCCTAGTGGGGTCGGGAGGGGTGCTGGTGCCTATCTCCAGCTAATGTTCCGGGCGAGAGGCGGGGTTCAATAGTGATTAAAAATAAATTCTTTGACATGCAGGAAAAACAAAGTTTAGTATCTCTTACAAAAATAATTATTTGAGTATTCTTTCAGAACACACGGTGAAAACTACCAAAGAATAATATGTTTGCATTTAAACAGGAAAAATAAAGGATATTTAAACGGAATTAAAGACTTCCTGCAGGTGAAACTAAGACATACAGTAACAGCTGATGGTAGAGGGCAGCGAGGAGGAAGGCCCACCCCCCACCAAAGGGATCAATGCACATAGATGGAAAGGGTCACAGACCTTTGACATCTCCTTTAAGGGGGGGGAGGGACACAGGCTTTTGTCACATTGGTTTTAATGATCCAATTGTCAAGTGTGTCATACAACTTTATATGTCCCCAACAGTTTGATTCACATTTCACCCCACTGCATATCCATTTAATAATTATACCACAGCCATAGTTTTAAATCTTAAGGATAAAAATACAAAATATTCCTCCATATTTTATATCATTTCTGTGCAGCTGCCTTGTTTAGCTTTTCATCACTCCCACATCTGTTTATCCGTTTTCACCCTTCTCTTCCCCACCAAAGCCTCCCTTTAGCTGAACTCCGGCCCTTATCTGTGCTTTTACTCCCTTGGATTATTTGATGCATTTCTTAGCACAGATTTAAACACTTAGATAGGCAGGATATGCTTACATTTTATTCATGCTTCCACTGAACTCATATCAACAATGGGATTTGGTCCATCCATAAATGAGTGTTTCCAGATGCGCACTCTGGGAGACTAAACTGTTCAAACTACCGCTCCTGACTAACACAGAGTGATTTACAGGCACCGAAGGTTTTCTTTCATTGATTTGGACCCAGACATTTGCAGTGAACACAATGTTCCTGGCTTATTATAAAAGGCTTAATGTTTACAAGAATGCATGTGGAACACATTTAGCTCTGCAAATCAGAGTAGAAAGGCTCTTTTCATTTTAGTGTTTGGTTAAATATCAACTGATCTACAACTACCTAAATGAGTTCATTGGATATCCATTCCAGTATACCTCACACTAAAAATTGTTACCATAAAAGTATAGAAAAATACTAAAATTTGTAAAGGGGCTATTTGTTTTTATTGCAAGCTGTGTGGAAAACTTTTCTCAGATGCAACTTCATTTATTAGCATGCCTGGATTTTGAATATCACGTGAAGACTGATAAAAGCTTCTTGATTTCTTTCAGAAGGAATAGTTTGGGTCCAAGAATTATTTTACATCCAAACTGAACATGTTTTGTTGCAAGTTATAAAAACACAGCAGAATTTGCCATTTTCTTTCAAGCTAGCTACTATTAGTCAAGCCACTGACAATGTATTCCTATTTAATTTATGCAGATAAACGAGCAGTTTGTGAAGTACTCTGTGGTTGATGACCTGTAAAAACTTTAACTTTCACCATGTTTTGAAGTTGTATATATTGAATCCAAGGCTACTCTGAGTTTTTCAATATTCTGCATCAGGATTTCGACATCTGAATGCATCCTTCTTGTACTTCTGGGACATTGGAAGATATGCCATTTCAATATAAATAAAACATATAAAAAAACTGATGTTAAATTTATAAGCTACAAGTCTCATCCGCAAAATAAATGAATTGCAAATGTACAAAATAGCAAATGGACAAAATGATCAGCTCTAACTAGCCCCATCACATTTTTCCCACAACATAAAGTCATTTCATTGAGATGTTGGAAAAAGTCCCTTGTGTTCAGTAAATCATAGAATCAAGCTGCCTCTCCTTGTTGCTATCTACTGCTATTCAGTGAGTTAAACTCAGTCACTGTGCTGCAGTGCTAACTAAGATTATTTGACTAAAGTTAGGCTTCTAAACAATTAGTTTACTACAAGAAAGACACATTTGACTGCTTGGAAATATTTCTGATAGCACATAAAAATAGACTCCCATGACATGGGACACAAAAATACTGTGGGGATTCTTCCATCTTTAGTTTATTTACTTAATAAAAGTTTCTGACACACTAATACATTTGGTGTAAAATTGCAACTGTTTTGCAATATTTGTTTAGGAAGTTGTTTGCAAATATGGGTGAACAGCTTGCTTATGCATGTTTAAATCACTAGCTGTATTTATTCATCGTTTTACCAGAACCATAATGTACTGGATAGGGAGGAAACACATTATGATCTAATAAAAAAGAAGCTTAAGAATTCACCCCTATTCTGAAAGCTGGGGAGCTTCACTTTAGGAAAACTACCAAAGATCTGGAAAATGTAATGATTGGTAACATCCTTGTAATTAGTCATATTTTCCAGTTTGAAAACGGCTTGTTTGATTTGTTGGCTTTAAGTCGTTCTCTAGGTTGGTTTACTGTTGTTTGAGAGTATTGTCTACTAATTTTTGTTATGTAACCTTGGCCTTTGTGAATATATACCGTATCCCCTGTAAGTTCATTCCTAACTTAGGTCAGCTGAGTTTGTTTTCCTTAGTTGTGTTTAGCTAAGTTGAACTCTCCCCCCCGCCCCCCAAGTCTTTCATAAGTTTTTGAATTTTTTGCTTTTCCATGGATTTTGTAAATGCGTTACTAGAGAGAATGTTTTTTATACATTTCTTCATGTTTCACACTGCTTTATCTAAATAAATAAACAAAATACATTATCAGATTCCATTTATTCAAGGCAAAAGCCAGCCAAGCCACTGTTGCCTCCCTTGTTAAATTATTAACTTTGATTAACCACATTTTTTAGATAATTTTATCTCATCGCACCATAAGCTAAAAATAATCCCAGACACAAATTCTGAGGGAAACATGAAGAGATCTTAAAAAGCAACACAACTAGCTATAATTTAAAGAAATTGAACAACGGATGAGAAATTAAGTAATTAGCATCTAACAGTCTGGGAAGGGTTATAAAGCCATTTCTAAGGTTTTAGGACTCTGGTGAACCACAGTGACAGTCATTATCCTCAGATGGTGGAAACCTGGGACAGTTCTGAACCTTCCTAGAGATACAAAAATTAGAGGACATGGGTGCATCATCTGGGGGTCACACAAAAAACCTCTAGAACATCCAAAGCAACACAAACCTCACTTGACTCAATTAATGTAAATGTTCATAAGTCAACTTTAAGAAAGAGACTGCGAAAAAATATCATTCTTTGGAGAGTTCCATGGCCAAAAACACTGATGACAAGCATAACACAAGGAACCATCTGTTAATAAACATTTTGCCGATCTGAAGACATTTTGCTGACAAAAGAAAGTATGATGTTCATTTGAAAAAGGGCATCATACTGGCTTTCTATGGGATGCTTTCCTGCTTTAGTATGTGCAGTTCTATACATAATGATAATGCAATGACAGTTCATTATACTGTGCAGCTCTAAATAAACCTAATTTAACTGAAAAGACTGAGAAATAATGTGTTTTTTCATTAAGAATTCTTTAAATTCTTGTGGGCATGAAGTTGTTTAATTTTGGCCAATAGTTATGAAACAGCATCTGAATAAACTGTATATGGAGTTCAATATTGTTCTCAGAGGATTTTGACAAAGTTTAGCTGTCTTCACTTTATATCTTGATATGAGGCTTAGACATAAGGTAATATAATGTTACAGTTTAAATGATCCAAATAGTGATATTTAACCCTAATGCAAATCATAAATACTTTAACTGCAATAACTTGCCATGCTTTATGTACTAGCATAATCCATTTTTGATATTTTCTGCAGACATTGCTGATTTCTTCTGATATCTGAAAAATACCTCATCCAGCACTGACGTTTGAAAAGTTATTTTCAGACCACAGGTTTGTGGCAACAACAGTGAAAAAAGCAAAATCCCAAAAACACCATCTTAACTCCAGGTGTCGCAATTTCATAAATTACACCTATTTTAAGGACAACACCTGCTTTCTATGTTTTGTCAGAAATGCAAGAAACAAAAAGCACTGACCTCCCTCTCTCAGGCTGGCATTTTAGACCCTCTGCAATCTGCACTTGTGATCAGAAAAGACCATAATTAAAGACAGGTATTTAAAAGAAACAACTCCCCATACTTCCGTCCAATCCCTGTTGTTCTTTTGTAACTTAAATATTACAATTTGTCTGCATAGGTGTTTGAAAACAGAGGTTCTGCTTCATAGATCAACATGTAAAATTGACATGTTGCTGGAGTTGGCTGAAAAAAACCCCATGTAAACAGAAACATAAACCTGTGTTAAAGACAGCAATGCAAATCAATAGGTTTCTTACAGTACTGAGCAGATTCAAAAGGGAGTTTTCACACTTGGGTTTGCCTTAATAAATTACTTTTTTTTATGAACGCGCATTTTTTTCAGCATTTTCCTCCAAAAAAGAAAAGTGAAACAAGCAGCAAAGTCAGAGTCCTTATAAAAGGTAAAATGTATTGGGAGAGAATGAGAGAAAATAAATCAATCTGTTACCGTGGTGACAACTGTCTCATGCACAAATGGATGTGAATATTATCCATTGTTAAGCTTTCTCAGAACAGAAATGACACATGACATTTTTGGGACACTTTCTGCTTCACAGCTCATAAAAAAAAACAAGTCAGGTCAAAATTACATAAAGTAAGTAAAGTTGATGAAGTATTGTCACAATATGGTTACAAAAAAAAGTTTTCGAAGTAAACTTCAAAAACAGGGTAAGTACTAATAACTTTTTTTTCATGGAAATTTGGGAATCATGTCGTTCTTAAATATGGAAACCAATAACATATCTGACTTAAGCGATATAATGACCAGAATTTGATGCATTTACACAATGCATCATTTTCAGAGCACATGCATCACTATTGTTTTCCCATTTTGAAGAAGCTTTAACACAGCAATCCAGCACCAGAGCTGCTGATTTTAAGCGCTCCAACAAAGAAACACAAGGACAGAGACGTCAAGGCTTTTCTAAGGGAGAAAACCTGTCCACTTGCAAGAGTGGTGTCACGGGGCCTTACTTATCTCCTCCCAGATTAAGTCCCAATTGTTGGTCAGGAACAAAGGCAGTCAGTGAGGAAACCAGCCCCCCAAGGGCCAGATGGTCAGCGTCCAGAGCCCCCTCACCACCTGACCCCTCCAGCCTTCGCTCTCTGTGACAGGGTTGCACGTGCTTTCATCGAGACAGGCCACCCAGCTAATTCACAATGCTCACCAAATAACAATAACACCTGCGTGATTCAGGGCAAAAAAAGAATTCTTGCATTTTTATTGATAAATGCTGCGGTGTAGAATGCCAAAAAATAAATATAAATTTTATATGATATTGAATATTAGTCATTTAAATGACTTATTTACCTAAATATCTTACCTAGATATTTTGATTAGAATTTAACTTGAACTGTTTGTTCAGCAATTAGCTTTTATTATTTCTCGAGTGATCTCCAGGTGTTGGTTGTATCCTACATAAATTAATCAAATAATTAAAAGTTAAGAAATAGAAATAATAGAATAATAGAAATAATATGTAAATTGGATTAAGAATTCAAGTTTGTATTGAGCTCATTTAGTGAATCTGCTAAAGCTAAAGTCACACATGCTAGCAAGCTAAGCTTCTAATCCCTCAGGCAGTTGTTGCTAGTGAATAGTACATCTCTGCTGAGGTTATCATGGAAAAGGGTTCAAAGGTCACCTTATTTGATTTTAAAAAGTTTAATTGCTATTTTACTGTTTTACGCCTTATTTTTTATTCTATTTTTTGTATTTCCTATTTACCTGGGAGAACAAACCACTATGAAAAAAATGGAAAGGACAGTGTTAAAAATTAACCATTAAAGTATTCTCAATTTTAGTTAAGGAAATTAGCTCATAAGTGTAATGTTTTATAATTATTATATACTAACAAATCAACTACTTTGATTTGCTAGCATGTTCTGGAGTTGAAACTTAAAATATACTGTAGTTTCAGTAAACTATTAGCTATTCCATCTATTGTGCCGAGTCCAGCTATGCATACCAGTAAGGCTAATATGTTCATATCATTTGTACTATAGATTAATATGTTAACTTAGTAAAAGTTTTAAATGATCATAACACATTTTAGGCATACATAAATTATTAGAGAAATATGTTGCAGTTTTTCTCAATAGCTTTGGCATGTACTGTATGTCAGATCAGAACTGAAATTCTCAAAACTGCTTGTTTAACCATAAAATCATTGTCATTTGTTTCTCATGTCTTTGAGCATGTTTCGTACATTTTCAAATATATTATATGAATAGCTTCAGCCTCCACAACATCAGCATAAATTTGTCATAAAGTCTCAAAATAAAAAAATGTTTGAACAAGTTGTTGTAATATGTGAAGTGTATTACTAAGCATTTTAATACTTTTTTTCAAAATTTGTCCTCAATTGATAAATTGCCCCCAGGTGAATGCTGACTTTATCCGACATAGGCAAATATGTGAAGCATTAGATCAACCAACGATCAACCTGTATTCTGAAATAGCTCAAAGCTTCATGAGCCATCAAAGGGAAAGTATATAGTGTATAGAGGCAGAATACAACACAAGAAGAACAAAGATTTGAACAGGGTCAACAGCCAGAGAGAAGAAGAAAAACAAAACAGAGGAAGAGGCAGAAGAGGTGGAGGACATATTTAGTTTCCATTGCTCCAATATCATCAGGCAATAGTTTGCGACCCACAACAAGATGCTGATACCGTTCCCCCTACTCTTCATTCCTTAGCCACTTTTAGAACTTTTTCTTAGTACGAAGATTGAAAGTGCATGACTGCCAGACACATACACAGATGACCTTTCTGGCTGCAATGTGTGATAACTTTGCAACAGATGCCTGCAGAGGCTAGATAAGACACTCTAATGAATTGTTTCCACAAGATCGCAAGAGAAAATATTTGTTGTAATGTAGAAGAGAAATTGTGGCGCAACACAAGTCAGGAGTTGTAGGAAGACTGCACTGTAATTCCAACAGCACTGCAAACATTTTTGCTAAAGCTAAACATTTTTTTACATATTTGTTGAGAGTGTCACTATGTCCTGAAAGTATAACATGACAGAGATTTGTGAAGAAAAATAGCTTGGCTGCCTTCTCCCTGTGGTTCTACTCCCATCTGCATAAATGTACCGCTCCCTGTCAGAAACAACCAATCAGAGCCATGAGGAAAGTCTTAGCACTGTCAATCATCCTTGTGTGGTGTTTCTCAATGTGCTAATGGTGGAGGAACAACTTACTATTACAGGAAAATTGCTTGTCCACCATAGCCATGCTAACTAGCCTGCACATTCATGACATGTTCTGCTGTGGGGAAGACACAGTAGTCTAGTAAAGAGGAAGGGTTTGAGCACTGCCTATACTAGAGTGATTGACAATGTTAACCCCCCCCTCCTGGCTCTGATTGGTTGTTTCTGACCAAGTAAAATAAATGTACTGAATATACGGAATTGAAGAAATTCAATTCAATGCAAGCTGTGTCTTGCAGCTGTGATCATTCTATTTGAGGAATATTTAATGTCCTATGTAAATGTATGCAAATTATGGCACCAGTTTCATTGGTTTAATTCTAACAGCTTGTTTTACAAGAGCTTGTGAAAATACATAAACTGACATAGTAGGGTTTTATCCGTCTCCATAAGAAATGGCTCCATGTGGAGTAACAAAGAGATGCAGTTTTCATAAACATAAATTAAGATAACCATTTATGTATGATAACATGTTGGAAATAAAAGCTAATAAACCAAATTTATGGAGAGAAAAAAAACATTTATAGATGAGTTAGAGTTTCCCCAAGAGTGACAAAACTCTAAAGACATCTTCTGTGCACCGTCATCTGATAGAATTTTATCTGTGTTTGTTTCAACACAAGCCTTAGGCAACTGCTGTTTTCTGCAGACAAGCACTTAAATTAGTGCTTTGGCTCCAGACCTCGTATACTTGACATGACTTCATCAACAATGCGTCAACGCAGGCAAAATCAATACCCTCACAAGATAAATACATTTCCTCCAGCACTAAAATTGCCGTTGCACATGAAAACGAACATTGGCAACTTAAAACGCTTTAGGTTGCCAGGGGTCGGTTACATACACAGACTTACAGTCTGACCTAACCACGGCAATAGGCGAGGCTTCCTAAACAAATGAAGAAAAACTGGTTTTTCAAAGCGAAATTGGTCCATCAGAAAGAGCAAGAAAAAAGTTTTCCTATACTTTTAAACGGATTGTGCACGATAACCTTGTTGTTTTTATTAACCTTTTGCAGTTCCTCTTCTCTGTGCAATCATTTAACATTTTCCGACAAAATCTACAGATGGAAGAAACTTTGACATACTGCTTGTGCGCGACCACCGTCCTGACAGCGTCACTGTCATGCAAACGTGAAATGTACTTGACATTTATCATACTTTTAGAGCAAAACAGCCAAGTGAAAGTCTTACCTTGCGGATACTGGAAGCTGTTACGCGGCCATGTCCGTGGAAGGTCGCGTCTGTGAGCGTGAAGTTGCGCCCCTGACTCAAAACGCCACCATCACCATCGATGCTGCCCCGGACACAGCTGATCTGCGCACAGTCAGCTACCGGCTGACGTCAGGACTGTACTGTAAGCGCTGTCTGGGTCAGTTCAGCGGAAATTCCGCTCAGTTTACTGCGAAAATTAGGGACACAATAACCAAATGGCAGACACAAATACAGTAAGAGGTAATTACTTGCATATATATTGTTCTGTAAAGAGATAATAAAAAGCTAAAAAAAAAAACAAAAAAACTAAACAAAAAAACCCAGATAGATAGATAGATAGATAGATAGATAGATAGATAGATAGATAGATAGATAGATAGATAGATAGATAGATAGATAGATAGATAGATAGATAGATAGATAGATAGATAGATAGATAGATAGATAGATAGATAGATAGATAGATAGATAGATAGATAGATAGATAGATAGATAGATAGATAGATAGATAGATAGATAGATAGATAGATAGATAGATAGATAGATAGATAGATAGATAGATTACGGCTATACAACAATGCAATGATAATTATTAATTACGTATGAGTTTGCTGCCAGTAAACCTAAAAAATCCACAGAGCCTAATATTTCCATTACTACTACTATTACTACTACTACTAAAAATAATAATAATAACTACTAATGTAGTTAGTAGTTATAATAATAATAATAATAATAATAATAACTATTATTATTATTATTATTATTATTATTATTATTATTATTATTAATATATTACTATTATTATTATTATTAATATTATTATTATTATTATTAATAAAGAAATACTCTGATCAGGCTTTTCCTGTGCAATACCGATTTCTTTTAGGTATGACCAGCCAATTTAACTTTTGACTGATTCTAATTTTTTCCCATAAACCTAATACATATCCAAGGCGAAAACATACGTTTGTTTTAGAGGTATTAGATGCTAAGAAAAAATAAAGGAATAACAATGTCATCTTCCAGTTTATGCATCAACATGTCCCTAGCCTACATGTCTTGTTTATTTGTCTGAAAAAAGTGCATCAAGTATCTCTGTCCCAGAAAAGCTAAAATCATGAACCTGATTCAAATTCCTTTTTTTATTTTTTATTTTTTTAAAGCGAGGTCATGGCATAACTTGTAAAACACCACCATCTACTGGCAATCAGTAACAATGTTAATATTTGGCATTTGAACATTTTTGTTTGTTTTGTTTTTACACATTGCAAATATCTCATTGGATGGGGAATTCTGTGATGCATGAAACAAACAAGGGGTTAGTTACAAAAAAAATTGTCGTGTGAAACCGAGCTATTCGTTAAATTACGGTGAGCAATAGTCTCTGACTGAGGGGATATTAATACTCACGCCACCAAAGGAAAAACTACAGTGAAGAAGAATATATATATTTTTTTATCTAACAAAACAATAACATTATCATTTTTCGGATAACGTGAGCAAAAATTATGATATGTCCTTAATGTCTGGCTGTGCTGTTTCACCGTTCACCAGAAAACCATATATGGTTTAAATTACCGAAACAAACAGGAAATGGAAGAATAGGAAATCTGAACCAGGTGAAGAAGTAAAAGCTATTGGTTTGTTAAAAAAATGACGTTAACGTGTTTGATCATGACCACTTTTTATTGAATTAAATTTTAAATCGTACATTGAAACATTTGAGATTGCAACGTGTTGCATCTGCGAGTTCTTTCAGCGAGCCTCGGCTCGTGCGCATGCGTACTGTGCTTGACATTTTGAAGCTGCTCCTCCGGGGTGTTTGAACAGGAAGGCGGACATGTTGGCCGAGCTGTGTGAGAAAATTGTGCACAGTATGCGATTGTTTTCCGAAAACTAATACACATATTACGTGATTCCTATTTATATTCAGTGTGAGAACTCTTGCAGTTCGGACGGGGGAAGCAGCCGCCACTCATTGACAGCTGAGGGGACCTAGCGGAGGAAGGACTGCCGTTGAAAACGTTATATCGACTCCGTGTTTAAACTTCGAAATTTGGAAGAAGCAGAAGTTTTTCCACCACCACTTCTACTTTTGAGCTGTCAGATTGTGGCTTTCTGCAGGGGCCTGGTACAGCGATGGGAGCACGCGTGGATTAGTCTTCCTTCTAACTTTATTTTTCAACGTTGCATTTACTTATAATTGCCTTTTGTTTGGAACGTTTTAAGCCCTTATCCTCAGCGGCATCCTACGGAGGTTGTCTAATCTGTTGCCGCATTTATCTTTGCCACTGAAGTTGTTTGCCACTTGTACTGAGGGGGGGGGGGACACCTTCCCCGACTTGGAAAATGTGGAGTGGTAGGTGCCACCTTAACGCCTTCATTGTCTGTGGAAGCTGTGGGACAACGATGCATTTTCTCTGAGGTGCGGTGTAAAGTTCACACGAAGAAAGGGACGTTTGGCTGGCTAGCTACCACTGGCTAACGCTAGCTAGCTAGCCAGCTTGCTTGCCTCGCCAGTGAGCTGTTTTTGTTCATAACCCACCCTCGGGACTGTTCTTGACAGCAAAAATGAGCGCAGGAGACGCCATGGAGTCTCGGTTTGAGAAAATCGATGCCATGTTACAAGACCCCAAATCGGAAATAAACACGGATTGTCTACTGGTAAGTTTGTAGCTTGTTAGCTAGCCCTGTTACCTACCGCTCTTTGGGGTCAGTCTACTCCTTGGAGCAGAAATTCTTTCCGAGACCGACAGATTGTCTCAGTTGTCACTCTACAAAATGCTTATATTAATGTCTATTTTGTTCACAGGTTAGATCGAGTTCAGACATCTACACGCGATTTTGCGTTTAATCTAGACGGACTGCATTAGTTCAAACCTGTTTTCAGACAAGAATTTTAAGTTGGCATCATAGTGCTGAAAACAACAGACTCAAAAGTTTAATTTCACCCAGTTGATTCTGAGAAAGATGCAATCACATTCCACCAGGCATAAAATAAGCAACTTGGAGAGTTTTGGGTTTAATTTTTTTCATTCATGTTATTTAATGTTTCATTTAAAAATAGTATAGGTATTTTTCTTAGAAATATACATGTAAGGTGTGTTTTTAAATTGTTGAGGTCTTACTGCAATATACCGTACTATGCTTTTTTTTTTTTTTTTAGATCCCATTGCTCATAAGCATTTACTTTTTATGGGCTTCTAAGCACTCTCACCAGTAGCAGTGCAAAAGTCAACTGCATGCACTTGTTCTTGATGCTGTTTTTGAATCGATTAGAAATCAGAGAGAGGTCAGGGCTATCTGCTGCGGTGCATAATGGGAAATGATATTCCAATTGTTTTAATTTGTTTTTGACTTACAGCTACAACCTTTATCAAGAGAGATGTAATAGCCCTCAGTAGAAAACATAAGAATCATAAGGTTTTTCATAAAGAAAACCAGAAATTGGTTTCCACTGTGAAAACCCCAATTGGTCCATCTCTAATTGTACCTATTTATGTGTTTGTTTTTGGGAAACAAATCAGGAGCCCTCCTTATTTGGGATGGGCTTCAGTGCATCTGGTCAAACTGCAAAAATAATCACGATTGTTATTGTTAAACTGTTGTATTATTTCTTTGTTTTGATAGCATTGTTAAGTGTTTTTGGTTCAGCAACTTGAAATAATATAGGTTTTATGTCAATTATGTCAGATATGTCAGAGATAGTAATGTTGTCTTTAGGTAATGAGTTATTAATGTTATTTGGATCATTAATATGTCCTGAATATCCTTATTTTAACGTGATGTAAAGCAATAAACCAACTTTAAGCCTGTTATAACCTTCAGGCCTCCTGCATCAGTAGGTGTGCCTGACTACTTCCTGACATCTGGGTGACAACTCTTCTGTTTGTGGTTGGAAGGTGGCTGTTGCCACGTGCTAATCCCTCCAGCACTCCTTCATTGGTTTTTATGACAGCAAACTTGGGAACTCTCTCACTCGTTGTAGAGTGAACGCTAAAGAGAATCTTGTTGTCACACGACTGTTGATATCACAAATATGCCAGTTTACTACGTGTTTTCACAGTGATGTGACTCATGGGAGTGTTTCTGCTCATATGTTTGTTGGTATTCTGGTATCTGGTGGCTAATTAGGTTTAGGGGACAAAACTTACCCAGAGTATGATTCATGCTGGAATTCTGGCTTTGGAAGGAAAAAAAATAAATCAGAATTTTCAGTGAATTAAGTACTACAGGAGTGTCTGTTTACACTAGTATTACTGTAGTCAATTCATACCAAGCTGAAATCAGATGTTTAAGTACACTGTAAAAATACACAGTTTTTTGTTACACTCGGATATTCCCTTCTATGTCCAACTCCATCCATCCATCCATCCATGGATGGATGGATATATAGAAATATTTATAAGGTTCTCTCATCATGATGCCAAGCATTTTAAGAAGTGCACCAATCCCTCCTGCTACAAAACAAGCCATTAACGTTACGGTGCCACCTGCAACGTTAACTTAGTATTCTCATGCAAGCTAATGTTGCATTAACTTGCAACAGTTAAGTTACGCTTCCTTTTCCTTCCACTGTAGCACAACCTTATATGGCTAAACACTTCAACTGTAATTCCATGAGACTCCAAGAGATGTATTTTAAATTAAGGTATTTATCTCTGAGTGCATTTGGAAATTGCAAAGTAATTTACTGTACTAACTGTGAATTATTACTTTTGGACTAATAGTTGCTTCTACACTGAGTGATCTTTCAGTCCATGTCATTGTAGAACTTAATTCACTGAGGCTACGAACCATTTTTTGATTAGCTTCAACCAGGATCTGCCCAAGGTGTTTGGTTTTTGACACTTTCATCTTTGGAATACAGAACTTGTCTTCTTCCTTAAAGGTCTGAAAATTACCATGATGTTTATGGCTTCGTGTAGTTGTTTGAACAGACGAACATGGCACATTGAGGTGTGTGGAAATGCTAATGAAGGATCAATTCTTCTCTTGATATCTAGCCTCATTTCTTTTGATTTTTCCATTACGTCAGACAAGGTGGCAGTGTGTTTAAAATTACATTATCAGTTGTGACTCTGTTTAACTCGAACATTTTTACATGATCAGAAGCTTACAAAGCCATAATATAATCTTCTAGACTTTCCTAAAGTATTTAAAGGCTTAATAAAGAATAAAGTAAAGAGTAAAGAATGTTGCTGTTATGACAAGGATGAAGGAGTTGGCAGACTACTTACCAAGCAAAAGAACATCAAGAACGGTGTCCGTTGGGAAAATGGGGGTTCACACTAAAACCCCACCCACATGCTCAAGTTGTAGAGTTTGTGTTATGAATAGGCAGCTTTAGATAACTGTCTTTAAACGAAAACATGCATATTTTGTTTGACCTCCCATCATGTTTCAGAAAGACTATTAAACTCACTCAAAACTCCACAGGCTCTGCATATTTAACAGGAAAAACCTGTGGCCACTGTTCCTACTGCAAAGACCCACACAAGGGGGCCGTTTATCGCTTTTTTTTTTTTTCTCTAGCGTTCTCACCCCTGATCAATGAATGGTGGTCTTTTTTTTTTCTTGCAGAGGCTCCCTCACTGCTACCATGCAACTCCACCCACAGCTTAATAAAATTCCATACTAATCAAATAACCTCTTGTCTTTGACTGGTCTGGAGTTCCCAGTGTGTCCCAAAGCCGTTCTGGAGAGAGAGTGAGCGTTGAAACCAGGCAGGCAGCTCTGAGGTGGCAGGGTGTGGGCTCTGCTTTTCTCCCATAAACCAAAATTATGTGGACTGAAGGGTAAAGACTCGTGTTTCCGAGGGCTGTGAATCAGGACGTTTTACTCATAAAGCAGCCAGAGAGCTTGGCTGTGAGTAATGGGTTTTATCAGATTGCACAGCTCTGGCCTTGTGCTGGCTATCATTATTTTCTTGCTCATGCATTTTGTTTGAAGTATCTTGATGTTGGAATTGTACTTTTCTTACAAGCTCGGTGTATTTAGTGTAAATATATCCAGCCTCTATGCACTGCCCAGCTTTAGGATGAGATGCGTCTCGTATTCTCTGACCCTCTTCTCTTATCTTTGTTGTTTAAATGAATCCTCCTTGTGGCGAAGAGTACCTCTGTCCAAGGTTCAAGCCCTTCAGTCTGTTTGGAGACACAGAAACTCACTGCTTTCAAGACTAATTTATATGGAAAAGTACAATTTTAATAATTTTCTATGTCGAGTAGTTCAATGGTAAATTATTCCAGGCTCTGCAGTGTACACAGAGGATGTATTTTTTTGTTTGTTTTTGTTTTTTGTGTGCTTTTTTCCCCCTGCAGGGCAAACATGACATTTACATTTCTACGCATGAATTTAGACAACATGACCTGAATTTTTTTTCATCTTCTAATTTTATGTCACTAGTTATGCGTTCAAAGTCATTTAACTGTCTTGGCCTCTATTTCACATGTCTGCATGCTTCCTGGCTCTGTCTCTGTTGTTACTTTGGCACTTTTCAGCTTTTTAGCCAGTCTGTGTTTATCCTCCTCCAATCTCTGATTTGGACTTTAATTTTGCAACAGGAATAATTACAGGAAACAGCAAGGCAAGGAAACCAGATTTAAATTTAATGATCGTCTGAGTGCTGCATGTATATGTTGGGTTGAAAGGATTGGAAGTAATGAATAGAAACTGAAATTGGTCCAAATCATCTGCACTTATATTTGTTCAGGTCATAGTTACTGGGCAAGAAAGTTCAGTTAGAATTTGTTTTTTTTTTAGAGTTCATGTGTTGTCCTGAACTAGGTCTTTAAGGTCTCATATCAACACTGATCAGTTTTTGTGAGTAAATTCAGTTATACAATATATCACAATGCAACTGTAGAATTTTAAAAACAAATACTTGTTGCTTAAAGTTATGTTTTGAAACACGTCTATGGCATATGTCCAAATTTTCCTCCATTGATGTTCTGTTAAGGCCTGGCATGTCTTACTCATGCTGAATGCCTTCCTTGTCTCTGCAACCTTTGCCTTTAATAGACAGCCCTAACCCTTAAGGTGGTGTCCACACAGATAGTGCAACAGTGCCTGAGTTCGCTGACAGATCTACACAGTTTTGACAGGGACATAATGCAGTGTTGTCAGTTCTCTTATTTAGCTTGCTAGGTTGTGGTGGTGTCGGTTGAATATCAAGGGGAAATGCTTTTTATGTCGAATGTTATTACTATCTAATAGGTGTTTCTTACATGTGCAGGTGTGATACAGTTAAACATTAAAAGACATACAGTACAGACCAAAAGTTTGGACACACCTTTCTAATTCAATGGGTTTTCTTTATTTTCATGACTATTTATAAGGCAAGAAATCCCACTTATTAACCTGACAGGGCACACCTATGAAGTGAAAACCATTTCAGGAGACCACCTCTTGAAGCTCATAAAGAAAATGCAGAGTGTGTGCAAAGCAGTAATGACAGCAAAAGGTTGCTACTTTGAAGAAACTAGAATATAAGGGGTATTTTCAGTTGTTTGACACTTTTTTGTTTAGTGCATATTTCCACATGTGTTATTCATAGTTTTGATGCCTTCAGTGTAGTTCTACAATGTCAATAGTCATGAAAATAAAGGAAACTCATTGAATTAAGAGGTGTGTCCAAACTTTTGGTCTGTACTGTATGTTTAGAAGTTTTTTTCAATTAATAGCATATCTTCTGGAAGTCTGATCACTGACACGGTTTCATACATTCAATTTGATTATCTTGCCATACTTTACCTTTTTGTGAAGGTATTGCTATAATGTATCATGTTATAAAATATAAAGTTGTACCATCATTTTAATCCCCATGGGTTACTTAAATATGCCAGATATGTGGTCTGTTTTCACTTGGTTCGGATTATTGAGTAGCAGGTCAAATATTGTATTTTTCCTATCTGTAATAAAACAAAGAGCTCTCACTATATCAACCCAGTGTACTGTAATGCACAGTTACTGTTATGGAATTGTGCTTGAATGCATAAAAGAAGATAATTTTGTAACTCTGCTTTTTTATTTCGATTGAAAACAACTACCTCTATCAAAGACACTGCAGCTCATTTTTCTTGATACAGACACAGTTCATAGAAAGCCTCGTGGTGTTTTAGCATTTCTGTTTACAATTTTCTTCAGCAAAGTGTCCATGGAACACATGAAAGTGTAAAAATATGTCCTATCCCATTACATATATTTTATGTTATAGGCTAGGGCTTGTGATACAAATGCAGCTTATTCCGGCTGAGTTGTGCTTACAAAAGTCCTGGACACAGTTCAACTGAAAACAGCTGACAGGCATATGAATGTGAATAAGACAGGTTCCTTATTTAATTTAGTGATGTAATATTCATACTTTGAGTGCAGGGTGGTTTTGTTTTAAATTTACCTAACCCTTCTCACCCCACTTATCCACACCTGGGCCTAACAATTTATTGGGTTAGTCCCTTGTTATTGCGAAGTTACTCTTAAAAAACTGATTATAATGCAGTATCATCACATAAATATTTTTAATTCATTCGCTGAATATTAATAATATTGTTTGTAGAACTGGGTGGATTTATTGTTTTAATCTCTTTTTAATTAATCTCACATTTTTATCTTGTTGCCATGACACACATTATTATTGATTAAATCTAAACTACTGTGAATACTTTACACTCTTACACATTCAAACAGTTATTTTGAAATATCAACTATGATCAAGGTCAAAACCCATGATTAGAATCTCATGTTATGACTTTGGGTAAAAGTGATTGTATTTTCAAAAATCCGATATTTTCAATGAAAGGATTTATAAAATTGAACATGCACTTACATTGTATTAATTTATTTTCAATTTTCTTGACTAATGGCATCCACAAGCTTAATTGCTCCAGCTTAAAAACAGATAAACTAACCAGAACATCTTTATGATTAAATTAAGGTCAGCAGGGACCTGTTTCTGTTGCAGGAAAGTTCACAGTCGTAAACTGCTCTTCTCAGCTATTCAGTTATGGGAACAACAACTGGCCAAGCTATTTGTAGCTCCACATTCCCCAGACTGACTGATTATATTCAGGAATGCTGACTAAAATTGTATTTTCTTTAAACTGTCCTGGTTTTACTTTTCGTCCTATCACAGTCTTCCTTTTTTTTTGTCTCTGAAGTTGCGTTTCTTATTTATACAGAAAGCTCTTGACCCATGTCCTGGCTGTACTGTGCTGATGTTAAATACACAGGTTATTTGTCTGGGCAAGATCACAAATACTGGAATGGACAGCAGAGTTTCGGTAGAAAATTGAGCTCAGTGGGTGAAAACGTTGATGTGCTGCACCACTGAAGTATTTTCACATGAAAGCATTCGTGACAGGGAAGTTTTGCTTACTTGGACTTTGCAGGAAAATGAAATGTCCTCGTTTTGCCATCCCTGGGTTCACTGTCACTGCCATTTATCCACTGTAGTAGTTAGATAAGCATCTTTCTAGGTAAGTGGGATTTCCTGTCGGTACATATAATGCTCGGCAGCAAAATGTAAACGTAGTTTCAACAAAGTGAAGAAGGTAAAACAACTCTAGTGCAAAGTCTTGCCACTGGAGTACATTTAAATGTTGGTTTCTGTCAGACTGCTTGGGAGTAAGCAGTAAGGAAGTGGTCTGGTATTTTATGCTTCGAATGGCTTCGCTGGGCTGTATGAACACATTTGTGTTTACATGAGCTCAGTCTACAGTGGAACTGCCTTTATTTGCATGGCCAGCTGAATGGCTGTCTGCACAATTGGTCACGTGTGGCAAGCTTATTGTGTTGATGAAGTGGCAGAAAAGGAAACAAGAAGTTGGGCCAATTCACATGCCTTATGTTGGCATGTTGAAGGGAATGATGTGGCTTAGTCTCGCATGGAAATTTCAGCTCAGACCTTAATGCCTGGAAAAGTGCTTGTGTGAGTTTTTCTCCCCGAAAAGGTTAGGAACAGAAGAAATAATTGCCCTATTTAATGTCAACCACCAATGTAGTTTTTTTTTGTGTGTGTGTGTAGTTTGGCAATTTTTTTTCTCGTTGGTCCTATTTAATATTGTGATTAGATTGATTTCCATGATGTTTAAAAAGGTTGTGGCACCTTTGGTTATATGCGGCAGTATAGGAATAGGTATAACGAGAAACTAAAAAGCTCTATCTTTTTACTTTTATAACATACTTACAATTTTTTTTTTTTAACAAAACTAGATCAGAAATTGAATCTGTTTGTGCCTGCTGCCAGTTCTTGTTGCACTGTGTAAATGACTGATTTTAACTGGTGCTGCATCAATCAAATTCAAATCGGAATTCATCAGCTAGCACAAGTAAGACATTCCTGATGCCTTACCTGTGAATGTCTGGTTAAATGCCAATCAATCATGTTTTGGTTTACGTCTTCAATCCATTAAATGAAACACAGTTAAGATCCTGCTCCTTTTGTATTAGTCCAACAACATATTTTGTTCTGCTTTTCTGAACCTTCTAAAAATCAGACAAAGGTTAGAGACATATGCTTTATTACATGAATTAGGATAACCTTCTTGTTGTATTTTCTATTCAAAACTACTTTTTTTTAAATCAAAGAACCTGCTGAAAATTAACTTTTTTTTCCCTTTTGTTTTAGAACTTAGAAATTGGCCCAACTGGTATTAGGTAGGAAAAAGCTGATTGGTGCATTTTTAACTTTACCATTCCTAAAAAGGTGGTCTGTCACTTTTTAAAGATATAATTTCAGTAACTAGACTAAAAATGCTTAGGTAACAGAGTTTAGGTAACTGATTTATGAATTCTGTATGCATTTCTGCTGCACTCTTGATTTTTGTGATGCATAGTTGTAGATTTAGTACAACTAAGCATGTTTTTAAAGACATTGCTAAGAAAGAAATCTCGGATTTTTCAAACCTGCAGTGCACTTGTTCATCTTATCCATCTTGGTAAATTTCATGCTGTTAATGACTGAATCCTATGTGTGTGTTGGCATTTTGAATTAAAAATGTGTCATTTTTCATTTGTAAAAATGTATGTTGATACAAGCTTTGCTATATCGGCCTCTTTAAGTTGACACAAGGTACGAGCTCTTCAGTGCAAACAGAAGCACACATCTCTTCCTCTCTGCCACAGCTGAGCACATGAGCAGTAGTAGTAACTTCAACAATTTAAAAACTCCATAGCAAATTAAAAACTCCATAGCAAATTGAAAATTAATAACTAAATACAATACAGTTTAAACTAATTAAATTACAAAATTAATAAAAACAGTCATTGAAATATGAATGTTAATTTCTAGGACGAATAGTAAATAGGACAAAATTATTATTCATGTCAATTTGCTTGTTTTTTGAGCAGCTACTGAAAATATATCTATTTTAATTTTGGCAAACATGCAAAATTCCAATAAATTTATGTTTGTAGGGAATTGATCATTTCATCTTTAGATTTCAGGTGGTTGTACAGTTGTGTTGTGTTGCAGAGTGGACATCATACCAACAAATCTTCCACCGTATATGTTTTGATCTTTCTTAGAATCCAAAGCATCCTCACACATGAACGGTTGTACTTTTCAATGTTCACTAAATGTTGCCTCGGGTGCTGCTCACTTCTTCTGTCATGTCATACCTTTGCAGTTTTGGCTGTTTCATTTGTTTGTTTGTCTTTTTTGTTTGCTTATTTAACTGGCATGACATGGTACTGTTTGCTGTAGGATGTTTAGTGCTAAACGTGCACCAATTATTCCTTACAGAAAGGATGCTTCTCTTTGTCTTTCTGCCATTTTGTCCTAAGTTTTCAAAAAGCGATACACAAATTCATCCTTTGGAAAGAGCCGGAAGCACACATTCAATGCCTGTAAAGTGTGAGCATTTTTACAAAACAAAAAATGCCAAAATAATGCACAAAAAATAAAATAACATTTACACATTTGTTTGGAGCCAAAATCCGGCCTGTCCTGTCTGCTTAAACTCATAATAGTCAAATAGTGTTCTTTTTGTTGTGGATTAAAGTCCTGCATGCTGAATGGCATTCCATTTGCAGGCGGTGCTGTTCATTATGTTCTTTTTTTTATTGCAAGTTCTCGTCAATAATAGGTTAGTAGTTCTCTTGTTCATGTCACAGTAAAATTTTTCACTTGCAGTATAATAACTCCTTGCTCACTCTGGGGTTTAATTCAAACCATCTTAGTCATCATTGTTGTCGATTCTGACCTCATTTGTTTCCCTGTCCTTGCTTTCCTATTGGACCAGCCCACTTTGTGCCAGCTCTCCACTCCCTTCTCCCTTCCATCATGGTGGTAGACACTTGTATTGATTGAAAACATGCTCTGTTCAGTGAGTTGGTACTGGGGATGGACTTTTTCTGTGTCTTCCTTACTTTTTGTTGAGAACTTGTTTGGCCACATACCTAAAATAGCTCTCTGACGTGTACAGTCCTGTTGAGGAATGCTGCTGTGGCTGTCCAGAGTTCTCTGTGGCAGGAAGTTATGCAAACGTGCAATGCCGCGCTCAGAGCCTTGTGATTAGGGTCCCAAAAGAGACTTTGTTCTTTAGTTCTTTTTTCCCTTCAGAGTAGGCTGGCTGGCTTCCATATGGACAGCAACATCCCTTAGTCCCTGTTGCTGGTCGCTTTTATGCAAAGACATTGGAGATTTTCTGAAATCACACAGATTTCAGTGTTATTTATTTATTTTTTTATTGCCCCTCATTAACTTCTCAAATGAGTAAGTTGCTTTTGTTCTTCCTACCAGCTGCCCTCTCTCTCCCAATTCTCCTCTTGCCCCTCCTACCTGCCTTTTCCCTGTTTCCACCCTTCCTGTAGGGCACTATTGGTGTTATGTCTCTCAGTGAGGGGTGTGGCCGTGACCTCCACCGTTGAGTAGAAGGAGCAAAGTTGGCTAAGAGGATTCCTCTGCTGGCCTGAGCTGCTGATTCACCATGTGTCATCATCACTTTGTACAGAGATGCAAAATGAAACATGTTACTGACCTATTCACTATGCTGGCATGACTCAGTTGATTCTGTTAGCACTGCACTTGGAGATTTGTGTCATCAAATAAACACTTAAAAATAAGTAGTTCCTTTGACATGTTTACTGGTCAACTTTAGATTACACTAAGCTGACGTGTGATATCTCCAATACTCCTTTTGCTTCTACTTCACCTTCTATATGAACAGCATGCTACTGCACGTGTTGGAAATGTTTATGCGGCTGTTTTGTTGGAACCACTGTGGATTATGGCAGATTAGGTTAAACCTTTCCAGTGTTACTTAGTGTCTTGCCGGGCCAAGACAGCATCAACCCGCCGTCTAAAACTTTTTGAGTTCCAGCAGTGGATCTCACACATAAATTTAAGTGGTTTCTTAGTATCCAATAATCTGTTCAACTATTTTCTTTCATCGGATAAACTATATTGCCAAACTTTTACTTGGCCTTCCTAAAAAAAAACATATTCATGTTCCAATCGCTTCCATTTCCACAGGTGTCAAATTCACTCCTAAACAGGCAAACTGCTTTTACAAACATTTGCAAAAGAATGCATCTCTCTCCAGAGCTCATTGAATTCCAACATGGTTCCATCATAGGATGCAACCTGTGCAGTAATGTCCAGCAGCTACATTTCTTCTCTACTAAATATTCCACTGTCAACTGTTGGTGATATTACAAGAAAGTGGAAGAGACTGGGAACATCAACTCTGTGTGTAGAGCTAGCCAACTTTCTGGAGAATCCATGGCTGTAGACATCCAAATTTCATGTGCCTTTCAGATTAGTTTAGAGAACCTCATGCAATGATTTTCCACGGTCATGCAGCTGCTTCAAGGCCTTTCATCAACAAGTTCAATGCAGTTGTGCAAAGCAAACTTCCACTGGACTAAAGACTAGTATACCCATATTCTCTGGAGTGACCAATGACTCCTTTCTGTTTGGCAGCTGCCAGAAGAACACCACTTGCCTGACCACATTGTGTTCGGTGTAAAGTTTGGCATAAAGGGGATTATGGTGCATGGCTGTTTTTGTGAGGTTGGCTTAGCTCCTTAGCGGCAGTGAAAGTAACTCTCAATTCTTCAGCAGAACAAGGCATTTTAGATCATTTAATGCACCCAACTTTGTGGATGCATTTTATAGATTACCCTTTCTTGCTCTATCATGACTTCACTCTAGTGCAGAAAGCAAGGCCTAAATAGACATGGATGAGTGTGGAAGAACTTGACTGGTCTGCACAGTTCAGACCTTAACTTGATTGAACATATTTGGGATAAATAAGAGTAAAGATTACCATGCCTTCTCATCCGACATCAGTGTATGATCTCACAAATGCATTTATGGAAGAATTGACACATATTGTCATATTTTGTGTTGGGTAAGGCTCGGAGTGGATATGTTTGTAGGAAGATTATTTTTTTGAAGCATCATTTCAAGCATAATTTAAAAACCTTTAGTTTCATTAGAGGGAGTTATGTTGTCAAAACGTCACAGTATGTGTGTAATGTGTGTGTGTTTGGCAATTGAAAACTGACAGCCTTTATTATACCTTCTTTAGTAATACACAGGTACTCTCAAAGGTACGTGTTGAAATTAGAGGTTTATGTGATGTAAAAAATTACTGATAGCTGTAAAATTTTTCCACATGATGTAGTGTGATGTAATTCAAGTAAAAAGCACTCAAATCAGAAGAAACACAATAAACAATATTTGCATAAATATGTATAATGGTAAATGTTTGTGAAGCAATTTGGGAATTCAAGTTGTAAGCATTAGATCTTCTTGAGTTCATACCTGACAGCAGTTGTTGTGACTCTCACTAACCTGAAATAAAATTCCGTTGTTTTAGTGAGGTAGGATTACAAGGAACAGAGAGGGGTCAATTCTCCAAAAATGAGACTGAAACTCGTCAGGGAGGAAATCTACATGATTTCACCAAGCGTGGCTCAACGCTTCATATCACCAGAATAAGTGAATATTCGTAGTGAAATATGGTGGTAGAGTCATGCTCTGGGGTTGCTTTTCTTCATGTGGAACTGGAGGTTTTGTCAAGACAGAGCAATGCCTTTCAGTTTTCACCTAAATGTTTCTAGTGTTAGCTAGAAAACTAATTGCGTTTTTCAAAATCAGATTAAGTTCAAACCAGTAAAAAAAAAAGTCTGTCACTAGAAAATATTAATTAATTCATTCTGAGTCTTTCTGAATTAAAGATTCAGAATGGCCTACAGTCAGAATATCACTAATTATTTTATCTTTTTTCTTATAGCAAATGTGTTTTTCTGTTTAAATGTCCACAATGTGTCATAATTTATTATTGAAAACAGGGTTGAAAGATTTTAAAGGTTTTTTTTTTACACCACCCCAAAAAAATGCTTAAGTGGTTGGTGTTAGCTACTCTGTCACCACTTGACTTCATCGCAATGCATGTGTGTGGAAATAAACTACATTTTCCTCAAATGAACATGGATTGTTGGGCTACACACATTTAATGGCCTTTTTTTTAGCATTAATAGTTTTACTTAGGTGGAAAACATGTATATCTTAAATATAAAAAATAAATAAAACTGTTGGGTTTTGCCTTGTCTAAGCTCTGTTCCTCTTCCTCCAGGATGGCTTGGACGCGCTGGTATACGACCTCGACTTCCCTGCCCTTAGGAAAAACAAGAGTATTGACAACTTCTTGAATAGATGTAAGTATCTTGGATCATAGCTTTCGCTCTCGTGTACCCGTTTTATACGGGGTGTCCCATTTGTGTTCATAGACTGCCTGTTACAGGGTTTATATGCAGCGCTGCAAAGAAAGCTGTTTTTGTGTCTGTCAGTATGTATGCTTGGACACAATAGGTGTCTACTGCTTAGTGTCCCCAACAAAGGGGCTTTCATAAATGACCGGTGACCCGCATGATGCATATCAAGGTTGGTTTCTTTTTTCTCACTGCTCTCAAACCTCGAAACCCCCTCAATTTAAATTTAGACGTCATGTAAATATTAGTCCAAGACTGTTTTTCTTTCATTTTAAAAAAAAAACTTGATTCCCAGTAAGGATTTTTCTTGGAAATGCCAACTATCATATTACAGTGTGTTACAGTGGAGTAGTTTTTATAAAGCCAGCTATTCTAAAGTGGGGGCAGGGCAGTGATGTTGTAACTTGGCCTTGTACGTCTTTAATTTCCTGAATAACATCCAGTTAACCTATAATTTAATGAAAACAACAAATACTCCCTCTCATCCTTCTTCTGACATACCTCAGCATGTTGCCCCTGGTTGTGCAGAATGTGTTATTTTGGTTTTAGAAAGAGAAAAAAAAGTGGCTGACCAAAAGAGGACCTGCCACTTCACATCACCTCAGTTATTCCTCGTCTCGTCTTTTTGTGCAAAGCATTGATGGATTTGGTCTAATGGATTATCTGCAGAGACCCTGGACCTCAGTGGCTCGAGTTGCCTGAAGCACTCTTTACTCCAAATTCTCTCGATTCATTTTGCTTTACAAAAAAAGTTAAATCGAATGATTGCTCCATTGTGTTTGTGCAGAGAAATACTGAACAAAGGCTGAATCTAGCAAACACACAATCAAATGTACACTTTTACAACGAATATAAAATCCTATATTTAAACAATGCACAATAATCGTCATAATAGCGTACTGCTTTATTTTCGTATCAGTTGAACTTTGATGCTCTCACACGCTGCGTTTCCATGCACTCCAGTGCCAGTTGTGGCCTATGTGAATTGAAAATTGTCCCCCTAACGCAGCCTTGACCAAACTTGGCTTAATGGTGGATGCAATGCTTCTCTGGGGAGCTGGAATTATTACACTGGGTAGAGGCCAACTCTCAATAGGCAACAAACTTTCCCTAAACACTCTCAGATTTTTTTCTGGTTGGTTTGCCAACAATTTTGCTTGCGTTCAAAATGCAGATTTTCCATGACTCTCAAAGGAAATGTGATTGTGAAAACAGATTCTTTACGGCATTAAGTCAGTGTCTAATTTTGCTGTTGAATTTCTGCAACTTTAGAATTACTGAGTTTTTTTCCATGAATTTCAGAATTGATTTACTCTGCAATGTGGAGTATATAGTGGCTTCTGGAGGATTTTAAAAAGTCAAAATTAGTCTTAAATTCAATTGTCTAATTTTAGGTCTTTTAAAAAGTCTTACCTGCAGATATTTTGTCTTAAATTTAGGTTAATCATTTAGAAAAAAAGTGGTGTTTTACTTAGCACTATTGGCACTTTTAAAATCTTAAACAGTAACAACTGCCTTTGTTCAGTGGTTTACTAAAACCTTACTGCAATAAGTATTCTACTGTGTAGGATTCTGTGTAACAGCAATTGAGTCACATGCCAGGGACAATAAACACAAACGTAAGTTGACAAAGTAATATTTAACTTGGGCTTAACTTGCTTAGTAACTTAAGTCATTCAGTAAGTTTGATCTTTAAAAGTTGCATTTTACCCACTGGAACTTGCAGAAAATGTGCAAACCTTTTTCTAATTGTTGATCTACCATTATTTTTTCCATACCAGATAAAAAAACAATTAGTAAAATCCGTGATCTACGAATGAAAGCAGAGGACTATGAGGTGGTTAAAGTTATTGGAAGAGGTGCATTTGGAGAGGTTCAATTGGTAAGAATTTACCGTTTTATTATCTTATATTAAAGGTAAGGAACTTGTGTGAACGCCCAACTTTCACTTGCTTGTTTTTTTTTCTGTTTTTTTTAGGTAAGACACAAATCCACACGTAAAGTATACGCCATGAAGCTGCTGAGCAAGTTTGAGATGATCAAAAGGTCAGACTCTGCTTTCTTCTGGGAAGAGAGAGACATCATGGCTTTTGCCAACAGTCCATGGGTTGTGCAGGTAAGCTCCAATTTAATATTACAGATGGTGAAGATGTAAAATGTCAAATATTAATTTACTTTGATATCACGTTATGTTTGGTTTGTAATAATTTTGACTTTTTTATTTTATTTTTATTTTTTCAGCTCTTTTTTGCATTCCAAGATGACCGCTACCTCTACATGGTGATGGAATACATGCCCGGTGGGGATCTGGTTAACTTGATGAGCAACTATGACGTCCCAGAGAAGTGGGCCCGCTTTTATACAGCGGAGGTGGTGTTAGCACTGGATGGAATCCACTCCATGGGCTTCATTCACAGGTGATGGCCACCACAAACATTTTGATCCTATCTCCTATTTTATTCTATGACAACAAAGATAAATGTTTAATTAAATGTTGTGGAGTAAACCAGGGCCAATCAAATACAACAAACTTCTTTAATGTAATTGTGTAATAATCTATAAAAACCTTCCATTGCAGTGTAAGTTGTCTTTGTTTATATGTTTGCTAACAAATGTTTGACTTGAATGTGCTGCTACTTAGCCATTTTTGCTGACTGTTTTCGTTTTTGTTTCAACAGAGATGTAAAACCTGATAACATGTTGCTCGACAAAGCAGGTCACTTAAAACTCGCAGACTTTGGAACGTGCATGAAGATGAATGAGGTATCATTTTCATTCTCTTAAAAAAAAAAAACTAAATACAATTTTTATTGAATTTCTTGGATGTCATTATGTTTTTATTTCAGTAATATAATTAAATGGTTTTGATATTTTTTCCCTGTCAGGATGGGATGGTACAATGTGACACAGCAGTTGGAACTCCAGACTACATTTCACCTGAGGTACTGAAATCCCAAGGAGGAAATGGCAACTATGGCAGAGAGTGTGACTGGTGGTCAGTAGGAGTGTTTCTTTATGAGATGCTTGTTGGTGAGTCTTCTTTTTTTCAGCTGTTTTATAATAAACCCACTATTCACCACAAAATAGGTCAGTGTCATGTAACTGAAATTATTGCTCTTAATTTTTGACTGTCTTGTGCACAGGCGATACACCTTTCTACGCAGACTCATTGGTGGGGACCTACAGTAAAATCATGAACCACAAGAATGCCCTGACCTTCCCGGATGACAGTGACATTTCCAATGATGCCAAAAATCTCATCTGTGCTTTCTTGACTGATAGGTTGGAAATCAATAAATGTTTTGCTTGTTTAGGCATCCACTGCATTGAAATAATCTAGCATGTATAACTGGCGTTCCACTGTCATGGAGTCTATTGAGCTGTTCAAGTGCAAACACCTCTCCACCACGTAGGGAAGTTCGCCTCGGCCGTAATGGAGTAGACGAGATCAAGAGGCACCCTTTCTTCAAAAATGACCAATGGACATGGGACAACATCCGAGAGAGTAAGAGTTTTTTCCTTGCTATTTTATCAGCATTTTACAAATCCCATTTCATTTAACAGTTGCAACACTGTTATTTCAATCATGAGGCCAGTGATCATGTTTTCCATTTGACCTACTGTGCAGACAGTTGCAGGAAATTCTTGCAGACAAGCCATTCATTCAGTATCCTTTCCAAGACTAAACGTGATTCCTGCTCAGAGTAATCATTGGCAGCACAGCCTCTTTGAGGCCAAGAACGGGGAGGCAGTCGAACTCCCGACGTTAATGTGCTGCGAGTGACGCTGCAGCACGGAGCGATTGGAAACGTAGGGGTAAATCCAGCAGCTGCACTCAGTTCTTTAGTGGCTTATGTCTGATAGGTTTCTGGGCTGAAGTCAGCACTTTGCTGTTTGCTGCCTCTGTTGACTCAATGGTAAATCAGCTGTGCCAGACAACTGCTTTCATTTGTTTTTAAGGGTGTCTTTGAACTATATCTGTAATACTAAAAGATTTGTGCAAAGGACACCACAGATCTTTAGACATAATTGAAAGATTTTTCAGAGCAATTTTAATGCAATAAGCAAATTACTACACTAGGTGCTTAAAAGCACCATATCAGCTGAAATTCAGAGATTGCAATCTCTTTGGGTTTGGATCAGATAAGTCACCTTTGTGAGTTTGTAACTCCTTGGTGCTAATCTTGTACCTAATCGCTTTTGGCTGTGTAAAAGTGGTATTAATCTTTTTTTCTTTTAGCCGCTGCCCCTGTGGTGCCTGAACTCAGCAGTGACATAGACACCAGTAATTTTGATGACATCGAGGAAGACCGGGGAGAGGAGGAGACCTTTCCCATACCAAAGGCCTTTGTGGGCAATCAGCTCCCTTTTGTCGGCTTCACGTATTACAGCAATCAACAGTATGTCTGTCAGGCGACTCTTATAGCTGTAATTTAGAACAGTGTTGAACATTTTTGGTGGGATTATCCAGGGATACGTTGATCGTAGTTTTTATAAAACGATTACTGAGCGCTGTTGGAAAAGTAAACACAGTGTTGGATTGATGGAAAGCCAACATGCTAAGGAGACAGACTCTATGAATTTGCTTCATCAGCTGATTTGGAAAACATTTTATTTTATTTTTTTTTAAATGATCCTGACAAAATCACAGAGGCTTGGAAAATACACCATCTGCAGTGTATTTGCATATCAAACATTGTTACATAAAATCTAAAAGACTATTTTGTTTTTGGTGGCGCTTGAGTCTGAGCGAATATAAACACTTTTAGTTTGAGTTGTTTTAAATGGCAAAGTTCAGCTAAACCTCCCCAGTTTACATCAGACTGCCCACAACTCTCAGGATTTATTTACTGTCCAATAAGCATCTTTCTGCTACACATAAGGAAACTCTTGCCAGGAATAACTTCACAGAACCTCATTTCAAAATACCTGAACTAACCTTTAAAATCTGAGATTTCCAAATTCTTTCTACCTTTCCATAGTCGGCAAGTTTTCAAGGCAGACAGAGGTTGAAAGCTCAGAAGGATAAAACAGCAGCTGTGCTAGCTGTTATCTACTGAAAGACTCACTCTTTAAAAAACCCTTAAAAAGTCAACAGGAATTTGGTAGGAAATATAGTTGCATTTAAAGTAGTCTTAGCATAACAAGTGAACTAATTACAAGGACAACCAGTAAGCAATTAATTAAAGAGTAAAGAGAATCTGAACTGAAATGATTGGAAGAATCGTTTTTCTTGGCAACATTGGTATACATAATTGAAGTGAAGCATTTGTCCTAAGATTTTCTTTACAATTTGTATATTTTTATTGTCTTTATTTCCTTAAAAAATCTTCCCATTTCCTAAACTGAAATGGGAAGAGACTCATACTCTCCCCCTTTTTTTTCAGTCCTTTGCGTGGATCCGCTGCCTCAAAGACCAGCGACAAACGTAGCAGTTCAACAAAAGAGGACAAGAGTCATGTGAGTGCAGTATGACACATGAGCTCAAAGTGTAGACGATGTGAATGTCTGCCATTTTCTTCATCTGTCAAAATTTTTATTTTTTTATTTTCTCTTTTTAGCTGGAGAACCTGCAAAAACAGATCTACCAATTAGAGGAGCAACTCCACAGAGAAATGCAACAAAAAGATGAGCTGGAACAGAAATGCAGGTATGGATTAAAACATTACTCTTACACAATATGCATTTGCTGACCTGATTTAAGTGAAAACATATGAAATGTTGTGACTTCATCCCTGCTGAGTGTAGTTGTTTAAAAGAATCCCACAAGCGACTGTTTCTAGTTAAACTGTTAGATTTGTGAAGGAAAATTGCACAAGGGCTAAGTTATTCACTTGGTGTAGATTGATCCCTTCCAGCCTGGTGGAATTTGACTCTTTGATTATAAACAGGAAGCCAAACTTTGCATTCAGCTGTGACTGTAAGATTATATATCTTGTGCATATATAACGCATAACATTTCTGTTCTCCCTAGGGCATCAAACACCAAGATCGAGAAGATTATGAAGGAGTTGGATGAGGAGGTAGATGCTCTTTTTTTTTAACTTTATTTTTAAGAGACTTGAAGTAAATATGAACAAATTTTAGTGCTGTGTCCTGATGAAAGAGCCACAGTTCTTCAAACACAAGTTAGCAGTGGGAAGTGAAGTTAAATAAATGCCTGTTTATCATCTTTGGCTTTGGGTAAGGATTTGGTTTCTCCTGCATCACAGCTGCTCTCTGTTTTTCCTTGCCACAGGCGAACCTGAGGAAGAGTGCAGAAGCCAGCGTGTCTCTGCTGGAGAAAGACAAGATTATGCTGCAGCACAGATTCACAGAGTACCAAAGAAAAGCTGACCAGGAGGGAGAAAAGAGGCGCAACTTAGAGAATGAAGGTAAAAATAATGAAGTGCTGCTGACTTTATAAGTGGGAGGCTTTCAAGTTCAAGTTCTTAAAGTGCTGCACGATCCAGTGGGAGTTTTGAAACGGTGAACTCTTGGTGCATTTCTGCATCCCTCTTAACTTTTCAAAGGCTTTACAACAATGTATTAAGCTACGAGATTTCAGAAACATACTTTCCTAAAAAAGAAGGTTTTAAGATATTTGTAAGATATTTGCGTGGATTAAAAAAATTAACTGAGGCATTGTCTCTCCGTTTTTCCCCCCTCTCATTTAGTGTCAAATTTAAAGGAGCAGCTTGAAGATATGAGGAAGATCAGTCAGAACTCACAGGCCTCAAATGACAAGATTGTCCAATTGCAGAAGCAGGTACACACACACACACACATTTTTATTTACATCCATATTAGGACTTGTTATTGACTTTTTTTTCATATTAGGAGCTGCATATTTGCCTATCACCCTTTTTTTATTTGATAGAATGTATTATTTTCCTATCATTTGTCTTGATCCATCACATAAAATAGCAACAAAATATGTTGAAGTTGATTGTTGCTAACTAGAGTGATAGAGTGTTCATCATCACTTTTTTTTTTTTTTTTTAAATCACAATATGTGTGACCAAGCACAAATAGACAGCAACACTGCCAGTAATATCAGTACTCTGCTGTTGGAGCACAATTTAAAACCTTCTGTTGTTCCTTTTTTATTAACGTAACTGAAAGCTGGAGGAGGCAAACGACCTGTTGCGAGCGGAGTCTGACACAGCGGCGAGACTCAGGAAGAGTCACACGGAAATGACAAAGTCGATGAGCCAACTGGAGACTTTGAACCGTGAGCTGCAGGAGAGGAGCCGGGCCGCTGATGGAGAGAAGGCGCAGCTAGAGAAGGAGCTGTTGCTGCTTCAGAGCACGCTGGAGTCGGAGCGAAGAAACTATAGCGAGGGATCAGAGGAGATGAGGGAACTGCAAGGTGAGCAAATAAGACTAAATAAGATTCAATCCATCTCAATTAAATTCAGTTTAGTTCATTCAGTTGAATATTTTTTCTTCTAGGATTTATATAATAGAGACTTAAGTGGGAAGCGGTTAAAACAATTTGAATAATGCTCCCTCCATCTCACTACTGCGCCTTAATTACAATGCGAGTGATGGAAACCCAAGTTATATTCCTTGTTTGTAACAAACTAATTGATTTTGTAATAATTGTGGCTGACTGTGCATTCTGCTCAGCGAGATTGGCTGGACTGCAAGAAGACAACAAAAACTTGAAGATCAATCTTTCCAAAGTGGAGGGAGAACGCAAGCATGCCCAGGAACGGAGCAACTACCTGGAGAAGGTATACACAAAACAGCACGAGGAGCAGCCATTTTTGACCTCTAGCCATTGTTGTGCATTTCATGTTAATCTTTGTTTATACAACAGGAAAAGAACAGTTTGGAGATTGACCTGAACTACAAGCTGAAGACCCTGCAGCAGCGTCTGGAGCAGGAACAAACCGAGCACAGAGTGACGCGGGCGCAGCTCACAGACAAATACGAATCTATTGAAGAAGCCAAATCAGCTGCTATGATTGGTACGCCAGCCTCGTGTCCAAGCATGCCCCTCCACTTTCCCCTGGTCTTTAATTTTTTGGGGGATATATTTCTTATTTTTCACAGCCTTTTCCACCTTTAAGTAAATCATATTTTCAAGCCTCGCCTTTCTGTTATGTGATCCAGAGTTAGCTTGAGGTGATGTTTGGGTTAGAAGAATTCAAAGAATAGAAGCTGCTGAGCATGTTGGGACATCACCTCATTGAATTTGAAATAGAATTGCTGCTTAAGATTAATAATAATACATACATTTCTCTTTTTTATGACCATGAAAACATCCACAGGGCCCAAGCTTTGAAGTACACTACAGTACAGTAATTTGTTAAACAACATCCTCAGAGGTTTAAATTTGGCTTCTAGATCAAGATTGCTTCAAGAAATTGTCCCTAAAGTCAAAATTTTTAATGAAGGCCTCCACTTTACCCGACTACTTCTGTTGGCTGTAGAATTAATCTAGCATCTGTCCCTGCTTTACTGCAGCTGTTCAGCAGAAGATGTCAGAAGAGACCGGATCAAGGATAAGAGCAGAGGGCCGTGTGGTGGAGGTTGAGAAGCAGTGCTCGATGTTGGAGTTTGACCTGAAGCAGTCCGTTCAGAAAATGGAGCAGCTGATGAAGCAAAAGGAAAGACTGGAAGATGAGGTTAGTAAATGGCTGATATACTGTACATGGGAGTTTTAATGTAATGCAGGGTTCATACACAGTCTGGAAAAGAATTGCTGTTATTGGTTTCCAGGTTGGTTTACGGAAAATGCAAATGTTTTCCCCCACCCCGGCTAACTTTCTTGTGGCCTTTCTTTTCTTCTTTCCTTCATACATGTTTTCTTACGTATTCTTCTTTTGCTTATTGTCTGTCCACCTGTTTATCATGTTCTTCCTTCTGACCTGTCCTGTCCCTTTACTTTTCTACTGTTTCCTTAATTCAGTCCTTTCTTTCCTTCCTTGTGTCTTACCAGTTTTTCCTTCTATATATTTTCATTTTGACTTCCTTATCTTGGTCCCTTATTCCTTGTGCTTTTCCTTCCTTCCTTCTTTATGTCCTTATTTCATTGTTTGCTTCATTCTTTGTCAATGTTGTGAAATGATTCCAGCATTGTGGTGTTTCAGGATGTTTGGAAACCACAGTTTATGAGATCCTATTACTATTCAAGCATTCAAAGAGTATTTTCTAATCCGTAGTTCAGGATGTTTTAAAAGGGTCGTTAATAATTATGTTTTTTCCCCTCTAAACCATCACCTCTCTCAAATCTCCCTTCGTCAGGTGAAAGGTTTGCACACACATCTGGATCAGGAGTCAAGTAAGCGCGTGGCGGCCCAGAACGACCTGAAGAGCCGCACGCAGGACGTGGATCGCCTGAGGTGTTCGGAGAAGCAGCTCAAGCAGGAGATCAACACGGCGCTGGAGAATAAACGCTCACTGGAGTTCCAGCTGGCCCAGCTGACAAAGTACGTTCTAGAAATGCTTTTAGAAGCATGTCTTGTTAAAAGGTTAGATTGAGTAGAATAATTATTTGGGGAATGGGTTACTCAACCATGCTGGAACTTTCTTACTGCGAAACAAGCTGGCAGCAGGTCCACATGGGATTTCTTATTTCCTTATAGTGCGACGTGGGTCAGTAATTCTCTTAGGAAGTTAACGTGTAAATTGCTTTCCAATTGGCTGTTATTTTCAAATGAGTGCTATTATTCCAGCTTAGAACATGAGCAGGGCAAAGCTGATTGGAGACGATGTTTACCCAACAGGATTAGGCTTTACTGCAGCTCCGGCTCCTTCCACTAATCCTCTAGCCCGGTTCTACTAAATAAGATGATTTTAGATTCTTGGTTTTTTTATTTATTTATTTTGGGGGGGAAGAACTTAAGTTTTGATGATTACATTTGCGAATTAAACAAATGAACACATGACTTATTTGGGAGTTGTTTTGACAGACAGTACAGAGGCAACGAAGGACAGATGAGGGAACTTCAGGACCAGCTTGAAGCCGAACAGTATTTTTCTGTAAGTGAAAGTCCCACAGTCCAGATGTCTCTTCTATTTTCCTACTGTAGACTCATCACGCGTTTCCTCCTCTTGCAGACACTTTACAAAACTCAGGTTAGGGAGCTGAAAGAGGAGATTGAGGAACGGAACCGGCAGGTACAAGACGCTCAGAAGAAGGTGCATGACTTGATAAGTGAAAGGTACGTGGTGAACTCCTGTTGATGTTTGTTGCCGCTTTGAGAATCTGCGTCTGAGGCCTTTTATTTATTTATATTCTGTGGCGCAGAGACTCGCTGTCTGCTCAGCTGGATCTGACGGTGACCAAGGCCGAGTCTGAGCAGCTCGCTCGGGCTCTGCAGGAAGAGCAGTACTTTGAACTCAGCCAGGAGAGCAAGAAAGCAACGGCTCGGCACAAGCAGGAGATCGGTGAACGAGAGGCCACTATTGCACAGGTGAGGTTAACCTGAAATACTTCCGTTAAAAGCTTTACTTTTGTGGCTTTAACTTTAGTAACCTGGAGTGATCAAAATGATTGTTTTCAAAATTGCGTGCAGCTTGAGGAATCCAATAAAACTTTGACCAAAGACGTGGAGCACCTCAGCAAAAATAATACGGAGTTGAGCGAGAAGCTTCATCTTCAGGAGGAAGGTACTGTCTTCTGCTGAATCTGTCCTTGTTGCTTTGTGATGATGTCATCATGCTGTGCACCATTCAGTCTAGAAAAGGATGGATTTTACAGAAGTAGTTTTTAGGTCTCTAAAAATGGAAAAAGGAAATGGAAAAGAGTAAAAATTTGCTTCCTGTCCTTTTATCTGTCCTGTTGTATGTCCTTTTGTCTATCAGTTTATCCATCCATAAGTCACCCAGTGGTCCAATTTTTCCTCTTTTTCTATCGACCCATCCTTCCATTTTACTCCATATTTAAAGAATGATGACCACTATAGAACTATTTGCCCTTAATTAATGGTAGATTTTTTTTTAAATTTAAACCTTCATTGTATGAGTGGGTGATGTAAACTTTGAATCTTATCACAATACTTTGTGGTGCTATTGTGTTGATAAGGATTATTATAAACATAAACATCTTTTTAGGTAACTATAGCTGTGACCTTCATAGTGTCACCAACACAAATATTGTTCTTGAAAAATAATTCCCCTTTGAAATAGGCCTCTTAATGTTTCCACTTACTTAAAAACAGTATGAATTTTATCTTTAAGCTGCACACAGTAAATCCATTTAATCATATTTTTGACATTAGTGACATTTATTGATGCTCTAGTGGAACAGAGGAGAAAATAGAAAAACATTTCCAGTCAGTTTCTTATTTACCATAAATAACTGAAATTGATCATGACAACAATAAATCAAAAACACGCTTTTTTACAATTAATGATAAACGATGGGATGAACACCACTTCCAACTTTCTACTGCAGGCATCTATGGAAATTTTAAATTGTATAAGTTTGGAATTTTTGAGGAGCCCTTTTATTGTTAACACGGACCACATTTTATCCCCTAGAATACCTCTCCCAGAAGGAAGAGATCATGGCTTCAGTGAAAGCCAACTATGAGAAAGTGCTCCAAACTGAGCGCACATTGAAGACTCAGGTATAGATGAGATTCTGAGGTCTGCAGATATAATGTTCTGAGTAATAGCGAAGCGACTGACGGTTGGTATCCCGTCTTTTAGGCTGTGAACAAGCTGGCAGAGATCATGAATCGTAAAGACATGAAGCTCGACCAGAAGAAGAAAGGTAGCACCGCAGAACTGCGCAAGAAGGAGAAAGAGAACCGCAAGCTTCAGCAGGAGCTCAATCAGGAGAAAGAGAAGTTTAACCACATGGCCATCAAGTACCAGAAGGAGGTCAACGAGATGCAGGCGGTGGGTTATGGTCCCAAATAACAAAATAGAGATGGAGTATTGCTTGTGTAATTTGATTTTAATACAGAACTCTTGACCTTGCCGTCTCCAGCAACTCGCAGAAGAATCCACATATCGCAACGAGCTGCAGATGCAGCTGGCCAGCAAGGAGAGCGACATCGAGCAGCTGCGCGAGAAGCTGAGCGACTTGCAGCAGCGTGTGGAGAATTCCAGCGTCACCAGCCTGCAGACGGATGAAACAGACAGTAACACTGCAGGTAGATGGATGGCAATAGTGCAACTCATGAAATACAAATCTGATTTTTTTTTTTTTTAAATCATCTTATCCTTTTTCTATCCTACGGTAAACATTTATCAGTTTTAACTTTTAAATAACATTTCTGGTTGAGTATTACCTTGACATACATCCAATATATCTTGTTTGTAAACAGTGACTGTGTAATAGATTTATGATTTTTGCCTATAATGGTGTTTTTGTCTGGAGCAGGTACCTATGCTGGAGATGTGTGTTTTACGGCCAATTTCAGATCTTCAGTTTCTGTAAAGTTTTGATCTGCCAGTACTGAGTTTAGCTGAATTTATTTTGATAGTAGCTGTAGAGAAATACTAGAGCAGAGTTACATTTTTTACTGCCTTTTATTCCGTTGCTTTTTTATAATGACATCTAAAGTTGGGTGCCTTTTTTCAATTTAGGAGGAAAAATGTTTACCATATCCATGTTTTTTGGTATAACAATACTTAAATAAAATTTTTTTTTTCCACTCTAACCTACTTTTTTTTGCTAAACATAAAATGTAACTTAACATAAACATTAGGAGAATTGGTGTGTCCATCGCTTTGAAATCAAGCTCAGTTTAAAAATGTATGTCCAGATAAACAAATATTGATCCTTCTCTATTATTTCCTGCGGTTGGCATCTAGTTTGATGAATTTTGGCGCCCCCACCTGGCTCACTTCAGAACTTTCTTGCGCATTCATCACAAAAAGTAACACCAGCTGATTCGATTGATAGATATACCAAAATTAGTGTAGCAGCTGCCTAACTCATCCCTGCAAGGTTTTATACTTGGAGGAATGTTTTACTCTCATATTAAACTATAAAATTTCATGGTTTATGCTGATCAGAGATTTGAAGAATATAACAGAGTAACTTTGCTATATTCCATTCAGCCTTCCTGTTACCTTCTGAAAGTTTTGCTCTCTCACAGTGTTATTAGTAGAACATGGTTTAAATAGCTTCTTAAATCTCCTTGCTACTTCATTCAACAAAATTTGAGTCCCCTTTTTACTTACTAACAGCTGCTATGACCTGGTTTCCTTAGAACTGATGCGTTCACTGATCAGAAAAAGATTGGGAAGTAAGCTGCTGTGGTTACCGATTAATTTTAAAATCTTTTTTCAAATCTCTTCATGAACATTAAACTGTTTGCACAGCTTTGTAATTCTATGCAATTGTATGTGGTTAAAACACTTTTTCTTATTTCCCTTTTTGTCCAGTTGGTTCTCCTTGCTCTTATCTCTGTAACTTCTATTCCTTTTCCTCTGTGAGTAACTCGGTGGATGAACCCTTGTTGCCCGTCATGTGCTGCAGCTGTTGTGTGTTGGTTTTGTTTTGTTTTTTTCTCCTGATTTATCCAAATATTATTCTGCCTGAGCTGCTGTATCTGTTGAAGTATTACACTTTAGAGAAAAGGCAATGAAGTAAATTATCTTTGAAAATCATTTAAACTAAAAAGTGATACTGCCAGTGAAACCACAATGCTGCTTTGACTGGTAACGTGGAAAGCTTATCATGCGTCACATTTGGGACTTTTTTCTTCACACTAATAACCTGCTTTTATTTAAGTGTGTTTTTCAACTTATTACACTCTAGTTGTGTCTTTGTCAGCATGTTCACCCGAAGCAATGCTCACGATGGCACATAGACCGCCCTCACTCCGCTACGTTTTCTAGACCAGGCCGTTTGAGTTCACTGACCCCATGATGGCTGTGGTTTGTGTTTTCCAGCCGCATGCACCGCCCTCCTTTGTAGTTTTAACACAAGAAAATGTAGAAATGTAACCCACGCTGCATTCGTTTGTTTCTGTGAAAGGACTGGGTGATTTACAAAAAAACTAAAACATAAAACCACTTACCAAATTGCGCCTGCAGCGTTGATTTTAACATATTCTAAGCAGGGTTCCTATGCCGTCTGGAGACGTTTAGAGTTTGATTTCAGTATTTTCCAGGTCAGTAAAAGTAAAAAAAAGAAGAAACATGGTGTACAGAAAAAACATTTGTAATTCCAGACTTTTTTCCATATCCCATTATCTAAATGTTTCTTTCCCTCTGTCCTTTGCTTCTTGGCATCTTTCCATCCTCATTTTTCTGCCCTTTTTCCCAACTTTATGTTCTTCCTTATTTATTTTTTTGTGTCCCTTTCTTGTTGCCTTTTCTGTTTTCATTAATTTTTCCTTTGTCATTTCCTTTCTATCCTTCCTCACCTGCTAGATGTTGTCTGTCTATCCTTCTCCTACTCCTACCTATGGTTCCTCTGGCCTGCTCTCCTGGTTCCTATCTCTTTTCCTTTCCTGTGTTCTGCCATCTTTTTCTTTTTGGTTACTTCCTTTCTTTCTTTCATTATTCCTTCCTCGCCTGGCGTTCTTGTTCCCCTTCTTTTCTTGTGTCCCACATCCCTTTCTTCCTTATCTTTTTGTCTTTTCCAACGTGTTCCTGCTTATTCTTTTTGTCTGACCTTCCTTCCAGTTTGGAATTTTTGCAGGTCACATCTTTTTAAGCTTGCCTTTACATATAAAAATTTACTTAAAGGACTAATAAGTAATCTTGCAGGTACCTTGTCTAAATAAAATATTCCACAAACTTGCTGTTAAAAACTGTTAACTGTTTAATTTCCTCCTGCATGGGATATTTACAGTCCTGTCACTGGCTTCAGTGCCGTCTCCTTAAATCTTGCCACATATATATATTTTTTTATAGCAGCCTTGTAGTACGGCCTTGGAGTTTTGTTTTTCCCCAGTTGATTTCTGATTGCTGCATGGCCTTCTTCCGGTGTGCTTCATGAACCACATAGATGTTAATTGTTTGCATGTGGATTTTTTTTCAGAATCCAGACTGGAGGGTTGGTTGTCCATTCCTAATCGTGCTAATATCAAGCGATATGGATGGAAGAAACAGGTACGCTTGCTCTTTTTGAAATCTGACTCAACTTCCAACTTTTTGACTGTTAAGCGAAGGTTCCACTTACTGTGTTCTGGATAATTGCAGTATGTTGTGGTGAGCAGTAAGAAGATTCTGTTCTACAATGATGAGCAAGATAAAGAACAGTCTAACCCCTCCATGGTACTTGATATAGAGTGAGTACTCATTTGTTCTTATTATTTCAATTTTGCATGGTACTTCGTCTACACAAAAAAATAAACTGAAACTAGTCAATCATGTATTATATTCTTGTCAGTTCTAATTTTTGTCATTTCTTTTTCTTTCCTAGCAAACTATTTCACGTGAGACCAGTCACTCAAGGAGATGTGTACCGAGCCGAAACGGAAGAGATTCCTCGGATATTCCAGGTTGGATGCTTGCGACCAAGATGGCAGCCGTTACGCTTCATCCTGCCACGTTTCCATTAGACTCAGATTTTTGTATGCTTGTCTTTTCAGATTCTGTATGCTAACGAGGGAGAGTGCAGGAAGGAAGCGGACATGGAGCCGGTCCCTCAGGGCGAAAAGACCAACTGTCTCGCACACAAGGGTCACGAGTTCATCCCCACACTATATCACTTCCCCTCCAACTGTGAGGCCTGCGCCAAGCCCCTGTGGCACGTGTTCAAGCCTCCTCCGGCTCTGGAGTGCCGCCGCTGCCATGTGAAGTGCCACAAGGACCACCTCGACAAAAAGGAGGACGTCATTGCTCCTTGCAAAGGTGAAGTCCCGCCTTTTGGACGCTGAGCCCAAAAAAGTCTAGAATTTGCTGAACATAACCAGACTTTTCCAATCTGATGCAGTTAAAACGCAATGTTTACACCATAGGATGGTATTTGCATGTTAAACGCTGTTATTTAAAACTGGAACACAACCTGCTATATCCATGGAAACAATATAAGATATTGGGTATGAACGTTATAATAACATTATAATATTTATTGTTATTTCGAAGTTTTAGTCAAAGACTAAAGCAAATATAAAGAATAAACACTTACTTTAACCAGTGGTACAGGGTTCCTGCATTGTCTGGAAAACAAATTCAAATTTTAAAAAACTTTATTGATCCCAAAAGGAAATTAAATAGTAATACCTTATAAATCGTGACCCTATTTCTCCTATCGTCACTGGACAATAACTTTTTTGTGTGTTAAATTCTTTCTTTTTTTTCAGCTTCACACACAAAAAAGGAAGATTCATGTTTTGACTGATCTTAAAGTGTCACTAGGAGAAAAAAAGTTGGGGAGGAATTGTCTGTTGTTGCACACCTGCTTTTAGGAATAAAATCCAAATGACAAAAAAAACACTGAGGTAGAAATATTGAGATGAAATTTCTAAATTGAAATTGCAGTGGGACCATTTAATCAAATGGTAAAAAAGAAGAGCTGTGACAGCCATGCCTTGTGCAAGTCAGCTACCTAAGCCATATGTTGTGTAGCTGACTTTATACTTTAGAATATTTGATTTCAAATAAATTCTTTGTTTTTGTACATGAACAACTTTTGGTCGCACTGAAAACAACCCTGAATCTTCACCTATTGTGGTATCATGATTTAAATATAACTTATTTCTGTTAAACAACATGTTGCTTCAACCTTCACATTGGAGAGCCCGTTTGCCTCGTTTGAGTGTTAATCTGCAGTCTTTTCTGTTATCTCTAACAGTGAACTACGACGTGACCTCTGCCCGGGACATGCTGTTACTGGCTGTGACCCAAGAGGAGCAAAAGAAATGGATTGGCCACCTTGGAAAGAAGATTCCTAAGACCCCCCCATCAACGTTTTCTAGAGTCTCGCCTCGTAGCATGTCCACTCGCTCTGGACCCAACCAGTCCTTCCGCAAAAACCCCAAAAGCAATACGGCAAAGCTGAGGTAACTTTACTGTGTAACTCTTATTCAAGCTTTTAAGTTGTTCTTGTTTATCACACATCATGCACATAATTTTACAGCTTCAATGTTGCAATAACTTTAAGTCTCTACGTAGCATTTTTCTTGGGGGGGCAGTAAGTGAGGATGTGCTGTAGTCATAAAGTTGATCTTTTTCAGCCCCAACTTGAAGGCTGAGATGTGGTAAAGTCAGTCACATGACCTGCTGTTTGTTTCCTGTGTTGTAGCAGAGCGCAGTCCAGCCTCCACGCAGCAGACACAACATCAAGCACTTGTTGACAGGAACTTCTTCAGAAAGTGTTGATGTTGTATTTTAGATGTTTCCTCCTGACCTTCAAATCTTTTTTATTTATTAATTGCGCTCCTGGGTCTTTTTTTTTTTTTTAGCATCAGACTTCCTGGTTGTTGGTTTTTTTCCTTCCTCCTGGGATCTGTGCAGTTTGACACTTGGGATTTGTTTTTTCTAATTGACACCAAGGTGGTTTGGGATTCGCGAACTAACTATATACTTTGCAACTCTCATTAGAGTTGACCATATTAGATTGTTTTCTGTCAAGCATGAGCCAGATTTGAGCTAGTAACAGTTACATTACCTGTTCGACTGAATACTAACAAATGTAAAGATAAATAGTTTTTTTTACTGGTGTTTCTTCTGTCTTTCAGCTAACCATCTGAACCGTTGGGACTTTTTCTGGACTCTAAAACTTTCCCTCTTTTCTCATCAACAAAAACGGAAAAAAAAGCCTGTAGTATATTAAAAATGTATTGAAAACTCAAAATTGCAGAACAGAAGCCGCTGGAAAACTGCAGTTCACGTCACACGGCGCGCCATCGTGGACTTTAAAAGGCCGAATCTACTCAATCTGCTTCCCTCCCCTTCCTCCTTTTCTCTAAAAGAAGTGTCATCAAACTCAACAAACTCAGTTTTACATTGCAACCAGAAGATGGCGCACTTGTGTTGAATTAAGAACGGACAACAGAAATGGAAGCACTCACTCTGGCATTCTCTGCTTCGCGTTTTGTGACGGATATTAATGGAAACTGGAAATGGGAAGTGTATGGACACCTGCAAGTGTGTTTTCATTTTAAGGTACTGTTATACAGGGATTATAGATCTGCAGTAAAACGTTGGACCTCAGGGGTGGAAAGTAGATATATCTGTGTAGTAATTTCTTTCCCCACCTGATGGATATTTCAGCTAAATGCAACAGTTGTTTCCAACTTAAAAAAAAAAAATGACACGATGCCTTCATCTAGCTATTGTTGTTGGCCTTTTTGCCTTTTTTTCTTCTTATCACTTTGCAACTCTGTTATCAGGTTTGGCGCAGAATTTTTTCATGGGGGACATGAGTATTAGATCTTTTGAGTATTGAGAACAGAGCATGCAAGATCATCATTTAAATCTATGCATTATTTTTATTATAATTATTTTTATTGCTCCAAGCCATAAGGAGAACTCGACTGTATTGGCATATAGGAGTCATAAAACTTAACGGATTTTGTTTTCTGTTTATTTGGTACATTGTCTCTGTAATATTGTTTTCTTTTTGTAATGTATTGCCTTATACTGGTTGATAGAGAAATGGCTCAAAAGGAAAACATTAAGTTAACAAATGTAAAACTGCACTGTTTGACTTGAGTGTAAATTATTTGTAGAAGACTAAACAGGTGTAGCATTTGGCCCACCTTGTGCCTTAACGTTTGGATATTGATTTTACTGCCATATCTTTTTTTTTGTTTGTTTTTGGGGTTTTTCTTTTCAATTTTTGTTGCAACATAAGACAAATCTTAACTCTTCCATTGTTTTTTCCTTCTTTTTTTTTAAGAAATTGCAGCCGGTTTGGTTTTTATCAGAACATTCTTTGTCTGGTTATGAATATTAAATATATATAAATACATTAAAATACCTCTTTAAGGACACAAAGCTTCCAAACTTGGTTCATGTCATATTAGAAGTTTCACAAAGAGTTTACGCAAAACTAGTCTGTGTGAATGATTGACATAATAACAAGGACAAGTTGTATCGCCTGTGTTAAGTTCAGTTATTGAAAATCCCCCTATAGAGTGTACATAAAGAAAGACATAAGGATTATGGAATACCTTCACAGTCTTTCCTTTGTAAGATTTTTATTTTCTTTTCAGTAAAAAAAAAAAAAGCACTGGAAATATGATCTCTTGTGTTGGATAATTTGCATGGGTAATTTGCATTGGACCCCGCACTGATGGATATGTCAATAAACATATCTTTATCATGTTTGTTTACTTTATTTATCAATTTATATCTGAGTATTTAAAGGGATGTTTGAAACTATCACAACACTTGTTGAGTCCCTGAATGAGAAGTTTTGTCCCTTGGTCTTTTGCATTATCGTTATCTATTCCTGTAAGTTTTTGATTTAATAATTGAAAATTGGTGTAAGCAGTTCTCAAGTGGATGAGCAAAGTCAAATCTATTTGGCTCTATCAGAATAAATATTTGGTACACAATTCTACATGTCGAGTATGTATGTTAACTTTAATGATCTAATTTTCTTAAAATACCTATTTCAATATTAGTAAAACTCACTAAAGTTTGTTAAATCTAGACGCTTTAGGTCACGGGGAAGACTGTTGACTTAACTCGTGATCATTAACCTTTTTTGCATGAAAGGTAATTTGGTTTTCAATTTTAGTCATTTATATAGAGACATTTTGATTCACTTTATTGGAAAAAAAATAAATAAATCCAGTCTATTTTCAGTCATACTAAACTAAGCAAATCAGCAAGGCTATGGATGAGCTACTAAAGGTAATAATGGAAAAGCTTCTTAAGAGTAGTGGCACCTCCAGAGATACTTCACAGGGGAAACCAGGACAGTAAAAAAGTGTGTGTACTAGTATTTATTCATTGGGTTTTACATTTAGGGGTCACCAGCAAAGGAGCTTTGCTTCACAATCTTCTCAAAAGTCTGTTTATGCTTGTTGCTTGTGCATCATGCCGTCTAATCAGCGTCATTACCACAGTTTGTGACTTGCCTTCCTTGTAGAAGCTGCTGGTGCCCGACAATTTTCAGTAGTGTCTGACATATTTTGATTAATTAAATTTAGGGCTTTCATTAGCGACACCGTATAATGTTAATTCACTGTCTGAATTTCACAGCTGAAATCATTTTACTTTTCAGTTATGTTCTAATTTACTGATCGGTCCCAGTATTACGTTTTCTAACCCTAAATCTTTGCTCAGTACATGAATGAGCTCAAACAAGCGGAGAAGAATCCAGCAGGATGGCTAACATGTTGTCGAGCGCATCGATAAGTTCCAAGCGTGTTGTTGCAGCGTCATCCTGTTTGAATGAAGTTCAGACTGAGAACTAGCCAACTCTTCATTCGCGCCCCAGTAGACTGACACGGGAAAAACAATATCAGATACTCCAGGAAAACAAAGACTGCTAACCATGCCGGTGTTTACAGGTATGATGCAAAACAAACGCGGCGTATTTGTTGTTATTACCATTAAAGCTACAACGAAAGCGCGAATCCTTACACGTGTTTTAGTGAAGCACCGTAAATACGTTAGCTTAGCCGTGTAGCATGATATGCAGTTAGCATGCTACCAATTCTAGTGAGAGCGTCTATATTTTCAGCAAGTTGCAACAGTTATTTCTGGAAACAATGTTGCGAAAGAAATATGAGTACACGTTTAGTTGGCTTTATTGTGTTTTAGGAGTTTCTATGTTCAACTTTACAATGTGTTTTGCAATGCCGGCTATGCTAACTAGCACTTTCAAGTAAACCGAACAAGCTAGTCTAGTTTGGCAACACTAAAGTTGATGTGTTTACCTGGTTATCTACAACCACCAAGAAGTAAAACACTTTTAAAACGTTTTAGCAAGTTGAAATGTCATTTGTTTTACATTATTGCATTCGTAGACCGGACATGTTTCTTTAAAATACCAACTGCGGTAGCATTTTCAGTAAAGTTAGCCCATTTATGGCTAACTTCCAATACAGCTGCTTGTTTACCATGAACTGTGTATTACAGGGCACGATTTTACTATTTCTAAACCGGTAATATTACAAAAGTCAGTCAAGTGATTTATCCCAACAAAATTGCTTCAGTGGACAACAACATAATGGTTAGCTTCTCCTTTTGTGGATGAAACTAACTCAGAAGGACTGCCCGGTTAGCTGCCTGATTCCCTGAAGCACAAGATGCTGTGTCATACATGCAGAACCCATTCTAGATGAGCTACGATGTCCCCACTACTAACACATAACTCACACGTACGATGTAATTTTGTTTTTATCCACTTTCAGTCAATGTGAAATGGGGCAAAGAGAAGTTTGATGCAGTAGAGCTCAACACCGAGGAGCCACCCATGGTGTTCAAGGCTCAACTCTTCGCCCTGACAGGAGTTCAGCCTGACAGACAGAAGGTCATGGTGAAGGGAGGCACCCTGAAGGTAATAAGAAAACGCAGTGCTACAGGTTAAGCTTTAGGGACAAGGTTTCTTCTGATGGGCGATTTTCAACATGTTTATTCAAAACTACATCCACTGATTCTAGATTGCTTTAGAAAGCATATGAAACAGTTTTCATTATTACTGTTATTTTATTTATTTAGTTTACATATTTCTTAAAAAATACACTGGGAACAGGATCACATCACATGTTAAGATTATCTACTGTCGCAGCTTTAATGATCACAATCAGTTGTGTTTGCTTTAAAATGGCAAAAACGGATATAATAGTAGTTATGAAGTCATTATAACAATTGGAGCTTCCTGAAGCTTTGATCAAATATGTCTTCTGTACTTCAGTTAATTAATGTTTTCTCTTAATTCTAGGATGACGAGTGGGGAAACATTAAACTGAAAAATGTGAGTGTTTTATGTTATCTAACTACATAGATGCATGTATTTTTGTTTGTGTTTTTTTTTTACATCTAAATGAGACATATCGGTCCATGTCATAGGCAATAAAATACACAAAAAACAAGATAAAAAAGCAGTGCATATCAACTGAAACATATATGTTATGAGAGTTACACAAAGTTGTTTCCAGAAAAATCAACAATAGTTTGTTGTATTGTTAATGTAGTCAAAATTGTAATACTGATAATAAAATACACTTCAAAAATCAGGTTGTTCTTGTCCATGGTGGCAGCTTTGAAAAAATCCAAATTTCTTCATAAAAACACATCTGAAGTTTTTAAAATCCTGGATTCACACCAATTACAGGCTTTGGAGGTCTTTAATTGCAATTTATCATCACAATAGATTACATTTTATATCATAAAAACATCTTTGCCGTAATAAACACTATGATAAATGCCCACTCCTTCCCAGCATACAGCAGAACATTCACACTCACTGAACTTGCATATGTATCTGTGTTTTCCTAGGGAATGACTCTGCTGATGATGGGCTCTGCAGAAGCCCTGCCTGAGGAGCCGGCGGTTCGGCCAATGTTTGTAGAGGACATGACTGAGGAGCAGCTGGCTTCTGCGGTCAGCGGATTTCACAAATTAATAGTTCCTTACAAACAGAAAAACTACCCAAAAACTGATGCCAGTGTTGGTGATGTTTTGTTCAGATGGAGCTTCCTTGTGGGCTGACAAACTTGGGTAACACCTGCTACATGAACGCCACAGTGCAGTGTCTACGCTCGGTGCCAGAGCTCAAAACGGCTCTCAGGAGGTACTTAATTTAGACGGAGACATCGCAGAATTAATATTTCCAAGCGCTTAATAGTGCTTTAATGATTTAGTGTAGTGTTGAATAATTTAGTTTGAAGCTAGTTAGTTTATTTTTTGCTTAAGTGGCAATATTCTCTCTTACTTTTTATAGGTATTCAGGTGCCCTGCGATCTTCAGGAGCAAATGCTCCAGCACAATACATCACAGCAGGTTTGTAGCAATTTTATTTGCTAAATGCGCCATTTCAATTTCTCAGACATCTGCAAACTTTTTAAAAAAAAAATGTGTTTTTAATTTTTTCCAACTTCAGCCCTGCGTGATTTATATGAGACTATGGACAAAACCTCGTCCAGCCTTCCTCCTATAATCCTGCTGCAGTTTCTCCACATGGCCTTTCCACAGTTTGCTGAGAAGGGAGACCAAGGACAGTACTTGCAACAAGTCAGAATCTGCTGAGTTCATGTCATTGTTGCATGCAGTTGCCCAAGATTGCATCTGTTTGTATTTTTTTTTTAATTATTTTTTAATTTTTCTAGGATGCCAATGAGTGCTGGCTCCAGATGATGAGGGTGCTTCAGCAAAAGTTGGAACCACTTGAGCCTGTGACTCCCATGGAGGTAAACCTTTACTTTTGTGAAATGGAGGCAGAGCAATTAATAATATTAATCTTTCTTATGATTTGATTTCTTTACATATGGTTCAATTGTGTTTTGTGGACTCTGCTATGCACATTAAAAGTGTGTCTGTCTGTTTGCTTTCCCTGCTTAGACTGAGTCAGCAGGTGGAGCTGCCTCTGCGTCTGCAAAGAAGAACTTTATTGACCAGTATTTCGGTGTAGAATTTGAAACTTCGTATCCTTTCAGCATGTTTGAAACTACATTTTCTTTGTTGAGAAATTTTAACCTTATAAATTCTGATCTCAAGAGTATATTGTTTCCTTTCTGATTGTAGTTTTTTGATTGAAGTGAAACATAGAAATAAAGAATGTAGTAGAGATTGACTTAACTCTTTAGTTCAGCATGAAATGCACAGAATCTGAGGAAGAAGAGCCGATCAAGGGCAAAGAAAGCCAGCTCCAGCTCAGCTGCTTTATTAACCAAGAAGTCAAATACCTTGCAACAGGACTACGACTGGTACGTACCATTTAATTTCACTCCTTAAAAGCCAATGTGGGTTTTTCAGACAAAGAAGACATGCCAGGATTCAATTAGAAAATTATTTAGACAAACTTTTAATGTTTATCATTAAAACTCAGATTCTCTGAAGATCACAATCATTAATAAAACCGAAATGTTCACTGATTGAAGAGTATGTGTCGGTTTGGGCTGCAACAAGTAATTGTGATGAATCAATTGTTAGAATAATTGTCAACTACTTTAGTAATTGATTAGTGGTTAAATGGAGTACAATATCAAAATAGAACAGAGCAGTAATTACCGTGCAAAAAATTTATACATTTTGCGTTTAAGATCTACTAAAGTTTTGTAAATATGTTCCAATCAAAACTGCAGTAGCATAACTTTAGTTTCACCTGGTTCAAATGTAAAAAAAAAAAATCTCACATTAAGCACTTTTTTGCCGTCCAATTACTAACTGGTTAATATAAAAAAAAAAAAAAGTGTACAGATTAGCTGCATGCTGTGTTTCTGTTAAGTGGAGCAGAAAGGGCCGAGCTTTTCACATGTTGATGTTTGAAGAATTTTTTTATCTGCAGATGCGTCCTTTGCTACAAATGATCAAGTACACACTAAAGGAATGCTGTTATTGCATTTTACGCAATAGCATGTTCATTTTCTTATCAAAGAAATTAATTGAATTGTTTGCATATTTTAATGTATGCCTAACATTACATATGTGCCATTTTTTTTATCCCAACAAATCAGTTAATCGTCATAAAAATTAGTAGATGATTGAATTACTAAAATAACTCTTAGCAGCTCTAGTCCCTGTACTGTACAAAGTATGCACTCAACACTTGATTATTGCATTAATTGCTGCATCAATGCGATGCAGCTTGAAATTGATCAGGCTGTGGACCTGCAGAGGACATAATCATAGTGATGAAGAGCTGATCCTGTTTCTCTCTCCACTCTCAGAGACTGCAGGAAGAAATCACAAAAATGTCTCCAACCTTGGACAGAAATGCTTTGTATATCAAATCTGTAAGTATGATCTCCCTCTGCCCTTTTTTTTTTTAAAGTTGTCCAACTGAAATGGGACATTTCTCTTACAGCTGCTTTTTATTTGTCCTCTCTCTAGTCAAAACTTAGCCGTCTCCCTGCCTACTTAACTGTTCAAATGGTCCGATTTTTCTACAAGGAGAAGGAGTCTGTGAATGCAAAAGTTCTAAAGGTTTGTTCTCATTGTTATTCTTCATTTGCAACAGATCTTGCAGTAACGGCTTAGTTAAACCCAATTATCTGTAAATATTGTTTTTAATTGCGAAGGATGTCAAGTTCCCCCTCATGTTGGACGTATATGAGCTCCTCACCCCGGAGCTCCAGGAGAAAATGTTGCCAATTAGGTCAAAGTTTAAAGAAATGGAGGACAAGAAGCTGGAGAAACAACAGCAAAAGGTGACAAAATCTATGTGGATGTCTTTTGTGGATGCTTTTGTTTTATCAATAAAGAAATAAACTTCTTTTCATCATAAATGCTAACATATGTGTATATTCCTGATTTTCATTAGGTGTTGAAGAAGCCAGAAGCATCAAAGGAAGTAAAATATGAGCCTTTCTCTTTCCCAGATGGTATGTTGAGACGATCGCATATCATCCCATGCACAACTATAGATTTAACTTTGCAGAGCCCATTTAAATAACATAAATTGAATTTAAGTAATTGTGCTTATTTCCTTTTACCTCTCTGTAGACCTTGGTTCCAACAACAGCGGCTACTACGACCTGCAGGCTGTACTGACTCACCAAGGTCGCTCCAGCTCATCAGGCCACTATGTGGGATGGGTCAAGAGGAAAGAAGGTGACCACATCTGTTGGTGATAACCAGAGTCACCCAAGGCTGTAGTACAACTTTCTTTGCGTTGCGTGTTTGTGCTGTCTTCTGATGATTTGGTTAATCGTCACGAAAACCAAATTAATAAGAATCGCATTCTGTGACTATAAACTCTCATTGAAAGTATTCAAAACCTCTGTAAATTTTTGATTATTTGGCTCTTTTACAGTTTTCTTTACATTAATATATACAAGGTCTACTTTTCAATGATTTAATACAAAATATTATGTACCATACATGACAGCAAAGTTGCATCACCCAATGTAATTGCTGCAGTAAAGTAGGCTTAATTTTCTTTTTGACTGAATGCAGGGATTTGTCTGTGTCTTAGAGATTTTTTTTGTCGTCATTTTGATAACCGTGACAAAAATATTGTTCTAAAAGTTTAAGTCCATACCCATTCCTACTAATTATGCTAATCACTGTGGCTGTAGCCATACATAAAAGTCATGAGGATGGATGAGCACAGACCTTCCACTTAAACTGTTGGAAAATAGTCATCTTTTGTTGTAAAAATCAAACTTTAGAATCTCAAATGTTTTTTTTTTTTCTTCTGACTTTACAATCCTAGTTTTAATATTCCAGAATTTTGCTTCCAATTATGGCAAACAAATCTCCCAATTTTTCAACATCAGAGAATATTAAATTTTTCTTGTAAATATGTGAAAATGAATTTATATTTAGTCCATGGCCAATACATTTTTTTCTCTTTTATCCACTATGCCCTAGACACTCTGTCGTATCATCAGCAGGTTGAAAGTTGAAGATTCACAAACGGCCATGTGTTGGTCTTGGACAACTAGCTCAAGAATCTGTTTTTTTTGTGTGTGTGTGTGTGTGTGTCTTTTGACAGACGAGTGGATCAAGTTTGACGACGACAAAGTGAGTGTGGTCTCACCGGAAGACATCCTGCGGCTGTCTGGAGGCGGAGACTGGCATATAGCTTACGTTCTACTGTACGGGCCGCGTCGGCTGGAAATACTTGAAGAGGAGCAGTAGCTGGAGGGAGGTTTCTTACACCCACATATACAGATTGCCATTTCCACGCACTGTCTGCATAGATGTGCAATAAAACTGGTGTCTTTAAAGATTTGATTTTTTTTTTTTGTTTTGTAACCAACACTTATGCTTGTAAAACAAATTTTGTTAAATATTCATCCATAGTGTGCTTTGAATATGGAGATCTGATGAAAGGCAATCTCTGGACTGGATCCTTTAGATTTTAAAGTCTGGCTCTACAGTTTCATTAAATGTTTTATACACAATGTATATTTTTAAAGCCTTTCAGAAGGTGACCATAAGAGCAAAAATATTTCTTATTCATTTAACCACCAAGCTGTTGTCCTTGACATTCTGGATTGAGTTGTCAGATGCATAACAGAACTCTTGTTCACCTCTTGGGCCTTTGGGTTCAGTCTCAGGTCTTAAGTGCTTGGCTCGCATCATCTCCTGCGATTGTTCTCAAAATGTATTGACAGATGAGGCCAAATATTCATTAATGCTGTTTTCAGGGAAGTGGTTTGGGACAGGTTGGCCTCGTGGTGAACCGTGTGGAGGCGTTTGAACCATGGTTTTTCTCAGTTGGCTTTGGTGACACTGACTTAAGACAATGTATGTAAAATCCAAAAACATCCACTCTCTGTAATAAGTTATTAATTGATTGCTGGTGAAAATAAACCGTTGAACCAAAACGCGACCCTGTTTTGTGACCAAGAGAAGCAAACATCTTGGAAAAAAGTTTTTATTAGATTTCTACAGTGGAAAAAAAAAAGGTTCAGACCTTTGGTACATACAAAAAGCACTGCTCCAATGTAATGTAGGTGCAGATTAAGCAACGTTTCAAGCCTCACTGAGGCGTTCTGCAAGCTGGGAGAACCCTGCCGAGCTGAGAGCCGTTGCCAGGTTCTCCACTGTTGCTTGGGATCCCTCTCGCTCCTGCCAGGCCACCAGCAGCAGCTTGGCCTGTACATCTACATCTTCGCTGTCCGTCTCGATCTCCCGCATCTCTGCTGCCTTCATCTCCAGATGAGACGCTAGCGTCTTCCACTGGGACCCCAGTTTGGCTGCAATGTCGTCCATCTGATGGTTTGTTACAGTTTTACTCTGGATGCTCGGACCTTGACGAGAAACAGAAAATAAAGAATAAAACGCTGGTGCAAAATATAAACATCCATGTACACAAATACAGTTATATCAAAGGAAAATTCAGAGACTGTTGACTGAACAGTTTTGTTTTTGCACTGTGGGAGGAAATGGTTTTTTTTTATTATAAGAATAAAGTCATTATTACCAGAGGATAGTTATTTTAATGAGAGCAAAGCTTCAATAGTCATCAAGATTAACATTAGATGAGTCAGTGGCTCTTCAACAAAAATAAGACTCTTGCACAATTGTTTCAGATTGTGAAAACTTCATAAGATGCTCAACATTCCTCCATTTTTTTTTTTTGAGGAGAAATTCTGACAAAACTATTGCTTTGTTGTCGTAATGTACAACTTTATTCCCAAAATGAAAAACCTTTTGCTTAGGTTGGTATTAATACTCCATCAAAGAATTTGTCTTTTTATGCTGAATTGCTGAGAAACACCACATTTTGACATTCTGACTTGGAAAAACCTAGAAAAGAATAATGGATTTAACTGAAGATATTGAAAAGATGATGTAGAACTGTTGGCCAAACTCACTGTCATTGCTGTCTTTAAGAAGATTGTCTCCATTATCGTCATCATCCTCCTCTCCTGTCTTGATTTCTTCTGAAGGGATATCCTTCTGCATTTTTAGAAGAAAAAAAAAAAAACACACTGGTCTTATTTCTTTCCTTTTAAAACTTTAATTGAGGTTTTGAAAACGTAAAATCCCTCACCGGCAGCTCTTTGGCCAGTTTGCTGACCATGCTGTCTAGGTAGTCTGCCAGGCTTTTGAACTTCTGGTTTGTTGGCTGAAAGAAGTGTGGACTCCTCCTGGACAGGAGCCTCAAAGCCCGCCATCCGTAGTTTGGGTTACGCACAACCCTGAAAGAATTTGAGCAAGAAAACAAACCCTAGGGAATTTAGCAGCTGGATTTATAATAACTGACTTGTGTTCCCAGTGAAATACGTCACAGTGCCGACTTACTTATATTCCTCCTCCACCATGTTGACTGGATCGGCCTGCTCAATGGCTTCTGCAAAGAACTCGTCCAGTGATGGCATAAACTCTCTGAAATACAAATGTTGAATGTAGTCACCCGCAGCATTCATAGACTCAGAACGTCTTCATGTGACAACCAAGAACTGCAAAGTATTTTGTGTTGGAACTAGATGTGGTAGTAAAGCATCTTCTTCCTCAGGTTTGCTGTTCTCCTACACGGCCCAAGTTAGGTTTTCTGTTTCTTTCACAAATAGCTTCCAATATTCAGTCTTGCAGTACTGAAGTTTGTGGTTGTAGATTCATGGATATAAAAACTTTTGCAAGGAACTAAAGACATATCAGATGAAAAAAGTTAAAATAAAGTAAACATTTTGCTTAGTCCTCTGAGTTCCTTACCTGCTTTCAGACTTGCAGGCCTCCATGTTGTCCTGGTTCAAGTTCCACAGTCGAGTCAATTCATCACTAACAGTGGAATAAAAGAAAGTTTAACATCCTGCCGTAGATGACTAAATAAAAAATAAAAAAATCAATCATATAATCACACTTAGTGATGTAAACAAATATCTCCATTAATTCAAATCGGTACAGAAATACTTTAGTCCCAGAAAGAAATTTAGTTTTTATTTTGTCTGATTGCACCGCCTATTTCTGCTAGTGCAGCAGAAATATTTTTTCTGCTGGAAGTAAGTATGACCTCACAGAGTTCTGATCAACTGCTTTCAGAAAGTTGAATGAATATAAACAATTACAAAGACATGAATACAATTATTACCAACACTTAACTGTAACAGGTCACTACCAATAATGTTTTTTTAAATCTAAGACTTTGAGAGTGTAAGAATACAGTAAATAAATAAATAAATGAATCAAGTGCTTAGTGACTTACTTGCCCATGAAAATCTTGCGCTCTGGCCCTTTTCCAAGGAAGTCCTCTGGAGCTTGTCTTTTCCTGGTGGGCCTTTTAGGTTTGTCATCAGATGTTCTGTTCAAGACGAAAGCAGCCAGGACACTTTTCATTTTGACATCCTTGCAAAAGTTCACACACCCAACTCCTTTGTTGCCACAGACCAATCATTGCATGGAAACAAAAGAAAGCTAATATGGGTCGAGGACACTTGGCAACATTTCTCTCTATACCTTTCTTTCACAAAGCTCGGACAGCCCTCGTTCTTCCAGGAGTTCCAGTTTTCCTCCGTGCTGAGAATGTGCTGCCAAAGAGGGCATTTTAAAACTTCTAGTCTGACTTGAAGTACAAAATGAAACATTAAGGGTTATTTAAATATCTCTGTATTCCTAAAGTGTGGCTCACCTCAACCATGGTGGCGAATTTTTCTCCTTCAGGAGGCGTTTCGCTCAGCAGCTGGAAGAGCAGAACACAAGTTAACCAGTCTCTTCTTGCTATTGCTACTGTGGTACTAACTAAAAAGAACCCAGCAACTTCAAATATTTCACATTTTGCAAAATCTGAGTTTTTGATGCATTGGAGACCTATGCCAAATTCTGAAAAGATAAACTTAACTTTAAAACCGATATCTAAAGTACCTTAAACATCTAAATAAGTTAGATACACCATTGCTAACTTGATTTTGTATTTATTTTTTATTTATTCTAGAATTATGATGTTGGCCTATTCTGTGGCAGCTGAAGGAGGAACAGCTCGTCCTGCTCTCTCATCCTTACTGATAACTTTGCCTGTGAGTTATTTTTAAAGTCACAGTTTTTATAGTTATATTTACATTATCGACATCATAACTGAATTACTTCAAACCTAACGACTGGGGGATTTTCCTACATTTATTTTACCTTACTTTTCTTCACCTCCAAGTTGAACCAGTCATTCCATGTTGCATGACGTTGTGTTTGTTAGGATGAACTGAAATGCCTTGCTGCTAAATTTGCTATACAAATAAAATTTGATTGATTGAGGATTAAACCATTTTTAAATTGTTTCTTTTCAGAGTTTTTAACTCTAGCATGCAAGTCCCATGCTATTACAAATAGTCTTCCGAACTATCAGCTGCATGTATTCATTGCACTGAACTTCATGCAGTCTAAAATGTAGACCAAACTTCAGGACAAAGTCTGAATACATGACATTTCATTAATTTCGAGTCAGAGACATACCAGAATGTCTTAAGATATCAAACTGTGCAACTGAAGAAGACATAATACATAATTAAATGAAACTAACCTGATAAACTAGCTTTGTCGTCTCCTCAATCCAGGCACTCTGGTCGTCATTCAGAACACAGCTGGAGCTGCAGCAGGACAGAGAAAGAAATAAAACAATAATTCCAACATGGCTCCTGTTTGACACTCAAAATCCTATTGATTCATACTTTAAAGTGAACACAGAAACAAGAATCACCTTTTGAATTTAACCTGTCCCTTCAGGTACTGGAAGAGGATCAGGTATTGCAGCAGTATATGCCTTCTGAAGTTGCTGTCGCTGAGCTGCAAGTCCATCAGCTGTAAGAAAAAAGGAAAAAAAAAAAACATTTTAGGGCACATTTAAGAGATCAACTTTTTAAACCAGCAGCATTGGAAGCAGAAAGGTTCTAACCTTCTCACTTGTGAGGAATTTGGCAAAATAAACATGTTCGCCAGCAGAGGCTCTGAGGTCCTCCATCTTTCTTTTAGAGGCCTGCATGTCATCCAGCTTGAAGCTCTTGAATACTGCGAGGGTCTCGTCTGAAAACTGAGCAGAATGACAGCAGAGGAATTGGGGTAGGTTGGTCAATTTTCAATCAAGTCTTATTTTTAGAGCACTTTTCACACAATCAACTGCAACTCAAAATGCTAAACAGCAGTTCAAGAATCAGGCATACCAACAAATGCTACATTAAATAAATGTAGTAATTAGAAAAGTAGAATAAATGTAATTAAATGCTGAACTGAGGAACGAAGCTGGATGTAAGCAATACAGCAGAAATGGATACGAACAGTATGGAAACATTATTCTGGATTTCTAAAAGTCCAGGAACAAATATATATTAACCATGAAACAAATACACAGAAATTATACTTGAAATTATATATTGTTGATTATAATATGTAAAATAGTGGGTAAACTTGTATTACGTTTCAGCTTTTATGATGCATTACCTTAAGGAATGTCATCCATGAGAATTTGTCGTAGCACTGCAGCGGATTTCTGAAGTAGTCCTGCAACGTCCAGAACTTTCTGTATAGGTTGTAATCAATTGGGATAGAACTGAAAAGCAAAAGCAATTTGGTTTTATTACAACTGACCAGACAAGTTTTTTTTAAATGATTAGAAAATGAGCAATCTCACAGAGCAAGCCTTCCACTCACCAGGGCGCAGGTGCGTCATCCTCCCCCATTTCACCTTCCTCCACCTCCATGGTGTCTTCCTTTTCATCTGTCTGCTGTAAACATGGAGGTGGGAAAATGACATTTTTGAAAAAGCAACACATAAAATGTTTTGGATCAAGTGGTAAATCTTCACCTTCTGGCCAAGAGTGCTCTCCTGCTCATTCTTGTTGAACACTGTTATGTTGTCCAGATTAAATTGACTCTGTAGATTCAGACCTGGGTAAAAACACAAACAAGGTTGTCATAGATACATTTGTAAATTTGCAATCATAATGCTGAATATGTGATATGATTACAGAATATATATGTTTTTTTTCTTACCAGATTTCTCAGATAGAGGGAAGAGTCGTGCCAGGAAAAGCTGGATTCGCCCACAGAATACAGTATTCTGGGATTTGGACAGCCTCCTTAGAAGATCTACTCAGACAGAAAAAAACAAAAACAAACTGACACCTCGATGCTGTTTGGTTATAGAAATTATAACGCATTAGGTGAGATCTTTACCGTTGCACATTCTCAGCAGATAGTTCTTTCCTGCGGTGTAGAATGAGCTCTGTAAGAAAAAGGACAGAACATAAGCCACCATTACAACTTTAAATTTGGGCTAGACAATTTTTTTCACCAATCTTGATTTTAAAAATATTACCGATTTCCAGGTGGAGACATTTTTCTCAACAAAGGAGAATATTTTGTCACACAGGTCCAGGGGAAGGCAGTCCAATACATCTCCCAGCAGGACGAATGGGATTGTGGCAGAGCAGATTCCTGCATTGGCAAAGAAGAAGAAGAACGGAAAATTTAAAGTTGCATTAGGAAACTCCCTCAAGTCTTCCCGTTTCCCTTTCTGAAATGAGTGAAATGAAATATTTTAAAGAGTTTTTTTAGGTATATATAACGAGACATCTTGGGGTAGTTAAAGATACTTTAAGCTTTTGCAAGAATAACATATATATTTTTCACCCTCACTTTGTGCATGACTGGTTGCTGTTTATTTTAAATGTGTTTTTACAAGCATATTCAAAAAGAGTAAAGCAATATTAAGGGAAAAAAGTCACACCCTCAGTAACCGCATCAATACTCAGGTAGATGAGAGACAGATAGTCGTCACAGCTCGTCTTCTGCTCAATCTACAATACAGAAAAAAACCCCATTAAAGGCTTTGGAGATCTTGTTAATCCAATTATTAAATTAAAAGATAAACAAGCCTCTTACAATTTGATCACCGAGAACACCCCGGAGGGCCTGGTCAAGTGTGGTCTTCTTTTCTGCCTCACTGAAATGATAAATATAATGTCTTGTTTTTCATTCAACAAAGACGGACGTCAACATTTTTAACATTAATCTTACCCAACTCAAGGAGCATACGGTACAGAACATATATGTGAAATAATTTATTTCATTTTTGTTTCCCAGAAATGAAACCGCTAAAGGTTTAAAAAAAAAACCCTAAACAACATTTTATGTTTTTCTTCAATACTACAAACATTTAAAACATATATTTAAGCAAGTACAGTGGAGTAGTAAGTCAAAGGAAAACCTCGTACAACACTCACAAGTAGATTAAGTTTGAAATTTTAAGCTAGAGAAAACTTACTTTCCGGAGATCTGGTTAAACACAGTGATTAGATGTTTGCAGGTTTTACCCGAGAGTGCCTGTCTGGCAGCAGCCTTCAGATACATGAGAGGAACATTGAAAGGTAAAGACAGATCTGACACAAGCTAACTTTAGCATAGCATCAAATGCTAACTGCTAAACAACATACCCGGAAATCAAAAGCGTAGACTTTGCAAATCGATCGATAAGAATTATTTCAGTAAAAATAATTAATGTTTTGACAAGAATGCAACGTTGCACTGTTTCTTACCGTAAATTTCTCCTTTACATCGACAAAATTGAATGCGGGGGGCGACATTTTTTAAGCCGTGACCAGCGGAAGTGGCTAAAAATTAGTTCCGGGTTTTGATTTTTCACACGAAAAGATTTGTGTCAGCGTTATTTTTCAAAAACTGATAACAAATTTGAGTCTCGACAATCATGGTTGTCCTCAAGACTGTGCGCGCCGACTGAGTGGCAGCAGATGTAAGTAGCTTCCCTGATTGTTTATTTTTGTGCTGCTTGGACAAAATAATAAATCAATAAAGTAACCTTGAATCTTTAAAACCTAGTTTATGTTTGAATAATAAATTCCCAGCTTAAAGATAAACCAACATAACTTAAGCACTTCTGCTTCTAATGAGATATCAATTAGTTTCAACTGACAAACTAATCTACAGGAAAAAAAAAACCTGTCTGTGGTGACACAGGTAGACCATAATCTGTAATCGCGAAAAATCTATGGTGTTGCTGCTGTTTTACTTTACATTGTTCTCTCTAACGAATATGTTATACTTTGCACGTTAAAATGACGCACTAATTCATCTTTCTTTCTAAAATTACGCATGTTTCTTTTTTTAGTGACTTGGCAATCTGTTGTAAAAATGTGTAGGTATAACTGAAGACTCTGATCGTCTTGCCTTTGTGAATGTTGCTTCAAATATTTTTATTCAATAGAGAAATGCATTTTTTTTAGTTAGTAAAAAAATCTAATGGTTCAATGTTACTATTAATATTATTTACAATAACTATCATGGCCTTCGCAGAGAGACCAAGGTAAGCAAATTTAATTCCAACATTGAGCACATGGTGGCAATATTACCTACAGTTTCAGTCAAGGCTGTTCATGAAACTGTTTGAGTTTCACATCTAATATTTCTTTGTAAGTTTTAAATAATGTTCCTGTACATTTTTTCCAATTCCACTTTCCCTCCCGTGGATCCCTGTGCTCCTTCCTGACATTCCTTTTTTAAAATTATTTCTTCATTGCACTAAAATAATCCAGATGGATGAGTTCCTTAAGTGTTAGAACTATGAACAGAAACAGAACTAAGGTCACTTTTCTCATTTAATGTTAATAAATACTTGGCTCTAAACTATCACATACATATAAGCCATGTTAGTGTGTGCCATACACGTTAGTCTATGACACACATAGACACGTTAGTCTATGGCGTTAGTCATGCACCGTATGACGTGTGCATTTCTTCATGCAGGACTTGATTTTTTATGATTTAATGTACTGTTTAACAATGTCACCGTACATATTAGAATCTCTCGACTATAGTGTGATGGCAATTATTAAACAGACGTTTCATAACTAACCAGAGAACACAAAGAGCTGCTCTGAAATCGTGTGTTAACGTTCATAATCTCTTGGTTTGTAGCTGACAAATGATTCACTTTCTGCTCCTTTTTCGACAAGTGTTTCCATCCCTTGCAGTGGCGATGTGAGGTGACTCCTTGGAGAAGAAATGCTGCAGCTGTGAAATGAGTAGTGTCGCACAGAAGGAGTGAAGCTTTATTTTCAGCATTCCTGTGGAGTCTGTGGAAATTATAATACTGGGAAGTGAAGAGTGATTTTACTGGCACCTTGTTTCTGTCACATATTTCACCTTCATCCCCCAGTTTGACATAGCTTTTATTGGATAGTTGCCAAACCTGATGAAGCACAGAAAGGGAGTGAGGATATGTTGTAGAAAACCTCCCCACATCAGTCAGTAAAGTGGAGACAGGGTTAAAGATGACTCCTAGGGGTTGGGCGTTGAGGTTAAGGTTGAGTTATCTGAAAGACTGAATCATCTCCTGCTTTTTTGTGGGATTAGAGCATTGTCTGTCCTCACCAATTAACCTCCCACTACCACCAATTATACTCAGTCACTGATTAAGTTAAGTACAGGTCATACATGACAATGAGTAATATGAATTGTGAAACATCCATAGAAAATTGCTCACATTTCTTTGCATTATTATAACTAATACAGTTACTCAAATCTGTTGCTCAAAACTTGGATAAAGTAATATTAACCTCAATAGAGCCAAATTCTGAATATCTTTTGATGAGAAATCTGATCAAGCTTTATCAAGGTGCTTTATGCTAATGAAGGAGGTAAAATCGGAGCAACATATTGTGAGAAATGTGTACTTTACTGTCTTGCGGGGCAGAAAATAAACTCCTTTTAAGGGAAAAAATGTAACTGTGCCAGAAAGAATCATGATTAAACTATATTTGATTGCAGATTCTGATGCATTACATTCACCCAGGATCTTGCACATTACAAGCTTCAATAAATAAACATATTTATTCTGAGGAATAAACATATTTATTCCTCAGAATAAATATTCTGAGGAATAAATATCAGATATAGTTGAATTAAACTAATTCTGCAAATAAGATTTCCTCCATCGTGATGTATAAAGCTCATTACAAATGATTGCAAACAGTTGATGATAGCTGTTGGGCGAACATTTAGTGGGTTTTGGGAGAATTACTTTCTTAAGTAAGGCTAAACTAGTTTGGTAGCTTTTAATCTTAAGAAGTGAAATCATAATTTCAAAAGTACTTTTTGTACTTAGTAGTTTTATCTTACTAATGTTATAATTTGTTTAATGATTTAAAACATTTAAATGAGACAAATTCAAAAGGGAACAAAACTGCTAGCGGAGCCAGAAAATTATTAAGAGTAAAATGAAATCCTCTTGAATGTTTAAGCGGGCCATGTATTGTATAACATACAATAAAACAAACTGATTCAAACCCTGTTCCATGGAATGATCATTTTCCAGTGTTTCTGTAAAATCAGTCTAAACCAGGTCAGTTCCAGACTCCCAACTGTTTATTTTGGTGAGATAAATATAATGAGAAGAAAGCTGAAAACAGCCTGGTGCCAAGTTACAAAACCAATCAAGTTCAGTTGCGAGAGCCAAATAATGTGATGAACACTCTCAGAGAAAATGACTGTGGAGCAACAAAAAGAGCATTGTCCATGTTGTTTGACAAACTTCAAAACAAGAGGCGAAACACAATGCTCTGACCTCTGAGGTTATACACACAAAGGAAGGAGGTTTTAAACTCGTCCTAATTGTCACATGGCTTAAATTCCACCATAAACAAGAACATGTGAAGAACAGTCACTGTCATGTAAAGAAGATAAAGCCATTTGTACGTTTAAAGCCATGCTGCACCTCTGCTGTGAGCACATACACTATGCCAGATGAAGGTCCAGATGAAGGTCCACATACAGAGTGAGGATTCATATTTCTAATTAGATTGAGCCAGCTGTTGTGTTTGAATTTAATGATAGATGCTAATTTCTGTAGCCTCTAAAGTCTCTTCATCTTCATGCTTCAGTTGCAAACTCGCTCTGAGAATTTTCTTTGTCAAAGCTTCATTATGGTCTGTTAAATTGAAAGAGATAAAGGGATTTTCCTTTTGCACAACCGGTGACACAGAGCAATACTTTACTGCCTCATAAAATTATTTGGGACATTTGTTAATGATCCTCACACACAGAGGGGAACATCATCAAGATTAGCACCCAACCATGTCAGCTATTGTGATTGGTGCCTAACCTAACAGTAGATTATGTGTATTTAAACAACCTTGGTTTGATTGCCCTTGCAGCATTATTTTGTTGATTTTCCGAATTTAACTGTAACTGAGTGTCCAGTTATGGAGCTGCTCTAAGTTATTTTATGCTTATTCAATGATTAGCCAGGGGTGTGAAAACCATCACATATCCACAAGTCATAAAATGGGATGTGAGAGGAGCCACGTGTGTGGATTGGTAGAGACAGCATTCTTGAGACAGAGCCAAGTGAGAAATCTCCACGATGGCCTCCTCCCATCTTGTGTAATCAAGCTTTTCGATTATACAAGATGGGAGGATTTGAAGTGTTTGCATGTCCAGTTACCTGATCTACTGAGAGCATTGACCAAATTTTTGAAAATACACCCTTCAACTACAGTACAGTAAAACGTAATAAAATTGGCATATTTTTATTAAAAGAAATTTAAATACATGTATTTTTAGTTACTTTTAAAGACACTCACCACTGACCTCATTTTCAAGCCTCACAATCTCTTTTTGTTTTGAGTTTAGTAATCTAGTGATTGTGTTTTGAACTGACTGCAGCCGTTTCAGACCTGCTTTGTTTGGGCTGGTGAACAATGAGTTACGATGATAAAAGCTTGGAGGAATATAAGTATAAGAATTTCCATTTCTGATCTCAAAGACCAGAAACTTGAGCTTGTAATGGCTAATAAACAATAAAAACATGAAGGAGAAAGTATGCCACTGTATTGAGCCATTGGAGGCAAAATTTAATTTTGCTTTCAATTTTTAAATATTTGTTCTGCATCCAGAGGGAAATTAAAGGAGATATGAGGCAAAACTGGTACCAACCCATTCACATGCAAGGAAAAGTGACAATGGATTGGCCACATTAAATTTGCTAAATTCCTGGGGAAAGATAATAATGCACTGACCAAAACAATAACGGACTAATAAAGAGCTTGTCTAAAAATGGAAACCCATAAAGCATTTCTGTGAAGAGAAGAATTTGCATTCTTGGAGCTGAATAATTCATTGCATCATTTTGGGAATATGTAGCCAACCACACATACAGGCTGTGTAGGAAAATCTTGCACCTTTAATTTTTAAATTATAGCACCTGAAAATAGAAGATATGATAATTTGAGATGTTCTTACTGGCTCAAATGCACAGTCCTTTAATTTAATTGTTTTTTATGTCATTGTGATAGATATTTTAATACATTAGTTTTCTAGTTTTGTAGTCAAGGCCGCAGTTTATTTCTAGGACTTTCGAAAGACAAAAGCTGTTCTCTAACACAAATTTAAGATCCCCTTATTAAAATTGCAACATATTTCTGGTTTACTTACATCTAATTATGAAACTTGCAGCATTTCCAACTTTGATTTTTGAACTGCTGGCACCATATCGAAACACACATACAGAGACTCACATGCCTGCACACACGCACGCACCCTGAATAATTATGTAATGCTGCAGGGAGGGACAGTGTTGAATCCTGGCCACCACATTCACACGGAAACTGTGCTGCCTGAAAGAAACTTGCAGACCCTCATCAACAAGAAGTAAGCAGGAAATAACAATACTGATAGTTTAAATAAAAATCCAGATGCATAAACAAACCAAAAAAGTTCATTCAAGGTGAAATAAAATGTCACATCCTATTTCTTTTGTTATATTACTGTATCTTCACTAGTATAAGAAAAGTAAGTTCTAGTAAGACTGTAAATATCAGAAAAGTCTTGAGTTAATTTAGCAGAAACTGAAAAACATTGAAAAAAGATATTTTTTAATCAGAACAGCAATTATATTCACACAGAGTTGCAAAATCAGATTTCTCGCACAGTTGGATACAGCAGTGAGAAGTCTGAATCCTTAAATCTGGTCAGTCACAAGCTCTGAAATGCACATTATCAACTAAAATGAGGCAAGAAACTCACTTTACCCTCAATGTAAACTACTAAATAACATCATATTTTTACTGAATTTTTAGCAGTGTGTAACATAAACCATGGACAAAAATACTAAATAACATGTAAATATTGTCCTGGCGTCTATAGTTCATTTTCTGCAACATGTACCCAAGCCTTTGTGTCAGCATGCAGAATACACATGTTGATCCACCAATCTGATGACTGACCGGTAGACCAAATTCACTTCAGGGAGCAGATGTGCTTCACTGACATGCCCCTAAAAAAACAATCACATACCAACATGGCCTGCAGTTGAAGTCCTCCCAGAATATTCATTTCTGTAATTTTTATCCCTATTTGTTTCTAATATACAAAAGCAAAACAATTTTTTTTTAAATACTTTGTTTTTAGAGGTAAAGGAAAGAAACAGGCCTAGAAAAAGTAAGTGACATATGGAGCTCTCTATCTAATCTGACAGAGTTTGAGAATTCAATTCTTTTTTTTTTTTGCAAAAAAGAATTGGGAATGATTTCAGCCTTTAGGTGTGCAAAGCTTTTAGAGAAATAAATCAATATATTTTGCTGCTGTAATTGCAGCTACATGTGGTTCACGAGGGTGAAAATAAATGAATGCCACACTTTTTAAAAATATTTCTTGGTAAAAAAAAAAAAGTGTAATTTTCTTCTCGCTTCACAATCAGGCACTATTTTGTGTTGTTCTTTCACATAAAATCTTAGAATCTCCACTGAGGTTTGCAGTTTAGCAAAATAAAAATGAAAACCTTTAAAATAGAATGAATACTTGTGTCAATGTAGGTATGTTTTGTGCATAAAAGAGACAAAAAAACAATATGGGGAGAAATATTTTATTTGCTACTTTTTTGTCCATATTTCTGCCTCTCAGACCAGCTCTTTTTTTTACCACATTATACACTTAGCATGCTCTAGAAATGGTTTAGTTTATTTTTTCTGTATTGTAACACAGCACAATAGAACAGAAGAGCTCATCTTCAGTTGACAGCAGGTAATTATACAGATGTGTATCCCTCAGCGGCTCTTTCCAGTACACCTGAAAAACCAAACAACAGGACAGGCACATCCAATATGTACAAATGAAATAGCTTGCTAGTTCTCATTTTCAGCACAATGAACTACTGGGCCAAAGGACAGAGATGAGTTGATTCCGCTTCCTGCCTTGTTGATCTGCAAACATACAGTATATCAGCGGAGAACATCTCTTGCTTTCCTGGCTGCACATCAGCCAGAGCATACCAAGTCAATCTATTGTACGAGGCCTCTGTGAAATGGAGGAATCATCTGCTAAATTAATGACTAGGGAAATGAAGGAATGTTTTGATTAACTCACCTCAATAAGGCGTCCCACCCCTGCAGGGAGCCCAATGATTAGAGGCATGTTCCTGTCAAGATACTGAATTTTATCAATGCAGGTGGGACTCTTATGTCAAAATCTTCACATGGACTGACTCCATCTAAGAAAGAAAAAAAAATGTCAATGGGCTCTTTTATCAAAGTCAGTTGTGATCTGGATGTTTTCTTGGACTTCATGAGATGCATAGAAAAATACCTAACAGATTAAGCACCAGTGGTGCAAAGCCTGCAACGAATTGACTTTATTTATCTGCCTGATTCACTACATAAGTTACTGCAGAGGTCAGCACATGCTTTCATCCTATGAAAGTCTTTGATAAAAGAAGGCCTGCCTCTGCTGCACACAAGTACAGACCTCAATAATTCACAGTTATTAGTAAATCACCAGTTGTCAGCAAGTAAGGCAGTCTTAAATGCTACAACACGACCCTTCCACATAACCAGATTAGACTGACTGCATTATCCCCAAATTCCACCCAGTCCGAGCATTAAATGTAATTTATCAGAAAAAGCATGAGTCTGAAAAATTGGATTCACTTGTTGCTTGTTAACACCAAGCAAATGTGTTGTTTCTAGAATAAGACCATACACAAAGGCCCTGCCAGCTACTGCACCAACCATCTGCTCTATCCATGTAGCACCAGGCTCCGAGGACATTGTCCCTGCCAGTCATAAGCAGATTCAAGTTAATGCAAGGATTCAAATGAGCTCCACTAAGCAATCCCAGTTTTATCTCTTACCATCTCCCTGAAAAATAATCGCATCCATTGAACTTTCCCACATTTTGTCAAGGTAAATCCACAAATTTTATTGTTTCTTAGAGGGTTCTATATGCTAGGCCAACACAAAGTAGCAAAGATTTTGAAGTGAAAGGAAAGGATACATATTATTGTAATCTGAATAGTGTTGTGCAAATCTGTATTAAGCCCCACCCTGTCATTTGGTGCACATCTCTGCCATCTTTATTTATCTAGACTGAAACTTTTGTCATTTATCTTTATTAAGGAATAATTCCTTTGTCAGATGTTCCTGCCGAAGAACCATCCCTACAGCATTATGCTGCCACCACCATGTTTCACTGAGGGCATGGTGTTCTCATGGTGACATGCCATTTAAATTTTCATCCAAATGTAGAATACATGTAGGCCATAACTCTAGATTTTGATCACATCCACCCTTTACCGCTCCCTTTTGTACAAATTTCTGTGTTTAAATTCTATTCTTCACCAGAAAAGCTTCACATTTTAATCTTTCACATGGAAACTTAGAAAATGTTTAACCAGCAGACCTTATGTGACATTTGCGTGTCAAAGTGCACAGAGGCACTACATTTGGTTGTACCTGCAACCGGACACTGCGTGTAACACTGACCTGCCCTCATCCAGCCCAACTAGAAAAACTCTACCTGATCAGGAAAGTCAAGGCATTTGCATTTCAGAACCTGTCCTTTGTTTCTCATGCTCTGTTCAGTACTTTTCCAGTTTAGCTCAAGGCTGAGATGCATTTTACTATTATTCACAGCTTATGTAAAACCAAACTAAACTGTTGTTATTACTCGTTAACCTTGTAGATTAGAATTAAAAGAAAAAAAAAGAGTTTAATACACAACTAATGATTTTATCTGGGTGTTCTTTTGAGTTAATAGCAAAACATATTGTAAGGATTAAAAGTTAAAAACCTTGACTGCACTAGTAGGTAGGAGACTTTAATTGGAAAAGTACTGCAGTGATTCAGAGCAGCTGGCAGCAAGTTAAATAACACTAAGTAACTCAGTGAGCAGCTTCTCACGTCTTAAGCAACCATCTCACTTTAGCAGACAATGCCAGGATTTAGTGGGCTTGAATTGTGAAAGAGTTGTTCAGAAACCACGAGACACTGCTTTCACACACTGACTGTCCACAATAGAGCCCAGAAAATAAATCCCATTGAGAATGTGTAGGATGTGTTAAAGAACATCTCATGGTCTGATTCTCCTATCACCAAAACAGAACCTTTTGTGAAAACTGTACGCAATTCTAGGTGTACATAGATGCTGAGGAGTTGCCCCCTTTATTAGATTTATTAGCTTTTTATCAAGGCTAAAAGGCTTTTCAAAGAAGGCAGAGAAGATTGACCTCTGTTGGAAGATGCAAAAGCTTTGCAGTCGTCATTTATTTCTTGCAATTTCAACGAACTTCAAATATTTTCTCTATTGAGAATAAACATTTTCAATCATTCTTGACTCCAAAAAGGCATCTTGACAATCTCAGTTCATGCTTAAAGTCTTGTCAAATGTTTTTTTTTTCTGTCCTTATAGCTCAAATTCTATTTTTAAGCATATGTTGTGCCATGCTGACTGCATTGAGGCCAACATCAGTCATTTACCACTGGAAAGAAAATATGACCTTTTGAATGCATGACAAGGAAACCAGACTCCTGCTCTGCCTTTCTGCGCAAAAGAACCTGTGGGGTAAAGGGCCATGCCACTTCCTGTCTTCTTTCCTGAGAAAAGAATGAGAAACCTTTTAAAGCATCACCTTTGCCGACACAGCATTGCATGCCTACTTTTCCTTTTCCTACAAACAGCCTCTAACTTGAGTATTTTGTTGCACATCTCTGAATTGTGCTCTGCTTTATCTTGTTCTTCTATTTTTAGATAACCGGTCATTTATAAGTCTGCTTGAAAATGCTTTAGTTTTGTGATAGCATAAAATTGAGTAGGTTTAAGTTTTGCTATTTCATAGTCAATTGTAGTTTGGGTGGCTGGTTGGCTGGCTGCCTGCCCAGGATGTCGCAGCGCTTTGGGCGCTTGGTGTCACAAGCACTTAAAAAAAAAAAAGTGTCCTCTGAACAGGTTTTCTGTTGCCTAATTTGGAAATGGGTGACACCTGTGTTATATAGTCTCCCCTAATACCTGCTGAGATTAAGTGGGTGACTAAGTTTCCCGTGTAATGCACACTCATAGCTTGTATTTGATCTGCCAACAAGAATATCTCTCTTTTTCTAAACAATATCCTCGTCTGGATGGCTATATTAGGAGTATTTTGGACGTTTGCTTTCTCCTGCTATATTGTTGTGGTTCTGCTGTTGGTTCTGAGTTCTACTTTAACTTCCAGATTATTTTTTTCTAATGTAACAGAAAATTGACAGCACACATCAACCTGAAAAAACTATCTACACAGTTGACATATGGTGGTAACAGCATCATGCTGGGGGGTGTCATTCCTCTACATAAATGGTTGTTTATATCAGTGTTACCATCTCTTCAGCATAAATGAGACCTGTCTTAAAATGAATATAAATGCAGTAAAATCAATATGGGAGTGAGAATGAGGACAGTTCATGTGAGTGGCACCGTGTGATGGAGGGGCAGAGGGGACACGAATAAAGTCTCCACTGCATATGGTCTCATTGTTTTATTGGCAGCCTGGGCAGCCAGTGAAGACGCAGAATGTTATTTGCAAACAGTTGTTTTCTGGCCAAGAAAGAAAATAAAAGAGCTATTCTGTCTGCCACCACTTTGAAACAACAATGGATTTGGCCTTTGCTGACAAAATTATGGCAAATTAATAAGAATGACTCTTGAAGAAGAAACCTGATCTTCTGCTTCAGAGGGTTTAAATTGTATTGAGTGTCTAACTCTACAAAAACCTTAATTTTGACATATTTGTTTGTTAAACCACTATTTTTTATTTGCTTTTAATCAAAGTTTTAAACAAATATGGTTTAGAAGCACTGCATGGTTATTGATACAAATCACAACGAACAATGACAGAAACAACTTTTTCTGGTTAAGCTTTGCATGAACTTTTCCCAGCTAATCGATTGGTCCGAAGGGTGGCTTTCATCTGACTTGGTGAGAACCTCTCTCTGGTTAAGGGAAGAATTTCAGAGCTTATTAAAACTGACTTTGATCTTTTTGCCAGTAGGAGCACCTCACCGTGTCCTCACCCTGCACTCATCCATAATTTTCATACCCTGCCAATTTCAGATAATAAAAATACGATTCGCGAGTCTAAATCAACTCTTGCAGATGCACAAAATATTTTGAACGTGATATACTGTAGCTATAGATTGGGAATATTTTTAAGTAATTAAACAAGGCAGAAGTGGACAAACGAGAAATGAATAATCAAAGTGAATGCTTTCTGTCAAGCAATGTAAAATGATACTTACAATTTTAATGATGTGCCTTCCATGTGCTGAAATGGATGAAAATATGTTAGAATAACATGATGAGAAATCTATGTTTCACACTACATAGTGGTGTTCATTATATCCATTTGCTGCTGGTAATCCAGAGTCCAGGTCAGGAGTTTGTGCAATTCGAGGCCAGAGAGCTCAGTACTGCTTTTAAGTGTTCTGTTCAGAAAAAGCCAAGCTACTGACTTTGTGTGTGTGCAGTTTTCCTTAAATAAGGCTCTGATCACATATTATCTAGCTATCACTTATTTCCATCACATTTTTTGCAGAACTGTTAATGGTCTGTTACCACCCATGATGACATCAAGTACTCTTGTAAAAGACAGCGCTTGCATTCATTCACAGATCATTCACCAAAACCTCTGAAGATTTAGTTCTATCACAACAGTGGATTGTATTCAAACTGGTCATTAAATTTGAAAAAAACATATAAAAATTATAGGACTTTTTTCCTCTTATGAAATGTAAAAAGCTGAGAGGAGGAGCTGAAGGACCCAGGCTCTTTGAAAATGAATGCTAAAATTCTAAGAAAAGTGCCACTTCCTTGAAACCAGGCAGTGTCAATACAAAACAGTAAAGGCCCAGTCACAGTATTAGCGTGAATCCCTAGAAAGTTGCCTCCTGGAACGTGTACTGCAGAAAGTGGCATGATTATGAATCACACGGCATGCCTATAATAAAAACAATCGGAGCTTTCATCCCACTTTTCCCTGTTATTTATTTGTTTATTTATTAGTGCCTTTATTGCGGATCAATTGGCTTTGGCTTCATGTTTCAACACAGGTGAATTTAAAGAACACAAGAGATATGCAAAAGTGAAAACAGAGCAATAAAGATAGATCAATCAATTGATAAGCAGCTTCAGCAAACAGTATTCTCAAACAATGGAAGGAAAGTTTTTTAGACCTGTGGAAAGTAGAAAGTAGAAGGAAATGCTTATCAAATATTATATGGTATGCTGAAGGTATCTCCAAACTTAGATTAATTCAAGATGGGCCTAAAGTTAAACTTTTATTCATTTAGTGCCTCTGAAAGACATACATATTTTTCACATTTTATCACAGTACAACCAAAAACATTTATTTGTTTTTGTGAAAGAAATACTTGGTTTTCAAAGTTTTGACAGTATCTGAAGAGTGTGGCAAACATTTTCATTCAGTTTGCCTCAGTCAATATTTTGTAGAGCCACTATTTGCTGCAGCTACTGCTGCAAATCCTTTGGATTATCTCTACCAGCTTTGCAATTAAAAAGTGAAATTTGCATTTAAGGGGTGAGATTTTTGCTCTTTCTTATTTGAAAAACAGCTTAAGCTTATTGAGTGGAACGATTATATAAAGATAGACATTCACACCTTTTCCACTTTGACCGGGCCATTCTAACGTATTTATACTTTGATCTCAATCATTTGATTGTACCTCTGGCATAATATTCAGGGTCATTGTCCTGTTGGAAGGTGAACCTCTGAGCCAATACAAAGTTCCTAACCAATCCATCTGTAACTTTAACTTGTCCTTTAACTGTCCATTTTGAAGAAAAGCAGAAGCCAGGAAGTTTTGATTTAATCTGACCACATGTTTTCTCTGTGGTTGAGTTGGCTTTCACAACAGGGATTAGAACTTGGAATCCAGAAAAACTACCTTAGCAACTACTTTTTAGACTCCTATTCTCCCAACCCAGAAAAGGAATTAGACCAGAGGAAACTTACTTATTTATACTTATCTACCAACCCTGAATAGGAGTATCCAGAGATTACTTACTTATACTTATCTAGCAAACCAGAAGTCCAGAGGATACTTACTTACTTACTTACTTACTTACTTACTTACTTACTTACTTACTTACTTACTTACTTACTTACTTACTTACTTACTTACTTACTTACTTACTTACTTACTTACTTACTTACTTACTTACTTACTTACTTACTTACTGTATTTGGCAACCCAGAACAGGGATTAGAACTTGGAACCCAGAAAAACTATCTTAGCAACTACTTTTTAAGCTCCTATTCTTCTAAACCAGAAAAGGAATTAGACCAGAGAATACTTACTTATACTTATCTACCAACCCTGAATAGGAGTATCTAGTTTATTTACTTTGGATCAACATTATTAGCTGTTTCTTCTTTTGCTCTTTCCTTTGGTTTGTTATTTTGTTTGTATTTCCTCTTAATTCCTGTAAAGCACTTTGTATTGCCTTGTTGCTGAAAATGTGCTATATAAATAAAATTACTGTTACCTTTTACCATAAACACCAGCTCTGTGGAGGACTCGACTAAAAGTTGTCCAATCAACAGATTCACATTCGCAGCAAAAGTCTCTTGGCTGCTTTTCTGACTGAGGTTCTTGTTGTTAATCTTCCCTTAATATATTGAAGTTTATGGTTTAATTTCCACATTAACTTTTTCTGTGTACAACATTTTATATCTTCAAACTGCAGGAAATGAAAACAGTTTAAGAGCATTTAACAAGGTAAAGAAAAGGAAAAATGTGTAAGCTCTTTGGTTAAAAGCAGGGTGTCATGGTTTAGGTTATGAGAAGCCAACACAACCATAAAAACAGATGATTGGTCAGTGAGGAGCAGATTTCTACGAGCCATTTTGGGAACCAAGTCAATTAACCTATATTCTTCAGCTTTTCTTCTTACTTTTAAAAATAAGAACATAAATAATAGAATAGTTCAGCCCAGGGAAAAGGCATCCACTTGTATGGGTTTTCACAAACCAAGCATGTAATTGCCTTCCTGAAGGGTGTGAAGGAAAACAGGCAGACATTAATGAGACAGCAATAGAATGGGCAAAGCTATCCAAGCATGGCGCCCTTTTGCTTCTGAAAGGAAAGGGAATGTTACCCAGTCATACATGTCCTTCTTTCATCTTCTATTTTCTTTAAATGTCAATACAAGGGAGCATCACTTTTAGTTTTTTGGAGTAACAAATGTCAGCTGTTGCAAAATTTTTGGCTTTGTTGAAGCATTAAGTGTGGAGCATTCATCTGCTTTTTATTGTATCTTGGAAATGGAAATGTGATTTCTATGCAGCTGTTACAACAAGATCCAGTTTATTATAGTTTTTAAATTTTTTTTATTGTAGTTACAAATATGAAGATAATTGTTTTTGCCCACAACATTAGATAGTACAAAATGTTTTGGGACAAAATGAAAGTTTTATTGTTTTTGTTTTTTTTTCATTTACGTTTAAGGGTTTTACCATTGACAAACAAGGTCATCCTTGTGCCAAAAAACAAACATCAAACTTACTCCATTTTATATTTTTACAAATAGAGTGAATGATTCATAAATGTTAGACAGTGGTTTAAAGAATATCTAATAAATCAGGCTCAGGTTTGATTTTGAGATGTTTAAATTTAGTTCAGACTATTTACATAACTTAGAAATAGCCCTTGAAAGGAGACTTCAAAGTAGATGCAACATAGCATCTATGCTATGCAATCTATGGATAGCATCTATGCATAGCATAGATGTATAGCAATCTATGCATAGCATCTATGCATTTACATGCATACATGCATAGATGTATCTATGCATCTACATGCATATATACTCAAAGCTATTAGTCAGAATACTTTGAGTATGTATCTTGCCTGTCCTTGTTTTTTTGTTTTTTTCCTATGGGGCAAAATACTCCTAGCAATTTAAAAGTGGTTGGAGCTTCTTTGGTGCTGTTGTAATGAAGTGCTTTTGCTAAATGAGCAGTTTGTATGAACATTGTCAACAAACTGTGCAATTCAAAAACTGCTTCCATTTTTACTACAAAATGAGAGTAAAAATGGAACCAACTTTATTTCTGAGGCTTATAATTTACCAAAAGTTTAAACAATCCTAGTATTGTTTGTAGGCTGAACCTTTGGGAAAGTAGCAGAAGTTGCAGTAAAGTGGTAGCTTTAATCATTAGTAAAGAGCAGTTTTTTTAAGTAACAGTTTTGCAGTTTGGTAAAATTTCATCTAAATTCTATGTATTCCCACACATGTCCTATAAAAGGTTGGAGCTTAACTTGTAGCTTCCACAAATGAGTGTTGAACACACACACAAAGTGAAACAGGATTATTCTTGAGATTGTGGTTCAATTTTAAATGCAAATAACTAAGTATGAACATATTATCCAACTTAAGGTGCACTTCATACCTCTATGCACACTATCATGGAGTCTATGTGAGACTGATTTATTCATTTGTTACCACTTACTAGCATCTTTCCATTGACACCTATGTGTAGCCAGATTTCTGTGACTGTGCTTACTGAGCACACTGAGAGCAGGACATTACTTCCTGTTAGAAAGTCACACAAAGACATAACAGATAAAGAGATAATGGGTCAGTTCACGAACAGAAGGGGAAAAAAACACAAACAGAAGAGAAATAAGGAGAGCCCTGTTGTTTCCCAGAATGATTAATTTATTTGTCCGGAACAACAACAACACAAGTGAAATTAATATTCTAACAAGAAATAACTTTACTATTTCTTTTCAGTCCTTTTCTTATTCTGTCCTTCTCAGTTGGAAATTAACAATCCAGCTCATCATCGCCCCCTAAAACCCAGTAGTGAAACTGTGTCTCTTAGTCATATCTGGTCAATCAGCTGAGCTACAAAAGAAAAAAGCAGCACTTGGTTGTCAGCGAGGCATGCACAGATGTGGAGAGCGGTGTTAAAACCTTTATGGTGTAAAATTTGAGGTGTCCATGTATAGTTTTTACTAACTTGCGCTGCAGATTGTTTATTTACATGTATAAATGATGGTTTGGTTAAATGATAATTTATCTAAAGACTTCATTTTTAGGGGAAATCTTGGGATATTGTAATATGCCGCAAAATCTCATCACACCTCTTCTTTGTTTAACCATTACTATTTGAGAACCTCCGACCATTAATTTCAACTAAGCTTTCACAACTCTGCCACCAGATTTCTTTACGGGTGCATAAAAAAGTAATTTGATAATTTGATCAATCCATATTTTCATGAAAAACAATGATGTTTCTTTTTGACCAAGTATTGTCTGCCAGCTATACTTTATTTTATCTCTGAAGAATATGACCTTTACCTCAGTCTTATCTTGGGCTATCATGCTGTGGAGGTTTTTTTTTTATCTTCATTCCTTTGGTTTCACACTCTGAGCTGCTGAGTTCAGAGCAGCTCAGAGTGTGAGCTGCTCTGAACTCATGGAAAATTTGCTTAAATTTTCCAACAAAGAAACATTTTGATGCTTTACATAGAATTTCAGGGAAAGGTAAAATGAATGTATGTTCATTTTTTTATTTTTCTCTTTCGGCTTATTGGTCATAAGCTAAATTTAGAAGATCTGTTGCAAAATTGTCTAAGAATAAGTTAACAACCTGCTTCTTATTGGAATAGCTTTCGGTTACCATGTGTTTAGCAGTCACCTCCAACCTAAAATGTTTTGCGCTGCACTGAATTGAGGTATTGGTTGTGTTTTAATGAAACCTTCAACTTTCCATTTATAAATGGTTGAGAGTTTGTATAGTGACAACTTAAAAAAAAAAAGTCTACTTTATTTTCTATTAAACCATTAATAAATATGCAAACAATTACAAGTGCTCATGTTAAGTGTTTTTTTTATTTTTATTTTACTTATAAAAGTGAAACATTTGAGTGCACACACAGCATCTTATCTGTCAGCAATAAGAAGTGATACAGAAATATAGAAATGTACAAAATGGCTCAACATACAATACTGATAAGGAAACAAAAGATTTTCCAAACTGCTTTGTTAGGATTTCAGTCCTCAGTGCACACTTAAGCAGCAGTTTGGATGAAAAGTTTGCACTGGGTCGACAAAAAAAGTGAATTAGAAGGTGACACTAAATGACCCGTAGAAGAAAGCCCCATGTTGGTAATTAAAATAACACAAAAATGCTAAAATACACTAAAGAGCTTTTCTGTTTTATATTTTATATCTTTTTACAATAGTATAGACATGTACATTGGGGTTAAGTGTGTGTAGCTATTTAGATGTCATCTCCACGGTGGTCGTATCGTTGCCTCCGGTGACATCATAGTCCCCGACTGGTCCACTCACCAGCACCTTCATGCGGTCTGGGAAGTCGTCAAATTTGGGCGACAGCAAGAAATCGTAAATGAGAGCCGCAGCCACGCCACCACACATCGGACCCACCCAGTACACCTGGAACAGACAACACTGATCAGTCAAACCGCAAATAACACAGAATCCTGGTGAACAAAGAAGCTTTCCTTTTGGTAGTGACTTATACTGAATTATTGATGCACTTTTTTAGCTATAATTAACTAACTTGCTTTTAGGAAGCAATTAAGATTCTTAACATTGAGACATAATGTGTGCAGAGTTGTGAGGTGTGCATAAAATGCTTGAGTGTTTTACCCACTGACTTACCCAGTGGTCTGTGAAATCATTCAGGATCAAAGCTGGACCAAAGGAACGGGCTGGGTTGATGCCACAGCCTGTGTAGCTGATCTGCAATCACAAAGTAATATTATCTTCTGGGACGAAGGATATTGACTAAAGCAAGCTGTAAAATTTATGGTCTTTGAGAGCTTTGCCATGTTTACTGCTGGTTCACCACACTGAAACATGGTGCACCTTTGCTGGATAAACCTTGCAATGTTTTTGAGGATAAACTCACAGCTGCCAAGTGTCCCAGGCAGACCGAGAGGCCAATGGCCAGGGGTGCCGAGCCGGTGACATCACGCCGCCTTTTATCAGTGACTGCAATGACACACAGCACGAGCTGGAACGTCGCCAGGAGTTCTATGCCTACGCCTTGGCTGGGGGTAACACCATTAAGCTGTGAGGGTAAAAACAGAACAACAGTTGGTTTTATTTAGATGGATAGTTTCCCATCCCTCCTCCCAGTTTCTCATTTAGCAGTTTGCTGGGATTGTCCTGACACTAACACTAATTGTCCTGCCAAGTTTGACAGTAACTTGGCAGAGAAACAGAATTCGATTTCGTTAGAAGTTATCAACAGAGAAGTTATGTTTTTCAGCGCTGCTCACGGATATGTTTTTGTCTGTAAAACCCAAGCTTCCAAAAGCACTTAACTCAAAGTGTTAATTTTGCATATGTTCACTTTAAATTTCTTGCAGCTGTCCACTTGTTTTAACGATATCTCATGTCTTCTAAGGAAGAGGACAAGGTAAACAGTTTCAGTTCAGCCTTATGAAAGCTACAACATGCTGAAATTAAATGTGGATATATATCTTTTTTTTTGGAGAATTATCAAAATAAATACTTACAGAGTTCAGCCCCAGTGCAGCCGTTTCATTTGGACGTGTTCCATACACAATGCCACTGGCCAGAGCTGAGCCAAGCATTTGCGCCACAATGTACATAACTGCCTTAAATACACTGATCTGGCAGCTTGCAAGCATCCCGAGGGTCACTGCAGGGTTCAGGTGGGCTCCGCTGATGTGGCCTAAACTCTGGGCTAGAGTTGCAATCGCAAGTCCAAATGCCAGTGACACCTTCACCTCCTGGTCTGGGGCAGTGTTGTTCTTGTTCCCGATAGCTGTGGAGATGCTGAGGAAAATGAAGAGGGTCATGCCAACCAGTTCAGCCAAAACGGCCCTCCAGAACTCCTTACTCTTGAACTCTCGCATGGTAGCGGATGAGGACTGGCTGTTTAGGGTTTAAGTTGAAGCTGGTCTTCTGCAAGGTCTGAGTAGTTAAACTCACAAACAACTGCAAACAGGCTGCATATATAAGGCCTGAGTGCTGATAATGGTTGGTGGGCGGGCTTTCAAAAAAAAAAAAAAAACTGAAAGAGAGGGCCACACTGAATTAATGAGAAGACTAAAGACTGGTCTCTCACATCCCTCCCTCTGCTTCCTCCCTCTCCCTACAGCCTCTCTTTGGACCCCTCTCTAGTCTTTGGACTTTTGTGAGTAATAGAGCTGTGTCTTTAAATAACTGTATCCAAAGGTAAAATTTCCTTTGATACACCCATGTCAAGCTACAGCAGAGCTTCTCACTGAGAGCTCTAAGTAATAAAGTTTGCTTTAATTATGACACATTTTGAGGATTTCAAGTCTATTTTGACTTCCTTATTTGTGTGCTTTATCTGTGAAATGACTCCAATACATAATGTTGTCATTTACTAACAGTAAGGGCCACTGACAGCACATACGGAGGAGTCAGATAAAATACAGACAACTCCCTATCTGACATTTAGGTCTCACCCTTCCTCCCAGAGCAGACACTTTCACAAGACCACCCAAATAATGTCTTACATCCCCTGTTTGGGGGGCACATTCTGAGACAAAGACAGGAAAAATAATGCCATTATTATCAATTAGACTTATTGTGTTCTAAAATTTATCTTTAAAAGATTTATTATAACTTTTTAAATGTTTAGCTTTTCAGCAAGTAATAGCTAATTAGAAGCAATTACAGTGCCTTGTAGAAGCATTCATACACCTTGAATTATTTCACATATTGTAATGTTAAAACCACAAACTTAAATGTGTTTCATTAAGATCAAAAAGTAGGACATAACAGTGAAGAGGAAGGAAAATGATAAGTGGTGTTTATTTATTAATTTCTTTTACAACTCCTGACTTGCATATTTTTCAGGAGTGGTTTGCTCAGGCAGAGTGTTGCCACAATCTTTTTCATGCGGGCCACAATTTTCATCTTCTCAATAAAGCATTTTCTGCCCCATGTTTGCTGTGCCCTCTATAAGGCTTGTGGCAAACTTCAAACAAGACTTATTATGGATTTCGTTTTCTGTTCAACAATCTTCCCACTCTTCCAGAAAGGCCAGATATGTGGAGTAGATTACTAATAGCTGTTCTGCTGACAAATTCTTCCACCTGAGATGGGAATCTCTGTCCCTTTTCCATTATAGTGGTTAACTTGCTTGTTTCCAATGAGAACCATTCATCATTTTCTTTCCACTCTGCAGGTATGACTGTGATAGACTTGTTGGTCTATCACAGTCTATCAAGTCGCAATAAAATTCATTATTCATTGACAAAATGTGTAAAAGTTCAGGGGTTATCAATACTTTCGTAAGGCAAATCTACATCGAACAATCAAAAATATTTTTGCATGTTCCACATTATGTTTTGTTCTTTATCTCAAATGAATGTAGCCACAGTAATTTATTAACTGAAAGGATGTTCTCTACATAGTTATTAGTTGTAGTGTTGAGCAAGCAGTGAAACATCAACCCTGTGAACAGAGCTGTCTGTTGCAGCTGACCCCAAACTCATGGACCCATTGTAGCAAATAGAAACCCGAAGCATGGATCTTCTCAGCTGGCCACCAAATATTCTAAAGCAAATTCTCACAAGGTCACATACCCGAATCTGTTTTTTTTTGCATGGTGTTCCTAACATTACACCGTATGTCTCTGTTCATAATTTAATGTTTTTAATATCTCAGTGTTTAATTGTTCAGCTTTTTTCTTTGATATTTTTATCTGTTTTTATGAGCTAAATTAATCTTGTGATTTATTAAAATTTTTCTCCGTGCAACATAAAAATGAGAAAAGGGAAGTCGCCCATCCTTAAAAATATATATAACATTTTAATTATTACCTAATCTCACTTGACAGTGACAGAGATGAAAACTTGCTTCAAGATTTCCCGCAGAGCAATGAATCATTGCAGATATGTCCATGTATCAGCAGCTTTCTGTTTCTTACTCAAAAGAATTTCTATAGAAATATATGTTTTTGTCTGGCTTTAGGAAGATGTCTCAGTCTTCATAATAGTTACATTCAGCATCTGCTCATTTGAAATCAGTTTACTACTGACAACCCTGTCAGTGCTCATCGACCTGGAAGACCTACTCTGCAGTATCATATAGATATTGAAATTCACATATTTTTGAAGTGAGGTGAAGTCATTATCAGTATAGGTTTACTTACCTGCTTCAAAAAGATGTCATTTCAAAGTACATTTATAAAAGACGGCAATAAATTCTCAGAGTGGTGGAAGGCTAACAGTTAGTCATCTAAATCCCTTATCATATGTGACTTTAGTTGTTCCAAACAGCTCAAACTGAAAATGTTCAGATTCTTGGCATATAACCATTGTGGATAACAATGACCTTAACAATAATCTGTTTAGACATCAGATTTGTTGAGACCTAAAAATACATGAAAAGAAATCTTTCATATTTCCACATTGAATGTAACATACAACTACATCTTTTCATCATTTTTTTTCACTCATTTCTGAAGTCAAGCATATATTATATAGATATATTACATCTAGACTGGAATATTTCATTCCTTTACTTCTTATAATTTTAATAATTGTCGTTTAAAGAAAATTAAAACCCTAAATAAAGAGTCAGACACTTAGATCCTCTAAATGGTTTCTTGGGTGGATCATGGAGGATACTGCTGACTTGACAGAGGTCCCAAAATGTAATCACTAAAGAAGCTAGTTGTTCACAGAGTTCTGTTCCTAGTATACCTAGTGTACCTAAGTATATTTGAAGAAAGCTGAGTGGAAAGAAAAAGTAGGGTTGAAAAAGGTGCATCAGCAATAGAAATAACAGCAGTTCAACTCTAGTGAAGAATTTGGGGGAGCTTCACAAGGAGTGGGCTGAGGCTCCTGTGAGCTACAGATGACTTATTCCCTGTGCCAAACCACTTCTGAACCCGAGACAATGTCAGAGCCATCTTACTTTGCACAAGAAGAAAAATAACTTAACTGTTGCTCAGTGGTCCTCATTTTCAGATGATAATAAAGTTTGCATTTCATTTAGAAGTCAAGATCCCAGAGCCTTGAGGAAGAGGCACATGATCCATGTTGCCTGAACTCTAGTGTGAAGCTTCCACCATCAGTGAAGATTTTGGGTGCATTGTCAGCTGCTGGTTGATTCACTATGTTTTTGGAAGTTGACAGTCAATGCAGCCATTGTAAAATTTATTAAGTGACTTTTAGTGTACTTCAAGCTTCCTTCTAGAAGCTGATTTAATTTTCCAATAGGACTTGGTATCTGCCCACTCTCAAACGTTGGTTCACTGACCATGGTGGTAATGCATTCATCAGTAACACCATGATGCATGTGATTAGCCTGGAGTAAGCTGTCTTAGTAGGATCTGCAGCCTTTAGCTCAAGTCATAATTTTAAATGCTTCCATTACTAGGTTACTTACTCCTTAAATTTGCAGAGACAATTTCTAGATCTGGAATTGTAAATATAACTTCAACATAGTAAAACTGTAATTGAAAAGCCAGCAGCTGTGTTAATTATGGTGAATTGTGAACAAACAGATTAGTAATATCTAGTAATATTGCCTTATAGCACAACACGTAAAGTCTGACCAGGTTTAATCACTAAAATGAGCTGGAGCTGGAGATGCCTCTGACTAGTTGATTTTCATGCTCTGACAATGATTTGACTCCCTCAAAGGAAATTGCAAACTATCCCTTTTGGCAGTTCTTTTAGAAATTGTTAACCACACAGATTGTTAATGGCATCCTAAGATGTCATTAATTGAAATTAAATGAGAAATTATTAAAACAATAACTTGACAGAATTTATTTTCAAGTAACCCAAGCCATCCCTTCAAGGTAATAATTCTGTAGAGCTTGTTCCAGTGTCCAGGCTGGTTGGACTCTACAATAGCTTCTCCTTGACAGTTCTCTCTCATAAGGAGAGTGCGTTTATAGACAGGATAATGTTTGGTTTGTATTGTCATGTCTTGTCCTTGTTTTTTGCAGATGGTGTCTTCAAACAAAGTCTATCGGTTTGCTCTGGAGCAACGAGCTTTGGTTCTCAACTGGAAAAAAACGTGAACTGAACCTTATGAGGAGGGTGAGAGCGTCAAACAGAGGAGTTAAATTAGCTTCAAACACCTCGACTGTTAAACTGTGAACACAGCAGTCAGACACCTAAGATTTCCAATGAGAGTTTATCAAATCTGGAATGCAATGATAAACTGAACTTTACAAAGGATATCCTTGTTCTTTCTCCAGTATGACAAACGTGTGTCAGACGGAAGAAATTTGAAAAATGTGGCACACAAACAAAGCTGTTTTCCCTTCATATCTTTATTTGTTTAGAGGTTTAGATTTGAGGAAATAGGAGAAATCTGTTTGAATTCCAAAAAGTTTTGAAAACGGCCATAAACCTCAGATCTGATGACCAGTAGATATACTGATAATTATTTTTATTAGTATGTAAGCATAGGAATATGTAGTACTATTTGGTCAATTAATTAGGGTACAGTGTATGATGTACAGCTGACACATCTATTGTTTTGCTGGGAGAGTTGAGCATCAAAATCAGAACTAGATAAATATCCATAAAGGATAATTTATTTGCCCAATTCCTCTACTCGATAATATCCAGTGCTCATTCTGTTCTGGGCCTCCCAGACAAGAACCAAAACATAACATTTCAGAACAGGAGTGGCCTGCAGACACTGAGAAATAGAGTTATCGCTGAAGCCTTAAATAACATTTGTGTATGCAGGAGCGGTAAAAGTTTGGCATGTTCCAACCTAGCCAGAGGAGTGAAGATGAGTTCAGAGAACCAACGGGAAAGTCAAATGGGATTTGGATCTGTGCTGCACTCTGTCAAACTTGACTTTAAATGAGCTGCTCTCAGGGGAATAGACAGCTGGAGCTTTGCAGACAGATGAGACCTGGTAACATTAGCTATGGCCCGATGGCTTGTGAGAAAATTAATATTTTATAAAACATTTGTTGAAGATTTTCAGACATATTGGATGTGCTTTTGAAAATGTAAGTTTTTCCCCATAAAATATTGCTCTCGTACTTGGAAATATAATTGAAGAAAGAGTTTCTAATGTACAATTAGAAAATTTATTTCATATATCTGGAGGAGACACTGTCTAATTTTGATTTACACAGTGCAGTGCAACTTATAGTAAGGGGTGTGTGTGTGCATGTGTGTGTACAAAATTCCCTGCTGAGACAAGGATTCAGAGAAAATGGTGGGGAATGGTGGCAAATGAGAATGAATAGCAATGGTAGCAACAAGTGGCAAGATTATCAAGTTTTGTCCAAGTTGGGGTCAGGAACACTTCATCAGGAATGTTGTTACTCAATATTTTCATGCTCCGTAGGCAACCAGCACCACGGTTGATGTATTTGTTTACAGGTATTTCTGAAAGCACTGAATTCCCAAAGTAGTGGGCAAACCAGTGAGCCTAGGATATAAGATATTTGGTGATTTAAAGAAAAAATATATGATGCATAGAATGAAAAGGTTAATATATTATTGCTGAAAACTAAAATAGTAAAGGCATTTGTGACACATTTCCTATATAAGACGATCTTCTTGGTTTAAAGAAAAGTTTAAGTTTAATTCTGCCAGAAGTAAGAATAATTTTGTGATTAACTGTTTGTGAAAGACCAAATGTAAGTCAGCAAAATAAAGCCTTAAAATAAATAATTGGAATCCCACATAAGTTCATTTTAAAGCTATATTTACCCAGCTGTATTTACTTGACTACAGTAAGTACAGTCTTATTCTTTAATTTTTACCACAATTGTTACAGCAAAAAGAAATTTAAAGCATGAATCCTCATATGGCACATTTTTGCCTTCAGTGGAACATAACAAATGTAAAAAATAGTAAATTTATAGAGCTTTTGGTATTTCAGGAATCCCACATAGGATAAGTCGTATTTATTTATCCACTCTTTATCTCACAGTTTATTTTCTCTGTATAATACCAATCAGGCACACAGAATTATAAAAGGACCTTAACTCAGACATAAATGTGAGATGGTCAAAAAAGTATTAAAAGAATGTGAAAGGTTTTTTAAAAGGGCACAAAGTATAAGTACAGTTTGAAGCTCAAAGGGTGTTATTTATGTCGGAAGATGGATGGAGTGGATGTTCTGAAACCTTTTATATGTTTCACTTTGGTGAACTTAAGGTGTACACTAGCTTCTAAATGTATCTGGGTAAGAAATACTTTGGTCGTGATATCAATGTTTTTTTGTCCTGAAACATTTAGCAAAAGACCTGGGAAAAAAAATATCTCAGCCAGGAATGTACCTTTTATATTATTTGTAAAGTATTTTAGTCTATGAAACAGTCATGTATGAAAGCACAAAAACAGTAGAATTGCTTTAATGTTATTTATAGGTACGCATTTGTTAACAATTAGATTTTCCCTTTTCCACAAAGATGTCACAAGTTGAACCAGACAATTAGAATAGCTGAGTTAAAAGTATAATTAGTGACAAAAAATTGCTGAATACCTAACTAAGTACCTAGAAATGTGACCTAGAATGCATAATACATAAACTGTTTCCTGTTCAACCTGATGTAAATGTAAAAAGTGCTGCACCGTGACCTCTTTGGAATCAGTCTATTTATCTAATTATCTTGTAGTGTCTCCATGGTAAGCAAGTGTTGTACTGGCCAAAGCTTCATTTAAAGCTTCGAGTTTTAATTCAGATGTGCAACACAGCCACACTATATACATTTTGCAGAACACCAATGGGACATTCAGTTGAATTCCCATGCAAATGGTCAAACACAAAAACGCCATGTATGCTGTCATAGTATACATGACACTGTATACTATGACTGTATGTGCAAATGTATGTTTTTCATCTTGCCATCTGACGAATGAAAATTGGTAGTAAAAGCAATGGTCTTGTTTCATCCAACATTTCAGTTCCCCAGCTTAAAGCTATGCTGCTTCTGTTTCCGCACCACATTCTGTGTTCTCAATTAGTTCAGTCAGTGAGTTGCTTCCCCAGCAGTTCCCCATTGTCTCCATTCTTGAACTGCTGCAGCTGCTTGTGTGTAAATTTACCTTTTTGGAAGGGGGAGACACAGGCAGATCACTTTTCAAAGAAATAAATCAAGAAAAATTTAATCTACAGATATTTATAGTGAAGGCAAGACAATGAAAGATAAACAGGACAATAACTAGAATGAATTAAAGGAAAACATTAAATAGAATAATTATCTGCTTTATTTTTTTTACCCTTAAGATTTTGGTCTGTCACAGTTTTCCTCCTGTATTGCTTCAGTTTTGCAGGGACATCTTAGACTGAAACACACTGAGCATTTGATGGGAATACTGCATGCTGAGCAAACAGAATGAAGAATTTAAGACTGTAGAGCAGAGACAACAGAGAAACCAAGTGACCCATGAAACAGCTTTGGACAGTTCTGGACCCTTTTACTAATTGCTCAAAGTTATCTAATTATGGCCTGGCCACAAAATGTTTTATCATCAAAGGAAGCATTCCTTGTGGTAATAAACACTTTGCATCAGTTCTCATAATTTTATTGGATGAACAAAACATTTTAAAGAAACACTCAAAAAAATTAGCAGCTGTTTTGTTGTTCACGACAAAGCCATGACATCATATGACATCACACACAAGACTTAAATAATGGAAAGATTTAATGTCTTTCCAGGTTTTAGATTCTATGGCATACAATTTACAAGTAATTTTTTTTTCTCCATAAACTGCTCACTTTTCAAACAGTAACACCATCTGTGATTAAAACTTTTAGAATTTTACCTAAAATGGCTGCCGAAACAGATTAAAACTCGCCTCTTCACATTACGGACAAATCACATAAATTCTTTTCTGACACGTGAACTCTTCACTTATACACAGCTTTATAGCAGTTGCGACACTATGGTAGTATCTTATCTTGCCATCTGAGGCTCTTATCTGGTTTATATCTGAGGCTCTTTAAATTTTAACAAATTATTCTTTGTAGAGATTTCAAGATTGATAAATAAAATCAACCTCTGCTCTTCAAATTTACAGACTGATGTGCATTAAATAAAAAAGTTATTTTTCTCCTTCTTTTAGAAAGTGAATTGTTTGCATTGAATCAGTTTGAAGTCTTTGGTTAGTTTGGTTTAGTGAGTAGATTCACAAACACAAGCAGAAGGGCTATTATCAGTGTGAGATCCTCTCAGTTAAGTGAGGCTCCTGCATTCCTGCCTGTTTATTACTAGTGTAAAACCTTTTTCTTGTGCTGCCCGACCTCTACAAAACTCATACAAAAACATTTCTCAAGGACTCAACCAGCGGTTTGTGATGCCATGACAGCAGATCCGGCATTTCAGAAGTATTGCAGTTCAAATAAAGCACATACTGCTTAACTTTGTATCTAATGAATTACAACCGCCCCTCCCCCAAAAAACCCCAACAAAGATAAAAACAAACATTGCAGACAAATTATATTACATCCATTACAAAACATCTTAACTTCTTTCAAATGGTAAAATAAGACAAACTAGGATGATTTCTATAGTGTAAAAGCTGAGCTCTGCACTGATTTAATTGGCACAAATGGTGATTTTTGTTTCTTTTACATTTGTTTTAACAGACAATAAAAACGTTTTGCATGCTGATTTCACAGATAGTAAAATCAACAATATCCTGTATAACAAATCCTTCTCTTTTTTCTTCCGTTTTTTTTTTCCTAAGGCAGTTGTGGGTTTTATTTGGTCTTTATAGTGATGTGCTATTTTGGTCTGAAAACATGTTTGTAAAATAATAAAATGTGGAGTGGAAACTGATAACCGATAACTGAAACTGATAACTTTGTACTTGAAAGAAGCTCATCCCTGGCTCTCATCCAATATGTTACATTATTTGCTCTGAACTGCTTATTGAGAATATTGGAAATTGAGTTTTTAATTACATTCTTGTCAGGTATACAATGTAGGTCTTGTTCTATTTTGGCACCATGTGCAGGCCTTATTGCTATATGTTTTATTTACTGTTCTCTCCTTTCCTTTCTTTGACTTTCTCTTCATTTCCCTTTACGTCTGACCAAGACAGTGCAGCACAGTCTGTGTGGATCCACTGGACACAGAGGAGATCACCATTTCCTTGCAGTATTGTTTTAAAAAGGGCCAGGATATCTACAAATGTTGCCTACGTTTTTAGAAGAAAGACTACCCAGGAGGTTGAGGTCTACCAAGTAAAAACTCAGTGCCCTTCCTTTTCCATTATATTTCCTATAAGCAGGTAATTTCAGCTGCATCTACACCCACTTGTTTGATTTACAGCCCCAAAGCAGGAAGCATGAGTTAGCCTGTTTGTCTGCTTCTTATCCTCTGGGACATGTTTTACTGTCAATCATCTTGTCAACTTAAATCAATGTGACAGGTTATTTCCCCCCACCCCACTGCTATTTTGCTAGTCAGCCATTCACTGAAGGGCTGACAGAGTCAGTGTATGAGTGCTTTCACATGAAAAATTAGGGTTTTTTGTAGATTTGCATGCTTCTCCAATGTATAGAGAAATGACGTTTCCACCGAAGAAAATTCACCATTTATTTTTTTAATTTACAAATAAAAATGTGACTTATTATATGTAGCCACCCTGAATTAACACTTTGTAGAACCACCTGGTGCTAAAATTACAGATGACAGTCATTAAAGGTCTTTTTTTCAGTTCTACACACCTAAAAACTGAATTTTACACTTTTTTGATTTGCAAAATAGCTCAAGCTCATACAGGAAAGCATCTTTGAATATCAATTCATAGGTCTTCCTGCAGATTCTCAATTGGCTCTAAGCTCAAACTTTAAATAGGGCATTCTAACACATGAATAAGATTTGAACTAATTCATTTAAGTGCAGCTGTATGTATATGTTTGATATCCTGATTGAAGGTGAAGCCCATCCCAGCGTCATGTTTGTAGCCTCTACTATGCTTTGATTGTGCAATATTTAGCTCTATTCATCTTCTCATAAACTCTTACTAAATTGAATTTCCACAGCATAATATGGGAATGAAAAAGGAGTCTTTTGCAGTGTTTGTTTCTATCCACACATAACATTGTGATGGTAGGCCAAAAGGTTTTGATCGTATTTCACCTCAAGTGTCCTCTGCATGGCTTGTGACAAATTATAAACAAACTTTTATTGACCCATTCTCAACAATAAAACTCTTCTTATCATATATCACATTTGTTCTGTCAGCAATTTCTGGCATTTGAGATGTGAATTTCAAGAATTCCTCCAGGACAATCATGGGCCTTTATCCTATCTATCTTGTTAATTCCTTTCTTGGCTCTCCTGTCTGTTTAGGAGCAAAGTCATTTCTTGCCAGGCTTTCCAGGGTGCCATACCCTTTCCACTCTAGATAATGGATTGGACAGTGTGAACTGTCCAAAGCTTAAGATATTGTTTTATAATCTAAAGCTGCTTTAAACTTCTACACAAGTGTCCACAGATGTCCTCTACAAAACATCTGAGACTTTCACAGGTCAGTTGGAGTTACAGTGGGAATATATAACATGTAAATAATATTTAACTTCTAAAGGCAATTGGGTGCTATGCAATTAATTTAGAGGTATCAGAGCAGAGGAGGGAGATACAAATGCATTTCAGAGTTTGGAAATAAAATTGTATAGCTCATTCCATTTACAGCTTGGTCATGTAAATCATCTTCAAATACTACATGCTGACACAACAACAATGTATGTTATTTTTATATGTGGAAACAATGTATATTGTAAATGTATATTTTTATGTCTCTTAAAATATAAAGATAAAGGTTTTGCATCTGCATGGTATACTAAACTTTATTTACATGTAAAACTCCTATTTTGACAAAATCTTCCAACATGGTGCTAGCTTGTCAGTGCTGGTGTGTGGGTGTGACTGTAAATGCACTGATTTGTATCAGTGAGAATATTGGGTTGTAAATTGCAGAGAAGCCTTTATCAGTCAAAATGTTTTTTTTTATTATTTTAAAATAAATGTTATAATTTGCAATACATCAGAACTGTGGCATTATGTTATTACAACCCTTTAAATCCATGTCATTTCAGTAATTAAAGTATTTCTACCTTAAAACAAGTCAAGTTTCAGCCTGTTATTTCATTCAAGATAAAACTTGCATGCAAACATCTTACTGTTTCTACTATATGTATAACGTAATGTTCATTACGGTCAGCATAATAACCATATTAGTAAATCTGAATGTGCAAAAGGAGCTCAAACTGCAATAAAGTCAACTTTCTTGGCAACTCCTGAATAGGTAAACAATTTCAAAATTGACAGCACCCAGGAATGACTTAACATTATTATGCTACACAATGTGAGTGCTTATTTTGCAACACAGCCACACACACACACACGCACACACACAGGCATGCATGGAAAACATGCCTTTGCAACTGATTATATAATTTAGTTTATCAAGTAAATTCATAATTGTCAACTTGCAAAACAAATGAAATCATCATGAAAGGTATGCTGAGGTTGCTGCTCAAACATTTTTCAGTTCAGACATTTTGCAGTTCATTTTGCAGTCCCACCCAACATAAAAAGTCAATAGATTTTGAGCACAAGCTGAGAACAAAATGTGTTAATGTAACTAACAGTACAAAAAAATGTTAGACATTTTAATAAAATTGTATTTAGTTATGAGGGAAATCAGTTAAAAAAGCTTGCAGCCCTTTGCCACAACACCTAAATGTTTTGTCAACCTTGTTTACCTAACAGCCTTAAAACCCAATGATTATATGGCACCGAAAGATTGACACATTAAGAAAACAATTAAAATTGGTTAAAAACTGTTTTGATGTCCTATGAGTATACTTTCTTCAGCAGTAGTATATTTGAAGGGGAAAATTCTCTGATAATTATTAAACTTACACCAATGGCTTGCTCAAAGAGTTTTATGGACAGCTTGATTTCAACAAGATGATTGTTGACGAGTGCCAGAGATCAACATCTCCTCGGTGCCATACTTTTGAACAGACGAAAAGATTTATAAACTAGGCTACTAGTGCTTTGAAAGCTTTGACAAAAGCCAGGCTAAGAATTTTATCTAAAAATATTTGACATCACCATATGATAAGGGGCAAAAAGGAGGTGAACACTGCAACATATCAGCATCTGACAGAAAAATGTCTCTAAAAAGCATGGCTGAAAAGTAGAACCATTATTCACAGATCATAAAACATGAAGATATTTTCTATGAGAAGGAGAAACATTTGAAAAACTCTGGCATAAAGTCAAGCATCACCTTCAGCAAGCTAAAGGAAATGAGAAGGTAAAAACAAGGAACTGGTGAACAAATGTTCATTTCGGACCACCATCAGTTCAGTCATATCATGTGCAAGGTGCAAAGGGACTCAAAATTCTGAGAAAAGAGGGGACAAAAGACAAAAGACACGTCACTGGGAGACTGGTCGTGGAAACAGAGGAAGTCGCCGACTGTGGAAACTGTGAAAGAGTTATACAGCATGACTGGGCTGGTGACAGGAAATAATATAAGACCAAGGAGGCTGGTCAGAGATAGATAAGGAGAGATCATGACACTGACAAGGCAGAAAAGTGCAAGGCGCCGAGCAGATTATACCAAACATTCAGAACCTGCACAGCCTGCTGTGAGTGTATGGTATCATTCATTTAATATATGATTTAGTTTTAATAAAAATAAACTGATCATGAAGGGATTATCAAAAATTGATAGCTTTTAATAAAACACATTTTAGAAGTATAATTTAATACTGAATTATTCCTGAAAGGAAAAAGTTGGGCAAAGGTGGCAAGGTGCATCTACCCTCACTGTTTAATGGAAGGATAAATGTATTCAGCTTTTCAAAAAGAGATTCTTGCAATAAAAGTGCACTCACATACATGCACTTCGAAATTTTAGATACACAACTTCAGTTACTTTTTAATGGGGTGGTATTATGTACTTTCCTTGCACATGTCACAATCAAGTAACTATGTTTCCTTCAATTATAAAATTACAATATACTGTATATATAATTTTTTTTTTCCAGCATGGCACCTTCAGCACATAGTCACAACAATACTTCTAATTATGCCATTAACAGCCATTCTTAGGTGTGCTAGTTTGATAAGTATCTCCAATAAGCTTAACAGACTCACGGTTCCATCAGGGGTGCTATAAAGCTAAAAACTGTTGATTTTACATCATTCCCTCTTTTTAAGTAAATCAGACAGTTACAGGACAACAACTTTATACCTTCAGGAATCCAGGCATTATGACCATGACTTGCTTACATTCAAAAGGAACATCAGAATTGCTAAGAACAGGAATTTGAATGACTTAAATGCATTTGTTGCTGCTAATAAACATAGCAAAACTTTGGATTCTTGCTAAATATAATTTATTTTCCAGGCATTGTTAATTACCAAGCAAAAAAAAAAGTAAAAATACATTCTCCAAAATCTCCACCTCCAACAACCCTCTCCTAGTCACAACAAACATCACTGCTTCTAGTTTGATGTTTTGCCATCTATTTGATTTGGTATAATGTTGAAACTTTCCTAACCAACATTAAAATGTGTCCATTTATACAACTTTCTGTTGCACAGTAGGTAACAATAAGCACATAACATGAGTGATTTATAACTGGAACATAAAGTAATTGATGATGTTCTGGTTTTAGTAATTGAGAATCCCCCCTTTTTTTTAGGTCTAAATGTTAAACTATTCTACCACTTATTATTCTCTGCTCTTGTACCCATATATGTGAATATGTTTTGCTGGTTTTACTTTTTTAAGTTTTGTTACTTACTCAACCATTGCCTTTTTTTCTGTCCTTGTTGGCCGTTCTCTTATCTGTATCTTATTGACACAGTTGGGCTCAAAGGGGAAGGTAGGTGCAAATGATTGCCATTATGGCTTTATGGGTGACCTTACATCTCTGCCCTGGGCATGAAAAGGATGTCACCCCACTGGTCAAGACACAATGGAACAAAGGAACTGGGATGCTAGCTCTGAGATCTTTATGACAGCAACTGATCAGGTAGCACAAAAGAAGACTGCGTCAGAAGGAAGCTTAGGTAGTGTTCTTACATTGAAGATGCTCGCCTATGGAAAATCCACATATTCTCAAACTTTGTCAATGCTACTATTACCTCTACAGAGAAAAATAACTGAGATTGTCTTGTAGTGAAACAGTCTATCAAGACATATTCATACACCTTGAAAAGTTTTATGTTTTGGAATGTTCACATACTGTCTGTTGATGATGATTAGTAATATTCAAGGAGTAAGATTATTAATTCTGGGAAAGAAACATATGTGAAATACCATTGATTCTGACACAGCTTCTCATATAAAAGGCGTGTGGTCTGATGTCTTCTTATGTAAAACTTGGCTCTGCTTATATCTTCCAACAAACAGAATGCTCTCCGTTGGGAAACGAGGGAGAGCCCCCTCTTCTTTCCCTTCCCATGCCACAATCTTCTCCAGGAGATCCTGTCTCCGTAAGAGTCATTGGTGAGGGGCGTCATTGTCTTTGATCTAGTGAAAAGCGGTGGCCAGAACAATGTGGAGGGATGCTGCTGTTTATTGGGCAGTGTCCCAGGCTGTCTACCAGATTCCTGGTAATAATCAATAATGATATTCCTAGTAGTCTTTTTCTGGTCGAGGAAGAGAGTCACATTAGGTATTCAGATTGCTTTGAGTGGCCTTGTTGTCCAAGGATCTTCCCTTGAGTCATATGGGGAAAGTCGCGAGAATATGTACGTCCAGAAATCTCTGACGTGCTCAGATATTTTAAAACAAGGTCCCGTATCCCTGCCAGCTCCGGACTTGACGTTCGTAACCACTAATTACCCCACTGGGAATAGCAAAACATATAACAACGGAAGAGCATCCTAATGTAATCTGATCTGATCACATAGTACACACCAATATTAGTAGGAGCTTTTCAGAGAATCCAGATTTTCAAGAACATCTGACTCACAGAGATTTTCCTGACTCCATGAACTTCCAAGAACTTTGACGTAGGATAGAAACTAACAAACGAAGAAACGAGCATTTCAAAATTGGCCACTATGACCTAACAACAGCCGTTAAGATGATCAGTTATGCTTGGAGCCTGGAAAAACCCCTTAAACCCTTGGCCATGACCAAGGAGCTTTCTTTTTAATGGTTGAGGAAGGGCTGAAGGAAGGAAGTCAATAAAGTTTTATTAAAATTGGTCATTGTATTTTTCTCGCAGTAAGTAGATGACATAAACCATTCAGCACTCTCCAACAATTTGAAGTCCAGTGGAGTACCTCACAAAAGCATTCATTTATTTTATAATATAACCACAAAGTGTTTTTTTTGGGAATTTTACAGAATAAACCTTTAGATGCCTCCGTGCTCCAACAACCTTAAATCAAGAAGCACTATTAAACTGTCAACTCGAACAGTAACTGGTTAAAGTTTGGGTATACCTTTAGGTGAACGTTTCCAATACTTTTCTGTTTGTCACTATCGTGGGCAGGACATGAAGGTGCTGCAGCTGTGGTCAACTCTCTGCTGACGGTTGCAGCGACACTCAACAATGGAGAACCTTCAGGTTGCGGTTATGATGAATTCAAATAAACCGATATTTAATTTAGTCTTTTAGGAAGTCCTTGCTGGCCCAAACATAATGCTAAAAACTCAAATCAGCAGATTATTTTAATATACATTTAAATATACATTCTGGCACTTAGATGTGCAACCTTTTAGATTTAGCTGCAGTCAAAAATATGTAAACCAAAACCCACACATTAACTTTATATAAAAAAAAAAAATCCAAAGAAAAATTTAATTACTATGTAGTTCAGGTGCTTCACACAAAGATTGCAGCTCCGCCAGAACTCTGACCACAGATGCACCATTTCTCTCTTCATTGATGTCCGTTCTTCAGAGATGAGCTGCTAGCAGTGCTGCTAATTCAAGGTCATTCCGCTCCAAAACTTACCGCATGTGTTCCTGGTGCTGCTCGTGATTAAACTCATAACTACACTCCTCCAGTCTGAACAGCTCTCTGACAGCAGATGGCATACTGCATCTGCAGTCCACAGCTAACTATATGAGAAATATTGGTTGGAGTTTGCTATGAGGTAATCACGAGCCAGTCAACAAATGAGGTCAGCTGTCAACAAAATTGTTTCTGAAGTACGTACAAAAATTTTAGAAGAGTCAAGCAGAGCTGCTCCAGATCTGCTAATGGAAAATTTATCTGACCTGGGCCGAGCAGGACAGAACCTGTTGGGGGTGCTTGACTGGAAAAGCTAGATTTCCTTACTAGCAATCGCTAATGAACAGTTTGTTTGATTGGGGATGGGATGCATCTACAACATGTAGGATTGTACCTCTTGATGAATGGACTTGGGCACCCCTGTAATAGACCAACATAAAACATTTAATAAGTGTGAAGCGGAAGGACAGCAATGCATAGTTTTTAAAGAATTTGATGAGGATTGTTTCAAGGTAATTTGTGAAGTGTTGTGTTTTCTCCCACACAGTTGTTCTGTAGGACATATAGTTACTTTTTGGTGTCATCAGACAACAGCACCTTCTGCCACATATTTGCCGTGTCCCTTGCATGCCTTTTTGCTAACTTTAAACAGGGTTTGCTCTAAATTTATTTCAGAAATTCCTTTCTCTGTATTTTTTAAGTAATCTTTTTTTTCGTAATTACCTCACAATGCAAGCATTTCCTAAATGGCTTGCTGACAGCATTAAATCTTACATACAAACCATTGTGTGTCTACTGTTGAAATCGCCGAAGGTTGATAATCAGTGGGTGGTGGACTGGGAACTCAAAGAGAACTTCGCTGTTGTCTATCTAGCAGGTGTTGGCTCCAGAGGCACAGGATCTTCTCACAGAGAGCTGCTCCCTGGGGTGTAAAAAATGACTCTCTTGTCTCCTATTCTGTAGTATTGACGGCCTTATCAGGGGAAGGAAACAATTTGGGAGCTGCTTCCCTGCATTGTGTGTTATTGTTTCCCCTAGTGAGAGGGTGGCATTAGTCAGCAGAGAAAGATAACATTTCAGCTTTGGGTCAAGGTGTTTTTGCTTTGGGTTTTGAAGAATTTCAAATTTAGTTTGGCTCAAGAAAAGGGGCTTGTTTTAAAAATAACAATAAGAATACAGTAAACAAAAATGGACTCTAGGACAAACCTTTCCAAAAAAGGCATATAATATTCTGAGGTTCTTGAACCCTGTGGAATCATTTTAATTCTTCTTAAAACTAAGCTCCAATGTTGACACTATTTTACTACAAGAAGCAACTTTTATTTCACCTTAAATCTGTTTAACCAGTGAGTCGTGTTACTGAATAGCAAGAGGCAGACCTATTCACTTCCACTCGCAAAGAACGGTGCCAAGATTTCACTGTGCCAGATTGGTCGAAGAACAAAGAATTTCCTCTGCCATTTATTTAATGGATACTTGGGCTTTGTAGTCGCATCATTGGCACTCTTCCCACTGCTTATCTTCATAGATATCCAACATTTACACATATTAGTAAGAAGTGCAAGACAACGTGACTCAATATGCAGACTAAACAGTAAAATGTTGCAGTGATCTGAAAAATGCATATGCGTGCAGCCTAATAACATGTTTGTTAATGTTCACTGTTTGATGACGTCCTGGCCTGCTGATGACGCAAATCTGACACTTCCTTAGGGAGCTAATGAGTTTCTTTGGCGAATAAGCCTCTAAGGAATTCCACTGAACAGCTCCATGTTTTACTTTATCCATCTCTGACAAGATGATTATTGATATTCTTGGGAATGACATTGTTTGTAAAACTTATGAATTTAGGAAAAGACAAAACATATGTTTAATTATTCAGCAGAAAGGGAAATCCAAACACTTATTTTATTATTTCATTCTGAATTTTATGTCTTACTAAATAGATATTTGGATATGAATAATTATAACATCAAAGCAGTAAAAATGTCAAATGTACAAATCCTCAAGTTTATTAAACTTAAAAAATATGTGTAATCAACCAGACATATTACGAACTCATTGGAGAGAACCCAGGTTTTCAAGTAATTGAAAACCTGATATTTCAGACCATTTTTATTGTCAAAATAGCTCAACCTCAATCAGGTTGGATGGAAAAACATGCAATTTCGTTCACAATTCACATTTCAGAAAGCAATATTTCAATACATTTTTACCCTCTAAACTTTGGACATTTTCTCCAAGCCCATGGATTTGCTGATATTTGTCATATATAATTATATCTGCAACAATTCCTGTGGTGTAATGTCTTTGTTTAGTGAGTTAGTATTTAGAATGTAATTTGGCAGACCTCATATTGTTCTGAGTCATTGACCACAACTGTTTTTCTTTTCTATTTGGAGATCAAAGGGTTTTAGGCCATCAGTATGAAAGTGCTACACTGTCTGACCTCTCTGTTTTCTCCACAGATTTTCCTTCTCAAACAATTTTCACCTGTTAAAAGCTGTTTGATGTTTCACTCCATGACTAAGAAAGAAACTGGAGACAGACACTGCAATTTTACCTGCAAATGGTTTTCCTAAGCCCACTGTGTCATTGGGATTTATTTTTTTACTCTCATACATTCTAAAGCATAATAGAAACTATAATGATTCAGCTTCTATTTTACATATTTTGAATCCAAAAACACATTTGTAAAAGTGTAACTGCAATTAACCTGTGGAATAAAGTCACTGTTTATGTCCTGTAGGTGATGCGCCAGCTAAAGGTGAACATTTGGGCTTTTAAAACCTTCCCTGGATTTCACAGAGCATAGATATGTAGCACTTTGATAGATGGTGTCATCCATGCTTCAGCATAAATCTGTCCGCCCACCAGTGGGTAAATAATTACTGGCACTGAGATTTTATTGGTCAGTAGCTTAATGACTTCAATTCTTAACGCCATTAGTGAAACTGTCACACCTTTTGATCTAATTAAACTGAGATATAAAACCTCTTCGATAAATATATCCCTTATGTAGGACAGGTTATGTCCAGCCTTTCAAGTTATGAAAGATATGGTTATAAGACTACTTTTAGCAGGATCGTAGAAAAATCGGACTATTTGAGTTTCACCTTTATGATTTGGAACAAGACAAAAAGTGAGTGTCTTTTATAAGAGTGGCTCACCTTTCTTTTTCCAAAAAGGAAAAATAAAAGTAGCAAAATGACACTTTGTCTTTTTCTTGAGTCCTTTATGCCAGTCTGTTGCTGCAGTTTTCAACAAAGCTCCCATGGAGAGCAATAAAAGCCATTATAGATTCAGCTTGGGTGTAGGGCCTCTTCACTGAAATGGGATCAATTGTATGAGCAGAAGGCTGTTTCAGACCTATGCTAATGAGAAGGCTCTGCCAAGATGTTGAACAACGCTAAAGCCCAAATCTACCCCAAACATTCTTGTTTATAAGATCGAAGAAAAAATATAGATGGCTTTTTTAGCCCAGTTGTATCAAATGTGACTCACCAGACTGCACAGCTCTGTGTCTAAGATGCACATAAAAAGGCAAAATATCTGAAAATCTCTGTGGCGGTTCCTTCATTGCCAAGAAGTGACTCATTCTAAGTATGAGCATACCTGCAAGAAACAAAAACAAAATACATTAGACCACTTTGATCAGCTCTTTTAAAAATATTCACTCAGCGTAGGGAGAAGCAAAATGCATCTTAATAGCACTACTTCAGGGATGAGGTCTCTGCAAACGAAGCACCCGATGCTACTGATGTGTCCATGCACAAGAATCCACAAAATATTTTTTATACAATGGGTTAAGGTAGCGACACAGCAGATGTTGTCTACAAATCACGGCTCATTTGGCACAGGGCCAGTCATTGTGTCTTTAGCCAAGTTCAAAACATACGCTCCAGACTGGACTGGTTGACTTGTTTTCTTCTGGCTGGTCCGATAGGAGTGTTGCGTCCTGTCTCAGTGTGCATACATTCGTCACTTTGTGTCGGCTGGTGAAAACATTTTATGTCTGTGCAGAAAAAATATTTTTCACCCAGAAATAAACAAATCATTATTCTCAAACTTGAAGATTTGATTTGTGAATGCAATTGGGGCCAGAGAAGGGAACTGTTGTCACACATTCTTTTACAAACTATAGTACTTGTTGAACTTATGTGATTCTTTTGTGTCCAATAAACCATAATCAGGTCTTCTTGCATAATAGAGCAAACAACTCTTTTCACATCAGATAATGCTGCATTTTCACATGGAGGAACAAACACTCTAAAGTAAACGTGTCCTTCGTTCAGCACAAATGCCACAGAATATTGAATAAGAGGACTGTATCAGTATTTTTGAGCAAAATAATGTCTTCCGTGCTTTTTATAGAGAAACAAAGGTTTGTGATTAGAGGGGTTATTTATATTGGCTTAAGATATTGTTTGATTTGGAAAATTCTGGATCTTTTTTAATTAATAAATTAATTGTTACGTTTAGAGGAGGAAAATGTACAACTTGTGCAATTGGCTCTACAAGCTAAATTTCACAGTGACAGATTGTGCAAAGTAATTATAGAAAATAAATCCAGCAATGTACTTTACAGTTTTGAGATACTGTCTGTTTTACAATATTTTATTACCGTTTAGATTTACTCTGATATTTCTGGGAAAGTGAATGGGTGGACAGGAAACATCACTATTGACAAAGCACTTGTACAAATATTAGGATGACACACTGATGAACTCAAAATAAGGAAAGTATGAGATTCATGTTATTGCAACTCAGTATCCTGCCATTGAAAGACAGGGTGGGTAAAATTAAAATTTAGAAATTATGATTTCCTTTGATTTAACTACACAAAAAGTGCATTACATTTTTTTTCTCCTCTTATATCATGCTGTAAGGACTTAGTCGGAATAACCACAAAGGTGATGTGAAAGATGAAGAAAAACTGTGGTTCTGGTCTAAAGTTTACATCCACTCATCAGGAGCATGATCTACAAATAGTTCATTTGGATCTACAATAGATGTTTTATGATTATTGTGAACTGTTCTGTCCTTATTATAAATAGAACAACTCTTAAAATCATTGGTTTTGATGCTCAGACCGGGCTTTTAAGTATAGTCCTTTTATTTTAACAGGGTTGAGATTAGGGCCCTTGCAAAAACTTAATCTGCTTTGTTCTTTTTACAAACAGTTTCGATGTACCTTTGAGTTTTGAATATTTATTTTTGCTGTATAAGTTGTGGTTGTTGATTTATGTAATAGTGTTAGATTACCTGAGTTCTTGCTGGTTGTAGCTCATCACTTCACAACTACTCACACTTTAGAATTTTATTTAGTTGCATCCTCTTTAGACCACTCTTATTCTGGAAGCACTGGAATTGAAACCTTTAAGCTCCACTGAAAATAGCATCATTCTAAGATTTTAATTTGATGCCAGGGGTATCGGTGCATTGCACCAGTTGAATAGTACAATAAAAGACCAGCTAAAATTTGGACAAATATGGCGCTTCTGGAATGACTTAAAACTGTTTTCTGCTGAAAAATCAGGTCGGTGCCATAGAAGCAAACAATTTCGTAGTTTTTCTGTGTGTTTACTTTGGTTTCTGTGTTCTGTGGAGTCTCTGTGTTGTCCCGTCTACCCCTTGATTAGTAATACCTGTTCCTTGTTTCTCCTGATTGTCTCCCCATGTGTTTAAACCCACCTGTGTTCCTTGTTCTTTGTCGGGTCCTCGTCTTGTCTTCAGTCAAGTCTGTCTCAGTGTATTTTTTGTTACCAGTTGCTACCAGTTTTGAGGTTTAGCCATCTGCTCATTCTGTGCTGCCTGGACTTTTGGATTATTTGTGTGCCATTCATCATTAAATCATCATTCTTTCATTTCAACCTGGGTCCAGAGCGTCTTCCTCACCATCTCTATTACTGCACATCATGACAAATTTAAATTGAGTCTACCATTTCTGATAAGAAAAATAGTTAAATTAGGCCAGAATATTTCTGGTGGTAATAAAATGTATTTTGTTTCTCAGAAAATTTTGAAAGGGACTTTTGTCACAAACTTAGTGGAATGTATGTCTATTTTAGGATGTATGTACAAATGTACAAATTTGGATCTGAGGATAAGAGGAATAGAAAAAATTCTAATTAGTTCATAGTTCTCTCTATTGTTTGCAAATCTTTAACGCTTTTGCATTTTGAAAATAGAATACTGAAATAAATAACTCAAAGGGTTAGGATTAGATATCCTGCTATGAAGATGCAGACTTTCACTATTGGTGTCACAAATGACCTTCAATGTGGAAGTATACTGAACAAAATTTTTAGGGTCTTAAGGGAATGCACGAAAGGCCATAGAGTCAAAGAAAAACAAAGGCTGCATCTTTTGTCAAGTTGCAAACTTGTTTACAACAGTTTGCAAACTTGTTTACAACAGTAAACAAGTTTGCTCTTCCTCTTGGGCAGCTTTCGACATATGATGAGGGTCTCTTTTTGTTTCTAGACTATTAACCTTTCTACAATAATGCTGAAGTGGATCCTGCTGCTGATAGCTCAGATGAGAAGTTTCATATAGTCGACACAATACTTAAGTGCAGAAGCAAACAATAGAAGGAGTGAGGTATGGATATGTTATCAAAGTTATTATGCAAGTGAAAAAGCATCATGTAAAAGCAAAGCTGCAAACATGCACAACATGTGAGAGCTAAGATTTGTTGTAGCACATAGGAAATTACAACGTTGTAAAAATTAAGTCAGCCTCCATTCCACACGTTGATTGATACTAAACTTGGTGTGGTAGATCTTTTGGGATTACAGTTTAAACATAAAATTTGTTTCAAGCCCTTGTTATCTTTTTTGGGTGTTCATAATGATCTGATAAGTTAGTTAGTACTTCTAGGAATTTGAAAATGTTATCTTCGACACTTCTGGAATGTTGCCTTGTGGGAGGTTCCTTGCAGTGGAAACATACCATTTACCTTCAGGCCACATTTATGTCTTTTTGCTGTTCATAATAGCAAATTAAAAAAGAAAATGTTATCTTCAACACTTCTGGAAGATAGTGTAGAAGATTATTCATTTTTTTTTTGTCTATTCCAAACCTGTCAGAAACTTAAAATTCCTTGAACCTTGTGAATGGAAGTATATTCTAGAAAGATTTATGTTCCTACCAGATGGTTTGACCATTGGAGCCCAGAGAAGCATTAACAAGATGGGGTCTGCGGAGCAACGTAAATGGAAGTCCACTGGGATACAATACTGTTAAACTCACACATTCATGCCTCGTGACATAGGTCTGATTGACTCTTGTCACCCCTGCAATCAACATAATGCTCCAAACAGTCTGCCATCCTGAATGGATTTCATTGTTTACTACACTGCAGACACTTTAAATAGCTCAGAGCTTGAACTTCCTTCACACTATGCTTTGTAATTACTTCCAATATCAAAACAAGTTCATGGAAGTTTGCCAACAGCTTTTTCTTCAGTTCCTCGTTGCATGCAGCTCCAAGTTAATTATTTCTTTTCTTCCTTACATGTTATGAGAAAGAAGAAAGGAAAAAAAACACAAGCAACATGTTCCTAAAACATGAGTTTGACAAACAGCCCATGAACTCCTGGGTCAGCTCTCCAAGTCTCATTCTCTAACCTCACCATTGCCCTCTAGTGAACAATGAAAGTTTTGATCAGTAGTAAATGCTTTTAGGTTTCATTTTAGTTCCAAAAAAATATGCATATTTCATCAGTTGACTCTAAATAATTAAACCATTCACACACCATTTTACATCTGCAGCTTTTGTATTTTGAAACACTAGGGTGCAGAAAGTGGATATGAAAAATCAGTTTCAAATTTCAACTAACTTTAGAGCTTTTCTTTATCCTCCAGCTATTACCCCAGAGCCTGCCTGAGCTCAAAGCCTAGTTTGCTACTTCTTAGCCTTTGTATTCACATTAAGAGTGAACATGGCTAAGGGATTATGTGAGTCCCTATCAAGATCTTCAAACTTTCTCATTCAAGGAAAATTACACCAATCTTATGAGTGCTCACGTAACTCTACACCAATACGAGAGATAAATATCAACATAACAATGTATTGTTCTTAACAGATTTTTTCTAAATTAGAAGTTTATAAACAATAACACTTTGAATAATTAGACAATGGTAGTTAACATGGGGAAGATTATGAAGCCTAGGGTTGCAGTGTCTTGTGAACACAGTTTCACACCTAAAACCTTCTTCCTATTTGGTAATCTATAAACTTAAATGTATTTTATTGAGATTTTATGTGACAGACCAAAACAAAGTACAGTGAACCCTCGCTATATCGCGGTTCACCTTTCACGGATTTGCATCGTACATTGTGCATTGTGTTGGCTAAACAGTCTCTCCGCTTCTTCTCTACTTGTGTCAATAACGTTGCGGTTTCATATGTACATGTATGTAAAACAGCTTGCCAAATTTAACATAATCGATGGTGGCATGTCGGTTTATAAAAATCTTTTTGCCCAGAAGAACAAAGAGCGACAACAACTACCGATAACTAGTTCTTCTCTAAATGTTCTTCTCTCGAAAAAAAAAACACACCTGCACCGCGGGCTTTAGAAGAAAAAAATCGCTACAGAGCGGAGTCAGGATGCAGCGGCTCAGTCAGAAGAGCAGTGAAATACATGTGAGTCACTATTTGTCCAACTATACTTTGTATTTTTTTTCATAATCATTTTTCATTTTCTCCCATTCTAATCCAATGACTCGGGTCGCGGTGGGGCGGTGCTGATCTCCACAATTTGAAGCCTTCAGTTCGTATTGATGATTAAAATTATTATTTTACAGTACAGTAGTTATTTACAAAAAAAAAACAAACAAAAAAAAAAAGTTTGCGGAGTACTTTTATTTGTTAAACAAATGCTTGGGCCTGTAAAAAGGTTTTGTTCTTTGGTTTCAATGTATTATGGAGTATTTCATTGTATAATAATTGTAAAAAAAATAAAGGTTACTACTTCACAGATTGCGCCTATCACGGGTTCTTTTTGGAACGTAACCTCCGCGAAAAACGAGGGTTCACTGTATAACATTTTTGTAAAGTGAAAGAATAATGATAGATGTTTCACAATATTTGTCCCCCCCAAAAAAATATGGCTTGCATTTATATTTGCTCCCCTTTAATGCAGTGCTCTTAAATACAATCCAGAAATTTAATCTGACAAAATACATTAATGTTTGTGGCTGTAAAGTAGGAAAATATGTAAAACTTCAAGGGTATGATTACTTTTACAAGGCACTGATCTCTACACACTTGGAGATATCTGTATATTTTGGTAGCTTTTATTTGTGTGACCTGTGATGAGGCCTCCCTTCACTGTGTTTGTGTTTAAGGTCTCCAGGTCAATTAGAATTGGCAGGAGCTGGTCAGTTTTGTCAGGCTAATTTACGACACTCACTTTTTATGGGAGACCCCTCTCCCCCGCTTCTTCGAAGAAACGCTAAATTAGTTTTTAAGCAGTTTCATAACTGGGTTTCTCTTAACTCTTTGCGGTCCTTAAGCCACACATAATGGTCATTCTTTAAGAACAATTATTTAGCTCAGATTTTGTGCAAATCAAATAAAATTAAACTTTTCTAAGCCTCTGATAGGGATCCTATGAGATGCCATCTAGAAACATCAAGTTTGAATAGAGTAAATTTTTACTTGAGCTTAGATTAAACATTGACTCCTCTTCAGTCCAACAGAACTGGAGAGTTTTCTATTACAGAAGTCAGAGGTTTTTAAACACCAGTCCTCAAGGGCCAATGTCTTACAACTGTTAGATGTGTCTCTGGTCCAACACACCTGAAATAGCTAAATATTTTCCCCTGTCTATGCATTCAAGTTTTCCAGGGTTCTGCTAATGACCTAATTATTTAACTTTTTGAAGCAGAAATAAAAGTCTAAAAGTTGTAGGACACCTGCCCTTGAGGACTGAAGTTGAAGACCTCTGACTTAGATTAATTAAGCTATGTTATGGTCTGCCCTGGAAAAAAGTCAAATTGCTGCAAAAATTATAATAGATGACAAGAAAGATGAAGAAAATTGCTGTAATTTTCAAAGAAATAAAATTTTAAGTTACAAGTTATAGATTTATTTGAAAAAATCATGCAAACGTGTTTTTAATATATTTAGTTTCTTACAAAATCCAAATTTTTATCTCAGAGAATGATATAGATGCAAAACAGTAGTTAGCTACCAAAATGTAAATCTGACTCTAAGACATCTCATTGACAAAGCTGTATTTTATATATCAATAGGCAGATTTGTGGAAGAGGTTGATAGTCAGTATTTTAACAAATGCTTTTGTTTCTAGACAGTAACAGCAGCAGGAGCTTAAAACTCCTCATGGTGGGGTGATAACTTACACCATTTTGAAAACATTGTCACTACTATAAACATTATTTAATTACTGTAGTTAAAGACCTGTCCAGATTGTACCTGGGGAATGACCAATGGCACCAGTTCCCCCGCAACCTTGCACTGATAACAATGCATGGATTGAATTGACTACTTAGCAGATGTGCATATTCAAACCACATCTTTAAAATAAATGGTTTCAAAAAGTCTGAATGATGTACTTAGTAAAATCTGAAATTTACTATATTGCTGAAAATCCTGGTATTTATACAAATTTAAATTATTATGAAGTTATATCTTGAACAGTGCATACTAATGTTCCACTCGCCATCTCCACCGTGTGCACAAAAGGCTCACTGTTCGTCTCAGTTTGATTCTGAAGTAAATGTTTGTTGCTTCTGAATGCAGCGTTTTGTCCAATGACATTTAGCTTTAAATCAACACACCCAGCACTAACGAGCACAGCCTAAGGGCAGCTGTTTTTCCCATAAGTATTTCTCCAGGGGTTATGTGAACATTAGGAAAGTAAATATGTTTCATATAGGGTTCACTGACATTCATGTCAAGTCTGCCCTTTGCAAAAGATATTGATTTACACTGAATGAATCAGAGTTATGCTAAAATCCCACTCTGACTGTTAAACACATGTTATGTCCTATGATGGAAAATGTTCTTTCCATTTTATTATTATTTCTATTTCCATATTAAAATCCCACTGAAAACAAGATCAAATCAACAATCCTCACAAAGCTCTCCAGCTGGGTTTAATTTACCGCCACAAGCTGAGCTGAATTATTCTGGCAGCATTGGGTTGTGAAGATGATTTCCCTCATTTCAAGTCTGTCTGCAAAGATCCTGAAAGACTGGATTTTAATGTTACTGGCTGAAACCTTCATGTCAGCCAGCAACAGAGGAACAAACCACTGAAGTGAGATCAGTGATCAAGACAAAAGGTATATTCTGTGTTGACGCCATGCTCCCTGAAAAACCTTGTTTTAGATGTTTGCAGCAGGAGAGCCCTTCACTTAAACTGACTTCACTCTCTTTGAACACTGACAAAGCTGTCAGAAAATACCCTGGAGTGTTGAATTGCTTTGCAGACATTACATGTAGCCTATGACTGAGAATAAGGAGCAGAATTTCAGTGCCTTTGAAAATTGTATCATTATTATACCAGTCAAATTCTTTCAGTTATACCTATGAGTCTGTTTAAGGAATTTTGTGTTAAAAATGTTTGTTTCAATAAGGTTTTGTCCAGTACAAATGATGTTCACTCTTCAGAATAAAAGTAGATCTATAATTCTTTTCTGTTATTTAAATTTTGTGTTTTAAATTACATATTAAAATAGTTATTTTCATAACTCTAGCTGTCTTTTTATTAATTATAGAGTAACAAATTTATAACTGTTAAATTTACAGTGATTTACAGAGCAACTGAATTCATTGAGAAAATTGCAGAAAGACTGTATGTCAAAGTATTGTATATTTTATTTGATACTGTTACTTTTACATTCAATAGCTACTTTTTATGGCTCTATTAAGGCTAAATTAAAAATGAATTATCATTAAATAAAATCACTGCAGATCTGTTTTTGGGATATAAAATTTAAATACATCCTTTCAGTATAAAAAATATTAGTGCAACTGTAAAGACATGTTAATTTAATTTAAAATGTAGAAATTATAACGACTTTCCAGTGGTTGTAGTTGCAAAAATATTAATTCACTGTGAGAAATGCAGTCTAACAGGGTTTTGTATAGATTCTTAATTTTACAAGCACCATCTACAATTAATCAGGCAGATGATTATTACTGGCATTTGGGGCTTCCAATAGGATAACGATACTGCAAAGCAAAACAATGCTACATCAGAATAAGAGAAGGGTTTCATTGTCAATTCATCATGGTTAGGTTCTCGGCTCAATAGCAAAGTGTTACAAAGTGTGTGGACTATAAAATGAAAACCGTACAAATATATTTGCATGTTTGTCATTAACAGTAGGCTATGGATTTGATTTGGATAAGAATGAGTATGTAATGAGAGTAAAAAACAATGCCTCCATATTCACAACCGAATCACACTATATTTGCAGACGGGCACATTATTTACAAAACCATGCAGTAAATGTGATATATGCCACCCATATATAGTAAACTAGTCAGTGGGAGAGGGGTATTTCCAGTTTTTGAAAAGGATTAAATGTCCAGCTCCCGCTGTTACATGTGTAAATAAAAGGAGACCTTTCAGGTTGTGCCGTTGCTTTTCACAGAGAATAACCTACTGTCCAGCAGGGGGCAATAATGGATGTTTATGTCCATTTTAATGGTCCTCCCAACATTTTAAATGCTGCTCATGTCCATTACACAAACTGTGTGTGTTTACTTTTTGCAGCTGGAAACATCATATCTGGACTGATGAAATGTGTAGTCTTTCATTGACATTTATGTCTAAACCTTTTCACTTGTCTTTTAAAAGTTAGCATGAAAATCAAATACTTATTTCAGTTGTGCATGTGAATGTAGTTAATGGGCTGATCTATGGCCTAATATGCATTACAGGTTGGCATAGTAGAGTATTGTTTCTTTTCCTCCAGGCAACATGAATATGAATGTGAAGCATATAATGTATGCAAGCTTCTAAATTAAGCTGTTAAAACTTTTAAACCATGACAGTGCCAGAACTTGTGTTCATGCATTTAATGACGATTATGAGTATTCACTCATCTGTACATCCATCAGCTCTCCTAAAGGTCATTTTTCAGCATTTTGGATGAACTCACTCTAATTCACAAACCAATGTTAAATTTGCAAATGGGAAACCACTACAAAGGAAAAACTGTAAGAAGATATATCGAAATTTTAAGGGAACATACCTATTTGTTAATGAAAAAAGACAGTTTCTTTCCCTCTGGGCAACATAAATTTGAGTGTGAAGCATGTAATGTATGCAAACTTCTAAATTAAGTTTTTTAAATCTTTAAACCATGATAGTGACAGAACTAGATTTTTTTAAATCTGTATACAATCAGTTTACTTTCAGAGACAAAGTCTTTCAGAGCTCTAACATGACTTCACCACTTAATGTTGAGTTTTGAGCTTGGATTGTGATATAGTTTGATATCTTATGTATTAAATCTAATTTAGTGGCTTGTACAAGCAAATGTTACTGCATTTCAGTAGATTTTCTCCATGTTGGGTTAGAACTATTCACATTTTCTATGTGAATGTCAGGTAAATGATGTTTAAAGTGAGCCAGACAGCAACATAAAAAATATGATCCCTTGCACTAGGATTCAAACTAAAGATGATATCTAAATCCAGAGTGAAATAATCTGATCTGTCAACCCTCCCCCCACTCCTGCTTGCTTCCTGACAACTAGATTATCTCTATCTGACACTAATCCACCATATATGAAGCCTTGAAAATCACCTTAAAGGCTGTCTTTCCAAAGACTTACCCACTTACGTGCATTTAAACCCATTAACTCTGCATGCATAGTCTGATGTAAAAGTAACAATTCTCCAGCAGGGATCTCCATAGTGAAGGAAAATCTAAATGGCCTTTTTTCATTGAAACTACAGCAGATTGCTTTTCTTTTTTTTCTATATATATTCCGTGAAAATGATTCATCAATGAGCTAGTTGTCTCCTCATCATACACTTATTTTGAATGGACATGGAGATGAGCAAAACTGGGAATGGCATGTTCTTTTTTTTCTGGGGAAAAATGTTTTTCAAATAATGGACTTAACACAATGCAAAGAAAAAAAAAGAAAAGATTGGAATAAATGTATATGCATTGTGGATTAAACACACATTGCATGATTACAATGATAGCTTCATAAAACACTGCTTACACCATTGGCTCCATGGCGTTTTTGTAGCCAAGTAGTTTGAAGGATTAAAATCCCGCAGAACACAAACAACATGGTGAAACAGTCCAGAGAGAGAGACAGATATTTACTGATTGACTGGTAGTAAGATTTTGCAGAGTCTATATAGGGTTAGTTTGCTCCTTTGTAAATGCATTGCTATTTAATTGTAAAAGTACAATTAGATAGCATCAGACACAATTTGACTTGTCAGAGTACATTTAATCTGGAAAAATCATAATTGACAACTAGGGTGATGATGAACAACAAAAATTAATTAGTTAATGATCTGTGTGATTTTTCTTACAGTAAATGATGACACATGGTACAGAGGTTCCCCAACAATGCATTATATGTTGTAAGACTGACTCTGGGGAATATTTCTAAAGCATTTACAAGCTCTAAAAGGCTCTTCAGCAGCCGTGAGTATGAAACCAGTGATGCTGAATAGGTCCATAAAAGGCTTTTTACTTTCCACACAGGCATTAGACAAGTGGTGAGCCTTCCTAATGGAAATATGGTACATTTATTCATCATTCATTGTTAGTTGGACAGTTGCTGTCCAGTTGTCAAATCAGCAGTTTGGTCTTTCAGTAGTTAGAATATCATGAAAAAAGTTTATATTTTTATCACTCATTTCGGAAGATCACACTCATGTTTTATATAGATTCTTTACAAATCGACTGAAATACATCAAGGCTGTATTTCTTGACATTTTGTGGATCATGGCTTACAAATCATGAAAACCCAAAGGACATTTGTGAACTAAACTGAAAAGGCATGTGTTAAGGTTGGCTAGAAACTTGAAACAATTGTGAGAGGATCCATACTGATCAGCCAGTATGGATTGATATTGATTGATAGGCTGCCTTTTACACCCTGTTTCCTGAACACATCCAAAAACACAAACACTATGGGAGACATGTGTGGTTGCTAACATGCTGTAGCAGTGCTGCTTGGTCCCAAGTCATTACTGGTCTTGGTCCCTCTACTAAAGCAAATACCTGTTATTTGGTACATTTGGCTTCATCCTGCACTGTTTCAATTTTTTCTCTTTACATTTTTTAGCACCACTTATTTGTCTTCCTGTCTTTCTCATAATGGGTGTGTCTGCTCTTTTCGCTTCTTAATATGTAAAATATCAGGCTGACATAGTCTGAGATTTCACTGCCTGTGAATCACCAAGTCGGCTATGAGGATAGTGCTGATGCGCTTTATTAAAGTGGAAAAAAAAAAAAAAATCACACACACATTCTGACCACTAGCCAGTTTGCCCTAGAAAAGACTGACAGCTCAGGAAAACCTCCCAAACCTCAATTAGCTCCTGGTATCCATTATAGTCTTATCTGTCCTTTCAGCAGAGATTTGGAAGTCACCAAAGGTAAAGCCGCTTTATCCTGAAACAAGCTGAAATTTGCAGTGATAAGTTCATATCATAAAACTTCATTTCCCCCCTTTTCACTCTTATTATTTTGGCATAGTGTTAATAGAAAAAAAAAATAGGTAAAATAGAATTGAAAAATGTTGCAAATAAAAGTTTGAGCACTAATCTTTAAATATGAGAAGCAACAGAAGACTTCCCTTCCTTCTTAAAAATAAATAGACTTATGTTGGTGTGAATCATCAAGGATATAACCATATTATCAATCAAATTTGAAGTAAAGCATATAAAAAAGCAACTAACAAACACATTTACTAAATATCATATGGATTCCCCAAAACCTTTTTAAAGCTCAAATTAAATTCACAATAAAATATCTTTAGTGGCTTTAATATTTGACAAAGTGAATAACGGAGGAAACTGGTGACGGAATGCACAATAATGGTCTTTTGGGGGAATGTGTTATCAGGATAGATTTCCTAGGAGATTGCTCTCATGATTTTTATGGCTAAGCAGCATGATAAAGTCACTCTTTTTAACAGAAAATTGCCCTTTTGACAGTTTGCTAAAATAATATTAGATATGAAACTGAAACTACTGAAACTGATTTTAAATTGCCGCATACCTCCTCTGTGCCTTCATTTATTTTGTCATATTGATAATAATAAGAGAGAATACGCTCAGCAACAAATGATCCTGATCTGAACTCAGCGTGGTGTAATCCCTCAAGGGGCTTCATGCAGGAAATGGAGAGCCCGTGTTATTGAATCACCTGCTGCAATAAAGGGATTACAAATTTTTTTACAGAATATTCAATATCCACTTAAAAAACTCCTGCAATTAAGTGAAGTCATTTTAATATTTGATAATATAATTGTTTACTCATACTGACAGCAGCAAAGGATTGTTCAACTGGATAATTATTCAAGAAAACGATGTGTGTAAAACAGAAATCTTTCTGTCATTTTACCTTTCCATAAAGATATAAATTGCGTCAATAAAATAAATAAAATGCTAAACAAATGTCACAAAAGTTGTGTCACTTAGAGTATAACAGACTTCATTTTGTGATTTTGCTCCTGCCAGCTTCATCATGGTGCAACATGAAGCAGCAGTTTATCTACAGCTGAGAAAAAGCGGTTAGATGAGATAATTTGTCCTAGGAACAAAACCCAATGGTGGCAGGCAGAAGATCTCTGGATAAAATAACATCACTGTTGGCCAATGTCTATCACTACATGCATGACTCTTGTTGCAAAACTGGAGAACTCCTTCAATTACAGACTGCTGCATCCTAGGCAGACAAAGGAATGTCATCATAGATCCTTCCTCCCAGCCACTTCATATCCATCACTGTTGCCAACAGACTCAGTTTGCACAACTTTTTATTTCTGCTGTTATCTGCACAGCATTTATTGATTTTTTAAAAAATGTTGTGGTTGGTTTTTTATGCACAAATATGCACATACAGTGTATTTTGAACATCATTATTACCCTGCACCACTGCACATTTCTTTTAAACACAGTATGCTATTTTTAGTAACTGTACAGTATTTATTTTTGTTTAATTTTAGTTAAGATTGACTGAGTGGTTGTTGTGCTGTCATGAATGCTTGTGTCTTCTTTCAGATTTCGCTGCTACATGGTCTGGTTGATTATGCTGTTACTAATTGTATGTTTAAACTGCAAAGGTTCTGCTTCTTGATGATTGCATAAAAAAAAATCTGTGTGCCTTTGGGTCTCTTTCCTCTCACATTTCCATTTATTTTATGTCCATCAAGGAGATAGAAAAGCAACCTTATAAAGCATTTAATTTCTATCCGAGGAATTTCATGCTGAACCACGAAAAGGGACAGATTCTTGATCACCCAATCACATCTGCAACCTGACCAAAATCTGGCCCAAATGTAGTGCCCACATCCAATCCACAACTTTGTGGAATGAAAACCCTAACTCAGTCTAAATGTGGAATCTGGAAGTCACCCTCACCCAGATGTGGGCCACATTTAGGCCAGATAATGTCTTCCTAGTGGCTCATGTCTCGTCCCACTGTAGATACTAATGTGTACTGAGTAAGTGCTGATATTGGGATACCTCTAAAAGGCTTATTGTTTAAAAAAAAAAAAGACAAAGACAAACAAACTATGATGATTAGGGAGGATTGGAGATAATAGCAAACCTCATGGACACAGACAACACATCCTTTTTTCCCCCAAGAAATGTTATGCCTGGTTCTTAATTTAATGCACTTTAAATGTTGTGCAACTTTATTATTGTGAAAATAATGAAGTTAATATGCCCTTTCCTTCTGATTTCCATGACTACATATTTGTTGTTTTATAAATTCTGTTTGGATTAATTTGGTCATTTTTCAATTTACTACATCTGTTTCATGGTTTGTTTCTGTCAGGGTTGCTTTCTGCTCTTCTATCACAGATCAACCTGCTTTGTTAATTATCACACCTGTCCCACGTTCCTCTTGTATTCCTTCATTAATAATTAGTTTCCTAGTTTTCAGTTGTTCATTGCACTGTCCATCACCTACACTGTTTGTTCTTCATGTCAAGTCTCATTTCCGTCCTTGTCACACTCAGTCCTTCTATTTGTAATTCATGTTTTTGTTTTTGAAAGGCTTATATATTATCATTGCCCCTCTCTTTCTTGAGCTCCAGTTTCAATTAGGTTCTCTTCACCTCTGAAATCTAAAACATGGTGACCTGATATGAATTACAAACTAAACCTGCCAATCAAGTCAATCTTAATCTGAGGAGGATGGTATTACTGCTCAAATCAATGGAGGATGTCACTTTCAATCTTTCACAGACAGTCCATGAATAATTGTCTTACAAATAGTGTGAAGGTGTTTGGCTGTGCTGTTAACCACTGTGCATCAAATGCCAAATTTGGCCATGACAGTCTGTAAAAATAAACTTGCTGATGTTAAACAAACTACTTTGGAATGTTTAATGTTTTTTAATATTTAATGTCCTGACTGCTGTAGATAGGCACCAGACCACCTCATGACGCTGCAAACATAAGCATGTTAGACAATGGATGGATGGATGTTCTTTAGACATTAATAAACTAGAAACTACTCAAAGAGGAATTAAGGTTAATTATGGCAAAAAATATTGGAATTTCAGAGACACAAACCTTCTGATATATTTTTCATAAAAGAAATAGAACCTTTACTTATGTCAAGTGATGTAATACATGCACAAACAACAAAAAGCCATTGGTGTTACATATAATGAAGGCAATAGCGATTTAATCATTACATCAAAAATGTTTTTGTCACTTCGTCATCACATTTGTTTTTTTATATTAAAAATATTTTTATGTTCAAATTTTACATTACAATGTTGGCCTTGCCATTTGCCTTTGTGTGCTGCATTTTCCACACTGATGTCATCCAGTTAAATGCATTAATAAAAAAAATGCCTTTCATGTAGGTTTACCATAGAGTACTTTTTAATTTGTGTTCTACTTATCCAAAGTAGTACTAAAGGTAAATGGAAATAGTAGATTAAAGTATAAAATAAACAATGATTTTGAATCAATAAAATTAGAAAAATAAAATAATTCCAAAGCAACATGGATAAAAGTAATTTCTCAAACCTTCACACTTTACTCTCATATTTAACCCTTGGTGGAATAAGTTTGGTCAACAACAATACACAATCAGCTAAAAAGTACAGAACCTTTATCCTCTATCAAAGAAAGTGAATTCTGTTCTAAAGTGGGCTCACACTTCCATGTCACTCAGAAGAGACATAGACACATCCAGAATACAAAATATATGCTTGAGAACAGAGAGTGAATTACCTGTGGCATATCATCTTCTAAACATACCTCTGTGGCAAACAGGCCAACAGTATTTCACAAGTAAATGCAAATTAATAATAAGGTTCCAGATCACTGAGCTCTAGTTCTCCTGCAGGCTGCAGAAAGAAGCTCTCAGATGATTGACCATTACTATAAACTGTTGATTGCGTAAATGGAATCTCTTTAACAAAGAATGAAAACAATCAAATTAATTACATGGGGTCAAAGACAATTGTCCTCTTTTGATCTCATTTGAAGAGAGCAATAATGAAAAGAGTCATAATGGCAACTAATAAAAGATATATTCTCTCTGGTGACAGTAGATTTGTAATTACTTGACGTCAGTCCTTCACGAGTTCAGTGATTTGATTTGAGCCACTAAAATTTTGTAGACATGATAAGTCCAATTTAAAGTTTATAAAAATCCATCCATTAGTTAATTTTTCATATCCACTCATCCTAACAGGGTTCTGGGAGGAGGGCCTGGTGCTTAAAAGCATGCTCAAAAACATGCAAACATCAAGCTGGTTTAACTAATTCTAGAAAGCTTTGCGAGTAAAATATATTTTCGCCAGTTTTGGTTTATTTTAATGTATCAGTTAAACCAAGATAATCATGTAGTTCCTGCTATTTTCAATTATGTTATATTATAAGGATCACAAGTTTCAAAGGCCAGAAAACATTGAAAGTCCATATACGTAGATTTTAAATCAAATATTTACATTTTAGATGATTTAAATAAAACTGTAAATTTATACTTCTAACATAAAAATGAATTTAAATGCTGAAATAATTAATAAAATACAAAATAAAAACATTTTATAATAATGGATTACTTTTTAAAATCATGTTCGACTGATCAGACGAAGGATCAGTCTTCTTAAGATCCTTGGTAAATTAAAAATGACCCTACATAATACATACAGTTAAAGTTAGCTCCACTGTGGATATTTTAAAGCGTTACACAGCTCTCTATTCACAACTATATTTCTTTAGGGATCTGTTATTAACTCTACAATACATTTTTAATAAGAAAGTGGCTGCTATTATCACATCATCATTAGCTTTAATGACCAGAGGTGATCTAACTTTAGATCAATTCTTCCTTTACAACAACCCAAAAATGTGATTGTTTATTAAGCCCTTTTGCATTTTTCACTCCAAGGATTTGATTACTTTGTGGTTAAATACATCTCTACAAATTACTTTTGGATATAATCCCTTTCTGGTATTAGCACAGTTTCATTGCCATAACTATTAATGTTATCATACACCAAGCCGATTACTCAAGTGAACTCCATTATGCTAATGGCCTGATATTTATTTGGACTGTGGCTATGACAATGGAGTGAGAAGCAGTGTAATGAGCCGGCTTCATCATAAAATCCAAAAGACAAACAAAGGATCAAAACAGCTCCATTAGTGGCTCTGAGCTCAACATCTTACTCACTGTCTAAACTGTTATTAATTCCTTATATATATTCCAATGATACTCTTTTTATTGTTTGATATAAAAACTGGTTTTGGCAATAATAAGGTAAAACTGATTCATATGCTAAGATCTTTAAAACAAAAACATTTTCATAAAGAAATGAACATGCCAATGTTTGTGTTCACAAACATGCATTGTGATGCATTGTGATGCAAACTCTGATTTTCATCACAAATCAGAGTTAGTGAAACAGATTCCTTTCACACAACGCTTTGAAGGCCAGGCAGACTTCCAGAAGCAAATAGCATAATACAGATAAGTTGTGAATAGCTTACTTCTTATCATAATATGACCCAAAACAAGTTGTCTCGCTGATGGATTCTAATCAAAGCATATCTACTCTGCACTTGTTTGGTAAGCATAATCAATTTGAATAGAACTAAATCCAGTAAATGTCAAGTTGTCCAGTTTGGCTGGGTGATAATATCAGCATTCAAAGCTGAGTGAGTGCTGAAGGACAGTTAGTAAGCCTGGGCGAATAACTGCCACCATCAGGACATTTTATAATGTCTATACTTTCAAGTGGTCGATTGCACAGCTGCCACCTATTTCTTTGAGAATCCATTAGAGAGGCAAAAATGTTTGTGTATGATGTGTTTTCACGTCAATGTCTTAAACTTGGAATTGCTAGGCCTTGATGCACTGACACAAGCTTAAAGGCCTCATGTAGAGCCAGGAACCACTGTAGCAACACATGACTAGTTAGCATATGAATACATGTCCTTTACTGATGATATTCCTCATTTCGTTCTCTTATCATATTACTGTTCCGTGCAATACCATTAAACCCACTGTATTTGCACCATAATTGAAGTAGGAGATATTTTCACATTCAAATGAACTCAGCTATGACTTTTATTCTTAAATTATGCAGATGATAGGATTTTCTGAAATATTACAAAATTGTTGATGTACGTATATAGCTGAAGATAACTGCTGCTCTCTAATTAAGTCCAAGATTGTTAGTTTTTAACAGCATTCGAGGGAAAGTGGGGGATATTTAACAGCTAGCACTTTCCTATTTTATTATAATGAGCATTTAAAATTCTCTGGATGACGCTTTATGTGGTGGACAGCTTAAATTCATTTGAAACTGTGCAGACATTAGCCGGGTTTTTGATTGTGAAGAAGATCAACTCTGAATTTTCATCCTTAAATTACATCTTATTTTATCATTTTAATTTTCTTTGACTAACAAGAGTGCATTTAAGAAAAATTCAGTCAAGTACTCAAGTCAGTATCCACACCGAATACAATAGATAATTGTATGTTTAATCAGACTCTTTATGTCTCAAACAGTGACAGAAGTCAGATACCTAAGACATCTCCCAGTGAAGTGCAGTATAAGGCTGTTTATATTAATATTTCACAATCCTGATCTTTCAGACATATATTTTTGGTGTGTCTCATTAAAAAAACGTGAATCAAAGGAAAAATATACTTCAACAGCTTGTCATGAAGCTCTACAGAAGCCTGTTAAATACAGATCCATGTAACCCGTTTGTCATAACACATCTAAAACATGCAGAGGAGTGTGTTCAGAAGACATGATTCAACAAACCCTGTCCCCCAGCCCAACACTTCCCCAACAGATCCCCCCAAATGAAGAACTCACACAAATTAATCAAAAATATTCAGTTAATATAAATCTTCAATCAAAACAATTGACTTTGATTAAAAAAAAAAAAAAACATCAACAAGTTTAATGGCTACATGATCAAGCGATTATTTTTGTTTTATTTGAGAAACATAGTTGCTTCAGGAAGAATAAAGCCGCATATTTATACCTTCAAATGACTAGTTCTCAATCATCTTGTTACTTGAAGCAAAGGATGATGAAAAGGAGTGGCAGCTTGCTGTCAGACTATCGAGTTTAGCAATCAATCAAACTAACAGACTGAGCTACATCACAACCCACATCATAATTTAAATATACCAAGGTGCTTTTTTCAAAACTTATCTTCCCTTAAATAAATTATGCAACAATCAGATTACCACTTTTATGAGGCTGTACGTCTTTATTAAATTCAATATTGGTTAGATCTTTTTTTTTTTTTATTGTGAAAAGGATCTTTTTGATCATAAGTACATTTTTCTATCTTTTGTGCACTCCAGGTTTGACCCCTGTGACTTATTCCTCATTAATGTCATTCAAGGAAAGAATTATGATTGACATTTTTTGTCTTCAAGGCACAAAACCTTATTAACAAGTCACTTGTGGCTTCTCCGAAGCATAATTATAGATCATGCATTAAAGTATACACTCTTAATTGAATTTCAGAATAAAGGTGCATCTTTGCATACAAAATGTGGTCTGGAGATTTCAAGGACAAGGACTGTAATTTCTCCATCTGAAAACACTTTCAATATTTCCTCTGAGATACTCGGCACCAAACAGAATGTGATGGATCAATGCTTTTGAACCCCCATACATGGACTTTTAATTGATTTCTTTCATACATGGGTGAGTTTAGTGTGAAGTCACATAAAGGACCTTGTACAACAATAAATCAAAGAGCATCAAAATTATAGAGAAAAAAGGTGAAAATCTTTGTATTTACTAGAAGTCAACCAACTTAGTTATTAGTAACTTGCATACAGAGCAATGTTATTAATTTCAACTTACAGGTATATGTCTATATTTGTATAGGTGCATCTATCAATAAAACCAGTTAAGCTGGATTGGCAGGAGCAGTGGTGTTTTTTTTAATAGATGGCATTAATCCCATTTTTTGACTGAGACTGCTGTCTGTAGAGAGGAGAAATCTATTTTAGTTTTATGACTGTTTTTAACGCTCTTTGTAAACAGAAAAGGACTCTTCTTTCTTAATCCTCTGATGCTTGACATATTGACTACACAGTCTTCCATGAGTGGGTCTTTTTGGGCCCGTGTTTAAATCAATGTGTTTATATGGTACTTTTGTCATTTTGATTCAAAATAATGTTTATGATACTTTCTGCTGTGTTTTATTTCACAAAAGAATTATTTCATGTTTGAAATATTTTTATTTTTCCAAGCATTTTTAGAAGAAATTGTAGAACATTTGTAATGATTTGTAGAACATTTTTAAAATGAAATGACAACAGTAATTTCACAACAGCAATGTTGGAACAATGTCAGCGTCTGCCTCACCACCTCTCTACCGCAAATCATGACACTGGGTACTCCAGCTTTCTACCAACTGTGCTTTAAAAATGGTTTCAAATCTTGCCTGAAGTGTTAATCATCTAATACTAATTGTGTTTTGTTTAGATGCACGTCCTGTGGTTTTCATTGTTGTCTTGTGACAATCTGATGACCTGTCAAAAAACGGACTACACTTCCTCCTCGGTGACTGCTAGAGATAGACTGCATCTCCATGGTAACTAAGGACTGATAAAGCAGATATAGAAACGTTCTTTAAGAAAATACAAGGATGAGTAGTTGAGGACGGTAAGCAATTCGCAGTCAACTGTTATTACTGTGAACAGAATGAAATTATAAAGCATGCTATGTTAGACTGCCAGAAAAATAAGATTAGGGCAAGAATTTATGATCCCAGCTACCAAAATAACAGGGTGGATGTCTCTGACTCACAAGACAAAACAAATGAAGTGGACAAAGCTAGATTGTGTTATCCAACACATTTGAAATAACTTTGTTTTTCTTAGTTTTAATTTTTTGTTTTAAGAAAAAGCATTTTTCCCAGCAAGTAGGTGGTTTTAATAATCACCAGAGAAAGAATTTATGAGAAAATCAGAATAAAAAGCACCGCTACTGTGTGCGTTACTTTCATTTTTGTTTTGCTTGTCCCTGGAAGTTAAACTTTACCTGCAGTTTGTGTTTCTGTTTGGCTGCCTTGATGTTTGCTTCCTTTGTTCCTCAGCGTCTCTCGTCTCCTACCAGGAAATCACGGCTAACAAAGTGAGTGACGGAGGGAGATATAAGTAAACAGAAGTAGGACACCTGTTTACCCACATCTCCTTGTAAGAGTATATTACCAGTGAAGTCTGCTTTATGAACGTTGTTCACATATGAAGACTTGTAGCTATGCAACAGCTATAGATCAAAATAGAAAGCATAGATAGTGATATACATTAATATTGCAGACAAAACAATGAGTGTCAATATGATCTAATTTTATTTGTCAAGGGGCAAAAGTTGCTGATCCTTCTTTGCATTGGCAATCTTTCTACACATAATTTTTGAAGTAGTTTGAGTAGCCCTACAGTGCCATGCAATAGTATGTGCTGCATCCACTTGATGAAGAAAAGGGAAATATAGTTTTTAGAAATGTATGAAAAGAAACCTGAAACATGTAATGAATTGTCTTTAAAAGTCACTTTAATATGATCCTGCTCTGTGTGTTATTATCTCAGTTTAATTATAGTTATTTAGTTGTTGAGTATTGTGCAATAGGAGTCTAGTTTTGGTTATGAATAACTATAAATAGGGGAGTTATTAATAAAACTAATAATTTAGGTCAAAATTACTAAGTTGGGGCACCAGAAAATAACCAAATAGTTAATTCTCAGTTATTGTTCCTGAAGCCCTACTTGATAAGCCTTTTAGGGTTTTGTAATTCTTTTTTTAAAGTATTCTGTCTGGCTGCGTCACATTCAGAGTTGCTGTGACAGTGTCATGGTGAGGTCCAACAGAGCGGTGCATTGTGGCTTTTTTAAAATAAGCTTTTAAGTCCAAAGCACCGCAAATACTAATATCAAATTTTTATGACTGAACAGTGATACTCTAGCAGATCTATCACATGAATCACTAACTAAGCTCTGAAATGTTGCCTTACCTCATTAAAATAACAAGTGATTCAATACATATTGTGGATTTTTAGTTTTTTCTCAAAGCTAACAACAGTAAAATACTACAAAGAAATATAAGGTACACTGAAGTCTTTAATTAAGAGCTTGCGTGTCATCTCTGGTCCACTTCCTTTCATGATCCCCCTGCTTCTGTGATTGCTTTAAAACTGCTCGATAAATCACAACCAAGGGGAAAAACAGAACTGCAGTTTCCATCAATCAACTTTTGTTTGCTGTTTGTTGTGTTTGCAAATCAGGCTTCTTCAGAGCCACTTGCACAATACTTTAATCAGTGCCATGAAATCCACTGAATAAGTCTCACTTTCAATTTCCATTCTTTAGCCATCTCCTGGGGCATTTGACCTTTACCACCTGTCAGACAAGACAGGAGTAAATTTGCTGTTTTATTCATGCTAATAAAAGGAGCTTTCCTACCATTTCTGCACTCTAGTTGTGTTTTTCATTGCAAACCATTACACTTGCTATTTGCAACTATGTATTTTTCATGTGGACTGAGTCCATTTTTACATCGTTGACAACAAAATTAAAAGGAATATTCTCAATACAAAAAGAAATATACCTTGTAAAAATCTAGAATCATAGATGTTCTTCTGTAAAAAAAAAGTTTGACTTATTCAATCTGAAATGGATGTGGAGTTTCAAATTATGAAAAAGAAACAAGAAATATTACAGTAACCTGTCATGATTCATGTTCTGTCCTGTCCATGCTGTGTTTAAACACTCATTCAGCTCACCTGCCACATCTGATAGCTTACCTGTTCCACCTGGGCCCCGCCCTACTTAAACACCCCTCAGTCTCTGCCTCCTTGAGAGATTATCAACAGCCACAAGCCAGTAGAGAGCCAACGTTTCCTTCCAAGCCTTCAGTGTTTCCACGACTCTTTTTTTGTCCACGGATTGCCCCCTCCTGCCAAGCCCTTCAAGGATCCCTTCTGTTCTGGATTTCTGGACCCGGCTCAAGCTTTGCCTCACGACCATTGAGTATTGCCTGCCCCTCAAGCTAAGTTTGCTCTCTCTGTCCTCCTGTGTATGACCTCTACCTGATTATTGTCAAAGTCCCTGGGTGTTGCCTCTTGGCTCTCCTTGTGGAGATCTTCATTGCTTCCACAGTAGCCTGTTCTACCTGGTTTCCTGCACCTCCCTGTCATCAGACCCTTGGTTTCTCAGCTCCACCCGCCCACTGTTCTACAGGTCAGTTAAGCTGAACATCTCTAAGACACCCCTCCTTTATAAGTGCGTCACCAGTCTTCTCACCTCTCTTCTCAGTGCTGTGTTTGACGACCTCATCCTGAGCAGCAACCAGAGCCTGTAAATTTAATTAAACTTGTTTTTTCCTTTGCAAACTCCTGTGTGTGGTTGAATTTCTGGCTCCCCACCGAGTGTCCTTACAGTAACCAATGAAAACTCTTAAAATATCTTACCTCCAGCCTCATTTAAAGCTCTAGGAAATGCACATTAAAAACTCATTTCAGTCTTTGCCATGTGGAATTTATTAATTTGTTTAAACAAATTGTAATGTAACCCCATAAACTATGCTGATCTGTCTGTATGTGTTTGTTCGTTAGTTCTTAGAATGTCCTGTAGAGGGCACTAGACCCACATTTCTCCTGTGTCGGTACGAGAAGAAGAGGGAAGAAAAAAAGAAATGGCAGACTAAGCATATTTCAGCAGAAGTAGGGAAGTTACTACGCATAAGTGCTGCTGTGATATGAAAGAAATCAGTTTATTTTGAACTGGATAACGTATATTCTGTTCTGAGAGTTCTCCGGTGAGTCTGTTTTGTTTTCAGCTGCTTACTTACGCAGAATGGCTAACGTTGCTCAGTTTTTTTCGAACTGAAAAAAAACGGAGTATAAAGTGTCGCTCTGTGAAATGAGACTGTTTATGATGAAGTGATGTTTATTAAGTAATTTCTTTATTACTGAGCGTTTTTGGTTTATTTTAAACGCTAATTAGATTTTCACTGAAAAGTAATTGAAAGATTTCTATGATTTCCGTATACCTGCATGATCGGTTAACGCTCTGCATGCAGGTTGTGTTTTTTTTGGGACGACCGATACCTGAACGAGCCAGTGGTTCCAGAAGCAGGAGGGTCCCGCCGCCATCTTTGACTCGGACTGAAGCCTGGAAATACGGAGGGCCTGGTGCTGCTGGAGCTGGATATTTTAAGTGGACAACAGATAAGCTTATTGAACAAAAAGGGGGCCCCCAATTTTTTTTTCTTTTATTCCACAAACTATTTGTTCATGAATATTTTCATAACGGACAACTTATGTGCACATTGAGTGAACTGACTGACTGGAATATGTAATTTCTTTTGTTGAAATAAGCTTTAAAGCTACTGTTAAAAAAAAAAAACTACCCTCAATTTTCTATATATTAATTTGATATTTTTATATAAGGGTGGACAATTTAAGTTTTACCTTAATTTTATTAAGGTATTTAGTGTTACCTGGATTATTTTTTGTGGGGAAAGAAAATAAACTTGTGTGCTTATCATCCTCCTGTGTGACCCTAAAACAAAAGTAACTTTCCTACTGAATTTATTGCTAATTAAATTAAGTAGTGGTTACAGTAAGAAATGTAATGTTATTACCTTTGAAAAATTGTGATAGACAAGCCTAAAGGGATTAAGACAATCACTTAAGATAAACTGGTTAAGCTGTAAAAACTATAAATGACAAATGAGTGAATGTGGCAGTGGGCATTGTGAGAATTATAAATGAGTAACATATTTAGAATGAAGCAGATTAGCTCAAAGACATTTCATATGCAGGGGGATGGACCTGGGAACAAAAGGAATATTAAAGCTTCTTCTGATAAATTTCCAATTAACACTATTTTATTTTTTATTACTTTGTGTCTTATAGAAAGATCTGAAATTACATTTTAACTGACGTAATACTGTGGAAGCAAATTAAATTTTCCTCATCTTAGATCTCAGCAGGGATTTCTTTATTTCTCTCTAAGGAATCCTGTGGATGTAGATACGCCTGCACAATTTTTAATATCAAACTGCTACTCGGACTTCTCTCTGGGCAAATTAGATGATCCTGTTTGAATATTCTTTCAAACTTTGAGAAAGAAAATTCGACAAGTTAGTATTAAAGTAACTAATTTCTGGGGTCAAGACAACATTTTTCATGAATGTTAGAACAATGTAGAGGTGATTAAAAAAAAAAAGGAGGGGAAAATGCAAAACATCATTTAAACATTCTCCAGGAGTGGCGTGGCATGTAATTTCAGCAGACAGGGAGCTGGAAACCAATGACAAAAGATAAAAAAAAAAAAAGATGTTTCACAAAATGTTTATATTGTGTTCGGCTATACATGAACAAATAAAGGAGATTTTCTTGGAACATGAGGGCCTGTGATACCTTTGAAGTTTGCCTGTTGCATTTATTTGCTCCTATTCTAGTCTAGAAATTAATTTTTCAGCTAAGAAAACCAATACATGGTACCCTCTTGATATGACAGCACAGCAAGCTTCAAACTCTTTTGTCTTGTACATATTTTACACTAATCTTATTGTGACCTGAAAATGAACCAAGTATGATACAAGGCATTTGGCAACTGACAAATCTAATTTAAATTTATTTTCATGGAAAAAATAAACACTGTCATTTTGCAAAAATTTTAAACATGGGTTTTAAGAAAAAAGAAATACTCATATGCATGTATCTGCTTTTATTTGACATAGTGCAAAAAGGGAAAGCTTGTCAGGCACATTTTAAACAACTTTATTGAACTATAATTCCCATCTGTTTGATTTTGCCCATTTTACAGTTCTGATGTCAGGAACTATCTGCACCAGCAAGCACATCATGTTGTGTCTTCTCACATTAGCAGAATCAGGGAATAAAATATTAATTTGAGTGACAGTTTCTGCCTGCCAACTTCATTTTAAAACTTAGACTTGTACATAAAGAGCTGTCAGTGCAGCGCAGAGCAGGACATTAATAATAAATGAGATGATAAACAGAAGAAATGATAAGTACTGGAACTGGACAAAGTCAGGTCACCTAATTTTAGGACAAAATGAGCTAGCAGTGCTGTAAAAACATAAATGACCCTTTACCTGAATAAATTTATAAAACTGATGTCAAAACATGATGTGACTTATTAAGGGAAAGAACAAACCACCCTTTCTCAGTATGAAAAAGCAATTGTCCTCTAAAATTAATAGTAGCCAAAACAACCTACAAAATTCAAGCAATTTTATTTAATAGTTAACAAAATGTATCTATTTTAAGTCAAGTTTATTTATGACATATTTCAGCAACAAGGAAGTTCAAAGAGATCAAAACCCCACACAGGAATCATCCATGAAACAGGTAACAAACATTACATTTTCTCAAATCAGATAATTAAAATCATCAAGCATAGTAATTATCAAACGCACATCAAGTATATGAATCAATGCTTCAGCTGCTTATACTCAAAGGCAACTCCTAACAAGTGGTTTTTTGAGTCTTGATTTAAATGAACTCAATGTTTCAGCAGGTTTTGTTTTCTTTAACTTTAAAATAACTAACTTTCTTTAACTTTTCTGCACTTTCCTCATAACATATTTAATTTTCTTTGCGGCTGTAATGACACATTCTTTTATTCAAAGTAAATATTTAGTTTGTATTTTCTTGTAACATTGAATTATGAACATTAGAGATGAGAAAGGAAGAAGTTTGTTTTATAAGCTTCTTCCTTCCTCCTCTTCCTCTGTGCAGAAACTGTAACACAGGAGTTTGCTACAGAGTTTGATCAATTCGATTGACTTTAATTGGTTTGACAAATCATGTGGTCTGTGATCTCTTTATCAGGTGCAGTTATAAAGTGTTTGATCTACAGCTTTTCACGTCATAGAAAATATTTTGAAAGTCTTTGTGTGTACATAAAATTATTTCAAAAATCTATAAAGCCCATAAAAGTTATGTAGCATGCTACCATTTCAACGTGAGCAGAAGAGCAGAGGTTTTCAAGATGAAAAGGTCAGAGTTCAAGGTTTGGTCTATGCTTCAGCATATATAAAATACTTCTAGGATATGCACCTACATGTTAGTTTTTTACTGTTTTTTACTACAAGTTTGTCAGGCAGTGAGGAGACAAACAGAAACCTCAGAGGGGGGGGATGAAAAACTTTCTGTCCTGGAAAAAATGACAACTGACCGCAAGTCCTTATGAGCCACGATCTAAATAAAAGAAGAGAAAATCTCAAAGGAAAGCATTAGAAGAACTTCCTGTGATATGACTTTTACCTGACAGGGTACATCAAGAGCTCTCTGCCAGGGCGCATCAGCTGTTGTGAGGATTTGCTTATTGCTAATCTGGTCCCAGAAAAAGCTGAAAAGGCACTTAGGAAACCAAACATCCTTTGCAGCTCGAGGAAAAGCTCTGGCTCATGTTTCTCCCTTAGGTTCTTAGCATAAGATCTCAACCAGTGGTAGAGAGACTGTCTTTATATGAACATATGTTCTATGAAGTGAGTTGGCCAAGTTACAGCTAACAGACATCATTACACAAAGAATTAAAACATTACAATTTTGAAAGTACATATGGTTTGCTATTTTGTGTAACAAGCTCTGCTTCTTAAGAATCAGCAGATGCAATGAGAAATTCAAATGTATCCATAAAAATATTGATAAGACTTTCCTACTCAATGGAACCGTCTCTGTTGCAAATCTTAGCTCTGACTCTATATTTTTTCATCTAGTTCATAAATTACCAGCAAATTACCATCTAAAATGTGTTCCTTGAATAGAAATAGTATTTTCTATGTCTACCATGACACATTTCCAGACATTGCCTTTACATTGCCATTAGAGATTGTGACTCAGTTTTTCATCCACAGTCAAAAACATGTGGAATGAATTTCCTAAATGTGATTTCATACTTTTAATAAGTAAAACTAAAACGGCATATGATGAAGAAAGTAAACTTAGCAACTAAACCTCTAACAAATTGCTTATTTGCAAAAGACAAAACTGTCTTATTTGCTGGTTTTATTTAATTAGTGTGTGAAGTAAATACTTCCAGAATTCATGTTTGTAATTAATGATGCATAGAGCAGCTATGGATTTTGTTTTTCATGCAGTCACACACTGAACACAACTACACCACAAATACAGTACAGACCAATGGTTTGGACACAACTGTGTGTCCAAACTTTTGGTCTGTACTCAGTTCAGACCAAAAGTTTGGACACACCTTCTCATTGAATTCAATGAGAAAGTGTGTCCAAACTTTTGGTCTGTACTGTATATATAAATTCTAGAGGTATATACATTTGTTACTCATTTGATTTTCTGAAATGACTGTACTAGGATGAAGTTATGAGAAATGTAAATGAACTGAACTATGTTTGAATGAATCCAGCCTATGTCCAGTCAAAACCAGCAACAGATCAATATTACAGATTAGAGATGAGACTTCTGGGGTATGGAGGATTTGCACATCATCTCTGTTAATATGTGACAGGCTGTAGTATAGACAAACTCTATACCATAGCCAGAAAAAAAGACTCATTTTGCAATGTTTTCATTAATAATTTTTTGTGTTAAATAAAAAAACACTATTAAACCATTGCTTTATTTTCTGAGTTAGCATTGAAATAAGAACCAAAATTGTGATTTTCTCCCTGAGATAAGATGTAGAATCTATGTTTCTGTTATTAACATACAGCTCTTCTCATTTTTATCTTGAAGTATAACTTTACAACTTTATTATTTCACCAAATAGAGCAGTTACAATTTATATGCATTGTCCATTTTATACACTGCAAGTTCGAGCAATTACCAGCACTGGTCACTTTGCAACAGGAAAGTCATCAGTTTTAATTGAGGCCTGGGGACTTTCTTGATGGAGTTTCCATATTCTTGTCATCCACGTGTGGGTTGACTGCCCATGACTGTGGGCTACCTCCCACAGTCCAAAAACATAACTATTAGGTTAATGGCCTAAGTATTGTTTGTCTGTGTGGCCCTGTGAAGTCCTGGTGTCCATTTGAGAGTATATTCCACCTCTTTCCTATTGATCCCTGGGGATAGGCAGCAGGCACCCTGGACCCCTGTATAGATACGTGGGTATGGACTATAGATTGCTAGATTCTCTTCATTCACTAGTTTATGACATTGAAGACTGAACAGAAATGGGGTTGGCTTTCTGCTGTTCTGGGTGAAATAGACATGAAAGCATATTGTTGTGAGATGGATTTTTTTCTCAGATCACTCAATTAGTGCAATTTAGTTGGTCTAAAAGAAGAAACTCTCCAATAAACTGGTTGAACTGGCTGCTTGTATGTGCAAACAGTAGAGGCAAAATTGTTCAATTATGAGGAGAACACCATGCCATAGGTCCTCGTTTTTTGCAGAAAAATCAATAGAACCAGCCCCTCTGTGTGACTTAGAGGGGGAAGATAAATAGAAGGAGAGCTAAACTTATCCTGAGCTGTGAAACTGAGACCAAGTGAGATTTTCTCCCTAAATAACAAGAATGCAATGTGACTGAGACAGCATTATTCATGCAGCTATATGTAAACATTATCATCATTCTTACTGCATTCTTTAAAACATTTGTGATGAAATTGATTATTCTACATAAAATACCACATGATATGGATTACTAAGCTAATTTATATTATCACCAATTCACATGTTGGAGTAAGTGTATTGAATACAGTACTAACGAAATTTATTAGCTCATTTCCTGGGCTTGGTGTGTCTTGTGGATCCAGCCATGTGAACCTCAAAACCTTTTTCTGGTTAACATTGATCCAATACTGACTTTTGCCACATTTGATCTTTGTTACAGTATATGTTTCATGTGAGAGAAAAATAAAAAATGCACAGTGGTCCTTCGGCAGTAGGACATCAGGGGTGGATTGATGTATTATCATATTATGTGCTGAATTTTTTGTATATCTTAATTATGTTTCATTTTTAAAACAGCATGAATGTTGACGACAGTCCACCTATAATAAAATGTTTTACCCAGCACTTCTTTTCTGTTATCAGGTCATTACACTTTTATGCAACACTTTATGGTCACACATTGATACCTGTTTTTGGTATAAAAATTTGTTTCATAAACTGAAACATTTAAGGCAGTAAATACTTTTTACAACTCTTCTTAAATCTCACCAAGCTGACGTTTAGCCTCTGTCTTGGTTACTAATTTTATATTTAATGCATATTTCATGTCTGATGGGTGTAAGTATGTGACTGTGAAACAGAAAGGAAGCCTTTTGGTCTGAAACCAACCTTTGTTCATGCACTCGCACCAAAAGCAATAATGTCCTAATGCTGAAGCGGTGCTCCATTAGACCTGGAGACACAATTAGGCTGGCAGGTGCCTACCAGCATCTTCAAAGCTTGTTAATTACCATGACGAAGCTTATTTATTTAAGCCACACAAAAAAGGGAGGTGAATCCATTACCCTGCTTCCAGCTTTTATGCTGAGCTGACTATCTCCTGGCTTAAGTGAAACTTGATTTTCATTGAAGTGCAGTTTTCCTCAGAACTTTTTTTCCCTTACATGTTTTGTTCTCACAGTCCTCTTGTTTGACTATTATCCCAAGACCAGTAAATACCATTAAAATCAAGCAACTATGTGAACAGCCCTTATCAAAATCTTGTTTTTGTCTTTCAGAAAGAGTTTGTTCAGTGAACTGTATCTAATCTCTAACTTACGGATTTCTGAACATTTAGACACGAAATAAAACTCTAATGTTGTTTACATGTCTATGATGTCCAGACACTTGATTTATTTCAGTACTTCTTCATCCATCACTGTGGTCTTAAAACTTGACGGCAGTGTGGTGTCAGTTCAACCCCAACAAAAATTACTTGTAAATTCTGTCAGGTATATTGGGTCAGTAAATAACTTTGGAAAGTGTGTGAAAAGGGCATTTGACCAATGGCTAGGAAGTTATATGGCACCAATACATTACCAAAATCATGACTTGTAGTTTCCAGGTAAAGCTGATAGTATTTTTACTTCTCCTATCTCACATTGACTAATGTCACATTGACCCAAATGTTTCCTTTTATACTATTTCATTGTAGAATTTTTAAGTTCGTCATTATGCATAATGTTGTGTTGATCTGTCACAACACAACATTGTGTGGGGATAAAATCCCACAGAAATATTGAAATTTGTGATTGCAGTATGATAATTTGAAAAGGGCAAAGAGGTATGAATACTTTTGAAGGCAGTATATTTTCTTGACAGTCGCTTTTCATTGCAAGTGTTTCATTTCCCGTGTATGGGAAGTTGAACTTAGTTCTTGCTGAGGCTAACAGGCAAAGTTGTCCAGTGATAAAAAAATCTGCATATTATGTCTATTTGAAGGTTAGCTATGGTTGGCTTAGATACATACTTGATAGACTTTTCTTCACTTTTCTTTTTGTATCATGTTACTGGACTTTAAAAAAGCTTTTTGAAGGTGTTATGACATGGTCTCTTGGAGCCCTGTGTGGGCTTGATTTCAATACATCCTGTTGTTGCTAAGTGTCAGATAAATGCAGAGGGTGAATGAGTGCTGAGAGGCAGCTTAGGAACATGATCTAAGGCATAAATATGTACATGGTCATAAGACACCTAACTGGAACAGAGTTGGCCACAGGACCACATAACAATCCACAAAGAATACCATCATGAGCTCTGCACTTTGAGACTGTGAAAATAATGGGAGTGAGGTATAGGTGAAGTCTGGTGGTAGATGATTGGGAGCTCTGGCTTTGTCTGGAAGGAAACAAGTATTATTAATAATTGTATGATAGACACACACATCTTCCCCTTACTCTCTAAAGAGAGTGCTAAGAGGGTATCTCAGGGAGAAAGAGGATTAGGAAAGATTAAAGACAAGAAACAAACATAAAGACCAAACTTTCACTGAAAAGTATCCTCTCCACAAACATTGAAATATTACAGAAGGAACAACACAAAGGACCTGATAGAAAAAAAAAAAAATCATAGTTGGAGTAGAACAGGTAAGTATATTGTGTCCAGGCCTGGTACTGCTAAATGCAGTTGTGGATGCACTTAAAGTGAATTGCTGATCAAATGTTATTACAGATATTAAGTTGTATTTTTTATTCCATAGCAAAAACATTATAACCAAAAATGGATTCAATCCTGTTGATTTAACATAACTTTAAAATAATTGCATACATGATAGTGATTACAATAGACATCTCTACAACCCTAAGGCTGATTCATTATAAATACGCTGGAGTAAATACTGATTTTTAAAGCTATTTTTATATCTGTGATAAAACTGAATATTAATAAGAATTTGATAAAAAGGTTTTTGTTAATCAAAGCAGCACCAGAGAGCAAGAAAGAGTTTTACATTCTCACTTTGGTCTTATTCCATTTCTGGCATTATGACAAAGTGAGGATGTACTGTATATCCTCTGAAACTCTGCTCAGATTTATTTTTACCTCTCCGGGTTCTCAAACAGCCATCATGACTTGTACAGAAAATCCTCTTAAAAGTGCTTCAGCACTCTTGCCTGCACGCTTTCATTTCTGAGTCAAGTGCAAGGAGAAGCCTCTTGGATAATAACATCTGGTCAAAGGTAAAGGCAATGCAGAATTGCTTTCTCTTGCTGTATGACAGGTTGTGCCAAAACTGTCACCTCTATTATCAGAGTTATAGATGTTAGAGACCCTAGCTTCTATCAATCGGTTGTAATTTATGAGCTGCAGAAAATTGAGATGATGATTCTCAAGGTGAGAACTGCTGGTGGCAAATAGAAAAGATTTTTTTCCTTTTTCTCTGTAATATATATATATATATAACATTCCTGATCTGTTATTTGCTGCAGACAAATTTCACTAAAATTGCCACATGTTACAGTTACTCTTAAGCTGATTTATGATTAAATTTGTTGAAGGTATTTGTAGAACTGTTATTATTCTAGATCAAAATGTCAAAATGAGACAATCATTCTTTACAAATGCAAGATTTACCAACTTTCTATAATATTTGTTCATTACAATGAAAAATTTTAAGATTTCAGAATTTGACAATATTTTCTTATGGGAGCAAAAAGCAGCTTTGATCAATGTGCTTCTAACTTTCAAAGACACATTTTAAAAAGTAGAAAAAATAAGCAGCAGTCTTTTGTAGAAATAAAGTCAAGCAGTCAATTTAGAGTCATTGACTACAAGTTAAGAATTATTTGAAAGTGACAGAACATAAGAACACAGAAATATTTATTTAGTTAATCATTTACGATACATCATCACAACAACTGACAGCTGTGCCTGTGTACATTTGCTGGAACTATGCCTAATATCTTTCACAGAGATATCAAACTGTTCACAGTACACCCCAACCCACAGTTTTACCAATTTTATCCTCACAGTGACTAAAATGTTTCTCTAAATACACAAAGCAACCTGCATAATTACTGGCACCACTGAAGTGATGTCTGAAAAGATTATCTCAGTATAATAAAGTCCTTGAGAGTAAAAAGCAAGAAAATTCCACACAAAGAGCAATTTGTTTTACTATAATTATGTATCCCACAAGCCAAACATACCAGCTCTACTTAAGAATTGTAGTATTTGATGCAGCAGCTGCAAAAGTTTTAAAAGCCTAAAACTGACCTTTGTCCCAAGGGTGAAGTTTGCAAAGATTCTTGCTTTTAACTTATAGTGATACTTTACCAGTAAATGTCTGAAGCACTTTCTGTAACACCCAGGGGACACCGCTTGGTTAGGATCTTTTCTGTCTCATGTCTGTAAATGATTAAATGGTGCTTCATCATTGCATCATCTTCTAGTTTTGTTGACTGAAAAGCACCATGAGCTGAGCTAAATTTGACACTCATCTACTATTTGATATTTGAATCACATTCTGCTGGCAGAAAGTTCTCTATTTGAAGTAAAGCAATATTTCAGAATTGCAATTTTTGAACTTTGACCTAGTGCATATTAGGAGCAAAAAAATCACACACATGTGATGGTGGTGAAAATCATATACATGGAAGATGTCTTTTTTGCCAAATGGTTTTGGAAAGGTATTGACTGTGTCCCTGTTTTCCCCCATAATACTGTGATGATGCTCACTGATCTAATGAACTTCTTAGAAACAAAAGCGTATCTCTTCACGTTTCTCTCCTGACACTCTGTCAGAATGCATAGTGCTTGACATCTTGGCCTTACATAAACATGCTCAAAGAGTGACACGCTACTTATTGAACCAAATCACATCAAGCCTATAGGAAAATGTTTTTCTCAAATTAACTTTAGATAAGTGAAAGAGTAAAGTGCATGTACCCTGCTTTTCAATTGCAAAAGACAAACAGGAGTAAATGAAATACCACAGACGTTGATTGCTGTGAAATGAGGAAGCATTGAGGAGTGCACCGAATAGGAAACAGAGCTTCATTTGTGCTGTTAGCGATGCTTTTAAACTGTATTGAACGAATATTTCATGCACAAAATTAACTTTGCTTTTTACTTAAGGGAAACGTAGTGAGAGTGTTAATTTTTCTTCCTGTCTGCGCTCTATCATTTTCAGTACATCCTTGAGTTTGCAGAAAACATTAACAAAGCAGTGGCAGGAATGTTAAATCAGCTCTGACATTAAGAGTCTTCGCTTGAGCAAATTAGTCACACACAGTAGCAAATAATTGTGAGCAACTGAAGTCAGGTATGCCCTCAGGATATAGTGGATGAAATGCAAAATGTTGCCCCAAGTACCTTTTTAAACTTGGTTTATATTTAAAGCATATGAAAAATGTAAAACCTCTAAGAAAACACTTTGTGAAGCGAAAGAAACCTTTCTTTTCATTTAAATAATCAGTATGGCATATACTGTACAAAAAGCTATCTGTCAGAGTTGTTCATTAATTGTATTTAGATTATCATAATATTGACAATATTGAGTAGTCATGACTTTCCGTGAAGGAGGAAGAAAATAGAGACCTGACATATTAATTTGTCGTCATGCAAATCAGCTGCTTACTGAGTCTTCCCAGTGGCTAATGAGGAATTCTGAGTGACTTCACATCTCAGCTTGGAGTGTCTAAACTCCATGGGCTTTTCCCCTTCCCATCTGTTTATTTGATGGACCCTTCAAAGTAAGGATGCTGCCATTTGCTTCTCTCACACAATGATGTTCAATATTGTGCTTTAGGAATAAAAAGGCACTTTAGTTGTCTTTTTAACTTTTCATGGTCAGATCTTATCTTACTATATTTTGACTTCTCCACAAGCTTTTAAACATACGTTTTTGTTATAGCTTATATATCATCTCTCTACTCTAAACTCTACATGCCTGGACAACTAATGCAATCTGGGAAAACTTTTGCTGACATGATGGTGGCGGCTGACTGCTTTAGAGATGTTTTCTTCAACACTTAAAAGAAAGTTGGTCAGGATTGACGGGAATATGGATGTGGCTAAATGCAGGACAATCCTGAAAAAAAACAAACAAACAAGCAAACTGGCAAGTTTTGCAAATCACTTAACCAAGGTGAAACTTTACCTTCTAGCAAGACGACTGTAAAGATATTGCCAGAACTGCAACAAATTAGAGCAGATCAAACCACCTTAGGAGCATGTGCATGATTGTTTCTCTCTGTGTTGCTCTGTGACAGACTGGCGACATGTTCACAGTATTCCCAGTCTCTCACCTCTCACTCTGGAGATATGCACTACCGTCTCTGTGACCTTACAATGACATGAAGACATTCTGATGAATGGATAGATATGCAAAACTGACAGGGACAGATCTCAGAAGGCTTAGAGGTACAACAGCAACTAAAAGCCCCATCACGAGACAAAGAAATACTGATGATGACAAGGGTGCTAAATATGAAAACATCTGTGATATGAACCTTCAATTTCCAAAGAGGTCCTGTTTGATTTAGAGCTGGTGAATTTGAAGACAAATAACCGTTTCAAAATGTTCTCAGGTTGGTGATGTGGCCCATTATCCGTTTGTAAGTAGACATCAGGAGATCAGTACAATTCAAAAGGAAATGCTTAGATTCTGAGATGAATGGGATAGAAATAGTCGGAAACAACATCCATATTATTAGAACACCATCCAAATATGCTAAACTGGTATTTAGGGTTTCAATATGTGCTAAAAATACAACCTACACACAATAAAACAAACACCAGCCTGAACCATTGATTCAAGACAAGAATCCATGTTTCTTGTTGCTTACACTGAATTCTGATGCTGTAGTCCATCTGCTTTAAGCTCTAATATATCAAGATATGGTATTCTGCATATTTTGAAGATAATGAGTTGTTATTTGAGCTACTGTTGCCTTTCTATTATCTAAAATAGTATGCATGTTTTTCCTCTCTCTACTTTCTCCTTTTCAGAACATTCATTATAAACCCCAAAAATAGTTGTGCATATAATCCCTGAAAATTAGCATTTTCATGACCAATCAAATCACTCTGTGTGAAGTGAAGACTGTAAATATATAGAACCCGAACATTGGCAGTCCAGAGCCAAATAGGCAGGCAGATGAAAAGTGAGCTCAGATTATTTTATTCTGGCATTGTACATGAACTAGTAGAAAAGGAAACAAAGAGATCCTTTACAAGACAAAAGACAAAGAAAAGATTAAGTAAATAAATTGTAATTTCATTCACTTATTTAAGACTCAGATTGGAAAAATTAGACAACTTCTTTACAGAAAAAGAAACAACGAACAAGCAAATTTATCCACATGTCCCTGCATGCTTTTAAATCTAGGAGTTCAAAGCCAGATATTTTCTTGATACAACCTCTAACACAGATGTACATATTAGTCAAAACATTATGACAACTGACAAGATGACCCATATTAGACAGCAAGTAAGTAATTGCCCTTTAAGTTAGAGGGTAACAAGTAGGCAAACACTTGTGAGTGACTTTGACAAGAACCAAACTATTTGGACTGGAAGGGTGGGTCACGTTATTTTCACTTCTGTAGCTCCTGTTGGATTATTTTAGATCCACAGTGATAAGAAGGTCGACCAAAATGGGATAAACTAATCTCAAATCAACAAGTTTGAACTGGAACACAGAACAATGAAAAATGTGGTCTTATCTTCTTATGTCGATGACATTTTGGGTAATGAGCAGCTGAATAGAAGTGTGTCATGCCATCCATCTGGAGAATATCTTGACAGATAGCTTGTACCTAAATGTGGTGCTGACCAAGTACACCATTTCTCTTTTTCAGGATATTGCATAGTGTTACAATACAAAATGGAAGACTAATGGAATCCCCACTTATTGAATCTGGGAATTTGTGTCACTCAAGGGGGATTTATATGATATTCTGTGTGTTTTCATTCCCTAGACTGACCAGTAGGTAATCCCTAAAATAAGTCCTGACTCAACCCTAAACTTCTGCTTAGCTGCTGGTTTGTTAAGCCTCTCAAAAATATAGCTACTATTTTTTAAAGCAAGAAATATTGTGAGACATTTGTACCTTACTGAAATAGCAAAATCCTTGAATGACCTCAGCTTGGATAAAGAAAACTGACCAACAAGAACAGAGACCAGATCAAACCTGATATTTTTTAATTCAAACAATAACTGGTTTTAAATCCAAAGTAGCATAAAATGGCATTCAATTGAAATTCTATACATCTTAAGTCTATTATGTATTGCTTTACTTTGGAGCACCTAACATTCCAGTGTTGGGCTATGTGACAAATATGGTGTTTAATGCAAATGTGACACAGATTTGAAACATATAAAATAATGTTTTTTTTTAAATGTAATCACATTTTTGAGATTTGGGTTTAGTTTAAGTTTGGTTGAGATAACAAGAGGGATGTTCAGGGATACACTGTGACAGAAGGCTTCATTTCACCAACAGAAATTGGATTCTAATTGCTTATATTCATGGTCTTGTTCTCTCACTCCATACCCCAAAATTATGGCCAGATGGGCATCTTGTTTTGTTGCCTTTGAGTAATAATAATCATTTCACTACTGATACTTTTAAAATAAAAGGATCCTTTGCAAGAATATGTTAGCCTTTCTTAGTAAATTCAGATCCCTGCTACATCTCTTCAACTTAGTGTGTTGCAAAATTATTTCTAACCTTTGAATGTGATGTGCTAGATCAACACAAAGCAGTGATTAATTAAGAAGGGGATTTAGGGGTTAGGAAACATGGTGTTCAGATTTTTTAAATTAAAAATGTGAAAGGATTGTTTTGCATTTCCATTTGCATGATACTTGGCAGAAATAGTTTGTGGCTGCAGTCACTCTAAGTGTTTTGGTTGTCATCTCCATCAGCTTTCCACAGCTGTTATAGATATTTTCCCCATTCTTTCTTGCCAAACAGTTCAGGCTTAGTCACAATAAAAGAAGATAATCTGAAAACATCTATTTTCAAAACTTTCCACAAATTTTCAATCTGATTAAGATCTTAACATTGACAGGGCTAATTTAACACAAGTATACAGTCCTGGCTGATTCGTGGGTTTGGGTTTACTATCCTGTTAGAAGGTTAACCTTCTCCTTATTCTCAAGTTTTTGCAGCCTCTAAAATGTTTTCCTCCAGGATTGTCTTGTATTTAGCTCCATCCACATTCTCATCAACTTGTTTCTCTGCCCTTCCACACTGAAGAAAAGAATCTCTTCAACTTGAAGTTGCCAGCATCCTGTTTCATCAAGGTTGATGGTGTGTTCAGAGTGATGTGCTATATTTCCAGAACATGTAGTGCTTTATATATACACTAAAAGTTTAATTTTGGTCTCGTCTGACCAGAACATCTTTCTTCACAAGCTTCCTTTGTGCCTTACATAGCTTGTGACAAACCTTAATTGAATTTTTTAAAATTATTTTCTTCAGAATATGTGCTTTCTTCTTGTCAATCCTCCATAAAGGCAAGATTTGTGCAGTGAACAAATAATAGCTGTCCTGTTGATAGATTCTTTCACGTAGGCTGTGGACCGCATCATCTCCTCCAAACTTACCGCAGACCTTTGGACCTCTTTTCTTTGCTCCTTAGCTACCAAGTTATTTTATCTGCTTTGTCTTGACAGGTTTTTAGAATAGTACCATTTTATGCAAATGTACATTGCACCTTTACAGTTTCAATTGTTCTTACACCTAACAATTGTGTGCTATAAAAATCCCAACAAAATATGCAAAAGTCTGTATTTTATTTAAGACAAATTAGGAAAAATGAATGCAGACCACTGTGTGTAATATATGCAAACAACACACATATATAGAGTTGAATATCTTCTCGCAGCATGGCAGGTAAGTATTTACTGCACCTCAAAGTCACACTGAGCCAGCATCGATAGTGCAAACTATGCATTAATTTGTAATAGAGCAACAGAATTTGCAGCATCTAACACAGGGCTCAGCCCCTTTTAATGACCTGCTTTTTCAAATAATGCTGAGAAGATACGGAGCTTTTAACTCACCCTCGAAGCATGGTTTGCTGCCAGTGATAACACCTTGTATTCGTCATGGCTCTGCTTCGAGGCTGGGTTCGCTTTGAAGTGTAGGCAGTCATTAGCAAAGATACTAGTGACAACAGTTCATTTAGTACAGCAGTTTAATTGTAGAACAGTTGCTTGCCTAAAACCCTCAGAGAGGTTATTAATGCTACTTAGAGATGAAAGTCTCTTTAAACAAGAAAAATGAATTGACCGGCTTAATGGGTGCTTTATGTTGGCAGTGTAAACTTAGGTCAGACGCAATCGACGGGTCGAAGTCTTCCCACTTTTAGGATTCATCTTAGTTCATTTGTCATCTTAAAGTATAAAACCATTTGGATATTAGAGCTAATACATGAAAACAAAACTCCTTTTTTGTAGCTGCGGATATCAATATTTCAATTGTGACCCCTTTAAAGCATTCTACTTGATCCTTTTCCAAGATGCAGATGTTTACCTCTAGTTAGGATGCTCTCAATCTCATCTTTGATAATTTTTTGAATCACAGTTGCAGGTTACTTTTTGTCCTGTGGAACCAAAGTACAGTTTTGATTCTAACAGTGTTTTTCTCTTTTGGTTTGCTCTCTTTAACATATTTTTTTGGAAATTTGATATTCTAACACATAAAGCGCTCTGTAATTCTACAAGATCCAGTTATACACTTGCAGAAATTACTCTGGCCACTTGATGCTTCCTTACATAAGTATTCAAACCCGATGAACATGTTAAAATGTTCTCAAAAACAATAAACTTTAATGTACTATATTTAGAGTTTTGTGTGATAGAGCAGCCCATAAGTGCATACAGACAAACTGTATGCAGTTTGTCTCAAGTTTTGTAAAGGGCTAAGTAACCTGTGGAAGGATGAGTGCAAAAATTAATGAACAGTACACGTCACCCTGAGCCACTACAGGGGTAGTGGCAGCAGCATGCTTTGGGTATACTTTTTTTCAGCTGGGACAGCAAAGCATTGAAAGTCTGGTGGCTGTCCCACTCACAGCAGGCCAAAAAACCATAACATCATCAGTGGGATAAATTAATAATCCTGTTTTTGATTCAAATCTAGAGATATTTAGAATACATGGCACAAATTAAAATTTGATATTCACAGATGCTCTCCAATCAATATTACTGAGCTTGAGCTATTTCAAAACAGAATGGTCGATCGAGACCAGAAACATGAAAAGACATGTTTCTGTAATTTCTGCAAATTATGGACTCTTCTGGGTCGGTCAAAGAAAAAAAAAAAAAAACAACATTCAAAAATGTATGCAATTTTTGATTGTAGCTTGGCAAAATGTTAAAGGCATAATTGCTTCTGCAGGACTCTGTATTCCAGGATTGTTTGCAGTCATCAATTTCTCTGGAATTTTAATGTTCAGCATCATATAGTTGCCTACATAAATAGAGTAGAAGCTCAGAATAGAATTTTCTATGGGTGAATCAAAGTTTTCTCCCTCTGGTAATTTCACAGTAAACGTTTAGGTTTCCCTTTTCAAATAATTTGTCCTCTTTTTCCTGTGATCTGAGCCTTGCTCACCTGCATGTTTTGGCGTTTCATCAGACAGTGACTCACAAGAGCATGTCACATTTGGCATCAGCTGCACAAATAAACCAAACTGAACTGGTCAGATCTTCAGCCAAATGAGCCTGGGAATCAATTGACTAGAAAGAACAGGGCTTATCACTTATGCCACCTGAGCACTGCTTGGTATGTGATTTCTGAGCCAAGATGTCAAATGCCGCCAAGCTTTGATTAACTCACCTTCAGGCCTGCACAACAGCGCATGAGAATATGTATTCAACGGCTGTCATTTCACAGAGTGCTGTAAGTGGCTCTCACAAAACCCCGCAGTGAAGTAAAGCATCTCAGCCTGACTCACAGGATCATTTTGTTCTTTTTTATGTGCCGCGTCATGTTATGTACATTCATTTGCTGCTGGTTTACTGTATAACTTACAGTCTGTTATTCACTTGCATTACTTTAGATTATTTCATCACAGTGAACAGTAGTTGGGTTTCATTGTCCAGTTGGAGTAAACATAGATGTTTGATAAAGTAAAACTTTGTGATTCCTACAAGGTGATCTTTTTGCAGTTGTGCTGTGTGCCAATTTTCTAATAAAGACAATTCTAAGTTTTGCGATATTTATGCAGTCATAAAATACAACACTTTGTTGTTGTTTTCTTTAGAGAAATGATGCCATCTTCTTAACTTTGATCTATCAAATTCTTGCAAAACCCCATACAAAATAAAAAACTCAGGAAGAAATTAAATGGTTGAGTAGATTCATATGGAACAAAGATAAACTTTACTTTTTTGTCATAAAATGTTCATAAGTCCACATTCAAAGGTCACACGTACAAGATGAATCATCTCAACTCTTATGAGCTACCCATCATTTCATTTTAAGTTATCTCTTAAAGTACATATAAAATGTACTGAAATAAACTGTGAAAAACTGGCCTCCCGGACTGCTTCTAAAGAAATATGTAAAATGTTCATGACCTTTCTTATTCCGATGTTAAACAGTAAAACAATGTTACTTTTCTCAAATTACAAGCTCAATGGTCTAACCTCTGCCAGGTTCTTTTTAATCCTCAAGGTTTCGCCTGACCATTTGCTGCACAATCCACCCTCTACTCTATGCCATCTACCTCTTTTCTTTGAGCAACTGAGCAGAAAACAGCACCTTCTCTGGAAATATGATGGACTATAAAATGGGAAAAAATTGGAGTCGCAGATTGAGTTTGACCTCCTGCCTGTGTCATTTTAAAGACATGGATGAGAAATCTGCAAGAATAAAACCTGTTCACATGAATTAGATATTTCTAGATATGGTGACACTGAAAAACACACATCTGCAATTAAGATTACTAGCTGTTAAATATTTAAATTAAATATGAGGACTTATGACAGGGTAAAAGTAATAATTTCCTCAGATTTTAGCTCAGCTTCTGTAACAAAGTATTTGTGATTTCGCATTGTGCGTGATACAAATTCATTTTATTGGGTTTAATTTGTAACCTTTTGGGGTTTGTGGCCACAGACCTCGTTCTTTTTTCTATATTACGATTTATTTGCCACCTGAAGGTGGAGCCTCTCTTGCTGGACTGATTTCCTCACGTTAAGCTCATGGGCTAATCAAGTCACAGCATACAAAGACCAGCGGGACCTCGGTTACTTCCAGATTACCCGTCTCTTGCTACAGTAACCTGGTGCTCCTTACTTCTTACTTCTATATGAACATTTCCCCCTGCTGTTCTACTACCACTTTTCTGAGATTTACCTCCAGCCAGCAAAGAAGCTGATCCCCTATCCCTGCAACACCCACGAGTCCTGCACTAATCTAGTCTGTGTCTCCTTCTTACCCCAACTTACCTGCCTTTTAGCTCAGTAGTAGACTGCAAGATCATTAAGTATCAACATCAACAACAATTAACTTTCAATTTGATAATCAGTCACCCGTAGTCCCCAATAACCTTTACCTCAAGTACAGAGAATATGGATGTTAGATTTTACACTTTTAACAATTTCATTAAATATTGTCACTGATCACTATTGGAACAATGTTTTTTTGTCTTACCGGGTGGTGCTCCACAATTCATACTCTAAAAACATTTCCAACAGCTATTTCCAGGATAACAAGCAGAAGTAATCAATTAAAAAAGTAAACTCTAAGTATTTAGAGGAAATTTCAAAATGACCTCACACTTGAAACCTTTGAAAGCATTGGAGAGTGCACTCAGGGTGTGTACTGTAGAGTCTGAAACAAGACCTTTTGTGTGAAATTCTTAAAATATATAAAAATACAAGTCTTTCAATTGATCCAGTCTTAAGTGAGAAAAGTGTTTTTTATATTTTCCTGTGAACCTGTTAAAGCGTGATTAAGGTGATTAAGCTGTTTTTTTTTCTTTAGCATCTTTGCCATCTACTATTTAATGTCAATATTATCTTTGAACCCGTTATGCTTGTGCTTAATTTTGGGTACTGTTATGCTTTTCATAAGAAACTACCACCTGAGAGAAAAGTGGTACTTGCCGAATTCAACGCAATCCTGGAGGTTTTCGACTTTCGTAGTAGAAGTTTACTCTCGAATTATTTAACTTTTTATTCAGTATTTGTTTCCCTTCATGTGGATTGACTTAGACTTTCAAGTTTCAAAAATATGTTTTGAAATGTCAACTTGAAATGTGAAAACGGAAATCCCAGATAGATGCCATGGTAATTACCATCATTATAGAAATGAGGAACTTATTAGTATTTTGTGCCAGCTCTCTTCAGGTGAGGAAAGATTATTTCTTGATGCTGCCATTCCTGTAAAGACTTTATTGTTTTCTTTTACTTTCAACGTGGAACAATAGAAAGAAGAATACAACAGAAGGTTTGTTTCATTGTCAGGGAAAGCTGTGTGATATTTAGTAGGAGCAGTGAGGGAATTAATTAACATTTGGGTGTTCTATTCTTAGCAGTGAAATTACAAATCACATGGTCAAGTCAACATTCAGATTCTTGACAGATCTCTGCTTGTGTGATCTAAAAGCATGAAGCAGAATAATGAGACATAGTACAACCTACTACTCATTGAGAGAGTCTCTTTCTCATAAAAAGGTCATGTCTCAGATGTTAAAAGTAAACAACCAAGATATTAAACTCCTCTATGATATACATTCCCAGTCTAGACACATTTTATTGGAAAATGCTTCAGGGTCTAGATACCATTAATTTATACTGTGTGTGAATTGTCCTTTATTTACAGTTTTATATTCAATTTACAACACTAAACAATTTAATGCACTGAACAGAGAGTATCTGCTTATATTCAGATAGAAGGAACCTTTTTTACTTTTTGATATTCACATGTTTGATTAATGCATTTGGCCATTATGTATGTATTTACACATAATATTGCTTGGCCAGCATCAAAATGAGTACCACAATTGTTTGTTATAAAGATGAGTCTTTCTGCCTAAGGACAATTTTCAGAGAAAAATGCTACGTGTGAAACTGTTAATTGTTTTTAGCAATCAGAACTAAATTCACACATACTTATAGGTTGCTACATGGCTGAAACAGTATGCTTATGAAATCCAATCTTTTTTAACCACTGTTTTCTAAAGTTGAACACTAAATTTGGAGAAAATAATGGCAGTCTGAATAATTTTCTTTGAGAGGTAGAGCCAGTTAATCTTTTGTTCCTTTGTTTCCTTTTGTTTGATATATGGAGATTTTTTTTCATGGTGGGTTGTGTTTTGTTTCTGGTTTGTTCTCTTTTCTAGTTTTTGTGTGTCAATTTCTCAGATCTCTGTTAGTTCCTGTTTTGTATTCAGTTTTTTCCAGCCTGTCATAGTCCTGCTACCCTCACAGTTGTCAAGTATCCAATAAATTGACTCCCACTTGTATCCTATTCCAATGATCACTTCCTTCAGTATTTAGTTCATTCAGTACATGTTAAATTCTTTAGTCATTCTCCATGTCTCTGGGGCTGGTCTTTTGCATTTGCCTCATTTGGGTCTTGTTTCTGCCTTGAACTCAGTTTTATAAGTGTTCATTATCGACTGCAGGGTGGACATTAATAACACTTAATTCTTTTGATTAGCACTTTGGAGGTTTGCTAAATCTGAAAACATTTAGCACTTTTTGCTTCCCCTAAGTGACTTTTTGTAAATTCTAAAGCACAAATTTAATTGGCTGCTTTCTAAAGTTTCAGTTAAATAAAGTTCAACATTTGTGTTGATCTATGTAGGAATTAAGTAAACTTCAAGTGAATGTTTATATTCCTGCTCTGATTTTGAAGGCGGTGAAAATTGTTTACACTGTAAAGACATTTCTGTTCTGCTCTTTCCTCTCCTCAAGTTCACTTTTTTTATCCCACAAAAAAATTTGATTTCAAACAAGGAATGTACAGTAACAAACTAAAACATGGTTGGGAGAGAACAAGATATGAACATATATAAAATATCTGGGCATTATACTCAGAATAAATCGATGTAGAACTACAACCTGTAGTTCAACAGTAAACACATTATGTCTTGATTACTTTCTGATTGAAGTCCTGCCTTATTCAATTAGATAAAATCAGCAACAGAGTTAGCAATACCCAACAGCCATGAAACGGCTCAAAGTCAGTCTTCAAGTGCCAGTATCTTGAAGACTGACTTTACTGCCATGGCATACAGTAGATGTCAATGTTCTGCGGAGGCCTGCTAACGAGCAATTATTTGATCCAGGTGTGTTGTACCATTGAGGAAACTAAAACATGTTCTTGAAGACTGACTTTGGACACCCTTGTGTAGATGGCGTAAATATACATATTTTATGAACAAATATTGAAAAGTAACTTAACAACTAATGCATACCATTGACTTTCTTTTGAAGTTAGGAAATTCCACCTTCACCCTTTACTTACACTTTGCCATTTCAATGTTTCCGACTTTTTCACCGTAAGCTAAATAAACTTGACACTTGCGCTGCATGTGTGAAATGTCAACCGCCCCTGATGTGGTCAGATGAGTGAGCAGACTCTCTTGTCCGTCTCTCCTTTCACCACGGACGGATATATGGAGCGGCTGAGCGCGGCTCTGATTGGCCGTACAGGGACGCGCTCCCAGAAGGCGCATCAGCCGCTCTCCTCTTGTCATTTCTGCTCATACGACTCACATGCCCGTGAACTCCACTGGGCTCAGTGCGCGCATCTCTGCTCCAACTTCAAACCGGTCCCGTCAGCTTACTGAAAAGCAGTCGGCTTTCACGATGGATGCTTCTGTTTATGATATCATACTGGGGGAGCTCGAGGAGCTGAACTGTAGTTTGATAGAGCATTTTCAAGACACTTTTTATGAAAACGCTTCATTGGCTCTGCTGAGCGCTGATGGTAAGATGGATATGTTTTTTTTTCTTTTCTTCAGATTTTTCTTGTGTTATTGCACCTTGAAAATACCTAACAGTTTCATTTTGTTTTGTTTTGTATATGTTGCCCTATCCTAAGGTTTATATTGCAATGTCACTACTGATGAGATTGGAACCTGCTGGCCGCGGAGTAGCACTGGCAGGATTGTGGAGAGACCGTGCCCTGCTTACATCAACGGAGTAAAGTACAACACAACGAGTAAGATATTTAAATAATAATAATAACAGCAAAAGTTTGATTACATATATCGAAAAATAGTTTATTTATTAAAAATAATTTAAAATTAAAAGTGGGCTTTTTTTTTTTTAAAGTGATAATCAATTTACATAAAAATAGGTCTGGAGTAAATGCTGATTATTGCCAAACGTCCTGATTTCATGTAACTGGATCTACCAGTTTGCTGATTTACCACTGGCTCTTTTTAGAAATTTTTCATTTGTTGTAGGTTCATTTCACAAAAACCTTTTCTTGTTTCACTGACCCTCCTTCTGTTCTGATGTAAAGCACCACTGGCAGTAACCTATTACTCCTGCTGTTGTTGAAAGATATTTTTTTCATGCAACTTTAAAGGGCAATTCTTGATAAAAACAAAAACGTTAATTGTAAATCCCAATTTCTCGAAGTGTAAAAGTATTTATACCTCTTCTCACATTTTGTCATGTTACAGCTCTGAACTTCAGCACTTTTCATTGGGATTTCTGTGACTGTCCATCATAAAATATAACATGATTCTAAAAAGCAAGAAGATTATATTTGGCTTTGAAGATAATTGAAAATTGTAGTGCGTGTTTGTCTTTAGTCACCTTAAAATAATAATTTTCCAAAACCGCAGTCTGCAATAGTTACATCTGTGAATCTTTGGAGCTGTTTTTCTGCTCATCAAGGCATCAACATGGTTACTTATTCATCTCTTGAAAAATAGTTTAAGATCATATTAAATGAAGACTCTCTATGTTCACCAATTTTCATATCTTACCACCTGGGGTCTCAAGCTGCAAGTAATTTACAATGAATCTTAAGTCTAAAGTCTTCAAACTCTTATGCAGTTTTTAGGTTTTTCACTGAATAATTGCATTGAATGTCCCAACAGAATGACACTAAAAGTACCATAAATGATTAATTTTTTAGATCTATTTTTTGGCAATAAATTGAAAAACATAATATTTTTGTTAAATCATTTTTCAAAAAAATTGCAATCCTTGCAAACATTTATTTCATTATATAACCTAAAAATAAAATTAGTTCTTGATCATAAATAACACATTTTGTATTGTATATATTTATCAAATAAGTCATCTTTTTTTTAATAGTCATGAAACATTTGGGGTTAAAAATTTGTTGAAGTTAGATGTATTAAACACAAAAATAGCTCTTTGGACTGTAAAGGCTCCTGATCCCTGCAATAGACCCTTCGTTTTTGACTGGTTCATTCTTTCACATGACTACCGTTTAACCATTACTGTATATTGAACTCTAGCTGTACTTAGGGCTGTTGTCATGCTGGATGCTGAACCCTGTCCAGCATCCAGGGTATCTTACAGTATTAAAAATGTTTTCATCGAGAATTACCCTGTATTTTACTCCATCTATTTTCTCCGCTTCCCTGTCCCAGTTTAAGAAAAACATGCTGCTGCTGCTGCTGCTATTTTTCAGTGTGTGGATTTTGTGTGGAGCTTGACATGGACGGTTCTAGACAGGGGCCGACAGGGCCACTGCCTCTGTAGAACTAGTCTTGCCCCCTTTTTTACATAAGGTGTTACGCTTTTAGCTACATTTCTATTGAAAAAAGACTAACAGTTTTCATCTGTTAGGTAAGGAGTCTGCAACCTGCAACCCCAGAGCAGCATGTGGCTGTTTGGAATAGTGGCTCATTTAATGCATACATGCTTTGTACTGTTTTACATTCTTTGGCCTCACTTTGTTAAAGTTGGACTAGAACCACCACTGATTGATATGCAGTGTCAGCTTTGCCAAATAAGTTGACTGGAGTAAAAAGCAGCAACTCAAATTTAAACTATAAAAAGCGAGGTAAAAAATTATAACTATAGGAAAGTCAGCACTTTGCTAATTGCATATGAATGAGGGACTTTTGACCTGATTATGTAAAACGCTCTGTTGTCAGCACAAATAATCGCAGCAATGCAATGATGTTACACATTTTACAAACCGAATTAGGAATTAGAGATAATGAGTTCTTCATGGGCCACTGCGCTGACGAATAAATGGAAGCACTAAAATACTTTAAGTAAGTTGACCTAATAAAGGTCAAAATGGAAGTAAAAGCAGTCCCATGCTTTCAGCACAATATCAAATCTGACAGCTAAAAGGCCACATCTTATGTGTGTGAATCTCAGCTGTAATATGAGTTTGTTAAAATCAATAACATATGCCAAGTGGGTGGTGTTTATTTGCAGGCTTGTAAACTCAATTGGCTAATAGCATTTGTAGCAGCTGAGAACAGCCTCTCTGAGCACAGACACTGTCATATTATGCAACGCCTGTACCAATTATGAGACCCACAAAGCCGTTAGCTCAACTTTACAAAATAACAACACTCCTGTACTGTTCCAAAAATGTAATGTTTCCTGTTAGGTCCTGGACCTACATAGTGGCTTTGTTAAAGCCACTATGTAATTCCAGATTGACCAACATTAAAGGAAAAAAATATATATTTGTTGTTGTATTAACAGCAGTGATGTCAGTGCTGTAGTTTATTGCTCTTCTTGTGTTCTTTTGTGTTAAGAGTTCATCCTGGCATTTATACTGCAGGAGGTAAAAGTGTGGTTGGAAATTTGAAGTTGTTTCAGGCTATTAGATCCACAGATTGCATAAGGAGGGTGGGATGCTCTTTTGTTGAGATTGATTGTTTCGTGAAGTGGGTGTTTTGGATTATTTCTGTGGCTTTAGTCAACCAGGGCTCTGACGGCATGTTCACATACGTTTTCAAGGAGGATGAGAAACTGTAGCCAAGAAATAAGGCTATCTATCCCTGAGACTAGAAGAAAGCTGCAAACTAGCACTGTAAAACATCCACAGTTTCTTGCAAAAGTATTCAAATGCCACAATAAAATATTTTTAGCATTTTAGCAACTTATAGCACAAACTTAAATATATTTTACTGTTTATTTTTTATAGAGCATCCTAATTGTGAGGTGGAAGGACATGATTTTGATATTTAAAAAAAAACAAACAAAATCTGTAAAGTGTGGCATGCATTAATTCCCTTTTAGTAGACTTCTACAATTTTTGCCAGTAAACTTTGCAACCGACTGCACAATGGCACAGTTACTGCATGATTCCAAGAAGATTCTGGTGTCCAAATGCCTGTCAGGGCTTTTCCGTGTGAAGTTTTCATGATTTCCTGATGCATGCATTGGTTCTTTCTGAGTATGTGTAGATAAATATTAGTAGTGACGACATTATGCTGTAGGGAATCCTTTCAGCAAGGATGTGAAAGCTGGTCGGAGTTGATTGGAAGTTTGGATTGAGTTTAAATAGAGCAGCCCTTCTTCTGGCTACAAAAGTGGAATGAAGGGTCACTTTCCAGCTGGACAGCAGCTCGGAAGATATAGCCAGAGCTACAGTAAAATGGCTGAGTTTGAAGAATAGTCATGATTTAGAATGGCACTGCCAGACATAAAACTTGCCTGAAAACTGATGTTCAAATGCTCTCCATGCAATGTGACTGAGCTTTACTTCTTTTGCAAAGAAAACTAGGAAAATACTTTTCCCTGTAGATGTTTGAAGCTGGTACATGTATCACAAAAGCAGAAAAAGACGATTCTCCAAAGAACTGAGTCTGGTGGACTGAATACAAACACATTTTTAAATATTTTTTATCAACAATAACATTTGATCAACCATAAAAATAAGTTTAATTCACATTTAGAGTGTTTGAAAATGTTTTCTTGAAGCTCATAATAATATTAGTTTGCGTTGCTTAATAAAGCTAAAATCAAAGTAGAAAACACTGAGGCTTGTAGTTGTAGCATGATAAAAAGTAAATAAAACAATTCAAGCGATATAAATACTTTTGCAAGGCACTGTATTTGCCTGACACTCAGTACTGCTAATGTTCTCCACCTTGCTGGTTCCTTGTCTGTATTGCATGACCACACTGTGTTACCTTTCAGTTCAGCGCTATTAAGTATTGCAGCCTTGAGGTCTCTTTTGAGCTTGACAAATGTCATGGTTCCTTGCTTGCCTTGAGCAAATAGTTGTAATCTCACATAATTTCCTCTGCCACATATTTTAATGAGCCTATGCGATTGCATATTGTCCGATTAACCCAAATTATGCTCCAGCTGTTTCATTTGTTTTTAAGTCAGGATATAGTTTCCTCTGGTGATTCTCTGCTAAATTTCTCTAGTGTGGTATTAAATTCTTATTTGATTATTGCAGACATTTGTGTTCTGTTTATTATCATGTTTTTGTGATGGTTTCACCACAAGCAACAACATATCTAATTAAAGTTTATGAAAATGATGGCAAGAGCCTAATGATGAAAGCATAATTTATTATACTAATTATGAAATAACTGTTTATTTTAAATAGATGAGTCTGTGCAGGATATGCTTGCTCTGTGTGCATGACAGCGCTGTAGGTAAAATTAATTAATTATAGTTTTTCTCGGTCGCTTTGGTACATTTCTTGAATCATCCATAACATTTGCAAAACAGTAAGTGCATTTCTCAAAACAGTTTGTACAAATGGCCAAACTCCCCAGGTTACCTTCAAAAGCCAATCTCTTACTCAAAATCCTTAGCTCATCTCTTAAAGTAAATATATGTCTATGAACATGTCAGTGCCATTGGAATGACATGTCCTTGTGTCATTGTGTACAGTTAAGACAGCCCAACTGCTAAGTCATGCATTGTCAATATCACATTTTACAATGGAATGATTTTTTGATGCAAACTGTGGGTTAGGTTTTGATGACACTTGTAAATTCTAATTCTGGGAGACTAATTTGCAAGATTCATATTTAGACTTTTACTATTTGTACTATAATTTGTTAACAAACCATGCCATTGTGATACAGAAAGGAGAAAGTAGTAATGCAGAGCTCAAAGTAAAAAGCAAAAAACCAAAAACAAGTATAAATGGGAACATAGGACAATCTTCTTAAGAAAAACAGTTTTTGCAGTGCTGCAGGATTTACAGTGCAGTCTTCTACTCCTCCTGAAGCTCACCATGAAGTAATGTACCATGGACAGATTTGGAGAAAAAGACAACTGGGAATGTATAGAAATATTCTTCACATATTATGACAACTTCTTTTGCCATTTTATATGTAAAGACTTATTGGGTGAACTTATGCTTAAATGTTGTAAAGGATGAGACAATTCAACAAAGACCTATATAATACATTTTAATCAACATAACATAAGTAACTGAAAATAAAGGAAAGAGCAGACAATTGGATGTAATCACTTGCATGGAGGTACAAAAGCACTTGCAGCTTGTTCAAAGAAATGGAAAACAGCTTTTTTGATGTGCACAAGTGACAAACAATTGCAAAGAATAAAACAGGACATTTAGTAAATGTAAAGACATCTCTGTGTGTGTGCAAACAGTCATTATTACTCTAGACAGTAGTAGTTCCCATTCTGCAGCACACAATGGGAACTCTTTTTAGGAGTGTTCCTTTCCCATGAAAACACCTCTTTTTCAACAGCCTGCAGTATTCATGCTGTCTCTGACCCATGGCCTCAGTAAACCTAGGGGCTCTCTCTTGACACGATCTATTTCTGGTCATCATCGGTGACTTACTATCATAACAGTTCCATTTTGATGTGAGGCTTGACTGTTTGGCGCACACACATGCACACAGTCTGTGCTAAATAGTCAAATGAGGCAGGTACCATACTGGAATTATAAATTCACAGTAAACTGCAGGTATCCCTGCTATGTTTTCCCTGTTCAAACTGGGTTTAATTCATGGGCTAGGAACAGCTTAAACAATCAAAGATTAAATAAAATTTTTTGGCACAAATTAGGCAGCGTTCTATTGCTGAAGAGTGGGTTAAGGGTGAAACTTTGCTCCTGACAGGTGGCATGAGTGCAGCTGTGGTTCGAATCGCCTCTTCACAGCTAGACAGTTCTCGTATTGACCCTGCTGGTTGGATTTGCCCTTTCAGTGTGCTGTCTGCATCATCAGAGTGTAATCCCCCCACAAGCTGAATGTCAATTTGGACAAAATCCAGCCCTCTGGGACCCTCCACAATGTACAGCTGTCATATGTAGAGCTTTATCAAAAAAACTTCACATTTTATAAATAATTTATTTGTAAAAATTTTGCTTTCTATTAATCTGGGTTTGACATGTACGGTAGTAAGAAAAGTGAGTTTTGAACACATGACTGCTTTTCTCTATAAGTATATTTTTAATATGTATACTGATGTGACATTCACACCAGATGTTGGTAACAACCCAGGTAATCCACCCATGCAAAAAAAGCAACAACAACAACAAAAAACCTCCCAAAAAAACAAATTAGTCCATTAATAATGCATAAGGTAGAATGACTCTAGGAGCTGGCTTTAAATATGCTTCTACAAATGCATTAGTTGTTATGGTCATTCCACTCTATCACACGTATAGTAATTAATGTTTTTATGTATCTTAGGTTGACTTGGGTTGTTATGACATTTAGTAAAATTATCTTGTCAATAGCTCCATTAAAATATTAATGAAGACAATTTTTTGAATGTTCGGTGCTTCTTTTCCACTGTCGATGTTTAATAAACGTAAAAACATAAAAAATATTTTAGCTCATCTATGATTCGAGATCCAGAAAGAAAGCCCAGAGATCCCTTTTCCCAGTGACTCTCTCCAGTTCCTTCTGGAGGATCCCTAGATGTTCCCAGGCCTGAAGGCAAGTTGAAATGGAGCATCTCAACTTGCTCCATTTCAGAAAGCAGAAATGGAGGTGCCTAGGAGATATTCTGATCAGATGCTGAAACATCAACTAGCCCCATGCAATGTGGAAGAGCAGTGGCTCTTCTGGATGATGGAGATCCTCATCCCATCTCTGAGAGTGAGCTCAGCCTCTCTGCGGAGGAAGCTCCTTCTTGCTGATTCTACACAGAATGTTTTTTTTTTTTCATTTTTCCAAGCTTTGGCACCTGGGGCTGCATGGTGCCCAATTCAAAAAGGCTATTAAAAGCCCCTTTCACATGGGGCCACCACCTGTAGGGAGGGACATTCAGGTCAGGTGCGATGGGTGTCGAGTGCAGGCAAGGGCGGAGATCTGGGTGTGCAAATTGCCTGCCTCACAGTCTCACTCTCGTGACATACATTTTCAGCTCAGTCTCAGAATCAGTTTTGCTGCATTACAGTTCCTGACATAAAATATTCAGTGAATCATTATGAAGATTTCAGAAGTGAGAGAAATTAGGCGGATTTTAAATTTTTAAAGGCTGAGGACAAGGAAAATGAATCTCAGTGTTTCTGTTGGAAATGTAAGTAGTGCAAAGCAATTGATTAATAGGAATTTGTTTTTGTCCAGCAGCAAAAACATTTATAGAACTCCAAATTGCACAGCTGATACCAATCTGCGGGGTGCTTCTAGGTTCTACAACAAAGTGACAGGACTCCAGAAACATTTAGATCCTGCTGGGCCGCAGTGAATCTCATTTGCTGCTAGAGAGAATGTAAAATGACAAAATAGGTCAGACCAAGAATAGAATTAGGACCTAACATCCCAAGAGCAGGTGTTAATTAACACAATGCTTTAAAACATAACATATGCAGGTAAAGTCAACCTTATCAGACAGTTGAGTACATTGTTTTGCAGTCCAAGGTTTGATGCATTTTGTTGTGTTAAAAGTATAGCTAGAAAGGAACCGAGAACATATTCTCCTTCATTTACCTCCTGAGTCTCAGAGGTGAACATTTAAGGTAACAGATTTGCGTGCATAAGAAAGTTGACCTACTCTCATATTTTCAGTACAATCCCTTGTGCTTTGAACTCCCAGTTGTTGAATTTTCAAATTATTCAGTGCAAAACCTTGGTGGTTCTGAACATAAGCTCAAAGTCAGCAAAATGCATCAGTTCCTTTAGAAAAATTAGTGAGCTTACATATCTAACAGGCCTGTTCAGGTGTGTGGTTATGAATTCTTTACCATTTCTGCAAGTTCATATTAATATTAATGTCAATGCAGAGTGCCTTAAGAGCTTTATGCATTTTTAAACCTCAGTGCTCTTGTTTTTTGGGGGGTTGCATTTATGTAATTCTCTGGTCTACATAAAATGAACATTAGAGTGGGACTGGATTTTCACATGTGCTTTCTCTGCATTGCTACATTAATGTAATTTGCCTTCTGTCAAGCCGCAGGCAAGATTACATGTTCAGAAGGCTGAAAGTTATAATATCTATTTCGAAGTTTTAGTTTGGAAAATTAAAGCAATATTTTTGTGGTCTGTTTGGCTTTTTTGTGCTTACTCAAACTGGCAAAAATACAATTTACTTAGGGAATTCACTTCTTTCAGGTTTATCACTTAAAAACAAAATACATGACACGTGTTGCATCTTGTCCACACATTATGTCCCATCCTTATCAACATAACTCAGAGCTCAGATTGCTTTTTCTGCAATAGAAATGTATTGATTCTCTTATCAGGATTAATAAAGTCTGAAACTTATCAGGGCCGCCGTGCATCTCCGACTCAGAGAAGACAGTGAACCTTTATCTTTAATCAGAGAAGATGAGTGCGTGCAACCCTGCTTCACTGTCAGGGGTATAGATAGCACGGAAATGAGAGATGATTTAACTGAGATATCCAGGATCGTTAAACCTAAAGGCAAAAACACAAAAAACACTGGCTCTTGAGCTCGAAAAGGTATTTATGTAACACTTTAACTTTTTCCAGTTTTATTGCATTATAGCTACAAACTTTGATGGACATTTAATGTGGCACACTAACACAAAGCAGCACATAATTGTAAAGTGAAAAGACAATATTGCATAGTTTTATGAACAAAAATATGTAAAATATGCCTGCAAATGTATTCAATTCTAGGCCAAAAAACATGTTTAAGAAGGTCCTCTGAGCAGATAAGATCCAAATGGAGCTCTTATTTTCATTCAGAAGGGCTCGATATAATGCTCAATTGTTTGAAAGAAACTTTCTAAGGCCTGTATAATTTTCTCAGCATTTTGCATTTATGTATTTCTTGTTTTGATAGCTCTAATAGTTTCCCATAAAAAATGCGTTGAAGTTTTTGGTTAACATGTGAAGAGATGTAAAAAAGTTCAAGGAGTAACTAGGCTTTTCTGAGATACATTACTTGTGGTCTAAAGTCATCAAGTTCTGCTAAAAGAAATGAGCCAATATTTTGACTAACATTTTGTGTCCTAACTAGAAAATTTGGCTTTTATTTCCATGGATCAACAGTTATGCCAAGGTTTTGTCACAGAGCTGTCTGCCTATGACTACACTGCTGAATTATCCAGTCGTGTCTGGCTGCCAGGGTTTGGTGCACACTGCTGGGCTGATGCTGTGTGCCAGTTCAAGATGTAACACAAGACTGTGCCCAAAAGATTCCTCCACCCTGATATTGAACAGCAGAGAAATTAAGAATGAAAGTGTAAATCAAGGATATTTCCATTAGTTTAGGCTGTTTAGTGCATATGCCGATGTGAACTGTGACACTGGGTATTATCTCATATGGAAACAACTTGGTTCATGGTTAATGCAATGTATTTTGTAAACACACATCCCAAAGAAAAATGAGGAGTGGAAATCTGAGCTTGTGTTATTCTCTCTGAAATTGCCTTCAAAAACCTCTAGTCAGAAAAAAAGACTCTTGCTGTGCTGTAATTGTAATTTTCTTGTTAAAATGCATAAAAAGTTTTTGCCTTCAAGAACCTTGTTTTGTAAAATGTCATATGGTCACCTCCCTAAAATAATAGTCTTAAGTAATTTTTTGACAAAAGTGATTTTGGCAAAAATTCCCCATCTCTTTATTTCCAAAAGATGTTTTAGACAAACAAACAAACAAACAAAAAAAAAACCCCACTTGTGGCAAAATATTACTGAGACTGTTATTTTAGGAAGGTGATGATGCACAACTTATTTTCCCTGAACACCACACAATAGCTATGAAATATGTTTCAATCCATTTGGTCCCTTTTAATTTTTTGTTGTCATGTCGCAAAGTCCATTTTAATATATTTAAATATATGGGTAAACTATTTATTTATACAATATTTATCCATTCATATACAATCATATGTAGTATATTATCTCATATTTGACAGGGTGCACCCTGCAATTTTCCTAAAGCAAGTCTATAGATTTGGGCCAAACCTTCACTTCTGGACCAAGGAACAATGTCACCTTTGAAGCAAAATAGGGAGATTTGGAAACCTGAGGACCTGTCAAGGGTGACAAATGGATGTTTAGCTGCTCTGTGCTTGACACTCGTGGGTATTTCTGCACGATAGAAGACCTTACAAATGGAAGAATTAGGAAGGAAATTCAAACTATTCAGACTTGATGTACTGATGCGCTCTGCACCGACAGAGGAGAGTGACTATCCCTTCTGGCACTGGCTCCTAACCACTTTGCAAAGCCCCCAAGCGTAGAAGAGGCACATTTTAATACAGGTCACATCTGTGTGCGCTCAACTGGGGAGCTGTCATTTGCCTCCTAAAGTGAGGTAATTTGCATTGGCCATTTAGGGTTAAATGTGGACATGGATAGGGCAGAACTGGAGGCAGAATCTGTATGAAAACCTTGAGGTGCAGCTATAATTTATGGTGTGCGTAGTTGTATAAATCTAGATTTTTTTGGGGGGGGATGTACCTCATTTTTGGCTTTTGGACGTATGTGCAGTATTTTTACAGCTCCTATGCAATGTTGTCTAAATAAGACCTATCCCTCTGCAGAACTCAGTGACATGCTGATGAGGGGAATTTTACTATACAAATCTTTGGTCTTTGAGAAACCATACATCCAAATGATACAGGATAACAGCTCGAGAAGACTGGAAGTAGGGACCCCAGTACTGGACTAACATTAGTTTTTCCATGTGTATTTTAATAGGACTCAATGATAACTCTTAACTTGTTATCATTTGCCACTATAGTTGGTCATGTGTGAGCACAACCTACAGATTATTTAGGGTTATAGTCTTTTCACTGAAAGATTAGGGAAAAATCTTTTAGGAGAATTCTTGGCTTTGAACATTGTAATTATTAGCTAGTGTTACAGAAACACTCTTCTTTATTTTTCTCTCCAAGTTTCTTTGCACATCTGCCAGGTGAGCTGTAGCTCAGAATTGATGCATTATTGTCTAAATACAGTATAAGCGTGGTTTGCAGTTTTAATTAACATACAAGTTTAAATACTTGCACCCTTTGGAATATGCTTACATAATGTTAAATTTATAACCATTCAGTACACAATATAAGTTTCTTTCATCACAATCGAGCAATTTGCTGTCTGTATAACAATGGGTCATTGGTATAAACATTTCCAAATGTTACATATTTGCACCTACACAGGCTGGCTTTCTGTTTGGGTTTCATGAAGAGATCAATGGACCCATCTTTTCTGTGACTGCTCAGAATAAAGTAGCTGCACCACAGCCGTGTATGAAATACTTTTCCTGCTGTGAATTTACCCACTTGAAACCTTCGATACACCCTTTCCTGGTTCGGCATGGCAAGAGGTTGGTCCTTCAGCAAATTCAGGTCAAACATGTAACACAAATTTCACTAGTCACTGCACACAAAGTCCCCTATGGGGCCCAATCAGCACCAGCCTCCTCCGGCTCTGCTTACAACTGCCACAGCAGGCGGACATGACACAGTGCTCTACAGAGCATGACAGAAATTTCTAAATCATACAGACATTTAAGTAGACAGTTTTACCGAAAAAAAGTGTGCCCTTAGTTTTTGGTTTTTGTGTTGTCCTGTGAAATGAGATTGATAGCTGTTGAAAGAAAGGTCTTGTCTGCCTTCCTGAATCCATTCATATACAATGCTTTGCAAAAGTATTAATATCTTGTTGACTTTTTTTCTTTACATTTGTTACAACAGCAAATATCATTGTATTTTTTTTTTCTTAAAAAAAATGTAGGGTAGCCCATGACTGTAAAGTGGAATGAAAATGGTACACATTTGTAAATTTTGTTAAGCATTTGCTGCTCCACTCTGTCAACACCGGAGTCATTTTTTATGTGCATTTTCAGTCTTTTAGAGTACGTCTCTACCAGCATTGCAGGTCTAGAAACAATGTTTGACCATTCGTCCTTGTAAAATGGCTCAGGCTCTGTCAAATTTGGTAGAAGACGTGTAGCCATAAATTGTATAGCCTTTCTACAAGTTATCAATGAGATTTTGATCTTCACTGTCACTGGTTAATTATAATAAAATGCTTTCGTTAGTGGTGGGACTCGATTAATTTTTTTTATCGAGTTAATTGCAGGATCTGTAATGAATTAATCACTAGTTGTCTACATTTGATCAAAAAAAGTATTTACTGCTGCTTACATATATCCCAGTCTAATCTCAGGAAAGGGAATAAATATGTCCAGTTGTATGTAGTAATATTTACTCAATTTTCATTTAATTCAGCAAAGTTTTGAACAAAATGTACTTCTATAAGTATTTTTCCCCAACCATGCAGTCCCTATTTCATTGATTCTGTTATGCATATAGAGGTGAAGTGAAAACACACTAAACAATATATGTTATTTCTGGAAGTGCTTTGCATTACTCTGACATATATACACTAATTAATGATTTCAGAAGCTATATGTTGTTAAAAAAACAGATCAAGAAATTAATGTCTTCTACAGAAAACTTTTTTCACAATGCCAGAATTTACACATTATTTTGTATTTTACCTGCCTTATTATGTAGTTTTAATAAATTAAATAATTTTTTGCAAGACTGATTTCTGCTTCTACTTCATTAAAATTATGTTGAAGTGCTTGAGTTAAATTTTAGGCTACTCTGCTGAAATCTGTATATATAAATTATGGTCAGCACTGGTATAATAGAAAAAAACAATGTAGTATTCTGACTGTGATTTGGGAATGCAATCAAACAAACCTCAGAAATGTTTCACACGTATTCCACCCACAATCTCACGTCCCACCGAATGGAAGAAATACCAAAGGGCAATGTTTTGCAAAACTCTCCCACATCCCCTTTTAGGACCATCAGACCACAGTGCTCTCTGCTTGTCAGTTTATTTCCAGCTGTTGAAAAATGGATCACCACATTCTGATGAGATCCTTTTAGAACCTTATCCCCAGGCACATCAAACTAAACGCTCAGACCAGCCTCCATCCTGACCAGTTTGCATTTGAAGCCAACAAACCTACAGGGAGTTTCATATCCCCTGCCTTATATCCCATCATCACAAACCCTGGAAATAATGATTTTGACACAGGCTTTTAATATCTACCTCATGAAAGAAGTAGGACTATCTGTGCTGGATATTGGGCTTCCTCACAGAGAGATTTTAGGCTTGATGAGCAGAGGCACTTCTCTCTGGTGCTCAGCACAAATCCGCCTGGCTATATTCCCCAGGGTTGTTTGCTCAGTCGCCCTCTGTTTAAAGTTTAATAAATGACACATAGACAACTATGTCATAAAATCTATTAACTCAGAAAGGGCACAGAGAATTCACACGGGGGGAAAGTAGTTAATTAAGCCCAATGCTCAAAGACAACAAAACCAAGGACCTGATTGATGATTTTTAGAAAATAAAAGACCAAAATACACAAGTGTGTCTACACAAATGGAGTAGAGGTGTAACTAGGTAACATATTGAGGTCTACGGGAACCTGTGAAAATTAGCACACACCTAATCGTTCATGTAGAAAACCTGGGAAGAACTTCACTTCTCAATTATTTCTTTGCCATCCACAGAGGAGCCATAGTAACATCACTTTTATGTTCCTAACCACCAGGGAGATAGAAAAGGGGAATCTGAAAGGCCATTCAAGGATTTGGACACCTGCAGTGTCTGATAGCACACAGTGGAGGTTCTTGCATGAATGGAGTCCAGAATAAGCCTACTTCAAATTAATCAGTTATCTGATATTCTGGGGGGTCGATAGGCAAAATGCAGTGCAGTCCTTGAGAAACCTCTCTATTCTTAGCAGCAAGCAGAATCTTTGCTACTCTTGGCAAGTGCCCCAAATGGCTCATCTCAAAAACTGCAGCTGCAGGGACCACCATTGATGAACAAGTATTTATGCAATGAATTTCAAGTAGTTTTGCGTAGTGGCAGTTTCTTTTACTGAAAGTTATTTACAAAGGTTCTTCAGTTTACATTTAATATCTACAGAAATATGTTTCAGACAGATTAAATAGCAGAACTGCTGAGAATACTGTAAATGTTCACTAATGTCTCTCTGTTTTGTAAAAGTTCATACATTCTGCCCACTGTCAGTCAGTGTCTGTTATTAAAAAGCATGAAATTAGCAAAATAAGGGACAGAAATTAAGCAGGAGTTGAGGACAATTTTGCATCTCGGGTTTCAGTCGCACTCACTGTAAGAATTGGAGAAAGTCTGTAAGATAAGTGAGAACAGAAATGTTTAAGAGTACAACTTCAGAGTATAACAGAGGGTATTTTATTGTATAATTGGGTATTTTTTCCTTTTTTTGAGAGCTATATTGAAAATGTGTTATGAAAGTCTTAATGTACTGTGTTTACTTCGCTGCCTTTAGAAAACTGTCCATAACAATAGTTTTAGATTTAAAGGACTGTTTGCCATTTAGATGTGAAACTATTAAATCATTTTTAACATCACTCAAAAACCTATATTTAAAAAAATAATCATAGCTAACATAGGTTAACGTGCTATATTTAGATTACACAGGAAAAGAAATGTTGATATTTTGTTTTGGTGAACACAAATTAATTTTTGCTTTGTTTTAATCTAAACAATGGTCAGATTAAAAAAGAAAAAAGCTGTTTTATACATTTAGGTTGGGTGAAGGTTTATGAAACATGACAACATGCTGTTTTAATGTATTCTCATTATCCAGAGACACTATGTTCCATGATTAGTTTGCTAGTTTCACTGAAGGGCATACTTGGCACACAGCCCTTTGCTCATATGTTCTCGCCAACCGTCTTCAGAATTGCTACAAGGGGCAAGTTTTTGACAGCAAGCAGGGAAGTAAGTGTTTGCCCTTGCAGTTTTACCTAACATGTCATCGGGCCATGGTGAGAAACAAGAAGCCTAAAGAGACACAGCTGTGACTAAAACATCTCTGCCTTAGGCTCCATTAGTGCTTCAGTGGAGATAACACAGTTCTTCTCAAGAGCAAATTAGTATTCTCTGCTAAATAGATGAAGCAGACTGAAAACTGTCCAATCTTCTTTTCACACCAATTCATATGACGTGTAGAGATGGATACAATTATCTGATTATTTGTTCTTTTTGCCACCTGATCCAGGGCGAATGTTTGTGTTACTTAGATATTTAAAATTCCATTTTCTCAAAAAATGGAAAAATAATGGCAAAGTTACTCAGTAGATGAAATAATTGTTGGTAAAAACAATTGGATTCAAATCATACCTTTGATAAAGCCTTTTGGGCATATTTGAGTTATTTCTTATAGATAACCTAGAATAAGCATCTTAGTAAGGAGGTTTTACAAAAGACTGTTACCCAAACAAATTTAAAGCAAATTTGTATCCATGAAATTGTTCCGATAATGTTATTATACTACTTAAGTTAATACATGTGTTCCTCATATTGGTCTTATATCTTATGGATATTTTTATTGCGTTTATAAAACCAACAATCATGTATGCATTTTTGTTTCTCTCTTTATCAACCATCTTAAACATCTCTAAATATGTTGACTCAAAATCCCTTCTTATGGAATATAACAGTTGTGATTTTTGATAATTATTTAAGATTTTCGATGTTATAGCACAGTTTAAGAGCTAAGAAGAATATATGTTGTTTCAGTAAAACAAATATAGTCCAATGAAATTATTAAAAACAGCATATAAGGATATTAGGTTTTAGTTTTTTTACCTCTCTTTTAGAGACAGCTTTTCTAATGATGTTCATTTATTTTAGTTTTCCAATTAAACAGCACCAGTCCTATGTGCATGGTAATATTTGAAGCTCTCTGAGCTCTGCACTTGTCTTTCTTGACATTTAATTTGACTTCAAGAACTTATTCTGCGTACCACATAAAAATAAAATCACAGCTGATTCATAATTCTCAGAGGTTTACTTTTGTTTCAACATTAAACCAATAGATAAATGTGGCATGAAGATAATCTTGCTCTGTGCGAGACAAAATTTTAATTCTGGTTTTAAAACTATGTTACCTAGAGAATTTCTTCAACAGGAGTAAAAAAAACATATAGTTTGAATGCACTGCCATCCCACACATGTGTCTCTAGTGTTTCCAGTCAATTGCCTCTGAAACCCGTGCAAACTGTTCCCTTCGCCTGAGTTTATCTGGAAAATCTACCTGGAAAATATTTTACTTTGGATTTTCATCTTTATAAATCTCCCTGCCAGACATTTACTAAGCTAATCTGCAAGAGCAGACCCACTGCAGGTACATAAATGTTTCACTAAATGGTTATTTAGGTATACACATGTTTAGAAGATCTGTGGGATGTGCAAATGCAAGAGAATTTTTAGCTTACATGTTGTGCTTGTGGGTATTTTTTCCACCAATTACTTGAAGCTTTTGAAGTGGAATAAAAGTGCCAATCATAGATCTTTCTCTTCAGTGGTGTATGAAAGTTTTCACTCCTCTCAGACTGGCCAAAAGAGAGAGGCCTATTATATACTGAAATATATCCTGAATGCACTGAAATTTGTGGTCATGAATATGTTTACAGTTAAAACAAAACAATCCTCGTTTTCTTTTGCCTTTAAATTCTTGTTCAACATATACCGTGAAAGTGGGTGAAGGCAGTACGTCTAAGTTAACTAAAAACAATTTTGCACTATTGGCAAAATAGAGAAGAAAAAACTGTGAACTCATACCATCTTGCTTTTATCTTTAATGAGAAAGGCATTCATGCACTCAAATGATTCTACAGTAGTCATGGGTGTTTTGCAGCTTCAGCTTTGATCATCAGTAATGGTTGCGTAATGCTACAATCAAACATATCCGTCATGGAGGCAATGAAGCCTAACCATCTCATCAGTAACTTCTGCAGCTGTGGCACAAACAGCAACAAATCTGATCTGACAAATCTGATCTTCTTTGTCATCTTGATCATATTTTTATGCAAATAATTTTGCAAAAACCAAAAGTGTGGATGGACACCTCATCAAATGACTGTGCATTCCATTTAGAATATGACAAGACTGTGTTTAAAATAATTTCCAGAGAGGATGGGCATAAAACCAAATCTCTACTTCTGCAAAAAATAAAGGACACTCATTCCAAAGGGCAATTTAGAAAGGTTTAAAGGTCACCTATAGTCTGAAGAACTTTCCTAAACAATACAAATACATTGTTTAAATTTGCTGTACATCTATGGGTTCCTTGTTTCCAAGAAAGTAATTGTTTGCAGAATAGTATCTATGGACACATCAACAACACTTTCAGTGACAAATGTTCCTGACCTGCATGGAGCTTGTAAAATAAAGAGATCATATTGATCGCGCTGCTGCTTGGGTGAGCAACTTGCTGTCAGAGCCTTTACAAAATCCCCATAGGACCAGACTTGAAATGCTCAGCAGAGGTTAACCGGGGCTTTTGTTAGCAGACAGCCCACTACCCGCCCGGCTGCTCTGGGGCGGTATTTCAGCACCTCCAACTGAAATAATTGTCAGATGTAGGAGGAGGAGGAGCATGGCACTGAGGCATACAATAGTTATATAAAAAGGAAGCTAAATCAGGCTTCTTTCTTGATTTGTCAAAATGGTCATCATGTTAAAGCATCAGTACCAAATCTTGTATGTCATTTAAGTTAAAGCATATTTGAAAGTCTCACAAGCATCTACTGTAAAGGTGGATGACTAATTTTGGCAGCCAAAATATGCCAGCAACATTCCTGCACAACCCTGTCTGACTGTGTGTGGATGACACAGAAAAGGATGTGTCTTTCTTTAGAGTTGCTCCTTCCCTGGGGCTGTGCTCTTTATAGAAGCAATGAGTGTGCATTGATTTCACAGAGGAGTCTGATTACAGAACATCTGACTCGGTTTGGTAAATATCCGTCTGATTTTCACATTTATAAACCTTAGATAAATGTCAGAGATAAAAAGAAAAACAATTTTCCAAATGCAATTTAAGGGAAGTTGCATCATTACACCTGAAATGATGGTTTACAAGTTATTTTTTCCTATTTTTACAGAGACTTGGGTGATAATAATATTGTAAGAGGTAAGAAGGTTAATACATTAGAAACTGTAAAAAAAAAAACCTTCATCATTAGAACAGCAAAGAAGCTTGCTATTCAATAATATTAAATAATTATTTTTACATAAGTAATAATCTACAGAAACATAGCTTTCAATACAATCTTGAACTGTCTAATTTCTTGTATGTGATATAGTCAAAATCTCTGTTGATGATATCAAAGAGTCAAAGATCATCCCATCTGACACAGGGTCTTGTACAGCAAAGTGAATGTGACAAGGACGAGGTTGTATTTTCTTTTTTTGTTAAGTTTTGTTGCTGCCAAGTTTTATCCAATCAAACTTGGGTTACTTGAGGACTTTAAAGGAGTTTTATGTCGCATTGGAGTCATGTTGACATGTTCAGGTTATTTTATTAAAGATGAATATGTGGAAAAAAAACAACTTAATTTAAACAAAACAAAATTTTCTTTAAAAAATCTTTTCTTTATTAGGCAGCTTAATGAAAATTGTTCTTTTGTCATATGCAGCATGAAAGTGTTGTTTGGCCTTTGAGAAAAGCAAAGGAAATCTCATAAACCTTAAAGGAAAAGACAAGATGTGCTGGTCCAAAAATGGAACCATCATGACAGTGTGAAGGCAACGTAACACAATAACATGGTATTATTAAACAGCTTGATGACGCTGTGTAACATATAAGCAAAAATGACTTGGATTTGTTCAACTACAGCCTTAAACATAACTTTCTTTTATATTTCCAACACCCAAAGTCACATCTGAAGTAACTACTGTACATGTTTAAGAAATACCTAATTTATTATGCTAGGGTATAATTGTCCATTAAAGTGTTTCTTTAATTGGATTTAAATGTACTTATATGAACTTATATATAAGCTTTATTTATGTTGTTCTTTCAAAGATAAACACAATTTATTTATCATTGATAGTTATAGAGAAAATGTAATAAAATCAAATGTTTGCATGTTCTTTCTGTGCATTTGTGGATTCTCTCTGGGTCTTCCACAGCTCAAAAATATGACTGTCAGGTTAGTTGGTCTCTGAATTCTCCTTAGGTGTGATTGTGTGCTTGCATGGTTGTTTGTCCTGTCTGTTTCTGTGTTGCACTGCGATGGACTGGTGACCTGTCCAGGGTGTACCCCATCTCTTGCCCAATTTCTGTTAGAGATCCACACCAGCAGCCCAAAGACAAGTGGGTAAAGACAATGGCGGGATTATTTAAGTGTAAGTGTCAAGAGGCTTTTCAGTCCCTGAGCAATTTCAGGGAAGTGGTTAGCTGACTAATTTGACTTTAATCTGAGGATGAAAATAAAAGGGAGGATAAATTCAAAGTCAATGAATAGGGATCACACTTAATTGCAATCAATTGGAACATTCTGGAACCAGCTTGCATTCCCGATATGGAGGCTCTTTCACCTCCATCTCTCATCATGTCATGTCCCACTCTAAAGCTGTATGTTCTGGTGCAAGTTATTGGTTGGTCATTCTGCATTTACAGAGTTTTACTCGACACAGACAAATGTAACACAGACTAAATGAAAGCAACATTTATCTCAATTAAATCTGATGAGGGTGATTAGTGCAGGCTTTGATTCAACCAGGTAAGGCTTCTTTATAGCTTTTAATCTCTGGTTCTGTCTTGTTTTGCTTTCTATGATATTAGGTGATAACATTGTTCTTGTAGCTTTGTGCTGATTTAGGTGCATTTTACACCCTGAGTCTGTTCTCTTATGTCTCTCATGTCAAGATTTTTATGCGTTTCCTTCCTTTTCTGGACATTTTGTTTGTGACTTCTTGCCTAGCAGCGCCTTTTGTTTTGTTTAAGTTAATACATTTATTTCTCTCTCTGTCAGCCTACATTCATGTCCTCCTCTACCACACCTCATGACACTGTTCTAATTCATCTCAACATCCCTGCAGTTTAACAGTATTGGTCATATGAAAAGCAGTTAAAAAAACATTGAATTCATGCACAGCCATCTTTCCTACATACTCTTCACCATTTTCTAACAAAGCACAAAAGATGACTTCTCATTTTGTGATTTTCTTAAAATAGAGATGAGGAGACATGTATACCAACCTTTTTCTTTGCAGCATGACTCACTGGATGTCGTCTACTGTTTTAATAGCAGTAGGTCAGTTTTTTTTCCTTCTTTCTTTACAATAGGCTTTGTTGCCATTTAAAAGCCTCCAAAAGGAATAAACATTTTTTTAATAGCAACCTGCTAATTTTTAAAATGATTTTTTTAGTAATTTGAAGAATATTCAAAATATAATTGCAGCATTTGCATTTACATAATGTGTGAAAATCATTTAACATTTTGCACAAGCCATTGCATTGTAGACATCTGCTGTCTAAGTCATGCCTGAGCCAGAGTTGTTTTTGTTTTGTTTTTTACCTCTCATACTTGAAGTGACGACACTAGCCGTCAGATTATGCTGACACTAGTACTGGCAAAGCAGTGTGGAAATTAGTCTTACCATTTCAGATTAACTTCTTCAAAATCCCAATGCATATTTAGTTTTACTTAGTCAGTTTTTGACTTTATAACAAAGGCTGGAATTATCACAGCTGCTTTACACCACAATAAATTGCAAGAGTATATGATGAGGATTTTCATAACGTGTATTGATTTTTTTTTTTTTTTATCTTGTATTTTATTTTTTTAAGTTTTGTATCCAAACATACTCATTCATCTATGGGAAAGCAAACCTGTCTCCTTGCTGAACAGTATCATGGTTAGTCATTACTATGGCATTTATACTTGCATATAATTTTTTTGACAGTTGAATGGAGCTCCTTGAGGCATCTAGAAATTGTATCCAAGGATAAATCAGACTTGTGGAGGTTCACAATTCTCTTCCTGTTATCTTCCCTGGCATGTATTGATTTTCACACAGTTTCAAACTGCTTCTGAACAGGCTTACTTTTATTTGCCAATGGGTTCGAGATCCTGTGATCTCTGCCTTAAACGAATCTATGCTTAAAAAAATCTAAATCAAGTCGGTGATTTGACAAACTAGGTAAAAGGGGAATGTAGGAAAATCAATAATGTTTTGGAAATTACTATTAACCTTCAAACCCACCTTGTTGGCGTTGATGCTAATATGCAATAGGAATCAGTAGCAAAAGGTTAATGAGCAGTATTTTTCTACAATTTTCAGGCCTTTATAAATTCTTACGAAAGATAAGTTTCAAGAAATTAAACCTGTGCACCCACTTTGAGATGCGAAGGGGGATTAATTATTCTTAGTATAACTAGATGAACTGGACTGAGATTTCTGCCCCATGGCAGTTCAGTGGATATAGTACAGGAGACAGAGTTTAATGAAATGGGTGAATGTTTGTTAATATCCTCTCTATTAATATTTTAGTTTCTTGATATAATCTTTTTTTTTCTGTCTCTGTGTAGCCTGTGACATAGGTGTGTATCATACAGCAGATTTGCTCCAGTTCCTGCTGTCTTAATAAAATGTCAAGCTGCAGTGAGCTGTGTGATTCCAATGCTTTTGCTATTCCCCAGTTTATTCAGTACTCAGCCTATGAAATTCAATTTCATTTGGCTTGAGAATATCACGGCAGTAACTGGCTCAGGTGTGGGCCGGTTACTGGGGCTTTCAGTCCTCAGTTTTGAGATGATAATCTGTACTGCCACTTTAACCTCATCCAGTTTCAAGCTCCAGTTTTACAGACTGTTCATCAAAATCCAGAGAAGAAGTGTGTAATTTGTTGTGAGACAAGAGTGGTAGTTTGTCTTTTTGAGGAAAAAGGTCACTATTTATTTCTCTGTTTTTATTATTTTACTGCCTTAACATGAAGGAACTTGCAATAATAATTAACAGTAATGAAAATTAACAAAAAAAAAACTGGGCAGACAAATTCAATACATTAAAATAGCCCAGCTCTGCTCTACTTAATTGGATAAGTAAAATCCATGGTAAACATTGGACTGTTCCTCATTTCTGCATCAGTTTCTAAATTCACTTCACATTATGTAAATTTTTCTGTAAGGTTTCAGATTCTCTAATTATTGCTCACATTTTACGCATGAGCAAGCAATCAACCTCAAATCCACTTAACTGAAAATTTCTTTTGCTTTTGTTTGAACACTCATATGGTGCTTGTTAGTGACATCATATTTGTTCATGTATAAAAAGTGAGGCAGCTTGGCTTTCTTAGCAGATTCTGCATTAGTTGATAGTCACAAAGCTCTTCCTGCTATGCACTTGTACACAATTAACATGTTCTTTCTGGATTCTGTTTCTTTCATCAGCCATCTAGATTTAAATGAGACCGACTCGTTACAAGGGGGCGTGTACGGGTGCGCACGCCCGCACATGTACACGCCCACGCACACAATAATAATAATAATAATGATAATAATAATAATAATAATAATAATACTCTCTGCATGACTCATTTGTCTTGATTTTAATAAGCAGGTCAAGTTGACCCAGAACAGTATACGTGTCTCCGGTTCAATTATAAAGATCATCCCTTGAAAAAACAATTCAAAATGTAATATAAAATTTTTTACAAAATATCAATTTCAAGGACAAGTATTGATTTTTGTGTGTAGGTTTTTTCAGTGGTTTAGGATATTGTTTTCTACAAGTATACATGGTAATGGGTCACTTTTGACCCGCAAGACAAAACAAGGGTTAAACACTCCACGGGTTAAATTGACCCAGGAACATTATTGGTGTACGTCAGAAACGAATATAACAGGAGGGTTAATGCACAATGCACAGATGGCTTGTCAGAAGTGCATTGTTCCTGCACTCATGCTTTGAATTAGTCTTGCCTCAGTGGAATACACACAGAAGCGAACATCACAACCTGCTTCTTAAACCCAGTGTGTGCACCATCACTGCTTGTTTCACAAGAACAGCGTGATATTTGCTTTAAGTGCCAGTGAACTTATAGCTCAGATGACATGGAGGTGCAAATCCCTTTTAACTCTGTTTTTCAGATATCTACAAGCTACAAAATATGTAAGGGTTTGGAAGGGATGTTTCGATAAGTAAAAGGAGATTAAATCCTGGCATTGGCAGAAAACACATGCTGTGTGACTTGCTGGGTTTTACCTTCGATTTTGCAGTGTTATACCACTGAATATTATTCATAAACATTTGAAATTTCAAAATTAATTGAGCAGTTCTTGTAAAACTGGAGTTCTAAAGCACAACATTTAAACTCTGATGCCATCTCTTTAGAAATATTTTTTGACTAATCATCATGAACTAACTAAAATGGAATTGTTAGGGCTTTAAGAATGTAATTTTTTAAACAAAATGTAACAAGGGTGGCTTAATCAATTTTTTCTAGTTCAAACCAAATATGGCATCATCATCCACTTCCAGCAGACTGCACTGTATATTGTTTATATTCTAAGACTATTCCTTGGTGATCCATTCAACATTACGATATAAAGTCCCAGCACTGAAAAGAGTACAGCTTAAAATCTTACCTCACTGTTTAGCTAACACATTTCTGGCTGCTGTATTCACACTGTGCAAGAGCAGTTATGTTAGTTGTGTGTTTGTTTAATACAAATATAACAAGATTTATATGCACATATTCAGGTTCTTGCAAAAATGTAACCTTTCCAAACTTCTGCTTGTCCTATTTGACACGTGGATTGAAAACCGCTTTCCTCTCTGAATTATTACCAGGGAGAACCAGGGGAGGCATGTGTGGGCGTGCTATTAGTGCTTCTGGCTGGAAAGAGGAGCTCTGTATGTATGATGAACATAGACATTTGACATGCCAGTTCAAGGCCCGTCTGTTGAATAAGTGTGTGGCTGAAAAGAGACTACAGTTTGGGCACAAATGATTGAAGGATACATGGCACAAATTTATCTATTAAAATGTTTTGGAAAAAATCCAAATTGTTATTTAGATTAGTAGAATCAAAAAATTGCACGACAGTCAGTTTCATATCAGCTTCAGATAATGACAATTTGTTGCAGGAAAAAATTGCAGAGAAAAAAAAGTTGTACTCCTCTTAAAAGTATTGATGTACTGAATTTGAAAAATAATGTTGTCGACTTATCTGAGAGACTGATTGAAACATTATTTGTCTAGAACACAAATTGATTCCACTTCATGTTGCACCTCATCAGAAACATGTTTTCATACTTATTGTGTATTTAATCTATCTCTTGGATTGTAGTATCATTTCTTCAAGTTCCCTTGCCTGTCTCCTGTCTTTGACTTACCTTCATAACAGGGACACAAAACCGAGTGTGATCAAGGTAATACAGTTTAAAAATAATTTGTTATTTTTCTTTTAGGCTTCAAGTAGCCATCTCACCACTCTCCAATGACAAAATGTTACATAATGTAACACTAATTTCAATGCAAAGGTTAATCCTCTGCTGCTGTCATTGCTTCAAAAGGTCCTAAAGGCATTTTTGAGGTGCTTCTTCCTGCTCCAGCATATTGCTTTGGTGTTAACAAGTCTCTGTAATTCAGGATAAAACTGTCTACGCCTGGGTCAGATTTGTCTAAACTGAACTCATCCCACAGGGGGAAACGCATGTAGAAAAGAGATTAAATTATTTATTCATCCCTTTATGTATTTTGGAGCAGTAAATCAGGAATTAATTTGCTCAAAGACATCATAAATTTGTGATTTGCTTATACAAAAGTATGATTCCTTTTAGTACTGACAGCATTAATCTTAAAAATTTAATCTTCAGCAGAAAGATTGAAATACTCACTTGAACTATCTAATGAGAATAAAAAGGGAGAAAATCACCTTTACATGCGTATTGCTGCTGGTTTTCAGAGCAACTCTGTTATTTGGTGTAAAGCAGATAAGGGGCTCACTGAATGTGCTCTGAGGAATTTCAAAATGAAATATTCAGTTCAAAGTTGATTACGAATAGCGGGTTTTAAAAGATATGCAAGCAACTGACGGTAAGAAGCTTTGCATATCCTTGCCATGAATAAAAATTGCGCTGCTCAATTGGCATTCAGTGCCAGCATCACATAGATAGTATAACTCAACTTTGAACTGAGCTTTGAAGAAATTACTAAGATGTTTAGTGTACCTGTGAAGCACTTTATAAACACTCCACATGGAATAAGTATTTCATACCAGTTTGGCTCATTGTAGTGTTAAATGCCATGTTTACTGGTGATTATTTGTTATATTTATATACAAATGTAATGTACTGTGATTTTTTTAGGGTAATCTGAACTCAATGAGTAATTTTAAATTGTTTTCCAAACTGTAAATATTACCATTAATGCAATGCATCTGCAGTCAAAAATAAAGGTTTTGTTAGTATTACATGGTCTACATTGTGCAGCTATTTTTTAATAAAAAGGAGCTGCGCTGGTTGTGTGTTACAAATTAAAAAAAAAGTGTCCAACTCAACACTTGCAAAACTACTTTAATGGTCTTTAGATATGCACATCTGCATTCATTTCAACACTTCATAGTAATACAGACACACATGCACAAAGCAGGATTAGGGAGATGGGGAGTTTGTTGCAGGAATGCAGTATAGTCCTCTTTAGATCTTAACCCTGTAACCAGATTGGTTCATTGGGGGAAAAAAGGCAGTTTTACCTATGGACTGTGATGTGTAACCATGCATGTCATTTGCAGTGCTCATAGATTGTGTTATATTATCATAATGTTCTGTTGTCCTGCTTCATAAACTTAACACACTGCTTTGACTGTTGTCAATTTTAAAGACTATTGGCACAGCTGCTCTTTTTGTAGCTCTACTGGGAGAGCTGAGGATATGTGTGTAAATCACACACCAGGAGGTCACATGATACAGACAGATGGGAGACTTAAAACAGTCTGTCTTGCTCTGTTGTCCTATCAAGTGTCTAGCGTTTCGAAAAACATATATGGATCTGTAAGTAAGAAAATTAAGGAAATTTTGTGGAACTCCCAGTCTCTTTAGAAGTCCTCCTGTTGATATAGAGATCATTGGGCTAAAGGTTTTGCTTCATTTCCACTGAGCGGAAATGAAACAATTTTGCATCTTTCCCTTGTGAAAGAAGCCCAAATGTCTTATACTGCACTGTCCCCGAACCTCTTTAGGTCATAGGACAATAGTAAGCTGATAGGGTGGAGCTACACAACACACTCCATTGATTGGGAGACAGAAAAATGTCACTGCTTGCGATAAGCACAAGTCATATGTGTGTGTCATGTTTTTTGTCACGTTGGGCATTCTAAATAAAAAAAAGTGCCATACAGAAAAAAAAAAAAAAAAACTGAACGATTTTCTCTGAAAGAGATTTTAGGAGAATTTTAGAAGTTTGTAGAACGTTTGAAATTAACACTTTGCAGATTCACATTTTACTCTTGATCATAGTACTGAAGAAATTAACTTTCTTGACATTGAAGGAAACAAAAGACAGATATCTGTCCACATCTATTCACTTTAGACTGAATATAAAGTTTTCTGAATATTATACTGAATATAAAGTCTAAGTTTATATATGTATATATAAACTTAGACTGTTTACATAAAATCCAACTTTCTAGAGACATTATAAATTCTAGATAAATTTGTGAAATTCCAGAACAATACAATAAGAACAAAAAGAATAGATGTTAAAAAAGTTCAAAACCAAGAAACCTTTAAAATAAAAAAAAACTAATCAGTTTTTACCCTACCTTTACAACAAAGTGCAGGAATATTACAGAAATAATTTGACACATTCTTCAAAGGGACCTCAATGATAACCCATAGAGAGGCAAACACATTAGTGATAGGATTGTTGAAGCTTTTCAGGATGATATTACCCCAGCAATAACCCTAATAATTTTCAACCTACATTGCAATTTTAAATGTCAACCCAGTTCCACTTCAGCTAACTGAGCTCACACACTATTATCCTGTAGCAGAATTCCAAAACAACAATTTTATTTTAAAATACTTGTATTTCCCTTGTTCAAAGCCCAGTTGTGACAGGCTGGTCTGTCTTCTGTTTAACTTGCTCAGGTCTGGAAAATGTAAACCAAAGATAGGGGTAATTGTTATCCAGCAAGTCAAGGATCAGTTGAAATCCTACCAAAGGTCTTTTTTTAAATAGACTGATTAAACATCCACTGTTACTGTTTCATCGTGTTTAAATTAACATTTTATTAAGTTTTTCAGCAGCAAATAAAAGTTGCTGATTCGATTTTTAGGATTTAAGCAATATTCTCAAGTTTCTATTTTTCAGTTAAAAAATTCAATATCAGCTGGGAATTTCTGATTTAATGAATATTAGATAAAGCCAAAATAAGGCTTACAATAAGTAAGATTTTCTTTCTTCAATAAATAAAAATGCACTGCAAAAAGAGCAAATTTGAAAGAGTTTCAACTTTCTCCTTCCAAGATAAAGTAAATGAAGCATGAAGTGGGACTTGGGTGATGTATGATAAAGCAGACATGCGGGTGGAGAGAGGAAGGGTCCAACCTTATATTAGCAGAATTTTCTTGGCAGTGATGATAGTTGTGCTTTCAAGCACAGAAAAGGTTCTTGTGAGGGAATCTCATTTTTTTGTTTTTAAATTTCCTTCCCTCCAGGTCATTTCCATTCTACATTTAATGTCTCTGTAGATTTAAGCCACCTTTAATAAAAAAAAATCACAAATTGTTCTTGTGTGTAATGCATTTTTATTGACTCCCATTACTCTTGTTTTGCAGGAAGTGCTTACAGAGAATGCCTGGATAATGGTACATGGGCATTGAAGATCAATTATTCCAACTGTGAGCCCATTTTGGAGGAGAAGGTTAGTGTGGTGACATGAAAACAATTTCTCGTTTTCCTATAAAAACACAGATTGCTATTACAAATGAAAACTCAAAAATATTGTTGCCACTTATTAATGCTCATTGAAATGTGTTATTTTAATGATGCAGATACCCCCCCCCCCCATCAGCCTTCAAAAAGCAAAAATAAAAAATAAAAAAATGCTGCCCTGCCTGTTTAAAAGCTTGAGGATAAAGAGTGCTGTTCATATGTGTTGTGCCTTGACCTGGTTACCTCTAATTTTCTCTCCAGTATTTCTGGGTCTTGCTCTAGTTCCTTTAATAATTTTAAGCCAAGACATCTGAAGTGTGTCAATGACATTGCTTTTCAATCCATGTTATCTAGTATATTATATAAGTATATTATGGATTTCTTGCTGTTTCCTATTATTCATACAGCAAAGAAACGATCTGCAGTTGTACTTCTTAGTATTTGTAAAGTGATCTAACAATGTCTGCATTTGTAAAACATATTTTTTACATCTAGCAATATAATAATTAATGTGTGTGTTTCCTTTTCAGAGAAAATATCCCATGCATTACAAGATAGCTCTGATCATCAACTACCTAGGCCACTGTATTTCTGTGGGAGCTCTAATCGTGGCCTTTATTCTCTTCTTATGCTTAAGGCAAGTATAGAAATAATCTGAAATGGGGCTCCTGTGTGCAACAGCCCAGATAGAAGATAATCAGTGAAACTGATGTTGCATCCTAATGCTGCTTGTCATTAGCTTGCTCATGTCAGATAAACAAATCTCTGCAGCTCAACTCGGTAGCTGACTCTAGTCCCAGACCTGATGCATATTTTCTAACACATCTGTCCTGAGGGCAGCTGTGAGTGCTAGCTTAAATACAAGAAGCTTTAGAAGCATTTTCTCACTTTTAAAGTTTAATTATTATGTAACTAAAGGAAAATTCTTATCTCTTACTGAGCCAGTCTACTTTAACACTTAATTGATATTGATTACATCATTCTATATGGGTTGTACTACTCTTTGACCTTTTTCTTGAATACTGTGCTATATATAGCATGAACAGATTATGTGTTAAATCTTAAGTACCTTCCAAGATAGAGTGACCCATATTTTAAGACCTAAAATCTCAGTTTGAATGAATATGCTTTTATCTCTGAAGGCATGACTGAGTGCAATAAAACACAAGGGCTATGACTACATTTTAACAATAGATTGTATGTCAACACTTTGGGATGTCAAGTTTTAAAATATAATGATGTAGTGAAAAAAAAAAACCTACTATGCTCCCTGCTGCCTGCCAAAAATCATGATTAATTTTTCTAAAATGCATTCATTAAGTTCAGCAAGACTATAGCCCTCAGGCCCTCATGTTTTCTTTCTCTTCAACTGTTTTAGCAACTGATTTGAGGGGCATAGAAAGACAATGGACTTTCACAGGGTATTTTGCACAGATTTATAGTATAGAAGGAACAGAGTATCTCAACTTTAGTTTATATCAACACTCAAAATCAACTCAGCCCATACACAGCTGTGACTAGTACTTGGCAGACTATAAACCCTTCTTAGATACATGCATCTATTTAATTCCCTTGAGCCACAGATAGTCTGTAAAAACCTCTGTGACAGAACCACAGCATAAACTCTTGGTAATGCGACTGCAAGCCAAGCATCTGTTACACTAGTCCCACTCACACTGTAATCCTTTCATCACATATCAGCTCCAGGCATGGCAGGCGTCATGTTAGTACTTTATGCTAAAGCAAGGATGGGGGGTGGGGTGGGAGGGTGGAGGGGCAATTATTTCTTCCAAAAAACACACAAGTAGCTATGATGTAGCTATGTATGTTGTAGAGTACCGGTACCTGAATATTGGCAAAATCAATTCTTCCACATATAAATGTGATAATAACCCCTAAATATGACTTTTATTGGTTACTGGTAACTTTAATCATTGACACTGAGCAATAAAGTGCAACGCTCCGTAGAGACAACTGGAAGTTTACATTATGTTAATGTAAACAGTTACCCCATTTAATCCCACCAGCAACAATTGTTGGCAGACATTTTTTCTAACTTCCGGAAGCTCTAAAATAATTGTTTTGACTTTTGGCAGCTAATTGAAGTTTCAAAATAAAATAATAGGGTGTCTACTTTAAGCAATATCAACTTCATGTATCTACTATGAACCCTCTTTACTTCCTCTTTACTTCCTGCCTGTAAAGCTGGAGGTAAATGTCTGACATAAACCTGTACAAGAGGAAGTCAGTAAAATATTTAAATAAACAAATATAAATAAAATATTTTGAACATATGTTCTTTCAAGTGTCTTAAATTATTGTCAAACTAAACAAAACAATAAAACAATTTCTTATGTTTCATTGTTTTGTTTAGTCTGACAATTATTTAAGGGTTAAGAAGTAATCCCTGAGAGCATTATTCTCCACAAACAGATCTTTTGCTTTTTAAAAAGCAACAACTGCATGCTACACAAGAAAAAACAATCTGCCCGGGCTCTAGGCTAATTGATATGAATGCCAAAAAACCCCCCCAAAAAACAACTAAAATCTTGAAAGGGCCGTACACTTATGAATTTGTACAAATTTCAAACCCATGCATATTTTTGTTAGTTAGCTCTTCTGAGAAATAACAGTGAAAATCACCATGTTGCTTATGTTGTAGGAGCATACGGTGTCTTCGAAACATTATCCACTGGAATTTGATCACCACCTTCATATTGAGGAATGTTATGTGGTTCTTGCTTCAGTTGATTGACCACAATATCCATGACAAAAATGAGGTATAAACATTTTTTTTTACTAATAGTAATCACAATAAGAGAGATAAATTACAAATATTTATTGATGGTAGTAGTCTGTACAACATAACATTGTTTTATAATTGTAATTTGATTTCTTTTGGATAATTCTGTCTCTTTTTCTTCTCAGCCTTGGTGTCGATTAAGTACGACAATATACAACTATTTTGTTGTGACCAACTTCTTCTGGATGTTTGTTGAAGGATGCTATCTTCACACTGCTATTGTTATGACCTATTCTACTGATAAACTGAGAAAGTGGGTTTTTCTTTTCATTGGTTGGTGTAAGTATGCTCCTGGTTTTATGCCATATATAAGGCAAAGCTGAGCAAGCTGGCTTTCAAATTATATTAGTGTACAATGTTCATAAAGAAAATACAGATTTAGAATGGAGATATGTCTGAGATGATTGCTTAAAGATGAATTGTGGTATCAATATTTGCTCCATCCCACCAAACATCAAAAGGCATTTGTTCATAATATGGAGGACTTATTTTTAGTTATGAATACAGGAAACATCCTGAAATATGCCTAATTTTTATACAGGAAATTATTATAATTTTTTCTGAAATGTAAATTTTATTTGTGAACTCTTCTATTCTATTCTATTCTAGTGTGGAACAACCCTAGCAGGACTTTCCATAAGTTCTGCACTTAAGGTTCCTATGAAGTATTTTATCCTGGCTAGTAAAAAAAACAAAAACAAACAGAACTCTGTTTTTGTTCTTTACCTCGAGTAAAAATAGATTTCTTTCATTGTGGAGCATGTACAGCCCTTACACAAGCAATAAGTTCAATCTTGTTCTTCTTAAAAATCAGTTTAACTTTGAGCAATGTTGTCATTAGATGTTCTGGTCTTTCCACCAGTATCTGATGCTAAAAGCAGTTGACATCAGAAATCTACAGACACATTTATACATTTTTGGAAAACAGTCACAATTGTCACAGTTGCCAAAATAATAACTAGCCAACAAAAATAACTAGGAACATACAGACAGTTGTGTAAATCAGCCAATCTGTCCTTGGTTTTCATCATGTAATAGACATGAGAGCTTATTTGCAACTACACAAAGTTAATGGATCTAACCATCCACAACCTGACAGAAATGCATAAATTAATGTAGTTTGAGTTAATGCAGCTGAAACACACCTCCTGGTTTGACTGCTGAAATGTAGGCAGCTGACTCTTATTTCTGCCTCAACACTCAAGCAAGTAGAGTTGTTCACACTTCAACTGCCTTAATTTGCTCATTCTATCCTACATCTTGCATGTCAAATGGGAAATAAGGGAATCAAGACAGAAATAGTCATTTAGCCGTACTTGGGGGAGGGACGGTAGATCTTAAGTTTCCAGGTAATTTTTGATTTAATTTATTTCTACTTTTGGAACAGTTAATGTTGTTCAACATAGATGGTTTCTTAGAGTACCTTACAAAAGCATTTAAATTCCTGGAATTATTTCACAGTTTGTCACATGCAACTACATATCTTGTCAAAATTTATAACAGTGAAACAGATGATTTGTGGTTTTCAGCATTTATAAAAAAAATAAAAAAAAAACCACAAGTGTGGCAATTAATTGTTCTCAACATACTGATAAACAATACCCAAGACCTCCAAATAAATTCTGGAGCCACCAACTGTCTTAATTAGTAACTGAATAAAGATCCTCAGATGTGTCAACATGAAAACTATAAATCAATCACTCCACAGACCTCACCTTTAAGGGGTCACAAGCCATGTAAGGAAGAAAGCAAACAGTGGCAGTGTAATGCTATAGGGATGCTTTTCAGGAACAGCACAGCTAATCAGAACTTTTGGGGAAATGGTTTGAATTGAAATCAGGTCAATACTGGAAGAAACCCTTTTAGCATCCTTGGAAGACACTTGAGATTTGAGCAAAGGTTCACCTTCCAGCAGGATACATGTACCCCAAGCTGGTACATCAATAGACATACAAGAATGTCTCAGTCAACGTCCTGACATATACAATAGAGAATCTCTGGTAAGAGTCCACAGCTCATGTTCACATGTTCTCCAATCACTCCAATTTGAGTTGTTTTTCGTAGGAGAATGGGAAAACATGTACAGTAGGTCTCCATACATGGAAAGCTGGCAGAGCCATTTCAGTATTTTTTTCCCCTTGTCTCATCTATGTACTACTTTTTATTCTGTAAAATCCCAATTATTTTGACACTTTTGAATCAAAACTTTAAGGAGTGCAGAAACTTTTACAACATATTGTGTAGTAAACAATGAATAAATTATTCAAACCAAATCCATGATTTATTTGAGTCCATTGTTAACTAAACAACTTTGTTGTAATGAAAAAACTTTTTTTCTCTTTCAAGAGAAAATCAATTTAAATAACTGTTCAAGTTTAAGCTCAGTTGAAGAAACTTTGATGTGCCTGGCATAGAATATTTAATGAACATTCAAAGTTCAACTCATGTGACACTTGACAGATTTGTTTAAATGTTTTATTTGCTTACCATTTCAAATAGTTAGGAGTCAAACTTAATATTGGAAAGTTTAAAGCATATGACAGTTTTATAACAGAAATCTTTCTTAGATATTTACTGTGTCAAAGAATCCTCAGTGTTTTCCTTACGCTTTGGATCCATCATCAGTTTGAGGAAATTAGTTTTGGCTCCCATGATGTGGTTTATGTCTGTCGAGTGTCTTTAGCTGTAAAGTGCAGTTTAGGTGAAACCCTTTCAGAGAAGGATAATGGGTAGATGTTTTCGTCGTGTTGGTTTTTCTTTAATATCACCATTAGCTGATTATTCTGACCTAGTTTTTTCTCTGCTACTGTTTGAGATTAATGGAGATTATTACTTCAAAAGTCAGAAGAGGACTTTTAAAATGAACAAGTGCAAATATACTGTTAAAACAAAATATGTAACTTGGATCACCTTTCCTGTCTGCATTCCAGGCATCCCGTGTCCAATAATTGTGGCGTGGGCTATCGGAAAATTGTATTATGAAAATGAAAAGTAAGTATTTTTTGTTTGCATTAACATGACAAAGAAAGGAAAGATTGATGCATTTTTTTCATCTAAATTTGTTTCAGATTGTTTAAATTTACATTTCCTCATTTTTCTATGTATTTTTTACTTTCAACAGATGCTGGTTTGGTAAAGAGCCTGGGAAATATATGGACTACATTTATCAGGGACCAATTATTCTTGTGCTTCTGGTCAGTAGCTGCAAGAATCTTCAACATGTTTCAGATTTACTCTTTGCACTAGAAAAAATTCAATACCATCAGCACTTTTTTTTACACCTTTTTATTGTGAGTTTTGTTTGGGATGGCTTACCAGAGTTTTACTTATTTTCACACTGAAAGTTGCAAATTAAGTGGAAAAACAAACCCAAATCACTTGAGAACCCAGCAGAGAATGTTGCAGTAGACTGATGATCTATGAAGAAGATAGTAATGAAAGAAGCTCTAACCAGGGTTCAAGTGATGTTTTATTTGATTATATATCAAAATAGGACAGCAAGTCTGAAAAAATGTGGGTGAATATTATGCCATGTAGACCTAACAAACAGGTGATTATTAAAGTGCTCTTTGAAGAGCAAAGTCAACCAATATTCACCACAGTGATGAATGATTATTTGCAACAAAATAATTATATGTGGTAAAACTAAAAGTCTGAAAATATTTATACAAATACAATTTCTGCCACAGTTCTGAACAGCTCTGTTATTCTAATGTCCATAGACATTCATCTGTTATCCTACAAGCGACTGACACAAGAATATTTTATACTGAGCAGCAATACTGTGATTTTTGTAAGTCTGCATTTCTCCTCATATCAGTCAGCGTTTTACTCATGACAGTTTAATTGCACTAAGTAGCTGGTGACATGTTATTTTGAGGACATTGTCTCGCCACTTAAAATTTACAATTCGATCTGAAGTCAGGTTTCTCATGGGATGTTGTTTGACCCTAAAAAGTCACATTGAGCCAGACTTACTCATGTGGTAGTAGGCGGGAAGTTAAAATCCTCAGACAGGATCTGTGCTCAATTGTTTCCTTTCTTTAGTGGGCTTATTTTCCTGCCACATGGAGACAAACATATTGCCCACAGCTAATTTATGTTAAATATTTAGGAGGAAAGTAGACAGAAGACACATCAAAACAATTAACATAACAAAATAAAGCACTTTGTTACCCAACAAACATTATGCTCACAAACAATAGTCTGACTGTATACTCACTTCATTTGTAAGTGTTGTGTTGTTGCATAAACTGTGCTGAAGTCTTCGCTCTCAGCTGCAGTTTGTTTATTGCTTGCATGTACAGCAATTTTATACATTCCTGTTAGAAAGTGAATTTTGGCCAGAAAACAAACTCTGTGCTTTCTGTCGTCATAGAAAGCACAAACATGGTTCAGGACCATGCTCTTCAAGACACTAAATCTTCTTCTATGTGTGGTAGAGCCTTTTTATAGGAGAAGCCATAGGTTGAAAGTTTTTTCTCCTTTTTTTAAACCAGATAAACACATCATAAAATGCCTGCATTGGAAAACAACATAACAGCTGACTGTGACTTCGGTTTTATGGCTTCATATTTTTTTGGCACTAGTTTAAACACAAAAGTGAGATGTTTCAAAAATAGACCTATGAATAAAAATGTGAAACAAAAGCTATTTCTGTATGGCATCCAGATTTTGGATCTATAAATTGAATCTTACTATTTCCAAAAAAAGAAAAAAGACTTTTTGTGGGACAGTTTTATACCACCCCATACAATTATGTATTATTATTGTAACTACCTTGGATCCTCTGACACATTGTGTCACTCCCTGCTTTGCTTTGAGTTGTGCTTTGACTTGGGCTGTTCTGTGCTCTCACAGCTTACAGACAGCGCAGTAAGCTTACCAACAGCTCACTGAGCTGTCTGTTCTCACCAGATAATTGTCTTCTCTGTTCTTCACGCCAGGTCATTACCACAGAGCTCAACTATGTTTTCTTCTCCCTTTTTGCTAGATAAACTTTGTTTTCCTCTTCAACATAGTACGGATTCTCATGACCAAACTGAGAGCTTCAACCACATCAGAAACAATTCAGTACAGGTAAGAAAGTTTTGTCTATGCTTGTGTCGATTGTCACGCTTTTTACTTCTTCGGCTTTATGTAAAAAGACCCAAAAAACTCAGAGTTATTTTTGGGTCTGAAATACAGTTTGTGGTATACATCATAAATATGACTGCTCAGACTGTGCACTAGAACACAATATGGGTTATTTATTTATAAACTGCAAGTGTTGACACCTGGAATTAAAACTCCAAATCATCAGATCCTAATTATCTTCTCTACTTGCAAATTAATACATGAACACATCATACAGTGACAGCTGCACGGCAAACTTGCCTTCAGGTCTGCTGATGTTTCTGAAAAAACTGATGCCCATTCACATTGATCAGTAAGACAAATACTTAAGAGAAACATCCTAAGAGACAAACTGACTTGCCTTTTTATCCATTGTTAGATTTATGTTTCATTTTGCCCCTAGCGAGTGTCACCCTGCCCATGTCAAAACCCTTCACTGTGTCCAATAATCGAAGGCCAAGGGTTACAAACAAAAATTTTCCTCATACGCTTTCTTTGAAAATAAAAATATTGTCATCTTACCATCTAATGATTGCTGCTAGAAATTCTGTCATTTTACAGCTAAGATCAAATTAATCTGCCATAATAATTGTTCCCACTTCATCTTCTTGCCTTCTGTGTTTGCAGCTGTGTTGTCATGGTTCAGTCACCTTACGAAAAACCAATGGTAGGCATCAGGTTTGGATTTAATGCTGTGAACACAGTAGAAAGGTTTTGGATTAGATGTGTCTGTCATACTTAAGTCCCATATCAGAGTGAGGTTGGGGTAATTACAGTGCTTTTTGCAAAATGCTCTTTTATTTAGTCCCACCATTAACCACTAGAAAAAAGTGGAAAATCTCTTATGTGCCTGATTGCTAAAACAGCAAAGCTTGTTTTCAACAGCTGCTATCAGTGTACATTTTTTTTGACTTCCCATGGGAATATGTTGAAGAAAACAAAGTGTTTGTGGCATCCCAGCTCAGACTATTTATATTCAAATTCAAGGTTTTGAGGCTGGCTGTGACAGGAGTTTGTTTTTGTGAGCTTTGAAGAGATAAGCAGATGGTATAGCAATATGTAAAGCATAATCTGCATAACATGTTTTCTGTTAAATGTCATCTTCTAATTGTTTCCAATCTGAATTTACATTTGTTTCTAGTGTTTATCAGAAATAAACGTTAGGTTTGATATAAATGTCAGTCATCTGTTATTGACAATCATATCACTACATTTTTATTTTGTTTTGTTTAAAAAGTTTACCTAAACACATCTTACAGTGGAGCATTGTTTGTTTGCTGCTGAAAGAAAGTTATCTATCTATCTAGAAAGTTATCTATCTAGTTTTCTGCTATTAAGGAAAGATATGCAGCACCATTTATTCATTTTGGCTTGGTGCAATCACAACCTTCAATATATTTTAATTGGATTACATGGAACAGATCAACACTAAGTAGGTCATAGTTGTGAAGTGAAACAAAAATCATAAGTGGTTTTCAGAATTTAAAAATAAAACAAAACATAACTAAGTCAGGACACGGATAAACAAATGATTAAAATTCAAATACCAAAAAGTCAAACAACCCAGGAGAGATAAGTAGATGGTACAGCAATATGAAGAGCCAGAATCAGAAGAGCTTTTCAAGTGAAAACTGATTCCCCTCTTTTTTGCCTTTCTCTGCTCAGCTCTCACTCTCAGTGGTTCTGCTCTGCTTACAGCAGAACATAAATTGGTACACAAAATATTTACCTTACCTTCACTTATTGTGACAAAGTGGCCAACCACTTTGTCACAAGGCCAACCATATGTGACCATACCACTATGTGAAAACAGAAAGGTGAACAGACGTGACAGTCAGGTGGAGAATCTTTCTGTCCTCTCAGTCAGTGATGAGGAGGAAAGTGCATAAAAAAACTCATAAATATAACTGACACCCATAAACAAAGCAACATCTGGCTGCAGTATAATATAAATTAACAAAAATGTATGATTATGAAGGTTATGTTTGGTAGATTTGTCTGCAAAGCAAATAACACAGACTTGTTAATTTATTTTTGTGTTTAATAACAATTAAAAGTTTGATTAAAATATTACATAAAAGTAATAATTGATGCTTTAACATTTCAACAGAATAAATACATAAAATTAGGCAAGTATGAGGCATCTCATAAAAACACTGAATGCAAAAAGATTTATTCAATTAAAAGTGCTGAACTTCCCATCACTGCATCCAGTCTGTCTGAGCCTGAGCAATTATTAAAGATACTTGGGTACAAGTTTCAGTTTCCAGATTTGCAAAACTGGTAGAGATGTACCACAGAAACATTCTGGTGTAATACTAGTAAAAGGTGATTGCACTAAGTATGGACTCATGGGCAATGAATACAAATGGACAGCATACCTTTCAAATTTGTATATAAAAAAACAAACATTGTTCTCCTTTAACTTTATTTTGCATTGGTGTCTCACTTAATACAAAAAAAATGCAATAAAATTTGCCCTCATCACAAAATAAGGAATATTCAAAGAATCATGTATGTGGTCTTGGAAGGAGCTGTTTAAAAGTCACTTATTGAAAAGTGGTCATTGGCTTTCAAAGGCTTTCAGAGATAGACACAATCTCTGACTATCTTGTGAGTTGATACTGTGATGGAGAAGTGTTTTTATTTTTTCTGCACAATGTCATATGATTCCCAGAGTAAGATATTTCTGTAAGTAAAAAATAAAGAAGCTGTTGCTCATGTTAATTCCTTGTCTTTGCAGAAAAGCTGTGAAAGCTACACTCGTCTTGTTACCTCTGCTGGGGATCACCTACATGCTGTTTTTTGTCAATCCGGGGGAGGATGACATCTCTCAAATTGTTTTCATCTATTTTAACTCCTTTTTACAGGCTTTCCAGGTGAGAATGATTTTCTTTCACACACTACAACAGTGGACAACCGTCAGTGTTTTTGTTTTTTTTTGCCAGAGTTGCATCATTTATTTGATCCGCTTTCGAGTTTTCTGGTGGGAAGATAATTTGATCTAGCATTCTGGCTGTGCTTAGACAGTCTGTTTCCCTCCTGTTCTGTACTCTCACATGTCAAGATTAGTCGGCCCATGTGGGCTTGATTTCTGCTCTGTAGCTATTCCTTTTATTAGTGTATTATTATTTTTTTATCTATGAATAAATGGAAGGAGGGCTGGTGAATCATATTTTTTCTGGAGTATAATGGTAATAACTTTTTTATGTGAATTGTGTCTTATAGCATTTGAAAAGATATGGTCCTATATTTTACTTCTGCTGATAATTTGTCTTATTCTACAGGGATTCTTTGTGTCAGTCTTTTACTGCTTTCTAAATGGAGAGGTAAGTCATTGATGTCTAATGGAAAAACATTAATCACTGTGGGTTTTGATTCATAGTCCTAATAAGTCCCATATATGTCTCCTCAAATATTTTAATATTTTTCTTCTAAATGTGTTAAAACTTAATCTGACAGAAGCATCTTTAGCCAGAATATATGTTAAGCACTAGACTGAGCCACACAATGAAATTTTCAGGAAAGTGCTTCAAGTGCTGCAATTATCATCTGATTAAAAATAAAGGGAAATTCACAGAATGCCAGTAGTTGTCTGACAGTAATCAAAACCAGATACTTTGGTTCCCTCTTCCATTAAAGAAAAAGTCCAGTCTTTAGGGCTTGCTTGAAGTTTTAAATGCTTCTAAAGGTCTCTTTTTGCACACACAGTGAAATTCAAATAGAATGTAATAAAATACTTTTAAATCTAAATTTTATCTTTTTTGAGTCTGATTATGATTGTTTGTCACTGATACCCAGACTGCCAGTCAAAGCAGAGCGTGTTTGGTTTGGCTAAGTTCCTGATCCAATCTTTTACAGATTTTGGTAGTTAATAGGATTTACAGCCAAAAGTCTGATTTTATTTGTACAGGAGACAGGCAGTGAATTTCATTTTTCTTGCATTTGCTAGTTAAAAATTAGTCTTTAAATAAGTTGTTACTCTCAAAAGTCTTACATGTAGCATTTGTAACTTGATGTTATTCTGGGTCAATTATTTTGTAATACAGTTCTGTCATGAACCACACCAAAGGTCTGCAATCTGTAGCTTGATGCAGTTCTATTTGATCAATCTACCTGGAACTAAAAGTTGATTATATTTGTGATTATATTTATATTTGTGCACTGCACATTGAAAAGCTTAGGAATATTAACATCTAATTTTGTACAACGTGAGAATTCAAAGTCAGCTTGCTATTTTATTAATTTCTACCAAATGGTGGAGACTGAAATGAACCAGTTCTTCACTTTTAAAAAAAAATGGTCATTTCCTTTTTTATAAATAATAGCAATGTCACACTGTGAGAAAAATAACATGAAGAAGTTTCTTCTTCATGTTTCCAAAAACATGAAGAAGAAACATGTAATTTGGTGTGATATATTTTGGAGTGACTATTGAGAAATGAGAAAACTATGAAATAACCATGATTCTCCCTTGATCTGGAGTTCCATGCAAGAATTTGACTTGAGCAAAGTTTATAATTAGAAAGGTGAAGGATCAGTTCTGAGATACACAAGAGGAAAATTTCAATGATTTAAAGGCAGATGAGACCACAGGCACCAAAGATGCTGCTGCGAACATACTTTGCTATGTCATGCATTGATATCTTAAATCCCATAGAGAAAGACCATGCACATCACGGTCTAAGGTTTTTCTGTTAAGATTAAAATTATTCCGGATAAGCTTGGGAGACATTATTTTGGGGCAGGCTTTGTCTAACACCCCGTACACCCCTGAATGCGTTCCTTTTGGAGTGGTATGACTAAACTTCTCCTCTAGTGATGTAGATCATTCTCCCCACACATATAAACAATGGATGGAAGGATGAATCAATAAACAAAGAACATAGTCTGAAAAAACTATTATTTGGAGGCGTTATCCTAATTGAATCAAAACCTTGTCCAGAGAACCAGTCTAAGTCATTTAAAAGTAAACCTTGTCTGATCCAGAAGTAAAATCTGACTTCAGTAAAGTTAATTAAATTTACATTTCATTAAACTTCTGACATCTAATGGAAGTTTGTTTTTCTGCTGCAGAAAGTATTTTTTAATGTTAGAAAACTTAAGGACAATTATTCTACCTGAACTCTGAGAGCTGTGGATATGAAAGTTCAACATAGCAGGTCACATGAAACAGACAAAGAGCGACAGCAAGACAGTTACTCCTCAAATGTAAAACTAATTGTAAATAGTGAAAAGGCTTAAGCTCAAAGCAAAAACCACAAATTCAATTGACAAAATATTGTGCATTAACTATAGTAGAGTTTTTGAAGCTGGAAACATGGAAAAGGTTGAATAATACAGCATTTATTGCATTTTATAAAACAATAGCATATTGTTTGCAATTTGGTATACTGTATCTAAAGAGCAGAAAAATGGTCTTGAATTTAGCCTTCATATGTTATCATATTTATATTTACTTATTTAAAGATGTTTCATCCTATATCTGTAATGTTGGTAAGAATGTTGATAAACAGGATAACATGATGCCTTAGCTGCAGTTGTCTGCTTTTTTAAAACCTTCAACTTCAATCTTCAGTTTTTTTTGTCCATGCCACTTGAAAAGGAAATTGCTGCTTATGTAAAATCACAGCAAATCTCATGTCAAGGCACTTTGCAAGACAACAAGATGCAATTTTCATTAAAAAATATATAATATAATCAATCCAGTCTTACAGACAAATTCAAATTCACTTACAAATTCAACCTGAATTGCATGCACCAATTAGATCCTCTTTTACAATACAGTGAAGTTCAGTTTAGCCTTAAATGTGTTTCAGGTTCATAAGTCAGCGGTTTACATTTTATGCAAGGAAGATATATACTGTCTCTATAATCTGCTGATTTTGCTCAACATTTCAGGTCCGTTCTGCAGTGAGGAAACGGTGGCACCGTTGGCAGGATAACCATGCTCTTCGAGTGCGAGTGGCACGAGCCATGTCCATCCCCACATCGCCGACCAGGATTAGCTTTCACAGCATCAAACAGACCACAGCTTTGTGAGCGTGGGAATAAACTTTATCCCTTCTGACATGCTCATCCACAGAACAGCCTTCATGATTTTGGTCCAGCATTCCAAATTAGGCTAAGTACTTCACAGTAAACTGCTTAGTGTTGTGTGTCTAAGTCAACAAGACACTCCTTTTTACTGCTGAGGTTTCAAATGCTCATAAATTAGTTTGTTAGAAGATGCATTGTTTTATGGAAATGTACAGTGTGTAAAGTACAGGATTTGACATTCTTTGAAGAGTGTTTTGCAGCAAAGACAAGTCACCATTCACCAACAAAGTAGGTCTTGCTATGCTTTTTATTTCTGTCAAATAGCTGCTTAGTGGTTATTTATGGGAGGACAAGAATTTAGCAGAATCTGCAACTCATACACTCATAGACAGGACACTCTCGTTATGCTGAAAGAGTGCAATCAATAAAACTTGAACTGTAATTGACCACAATGCAGCCACTTGTCTGCCAAAACAACCATTTGTCTTGAATATGATCAGAAACCTAACTTTAAAAAAAAAGAAAACAGTTATTTTGGATGGAGGTGGTAAAAAGGAAAAAGTTTTGTCTTATTCTGTTCTGCTTTACATGTTATCAGGGCATTTGTTCACACAATTTCACTTTCACCTCTCCTGGTTATTTGTTCCCAGCACTCTTATTTCTCCTGTGTGCAAAAACAAACAAGAGGGTACCGACAGAAAGAAGAGTCTACTTCAGGACATGTTTGATGCCACTGGTTCCCCAATCCCAAGTTAAATCTCGAGTCCAGACAAGCAAATCTAAGATTATAGTTATTATTTTAAGAAGTGAAAGTGATTCTTAGCCATTTATGCAATATTTGCATATAGAGCACAAAGTGTTGTGCACGGATTTATCATGCATGTGAAGTGAAAGCAGATTAAATTCTTTTTGGCTTTATGAAATCCTCGTGGCTTTCTCATAATCAGTGTCACAACTAAGCTTTTGCTGCTGAAGAAGGGAAGCCTGATGGAGAGGGAACCAGTCACATCCCTAAAGACGCGCTTCGGTCAGGTCAGCGTATTCTCTCAATGTAATGCCAGCTTTTACGTCTCACAAGGCTTATCCCACAAAGTCATGGAAACAGCCATGTGTCTGCTTTGGTATTTGCCCAAAAAACTTTTTGCTGAGGGATTAAAAGAGGATGAGAATTATTGGCTTTTTTGGAAGAGATTACACAAATAAAAAGCATGTATTTTATTGATGATCTAAAATGCTGATGATGTTTAAGCCTGACTCATCAGATCATCTGCATAATTCTCTAGAGTTGTTGAAAATAGATTTTCAAAAATAAGTGTATTAATTTTTGAATTTCTGTTAATACTCCAAATAAACTCTTAGCAGTTTTCTGTCATTTTGATGCCACACAGTGCGTCAGTTAAATAACAAAATTTATACATGTGTATCTCAGTACATTAGAATATCAACTGAAGTTATTTACAATACAAATTAAATAGACATTTTTTTATTTATAGTATTTATTTTTTGTTTGTTTTGATTATTATGGTTTATTGCTAGTGAAAACCCACATTTCAGTTTCTCAGAAAACTGAAGACCAAAATATATTTTATTTCATATAGACATGTTGACTGACTAAAAACTTTGTCCACTATAATATGTGAATTCATTACTTCATCGAGGTTTGTTTTTGCATTGAATTAGAGCGTATCTCCTCTGGATTGACGGTCTGCTGTTTCTCATTTTCTTCTAGACAATATTCTATAGGTTGTTTTTGGGATTTAGGTCAAACCAGTTTGCTTGTCATATCAAGAACAGAGATATTATGATTATTACTGTGGTCACTTCTGTCTTTGAAAGAAACTCAGCATCTCCACAAGGCTTGTCAGAATAGGAAAGCATGAAGTGCTCTAAAATTGCTATATGTAAGGTCCTGCTGACTTTAGATAATAGACCAACAGCAATAGATTAAAGAGCTCCCCAAATCACTGACTGCATCTCAATCAACTTTTATTCTGTCTCTCCATTTGTTCTGAAGTCTCTGAAGCATTGGTTTCCAAATGAAATGCAACATTTGCAATTAGAATAGCCACCACACTTTTTCTTTCCAATAAACTTTCCATTAAAATACTTGAATAAATCACTTTGTGAAGAGCCTGCCTATTTAGCAAAGATCTTTTCTGACTTTCTCTCATTGAGGAAGATGTTAGTGACCTGTTACTGGACAACTGTCATTTCAGCAGTCCTGATAATAAATGTGAAGGCTATAAGATGAATTTATATGAGCCATAAGATTATACTATAAGATAACATGCTCTCAAATTATTTTTAATTAGTGGTATCTAATAAGAATTTTGGAGAAACTGGGCTTTCATTACCTGTAAGGGATAATCAATAAAAATTAACACTTGAAGTACATCAAAGTGTGATCAAGCTATGTAGTTCTATCTTTTTTGGAATAGATTGGTGAAATCAAATAACTTTTTGATAATGTTCTAACTTATTGAGAGACACAATACTTTCTGGAGTATACATCATAGGGTTTGGTAAAAGTTTGACCAAAAACTCTTTTTTCAAAAACTGTGTTTAAATGGCTTGTATAAAACATAAAATATGTAACCATCTGTTTATGTAAAAATGTGCTTTTCATTGTTCACTTTGTAAACTTGTGTTAAACTAAAGCAAATTTCTTATTGCTGTTCTGTTCTACTACACTGGTGTAGTAGTACACTGTTCTGTGTAGTAACTATCTACCCCAGACTGATTTGTTGTAAATATTATATCTGCTTCACTTCAGAGTCACGGCATGTGAAGCTGTAGTACAGCACATCTTTTCAGGATTCCTACAGGTTGGATAAAGTTAAAAGGACTACATGATGCTACTATTGTAAAAATGTGAAATAATCTTATAAAAAACATTTATTTAAACTCACCAAAGAGACAACCTTTGTTAACTAACTTACAGTTTTTATTGTCTACATATTTATATTGTTGTCAGTGGACTATAGTTAATGAATCTGTTTTTAACATGATTTTTTTACATCGATCTCTCATGAAGTGTAAGCAACAATGCCAGATGTCAGATCTGTAGATTTTAAGGAAACCACCCATACTGCCTTACAAAACAAGAAATGTATTTTTGTGAAAAGGAAGTTGTCTCTATTGGTTAAAATAAAAATATTCTGTGTTATTGTGCCATTGATTTTTACTCATGTCTGAACAACATACACATTTCAACTGATTCTTATCTTTCACAATATGCAATAGAAGAATATTTTTTTGATATTATAACAAATGTTCTAACTGATTTTAAAGGGGGGAAGGGGGGTTCTGTAACATTATGTTACACACACACACACACACACGGACACCCCCCCACACGCACATATATATATATATATATATATATATATAGTTACTTGATTGTGTTAAAAAATGGCACTATGTGCCTGGAAAATGCCATCCTTTCCAGTGTGTTTCAGCAATAGTATTTTGATGATTTACCCTTGGTGATGAACTCCAAGTCTTTCTTCCATCATCTCAGATTCTTTTCAGGACTCTGGCACTTCATGACATTACTTTTATTCCAGTTGAGAATATCTCTGCCATGGATATGAGTAATTTAGGACTTAACTATATCTTATTTAATGGATCTTGGATTTTTGAAATTTCTTTGGAATTAATAATGTATTTTTAGTTTAGTTCAAACGAACCAACATCAAAATCCATGTAAATACATGTTTTAGATAATGTGATTTTGATATTTTAACACTAGTTGGAATAATTGTTGCTTTTCTGACATGCAAAACCTCTTGGCTCATATTATCCCTTTTTTGTTTTAAAAAATTGTGTGAAAATGTAAATACTGAAACACCATGGGATAGTGTTATTCTTACACAAGGATATAGCCGAGCATCTCAGACAGGCCTATGCCCAATAATGCTAAGTAATCTGACATTTCCAGAAATTGCACTGATATTTTTCATTTGCTTTTCCACAGGAATAAATTCAGCTGTTTTTTTTTTGTTTGTTTTTTACTGCTCACATACAAATCGTTCCTCTCTTCTGGTAGAGAGGAAAAAAAATCTACTTTACATGTTTTATGATATGTAAACACTGTAAATAATTATTCATTGAAATGTAATCATTTTAAACTAGTGATGAAAAAAGATGGCGTAGGAGACAGCACTTGCTAGATGTAGTTTTATACATTTCAGGCTCGAGTGAAATGGAGCAGAAACTACAGCCTTTGCCAGCAACCCTCAGGACTCATCTAGCCATGCATCCTCAGACAAAGAGATAAGACTCTAATATGCTGTAATGAATGCTTGTTGAATCAACTAATACTCTTGATAGTTGTCAGCATAATGAAAGAGGAACATTAGATGTCAGGCTTTCCTTTACTGTTAACTAACTAACCTAAATTGCATCACATTTATGTAAGTTGCATTTGAACAGTTATGTACGGTGGCCGACAGGTGCAAATGCGCAGCAAAAGAGAAAACATGCAAACAAAAAAGAAGACACCCCCGAATGAAATGCAGCAAACAAAAAGAGAGACGCAAACACCCCCGAATGAAATGCAGCAAATAAAAAGAGAGACGCAAACACCCCCGAATGAAATGCAGCAAACAAAAAGTGTTGAAAACGGAAGTGCTCCAGACCACTAGGGGGAGTCAAAGAAAATAGTATTCATTTCTATGGGACCAGATGCAAGATTCTTCTTCTTCTTCTTCTTGGTATTTATTGGCGGTTGGCAACAAACTTACAGTAGCATTACCGCCACTTACCAGTATGGAGTGTGGTTCGAGATGGTCTATAAACTTTCACTTTCTACCTTTTCCCTCCATTAACTCCTGATTAAACATACCCCCACACATACACACCTGCTTATATTATCCAACTTGCTTATAACTTTATATACCCCTCTTTGATATTCTTTACACATTCACACCCAACTTGCTCTACTCATATCCTATGAAATAGCTTTGTTTTTTTAAGATACCGAATAATTATTTGAATATGTCTACTCCCAAAATCTCTCCTCAAAAATTCTATTAAATTAAACCTTTCTTTAATACCTACACACTCTCTCAGCATGCATCTTCTCTCTTCTTCATACTTACAACACTCTAAAATAACATGCTCTATTGTTTCAGACTTCTCACAATAATCACACTTTCCAGATGCAAGATTCAGAGAGATACCTTTACTTTCTTTCAAATTTCTTTCTCTGAATCTTGCATCTGGTCCCATAGAAATGAATACTATTTTCTTTGACTCCCCCTAGTGGTCTGGAGCACTTCCGTTTTCAACACTTTTTGTTTGCTGCATTTCATTCGGGGGTGTTTGCGTCTCTCTTTGTGTTTGCTGCATTTCATTCGGGGGTGTTTGCGTCTCTCTTTTTGTTTGCTGCATTTCATTCGGGGGTGTTTGCGTCTCTCTTTTTGTTTGCTGCATTTCATTCGGGGGTGTCTTCTTTTTTGTTTGCATGTTTTCTCTTTTGCTGCGCATTTGCACCTGTCGGCCACCGTAGTTATGACCTTATCTGAACATATTACAGTTTGGGCTCTAAAATGGCAACAAAACTGAGGTGGATGTATCTGATGAGGTTCAAAACTGACCAGATTTAAACAAAAGAAATCGTTGCTGTGCTTGTTTATTTACTGGGTGATAGATAAACGTAAATATCTATCACCCAGATTTCTCCTGAAAACTGAACTGACAGATAAATGCATATATTGAGTTTGAAGAAACGGTGGTAGGCTGTAAGTCACAGGCTACATTTTGACCACTACAGATTCTGAAATAATGAACAAGAGCAAAAGCCCAAATGAAAATTGGTTTTCTTCCAGAATCTATTACACAGGATTTACATTGGGGAGAATGAATCTGTTTCCCTGGAGGAATCTAAAGACACTAAGGTCAGATATTGCTGCTGAAAACAGCAGTATACAAATTTCATGCCTTTTATTGTCCATCATAGTTTCACATATGAGCTTTATGAGATATCTCTATCACAAAACAGTAAACAAATATAACCAAAAAATAAATGCATAAAAAATCAAGTCTGTGGATTAAAATGTTTAGAGTGAGGAATCTAAAGCCACAAACGCAATGCATGGATGGAAGAAAGACAGGAATATTTTCTTCCAAAAAAACTCTCCAGATCTGGCTACAGTCGCTCAGAATTTTGTAGGTGAATATGTTTATGGGCTGAAGCAACCAGACTTTTGGATAATAAGTGCAATAGTTAGGTCGGATGCAAAAGCAACACTGATCATCACCAAAAGAAGAGCAAACCCACAGTGCAATTTGATGGGGACAGGAATTAGCTATGGGTGGACTTATTCTCACTTGGAACAAGACCAGAGATCTCACAGTAAAGTCCTTTAAGGCCAGGTTCTTGAAACTTTTGCACACATCCCTGGTTCCAAACAGCTGAATGAACTGGCTAAATTGTCCCTTTAGCAGTCAAGCTCTAGAGTTCTGCTAATAAAGCAATTACTCAAGTCAGATGTGTTGAACCAGAGACATGTCTATGTAAAAGTCAATGGAACTAGAGTTTATGTCACCTCAACTCAAGTTTAAAAGTTATGATTTTTTCATGATTCATTAAGAAATCATAATAAATTATAAATACCATTCAGTTTTGAACCAAAATCTTGAGGGATATTGTTAAGAAGGTTTTACGTTTCAACAACAGAATGGCATCACAGGGAGAAAATTAAATTAATCTATACTTTGAAGACTAAGTGATCTAAAACTACCAGTTGAGGTGATTTGGATTGCTAACAGAACGCAAAAAAGCTGAATACTAACATTTAAAAAAGCTGAATGCTAACATGAAATCAAAAGGTGGTTCATGAAAGTGTCAATGTAAGTTTTTTTCACAGTTATGTGTAAAATCTTAAATTTTACACATAAAAATGCGTATATTTTTAAAAATGATTCAAGCCAGTTTTATTTTACTATGTCACACAAAATCTCACCATTCAGCCGGGGACTTTTATATCCACTATGTATTTTTGCCAAGCTTACTCCCAAAAGAATGCAAAACAGTCTTTAAATAATAAAAGAATTGAAACTAGCTGCAAGTTTACAGTATCATAGCTGAAGAAATCTGTACTTTCCTTCTCTAGCAGTAGGTGGTCCTTCCTGTCTTGTTTCTTTTTCCGCTTTCCATATTTATTTATGACAGTGTCCCCTGGTCACCACTTCCTCTCTCTGTAGGTGGAGCTCTGGATTCTTGGCAGACTGACTCCACACAGCTGTGGATCATCTACGTACTCATCACTATGCAAGTCCATCTTCTCTGAACTTCCCTCCCACTCATCAGTTCCTGATTAGACCCTCAATGTTCTGTTTTGGCTTTTACTTCGTCCTCTCACCTGCTTGTTAACATCATATACATTTTTTTTTTCCTGCTCTGTGTTTTTCTCTAGAATCTTGCTATGGAAATTTGACCTTGTTTCACAGAGAAGACAGCTGATGCGCAAAGAAAAGTGTAAAATAGAGTGAGAAACAGCAGATCAAAGTAGGTGGCATGTAAAAAACATAACACATTGCCGGTATAGGTGGAGTTTGGTGGTAAAAATAGTAACTCCACCTAGTTTATGTATCTTTTTTTGCTTTAAACACTGTTAAGGAATCATTCTGCTTTACTTAATATTATCTTGACAAAAAAGTGGGCAGAGAATTCAAGTCAGGAATCAAACACCAGCCAAAAACAACCTCAGTGTAGCATGAACCTGTGTGTTCGCAGTGATTTAATGTGAACTAGCAGGTAGGAAATGTCTCAGGTCACAGCTTAGATGTCAGCTGAAACATCTACATTTAGTGAAAATGAAAGAAATAGGATAGGAATAAGAGTGTGTGCTTGCTTATTGGCAGTGTAGACAGAGGCTTCCCCAAAAATCCTATTTATAATCCTATAGACAAAAAATTAATGTACTGCAGTTAAACCCTTATGAATAAAACACAGACTAATTGGAAAAAGCAAGACTTCATCTGCGCCCATTCACTGTTTCTACATTTTACACAACCACTGCAAAAAAATTGGAAGAAAGCTAGTAGATGCCCATTATGATTAATTGATCCAGTTTTTCTTGTCAAATTGGTTTATTAAAAGTTCAGCAACTTTAGATTTCAAATATGAATTGCTGATCATTTCTGCAAATTAAAGGAATGTGAAACTAAACAAAACTAGAGTTTTGAAGGAGTTTAAGAAGAAGATGAAACTATTGTGAGAAGCTGCTAATGCAGAGCATTCTGAAAAAACAAAAAACTTTAAAACTGTCTTAAGTAAAATAAAAATGGCTGTGCTAATCACAGAGCCTCATTTTGATCTTCGATCAGGTTAGATTTTTAAAAATAGTTTTAAAAATATTTCTTCAAAATATATCCAAGTAATCATGCTGCTTTATAAAGAAATGTTGATCAACACCTCCCTCTGCTGGCTGCAAAGGGGAGTCCACGACCTATCCTTTGGATAATTAATAAAATGTTGCCCTTTGGATGATGATGATGATAATTTTTAATGTAATACCAGATTTGCTAAGAACATTTCTATTTGTAATTTTTACTTTGTGTACAGGCATTCATTAATTAACTAATTTTAGGATAATTAATTTCCCTGTGACACTTAAGAAATCCTAACAGATAAGCAGTTTTTTGGGTAATCTTTTAGTATTTCTCATTTTTAAAAACAATATCCTGTCCTGTCAAAACAGTGCAAAAAGCTGCAAAGGATTCTTCTGAAACACATAACACAATGAAACAAATATATTTATGCACCATGATCTGAAAAATGTACAGAGAGGCACCACATCAGCCTGATGAGACTTAGAAAATGAGATAAAGCATTTATGAATTTGTCTTTCATAACACATGCAAATGAAAATTGTTCAAAGTGGATTTGACAGACATGTAGATTCCTTTTGTTTAAAAGGTGACAAAAATCCTTGCTTAGCAGTGAAGAAAATGACTTTTTTTCCTATTCCAATTGGCTTTTTATGTGTCTTCAGATGTAGCACCAAAATCACATTAAGGCTCAAAGGGCTATTTTATGATGCCATGATGTACTTTACGAAAGCTTCATAATTTATACAGCCATTAGCATCTTCTTGGTTTTGCATCAGCTGCTCCACTTCATCCTCCCTCATCTTCTCACCTGAAAGCAGCGACACTGTCAGCTCAGTGTGCATCATTGTTACCAGCGTCTTATGAAATCTACTAAGACAATTCCACTCACCAAGGGTTGCCAGCACATGTCTGAGCTCAGCGCCCATCACTGTACCATTTCCCTCCTTGTCAAACACCCTCAAACCCTCAACAAAGTCTTCAAACGTTCCACGGTCCTTGGCTTTGCAGATGTGTTGGTAAATTGGAAGGAACTGGTCAAAGTCAAGCATCTTGGTCTGCATATCTGTTGAAAGTATTAAGAAAGAACAGTGGTTCCCAAAGATTTTCTGGCCTCCCCCTATTGATTACAATAAAATCCCCCCAAAAAAGAAAATAAATAAATAAATCAACTGGGCACACACATCGTTCAACCAGACATAAACCTATACACATATTTTGTTTTCAAACTCCACTGAAGTTTATTTCACACTTCAGGTTTCAACAAAACACACTACAAACCATCTTCACAGTGAAACACTTTTGTGTAACTGTTTTCTTTTTTTCTTTTTCATTCATCTATACCGCCCCCCTCCCTCTCCCCTGTAATGGCGCGGCGCCCCCCATAGGGGGCGCAGCCCACGCTTGGGAACCACTGAGAACAAAGGTTTTGGGCGATGTTGTATTGTGATCTAACCTTTAATTTGAATCTTTCATGTACAGAGATTTTTCTGTTCACTTTAGATGACCAGATGAACCCAAGAGTTGTTGTTGCAAGAAATGTTTGTTTTGCATTTTATGCTGATTTATTTTCCTGCACTTTTGACATGTTCATCATCAGCTGGTTTCTTTAACAGGTCGCTGAGTTCTGAATTCAAAGTTAAAGATCCTGGATGCCCCAAAAGCCAGTACCAGGAGAGGATCACCTCACATCCCCTTTTATGAATGACCTCCAGGTGGACAGAACAACTGCTGGAGCAGAAGAGACTCATTGTGTAACCAGGAGAAACACTAAGGTGGGTAAGTAAGGGGTTCTCGGGATGTAAAAAGCTTAATTTCACCCAGAATAGACAATATTTGATTATGTTTTATGGCCAATATTCTGGCACTTACAGATACTTGATAATTGTAAGGGCTTAGGTCAGTTTAATTCTCATTGGAAAGAGCTCCTGATGAATTGTAACTCTGAGTCAACAAACATGATACACAGTACTATGAACTGTTTTCCTCAGTGTATTTTTTTAAATTAGTTAACATCTAACTCTACACATCTGACAAAAAAGACATTGATCAATAACTGACTACTGTTTTCTTGTTTATTCTTTATTTACATTTTTATCAACAAAATTGTAATTATTTTACTCAGTGGGAGGGTGTAATTAATGCTTCAGATCAATTTCAGTTTTTGATAAGTCACTGACTGTTTCACTTTAATCACCATTGAGACTGGATGATTTCTCAACATTAAATATTTAGAAAGTAGCTAATAGATGTAAGAAAAAAAAACAGATGGCTGCCCTCAATGTGATAAAAAAAAAAAAAGAATGACTAAAATTGTCATACAACCAACCTTCAGCTTTGGGCTTTCCAAGGACATACATGATCTCCACATTGGTGGGATTCTGGCCCAAAGCCCTGATCAGGTCACCACACTGCGCGTAAGTTATTTTCATCTCACTGGTTGGTGTTCGGTCAAACAGCTGGAAAGCATCTTTGAAGTCTGTGAACAAAAAGAATAGCTAACATTCCTTCTGAATTTTTTTTTGCTCATTTCTGTGTCATCTGAGAGCATGTGCAGATCTTTCTGAAGTAATTATCTATAATGGCATTCCTCAGATAAAAGGAAGCGCTGCAGCTTCCCTGAAGGGTTCCGCTCTGCTTTGACTGGCATGCACGTCACATATTTCAGAGGACACTGACTTGAATAGGAAATAATTCTTTAAAAAAAATAAATAACATATGTTTGATCTGGTGAAACACCAGCTGTTGCAAAATGTTTCTCACACATTTAAAACTATGCTGTGAGTGCAACCATTTATTCTCTCTATAAATAACCCCAAGCCCATGCAACACAAAGGGAAAAGCAGCAGCTCTCTAAAGCCTCACCCTCAAGTTGTTCTGGTGTAAATTCCAGCTGGGAAAAGACAAACCAAACAGAGCAATTAGAAGACACTAATCATTCAGAGCAGCAAATAAAAAGTTAATTGAAAATAAAAATACACAAACTTGGGGATGCAGTCTCTTTTCTTTCTTCTATTTTGAAAAGCAGTTGAGGTTACCTTTCTTGATTATAATCCAAAGGTTTTAAGTGACCTTGGATTTAATTCCTCCATCTTTTGACATATTAACTCTGCACTATAATGCGGGATTCATCCCAGCTTATTTTAGGTGCATTTGGCGAGTATTTTCAATTGACTAAAATGTAAAAGAGATAAAATGACATAAAAAGAACACTTATTTCTGCTCAATATTCCACATTAGTTTTTTTTCTGCCAAAATAATAAACCATATTTTATTTCAGAATTATGTGTGACATTATTATAAAATCTCACTCTATATTACAGACATTTCAATAATAAGATCATGACAGCACATTCATTTGAAAAAAAGACCTTCCTGATATAAAACAATCAAATCAAATAAAAATAACATTACAATATCGGACTTTATAAAACAACTGTTCTACATTTTTAATCTGCTTTATTAACCTTTCGGTGTCTAAACTAACTTGTTGTTTCTCAAAGTCTAAAAATCAATAAAGATATACAATAAAATTAAAAACTGTGGTTCAAAATGCAGAACGAGACAAACTTAAACGTCACCATCCTGTGAGGCAGGAGGCGTCCATTGTTTCAGCAGTTCATAGTTTATAAGTGACCTTGGATCAGCCCTTTGTTACCACTTGAACTCTATATGCTACTGTGGACTTTGTTGAAGTTTATTTTTAGATGCACTTTATTTTAATAAAGAGAAAGCAATATATTTAAAATGCCCAAGTAAAAAAAGAAATAGCACGCTTTAGAAAAAAAAATAAAATAATTGAAACTATTCTTTTTTTCCTTTTTTGTTTTTTTCAGCTTGAGAATGGACTACAATTTCAATGAGATATTCATTTATAAAGAGAGTGTTTGTACATGTTGACCCTCAGTTTGATTCATCAAGTCTATGTTTAATGTCTGGATTTCTACAAAACCTCAAACCACAAAGTCTCCGACAAGCTAAGAGAAAATACACCCAAACCTTATCTAAGCATGTTTTAAGATAGAACAAGATGGCTATAATTATCTATATTTTTCTTTCTTACCAGTTTTCCACCCTTGTTTCCCTGTAACAAATAGTGTGGGTGGTCTGCTATTTGCAGAAATAAGAAAAAAAAGTCATATTTTGTGGCTTTAACCACACTCTATTGTAACATGGCGGCTCGCTCGACCTAAAACAACATTCATCCTCTCAGAAAGGGGCCAAGTCAGCATAAAGTATATTTTCCATGATGTTTAAAGCACCAGTTAGTTTGCATCTGTACCTAATACTGAGACAGGCTTACAGCTTCCTTCAATAAAATATCCCATTTGGTTTTGTGTGTTTGTAATTTACGAGATATTCTACAAAGATGGGAAATGAGAGAGCTAAGGATAATTAGCTGCAGTAAAATGTTGGGCTTGCAGTGCCAAGTTTAGATCACTTGGGGTCTCTGATGTTCATCAAAAAAGAATGAAGTCAACCGAAAACATTATGTCTAAATAGAACAATGTGATTCTATGCTAAATCATCAAATCATTTTTACATTTCTAATTTAAAATGTTTTACCGTTACTGTTGCTGGGTCAAATTCAGGAGTCTTTGGGCGCTCCGGTTCTTGCGGCTTAGGGGCCGCTGGTGCAGCAGGCTTTGGCTCTTCCTTCTTCTTGGGGGCCATTTCTAGAAGCACTCAGGACTGTGCAACAAAATGCTGGACACTGCAGGCAGGGGCGGGTGATTAGGGCCTCCCTTTATGTTCTGGACACAGGTGTCACCTCCACCACCCCCTCTGTGCCCAACCAGGCTGCGAACAACAGGGAGAGGACTATAAAAGGATATGACTTTGTGGTTCTATTTAAGACAAAGGTTTGTTGTTCTCTGAGTGTGTCTGTCGGGGTGTGTGGGTGCGTGGGTGTGTGGGTGTGTGCGAATGGAAAACTACATTAGCTAAAATCCCAGGACAACAACCTTCTATTAAACAGGCTATTTTAATCAGCAGAAGTGAGACCTCATGCATATTCACCAGTCTTCAACCGCTGACCTTGTTCGATGAAGTGTGGCAGTTATTAGCGAGGAGGGGATGAAGAAAACGATAATTGTTGAACACAAGTGGAAAGAACTTTTTTTAAAAGTTCCTTCACCCACAATGAAGCATGATGAATGGCAATTATTCCTGATTACCATTAAAGCTTTCAAGTGAGAGAGAGTTATTCACAAGTCTTTATGACAATAGTCGTTTATCTCATATGATCAAAAGGATTTACAAGTCTCAGATTTAAATCCACCTCAAAATAGGGGTCAGTGAATGTTGTTTCTGTCTGATCTTGGCCTTTAGTTAAATAAGTTACACTAAAGCTCAGTGTCAAAATAATAGAAGTTTACAATGTTATTTTTGTGAAATTATAATTACCACTCAAATAAAGATGAAGTGCCAGTGGTTCAACTGTAATGGATTAAAGATAATACAAGTAAAAGTAATTCAAGCAAACATTTAATTAAAATGCTAATTTAATGGAGTGTTGAGTCACAATGGTCAAGCTTCTTCTTCATGCCGTCTTCATAGCTCTTACAATTTCCAGACTTGACAAGTTCGGGTTAAGATTTTTTTATGATGGCTACCAGCAGCACTTGAAACTGTTCAGATGGACAAGAGCTGAATGCAGGACAGTCTTGGAAGATAAACTTGCAATGAGCTGCAAAAGTCCTGTGACTTGGACAGAGGTTCATCTTTCAGCAGACCTGCAACCCTAACCAGGCAACAATGCATTGGAAAGGTTCAGATCAAATAATTTTTGTGATCTTGTGCTTCAACTGCAAATGTCTACAAGCAATTTGAACTGAGGCCCTGTGACAAAACCTGAAACTGCTATAGTCACAGAGGTTCTTCATTAAAGCTGATATCAGATAGAGCCATAGAAAAGTCTTTTTATAAATCTTAGCGTTAGTTATAGTTCCGGAAGTATTTCCACTTTCATTTTCATTTTGATAACAGCAACTCATGTAGTTTGATCAGCATTAAATTAGAGGCTGTTTTTACCAAGCAAAAAATCTGAAACTTAGTGAAACATTTCAGCAAGCAAAAGTGTATATATAGTGATTTATGTACTTTTTTAAACATATCATCCATAGGAATTAATCTCTGGCAATCTCAATTTACATTCCTAATGACAGGTAAGATAAAAGTTCAAGATAATATGCTTATGGATCGAACCCTTCAGCAGGTGACTTCACAGTCAGAATCAGAATGAGAAAGGTTTATTAAATATAAAAATATCTAAATATATTTGCACAGTGTGCCGCTGTAGCCCTTCTTCTTCTAGGTTGGACATATTATGTGTTCAGAAGTGGTGTTGTGGTTAATTTGGTTGCAACACCTGGTCATCTGACCTACTTTCGCCTTTTTATTATATTGAAGACATTTCTGTGTGCACAGTTGCTGCTCACTAAGAACTTTTCTGTTTCTCTTTAAAGCAATGGTGGTTTCTCATTTTTTGAAACAATTAGATGGTTAAATTAGCTTGTGTAACTGACAGACACAGATGGAAACCTTTTATGAAAATCTGAGCATAAAAGGGGTTAAGCTTGCGTAGGTCACTGTTAATTACCTATTACTGTATAGAGGTCCATCACTGACAGGCAGCAATGAGAATTTACAACACGACCGGCCGCATAACATCAAGATCCTAAAACATTTAAGACCTGTGCAGTTTGCTATTTTAGAGTTGGTCTGTTGTTTAGCTGGTATGTAGCTTGGAGGGCCTCCAACCTGTGAACAAAGCCAATTGTTACTCTGTCACATTAGATGACCTTGAGTGTAGATGAAAGAAGAGTGGATAAAAACATTGCTGTTAAATGACAACCTCAAAATAGCATAGGGGTTCTTCTAAAATCTGTTCCAAAATGTAATAGAGACAAAATCTCAGTGTGAATATATATGACTTTTGAAGAATTGTATCTGTAAATGTCTGAATGTGCTATAGGAGCAGTTGTGGAAGAAAAATAATGGGCAGAGACGGGGGGAGAAATTTCAGGCAGAAAATTCAGTTGGAAAGTTTTAAAGGTTATGAATATTGATTCAAAACTTCAACATTTTCTTATATTTCTTAAAAAAAATTGTGTGGATCCAGAATGACACAGTTCCATAGAAATTCCTCACAAAAACTCAGGTTACCGAGTACCCATACCAGTCGTAATATTTGTGCAGTAGTTGAGGCACCTGATGAATTCCTGTTTGATGTGTTTAGCGTGTTGTCAGCTGCACAAGTCAGTAAGTGTACCATAGTGAGAGAGCATGTAATTAAACTGTCACCTATCCAACTTAGACTTATTGTAGGACCAAGTTTGCAAAGCTTAGGCAGAACCCATGCCAGTTTGAAGGGGCTTAAGTTTAACACAGACTTTGACGCAGTGTTTCTTGGCAGGAATTAATTTTGTAGAATTGATATGCTTAAATAAATTTGGGGGTTGGCAGTGGGGGTGTGGGAAGGCAGATAATATAAGCCTTAGGAAATTTAGTAATTTCATCAATGAGGCAAATTCAAAAAATGTTAGTATGAACAAATCTGCATCTGAGAGGAAATACTCCCTGTTCCACCAGACCAAGAACTACACCGTGGCGCTGTCCTAAACTAGTTTCAGGCATGGCATCATCTTATAGTCGTCATTCAGTGCATAGACACACTTTGTGTGAAGGATTGCCTTTTGAGGAGGGTTTGAGGGGGAAGGGTTTCAACTGTGGGAATGACAGTGACGTACATGACATCATTTTGAGGTTCCTTTAGGCCTAGAAGATCTAAAATATCTGATAGTTTTAAGCTGTGTGGGATCAGCAAGGCATATACTGTAGAATAAAGAGCAAAGCTATGGACACATAGCATGGTGCTGTCTATGTATTATGCTAGCGGCAACAATTGTTGCCATGTTTACATTCACTCCTATTATGATCAAAAGATGAATGAAGGGATACAATTTTCTTTATATATCAGTAGAAGACACATCAAAGTACATATGTTCAAAATATTTTATTTATATTTGTTTATTTAAGTATTTTACTGACTTCCTCTTGTACAGGTTTGTGACTGACATTTACCTCCAGCGTTACAGGCAGGAAGTAAAGAGGTCTGGTCATGTGACCTTTCACACCACCTACACGAAATTAATATTGGTTAGCGTAAACATGCTATTATTTTTATTTTAAAACTTCAGTTAGCTGCCACAATTCAAAACAATTCTTTTAGTGCTTCTAAAGTTAGAAAAAATATCTGGCAACAATTGTTAAATTGTTAAAAGTAGGATTAAAATGGCTAAGTAAGTATACTCAATACTGAGTAGTAGTAGGTATTGAGTAAGTATACTCAATACTTACTCAATGCCAGCCTTCTGATCCTTGTTAAACCTTGTAAGCATCTGTGCTGTTTAGCAGCCAAAACAACAGCTGAATCATGCTGCCCTCCCTTGGTCACAAATTAACTATGAAGCCTGAGAACTGTCGTTCTGCCCAAGAGATCTAATTTCTGTTGTTTTTTTCCCTAAATGTGAATACTTATTCAGCTTTGGATAAATTAATATGATTGGAAACCCTGTTGACTCACAGGGACAAACAATGACTACAAGGTTCATGACATTTCCAGACTATAAATCATAAAAAGAGTAAATGGAAAAGAAAAAGGAGGAAGCACAGAAAAATCATCTTAAATAAAATGACCTCATTTTGGCAGAGGGTACAAGTTAGGATAGGCTAATCTGATGAGACAATGTTTCTAATAACACTGTAATTACTTTTGTTGTTTGGATTATGAGAAATATAAACTTGCCCAGATAAATAAAATGCAAATGTGTGCAAAATAAGTAAATTTTTAAATGAACAAAATATGAATCACACACATCCCTTAAAAGAAAAAAAAAGAAAAAAGAAAAAAATAAATATATATATATATATATATATATATATATATATATATATATATATATATATATATATATATATATATATATATAGACTGCTGTATTGAGTTAATATTAAGTTGGACTGGCTAGCACAAAAAAAATAACTTTGCCATAGAAAGGGACTAGTAGAAGCAGATGTTAGTACATACAAAAAGATCAACAGTGATGAGCTGATGCTGCCAAAATACAGGACAGTGAAAGCCATTTCAACATAGCAGAAATGGCAGTAGATGGAACAGAGAAAAAAATCTCCAGAGTGTTCTTGCTGTCTTCACATGAACCTGGATCGAACCTCCTGGAACATTGCCAATTAGGCACATCTGGGAAATTGGTCCCAAACACACTGACAGCTGAATCTTATTATTCAGGTGAAATAAAAAATCTACATGAAATTTAGTTCATGATGACAGCTTTTCAGACAATTTCTAAGAAAATGATCCTTACCTGACACAAATGGGTCAGGTGATAATTCCCTCGTTCACTAGTACATATGTTTAAATGTGTCTCTTCGTAATAAGCTCTGATATGGTTTGTTGGCTGTCACAGATATAAACTGCCAACCAGCTGAAACAGAACAAGGATAAATGACATGAGAAAGATGATAAATAATAGTGCATAGGGGATGAGACAGATAGAGATATATAGACTGCTGTCAGTCCAGTGCATGGTTCCTTACAATGAAGACAGTTTGGGGGGATGGATATTAATCATGCCAGATAGATGTCAAAGATCAGAAGCGCTTTGAGTCTGTAAAAAACATGATATGAGCTGCATGGAGCTGCAGTAATTAGCTTAAAGGCACATTTAGCCTTTTACGAAAACCTTTCAAAAGAAAGCAAGAAAAAGAAGGCAGACCCCAATCAAAAAAATAAAATAAATAAATAAATAGGTGATGTCATGAACACTGTTTCTCTCTGTTAATTATTTGAGTGCTATTTCAACTTTTGAACAGAGAAATTTTGGATCATCATCTTCTGCATGGAACAGTCAATCACATCTTTGAACTATTTCCACAACATGTCAAGTACCTTATGAATAAAGCTCTTCAAATAAAATACCTGAGAGTCAATTCACACCCCTGAATGAGTAAAAAGTGATGAAACTGTCCACAATAATATAACGACGTTGAACGGACTAAACGCATGCAAAGATGTTGGACCTAAAGATATTTTGGGTCATACATTGAAATCTTCTTCTGCTGAGTAAGCAAAAGCTGCAAATATATTTGCCATCTCTCACCAGCAGTATATTGTACCAGCACAGTTTGTCCTGCTTTTTAAAAGAAAGTGAATTCAACAACTTGTCATGAGCAACATTAAGGACTCCTAACACCTTCTCTGACTTTCTACGTTTGCATATCAGCATACAGTGTACTAAAACCAAGACACAACAGCAACATAGTCAATCAAATTAAAACAGGCATCCCTCAGGGTACTTAGTCTGTATAAAACATATTTTTAAGTTTCTAATGACACAGTTGGGGCTCAGCTACAAACACTAAAACACATTTTAGAGGTTGCATGTCAATTGGATTAAAGAGTCAACAAAAGAAAAAACTGTTTGGTCACTTCAGGAAAAAAACAAGTCATCCTCACAATTTTTCTGTTGGACTGAGATTTCTTGACTGGCCAAGCCACTCCAGAATAGCACTGTTTTTCTCAGTCACTTTTTAGCATTTTTGAGATCCTCTTTGACATTTGTAAAATATAATGTGCATTTCTCACAAAACAATTCAGAAAAACAGTTAAAACACACTGCATTACCTATGAAAGCCAGTCTCTTTCACAAAATCCTCAGTTCATCTCTCCAGAACAAATACCTGTGTCAATGAACATGTCAGTGCCATTCGAATGACAAATCATGTCAATGTCATTGTGAACAGATAAGACAGCCAAATTGCTTAGTCATGTTCTTAATATAACAGCATACTCTGGGGGGATATTTTGATTTAAACTACGGCTAAAGTTTTGATGACAATTATGGCAAGTTGTAATAGTGAGAGATTATGTAATGGCAAGATTTATATTTACCCTTTTAACATTTGTACTGTACTGTAAAAGACAGCAATATAGAGCTAAAAAATAATAAATAAATAATATGCATACAAGAGATTAGAAAATATGCCAATATTATTTTATTTATTTTTACTTTTGTTATTCAGTTATTTCCTGAAAATAAAATAATTCTATTGTTTAAGAAAGATATATGGATGTATGTCAGGCCGTCATCTGCCTCAGCTATATCTTTTACAGCTTTTAATAAATTTTTGATTTGATATTTTGATTATTCATTTTTACCTCCATTTATCTTTCCATGAGCCCTGACTGGTCTTCATTACAGAAAAGAATGCCCCCAGGATGATGCTGCCACTGCCATTGTTCAATGTGGGAATGGTGACTTCAGCACTTTTCAAGCACACAGCATTTTGCAAAGTTCTCTTCTGAACAGATCACCTCTACATAATCCTTCTTAAATGCACACTGGTTTTCAAGCTATAATTTCTAGCCCAGAATCAAACAGTTCATGAACCCGTCAGTTTACACCCTTTTGGTTCTATGTGGAGGAGGACAGATCTAATAGCCATGTTCTCTCTCTGTTTTTGGACAATGGATCAAACAGTTCACAAAAGTTCTCTGTTGCTCTTCTGTGGAGCATTTATACCCTTCCTGCTAAAAGTTTAAATACTACTGGCATTTAATAATTTGGTGTATTATAAATGAAGTAGGCTGTATTAGATTTTATTAAAGGGTATAAGAATAAAAGAAGATGAATACATATTCCTACTACTACTTTTTAGAATTTTATTTAACTTATGAAGCAGACTGAATTAAGGTTAAGATTGGCCAGCTGAACTTTCCACAATTACATTGTATTGTAGCAAGTGATAAGAGAATGACTTAGAAGTAAATTATTTTTTATTTACTTCATAAACGTAAAATGTTGTTACAGTCCTTATACCGATTCACCATCATATGGTGCTTCATCCGCTGCATTATGTTACTGTAACCCAATCCAACTGGATGCAACTTTTGAGAGACTGCAGGGGGAAAAAGCGGTTTGGCAACGGCCCTGCAATCTGTTGAATGTGGAGTTTGTTTTAGGAGTGAGAAAATATGTCATTTGGGGAGTCGTGGTTTATTCCAACGTAAGAGCGAGCGCACCAATAAGCGGCTTTCACGCTCCACCCTACCTGCCTCCTTCCAGCCCCCACCCTGCTTCCCCTTTTCCATCCACATACTCACTACTGAGCACGACCTGCCGCTTTGCCACATCTGGACTGGAGACGCTTCCCAACACGAGAAACTTCAACTTTTTTTTTTTTGCTTTGACTCTGCGCAAAAAACACAACAATCACTCAGGCGTTTTTGCGAATTATCAGTCCGTTAAGGTGATTTCTTTTCTCTCTCGATAGTAAGTAAAGATTGTTGAGTCTAAGCTGGCGTTTCTGTCTCGTCTTAGGTAAACAGAGTCTCGTTTGGGAGTTTCATACATTCAGTTTTCTGTTAGATTGTCACGCTTTTATTTAGTGCGCTGCACGTTTTCAGCCAATGACACATGATCTGCAGCATTTTGGTGGGGAAGAAATGAAGGAAAGCGAAACTCTATATATGAAGTCTAAACACGCAGATTAAAGACATTTACATAAGTATTTGTGAATTTCACTCTCCGCTCTTGTCATAATATTGTTAATATTTACTTTTAAATGTGAAAAGTGAACCCTGTCTGTGATCAGTGCGCTGAATGAATGCGTTGATGGTGACATGAGTCAAACGGAGTGAAGTTGTGAAATTCAGCAGACTCTGGTGATGGAGTGAGACAATTTGAGGTTTTATTTTATATATATAAATATATATATTTTTTTAAAGAATCATATTTATTTATTTATATGTGTGTCTGATCCGGGAGGGGAAACTGGAAGAAACCAGTAGGCACAGAGCTCCATACTGAAGTGTTTAAGTTAGTCTGAGGGGAAATTTAAAAAGACCTAAAAATACAGCGTTGGTTTCTTCTCTACAAAGAATCATTTGAACTTCCCACCGCAGAGAGAGAGAGCGACATAAATAGTTCTGACATGTGGATGTAATTTCAGAAGTGAAAAAAAAAGAAAAGAAAAAAAAGACAGATGCGTAGAAATAAAGCGAGCGGGCTGAACCGAACCATATAGTAGATTATAGGAAATTAAATCGAGGGCAGAGCGGGCGATTAGAGTTATGATTTCACAAGCCGCCAGGAGCGTCGAAGGGCCAGATGGAGTGAAAAGACGCATCACGCTCCACTTTGAAGAGAGTTAAGTAGATTAAATAATTGCTTTCTGAGCTCCATCAGCTGTGTGTTTGAATGACTCTCACTCTTGGAGGTAGAGTTGCCTCAGGGTCAGGGATGGGATCTTCTCTGCAACTCCATAATCTGGACTTTCTTCTCATCTCACTCCTCAGCAGCCTTTGCCTGGTAAGTCATTCATTTACTGTCTACAGCGTAATTAGCGTCATTTTGCCGTGATGTTGCACATGTGAAGCGTGGAGGTCCAGATGTGCTTCCTCTGCAGTGACAGCTTGTCAAAGACAGAGAAGGCAAAGTATCAGCAATTGCAATTCTCTCCACATGTGTTTTTCATTGGGAATATTGAGGAGCGTTTAACTAGATTTTAGGGAAGAGCTAATTAGGCAACCCTAAGCACTGCTGGTGTTGTCATTGGTCTTAATTTCTAATAAATCTCCCCATTATAAATAGGAGTCTAATAAAACTCTCTTTCCTCCAAAATTAGAGAAAAGGAAATTGACTTTTTGCTCAAATGACTTCAGTGCGACTTCAGTGTAATTTACTAAGTCTGTACTGCATGTCATAGTTGAATAAATAGTGGAATTACAAAATATTCCTTCCAAACAATGGACATTCCTTTCTCACTTGTATACTATTTTTTTTAACCAGTGTCTGGGGGTGGGTTTTTTGTGACTGGGGACTTCTGGACTAAAACTATATGAATATATATTATACAAATTTCTCTCACCCATACAAATTGCAATAGAGTAATAGATCAAGGTTATGGTTTATAGGCCGTAGGGTAACCCTAACCCTATGCTTGTGAAAAACTATTTTCCCAGAACACCTTTGGATTTGTAAAAAAAACATTGCTTCAAAAAATATAGTCAACCATGCAAAGCAACACACAAAATGTAAAGGTGTGTCAGCTACATATGTCGCGATGTAACACAGGCACTGAAATATACCATAAACAAAGAAAGCATTGAGCATATGGTTAAAACTTGCTGTTGTGATGTTATTTTATGCATTGTTTTTAGATAGCTGCGTGTTGGTATATGAAAATCAAACACATTAAAACACAGTCCTATATGCAATAATGTGTTTTCTTTTCAAATAAAATACAGTATGAAAAATTTTTATTATGGCACTTGCAAAGGTCCAGCAAAGCCACGTGTGAGCTTATCTTCACTTTTCTTTTTTTAATAAATTGTGGCAGTACCTGTTTATAATATTCTGAAATCTCATGCGTAATTTAATTCAGTTGCATGTGTTTTTCCTTCATAACTTACTACTACTCAACTCAACTTTTATTTTATGTAAGCATTTTTCAAGCTCATGGCAACCCAAAAGGTTTTAATAGACGTGCAGTAAAACTGGCCCTTCTTAAACTTGCCAACTTTTTCTTGCTCATCAACTTTGAGGACAACATGTTCATTTACTTACTAATATTTCCCACCTACTAACAGTTGGGATGATGAGTAGATAATCCCTATTAGCCTCTTAACTCACACTGCTTTAAAACCACTGTGGGGAAGATGCAAGCACAATGTCTGTTAAGCAACTGGCTGCAGCCTAGATATCTGATTGGATAGCCTGACGAATTAAACCAGCTAAGATTGTGGCATTTTGTGCTATTAGCACTACATCAGCATTTAGGTTTAGTGGCTGTTTCTGCTTTATTTTTGATGAAGCATTAGATTTAAAACAACATAAAGAAAGAAAATATGGGTAATGTTTTCTTATTTTTATGAGTATAATAAACATGTTGCATTATTTTAACAGGAGTTGGAATAACATGATTTTTTTTTATTTATTTAAAGCAATTATATAATGTTATCTTCTTTTTTTCTTTAAAATTCTTTTTAAAGAAGATGATGGAGTGAAATTGTAATATATGTACTCAAGATTAATAGGCAATAGTGATCACAGTCTTGTTCCATTTTGTGTGTTTTCTTCCTCTAGCAATAAGTGAAGGGGTCTCTAGCTCCTATTGGCACAAAATCGATTTGAAGCTCTCACCTGCCTGAATTGGGATTGTCAAAGTGCTTCATTTCTGCAGTCTAAATTCCCATTTGTATAGTTTACTTTAACACAGGATACCGTGACTTATAAATGCCTTTTTAAATATTGTTATAGCTGTATCTATAAAGTCTGCTGCACGCACACACAGCGTAGGCAGAGCAACACACTGTGTTGGTTTTGTGTGTTTTGGCTAAAGCCGTTGTGCATTCAACAGGCAGTTTGCCCAGTCTCTGAGGTACAGTGCATTTTCCCAGTGATGTGGTTCATCACTGCGCCACAGTGGACCTCTGAGCTCAGTGGCATAGATGGCACAAGAAAACAATTAAAATGAAACTGTATTTATAGCTGGTTCAACATTTAGCTGCTAAAAGGCTCTGTCTGTGAATGATGTTTACCCATTTTTATGTTAGGTGTTTGCTCAGTCTTTCCCTCCACCCTAAAAAAATAAGTTGCGGCCATCTAAACTTAGAGTGGAAAGTCTGGCTTTTGAAAGCTGAAATGAGACTTTTTGAGTTGAAACTTCCACTTGTCAAATTGCAGGATTATGCCTTCGAGGGGCTCTGTATTGAAGCGAGAGAAATCTGGAGATTACAAGCTGAAATCTAAACGTCGAAAAACATTTTGACATTGGCATCTTCACAGCATATTTATCTAAATTAACCGACACAAGTCGTGTAGTAACTATTATTGTGTTTTACATCTCAGCAGTCAAGCGGCAGTGACAGCCAACAGACGAAGCATTAGCTCACAGCACCTTTGTTCGCTGTGACAGGCTGCGTCACTCTATTATTACATTTATTAGGAGGAAGCAGGGCTTTCAGGAAACCTTAGTGGGGATTTAATTTCTACCTCATGACTGTGTTTTCCTCCGTGATGACTTGCATGTGTCTGGATACTCAGAGTGGATTTGAATCTGCTTGCTGTAAGTTTTGTGTGAGGGCAAGATGGACAACTTATAATAGCAAAGAATGTCAGCTTTTGCTATGATCTGGGCAAAAATAATCTTCTTTATTCATTATTCATAAAAACAGGCTTAGAAATTATAATAAAGAAGTTAAATTGGAATTATATTGCTAAACTCCCACAATACTTATATTAATACTTCAAATAATTATTAAATAAAATAAAACTAGTTAAAGGAAAATATTTATTTTCCCAGTTAAAAGCAGAGTAGATGCTGGACAACATGATATGTTTAACTCCTGGGATCATATTTGTATTTTGCAGCTTTGTCAAAAATGAATCCAACAGAACAATGGTACACATATAACTTTTTTTTGTTCTAAAGCAGTCATGTTAAAGGTGCTAAAATGCATACTTCTATGCCCAGCATAATAACATTTCCTTAAGCTTTATTAATTTCTGTCAAATTTTCCCCAACATAATTTTAGAATGCAGATTACAGTGCCGGATAATCTTTTTTCAATCTGCCTCTGGTAATTAGACTCAGCAGATATTTTCTCACTAATTTGAAATGAACTGGGGGTGTATTTGTAAAATGGGCTTTCATATTAAAATTCCGTTTTGCATGCCTTTTGACTGATATCCAATATGACTTATGCTAATTTTTTCCCACTTGTGTGTGTTTGTATGGAATGTGTGAGTGTATCTGAAAGAGTAAGGCATGAAATATCCTCATTAATGTATTCCCCCAAGTCTGTTTTTCACTCAGTGATGTTGATGAAACAGCTGAGATTGCAGTCTGTTTGATTGCTTCTTTTGATTGGTCCTGGTTGTTAGCTTTCAGTACAATTAGTCTAGAGAAAAAAAAAAATCTAAATGTCTGAATGCTTATTATATTCCATGCCATTTATTCTTAATTCAAGTTATATTAATTATAATTTATTGATTCACATGCAGTTATAACATTTTCAGACAGATTTCTTTCCATTAAATGTTAACTTATTTAAAATTGTGAAGTGAGGATGTAGTTTTACAATTTAGAATTAAATGGTACACACAGTCATATTAAGAAATCAGGATACCTTGATTTCTTTGTCTTTTTAACATACTTGGATATATCAATACCGTCATATTCAATATATTATGAAATACATCCTAATGAGTCCTGTTTGTCAGGTTAAAAGTATGTTTTGAAAATAACAACCATTAAGCAGACATCAGAGATCATTTTAGTTAAGCCTGCACTTTTATTTTTAAAAATTGTTTTTGTGGTCTTATGTAATATTCTAATTTTAAAAGTCATGTTTTCATTAGTTGTCAGAAGAAAATATTAATAATTAACAGACATAAACGCTTTCAAACATCCATTTGCGTGTAATTAATCTTTATAATCTGTTTTACTTAGTGATAAGTTTCTAAAATAAATGTATTTTTCAATATTCTAATTTACTGATTAGGTCTATATATGATATCAACCTTAATAACTGAAAATGTCAAGTAACAAAATACGACATTTACAGAAAAATGTAATGAAAGTGATCTTTTCTGGCGAGGAACAAATTAGGATGAGCCATTTTAAAATTACCCAAATTGAAATGACTAATATTAATTACAGACATACCACAAAGAATTATTAGGAAATCATCATTTTGGTATTTTGAGGGAGGTTTGTCAAGTTTAAACCTCAGATATATAGTTTGATACGCTGAAGTTAAAACTATTGTAAAAATAATAACAACAATAATAAAAAACCTGCCTGAGTCCTTCAGAAAGAAAGTTGTAGCAACCCTTTGATCTCGTAAGAGAGATCTCAAAAAGATTTGAATATGATTCACAAGTGGAAGTCTGAACATCTAAGCAAGTTTATCCTGAGAGTAGGCCACAAGATGCTCAAAGTAGTCTCCAAAAACTGTGAAGTATCCACATGGGACCTACTGCAGGTTCTTGCAAATATTAACAGGAAATGACATGTCTTCAAAATAATGAAGAGATTTCACAAGTTTAACACTCATGGGAGGTGGGTACAAAAGAAGTGTAATGGTTTTAGTGATACCCTAAACCACAACACTACACCAAGACACAAGTATTAGAGAGTACTTGAGGAAAATGTGAGACAATCCTTAAAAAAACTGAAGCTGGACTGGACCTTGCAACATGACAATGATCTAAACCCATACCATAGCTGAGAATTAAGAAATGGAAAGTCCTAGGCTGAGTCAGAGTCAATACCTTCATCCCACTGAGATGCTGTGAGGTGACTTGGAATAAGGTGATGCATGTGAGAAACTGTTGCAAAATCTCACAGCTGAAAGTCAAGAAGCAAGCTAACTTTCCTCAGAGTGATGTCAGAGTAGTAAATCTTTATAAGAAATGTGTCACTAAAAGTACATGAGCCAAAAGTAGTTATATTAGCTATAGGGTGTCCTAACTTGTTGCTTAATCCAAAAAAAAATTCTGTATCTTTTGTTTAATGAGGAAAGTAAAATGTTTTGTCATTTAAATGTAAGTAAATAACACTGTTTTCAAAAAATAAGATGATTAGACATTAATTTGTGATAATACACATTTTATATGGTGGATGTAAAACAAAGCCAAAGCTGCTTAATTTAATTCTTTTACCCAATATTATTATTACACAATAAGTGCAGTGATAATTTCTTATAAGTAATTTTGTTTCTAAGCCTATTATATCAAATAGGCAATTGTGAACATGCAATGTTTATTTGTTGTTACACTAAACAATTTATTGACCCTCTTATTACCATCAAGCCAGTGATGACAGGGCCTGCCATGAGGTTTGTTTGGCTTTTAAGCTGTTATTGCACAGTCAAAACCCAACAGCAGTGGTCAAAAAGGGCCAAACCCACGACTAGCATGAAGCTTTTCTTCATCACTGGTTCAGCCCCTTTAAATCTGATTTCAGCCATTACCATATAGTTTTTGCAAATTAAGTTGGTGACAGCAGTTGACATCTTGGTTAGAATACATTTTACCAATGGGCAATATAAGTTACAATTTGACAACATTTTATTGTACACAGAAAAAAACTTACAATGTATGTAATTAATGTCAGACTGTCAATTTGATTGCATTTATTGTTGATTTAACAGTTTTTTGTTATTATTTCTGGATCTAAATTTGACTTGTGAATCAGGGACAAAAATACATTTCTTATTTAAGATATAAATACTGATCATGGTATATGCCAAAAGGGGCTTGTGGATTACTCACCCCTTGAAAGCTAATTTTTTATATGCACATGTGCACACACATCCAGACATAACATAATCTGACCAAGACTGAGCCACAGGCCCACAACATGACATTACATTGGGGCAAAATTATCTGTTATTCCACAGACTGCACTCCAGCAATTGTGAACATGCAATGTTTATTTGTTGTTACACTAAACAATTTATTGACCCTCTTATTACCATCAAGCCAGTGCAGACAGGGCTTGCCATGAGGCTTGTTTGGCCTTTAAGCTGTTATTGCACAGTCGAAAACCAACAGTAGTGGTCAAAAAGGGCCAAAAAAATGAAAGGTGCTGTTTGCTTACATTTCATTCATTGGACATTTTTGATAACCCTACAGCAACAAAATCAAAACAAATTCACGTTGTCTATATATAATTTTGGTCGAGAGGGAGTAAAGATGCAAGTCACGTCTTTCTCCACTAGTTAAGAAACATAGTATGACTTAGATAAATGGTTCTAGACAATGGTTTACTTTTTAAAGTTGTTTCAAAACAAACGTCTGTCGGAAAACATAAACAAAAGATTCTGTTTGGCCATGATAATAATAACGTGTCCCAAACTCAATGGCAAAACACTTCTCTGTGGTCCACGCTTCACAAGATCATGATTGGGCAACTTCTGTGTGCTGGTTTGTGCTGAGGCAGTGCCAAGAAGATTGTGAGTGTATTTACACAAGGGGCAATTATGACATGGAACCTGTATCATCAAAAAAAAGTCCCAATTTTAACAATGGACAAGTCTGATCTACTTTATTAAAACATGGTTGTGTCCTTTTCACCATGTTTTGTGTTATATTTTATACACACACATGCCCCCACACAAAATTGAGCTTAATTTTTAATTTGTACCTCATGTAACAAATACAAGATTTTGTTGCCTTTAATTTTAGTCAGTATATTAACATATATGTGATTTATGTATAATTAACAGATTCTAATATAGATGGATGGTAACTCCAGTAGAAATGTTCCCATTTTCTAAAATCAGTGTTGATGTGTTTCTATGCAGCATCCAGCTCCATAACAAGGAGCTGCTGTGTATTAAACTACACCCACAAGAAATGATGGATGGAAAAAAATGTTCCCTGTTCTGCAAGGATCACATGCCTCCGCTTAGAGCAGAAGGAGATTATAGATTCAGGCCATTAAAATGGTGTACTGGGGTTCTAGTGGTCCTAAAGACATGGGAGTACCACTGAGAGTAAATGATTACATAAGTCCCAGTATTTGTGCCACTGCCTTTTCACTGAGAATCTCAATGGGATGTGTTTATACTGGCCTTTGTGGCTGCAGGGATGTGATATTTCTCTCTGCTACAAAGACCTAATTTATGAATGCAATTAAGTAGGAGTCAAAGCCCCCTGGGTTTTCATTGTAATCGATACCATTCACTGTCCCATAGCCAGTTAGCTTTTAGCTTGCTTAAGATTCAAGGTAGCCTTTATTGCCCTTTTAAAAAGTAAAAAAAGGTTTGTAGCCAACATTTTAGGATCAAATAATTTACACACAGATTAAAAGATTGATTGCTGATATTGTACTTTCCACCCCTTCAAGTGCACCTTAATGAATTAGAATATTATCAAAAAGTCAATTTACTATTGCAGTTAAATTTAAAAAAAGTAAAGCGTATTTATCTTAAAGGACTGGTATTATGTTTTTTTTTTATCATGTTACAATGTTATTCGCTCATCAAAAACATACCTGGTGTGTTACTTTGATTCTTTTAAGCATGTTTGAGACAAAAAGCGCTGCCCATTTGTGGAAATGTAGCCAGACTAGAGACTAGTCAAGCTCAGTCTCTAGCCAAGCTTCCCATCTTTTCATCTCTACCTGACTTTCCTCACTCAACTCCCCCAGACTAGCGGCAGGAGCAAATAGTAAACACCTGGTGGAACTGTGAGTCTGCTCAACTCATTATACAAGCTTCTTCTCAGTCCAATGCTCTTGATAACGTTGGACTGAGAACGGTTGTAAACATTGTTGTAATGACATGCTGAAGGTGGGGTATTGGGAAGAGCAGGAGTGTATTTAAATTTAAATTTCTTTTCAGTTGTGTTTGATATATGCAGCATTTTTATAACAACTGAAAGCAACATAGTTACCTGATTATGCTATATAGGTAGTGTCTGGGAAGTACATAACACCACTCCTTTGATATTGATGTTGATGGTTTACAATTAAAGAGACGCTAAAATGCAGTTTTTCAGAAAAAAAATGTAGAAAACATGTAAAAAAAAAAACGCAATTATGCACTTAAGTTTTTCTACTTTTGATCTACCATTGCTCAAAGAAATATGACTCAAGTCATCATGTCAATAGCACATCCTAGCAATTTCCTAGTCATCAACCTCTGAAAGCAGTTCCTTTCGAGTTATCCGAATGTCCAGTGTGAACTTTATGCTGCTCCTCTAATTGTTTATTTCTGTCTGGTTGCTTGTTCATTAAAGTTGCAGTTCATTTAGCCCACACAGTGAGGGACCATTTTAGATAACTGCAAAGTCTTCATGCAAATTAATCTGCTCACCAAGAAAGCAATACAAACATGTGCACATGTTAATTTGACACAAGCTTTACTTCAATCCAAGCAGGAGAAGATCCATTTTAGGGTGTAGGAGGTGTATCAGTAGAAGTGCAACGGTTTCAGCTAAGGCTTACCAGAACTAATCACTTGCATTCAAAGCTCATCAAAATGTTTTAAAATGTGTAGTGTTTTGCTGCTTTAAAGAACATGTTCTCTGTGTTTTAATTTCATTTGGAAATGTTGCTCTTCAGTCTACCATGCAATGTTCAGTAAACAAAAAAACACTCAGGCAGGATGTAAGCCAGCCTGTAGTGTTTGCATAATATATCCCGTTTGATAATTGTCATTAGTCTTTCATTAGTCTTCTTGAGCTAAGGATCTAGAGTGCAGGCTGTTAATTATCATAAAGCTTTACAAAATCACATCAAGAGAAACTGAAGACCAGACTATCTGACTATATCAATCTTATCTGAGAGAATCTATTTATTGAATGATTGAGCATGTGGCCTCAGACTACTCAGCTTTGTCAGTTAAACTGAACTGAACTGAAAACCAGTTGTATCATTCTTGGGAAATTTTGAACGACGATGGGATAAAAATAAACACACTGACAACACATTGTGGATGTACAGTAACATTTTTAGTGATAAACTCTTTATGCCAACAGTGTTACTAGAAGACTGATATTTTTTATAATACAATACAGTGTCACAATTACATAACTGCTAAAAAATCTTTTTTTATTATTTTTACTAACCAGAAAAAGATAAATTAATTTGAACTTTTACCACATGTCAGTTCACTCAACCTTCTGGAAGAACCAGTCTGGCACTTATTTGACTTAAATGAGCAATGTGCTCATTTTGTCTGTCTGATATCAAAGGTCACCTGCAGAGGTCTCATAGAGTCCATGTCTGTGTGGGTCAAAGCCATTTAAAAAGCAGAAGAAGGCCAAAACATATTAAGCTTTAAATGTTAATGCTGGCCAGTATTAAAGCCAAGGTAATATGTTTTGATCCCCAAAGGAGCTTCTAGCAATCATTCACTAAATCTATTTGGTTATAAAATCACCAACCATATAGCTCGGTGTTGTGAGCCCACATTTAACTTAAATCAATAAATAAAACCAGGAGGACTCCAGTCAGTCAAATTCAACTGCTCCCAGTTTCTCAGCTCGCCTCTGACCAGTGCCAAACTTACAATATTTTTAAATATGGGCCAACATTCTTACAAGAATATGCATTCCTGATATCTTGCTATAATACATATTTTTATTTGTACATTCTGAATTTTAACAAGTTAAAAGTCATACACCCCATTGTGCTTCAAATTGGTTTTGCAAAAACACTCCATCAATTTATAGCATTTTACATTTTTGATATATATCTTTTTGTTATTTGACTAGCTTCTTTTGTTTTTCCTTCATCTTTAAATACATGTTAACCATGGTTAGGAGTTTTGTATCCCTGAGAATAGAGTCAATTAGTTTCATCACCTTGTAAAGGGAGGATTTTCAGCACCTAAAAACAAAGGGGGAGATTTTTAAACTGTTCTGTCCAACATAAATAGTTTGCAAAACTGACCTTTTCTGCAGTGGTTACCTCAGAATTGTTCAATTTATCAAACTTGCTCCACATTTTCAGTAATGTAATTGACCAAAAATATTTCACCATATTTTGCTTTGAAAGGGTTCTTTATTTAGACAAATCTAATGTATTTCTAAACTTCAAATACTCTAGCATCACTATTCTGGACAAACAAAGTGGGGATTCTATAGTATTTTCATCCATCCAGACAAACCTTCTTTCCATAATTAAACATAATTATAGAAATAAATTTGCCAGAAGCAAATATATCCGTCTTTTATTTTATTTTATTTTTTTTTTTTGCAGTTTTTAGTTTAATTAATTTTAGTACACTGTAATGGGCTGGTGACCTGTCCACAATGTATTGGTCTCTCACCCAATGAGAGACACCCTCAATTGGGTGCTACTTACACACATAATACTCTGCTGCTATTATTAAGTTATGTTAAACCACTGTTATATATTTAACACTCTAAAAAGTATGTAGGGAAAGTATAAGATTTTATTTTGTTATTTGTGCATACATGAATTGGGTTCCTGATTCTTTACAATGCACCTTGCTTTTCATACGGTAACTTAAACATATTTATAGAATCATATTCCACATGCATTCAGATTAGAGCTGGCTGGTTAGAGTGCACCCATCTGGCCATTCTGCTTGCTGGTAACTTAGCACTTGTGTTAGATGATGGGGTTGTTTTGCAGCTCCCAGTCAGATTTATAGTTGGTACATGAAAAACAAATCTATCCATTTAAGTCCACCCTCGGTCTCTTTGTGAACTGCTTCCATTCGTTATTTGTAACCAGATTACCAGGAACTCTATGCAAAATTCTCAACATATGGTTCAGAGGCTCTCCTGCTGCTGTACAGAATAGAAGTAAAGTAACTAAAGATCAAGTGTAAATTAAAAACAGTAATTAACTTCCAAAAACACATTAGTTGTACTTGACAATACTCCATTCAGTATACTGACCTTCTATGACAGATAAGTCACATAAACGAAAAGTTAGTTTTGTTGCGAGGTTAAATTTTACAAATGAATACAAATTAATTTGATTTCATCTCCATTCCAAGTAAATAAGGAGAAAATATGTTGAACTTTAAAAAAAACAATTGAACATAAAAACAAGGTGTATGGTGAAAAAAATATTTTTCTTAAGTCAACCATGGACAGGGGGACAAGTTTTGAAGGGCCAATTTGTCACATTTTACTGGTGTGTTCCTCTTGTCTTTCTCAGACTCATCTGACTCAGTTGGCATTAGACAGCTCTATTGGCAGCTTCTAAAAGAGAAGCCCATGTCATCAGGCCAAATTACAAGTCAACAATTTTAGGAGACTTGACACACATTGAGATCTGACATGGATCTAAATAAACAGTTTCTTGGTTGTATAACTGAAGGGTCATGATCATTGTATGATTTTATACTCCAAGGAATATCTTCTATAAGACAATAGGTTATTTTAATACAAGCTAAACTCATGTTAAAGGCCTTTTTCAAATACATTGGTCAGATTAATGAAATATATGTCAAAAGTTAGACTCCTTTAGGATTCATGTACCTAAATGGCCTTGACATTTTAAAATCTCAGTCCAAAAAAACAAAAACAAAGCTATTGGTACCAAAGTGGAGGATGTCATTTACTTGTCAGACATGGGTACCATTGTGTTTCAGTTCATTGCAAAGTTTTCATCTTGGCTGAGATTTCATTTAAAACAGAAGAAAATCTGTTCATGAGATTGTCTAGTTGAGAACCTATTGAGGTTAGAAGGCTGTTGACTTTTTAGTGTTTTTACTATCTTCATCATCAGTAATGTAAAATATCGGTATTATGTAATGTAAAAGTCAGTGTTATGTCTGTAAATGTATAGCTCACGAGGCTTGAGACTGTTTTATACATAGGAATGGATCGCTGTATGTGTTGGAAGTTATAGAGATTGATGGGGCCTGGAGCAGCATTGCTGTCTTTAGCAGTATCTGACTGGACACCTGTCAGTGGACCTGCACAAATTATGCTATTTCTTGAATTCTCAGTTCTGCTAACGATATTTCTGCCCCTTTTCTGTCCTCTTCCAGCTACCAGCATGGACCTCATGTTGGCTTGAGGAGATTTTTTCCTCCTTCCATTCTCATGTCAAACCTTTTTCGTTTCATATTAGTCAGTGAACTTTCAAATGTTGATGGCATTTGCAGCATTACAAGTGATTTGCCATAGCTGTGACACCAGCACTGTAGTTTTGCTCGTATGTTCCAGTACTCCAGGCCAAATTTATTTTAGGTTAACCTAAATGTTTGCCAGTTTCAATAACAGTCACCCAGTAGGCCTACAGTTCATTTAAACATTTGGGCCAATGCCAGCCTTCATATTGTGCTTAGAGGACCTTGATTATGCTAATAACAAGGGGTGTAATAATATGATGCGCAATATTAGGATCAAACAAAAAACTGGATTTCATAAATAGATGTAAATAAAATTAGCTTAGTGGAGAATTGACCAGTTAAAGTTTGATTAGTAGCTACGTGTATTTCATATGTTTTAAATAGAGGTTACCAAGTACAGTAAACTTTGAAATAGCCCTTTAGTACCACTTAGCAGCTCAAAGGCAGATACAAACTTTAGCATTGTTATTGGCAGGTAGCCAGCCAAAGTACTCACTGTGATTTATGTGCTTGCATCTTGTCCATCTGTGATGGGCTGAGCAATAAAAGACCTTTTTAGGTTTAAGGCCAAAAATCTTTGTTTTTTAACCCAAAAGACAAACTTGAGTGAATGATAAAAAATGAGAATATTGGGCCCATAAAAAAGGTCCAGATAACTGAACTCAACTCAAACAAACAGACTTACCTAAATGAGACAAAACACAAAAAGGGGAGAACATACAAACATCTAACTGAAGCTAACATAAGAAAATCCCATTTCCTCCCCCATGATCCCATGTTGTGGTACGAACCAATCTGCAGGTCTTTATATGTTTGCTCCACCCCTTTTCCATCTCTTTGATTCCCTCTGAAGAACTGGAGCAGCTGGCACTGAGGTAACCCCCCCCAAAAAAGAGATTAACACTTGACTTAGTGTAAACTAAAATGTGTGCACTTTTTTTTTTAGAATGGAGCATTTTGATTGTGTAAAACTATAAACAAACATTAATTGTTACTCTGTAAATTAAATCCTATATTTAAAGAAACAAAACAAATGTGTGTTGAGATTTACTATGATTGATTGTAGCAGTGAGCATTACCATGTCTGTGTGACTGTAACTGCGGCCATCACACTGTCACTAGGTCAGTTTCCTTATTTTAAACGTATACCAAGTTAAAAGGTGATTTACACTACTTCAGTGCCTATAATAAAGTGTTGCCAGCTGCACCTGGCTAGCCCTTAGCCAGGTGCAGAAGCACAGTTAGCATCTGCCAGAGGCCTTCCCACCAGGGCTAAACTAAACAAACTGTCTAAAAGCTTTTGAATGACTTTGGACTATATTTATCACCTCTGTTTGAACATATGTTCAAGTCAAAAAATATGAAATACTGAGACTGATCAAACTGGAACTGAATAGCATTGCAGTGTAGAGAAACTTTTAAACATATTGTGATTTATATAACATTTGCTTCATTTACATCAAGCACTCAAGTCACAGTTTTTCTTAAGCTGATACTCTTGGACACTTGAGGTGAAAAATTAAATAACCATTTTATATTTTGATACGTTATGTATGTTATATGTGCTGAATGCAAGATTGTCTTCCTGGAGAATGGACCAGATAAAAAAAGAAGCAATTTTTCTGAGATAAACCTTACATTTTTTAGTCTGTAAGAGTGATTCAAATGTATTCTTTTACAACAATTTAGTACCAGATACTATTTTTCCTCATTTTTGCTGTTTTTGGTTGGTCACCCATTAGCTAAGCAAAGACTGACTCTTAAACCAATAATAGTCAGCTTTTTATGATACTTTTCATTGTGACAGGGCTGATGCATAATCTCTTACCGGTCATTAACCTCAGAGAAAATTATGTTTTTATCACCATCATTTGCAAGAAGTGTATCTAAATGGAGGAGAATACTGTTTGAGATATTGATAGTGTTTGTAAAGTTAGAGGAAGCTCACTGCAAATATTTTTCTGCAGTCTGTGTTTAGGTGAAAGGTCACGTCTGGAAGTAATCGAAAAACAACTGCAATTATATGTTTGCAGTCTACAGCTTTGAGAGCTTTGTGTGATTGCAGGATAGTTTGAGAGAAAATGGAAATCAATTGAGGCAAAGAAAGTGGAGAGATTTAAAAGGGTCAGCTTTTCTGCACAGATGGTAATAATGCTTATCACAATACAATTATGTGGTTTTTGTGGTTCGCTGCAGTATGTTGTAGATTTTCAAATGTGAACATTCATGTTCCTGTACACTCATGTCGCTGTGGACTGTGAGTTACTTGCTGTTGTCACAGGTCACTTTACATGTTTGCTTGAATTTTCCCCAGATAAGCGCATGGATTCAGCTCACAGATGCAACCTGTGGGAAAACGCCTTTTATACACACTGCAGAGCTTTACAGTAGCTGAAAAGCTACCTGAGATTATCACCAGTTTCTCTGTTTTTTTTTCTTACAAACACACATTTCTCTGCTCATTTTTGTATTGAGTGACATGGCACTCGGTTTTCATAGGACCAACTTGTAGTTACTTGTGTTAGTAAAGGGAGGCTCCAGTTTCACTTGCATGCTAAGGTTATACCTTTGCTGTGTTTGACTCAGGAAGAATTTGTTTTCTTAACTTACCATGACCTCTGCTGCTTTTTTCTCTTAACTTTTCCACTAAAAGAATGTGTAACTCAACGCCACTGGACCTCACTTAAAAAAACGGCTGATAGGCCTGTACCTCTACAACATCAACAGTTAATATGCTGGCTGGCTGTGTTTCAAGCATTTTTTTCCCTATTTTGTCATTCATGGTTTTGATTTTTTTGACCTTGACACTTCTATTTTGCATGAAAATAGTCTATATTGCTTCAATGATCCCTCTGAATTCTTCATCATGAAACATGACAAAGGATCCAGATTTTACTGAATCCTATCTGCCCATTTCAGTCATAAACCTCATCTAAAGCTTTTCATTTTCTTCAAAATAATCAGGTCATATTTTAATTGAGTGGCACTGGCTTATCTATTTATTTCACAATAAAAAAGCTCCTTACTTTCACAGTGAGTCTTTAATAGTTTGAAGTTGTGTTTTTTGTTTTATTTAGTTTTATAAAGTGTTTTAGTGCATGGAACAAGTGGATTACATCAACAAAATTCTTGAGTCATTTGTGGGATAGCAAATAGTCAATATTGTGCTGAGACCTTCATTTTGGGCAATATGTTTGGAATTCCAGACTGGCGCTGTTCAAGTTGACATGTGAAAATTCTCTGCAATGCAAAGGTTTTTCCCATAGATGGACAGTCCAGCTCAGGCCCAACCCCCAGCCCCACTGTAAAAGGATAGATTACATTTCATTCATACCTTTCAGTTTGCCTTTAGTGTTTTAAATACAATAGGAATACAATTTTAGACAGCATTCTGAATGAATCCCTTAATTATCACAGTCAGAAAGAGTAGTATTTCACACATGTGACCCAGTTGTTTACATTATTTGAATCCAGCTCAAACTCTGACCAGGAGTGCTCCCCAGTTGCATTGCTTATGCCGGACGGAGAGGAAGCTGGATTTCTTAATAAGACCCTTCTTAGTTTCACTGCAAAACTCTGAGGCTTATGGGGTTTAAGGATGAATTCCACAAACTTCCAAGTAATACAGGAGAAATATTTAGTCCAGTGGAAATCTCTGCCAGTTTTCACTCAAATTATGGCGCAAATGTTAACTTGACTACATTTAAACCTCAAACCAGTGAGCATAAAATCTTAATATGTTCACTTCCAAGTCAAGGGAGATTACAGATGTGTGTTTCAGACATACTATTGATTCAGACTGACATTTAGAAATACAATTTGGATTTATTTGAAATGTTTTGCATGTTGTGCATAAGAAAATTACTGATTTCATTTTACTGTTATCTTGTGAGTGTGTTGCTTCAGGCTTCAGTTACAGCTGTTAGTGCAGTATGATGGAAAGACTGCCTTAAATAGTTAGTTTAATTACTAAAACACATAAAAACTGTGTCAATATGTTGGCTGAACTTTTTTAGTCTAGTGTATTCTTAATATTTAGAAATCAAAAGCTTAACATCTTACATAGGCGTTTTATTTAAGTGGTGCTTTGGTTCAGTTGTGGAATTTCAGATCAGGAGATTGTATAATTACTGTTTAATGTGTGCAATAAGGCAAACTAAACAAAGTCAGAGATATATCCTATTGAAATGTAACACATCATTATATAGTTCTAAGAAGGTTTTGAATGTAGGTTTTTAATGAATAATAAATTTATCCCATTTTCACAATCTTTAATGTGATGTTGCTCTCCAATTGGAGCATGCATGCAAAACAAACAAAAAAAACTGCTGCCTATTTTCAGATTGTTCCTAATTAAAGAGAGACCATTCACTGTTCTATTTTCTACATTTTAATTAAGAGCTAGTGGTTAATTTCCTACATTTAGATTAAAATTTTACTTCTGAGAATGTAACAGATTAGATACAAGAGACAGATTTTATTTGAGTGAAATCTAAACACAGTCATTACACAAAGGATAGTAAAGATCACAAATATGAGATTTCTATCTAATATACATGTTTTATAACAGCATGTTACAAAAACTACAAAAATCGTATAGTCCTGGTAAGATGCGTACTAAAAATATTTTGTTTTCAAAACCTAAAATTCAATTATTGTGCAGAAATGTTAGACTATGTCTGTATTATTATTGGGGTTCATGAAGTTTATTTTGCTCTTGTTTTGTTTTAATCCTGTTTTCGTGTTAATCCTGCTTAAACATGCAGCACCCACTGTCCCGCATATTTTAAGTGGTTCCCTGACTCCACTCGCCTGACTTAAAATAGGTGATTAAACACAAACATGAAAGACAGTGGGCTCTGAGGACCAGCAATGAAAACCTGTGCTATGAAAATGTTGAAAAATATTCATGTTAAGTTGCTTTTGTGCTACAATTTAAGCTGTAATATTTCTCTGTTGTGCACATAATTTTCTTCCTTTTACCTAAGATTTTAAGCAATTTTCAGTCAAACAGAAATGTGGTATAAGCACAGAAGCACCAGTGACCTTGTTGCATGGGAAACTGAAAGCTTGATTGAAAGCCAAAATCTTTTGTTTTGGTGAAACAAAAGATTTCATCCCCAGGGCTTCAAAAAGAAATAACTGCACAAAAACCTTGTGCATGTTGTTATTCAAGAGAAATAAGAAAATAAATTAAAACTTGGCATGTCTGTAGTGCAGAAAACATTTTTATTATTGTAAGAAATTATGTAAAACAGCTCTCTATTCTGGGTGCTATGAAAAAAATATTTTAATGCTGCTCAATTGCAGAAGTGTTTCCAAGGTAAAGGTATTGAGCAGTTCAGTCCATTGGGAGCAATAAAAGAGAAAATGCTTATTCGAGCTCTGAGTGCACCCCGGAGATGTTTAACATTCATATGCTACCACTGCTGTTGTGTTAGGATACAATGCAAGAGGTATAGTCTGCGTTGGTTGGTTACCTAAGTAATAAAGTCATTTAGATATTTTCTGTGATGTAGGAGCAAACTGATTCTGAAATTTGCCACCTGTGATCCTGGATTGGCTAAAAATCACAATGTGACTTATTTTACAGATTTTCGTGACTTTTTTATAGATATGTGGAGAAATACAGATTAGTTGCATTACCTAAATGTGTACACAGGTCCATATAGACTTATCAGATTTTAAGTTTTCAATAGACAACCAAGTTTACATAAATTAAAAGTGCATAAGCCTCTGTGTGACTCGCCTCAAAACACATTCAAGTTGATAATGCAGGCAAGGGTTATTTACTGATGTCAGGAAACCTTAAAACTTAACATAAAACTGTTCATGTGGTTTAAAAGCCTTTCATTGGGATACCCAAGAAAGTGCCAAATTGAACACAGTTGGTCTGTCCCTTGTTAACATGTTGGTTTGCAAATAGAAATAGAAATGCACCTTTTACTTGCAAGAAAGAAAGAAAGAAAAAAAATCATTATCTGGAGTTATTTTCATCTCAAAAATCAGCTATCCTTTTCCGAAATTTACATGAGTATAATTCTCTACACTTTTTAAGGTAATTTCAAGGTTTTGCTTGATTTTTATCTTTTTTTTTTTTTTTTACAACGTTTGATTCTTGTGGCTTGCTCGTGTTCTTTGATCTGTAAGGTTTCAACCTATCTTTACTTGCATATCTGTTTATTCTTTTCCATTTGATTTCCATGACAAGTTTTTTCAATATTTAAATTTTATCATCCTCTCAGTTTGTTGTTGCTCATTTCTGCTGTTTTGCTTTATATTTATTCAATGAAAATACCTTCCTGCCATTTCCATTTGTCTGCACCTGGGTCCCTCCTTCCATCCAGCTGCAATACATAGGTCTGGTTTCGCAGCAGGTACTTAGTGTCTCTTTGCATGGGCAGGAAATTAGTTTTGAGTGTATAATATTTCTGTGTGTGTAAAAATAAGGACATATTATATACCAGTAACTGTCATGAGTCTTAACATCTGCAAGTAGTAATTCATTCATTGCCAACTTTATGGATTACTTGCCAGCCCCTTCCACAATACTTCTAAAATGTTTTTTTTTCTCTATATGTAGTAAATAACTCAACATAACACATTAATGTTGGGGAACGTCAGTGTTATGACTTAGTAGCATAATATTTTTTTACTTTAAAATGTAACAAAGTTGTTTTCTACTATTTAAAAAAATGGAAGTGGTTTCAAAGTAATAAGTCTAGATTTGATTAAATAAACCCTTTTTAAAATAAATTTTCAGATTTACAAAAAATTGCAAAATTTTCTCTAATTGAGAATAAGATTCTTTGTCTTAGCAAGAATACCTCAATAAATAAAGTTAAAATTTTGAAAAAAGTGGAATAATTAATTGAAAGTCAGTGTTGTAGTCAAGACCACCTAACCCAAGACCAAGACCAGAGTGCATCGAGACCGAGACAAGACCAAGATTTTTAGGGTTCGAGACCGAGTCAAGACCAAGACCAGCGCTCCGCGCTACATGACACAATAAAATATGAAATATGATCAAAATTGCTAATCAAATTGATCTGAAAGATTCACATTCCCATAAAATCACCTAGATATTAAATACTTGCTGGAATAAATTTAATCAATATTAAAAGCAGAACAAACTCTTTGTTCTGCTTATCTACAGCGATAATGCCCATATCAATGATGTCAGAAATCACCACTGTCTACATTATTATACATAGCAATTGAGGCAATGCCATGACAGTAAACAATGCTCAACTATAAACACTGACCAAAGAGCAACAAGCAAGAAGTAACCAAGCACAAAGCATCACCATGACTGTCGTCACCCTCTCTTCCACTGCATGAAGCCAGGCAGCAGCCAGGCTGCCATGATGGCAGACATTACAGCTGCCACTTTGAATGAAAACAATCAATGAGTAATGCATATGCTCTACGTGCTCTTTCGTTCTTGTGTTTTATTTATTTGCTAATAAATAAATATCAATGTATATAATTAAATAAAAATAATAATACCTACTGCAGTCTACGCAGAGCATCACAAGAACAAAGAACGGTTCTCAGTGAGGCTCCAGTCCTATCTTCTTAATAAAGAGAAGTTCAAAAGACTCGGGTTGTTTATGAATGTCACATAACTATATTGCAGACTTTTGGACACAATGTTGTCCCAGTCAACACCTCTGCACAATAATTCAGCTCAGTGAGTGATTTTTTTTTCATCACAAATGCTTATGTGTCTCTGTACAACTAGCTTTGCTAACATCACGTCAACTGAGCTTACCTTTCTTTGAGGTTCTGTGAAAGCAAATCGCTGCTGAATTAGCTGTCGCCATCGGATTTCTTATGATTTATGCAGCGCAATTCTACTACTGACGATTAGACAGACATCTTGTGCCGCTCAACGAAAACCACTGCACATGTCTTGGAGCGCCACATGTGAGTGAAAGGTGGGGTGGGTTGGGGGAGTAACAGAAACACGGAATTGGTAAGTCACGTTATTGCTTGGATTTTAATTGCATTTAGTGAAAGCAAACATGTTAACAAATAAACTGGACAGTATGCCTCCAGGGGGTATTTTGTGGGCTCTAGTGTCCCTTATATGATAGTAGACTGACAGGAAACGGGGAAGGAGAGTGGGGAAGACATGCGGCAAATGTCGTCGGGTCCGGGAGTCGAACCCGCGACGGCCGCGTCAAGGACTCAAGGCCTCCAAATACGGGTCACGCTAACCCTTATGCCACCACGGCACGCCCAGTATGCTGTAAGTTTAGTGATATTTCCACAGTTGCAGTCTTGACTGGTCTTGAAATAAAATCCCGAGTCCTCAGCGCCCGAGAACGAGACAAGACCGAGACTATTCAAGCAAAACAGTGCTACATATATCTTTACAAATTCTGAGTTGTCCTGTTCTCTTATCCTTTCTGTGTAGCACTAGTCGGTGTCTGAAGCTCAGTGGAGGACCTTAGTACCCTCTTGATTTTCTCAGTATGCTTACATGCTCTTTTGTTGTTCAGTGTATCACCATCGTAAGCGTCAATTATTAATCTTTCCTATCTTGGTTTAGCAAACTTTTTTCATCACAGTCTACTTGTTCATAACATTACCTGCCATGAGGACACTGGAGCCTTCATGGACCCATTGACGTGCATGTATGAGTTTTAAGGGTGACTTTTAAGGGGTTAACTAAATTCGTCATGATGACACTGAAATGTCTTTTCTCACAAGCGCTATAGTCAAGGTGACCATCTGTACAACACTGATCTTCAACATGCAAAACAGAGGGGTGCAATATTATCAACGAGTAAGAAACACCTTGAATAATTATGTGATGCCTAATTAGTCTAGAATGGAGTTGCTTTATCTAGTAGGCAGTCACAATCAGGGGGTGTAGTAGAAAGAGTGTCCTTGTCCTAGTTCTAACACACTGCGGGAGACTTGATTCTTTTGCCTAACAGAGGAGAAATGGTTGATTGGAGTGGTGCCCTCTACATGTTTCACCTTTTAATGTTTAAACGTTTTCATCGCTGATTGCAATGTTGAGCTCAACTCTAATCACTTACAGCTTATGGTGCATTAGTTTAGTTTTATCACTTCCTGAAAGAGTTCCTTTAAGTTTGTTGTTATGGCATCAAATTACATTTGGTAAAATACTTTGTTTTAGTTTTAATCAGTCAGTTATACTTTGTCACATTAGGGTTAATTAACACAGTGCAAAACAATGCAGCACAAGGACTTAATAGGTCAAAAGATTTGTATGCCGAATGGACTCAATTTGGGTTCACATTCAATTATCATCAGTACTCCTTTTTTCATGTCAAAATAAAATATGAAGCTGAAATAATCTATGCAGGGAAGGAGTTGCTTTGCTGACTGCATGTCAGGATTGTAAATCACATGGCTTTGCCTTTACAAGAGCTTTATAAAAGTTTTCAGTGACGGTAGTGAGTTGATAAAAGTGAATGCAAAAACAGCAGACAGCTCACCTGAGCTTGCATAAAGTTCGCCTTCATCAAAACAGTTTATCTTTTATGTAATGGATAAAATAAATACATAAATAATGGAAAATTGTATGTGGTTTGCATGTGTTTACAAAAATAAATCTAAAAAGTCTGGCATGCATTTCACCTCTCCTGAGCCAATACTTTGTAGAGCCATTCACAGATATTCCAGCTGCCCTAATGCTCAGGATATATTCTGCCAGTTTTGCAAATCTAAAGTGAATTTTTTGTCCCTTCGTCTTTGGAGAATAACTCAAACTATGGCTGATTAGATGGAAAACATCTGTAAAAAGAAATATTTCTCGTCATAATACAGATTGTGTATTGGATTTAGGTGTGAAGTTCGAATGGGACATTTTAACAAATTGATATTTTTTTGCATTACCATGGCCCTCTTGGGTGCTTCTATGGTCATTGTTCTCCTTTCCTGGCAGTTTAGTTGGGCAGTCATGTTTTGGTTGGCTGGTGGTAGGGGCAGACAATATCAGGGCAACATGTAATTGCAAAGCTCTTGACATGGCAATATTTATTGCAGTTAATACTAAATTTTCTTATTGTCTTGTTTCTTTTGCCTCATCATATTTTTCTCATCAATCTTGTTGAAGATTGGCATCTTGACCAATACAAAATGGTCTTTAAGTCAGTGAAAGTCTATTAATAATGCAAATAATGTTATTGACATAAGTAATTTACCTGCAAGGCACTGTAGGCACTTAGTAGTATTTGGTAATATCTTACCATACTATTTTTGAATTCTGATATTGTATTACAAAATTGATAGTAGAACAACGATTGTGATTTGACATGCAGTCCAGCTCTAGTTTGCACTTGTCCCATAATTTTCTATTTTTGAATTAGGAAACAGATTCAATGATGTTCAAAGGTTAGGGATTCTCCGAGCTAATCCGATGTTTAAAGTTTGGCAATACTGCTTTATAAGCTTTTTTTTTCTCCACAGCTGTATCTCTGACCAGTGTGTTGTGTTTCTTGGCCTTTATGATGTTTGTTCACTAATTCTCTCTATCAAATCTTTGAAACATTCATTGAATAACTGTTTATACTAAGAATAAATTGCAGACAGATCGAATCTATTTACTAATTAGATGAGTTCTGAAGTGGTGTTGACTTTATTTACAGTTATGAGAGTAATAGAGGACTAAATACCAAGGCATGCCACATTTTTCCGGTATTCATTGGTTAAGAAATTCAAAAACACGTATCCTTTCAACTAAAATCTAAAATTCAAGTAAAAGACATTAAAGTTTTTGGTTGTGATGTGATAAAAACTCAAGGGGTGTGAGTACTTTTGCAAGGCACTGTATTTCACATAAGTATTGGCATTTATTGAAACTCATGGTCCTAACATTGGAACCACCTAAACTCTAACTACTATCTGTATTTTTAGTTGTCTTGGTATAGTCATTAATCTTTTTTAAAATGTCCGAAACATCTGATTGTTACATAATATGTTGTAGTTTTAAGCTTTTGATGAAAATTGAAATGTTGCATTCGATCGTCTGCTTTCTTGCTTACATAATGCAAAAATTATCCTCTTATAATTTTAGGGAACATTGCAGTCAAAGCTATGTGCTTTGTCTGTTTAAACACACACACTCACATGTACGCATACATCCTTGTACTTCTGTACAAACTGACTTCCACTTGTATTGACTTTCATTCATTTTAGCAATTGTATTTATGCCTAACCCAAGCATTTTCCCCAACCCTAATCATTACTAGTCTATTCCTACTCCTTACCAAAACTTAATTCACACCATACCTTTAAGTCCAACTGATAGAGCCCAGTAGAAGTGCAAAAAAAAAAAAAAGTAAGGATTGGGAAAACGTCATTTACTTTCCACAGATGACCTCCCTTTGTTGGTAAATATTGTGAAAGTGGACCTCTATAAGTCGCATATACAAGTACGCGCAAACACATGCACACACACGCACACAATGTTTCCATCTGGGACAAAAGTGCTGTTCTTTAGGCTTACGACCAAAGCAGGGTATAATTAGGAGCTAAATGCTGCTTCAAGTCAGAATGTGGTTTGGAGGCATTTCCAAAGGACAACCAGTCTTGTGGTTTGTGGTTTTTATCATCAAATGTAAATTGCACAGTTGAAGAGGAGTGGCACTGACTCATAGAGTTTAGAATATCCAGGGACCTCATCCGCTAAAACATTCATGTGGTACAATATGTCAGAAGTAACATATTCATGTTTTTTCCAGATAGTGGACAGACGGGTAAAAAGTAGTTTCAGCACAGTTGTAATTTACTAGTCCCAACAATTTTCTGAAGAAAAAATAAAACATAGTTCTAGGTGGAAAGTCCAATACCCAGTGGGACAGGACTTTGAATGCATGCCAACAACAAGGAAGTGAATGTTAGCCTATGGTGTAAAGAATGGCAGATGACCAAAATAAGTACATAAAACAAACATTCAGCTGTATTTGCATAAAAGAAGCTCTTCATGGCAACCAGAGTAAATATTATTAGAGCATTATTTATCATCCATGTGATGAGGTGTGATCTGGAAAATAAAGTTTCAACTTTGTAGCTAAGTTTTCCTTAATAACTTATCCCCACTGAACAATCAGTGAACAGAGAGGGTTCTTATTAGAAAGCTTTTTTTTGAAATATAGACATTAATATGAGTTGTGTTTCTAGTCACACTGTTGTGATCTATGAGTTTATGCTTTCAGAACAAGAAAACAATGCAGTATGGCAATGTGTGTGTTCATTCTTTGTGTCTTAGTAATCATTACATACCAAGATAGTTCATGAATTGCTTGATTACAGAGTGAAGTTTGTCTTGAAATGAAAACCAGACATTAGAAATTCACTGCAATATTTCTCCTGTAAACACCGCCATTCAGAAAAAAAGAAAAGCCTTATCTTTTACATTTTGAAACAAAGTTATTATTTTAGAATTACTGTCATTTATATAGTTAAGTGAACCTACTGATTCTTTAGGGTGCCTTCACCAACCTTAAGCCACATTACAATTGCTCCCTCTGGGTTAGAGTGGAGTCTCTAGTAGAGGAGTTCAAGTATATCCATTACTTGTTCATGAGTAGTGATAGAATAGCATAATAGATGGACAGTCATCCTTGCCGCTAGTAATGTAAACTCTGCTCTGATCTCTTTAGTTAAGAAAGATCAGTCTGTTTACTGGCCATTGGGATTAGCTAGAAAGAATAGAAAATGTTAGAGGTGAGATTGATATCTATGTTTATGCTTGATCTTATGTTGAATAGATGGATGGATGGATGGATGGATGGATGGATGGATGGATGGATGGATGGATGGATGGATGGATGGATGGATGGATGGATGGATGGATGCCTTCACATTGGAGGAAATTCTTGCTACAGAATCTAGTTGCTCTTTGCAGCATCCTGTGGGATATTAAGAAGTAACCTTTTTGTCACTATTGATTGAGCGTTGAGATGACTTTGTGCATGTACAAAACCTCCATTATGCACACAACAAAAAATGTGTCCCAAAATTGTTCAAATGCAGCTATATTCTGATAGCTACTGTAAGTCATTTAATAGTAGGGTCATCATGTATAAAAACTGTATAAAAACCTTCTTAAAATAGGATTTAAGAAGACTGACCTACATCAAAGTCTTGTTTTCAATCAGAAAGGGTAATGATGTGTTCCTCAAGTCTGCTGTGCCTTTTGTTCCACATTAAGAAGAACCAAGAGTTGCCTGTTGACTGTAGGTAATTATTTCAGAATTGTGTGGTTTTTGTGGTCTGTTTTAACTTCTTGCCTTATCAAGATTCTGTTTTGTGCTCTCTACAAAAATCTACCTCACAAAGCATTTAAATCTCTGATTCACTGCTCAGCATTTCAGGAAATGACTCTGGTTAACCAGGACTTTTTATTAAAAAAAAGAAGAAGAAGAAAAGAAAAGCAAAAGTCAATCCACAATGAGGGTTTGCTAGCAATGTAGCAGAAACCCAACGTCTGCTCGGCATTTGAATGGCGCCTATCCATATGACTTCATTTTTGGTGTTCAGTTAAAAGAAAATCTTCTTTAATCCTTTTTTTTCCCAACTTCTTTTGAAATTAACACATGCAGAGTGAAGCTATTCATTTTACATTCATTCTACAAACCACCCAAAGTGACCAAATGCCTAAGCAAACTGAAATCCAAATGTATCTTCATTTATTTTTTTAAAATTAGTTATTAAACTTAAATGGCATGACACTGGCAGAGCAGCCTGAATACATTTCTGCCTTATATTCTTGCAGAGCATTGCAGCTGAAGTCGTCATGCTGCAGTTTGCATAGAGAAACAAACTTGTGGTTTATATTCGAGACTGGTGATGGAAAACACACAGATATATGATGTATATTTTTTCAGTTTTTTATACTGGCACAGACCCAAAAGTGGTCAACAAAAAGAGGCTGTGTTTTGAATCAAATACAGTAAATAAGAATGTTCATGTTTCTCCCTGTGAAAGTTGTGTTTGCCTTAGAGGTTTGGACTCTGGCCAGAGCAGGAGGAATAGTTTTCAGAAATAATCTGAGGGCATACTTATTACCAAGGATTCTCCTCCTGAATTAGCAAATGATACTCTTCTTCCTCATGTTTGAGGGTAAATTAGAAATAATATCTTTTTTTGTTGTTTTTACAAAAAAGAAAATATACATTTGTTCACAGTTTCTGATTTTATTTTCAGCTTAATTCCCAACAAGAGTTCTATCTGATAGTCGCAAAATACTTACTACAAATAGTGAAATCCTTCTTACTGCATGAATCATTTCACTATCCATAGCTGGTCATTTATTGACTGAACTTTCACCTAAAGCACTATTGGGAAGTTGCTGAGGTGAAAATTAAGGTAATGTCTCAGGAGCTGTCAGTGGAATATTCTATATTGGCATAGTTATTCCAGTAAACAGGTTGTATCTATCCTTGTTCGCCTGTGGTCAGATGTTGTTCCATCTGTGGTTGTTTACCATGCAAAGCCATAAACGTCTTCATTCTGTAGCCTTATTCAGTTCCCAGACTGGACATCCTTATTTCTGCACAGAAAGCAATGAAAATATTGATGGATTGAGGTATTGTGGGTTTGTATGGAGAAAACCCACAAGAGCTTGGTATTTTTGCAGTTTATGTAAAGACTGCAAAAATCAGAGACTTGCTTTAAAGGCAATTTATGCCAGTCCTTGTTCAAAATTGTCAAAGATTTTATTTTTTCAGAATATAGATAGATATTCCAGAGTTCTTTTATTTTACATCCAAATCAAGATATTATTTGGATTTGAGGGGTGAGAGTGATGTTCAATTTATGTACTTAGGATTCCACCGTACTTAATGTATTTATTTTGGCAATCTGAAGGACTGAATACAAACAGAAATTTACTAATGCCAACTTTTTTATATATTCTACACATACAGTGTAGTGTCTTCTAATTCTACCACTTCAACTTCTCCACCTTTAATTCTAGAACTTTCAGTGTATTTTATTTGTAATGCGTGTTCAGGAGTAAGAAAAAGTAGCACATAATGTTGTTTCGAGGAATCAAAATAATAGTTGCAGGTATCAAGGAACACCAAGGCTTTAAAGCATTCTGGTTTCAAAAACCACTAAAATTTTCAATCATACTTTTCTTGGCTTATGGTTTAAAAACCTCTTTGTGAGTTTCCTGAGAAAATGCTGGAATGACTGGAGGATTTGTTTTTTTCTGTTGATGCAAACAATCACATTGGTGTAAAGCTATATTACTATCATAAAATAGAAGCAATTTCTTGTGTTTTTAGTGAAATGTTATTGTGCCATGAAGTTGTCATTCTGGCTTAGATTTAATAAAGACAAAAAAAAAACCCACACACACACTAGTTAGGAAAATTCCAAAGTATAAAGCTTACTTGGGTTATAAAACAATCACATAGTGCATGGAGCACTATTTTATTAACCATCCAAAAACTAAAAGTCTTGGCCCAACTGAAAAGCTCCTAATACATGGCTATTAGTATGAACTGATAGTCTGGCCAAGAAGCCTAGAGGCCTATCGCAACTCTGGAGGAGCTCTATAGATCCATAACTGAGATGGGAGAAAATCAATTCACAGGGCAGCTATTAGTAATTGCACTCAGCAAATCTGTCCTCTATGGAGCAGTAGCAAGAAGAAAGACATCCTTGAAAGAAAGCCGTAAGATATTTCTATAGCCCATGTGAGGAACACTGCAAACATGTAGAAGATGAAATCCAGAAACTTGTATTAGAGACAATTATGTAAACAGTTGTTTCCAGTAGTTTTGGTCAAAATAGACTAAAAGTTTACATTTTGGTCCACATGCAAATCTCTATGTAGTGGAAAACTAGTACTGCAGATTACCTTGATACACAATTCTCACTCCAAAACGGGTTGGTGGGAGCATCGTTCTGTGGGGAGGTTTTGTTTGGCAAGACCAGGGAAATTCAGGGTCAGAGTTGATGGGGAGATACATGAAGCTTATTCCTGGTTAATGTTTACAGCTGCCCACCATCCTGTATGGGTTTGACCTATTATGCAGAAAAGAATGGACAAAAAGTTCAGTTTCAGTCTCTAGATCATCAATGCTGGTAAAGGCAGACCCCTAAAGACTTCCAGCTCTAATTCCAACAAGAGATGTTTTTAGAATGTATTGGTTCAGGAGTGATGAATGTTAATGTATGCTCCCCATATTTTATTCTTATTTGTAAAACATTTTGAAAGTTAAAAATAATTTTCCTTCTACTTACTTAAGCTATACTACTTTGTGTTGCTCTATCAGTTTAACTGGTCATCATGCTTTTGAATGACACTCTGGCTTTAGTGTGTTTAGTTTAACCTACACCATTTTAAACAAATTTGACTTTTATGTATCTGCAGTATACATTATATCCTTGTTCATTTTTCTAAATAGATACTTTTCTTATTCTTATTTTAGCTATATCTTAAATATAAATTCTCTTTATCTTTTTAAGGATGAATTTTCTCTAAACTATTTTAAACAATTTCCCCAGATTTTGGATGCAACACAGAGGTTCTTATTTCCATTGCTCTGTGTGGAAACGTTACTTTAGCCCTCCAAACAAAAAAAGTCTCGAAACAGAAATATTAAAAAGTATACTCATTTGTTCTTATCTGTCCTTTAATCTTCAGCACCCAGTGAGCATATTTATGTTTTTATTTCAACCTTTCTTGTCACGCACTGTTAGAAATGAATGTTGCTGCCTACAAAGCAGTCACATTTGTCACTGCCTACAAGTGATCCGCGAGCAAACAGCAAGTCAGTCAGTGTAACCCATTAAATGAAAAATGTTTCCTTGACTGGAAAACCGCACCTGAGGCTCCACGTCAATCGTCATTACATAGCTCAAAAGCTCAAAATGCATAACTGTGAAAAAGCTTTTAGGAATACATGTTGTCAGTTTTGACTTTCATCATGCACAGACAGAAACAGTGGACACAGCAACTGCAACACAAACTGCAGCTATAAACAGCATGCGAATACTGTTTATCCAAGAGGAAGAGTCTGTCTGATAGGGCATTTTCATATTTATTCTTTATGGCATCAAAGACAGAAATAAATACAGCGCTGGACTCCCAGATGCTTTGACATGTCCTCCTATGTGGTCACTGTAATCTGACCTTCAGGAGACGGAGGAGTCTGTCAAACATCCGGTCGACACATGTTAATGTAAAGTATATTGACATTTAATTTCTCCCCTTATGGAACAAACTGTAGGGAAAAAACTGTAAAAATAACAATTCCAACAATCCCAACCTTACTTTTTTGGGTTAGTAAATATTATCAGTCAGTTTACTGTTAGAAAGGCAACTCATAATTCTTATTCCAATAGCACATTTTCTGCTTAATGGTAAACATCCCTACTAGAGATCCTTTCTTAACAGGACGTACTGTCAGCCTAACGCTCCAGCAGCGATTCTGTCTTCCTGTTTAGGTCACTTAAATTCAAAGGCTCTTGGTTCTAATTTGGTTTGTAGCAAGGGCGGTTGTAATTTGGACTGACTTGCTGCAGAGCCAAGAAAGAGCAGATGAAAGAAACATAAATAACTGTGACTTCTAATAAAAAAATGCACCTGCTCCCATTCAAGGTTTCTTGCAATTATCAGTTTAATAAAATGCCTCACTCACTTTAACATTAATTGGTGTTTTAAGGTAATTCAACATGGATTATTTAGAAACATTTGGTGAATTTGTAAAATATAAATATCAGTGGTTTAAATCTACAAATTTTTGGTCTTCTGTTATATTTGTGTTTTTTTCTTTTTTAATATTTCCAAATAATTTTTATATTTCTTGCCATTTTCCACAAGATTTTGCACCTGATTGCACCTGTCAATCAGGTGCACACACCAGTACTACTGGTACTACTGGTACACCAGTACTACTGGTGGTAGTACTGGTGTGCACCAGTACTACTGGTACTTTTACACCAGTACTACTGTGTAAAAGTAGTGTGTCTTTTACACACTACTGGTGTGTAAAAGACTACTGGTGTGTCTTTTACACACCAGTAGTACTTAGTGTTAAAGTTCTTCCTTTCCTAAGTCCTCTTCTCTCTCTCTCTTTTGCAGGTTTATGCAGATGATGTGCTGACAAGAGAGGAGCAGATTGGCCTGTTGGTCGAAGCTAAGAAAAAATGTGAAGATAACATCAAGTCAAGGGGTAAGATACCCGGTGAGTAGAGTCTGGCTCTTTACTTTTGGGTTTCTGATCCTTCTGTGAGTATCTTAATTTTGTCAAACTTCAATATGCTTTTGGGTCCAATTTTCTATATTTAAATAACTCCTGATGCTAATATGTTCCTATCCAAAAATGAAAAACAAAGCGCTGCTCTTTTCTTATGTTGTTGTTATTATGCTATTATGAATACGCTACATAGGCACTGTTAGCTGTGCTATTGCACTTTATGACAATACGTTCATTTGTATGTATAGTTACAAGACTGGTGAAATGTGCAATTACTAAGAATGGAAATTTCATGTCATTCATCTCCATGCCTACTCCAGACCAGGAAAAATCTCCCGTTACGTTCTGTATTACAACAGATTTTAAGAAGCTTCTGACAGAAGAAACTCTATGACAGTATCATGAAGAGGATGCTCAGGATTGTTCATAATTTTCTTGATTTATGTTGCACCATCATCTGAAGAGGTTCAACAGTAGTCCCCAGAACCAGCCTTCTTTAATTCAGCTTAAATTCTATTCAAAAATACATTATTGATCAGGATAGAGCAATGACTCTCTTTCTGGGAGAAGTGAAACAAGTGACAGGCTTTTGTGCGAACCCAAACTCTTTTCAATAGCCACCTTGACATTTTTCAATTTTTTGGCTGACAAATATTTTTGGAATAAGTTAAACAACATTTTCCAGTATGTACCAACGTGTTCCCATTCAACAGTCATCTTAGAACTTGCTCAGCAGTTATATGGTTTATAAATGATATCCCCTTGTTTGCATTTCCCCCCTCTGTCTTTCCTGGAACTGAAATTGAAGTTGATCCTCGAGTGTATTTGTGTTCATGGCCGTCCAGAGAAGAACATTTTCCATCAGACCCCATCATCTGCCGCATTGGTGGTTGCTGTATTATTCTCCTCTGATTGTTCAGCAAAGACTGAGGGTTTTACAACCAAGTCATTTGTAATACTATATTTGTAACCTCAGAATAATGAAGTCGGCATTAAATTCTTTGACCCTCAAAACGATACTCTTTGTAAATGAAACATATAATTAAAAACATACCATTCTGGAAAAAAAAGCTATTGTTGACTCTCCCCTGTGGTCACATTCCTTCCGGGATATTACCCAACATTTCATGGTTTTCATAAAACCCCATGAATCTTATATTAGATTTAAATAGTCATGCTGACACTGAGAACTTTAGTAACTGAACAGCATCTTTTGTTTATTCAAGGAATGTTAGAGCATCCTCCACACTTAGTGAGCTGTTGTATGTATAGTCTTAAACCAATAAATCTGTTTTTTATTAGTTACATAAACTTGGAAAAAAAAAATTAAAAGTTAACCTCAAATCCATTTCTAACCTATAGAATAAACTATTCCAAAACTGTAGTGGTAGTCTTATGTGTTTTAATAGGCAATTTATTATTTATTATTTTATCATCTGTTGATTTTGATGTTTTTTTTTATTTTAGAAAAAATTACATAATTTCTTTCTAAAAAAAAATGTAACGATGTAATGAAATTGATGTAAAATGTTCATTAATTTTTAACATTACTTTCAAAATTGATGAAAGTAATGTTTACTTCCATTAATTATTATGAGATTTTCCCACTTCTGATCCCAGTGGGGCCAGTAGACATATAAAATACAACATTATAATTTACCAATATTTTAGACAAAGTTGGTCCATGTCATGAAAAAAAAGAAATACATGACAGTGCATCAATTTTCAAAATTTCTTGTCAAGAAAGAAAAATCTCTTGCTGGCTTCACATCGGTTGCTTAACTGGAGTCAATTATCTATATTTTTTGTAGTAGACTATGACTAGTGTATAAAAGTTAAATTAAATTATTTGATGTGAACTGTAAATATGTATGTTGAATACATCATATTCATCAAAGGAGCACAATCCTTTGATGAACTGTTTTGCACTGACCTTTACTAGTAATGTAGAAAATTTTGGAGAGCTTGTTCCAAGTGTTCAAAGATGCACATATAGTATGTTAAATGTAAACTCACTCTTAGCACACAGCAGGAATATGTTGAGATATTCCAACAGATAATCGCCTAAGATTAGATCCATTCTGACAATTAGGGCATCTTTAAGATTGTTCGAAGTGGAAGATCGGGATCAAAATTAGCAGAGAAATCTTGCCATGTGAACCAGGCATAAGCTTGTTCCCAGTCCAAGGACCTGCATGTTATTAGTTCAATTTATCTCTCTAAATTTCCCTTTGGAGTTAGTGTGTGTGTGAATGGGTGTTCGACTTGTGTTCTTTGAAAGACTAGTGATTTGTCCAGGATATACCGTCCTCTTACCCTCTGACTGAGGGACATAGGCACTAACTCCTCTGTACACCTTCAAGCATAAGCTGGTAGACCATGGTTGGCTAGATGGATTATCTTTACATACCAGGCTTGGCTTACCATTGCTTTCTAAATAGATGTGTTTATTAGAGTACAAAAGAAAATCTAGGTTAAAAGACATATAAGTGCAATCCATTATACTGCTTGGTGTCATAGGTGAAGCAGTTTACTGTATGGCAGTGACTCCTGGCCGGTAGATTATATCAAAGCTTTAACCATATCCCCTTTGTCGGGAAAAAATAGTTCTGAATCTAACGACTTCAAATCTGACCATAACAGAAGAAAAATGCTTCAACTCTAAATGAACCAGATTTTGATCAATACTGACTTGACAGCATCACACAGTTTCTGCAGATTTGTCGATTGCACATCAATGATGCAAATCTTCTGTTCCATAAAATTCTGGAAGTGCTATATTGGATTGAGCTACGTGATATGTTATCCTGCTGGAAGCAGACAATATAAGATGCAGACACTGTGGTCATAAAGAGAGGAACATGGTCAGCAGCACTACTCTGGCAGGCTGCAGCATTTGAACAATGCTTAATTTGTTCTAAGCAGCTAAAAATGTTCAAAGCATAAATTGCCCCACATGCTATTAAACCGTTACTAACAGCCTGAACCGTAGATAAAATATTTTAATGAAGTTTCCATCAGATTCTTGGTATCTGAAATGTACAGCTAAAATGAAAATTTCTGTAATATTAGGAATGTTTGTTGGACCTGCATGAGCTGTGTATTCTTAGTTTCCTGCTCGTACCCGAGTATGAACTTTTGTTTCTGTAGCCCATTTGCTTTAGGTTTTGACATGTTGGGCTTTTATGTTGTGTATGTTGGTTGTTATAACTAGTTATTTGAACTCCTGTGGTGTTTCTATCATGTTGAACCTGAATTCTCATTCTCCTCTGACTTCTGACACCAACAAAGCATTTTTCCCTCTATATTTTCCTTTCTGAACCATTTTCTGTAAACCTGCGAGTTGCATGTGAAAATCCCAGATCAGCCCTTGGATGATGCCATTCTACACTGTTTGTGATTCATCTGGCATGTATGTGTCTGCTTTCTGATCTCTTTTGGAAGGTTGAACATGTCAGTTTAAAAACAAAACAACTGAAGAAATTAGACTACGCATGTTTCCTTAATGACCAGTAAAACATTTCTCTGATGAGCTTGCCTGGATGAACACAGACTACATGCTTGCTTAAAGTACGTGATTGGATTTTTTTTTCTCTCAAGATAATGGTTTATGATTTGCTCTGACTTTGCTTCATTTAATTTTAAAAGCCACATTTGGCATTTTCTAATTATTTAAAGTGGAAAGTAGGAAAAATGTCTGCTCTAATTTTATACTACAAAGTTATGTAGACTTGTAAGATCTTCTGATAAATTCCTGTAAAAACATTGCTTTTGCTTTCTGATGACCTGGCTAAGTGCTAGCAGTCAACATTTGGAAATGAGTTCCTCTCTTGAACATCAGGGTTCTCTACCAGATCACTGCTAACTTGAGGGCCATGCTCGTCTTCCCAAGGTTTTTCCCTATGAGCAAAGATCTCTAATAATGTTATTGGGTTCTGCACATTTATGTACCAAGGTTATTGCCGCCATCGCATCTATTAGTACAGCTTTTCCAATCCACTTTCAGGATTTCTTAATATCAGCCAGTTCTTTAATCTGTTGGTGGTACATGAAGTGCAGAGGCTTATCTAGTCCAGTCTTTGTGGCCCTTCTGCTCCCTGTGGCTTTCACATAGGATGTGTCTGCCTGGATTTTTCATCTTTAATCCCTGATAGAGGTTATTGCTAGTTTCTGACATTTCAACTTATGTTTAGTGTCTTGCAAAAGGGTTTTATACTATTTGAACTTTTTTGCATTTAGTCAACTTATGACCACAAACGTTAATGTATTTTATTGGCATTGTATAGAACAACAGAAGTGAAATGAGACAGAAAGAAAATAGCACATGGTTTTTAAAATGTTCCAGCTATGAAAATCTAAAACCTTTGGCATACAGCTATGGTCAAAATCTTTTGCTTTCATACCTCTTAATAAAATTGAGTACAACCAATTGCCTTCCAGTTATCTAATTATTCCACTTGTGTAATCTGTTCTCCATGTAAATCCAGATGTTTTATGAAGTCCTCAAAGATTTGTTAGAGAATGTCTCACGCAACGTGGTCAAAGTGGTTCCACTTCCAATAGGACAACCTCAAACACACAACCTAAGCAACAGTGGATCAAAGGGTATCCATGTGGATTTGATAGTAGTTGTTTAATAAGAATAAATTAATAAGTAAATACAAATTGTTGAGTACCATATTTATTTTCATTTCTTATCACTGTTTTGTTTTAATTTTGTCACATGAAATTCCAGTTTGTGGATGCAATGTGAAAATAACTGAAAAGGTTTAAAGAGAAGGAAGGCTTTCACAAAGCACTGTATATTATATATACATTTGATCTTTTTCATCATTTTTCTGCAATATTTTGATAGCATTTCATTTGATTTGGATTCTTTAAATAGACAAAAGTCATCATTACATTACTGAGACAATGTTTTCCTTGAGGGGGAGCACTGAGGTTTGCCTGGAGAGGACAGTGGAGGGATGTGGGATCAAATCTCCAGACCTTGCCAGTGTGAAAATAGCTCAGCCCTGAAGCTTGTGGTCTTGGGTGTAGAACAACACCGGGGATCATTATAAAAGACCGTATGTATGAGGAGAAAATGCAAAATGTGTTTTGACATCTGCAGCTTGGAATCAAATGGGTTAGGGAGGAAAGAAAACTTTCAAAAACCTCCAGTGACATCACTAATACCCAAACGACTTCATAGTCACGTTTATATTTAAATCGTGGTCAAGAAATTTACGGGAAATTGCACACTTGTGTGTGTGTTTTTTGGTGTTTAATTTAAGCCTGTAAGTAGGTGGTCTTTATGGTAATAACATCTATGGCAAAAGGAAAGCAGCTTTTCTACTTTTACTTCCAGGATGTGTGGTCAGCGTGATTTTTGAAACTAAACTCTGTTTTTCTCCCACCAAAGATCTACAGGATTCAGTCAGCTCCACCAAGTCTACCCTTTAATTTCATGCTCTAAGTGACAAACGAATAAAATGCAAGTCGCTGTAGCGTCACATGGTTCTTTGCAACTCACTCAAGGAATGAGAAAATAATGGATCTGCTGCAAAGACGGGATCATTTAAGTTTTATGTACAGCTACTTATTAGTGGTCAGAGTGGTCAGATGTTTTCAATAAGACAACATAAATGCCAAGCCTTTAGAGGGAATTTTGCCATGATTTTGTGGAGAAAAGAATGCTACTCCCACTATTACATCCTGGGATCAACAGGCTTTCTATTTATCAGACTGTCTCTCAATAGTTGGATAAATGGATAGACCTAGAAGTAACCTATGTCATACAGTAATTAAATTTATCCATAATAGTCCACTTAGAGTGCTATTATGCAGCCAGTTTTGCAGAAAAAGTTTATAAATGAGATCCATGCTGAAACCATTTCTATACAATAGAAAACTTGTATGATTCTCAAAACAATAAAGCACTTATGGAAACTTGGCGCAACCCTTAACAAACACACTAGATTCAATTGGCACCTTGTTGTCAACATACTGGGAACACGTTGATTATGTTGCAACAAATGGGAAGTAGTCTGAGAGTGTGTTCCATTGAATGACCCCTACTTTCCTTTGACTCAACAAAAAAAAGGTCTTATTTACTGTCAGACTCACCGCAAATTACACGGTTGCTTCTAATTTACATAAACACACAAGTCGAGTGACTGGCCTACTTTTTAAAAAGAAAACACAACCCTTAAAAATGAACACCACTGCTGCTTTCTGTATGTTAGTTGATATTTGTTATAATACTGTAATCATAACAGAGAGCAGAGCTTTGTGGTCTTTTTTTTAAGTCAATGTTGTTTTTGTCCTCAGATGGCTTTTGTTCACCAGAGTGGGATGGCATTGTGTGTTGGCCTGAAGGACATCCTGGAGACCTTGTGTTCACATTGTGTCCTGACTACATTCATGACTTCAATCACAAAGGTAGGACTTGGTCTGCAGAGTTGTGACTTTTTTCACTCGATAGAAAACCCTTTTCTTAATTTACATGTAAATTGGACCTTTCATATATTGAACTTGGTCTCCATTCACCAATTTAGTCTAATAAGCTCATTATTCATTGGGGATTCTGGATTTAAACTCGTGCTGTCTCTATCTGATTTTACATTTATGAGAATTAATGTGAACAAATTCAAGATTTTTTTGAGTCTTTAAATCCTTTTACCAGATTCATAAGCTCATTTTAAGCCAGGAACATACCAAATTAAATGTAAGTGATTTAAAATTGGTATGCTTCTTTCAGAATGATTTTCCTCATTAGAAAGGAATTTTTGCCCTTTACAAAAATAATTGAAAATGATTTTTCATAGTTCATTTACAGTACTTACATTTTTCAATGTTGGTACATTTTATATAAGATATCCATATGTCTAACAATGTTAGAAAAAAACCCACAGGCAGCCATAGTGTCCCGTTTTTCACATGTCTGTACATGATTTTCTGCAGGTTTTATATTATGTATCCACTGTCCTAAACACAAATAATAATACAAAATCCTTGCTTGTAAACCATGATGCACTTTAATTGTGATTTTTAGGATAGTGTACTGATGTTTTACATATTTTTCCTGTGAGACTTGGTTGATTATGCAGCTTGAATCTATAATTGAAACCTAATGTTTGTTTTTTTCTTCTCATCCTTCTGGTATGTAGGACTGGCATACCGTCGCTGTGACAGCAATGGAACGTGGGAGCTCGTCTCAGTCAACAAAACATGGGCCAATTATAGTGAATGTTCAAAATTCCTCCACATTAACAACTATATCCATGAAAAGGTGGGACTCTTATCTTTTCCGCTTACATGTCCAAGTTGCACAGCATCCCTAATTCTAATTATGAGCAACAGCCATGCACCAACAGGCCAAACTGTCTTACTCAAGACATTGTTTTGTTTTAACACAACAAAAACATGTAATTAGAATTCTTGTTAAATGAGTAACACATTACAGTATGCCTTTTCATTAATGTGCAGCATTAATAAACTATTATGTTATGAGCTTAATGTCTGGAGATAATGAAAGGGTGGCAGTGTGGTTGCTCTTTGAAAATGCATCTAATTAGCTAAATTCCTGCTCAAATATGCAGCATTGTCTTATTTCTTTGATTTTATGATATGACATACGACTTAAACTGCTCAAAAAGAAGTTGGTGTTGAAACGCTATATCCCCTCTATTTATACCAGTCTTGGGTTTTGAGAGAGAGAAAGAGAGAGAGAACAGTCTTTAGGCTTGAAAAGTCTTATTGATGTTTACCCCAAATGATTGGTAAGACGACATGGCTGCAACTCATTCCAGGTGCCCTCCAGGTGTTTGATGGAGTTTCTGCACAGGTTTGTTTAAAGTCCTGTTCACACTTTTAGCAAAACTGAGATTTTCTGAGCCGTTTGCACCTTTCGTTCACACTCAAAAGATTCAGTTTCTCTCAATCGCAGATTATGTTGCATATAACAGAATATGCAGAGATTGTTAAAAACAATTTCCTTTTTGGTTTGTAACTTTTACTTAATGAGGTTTCATTGAGATTAAAAATATCTTATTCTAGGGGTTTCCTGGTCAAAAATAGCACCAATATAGAAGCCAAGTTTGCACATGATCGCATTTCCTTTCGATGCTAGAAATCACAACCACAACGGAACAGGATTTTATATAGGTTCATTCCACTTCTGTACCACCTTCTCCTGCCTGTGTTTCCAATAAGCTACAAATGTAACTTGAACAAGTTAATGCCTGAGAGGACAGGTGATCAGTGTCAGAAAAACACAATCTACAGTTACAATTTTTGGGAGTCATTAGCCTAGCACTGCTTTAGACATGCTGTTAATCTTCTAAAATTTGTTGTAGCTAATGCTAATATGTATGACATCATTTTAATTGGAATTCCAGTGTAAATGCATATATTTAAATGACAAAAACTATAAGTTTAATATAATATGAGTAGCTGGGACCTAGATCTGACAGTCCTGTGGCTCTTACTTTGGCCATGGAGATATTGACTAAATCTTTAAAATTCTACCTATATTATTATGTCATTCATAATCTTCTTTCAGTGCTGCTGTATAAGAGTTTTAGCAGAGTAAGTCCACAGATTTAGTTTTGTCCATGCTGAACTGTTTTTTCCCCCAATGAAAATTTGAGGCCTCGTGTTCTTGACTTGAGGGTATTTTTAGCTTTTTCTGTCTTAATGGTTGGAGAAAAAAGCAATAATTACACAATTAGGGCCAATATTGAGATAATGTTTAGCACTAGCTGCTAAAATGACTATTTTTAATGCATCATAAAAGTATATTATAGACCTCATGTTGTAATGAGGACGCGGAGCAATAAATATGCAATAGCATATATTTGGCACAATAAAACTCGCAAAAAAATGAATAACACATTATTATTGTAAATTCTGTGTTCTTACCTTTTTCCATTAGTCTCATTTTCCCATTTAGATGCTATTGTATCTTTATTGAAGATGCATTTAGTACCCCTGTTATAAACTGTGTTTCTATGCATGACTTATTTAAAATACAACCTTCAAAACTTTAAATCAAAGGCACTTTTCAAATAGCATCAAGGTGTCCTAATCTTTGATTCTCATTCCTTTTTGCTTCTAAACTTCACTGTACAGCTGTCCCCTTAATGTCTTCAGGAGTTGACCTTTTCCCCAAGGAGCACTTCCAGTAGTTAATCAGAAATAAATATGCACAGAGTGAAGCATGCACAGAAAAAGCTGCCATACCGCAGACCCTTGCCACAACTGAGAGACACGTTTTTCCTGGCTCAAGATCCTGATACTAAATGATAACAGCAGCACAGCTTTCAAGAGGTTCATTGGCTTCTGAGCATCTTGATGTAGAGAGGTTTTGGTAGAGGATCAGTTTACCAACTCCTACCGGCCAAGCAACTGCTGCATGATCAAGCTGTTGAATTGTGTTGCTGTCTTTCACATTTCAGAGCTTGACATTTTTCTTTGACAGGGTAGAAATAAATTGACTGAGGTTTTAAGAACAAACTTTGATTACAATGATGAAAATACTTATTATACAAAAGTTATTAATTAAATTTGACTGTGGTTCTCAAACTGTGGTAAAGTGGAACTCATGTTCTTTTTTTTATTATATTTTTGTAGGAAAAATGTACAAGTTGAATAATATTATTTTATAATATGATGAATTCTTTTCTTTTTATATGATTATATTTCATGTTTTTATGCTGTCAAGCAATGCTTAGTTTGTGCTTTTTATGCATTTGTTGTATTTATGTAAACATCTTTATTTATTTATGCAAAGCGCTTTGATCTACCCCGTGTATAAAAGGTACAAATAAATCTGCCAAGTCATATAGTGTGTTGATTCTGGAGCTGTAGCACACAGTTGTTTTGGTCTCTGGCATGTTAAAAATGTGATGTTTATGCTTCATTGATTCTCTACAGATCAAAAATAATCTGTGGCAGTCAGGGTCTTATGGTGATCAAAATGTTAAAAGAAAAAAAAACCCACAACATTCTAAAAAAAAAAATCTGGGTTTCTTTTACTGCTACTTAAAAATCATATCTGGATTTGTGGTACAGCATAAAAAGTTTTAGATCCTTATCATTATGCATTTACTACAAGACAGAGAGTTTTTACACAATTATAAAATGACAAAAAACTATGTTTCATAAGAAGAAAAATGATTTGATTCCCCTAATTAATGTTGGGAATATGCAAATGCTATTCAGATTTAGAGATACTAAAATGAACTCAGTTGTACTTCTGTTCATTATAGCTTTCACTATTTCTTTGCTTACTTATTTACTTCAATTATCGATAATGTGTCAATTTCTTATATCTACCTCACAGAATAGGTTGTCCTATAATTTTTGAATAGAAAACACTTTTTTTGTTAAATCTTCCTAATAGAACATGAGGGATTGGGGTCAAAACCTACACTAAATCAACATTTGGAACAAACATATCTCTCAAATAGTGTGCTTTACCCATTTGGTGCTGTGCTGACGCTTTTGCATATTTATCTTTCACAGGAAGTTTTCCACCGCTTGTACATCATCTATACCGTTGGATACTCCATCTCTTTGGGCTCAATAATGGTGGCTGTTGTCATCCTGGGATATTTTCGGTGAGTCTACTCAGTTGCCTTCTTTTATCCTTCTAACCTCAGATGTTCCCAAGGGAAAGATTTTGACACCAGGTGAGAAGCTAAGGCTGGATCATCAGGAAGTCTTGATGTTTAATAATAGTGAGTGGATTTTTTAGTCATGCAAGGAGCACATAAATGTCAAGATGATTATTAAACTGAGCTTCATCATTTAAAAACACTATTTTCCATTTATAGGAATTAACTTAATACTGCATATGTTGCCTCATAATGAGGGCATCACAATGCAAACTGTATTAAACACTACGTTTGATTTTCACTTTGAACAGAATGTGATCTGACTATCTCTGAAGCACTGACTACCTTCTGGCTTGCATTAATACAGACCTCATCGTCTGACCTTTACAGCCTGTTTCACTTTCATGTTGGGTTCTGATATTTAGACTTTGTATGTGTGCAAGAAAGAAATCATTGTTAACAATTAAGAATAAAATGTTCCTTCTAAAAGTTTGCTTTTGGAATAAAAAATTTCCAAACTGGTACCGACAGTGCAGTGCAAGAGTATTCACAGCTCTTGAATTTTCTGTGAATTTTCTGTGATAATATAAGTTAGAGTTGTACAAAATTGATCCTTTTCAGGTGTTTCCTTTTACAAATAAAAATCCAAAAAGGGTTGCATGCAGTTTCAAAGTCCACCTGAATCAATACTTTGCACAGTCATCTTTCAATGTAATGACAGACATAATCACATCTTAAGTTTGAAATTTGTTACCCATTCTTGTTCTGAACCTACATGGCCTTGTGTGAATGAGTAATTGCCCCCTAAACCTAATAACTGGTTGGGCCACCCTCAGCAGCAAAGACTGCAATCAAGCATTTGTGATAGCTTGCAATGAATCTTTTACTGTGCTGTGGGAGACTTCTGGCCCTCTCATCTTTCCAGAATTGTTGTAATTCAGTGACATAGAAGGTCTTTTGAGATCATGACACAGCATCTTAATAGGATTTGCGGTGGTGGTGGAAGGGCGTAGCACGTAGGTTTGGATTTTTTATCCCTTAATAACAAACACCTTCCTTTAAGTAATGCATTTTGTGTTCACTTGTGTTGTCTTTAACTAATATGTAAGGTACTTTGATGTTCTGAAACACTTTAGAGTGACAGATACATGAAAAAAGGAAATCAGGAAGAGGGCAAACACTTAAATCAAACCACCTTTAACGAGGGCTGCCCAAGTCCAATCCTCGAGAGCTGTCCTCCAACTGTGAGATTCATCCCTGCTCCAGCACACCTGACTTACATTTCAGAGTTACCTCCTTGGCATGTCATGCAGCTCTGCAGAGACCTGGTAATGAGCCATTGATTAGATTCAGGTGTTAAACACAAAGAATTTGTTTAATAGTAGGAGTAGCCAAGCAACTACTCCTACTGTTAGGAGTAGTATAGTAGCTCTCAAAGACTGGACTTGGCCAGCCTCTATCTAATCCCTTCCATTGTATCTCTGACAGAAGGCTTTGAGTTGTTGTCCTGTTAGAAAGTGAACCTCCACCTCTCTGGCAATTGGTTACTCTGGACTTAATTTAGGAGTATCAGAGTAAAGTTGCCTGTTAGAGATTTTTTGTTTTTGCAAACCAACCAATTAAAAAAAAATCTTCCAGTTAAAAATTATGTACTACATTTTTGGTTTGTCCCTTAAAATCCCAATAAAAAAAGCCTGTAGTGAAAAACTTTAAGGGGTGTGAATACTTTTGCTCGGCTTTATAGTTTATTTTACTCATTTTCCCTAAAAATTTACTTCTGAAATGGAGAAAAAGTCTGTAACAAGGTTGAATTTAGACCATTTTGTTTCACGCTGAGCAGATTGGTCAGTATTTGCTTATTTTGTGGGGCACAGGGAGTATCAAGAATCGATGTAAAGGCCCTGTTTACTAATGTTCCAACTGACGTAACTTACAGTACACACAGTCAGTCAGAAAGGTTTTAGGAATGCTTCCAACTGGCACCAGGAAATATACGTGCCAAATGAGTTTAATAAGTTATCCCAGGGGCCCATCTGACATTCTGGCACCAGACTGCGAAGTGCAACAGCCATGTCCCCCCTTCAACACATCAGCTTTTAGAAAGGAGAGCTCATAAACGTTTTCCAGAGGGAGCAAAGGGATATTTTACATTAGCACTTGCTTTCAGGGCCTTTTTTTTCACCTGGGATGTGTGCTAGATTGGTTTTTCCTGAATCAATAGTTCTCTGAGGGCACCTTGTCAGTTCATTAATGAGATTTAGTGAAAGAAATTGTGGACAGAGCTGATGGTGGATACAGCAGTTTCATTTCTGTCTCCGGTAGATGTGTAGCCTTAAAATTGTTGGCACCAATAAATAGTCAGCAAATATTTCCTTTGCCGTTTTTTTACTGTAATAACTTAACCTTTAAGTCTATTGACCCAGCAAATTGAGCCCAGTGGATCGTGACGCCAAAGGTCAAGCCACAGAGAATGTTCAGGATGTTCTGGAAGTGTTTGGAACTGATAAAATTTGCATACTTCTCCAACTGCTGCACACATGCTTGCAGTTTGTTTTACACTTTAATTTGAGCATGGCGATCTGATAACCGTGTTTTTCCTAAAAGTGAAGAATGTGTTATAGTCAGCTCAGAATTCAGCTGGCTCTAATTAGGATGCGCATAGTTTATATGCAATGTGGTTTTGGTCGTTCAGACACACTTTTATAAAACTTTTCAAACTGTTTAAAAACATTTTTTTAAACATTTTAAATGACCTTGCTGATGTTTTTTTTATTTTATTTTTATTATTCCCAGACGGTTGCACTGCACCAGGAACTACATCCACATGCACTTATTTGTGTCCTACATGCTACGAGCTGTAAGCATATTTGTGAAAGATATAGTTCTCTACCCTGGATCTGCTTTGGAGAACATGGAGGGAGTCACAGTGGAGGACTTCAAGTCCATTACTGAAGCCCCACCTGCCAGCAAAACACAGTTTGTAAGTTAATCCCATGAGTCCTTGGCCTTTAGTAAATGCAGGAACATAGAAACCGTTTTCATGTGTGGTCAAAGGCATGCCAATTCGTACACGATCTACTGTGAGTTTTATTTGCACACACAGATTATTTGAGTATCAATGTTCACTAGAGTTTAGCATTCTGCTTCCAAGGTGGATGTGATGCATGTGCTAAAACTCACCAACTTTTCCTGCATTGGAGAAAATGAACTGCCCTGCCTTTCACCCTGCCAGTTTTTCACTAAGCCAGCACTTGGCTTCCCTTTTCAGATTAAAGCTAGAAAATGGGAAATGACTGTTAACTTTTCACAGTTACCTTAAAATACAAACATTTGTGTAATATATTCTTACAGGTCACGACTTTTCTTGTGTTTAACTAAATCAACCAAAACAAACTACAGAAGCTTTGAAGTTGTTTTTTTTTATGCATGTATTTTGGCTTGCTGTATTAATTAATTCAAACCGTCATTCAAGTTAATGGAAAAAAAAAGTAAATATTCAAATTAACACAAAAACTGGTCTTTTCCATATCATATGTTTCTAAATCACAAATAAAAATTCAAAGATAAACAAATTTTGTAATATATGTAAAAACTACATTATGAACAGTTTCAGGCAGCATGATTGCACAATTGTTAGCACTATTGCCTCACAGAAAGAATGTCCTGGGTTTGGAAAGCCACATTTTATTAAGGTTCATAAACCAGTCTCACAATCTGTTAAAAATCAATCAGCTTCTTAAGCCAATGGTTCCAACTCATTGGCAAAATGTCCAATCCTCCTAGAGAAGAGAGTTGTATATTTTTGGACTCCTGGATACCACTTGCATGTAATCAGTGGTTATTATAAATAGGCCAATAGTCCAATGAAGACATTTGAAAGGTATTTGGAGAAAAGCAGTGCTGTAACAAACAAATTGAGATCTTTTAAATAAGAAGGTGCAATATGAGACTTAAAGTTAAGTCAGACCTGACAAGGAAGACAATGACAAGAGGCCACATTCATATTTCTCTGCATAAGGTTAACTGGTCACCATTAATTGGCCAGAAGTATGCCTCTGTGTGTTATTGGTTGCCCATCTTGTGTTGCTATGTGATCCACTGACTAGCTTTTCAGAATGTAGCATGCTCCCCTCCCATTGACCCATGGAAGTTAGGGCCAGCAATGACCCTTCAAAAACGATGCATATGGAAAACATAAGTGTGCATGAGGAAGTTCCCTCTCTAAAACAATCGGACAATCTGATCAGTGATAAATCACAAAGGGATGTGCTAAGAAAAAAAGATACCAATGACACGGTAGCAGCAGGGAAAGATTACATTGGATTCATAGCTATTAATGACGACACACCAGTGCAACAGCAACAGCTGCGGCCATGTGGAGGTTTGACCTGACTTTGAGTCAAATCAATCGATGGCTGAATCAGTCTTGTCATCTGTGAGGCGTCCACATGATGTCAGTACACCGCAGTGCGTCTGTGTTGATATAAAACAAGTTTGATTTATTATCAGAAGTGTAAATTTCTTCAAAGTATTTGTGGATTTTTACTTTAGACTGAGAAAGATATTTATCTTTTCAGCAATCTATTTATTTCTAGATTAATGTTCATTCATTTTTTTCAAATTAAATAGGATCCCTTATTCTTGCTACAAGGCATCTATGTAAAAGCATTAAAACCAAAACATCAGCTATCCTACCAGAGACAGGCCCATCATTTGTTTTTTTCCTTTTTAAGCTACAAGTAAAACCTGCAGACATGCACATCTTCTACTATATGTTTCTTCATGTAAATGAAAAATTATAGAAATTAGCCAATTAGCCAACAAAAATCTTTCATAATTAATTGAGGCTCTGGATTGGAGAAAGAAAGCTTGAAGGCTGTGCCAAAACAATTTTGCATACATTCCTTTAAAATGTATGCATTTTGTGATGGAGCTTTGAAGAAACAGGGGTGGCTGTATCAAAAAAAAAAAAAAGATTTTAAAACATTAAAACGATTAAAAGTAAAAACACATTGTTTAAAGTTGCTTTTAAATGAAGGGTTTGCTACTTCAGTTTTAATTTTTGCAGTATGACACATCCAGAACACAAATTATTTCCATGACAAGGATCTGAACTCAGAAAATAATCCTCTATTATAAAAATTTTAGAGCAAGAACTGCAATTGAAAAAAGCGGTCAGATCATGTTTGGGATCAGTGAACAATACCCTAATGAAATAATGAAAGTCATGACTGATCACTATAATGAATAATTTAGGTTAGAGCAGGCTGTGTAGAAAACATCCACCCATCCATATTCTAAAATGTTTATCCTTTCTGGGTCACCAGGGGGGCTGGAGCCTATCTCCAGTAGTCAAAGGGCGAGAAGCGGGGTACATCCTGGGCAGCCAGTCTATCGCCTGGCAACACAAAGACATCAGGACAAACAACCTTATAGACACACATTCACACCTAGGAAAAATTTTAGAGAGACCAATTAATCTAACAGTGGTATTTGTTTTTTTTTTTTACTATGAGAAGAAGCCAGCGTAGGGTAAAAAATAAACATACATTTTAAAATCAAATACACCTTATAGACTTATTAAGGCTGCTTTGATTTTATTTGTAATACTAAAGTCTAAGCAGGGTACGAAGACATGAATTAAAAATACTTAAACAAGCTGAGTATGTTGGAAGAACAGCCCTTGTGTTTGGCTAATTAGTAGAAAAATAATTGTAGTCTGGATCAATTAACATGACTGATGAGCGCTAACTGAAAGCACGCACCAATAAATATGTATATTCAGACTAGATGTAAATAATGCATGAGGTTAGGGAAACAAGGATAAATAAAGTATGTAAGGAAAAAAGAAGCAAAGAGAATGGGCATTCTCGGAGCTTAAATGAGGAAAACAAAACAATGCTGGCAATAAAACATTTTTAATTTTGTAATCTCTGCAACAACTACAAAATTAACTCATGGAACTAAGAGTTTCTTAATTAGAAATAATGCTACAGTGTTCCACGTTTGTTTTTAACCATGAGGATATCTGACAAAAATTCTGAGAAATCTTGACTATTCATAAGCATTAGGAATTAGGCAATAAATTAATTCTGATCATTACTTCACTCAGTGCATTTTAAGTGTGCTTTGGTTGTGTTTTAGTTCAGTTCATTTCAACTGATTCCTGTTTGTGGCTAAGATGCACCACTCAAAAATCATAACGGGTACTTGTAGTTGCATAATTAAGTTGACACTGTTGTTGCATTTCAACTGATATTTGAGTGTTAGACTAAAGAGTTTAACTAAGTTCTTAGCAGACCTAGACAAGATTAGAATTGGTAAACATAATAGCAAACCAAGGACATGAAAACAATAAACAATTCACATGGGTGGTTTTTCATTATGAGTGTTGATTAATTTGCTCTGCTGTGTCTGCTTTTTTTTTTATAGATTACCTGCAAGGTGGTGGTGACCTTGTTCATGTACTTTCTGGCGACCAATTACTACTGGATTCTTGTGGAGGGTCTTTACCTGCACAGTCTCATTTTTATGACTTTTTTCTCAGACAAAAAGTACCTTTGGGGTTTTACACTGATTGGATGGGGTGAGTGTTGATTCTTTTATATTGCACTTATGGGACTGACCAACACTAAGTAGCGAATAATTGTGAAGAGGAAAAGGAAAAAGAAATGACGTTCAAGATATTTTACAAAAAAAAAAAAATCTAAGAAAGAAAAAGCATGGTATGCATTTGTATTGAGTCAATACTTTCTAGATTGTTCGTACAGAACAGCTGGGGGGAACAAAATCTCATGCAGGAAAGCCACTGATTGCACAAGATCTTATTTTGATGTAAAAGAGCAAAGGGGACTGGATAGAAATATTTGCCAGACTCTTTAGATTTTTACATGGTAAAGAATTTGGAATCCAGGTAAATCAATGAGAAGTGTAGGTGCCCACATAATCGGTGCCTATGCCTTGAAGATTGTTGTAACATGAAAAAAAAGAGAAAAAGTTTTATGCAAGATACTGCATGAACATTGTTACTAGTTCTAGACAGTAGACTTTTGATCAAAAAAACTTTATTAGATACAAAATGTCTGAGTTTTTTTTCACATTTAAGGAAAAAAAGTTAAAAGCTGTAGGAAGCATTGTTACACTGATTGATGATATTGATTTATGAAAAAAGTAAAAGCAGTGAGTAATAGCTCTGTTTGAATGTGGGTTTTACAGTCCCTGCATTGTACACACTGTGCGTATAGATCACATAAGCACAGCGCATACAATGTGGATGCTGTCCTATCCAATTTCCACTCATACAGGATTATCAAACATAGCAATTTGGACACTTTTCAGAATATGCTTGCATGAAAGCAAATTTGAATTGTTCCTAATTAATTTCCTAGGAGTACCAGCTGTTATTGTGACCATCTGGGCCACTGTGAGAGCCACGCTTGCTGACACAGAGTAAGTGATCTGCATAATTAATATCCCTTTTATTCTTGTCAAATTTTAATACGGTAAGGCTGATGTCCATAGTTCCTTGAAGCTGATGATTAATGATGTTGAATCAAGCCTCTATTTATAGTTTAAGTATTTTTAAGTTTCTACATGTTCTATAGTCTGGCCAGTACCTTGGAGGCCAATGTTTATCTTGAACCTTATTCAATAGGGTAAATCTTAAAAGGTAAAAAAATTATTCACTTTTCACTAAAGATACAATACAACATATAATTAGAAAATTGCTTATGATTTGCATTAATTATACATTGCATGTAACTTTTACATCGATTTACCCATTATCATGAGCATTTGCAATATTTACTGAAAAGTGATGTGATCAGTATTTCTAGCTATTCTCTTTGTATGCCAAAGTCCAAACATGGTTTATAAAGGCATCAGATTTATTTTTCATTTAAATGTGTAATTTTGTCATGCTACTAATCTGGATTTACTACTTATTGAGAAAAGATTGGGATATTAATTAAGAAATATTTGGCTGAATACCATATCATTTTGCTAAAAGAGTTTCATACCCCAAACCCCTGCTTTTTGTTAAATGAATGAATGATTGTCAAACCCACTGATTAGTTGGTGTAGAAAAACTTTTATGTTTTTGTTCATATTGCCTTGTTTAGATAGTATCTTTAAAAAGTTTGAGACGATTGACATCCAAAAAATTATTAAAAGAAACAAATCAGTAAATGAAACTGATTAATTTATCTCTAAATTACAAACAGTTCTGGAAATGCTTGCTGCTCAACCCCTGCTGCCTCTACCTGAACCTGAAAAATGAAATTTAAAGCCAAGCTTTGAAGCTGACATGAAACACCGACAGAAACAAATGGAGAAAAGTTATGATCCACTCTTAAAAAATCCAACTCATCAGGCAAAAAATGACAATGGCAAGGTAAAACATCAAACCCCTTCAATAATTACCACCACCTTCAGTGTCTGCTTTGAGTTGTGTTAGGACCGACTGATACTGTGTTCATCACCTCTTGAATGGAACTAGAGTGCATATTTGTCTTCTAAGTGGGTTGGAGTCCCAAAGATCATTTCTGTTTACGTTCCAGGTATTTTGGAACAGAAAAAAACACCCCAGCATGACATTTACAACTTAAGCATTGCCCTGAAGCTGTAAAACAGCACAGAGACAGCATTGTGCCTAGATCTAGACGCACCAGTATCAAACTGAAAGGAGCGGATTCAGAATCAGTACAGTAAACCCTCGTTTTTCGCGGGGGTTGCGTTCCGAAAAGGACCCGTGATAGGCAAAATCCGTGAAGTAGTTACCTTTATTTTTTTACAATTATTATACAGCATAATTAAATACTCTACATTGAAACCAAAGAACAAAACTTGTTTTCAGACCCAAGCATTTTTTAAACAAATAGAACTTACAAATAACTACAGTAAAATAATAATTTTAATCATCAATACGAAGCACACTAGGACAAATTGTGACTCGCGTATTTCACTGTTCCTCTGACTGTGACATTGCGGCCTGACTCTGCTCTCTAGTGGCTTTTTCTTCTGAAGCCTGTGGTTCAGGTGTGTTTTTTCGAGAGAAGAACATAGTTATCGGTAGTTGTTGTCACTCTTTTTTTCTTCTGGGCAAAAACATTTACCAAAATTTGCCAAGTTGTATTATGTATATTTAAATACCGTAACGTTATTGGCACACAGGTAGAGAAGAAGCGCGGAGACTGTTTAACCAATCAGGACGCAGAACACAATGCACTGTGAAAAAAAACTGCACAAAAAAATCTGCGGAGCAGCGAGGCCGTGAAAGGTGAACCGCATTATAGCGAGGGTTCACTGTATATGAAATATTCAGTGATTTTAATTCCCACTATGGGCAAACTAGCAATTTTCTTAGCCTTTGAAATACACTGAACAGGTTAGAGAGATGCACCTGAATCTCAGGAGGAATAAATCAGTTCAAGGGGGATTAAAGTCAGAATTTTAATATGAGTGCTTTGAAAAATATAATTAGTTTGCATATAACACTTGTGTCTAGAGGTGTTATACATCTAGCGACTATGGGGGACAAGAACAATGTCCTGTCGAATCTCTATCTCATTCCTATTACATTGTGAAACAATGTCAGATATCATTTAAGACACTAAAGTGGAGCAGAGAGATTCTGAACCTGCTTACCCACTTAACCCTTCTTTAGCTTATTCCTGAACCCTTACCTACTCATCTTGTTGTTTATTTCTGCAGGTGTTGGGACTTAAGTGCAGGCAATTTGAAATGGATATATCAAGTGCCTATTTTGGTGGCGGTGGTGGTAAGTACATGCTTCCAGTTTGTACTTCATTCCCATAGTGTGCAGGAAATTACACCACTTGACTGCAGCTGTGGCCTAACAACTGTTGAATGAGAAAGAGCTTATTATGTTTCCAATTATACCTAATCCTAACATTATGTTTCTACTTTCTCTTCAGATTAATTTTATTTTATTTTTGAACATCATCAGAGTCTTGGCAACTAAACTACTAGAAACCAATGCTGGGAGATGTGACACCAGACAACAGTACAGGTATGGACAAGTCTTAGAAACATTTGAATCAGAATTCCTGAAGCTGTCCTTCTCGATCGGTTTATCATGACTTGTTTGCCAACATCAAGCCTTCTTCAATGGGAGTAGATGGGATTTAGATTTAGAATTTCTTTCTAAATCATCATTTGTGCTGTCCTCTGTTGGTGACTTTAATCTCAGAATTCTGACTTTAATCTCAGAATTCTGACTATAAACTCAGAATTCTGACTTTAATCTCAGAATTCTGACTATAAACTCAGAATTCTGACTTTAATCTCAGAATTCTGACTATAAACTCAGAATTCTGACTTTAAACTCAGAATTCTGACTATAATCTCAGAATTCTGACTTTAAACTCAGAATTCTGACTATAATCTCAGAATTCTGACTTTAATCTCATAATTCTGACTTTAAACTCATAATTCTGACTTTAATCTCAGAATTCTGACTTTAAACTCAAAATTCTGACTTTCATCTCATAATTCTGACTTTAAACTCAGAATTCTGACTTTAATCTCAGAATTCTGACTGTAAAGTCAGAATTCTTTTTTTTTTTTTTTCTGTGGCTCTAATCCTCTTCCGTAGTTTTTAATGTAGTTGTTTTTCTTTTCAAAACAATCTTTAGACTGTAAAATGTTCTGTTGCAGAAAGCTCTTGAAGTCTACGCTGGTGTTGATGCCATTGTTTGGCGTCCACTACATTATATTTCATGCCATGCCATACACAGAGGTCTCTGGAATACCATGGTTGATACAGATGCACTACGAGATGCTTTTCAACTCCTTCCAGGTAAAAAAAAAAAAAAAAAAACATTGGTGTGGAAATTCTGGAAATGCCACTTCATCACTCTGGCAGCCTTTATTCGTCTTTTCATTCTAAAGAAATCAATTTGACCTGACTGGGATTTGTCCGCAAGGTTTATGTTATCACCATTCAACAGCTACAGATTGTCAAACTGTTTTTCATTGTTTGGTTACCGATTTCTTAGAAGATCCTCATTGAGATAAAGAAAATGGCAGGGATAACTGATGACTGTGAATATCAAAGAAAATGTCAAATTACACAGCTGAAATGCCATATTAAGCATGTGCTTATTGCTTGATTTTGTAGTGTCCCTAAAACCAGATTTTTTTCTCTCTCTTTTAGGGTTTCTTAGTTGCAATCATATACTGTTTTTGCAATGGGGAGGTAAGAACTCCAAGAATTGTGCTTTGAAACATTATTTTCAATGTCCATGACTGTAATCTTATATAAATAAAATCGATTATCCTTTAAGGTGCAAGCTGAGATCAAAAAGTCATGGAGCAGAAGAACCTTGGCCCTTGACTTCAAGAGAAAAGCTAGAAGTGGGAGTAATACTTACAGCTATGGACCAATGGTATCACACACCAGCGTAACCAATGTCACTGCCAGAGGACCCCTGGCCGTCCATCTCACCACAAGACTAGGGCCGGTGCCTGTAAACGGCCACAGGAACCTTCCTGGGTACGTCAAGAACGGCTCAGTCTCAGAGAACTCTGTGCCTTCCTCAGGACAGGAACTTCACATACCTGAAGAGGAGCAGTCCGCACAAACACGGCCTAGTGTGGAAGAGAAACCCACTCCTGTTGTAGAGGAGGAAAGGGAGACAGTCATGTGACCTCTAGAGGTCATCATATATAGCGAATAGACAAATTGTGAACACTCTGTGGATGGTCTGAAGGAGGAAACTGCATGAACCAAAAATATTGGCTCTTTTCCTCCTGTAAACTGAGCCAACACACTGCAAAATGAGGAGGCTCAAGGGAACAAGAGTGTCTTGATTTTTCAAGCTTGGCCGAGAGATGAAGACGGCAAGTTCGTAAAGGCAGATAGTTTTTGTCCTTCCATCCACCATCTGCCAAAGAGAATGTGTGAAAGCCTAAATCAGGGTGAAGTGTCTGACTTTGACTTCACTGCTATGACTGATTATATAGTTTTCTGTTCTTTTACAAGGAAAATATGTATAAATTAAGCATAAGGTTGGCAAGACATCAGCCTTACTCATTTTCTGTACATTAAAGATAGGAAACTTTTCTCAGCAAGGTTTAATATGAATAGAAAAAGTCATAAATGCTACAATTTGTAAAGCATCAGTTCTACTTTGTGGCATGGTCACATTTGTTCTCCACTGACTCACATCTGTGTCAGTGTAAAAGGGAAGCTACTCAGGTAATTGAAGTCCTTTGTTGTCACACACTTATTTTTCATACTTTTCAAGTGGTGTTTCAGCAAATTCTGTATCTCCAGAATCTTCAATGCTCATGAAGTTTTGTCAGTTTTGTTTTCTGTCTTTTCATTTTTTTACAGCTTCAGGTTTTATTTAGCAATTCAAATTTCAGTCTAATTAGAAGAAATATGAAGGGTTGAAGTGAATCTATAAATTCCCTAATTTTCTATTCAAAAACTATGATCGCTCTACATCATGGAGCCAATACTATATATGAAATTTCATTGAAATATCTTGGTACTTTCCTTGAACTGACATTTTCAGGCATTTTCCTGCTGGGTAGTTTCTGGAATCAAGCTTTATTACAAGGCTGACTAATCTTTGGGTGCTTTCTGGGGACTTGCCAAGAACCTTCATGGACCTTACATATAATGTTTTTCTTTTAAATCTCCTAGCATTTACCTGTAAGTAAATATAAACAATATGTAACTTTCATAGTAGTTACCACCTACTTTCCACTACTTACAAGAACTATGCTGTGTTATAAATTGATGTACAATTTAATAAGATTTTAAATGAAATTAATGAGTAATTTTAGGAGCTTGACTGTATTGTGAGTTGACTCATAATGAGTACTTTCATGACTTCAATGAATTTTCACAAACTGCAATGGTGTATGTATATATTTTGGCATTATGGAAGAATGTTACTTGTCACAAATATGTTTCTTGACAGTTCGATGAAAGTTTTATAAAATCTCCATAAGCGTTTCAGAAAACCATCTGCTAAGTTCCATGAAATTTACATTAAATTCACCTATAACTTCAATAACAGCACAGTTTACATTGGGGACATTTTACAAATGATAATAGGAATATCAAAGTAAGAATATTTCAAGTGGAGTTTGGAGTAAAGGTAGAACATGAACAGTAATGGTTTGATTTGTTGTCATAAGGTTTTTATAATATTAGACCCAGATCAAAACCACAGACGAATTCAAAAAGCCTTAATTTCCAGTGGAGTGAAAATTAAATCCATGAGATTACATTCCCCAAGAATTCAAAGAGTGGCATTTATGCTGGATGCAAAGGACAACGGATTTTCACAAAAGGCCCACTAATGTGCTGCTTCATTTCGTTCACATTCAAGTCGCAGTGTTTACAGATCAAAAGTACATTCTAGTTAAGAGCTAAATGTTGTTCCAAACATGCAGTATATGTTTTGTAGCTGCTGTGTCTTATTTTCGCTAAACTGTTAGTTAAATGAATGTCAGAACTATACGTAGACTCTAAACAGAGGTGGTAAATTTATTAATGTGTGGCATATATTCATGGAGTTAGTTACTGACACATGCCACAACACATTAAACTCAGTAATTAACTTGCATGGCTGACTGCGTGTAGGGCATATTATTTATTATTGTATCAAAAAGAAAAGGCATGATATGGCCTTAAAAATGTAACACTTCAACATATCTTTGTATTTATGCGCAATATTTATTTCAATTTACCAAATCCTCCCAAAAATAGTGAAATGATGAAACACACGTGCCATTGACGTTAAAGATATTGTTTTGAACTTAGAATTTGAAATCCATGATTATTAGATCATTTATACATGTTCAGGATACACCATCATTACAGCCATATTTTAAACTACAAACTCAAATTAGAACCTAATTTTATATTTCAGATTCATAGTTTTTCAGTACTTCTGTCAGTAAGTCTATGATCATAATTGCTAAAAGAGGTTCATGTATTTTAGTTCCTTTTGTTCATCTGCAAAGTCTTACAAAGTCTGTAACAACAGGAATTTACTAATTTTTTAAAGACAGTCTTGATCCTAAAATAATGGCAATGCACACTGGTAGCCAATAAAAAAATCAAAAGGATAAAAAAAACAGAAAAAAGTGTCCTTTTTGCAGTATTTTTTTAGATACAGATTGTTTTTGCAGTGAAGGGGAATCAAAACGTATGTATTTTTTTTACACCAAATGTGTTAAAATGTCTTATGATAATGTCTTACCATATTGAGAGAAACATAATTTTCTGGGATATTACAGAAGTATACACAACACCACTGGCATTGCAGAAATTTAGAAATTACTCCATATCACTTCCTTAATTCAGACATCTTCTACCTGTCTACTTACTTTATCTGTCAGAACTACAACACAAGATGTAGGGGATCCAATACACATGATGCAATAGGCCAAAAAATATAAACTCCTATGTTACAAGTGAATATAGCTTGCAGAAAATATGTTCAGAAAATTTGATTGTTTAAATGGCTTATGTAATAAGGTCAGCCAGAATCCGAGTACTTTTACAAAGAAATGCTTGCAATTTTTATTTTAGCACTTTATTTTCCCTGTTAATTTTTTACAATTCTGTTCTGATTTTTTTCAGAACAGAATTGTTCTGAAACAATTCTGTTCAGATATTGTGTTTCAGAATTTTAAGGCCAATTTTCATAGAGCTGATGTTATAAGTGTTTATATACCTCCTTTGGAAGTAAAAAGTGTGTTTTATGTCATTTATTTATGTTGAAATGTACTCAGTGGAAGTGGTATTTAGTCTCAAGGCCTTGTGTAAAACTGTAGTATATTGGCAGTATTTGGTTGAATACATTTCTCCCTCTCTTCAGTACTCTGTAATTAAGGCATTTGTAGATGTCAGTGTAAATATTCTAAACGATGGTTTCTAATCTCTTATGTTCATCAGTAAATTGTAAGACAATAAATCTGTAATTTCATTATTTTTTTGCTGCTTTTCCTTGATTTCCACTCAAAAAAGTAACACAGTGTCTGACATGGATTTAAGTTTACTTTTAATAGAATGTACAAACTTTATTTTAGAAAAGCATAGTTTTTTGCTACGTGAAATATAAAACAGTTACCTTTTTCTTTAAGACGGATCACAGTTCACTTTTGTGATTTTTTGCCTCCCCCTTTAGCACCTCCTTTGCCTCCTTTTTCATCCTTCTCTCCTTTGTCGCTCTTCTTTCCTTTTCCTTCACCACCTTCTTTCTTGGATGCTCCTTTTTCCCCCTTCTCCTCCTTCTCTCCCTTTTCACCCTTCTTTTTTGTAGAAGCCTCCTTGTCATCCCCTTTCCCTTCTTTGGCACTCTTGTCTTTCTTTCCCTCTTTGCTCTTCTTTTCTCCTTTTTCACCATCCACTTTCCCAGACACTGTTGGAACCTCAGTTTTTTCTTCTGGTTTTGCAGCTGCAAAAAGTAAGAAAAAAGGGTCAAAACTTCTAAGCAGCAACAGGCACTTCCTGGATATTTCTAGAAACAGTGGTATTGACACCTTTCTTGAAGAACAGACACAAAATGCCTTATATGGCCCAATAAGAACCAGATAAATAATAAAAAATAAAAAAAAGAAAAACACATCAGCTGCCCATATCATATCACAGAAGACTTCTTTTTGACTAGCAGCACAGCATTGCTGTGTACATTTTTACTTCTTCTGCAGTCTAAGAAAAGCCAGAACACTAGCTTATAACCATTTTGTCTACCTTCTTAAGAGGCACAATCAAGAGAATCCTGACCAGCTGTATCACTGTGTAGTCCCCTGTGTTTTGCAGCAAGACCCTCTAAGCAGGTGGAAGGTCTTACGGAGGCTTTTCGCATGAGCTGGAAAGCATTTAGTATTGTAGGAGATGCTACCATTCTCACTGGTTTTCACTCTGCTGCCATCTGGAAAAAGACTGCAGTTTCTGGGCCAAAGGGGATATACAGAGTACAATTATTTTTTAAATGTGCAAGATCTCCCCGTCTGAATGCATTTTTCTGCATTCTCTGTGTATCTTTGTCCTACTGCAGTACACAGAGGATCTGGCAAGTATGCCAACAAGTGAGAATTTCAAATTAGAAGATAAATAGCTAAATAAGAAAAGCACAAATTAGTGATCATTTTGATAAAATATTTAAAGTTTTGGAACAACATTTCCAGGCTTATGTACTAATATGTCCTAAAATAGAAATATGTTTTAAAGACTGTTACATTAAAATAATGTAATTTTCTTTTTTTTTTGCCTTTATCTTTACCTAAAATATTAATCTTCCGACATGTAGAGCACCAATTTATCTGAAACTGTTTTATCCTCCTGAGACCCAGAAAAAAAAAAGTTTTTGAAAATTTTTTTTTTCACTACATGACTCTTTGGAGTGAAAAAACATCACTATAATTGAAAAAACTTCAAAACATGTTTTTATTTATTTTTTACAGTATGTCCTTTGGAGAGGACATCGGGACTCTATTGTGGCAAATATGAACACATTTTGAGGCCCAGGATGTCCTCTCTAAGGACCAACAGGATTTAACACAGTGGCATGTTTGGTTTCAGAGTTATGAACAAAAAAACCTATGTCCTCCACAGAGGACAAAAATGTATTGCTGGGTCTCAGGAGGATTTATTCATGCAGCTATCGTGATAAATTCCACTTGATCAGTCCAAAGGTTCACAGGAAACAATTTTGTTACTCAGCAACAGCTTTTAAACACTTTGACTGCTACTCTAATTGGGGGCTATGTTAAGCCTGACATGTTTTCTCTTTCTTTTGTAAGCTGTCAGTCTGTTTTTTGTTTTTTTTTTGACATCTCATTGGTTAACACCTGGTTGACATTGTGTTAAATTGAAGCAGGAATTAAACCTTGATTTGCTTTCTACTAATTTGCCGTTACAAAATGACACTGCTGGCTGGAATAATTTATCACATATAATACAGTGACATCTCCAGATTTATATGGAATTACACACCTTCTACTTGGAAATAAGTAGAAGGTGTAAGTAAGAGGAGGTGAAAGTAGAGAAATGAAGAATACACACACACACAAAACTCTATAGTTCTTCTTTATTCAGTGGGGAACATTTTGGATAAGGAAGCAAGAGGGAAGGCAGTTAGAGACTAAGCTGTGTGACTTCCAGCATTTTTTTTCCCTACTCACTGACTGTATATGTAAGATATAATGTCTCTGAAAGAGGAGAAGCTCATTATTTTTCTTACTTGACTCTACTGTCCCAGATATGTTTCTCCTTTTGGCACGTTTGAATATATGGCGGTATAGAGACCTTCATTCTGTAGAAAGTTTAGGAGATCAATGTCGCAGGCCAGTTTATACTCTTAACGACATCTAGGCCCATTATTTATACAAGCATACATTCCCCTTAACTTTTTCTCCTTAGAAAAGCAGTCAGGAGGCCCATGGTAAAATCATAGGTAAAGATAAATAATAATAATTTCAAGGCTTTAGAGAAATGCCAACTCTTCAGTTTTCAACACCAACAAGTACTCTTAAAGTTCTTCAGTCTGAAAATTAATAATGAAATGCTCTCAAAAAACCCATACAACTCTAGAATTGAGTCATACTATTTTGAAATTCTTTATAAGTATTATACTTGCCAAAAAGAGATTGCTATAGTTCTTTGTCAGTCTCAAAAAATGACCAGAAAAAACATATATACAGTTTTTCTTTCATTAAAAAAATCCATGGCATGGCCAAAATTTTGGCATCTTGTGTTTATTTATTTTAAATATTTAACAAAATGTCTGTGAAACATAATCACAAATTTCTTCTCACTGTGAGATAGATTCTGCTTCACATTCAGTGACGCTATTTTCAGCATGTATTACGAGTTCTTCCGGGATGTCAGCTGTTGTTACCGATTTAATTTCAGGCACACCATCAGCTTGACATAATCTGGAAGGAAATGCATAAATGTACATATTTATTCAGCTTTTTTTGCTGCCTTACTGCTTAAGTCATTCAGAGGCAAACATTAGAGCAAAGTTTATCAAGTAACAAGTAACTCCATGTTCATTTTCAGCATTTCGTTATGGCTACTGTCCCTCCTTTTATCCCAGTGACATGGTTAATTAGCCTCTTAGTGCCACGGATGAGTATCCACATGCTGACATCAGAAACTAAAGCAATGTGCAGCAACAGTAACTTCATCATGTTGTTCTTATTTTCTGATGCCAATATTATTTCAGACATCCATCATGGGAAAAATACTTAAGCGTGTAATTGCTCTATATCAATTACACATTACTCAACAAATGCATTTCCGTGACCACAAAGAAGATGATGCAGAATCAGCAGAGAGGATAAGACTCTTCTGACACACTAAAATTAACAAATAGAAATGGCATCTGAACTAAAAACAGATGTAAAAGAACAGTCATAATAACAGCAGAGTCCAAGAGTCCAAACTATTTATTTTATTCAAATCTAATCTCACAGTTAGGAATATTGATGGGGCTGATGCAAACAAACAGGAGTCGGAACAAATACAATCCTACAACATTTAACACAAGGCATGCCGCATACATGGCAACTCAATCAGGTTCTTTTCATTGCAGTTTTGCTATTCCAGCTGTTTAAAAATCCATGTATAAAAATATCATGCAAACATTCAAAACTTTCACAACTCAACCTAGAGGTGCTTTTTGACATGCTTAGTAGGGCGGCCAAAACTGGGGCATTTCGTCCCCCAGGTTCTTGGGGATTTAGATTTAGACTTTGATGTCTAAATCAAGTGGGATACTTTACTTGCTGTTGCTGCTGAAGTTGGTATTTGATTATCAATTTCAGGTATGATGCTAATTTAAATATCTTTTTTGTGTTCTTTTGGAAATCTTTGACACATTTGATCATATTTCATTCAAAATCTGAAATATATTATTAATTATATTATAAATTCATTAGATATTTCAACACTGAATACAATGAGCAGAGATCATTTTAAAACACACTTTGAGAATATGCAACCTTTATAATTTGAAAAAAAATGAGAAAAAACACTGCAGAAGCATTTTGAATACTTTTTTGGCATTGAGAAAAATATCAATAGTACAATTTTGACCAGCCAGACCTGGACCTAATTATTCTACACTAATTACAGATTGGAACATAGCTTGTAATATGTGATGCTTTATCCATAAAAAGGAGAAATATGAAGTATGAACTCTGACAAGTTGAAGACCTCCAACATCAACACAACATTTAACAATTTTAGGAAGAAGTGAAAAATAAAGCCATTGGTATCCACTGTTTTGGAAATTACATTTCAAATTTTTGGGGGGGACCTTGAAACTGAAACTGGATGTCTTAAATAAAAGCCAAAACAAAGAAATGACCTAATCAAAGTCTACAGTAAAGTTCAATCCAAATGGAATGCTGCAACCAATCAGAATTGGTTGTTTATGCTTGAAAACCATTATGGCTTGGTTAAAACCAATTTGCAAAAAAAAAAAAAGAATCGGCAAAAATTCTTCTAAAGCAATGTAAAAAACTCTGTTATCTCAAACACCTTATAGCAGTTGTTACCACAGAGACTGGAAGGAACATGTTATTAGTATTAGATGTTATAAGGGTAATTACTTTTTACATAAGGTCATATTGGCTTATATAGCTTCTTCCTTTAATGTATTAAACCATTTCCAAGCAGCAATTTGTCTGCACCAGAGTGAAGTTCGCCTTAGATTAAAGAGTGGTAGTTTACCGGTAGTTTATTTTTTTCTTTTACCACCTTGTACATATATAACATGCACACTCCCAAATACACACCAAGTGTGGTGAAATCCATAAATGTCAAGCTGTTCTAACCAAATTTGATTGTAAAAGCAGCACCATGTGTACTTAGTAGTTTCATTTAAGTTTCATTAAAGAGGATATCACTACCGAGCAAAGCTTGAAAATTTCCAGCAAAGCCTGAAAATGTTGTGCTTTCTTTTCTGGCAGCATTTTAGAAGTGATACTTTAGTCGTGCTAAACAAGGGATTGATTTATCTTTTGCCACCAGCAGTTTTTAACGAAGATTGCAAGGGCTGAATTGAGAGCGGAATAAAAGCATTTTGGATAAATGAATGAAGGGTGCATTTAGAGTGGCTCCTACTGTAAACACTACACTCTGCAAAGCAATTGAGCCAAAGAAGAAAGGCTGCAGGAAGATAAGAGCAAAAGAACAGGAGGGAAAAAAAACCATCATCCCAGCTCTGGCAAAGACAGAGCGCTAGGGTGGTCCTCGTTAACCCTAACCCCAGAGAGAGGGCTGCTGTTAGGGTTTTGAGTCTGGACCTGCTCAGACACTGTCTGCAATGCAGATGCATCTGCGGTCGCTGGAGGGATAGGAGGAAGAGAAGACAAGAGAAAAGGAGAGGAAAAGTGGAGATTTTAGGAACAGAACTTTACAAGCGTGAGACAAATATAAAGATGAAGAAAAAAATATATGATTTAAGAGGACAGTGTGAAATAAAGTAGCTGTTAATCAGAAAGTGTGTTTGAGACAATAATGAGTTTTCTGGATTTTATTTTAAATTTAGTGTTCACTAGTAAATTGCAGATACACATAAATAAATCAATTTCAATCATGAACTATTAGACTGAATAAAAAGCACTGCAGATACAGATGTACAAACAGCCTCTGCGAAAGTCAAATCAAGCATTTATCTGTTTTTTTCCCACGTCAGAAAGAGCTGAATTTTTAGCTTAAGAAGTATGGCACAGAAGGGAAATTAAACTGCTAATGTCAACTTCAGCTGCTGAGAGCTGCTGTTGCTTTTATTACCAACGCACTTCTGTCATGTGTAGATTCAAATGGTATTACAGAGAGGTACTTACATCCTGGGATCTCAGTCAGCTCATTCAGCGGTGGCACTGTCTCTAATGTGTTGGCATATTTTTTGGCAGCTTGTCTTTGTGCATGTCGTGCCTCAATTTCCTTTTTTGTCCGTGGGATACGGCATTTGAAAATACAGCACAGAGTAATAACTGAAAGAAAGGTGGGGGAGGACATGGTGAGTTTAAATTATTAAAACTTCTTATTCATCAGGAAAGTGCAACACATTGCACTTAGGAGTAAGTTAGCTATTACACATCCTGGGGAGATGTGAGTTATGACTTCTTCATTTAGAACAGCCTAAAGAGAATCTGTGCTTTCTATGGAAGCTAAACTACAATGGGCAACAGGTGCAAATACACAGCAAAAAGAAAGATGCACTGCAAAATTAATGATGCAAACTCCAAAACACACATAACACAACAAATGTGTCAATCACAGAACACAAAAGCAAAAACCTACCACCAACAAAATAAATGCAAAAGAAAACTGCTACAATCAGAATTCACTCCACAAAGTAGAACAACTTCAGGCCACCAGGACAAATCTGTATTAGGTAATATTACTAAATATGTTGCTGTTATAATACTGCAAAAGACTGCGTGCTTGAAAAGGACACAAAGTATAATGCAGCTTTTCTACTTTCTTCCAACTTTCGTCTGGACATCCAGTTAAATCATAACATATTGTCTTTACTGAGAGTCCAGTCGCATATGACTTGGTGGCCAATTCTCACTAGTGGTCTGGAACACTTGGAGCGAGTTTGCATCCTTTGTTTTTTTCTATTTGGAGCATTTTCTCTATTGCAATCTTCTATTTGCATTTCTTGTGGTTGCAGAAATGTGTCTATGTTTTTTCTTTTCCATTTGATTTAGTGGTTTTAGACTTTTGCTTCTCTTCTCTGTGTTTGCAGTATATTTGCTGCATTTATTTTTGCCATTTGCACGTCAACCACTATACTAATTATCTTCCTGGTCTTCTGCACTCAGACTGCCTCCTCAAGAATTTGATGGCAGCTGTGAATAGTTTCCTCTATTTGTTTTGACCTTTAAACCAGGAAACTATGCTTCCGATCATCTCTTCAAGACTGTGTTTTGTTTTGTTTTTTCTCGTTTTTGCATGCTTTTTCCTGTTTGTGCAAACCAAAAATCTGTTCTCTGAACTCTCACAGTTTTTGTGTGATTAGGGGAATCTTTCTATCTCAACCCCACAAATAAAACCCTTATTTGGGTCACATCAGGTAAATTTGAGACCTTACAACCTTCTCAAATACTTGCTTTTATAAAGAACTTCATTGTATAAGTTTCAGACTGTAGTCACTGAAAGCTGAATTTGGATAAAATCTTTGCATTTTTGTTGTGCTTAATTATTAAAACAATTTTTTGTCAACATTTGAACAATTCTGAGTTTTCCCAATAAATCAAATTTGCAGGAGGGGCTACATAATGGTAGATGTCTTGTAGTTATACCTGTAAGAAACTGAATTGACAAAGGCATACTTACCAACAGCCAACACAAACACTGAAAAAATTCCAATGACCTGCCATAATCTCAGCCCCCAGAAAACGACAGTCTCTGAGGTGACAGGGTCCGGCTTCTTCGGGGGCTCTGTGGGTAAAAGCTATAAGAAAATGACAAAACAAACAAAATTTCACACAAACCAGAATTTTGCCAATATAATGGGCAATGTTATATATGTCTCTAATGAAGATCTCTGGTAATAGTACTTTGCTGCTAGGCAATTTGCTACAGATGTGTGTGGAAGGCATTTTTGAAACATTTATTTCACCACTGACCTCTATAATTGGAGCTTGGGAAAGAACAATTATATGTTCTCCCAAAAAGATATGTTGTTGGTGCTACCAAACCCCGCAGAGCATCACCCCCTCTGATAAAATCATCAAGAGAATATTTCCCTGGCTGCTGTTTATTGATCACTTGACTGGATGTGGAAACTCTACACTTTAATCCATGAAGCACCAAGTAATTGATCTAAAAATAGGCCACTGTTGTATTTGCTACCATTACTGAAAACACTGCAAGGCGATAAAAAAGAAAGAAAAGAGAAGCTGGATGTGAACACAGAATTAAATCAACATTAGAGCTTTTTTCTTGTTAAAACCAAATTATTCCAGATCTTTATCTTTTGCAAGTTCCACCTAGGTTTAATGTAAATTCCAGAGAAGAGTTATTAAGTTCACTGACCTATGTTGTTCCTATCAGTAGTGTCTGTCAGAACACCAGACAGAGTTACACATTTTCACAGGTTTTAAATATTTCATATCTTCAAAGCTGCTTGTTGCTTTAAATTGCAATTGCTACAACTCAGTCAGTGGAAATACTTCAATGCAGAGCCAGTTGTTTCTCTACATTGCAGAAGCAGATGTGACATACACATCACATTTAAAGCCTATGTGGAACCTTAGCCTCAGTGCCAGGTCAGACCTTAAGGTATTTTTTTCCAGGATCACCCGGTGCTCAGATCCATTTATCTTTCCATCAACTCCCCCATATCGCCTGTCCCTGCCCAGCATCAGCCCAGAGCATGATGCTGTCACTACCATGTTCCACAGTGGGGATGTATGCTATGCAATGCTAGTTTTCCTTATCACATAAAGCTTTTTATGTTGATCAAAAAGTTACATTTTGGCTATCAACCTGGTTGGCAAATCTTCAGAACAAGACCTATGAAGGTCTTGAAGGTCTATGAAGAAGTTTACTTCAAACTTCTTATGGCTTCCTTTCAATAATGACTTTCTTTTTGCCATAAGTGATGTGAATGAGGCGAGAAAACAGGATAACGCATTTGAAAACTCTTGACAGTTTTCGTTCCTCTTCTTCATGTACATTATAAGCTACTGTGCAATAAGCTAAGTAAGATTTTACACCATGGTATGGTGGTAAGATACTTGAAATGCTTAATAAATATTAAGCATTTCAAGTATCTTACCATAAGCCTGAGCTTCAGTCATTTTGCTTTCAAAGCTCAAAAGGCAGCATGTGAGCAGCCAGAGGGACTCCCTCTAGAAGTTTCTGCCGTTTTCTCTTATCTTTAATGAAAAACCTGTTCGCTTCACATTAAACTTGAACTGTTATGCATAACATAACAGTTCAAGCCATAGCCTTTTAATAAATGAAAATATGTTATATGTGGAATTTTTTGTACATGAAAAAAGAGTGAGTTCCTCCAACAGAAAAGGCAAGGATACTATATCTTTTTTTATATGTATATGAACATATAAAAGTAATACTTGTGTCCTGATTGTTTTGATTTCCCATGGAGATCTTTTTTGATAATTACAACATCTGACTTGTCTTAGATGCTATAACGTTGCTTCTGTCTGTGAAGTAGCTCATTCCCTCTTATGTTTGTGCAGTTTTTGCATAAACTGCTCAGTTTCTAAATCATTTATCACCTTTTAGCTTTTTTTTAATGTCAGACCAGAATGAAAATCAACTTATCTCTCTTCTATTCAACCTGAACACCAAAGTAACAGTTAAAACCAATACTTGTCATAACAACTCTGCTTAGCTTTTTTCACCGGCTCATGCAGTCATGTTTTTCTTTTCTCCCTCAAAACCACCCAATCCCAGTAAGAAAACAAACAACAAGTCAGGCACCCAATCAAGTGGCATAAATTACTTTTATGGATGCTACATGTTACGCAACTAAACACCTGCACCTACATCTGTGAAGACTATGTTGGAGGACATGGCGTGCCTTCCGGCTCTTACCTCAGGATCCGGGACCTGGGAGAGCACGGAGGACAGGCACTGAGACAGCAGCAGAGTTTTCCATCCCCACAGGAGGAGATGAGATGGGCATCCAGACTGTTCCCCGACCATTCTCTCCCCCTGGTTCTCCCTGCAGCCACCCTGCCCTCTCCTCCCCCTTCTTCCTTCTGCTCTCTCTTCTTCTTTCTCTGTCTGCCTGCCTGCTTACACTGGCGCCGTTTACAGGACGGGACCACAATGGCCCTTTAGTGATTGATAGTGAGAATGATACTGATGGCTATCCACTGCTGTTTCTTTTGGCTTTCCACCACAACACAATCCGAACCAAAAGACACAAGTGAGCCCCTCTGCAGCCAGCTGAAAACTACTCCAGTGCAATGGAGGGAGCCAGTCTTGCTGTTAGGGGACATTAATTAATTAGCAGAGCTGGTGTGGTTTACAGCCAGCTCACCCAACTGAGGACAGGCAGTTAACTAAGAGAGGGGGATGGGCTGTGCAGTTGGCCATGATGAGATCGAGCTATTCAGGTACAGCGAAGCGAATGGCTGTGAGTCATTGCTTTTACAGCCTCAGAAGGTTGTAGAGTGAAAATCCCCACAGCCTCATCCTTTCAGAGTGGCAAAGTATGATAAGCTGAGCTGCTGCTGACTCCAAAGTTTTCAACAGGCGCTTGTCCAAGGAAAGTAAAAAGAAATGAAGAGTAACTGCTACAACATTGGCATAGACTGCTGTGACTTTTTTTTTTTCAGTTTAGTGAAAATATTTTTTCCTGGCTGACTCGTGTTTTTTTTAAAATGTACAAAAATCAATTTCGTTAATGAAAAAATGCTCAAATTAAGTGAATCTAATGTTTTTGACAACATTTTCAGCTTTTGTTTGAGAATACATTGGTGATTTAATTATATTGAAGTCGTTGCTTGAGACGTTTTTTTATTATTATTATTATGTAGCACACAGGACAACAATGGCTGCATGCTTATATTTATAAAAGTGACAACAAATGATACACTGACCTGTAAAATTATTACTGGCATACATACTTTCCAAAATACGCCACATTGCTAAAAAAGCTTAGTCAATTTTGGGGATTTTATGTGACAGACCAACATAAAGTCATGCATATCAAAAGGTTTTATGCTACTCAAATTGACTCACATACAGTACAAACCAAAAGTTTGGACACACCTTTCTAATTCAATGGGTTTTCTTTATTTTCATGACTATTTATAAGGCAAGAAATCCCACTTATTAACCTGACAGAGCACACCTACTATATGAAGTGAAAACCATTTCAGGTGACTACCTGTTGAAGCTCATCAAGAAAATGCAGAGTGTGTGCAAAGCAGTAATCACAGCAAAAGGTTGCTACTTTGAAGAAACTAGAATATAAGGGGTATTTTCAGTTGTTTTACAATTGTTTGTTTAGTGCATATTTCCACATGTGTTATTCATAGTTTTGATGCCTTCAGTGTGAATCTACAATGTCAATAGTCATGAAAATAAAGGAAACTCATTGAATTAAAAGGTGTGTCCAAACTTTTGGTCTGTACTGTATACAAATCTAAAATGTATTACATATATTTGTATTTAATTCCCATTTATTGTCATACCTCTAATTTAGAGCAAATGTAACCAGCTGCTTGTCATCAGGACAACTCCAAGTTGCACACTCCATAAATCTGATTTTTATAAAAAGCAAGAAAGTCCCTGGTGAAAGAAAGGTTTTTTTTGGTAAACTACAGTTTACCAAAAAACACACACAGAAGAACATAGCAAATATAAGGTACTGTTGTCAAATATATCTAAAATTGAACTTTTTGGGCTGCAGGTAAAACTGACTACATCAACCATGCAATGAAACATGGTGGCGGCAGCATAATGCTTGGGGATTTTTTTCAGCACAGGCTGGGAAGTTGATCATAGTTGTTGTGAAAATGGTTGCACTGAATTTCAGAATAATCTTGGAAGAAAACCTGTTCAGATTTCAGTCTCAGTCTCAAACTTTACTAACAATTGTCTTACTAGCCAAAAAAATCTTTTTATAATATTTGTTTTTCTACCATTATATTTTCTCTAATTTAGAGAATCCAAGAAACTTGAGACTGGGACAGAACTTCACTTTCTAGTCGGACAATGACCCTGAAAAATCCTTCAGAGCCAAAATAAAATTGTTGAGATCAAAGCTGGTCAGAGATAAATTAGAGAAAATATAATGTTATAAAAACAAATATCATAAGAAGATTTTCTGGCCAATAAGAAAATTGTCAGTAAAGTTTGGAACTGACTTCTGAAACCTGAATGGAGCACTGCATGATTAAGGGCCTGACTGTCACAAATTACGAGGCTGTTAGAGTTTAAGATGGCATTCTTCTTGAAACTATTTCTTAATCCAGTGACATACGTCAATATGGTCATGTAAGCCTAAATTAAAGTATGCACCTGAGTTTAGATCTGGTGACCGCAACGATCACAGCCCATGATCAACGTCCTTTTCATGTTCATCAAAAGAATCCTTGACCTTTTAATTCCAAAGTATGAAAGTATTGTCATCCTGAAAGAGGCCATATCCATCAAGGGAAAAACGTTTCATAACAGGATAATAACAGTAGTGATTCAAATTTTCAGTGACTTTTTCCTCTGAGGGGAAAAGCGGATCAAAACCAGTTCTGCAAAACAGAGTTATCCTCAGAGCCACCAGCTCCTTTTTTGCTTCTGATATTTTATTAAAACTGACACCACCTCTATTCCTTAAACACTTTAAAGTGGTTCCCACAATGAGTGCTAAACATTAGATTGTGCATCAATGCACTAGAGAAATATTTGGTTGCTATATTTATGTCACTTAGTTTGAACATCATCATATGAATGTGTCCTCTTTGACAGCCATCTTGTAATGCCAACTTAAATGCAGCTCCTTTATTGGACTTGAGCTGGCACGAGTAGGAGTCTGATTGGTTGATCATTTGCAGAAATTTTGTAGAAATTTAAAGTAATTAAGAGAACCATGAAGTGAAATATAAACTGGATATATTTTTGTTGATAAATAAATAATAATGTTCTGATTATTTATGTGAAATGTAATCTTTTCCCTCCTGGATGATGTGACAGACCAATTTGAATTAGGAAGGTTTGGCCTCAAAGTATAAGTAAGTGGACTGCTGGATGGGTTGACATTTTGGAAGCTGTTGCTTTGGATAATGACTAGAACAAGTTAAACTGACTTATTTTGCTACAAAGCCAAGATACCTGTCTCGTAGGAGGTGAGAAATAATAATAATAATAATAATAATAATAATAATAATAATAATAATAATAATAATAATAATAATAATAATAATAATAATAATAATAATAATAATAAAGTATTCACCTAAACCAATATTTCTGTGAATAAATTACTGTGTAGTGAACACAAGCTCCCAGATTTGAAATTTGTCTTCTACAAAAACACTGAATAATTTTGTGTAGTGTGACGTGGATTGTGAAGTGTCTTCCTCTGCTGAAAGAATGTTTTGCACAATTTATTTTGACCAAATCAGTTGAATATTTTAATTGCAATAAGTGATTTTCTGTGTTATACAATTTCTATTACCTAATCAAATTTCTGTTAGTTTATCCTCTGCTTCTCCATGGGCCCAGTCACTCTGTGACCTTTTACACAATCAGAGCATTTTTCTGAACTTATCAATATCTGGAGGAAGCCTCCGCATTACTGATACTATCCAATCACAAGAAACATTTTGTTCAATATTTATTGAGTTACAGGTAAGAATTTACCCATTTATTATCTTTCTAGAGAGCACCAGTTTATAGATCCCAAACCATCACTTTGAGTGCAGTGTTATGCTTTTTTGTCACTGTTATTTTGGCCCACCAAATCTTGAGAACAAAATCAATCCACAGTTGTTGCTCTGTTTTCAGTGACTGTATGTGCAGAAGGACTCAAACTGTGTCAGTGGGAAATTTGCTGCTGAGCCCACAGTGTGAGGTAGATTTGTTGCTTTCCCTGGAAGCAGGTCCCTCCTGAGTGTTGACATTAGATACAGAGAAGAGATAAGAAGATGTTAAAACCCCCTGCAGGACACAGGCAGAAGCAGGAGTACACATAATAGAATGATCAAGCAATCATGTAAAATATTGGTTAAAAGTGAACTTTTTATGAGCCACAAATATTATTATTCTAAAATATAATACATTCCATCATATTTTCTTTTTTAAAAGGAATGAGCTCAGCAGACATTCAGCTCTGCTAGGTGTTAGCTAATTGCTAGTGCCGAGTGAGAAAGGTGTGAGAAAAGGTTATTCTATAAGGCAGAGCTGGGTGGCTCCATGGGCAATTCAAGTTTTTCTCTAATATGCATTAAAGAATCAAAACAAAACTCCATGTATGAGGGAATGGCGTTATAAAATGACAGAAAGCTAAAAAAAAAAAGTTTAAATAACATCCCCTCCCTCCCTTTAAGCTTACTTCAACAGTTATTTCTCATATCTTTATTGGATGGCTCTTCGGCTTTATCTCTCTATTTTTATCCCTTAATAATTATTCTCAAAATCCCTTCGGCTTTGGTCCCTGATACACATTACATGTTTTAATAAGCAGAAACAGGAATGGTCAGGTTCCATTGGGTTGTAAAATATTCTTTGGGAGTGAGATGATGCTTAAACCTTTGTCTCAGACTGACAGAAACGGCTCCTGGCTATGTAATTGTGATTCTTGTGTCCAATTAAAATTATATTTTTTAAGTAACTGAGACTCTACTGTAAGCTTCTTCATAGTCTTTGTAATGCAACAGTAATTTTAAAAAGTCAGTAAATGTGTGTATTACATATATTTATAAGTAACAGAGAAATCTTTGTAATGTTTTAAAAGACAAGTCAGACATGTAAAATACATGACAAGTGCTGCTCCTTGTGTTCTCACTAAAACTAGAAAAAAGAACATCACTCTGATTCTAAAGTCCTGACACTAGCTCCCAATGGCTCAGCACACAGAATATACTTCGAAACATTTTTGTTAGTTCATAAGCCACTGAATGGTTAAGCACCAAAATACATGAAACCTTGCAATCTACAGTATATTCCCAGAATCAGAGCCAAACATGGGAAGCAGCATTCAGTTGTTATTTTCCTCTAATCTGGAACTAACTTCTAGAAAACTGCAAAAATCCTGAAACACTGAGTTCTTTTAAAGTTAGGCTTTTATCATTTTGTCTAAAGCTGCCTTTGATTAGTTATAACAAGAACATCATTAATTGTAGTCGGCATTCCAACTTGTCCTTATGTTCCTTTAGTTTGCCTTTTAGTTTTAGTTTCTGCTATGTAATGTTTCTTGCTGGTTTGATGTTTTGGGTTTTCATCGTGTAAAACACTTTTCAATTCTCTTCTTCTTATACAAAGAAGAAGAAGGAAACACATTGAAGTGAAACACATTCATTAAACTATAATGAAGTGGTTTAGTCACATAAGAAAAATACTAAACCAGCTTGGATAAGTATAGATCTACATTAATAACACATGAACTAATTTGAGATGGCGAAAAATCTTCAAAAGAAAGAAGAGTGGGTTTGAATGAACTAAGCCACTGGGTCCTGGGTCAGCATTCAACACACACAAACTCCTGCTTTATACAGGATATACGTTATAAACTTTTGTAGTAAAGGAGTTGATAAAGAATTAGCTTACTTTTAAACTTGGCCATACTGTTTCTGAATACTGAATTCAATAGAATTTCAAATTATCTCAATTATACAACTGTAGTAAGATTCAAAAGAACAGATGTAAGTCGCCACTAAAACAGATTTACTTCTTGAGGTGATGGAAATTTTAAGGTGTCTAGTAATTTGGTACCAATCTTGTAATTCTGTCTTTTCACATTTTTCTGTTGGAGCAACAACATCAGGGGTAGTGATTCAAAGAAACTATCTCTGTAGGGAGCCCCCTGGAAACCTGTTGAGTTGATTGTGATGGGAAAATTGTTCTGCAAGTTTCTCTAGATGATTGTCTTTTTTTCTCTCTGCCTAAGGCCAGCAACATTCTCTGTCTGTACAATTTGAGCACTGATTTAAGTGAAAGATGTGTCCACTCCAAATAAAAAAATAAATTAATAGTCTTTGTACCAAGTGCCTATTTAATAGATTCACTTGTGTGTTTGCAAAGGGTTTCTCCCAACGTTCCTTCTCTTGCAATGTTCTATAACATTGTCAACTCTATATTGTTAGAGTTCTCTCTTTAAGTGATTTTCTTTTTCTTTTTGTTTTTTCAAAAGTACATTGAAATGATTGTTCCATCTCCGAGGTTACGATACTGAAAGTCAACCTGCATGTCCATTTTCTAATATAGGAAGGTAAAAGTTATCTGTGTGTACGACAGTTCCGGTCTACATGTCAGTCTGCTGAGGTAGATTCTGTACATCAAATACTACTGGGAATAAGCAAGGAGGGGACGAGGAAGGAAGCAAAATTTCCACTAATAGCCCGGAAAGCAGACAGGGAGAGACTTCCAAAATTAGATATCATCCTACACCATCCATTCACTGTGGAGCCATTTATCAGTAGGTTTAAAATTATGCTACACTGTTTCCTTTTTAAATGTTAGATTGGACAATTAAATGATCACAACTTAATAATATTCCAACTTTTCCACCGATGTTCCTGAGGTGTTTCTAAATTTTATAATGTTCTTTGTTTATTTTATTTTATTTTATTTTTTAAAACAACCTCTGAAGCTTTCGAAGAACAACTTTGAATCAAATTTTGTCCTACCAAGATAAAATTACAGACATGCTTGTGTTCGTGTGTCTCATAAAATCCCAAAAAATTGAATTTGGCTGTATGAAACGTGGGGGAAAAAAAAGGAAAAGTCCAACGGGCTGTAAATGCTTTTGCAAGTCACTCTACTCTTTTGTTAATGTTGCATTTATAATTTTTGCATTTGTATTGACTTACACACAATAGATAACTGTGAGGATTTTAGTGTCTGAGGTACTTTAGTGTCACATCTTGAGTTTAATGATCCTTTAATGGATTTTAAACTTTTAAATTGGGTTGGACATTGCCTTTGACTGTACTCCACCTTTACATTGCAGTTAAAGAATGAACTTGCTGGGCCACATTGTGGACCAGTTAACTATAATTACTGGATCCATCTGTTGTGCTATAACAAACAGTCATTCATTGACATTCATGTAACGTACAAGGACATTATTTCTGTGAACAATATGAGCAGTCTCTTGGGGTTTCGCGGTGCACCAGTTTGTCTCTCCGAATTAATTTCTGCCTTTCTCCATGGCAAACTGTCAAATGACAGAAAAACTAGAGTCAAACCAGCAGACTGTTATCAGTGGTGCTGATGCAAATATTTCCAGAATGTGGACCCTATTGCACTCATGAGTAACATGTCATTGTCATTTTGCCAGGACACGCTTAGGGACTTATTAAACTGTAATAATGAAAAAACATTCCTTCATGGAAACAATCCTCTTTTCTTTGTAGATTTCTTCCTGTTCATCCAGTGAAGAATGAATATACACAAAAAACTAATTACTTCCTCTAAATGCAAAAACAGAGCATTTTTATTTTCCAAAAGTTTAAAAGCATACTAAACGGCAACTCCACAAACCCAATTATGAAGCTTAAAAAAAATCCTAACAGAACCATATCTTGAGCACAAATGTTGGAGATGTTCCTAAAGAAATTGATTATTTGACAGAAGGTGGGAGCAGTTCAATCTACAGTGAGAAAAGTCTTTAAGGGATGAAACAAGTGTCAAAAGTAGCAATCACATTACAAAGATGACAAGCAGAGAATACCAGCTTTTAGTGATAGGGGAGCTGCACTTTGATGATTGCAGCTTTACAAAAAATTCTGTTTCCCTTGCCGAATCACTTTGTTTTATCATTGCCTTTTGCTCTATGCTCCTGTAGTGCTGCTCTGCAAAGTGTCTTAAAAGGAAAAATGCAGCTGATATGCTGAGCAGTGCTGCATACTCCTGTTCTGGTGCTTTAGGAATGAACTGTGTTTAGCATATTTTCACTTACTCAACCCCCCCCCTCCTCCCCCCCCCAAAAAAACACCCTACATAATGCAATTTTTACCATTATCTTGGTTATTTGGTTTCAGAGCAACACAAAAGATGTGTTCAATGTCAGATGAAACTGTGGAAAGGAAATCCATGAAAGACAAACCTTTTCATATCTTTAACAAAAGCAGGCCCAATGCCAAATAACGACCCTTCTCTGCGTTAGTCTGGCATGTGGTTCAGACTTGAGAGCGGCTGATTGCTTTGTCCCAAGCTAGAATGATTGCCACAGAGAGGCCAGCATATTCAGCTGCTGTCAGACTGATGAAAATTACTGCATGCCCAGAAGGGCTTTTTGTCTCTATAGTACATCCTTAGTGGTATTTGCCTCAGATAATTTAGTAGCATTTTTGTAGACCTTCATTTTTAACTTGTATTTGTTGAAGCTCTAGTAATCTGCTTCCACCATACCTAATGAACGCAATTTATTATACATTACATAGTTTTTGCTTTTCAGTAATTTTAAAGGTTTTCTCCAAGTCAGTGAAGTTTTTCAGCATCACATAAGATCTTAAACACAGCTTTAAAATTTATTTTGATTTGAACTCCTTTCATAGGAGGCCCTTTCATTGTGCTTCTATACAAAACACATACATTTCCTTCATTTTTCCAGAAAAAAATCCTACTTATTGAATAGTCTTAGGATAATGCATCTGCTATGTCAGCCATGTTTGATAATTTAATATTAGAGATTGGAGTTTAATGTAGTGTATGTTAGAATGCCTTGCAAAATTTTTCAGACCACTTAGACTTTTCTAAATTACATGATAACTACAAACTTAAATTGATTTTATTTGGATTTAAACCAACATTAAGCACAGGTTTGAAGAAAATCAAAAAAAATTACATTTAGGCAGCTGGTTCCCTTCAGTAGTCACCTAATGAATAAACAAAGTTTATACATGTGTAATTTAATCCCAGAATAAGACAGCTGTTCTGTGAAGGCCTCAGAGGTTTGTTAGAGAACATTAGTGAACAAAAAACATCATGAAATCCAGAAAAGACAGAAGTTGTGGAGAGGTTTATTGCAGTGTTAGGTTGTAAAACATTATTCCAAGATGTTCAAACAAATGCAAGTGGAAAAAGTACGATACAGCTGCAAACTTACCAAAAGAGGAGCTGCCCACCTAAACTAAAGCATGACACTAAGAGAAGTAAAGAAGTTTGTGGTAAATCGGGAGGAGCTGTAGCGATAGAAGCAAATCACGTCTTAGAATGGCTTGCTCAAAGTCTAGACCTCATCCCAATTTAGAATCTTTGCTAAGATTGACAAGTTCACAGGCACTTTAGACTGACGTGTTGAGGTGATTGAATTTTGTCAAAAAAAGAAAAAAAAAGAGGTATCAAATTTCAGTGTCTACACATGTAAAGCTATCAAAAACATCAAAATACTTGTGGCTGGGGATTTCCCTCTAGTTACATATGCACACAGCACTTTTGAGACTTAAATAGTAAAAAGAAAAAAAAAAGCGCTTCTGTTAAATAAGTTAAAGTCTCTGGTTGTAACGTGACAAATTGCCGAAAAAAAAAGTTCCAGGGCTCTGAAGATTTTTGCAAGGCATGGTACTTATTGTATAGCTAGTCAAATGTTTTCTCCACCCCTTTTCAATATGTGAAACTTTAAAATAATAATAATAATAAATAAACATATTTTCTTGAAATTGTGAGTCATTGTGTTTTTCCTACAAGAACTTAAATTTTGTGGAAAGAGTTTTACAACACTTTTGATTTTAAATCACATGGTACCACTCAATGTCAAAACAGTTTCTTAATAATCTTAGGTACATCCCAGCACATGAGCAACTGTACTGCCATCTAGTGATACCACGCCTAATTAGACCCTGAAGAGAACTTAAAGTGATGATCCAGTGAACATTAATGTGACCAATAAGAGTCTAATCATTACTTCACTTGTATACAAGTTAAGTTGTTACTTAATTTCTAATTACTGTAAATGAGCACATTAGAACTGTTCTGTTTATTTTCTTTCCATTACATGTAAATGAGAGCCACAGCGCAATGAATAAACTTACAGAGGAGTAAACTGTTTTTCTGGCCTGAGGAAAGTTCACAGATCCCTCGTACACTGATTGCTAACTTTAACCTCTGCGTTCACAGCTGCACTGTTTACTTTAGTTTCTGGATGCAGTCAATGGTCTGCAGGAAGCATTGGTCCAGAAAGAGGGAATACCTCTGAGGAGAACGATGGAGAAAGGAGTCATTCAAAGCTGGAATGACAAATAGCCGAGGCTGTTTACGTACGCTGTGTTTACATAAGTTTGTGTTTGGTTTGGTGGCTTATTGGGCATTTTGGAATAAATCTACACCTTTCTGCGTAATACAGCTACATAAAACAAGAATAAAATTGTTTGCCAAAGTGTAATTTATTTGAAGGTGATGACACTCCGAAATAACTGAAGTCAACAAGCGCAGACGCATTAAGCTGTGAAATTAGCTTACCTGAAATTACACTATAACCTCAGTAGGAAACAGTAGGAAGCTTAATAATAAAAAAAAAGCTTACTGAAATATTGGAAGTGCTTGACTTGTTCCTATCAGTTAGTATTTACACATACACATGGTGTGCTCAACAACATTTAACATCTTCCAGGAATCACATGGAACAAGGGACAAAAAATACAATTTGCTCCATGGTACGCATCATGTTGTGTAATTTATGCCAAATCAATTCAGATCCCATTGTATCTAACCTGCTCATGCACTGCCACCAACTCACTGTCACCTAAAAAGGTTTCTCACCCTTCATCCGGGAGGTGCTCAACACAAGATGTTTTTTGTTACTGTGAGCATAAAGGCTGTCTTCATCATGTCCAAACTCTGATATTTTTGTCTTGTGGCTCTTTCTCACCAGGTCCAAATGGGACCTGCCAATCTCCCACAGGGTGCTGGAAGACATAGTGTGGTATTGGAATCAGCACACTAAGTCAGCCATGGTTTTAAATTAAGCGTGATGTGGAGAGGGAAGAGACGACAGGCGAGGCAGGTTTCTTTTTTTTCTTTTCCTGAAACACCTTCAGATACATTAAAATAACTCAGATGTACGTATGTATGTAAATGCCACACCCATCAGCAGGACTGAGACAACGTTTGGATTGAAAGTCTAAGAGGCTTTCTAAAGATTTTATTCCAGACATAATTAGCAGAGTTTTCCGTTAACGTTTTTGCTCATTTCTAAAGTACAACATCTGCTTAAGGCAGATAGGAAGAAAGGATGGACAAAAGCAAAGCAAGAAGTTATGAAAAATAGGGAAATGGAGGAAATGATGGAGAATGAAAGAAATAAATAAGGAAGGATGAAAGGATACGTGGAGGAAAAGAGGATAGGGAAGAAGGAATGACAAATGTAGAAGGAAAAGGAAAGAGGGGTAGCAGGATGAAGGAAGGACAAATACAAAGAATGAAGAAAGGAAAGAAAGACTGAATAGAAAAAATAAGGAAGAAAAAACTGTTAACTGCATTAACTTTGAAAAGTTAATGCAGCAACAATATTCTCAGCAATGTATTATTATTCAAACAATGTTGCTGAGAATAAAGCCTGAAAACAATCAAATTTTCCTAATATTACACTGCCTTTTTTCCAAATTCATTCAGACCCAGTAAATTCATAAAATAAATTGCCTACTTTTTCCAAACACTTTCCAGGATGTCTTGGATCGCTGATCACAGACTTAATTCTGTAAATCAGTGATATGCTCTGGGAAATGAATTACAGTCAGTTTGTGTAGCTTTAGTTTGCATTCACTTCTAACCACTATTCCCACACATCTGGTTTCAAGTCAGAAATGATTAGTGTGGATATTTAACAGGAATATCAACTTTAGGAGGAATCTAACAGAGGTTAATGCAATCTTGACGGCAATTTTGCACTTTTATTCGCAACCATTCACAGCCAAAATAAAAAACAGGTAAGTCATAAAAAAATAATTTAACAAAACCTTAGTTTGTTTCAAAAAATGAAATTGATTTGTCTGAGACAAATAAAAAACTTACAAGCATATATTTTTTTTTACAAAATAAAAGTGTCAATTTACATTTCTGAAATGACTATCGGAGACAACGTGACACCAGGGGGAAAATAGATTAAGGTCAAGCCATTCCCTTATCAGCAGGAACAACTGTCTGCTAGTATCAAGGTTAAGCAGGAAGCTGCACCACAAAAGTTCCTCCATAGTCCTTAACCTTAAGTCACCTGGTCCGCATTACAAATCATTCCAAACTGAAGTGAGAGTAAGATATCCCCATCATTTGCGTGTGCGTGCGAATGCGTGTGTGTGTGTGTGTGTGTGTGTGTGTGTGTGTGTGCGTGTGTGTGTGTGTGTGTGCGTGTGTGTGTGTGTGTGTGTGGCTAAGGAGGAGAACTTGTTTCCTGCAGGCTGTGGTTTGTCACATGTGACAAGAGAAGGTAGGGCTGAGCAGCAAGAGAGCTTGAGCAGGGAGCAGCCAGTTCTCCTGGTTAGTGTCTTGTCAGTGCTGTCACAGAGCCCCCAGGAAAAAAAAAAAAAAAGTGCTCGACTTGTCTCATCATGTCACCATAAAGCTGTACGCCGTGATGGAGAGTGCTCTTTTAGGATGCCCTCAGAGGCTGCGTTTCCTCCAGCTGAATGACCAGACAGGAGACAGCAAACAAGAGCAACATAAACAACCAAAAGACGATGGGCTGAAGCTAACCCTGTGCATGGGAGATGAGACTATTGCCACACATCATTAAATCTGCTGTGTGGTTAAATTTTCATGGGATGGAGAGAAAAAAAACTGTCATGTTTAAAATCAGGAGCATCTCACAACACAATAAGATTGAGAGGTAAAATTTATTCGTATTTCAGAGTTTGATTTGTTTGTCTGTTTTTTTTTTCTGCCTTGTAGCTCCTGCCCTATTTCTCCTGAGGAACAGTCATGGTATGCTAGAAAACCCTTGGAACCCTTGGAGTTGAACCCTGGGAAACCAGTTTTTTAGCAGAACGCCCACCTGGTCACACTGGTCCTTATCCTTCCTGTGCTCGACGCAGAGTCCTTTACTCTGTTCATGCCCTTTCTAACTGCTGCTCCAGCATCAAAGTTTTGCGGCGCTCCTCTTGGTACTTCTTCTCTGCCTCCAAACACATTTGTTTCATGTCTTTCTCTCTGGAAGATAAACATTTGTTGTCTTAGATAAAATAATTAAACAATTTCTTAATGCACACACTTCATTGCTTTCTCTTTGGACATCTAAAGCAACAATAAAATTATTGTCTATAGGAATAATCTGAAGCACTTCAATCCAATATAATGGATAGTGATTCTGTCTATCATTTACATTATTAAACCTTAGACCATACTGTAGATTTACTATTACAACCTAAAAGATGTGAAAATGACCCATAACATTCTTGCGAATGTTTGAATGAATCTCAGCCAAGATTTAGATTAAAATCAATAAAAAAATCAAGAGTCGAGTCCACATTTGGTTGTTCCTTATAGAAGCACGTTCTATTCATGTCAATGATGTAGGAGAGCAGAGAGTATTTCACAGGAAATCAGCAAAGTCAACTTTACTGAGTTCGAGGATATTTAACTGAAATCAGTTAAATGTAGTGATTTCAGTATATTTAAAGTTTTCTGGCATGCAGAAAGATTTGTAGAGTGTGCATTACTTGATCTGTAGAAGCTTAACCAGCTCCAGGAGGCGGTCCTTCTCCACGCTGAGGACTTTATACGCACTGCTCTGGGTGATCAGTGCACTCACATCAGCAGAACAACCCGGACACTTTGAGTGACTTCTGAGAACATCAGACACAATCAAACAGTTCGTAGTTTTGATTTATTTACATTGGTGCAATAATAACTGATATTTAAAAATAAGATGAATCATATACAGTACATATAATACAGCTCACTTACTTTAATTCCATCTCACCTCCCACAGTTGCAATTATCAATTTATGGCCTAATTTAGAGACTGAACTGAAACAGATAAAAGGATGAGAAATCATAAAATGTTTTACTCTTCTTGCTTCTTCCGTCATTGACCTCTTCGAGTCAATTATAAGTTATTCTTTGTAAAACAAGTGACCTTAGGTCCTAATAGAAATTGCCAAAACATGCACTTTATACCACAAAACAAAATTTATTATGTTTCAGAGGGTAGTTTTTACGATTCTCTTAATAAATGAATAAAATGATAATATAAAGAATCAAATAATTCAGAGGTGTCTGAAAACATACTCAGGTGTAATTCTTGTGACACTGTCTCCATCTTCTGGGTAGATTCCTGAACTGCAGCTTTTTATTTTAGGGCTTAATTGTCTGTCCACACTCTCTTCCTTCGGTTGCTGTAAAAACAGATTTTTATTTCCAGAAGGCAGATTTGTTTTACGGTGGTTGCTACAGCACTAAATATTTCAGCTTTTTTTTTTTTTACCTTATTGGAAAGTTGTTGCTTTTCCCGCAGCTCTTTTATTATGGCGTCTTTTTCTGCTACCACAAGCTTCAGTTTCTGGATAAGGCATTTGTTCTCTGGGGGCCCACTGTCCAGCTGTTGTCTCGGGCTGTGTTTGTGGCTCTTGGTCTGTGCGCTCTGCTGTTGGCCGAGTTGCTTCAGCACCGTCTGCATCTGGCTCTGCTGTTTCTGCCAGGGGTTAACAAAACAAGGTTGTGGGAAAGGAAGAGCCCAGAATATTTCTCTCTTTCCCACTTTTATCTTATCTGAGAGCTTACCAGCAGAGCATCCACAAGCCCGGTGTCATGTTTACCCTTCTCTAATAAGGAGGAAATCTGCATTTTCAGAGTTTTGATTTCCTCAGACTGAGTTCTGCTCCTGGCTTTAGAGGCTTCTAGCTTTTTCTTCACATCCTCGTGTTCTTTCAAGAGGCCCTCATGATCAGCTGAGATCCTCTACAGATTTACCAAAAGCAACAAGCAAAAAACATATTAGTACCTTAATATTTCATTCTGTTTTTAAACTGAGTTATTGTTTAAGTACCTCAAATGCCTCCCTCTTTTCCTTCTCTATGGCACGGATGTAGTTGAGGTTTCTATTTTGAGCAGGGGGTTTATGATGGGCCGCAGTACCAGAAACATCCTGCTCCACACTCTGAACATCTGCCTGTCTTTGCTGGCACAGCTGCTGCTCTAGCTCCCGCACCTGTTGTATGAATTCAGCGTTTTCTGTGACATAACTTTCAGGTGCATCAAACTAAAATTGGAATATCATCAAAATCAAATTCAGTTCATTTGAAGAATTCAGTTCAAAAAGTGAAACCCAGATATAGATTGATTACATGCAGAGTACTATATCTCTACTGTTTATTTCTATTGATCGTAGTTATAGTTGTCGCACAACCAACCTACAACTGTCATATTTCGTTTTTTGAGACACTCCTGAACCAGAAACTTCCCAGTGATGTTCTTTTTGATAGAGATGCACTTTCATAATTCTGAAAACCAACCAACTTCTTGAAATAAGTTGTCATAATGAATGATGAACATTATAACGGACATTCAGTCACCACCTAAGTTTTCCAGCTTACTCTTGTTTGAAGAGCAAGAATCTGCTGCGACCGGCCTCTAAAGCTCCCAGGGTTGTTGAGCATCTGCTGAAGGTTGATCTCCTCTCCAACTTCACTCAATAAAACCTGCAATAGTTCATCATTTTAAGAGTAGACATAGACATAATTTATTATCATTAAACTGCACCTTTAAAATGTATATAATGAGCAAGATTTTGTTGCAAGCCTCCAATAACAAAATAAATAAATACATAAATAATAAAAAGTATCATCATAAATATATAGAATAAAAAGAGATCAATCAACATGTCATTAAAAATGCATAATGTTGATGAGGTATGAAGTAAATAAAGTGTACATTATGGACATTATGGTTTCCTTTTTGTTTTGTTTTTAAACTGTGCTTTATTTCTGTAGGGCAGTGAGAGGGGTGTGTATTTAACAAAGCAACTAAGTAAGAAAACCAAACTATGCTACTGGAATCAAAGAATCTATATATCACTAATGACAATAAATATGGAGGTTGCTGTATCAGTCTTGGCCAGGACGTTCTTATAAAATTAGAGACTTCATCTCAAAAATATAATTTCCAGGCTATGTGTAATGGTCTTAAGTTATTTTTATCCGTCTCACTTTTCAAACTTATCTTCGAAATGCAGCTTGTGTGGTAAGAAAATATCCACAGTCCCATTTCTGATAACCAGAGAATACAGGGCCTTCAGCTGAAAGGCCCTAAAATCCAATTAAGAAGTCATAAATAAGCATAATTAGAGCTCTGTCAGGTGGAAATGAAATAATGAGATTACCTTTTGAGCAACCTTCAGCTCCTGTTTTGCAGACTGAACCTGGTTTCGATATTCTGTCACTTTGAGCTGGGCAGCTGCTAATTTTTCTTGCAGAGACTTGACCAGCGGGTTTTCCTGTTGCTCAGTAGAAAAATGTATGTGATTTAAAATAAAATGCTATCACTTCAGGTTTCAGATCAAGAGAATGGCATTACTCAGTTTCTGTTTACCTCATGGTCTTCAGACAAGCTCTTATCCAGGGTTTTTTGTGTGGTTTTCTGTCCAGGTACAACATTCTCCAAAGCACACTGCAGCTAAACAAAATGTTGCTTTCTATGGATTTTGACCAGTAACTTCAACGTTCCATCCAATAAATCAAATAAACAGAGCTTTACCTCTTTCTCGAGTTCTTTGATCCTATTGCTGCTTTGCTTGGATCTAATCTTCTCTTTCTCAATTTCTGCAGTTAGCTCTCTATTCTTCTTGGAAAGCTCAACAATCTTGGTGGCAGCTACAGCTCCTGCTAAGCCCGATGAACCTAAAGGGATAATTCACAAGATGACTGTGAAGCGCCATTAACTCTTGTATGTAAAACACATCCAACTTGTCTGCTTGTACCTGTGAAGGCCAGTCTTTCTTCTTCTCTTTTCTTCTTCAGATGTTTGATCTCAAAGTCCTTTTCACTCAGAAGTTTGAAGAGCCTCCCATTTTCATCTCTGAGCTCTCGAATTTGATCTAACAAGATCTCATCCTGCTGCTTTAACAGACTTTGAATGACAGACGACACACCATTATAACGTTATGACTATTTATTTTGTACTTATGTATTATGTAAGCTTTGAGTTAAACAATACAGTTTAATTTAAACCGAGACCAAGTGAAACCACTTACCTTTCTTCAGGACTGTCTTCCTGAACGACTTGCTTCGACAGATTCAAATCATCCAGAGTTCCTGTCACACTTAAATTATTGGGTTCTTTCTTCTTCTTCCCTTCCAGTTTTCTTTTTTCCTGCTGTTTTTGCAGCGTTTGGAACTGAAGCCGCAAGTCATTCAAACGTTCATCACTCTCCATGATAAACAAGGTAGTGGAAATAAGAAACTACTAAAAGAAGGCAAAATTATTGTGTTAGCTTTGATTATTTGATCAAAGCTTGATTGTGTTGATTTTGTTTACATTTGTACACGGCTGTTTTTTAAACTCATTTTCACTCCAGTAACTGACCAATATCGCTTAAATTTAACCTACATCTACAAGGCACAATCCGCGTGTGGCATCTGACATGGACAATATCAACAGCAGATTCTTCAAGTCCTGGAAGTTGTGCGGTAGTTCCTGTGTTAATCAGACCTGCTTGTCGAGCACATCTCACACATATTCAAATTGTCTTAGATCTTTGCAGGTTCAGTCAACTGCTCAAACTGGTTTATGTGGTCCCCAAGACATTCCCAAGACATTTTAGCACACCATTGCCCAAATAGCCACACTGCTGATTGGGATTTTTACACATAAAACAGAATCACTAATGTGATTTTTAGAGTTACTAACTGAAAACTAAATGAAATAGATTATGAACAGAATGATGCATTTGTCAGATCCTGTCTATGCTGAAATGATGTTAAAGAATTTAAGATGCTGGTAACACCGGCATCTTAAGGTCTGTTGCTTCTATTTCTGTTTTTCACTTGTTTTCACCTTTCAAACACACACTGCCCAATACACTTAATGCTAAACGTGATCCTAAAGTTCAAAAATTGCAACTAAATCTACCCCAGCATTGCTCCCAAATGACTTGTCACCAAACCTGCTGTGCATACAATTTACTAAAATATTATTTAGAAGCTAACCTTGTGCTAATCTGCAACAAGAACCGACATGGTAATCAGGTACCTAGCAGTTTCTTCTTTTAAAATTCGAACAGAAATCTTTAAAGGTCACAGGACATCTAAAATTGTAAAACCGAGATTATAACATACCTGTAATTTATACAAGAGTTAAGACGTTTGACTTTTTAACTGCATGTTTTGTTAACTTTGAAAATTAATACGTAGCTCCCTAAAGGTGACGCTACTGTCACTATAACAACGCAAGGATTGTGACTTTGAACGCGATCTCGCGTGAACAGGGAAAGTGCGTGCTCTTGTTAAAATTGCACCATGACAGCGGCCATCTTGCTCAGGGTTTCTGACGTCTGTTCTTGCTTATTGACAGGAGAGAGCTCAGTTAAATTAATAAAAACCACCGGGACACGATAGTGCACAATATATGAACCAGCTTGTTAGGTTTAATTTTTATCAGTATTATATCTCTCTACTGTATTTTTTATTTTATTTATTTATTTATTTATTTATTTATTTATTTATTTATTTATTTATTTATTTATTTATTTATTTTACCAGCTAAATGATATTCTAATTATTATTTTAGGCTATAAACCTATTTGGTGGTGCACCACCATGGTGGTGCTGTAGACACCAGCCTTTGGGTTTACCGAGAAGTGCTGATTTGAGAGGTGCTGAGTTCTCAATTTAAGATTTGCATTTTTATTTTTGAACTATCTTTAATACCTAAGGACTTTCTCCGTGCTACCAGTCATGTTGTATCTGTAATTATGATTACAAAAAGTTCAAAAATAATTTTGATCTGCTAGTTTCATTTTGCATTTTCTCACTCTATGGAAGCAAATTCATAAAAAATAAATAAATAAATAAATAAACTTATGATCTTTATTGTGAAATTAGATTTAAGCAAATTACGATGTAGGAAAAAATGGATTTTAGAATTATTACCATGACCATTGATTGTACTTTCATTTTTTTTATTTTGTTGTAAATATTAATTTATGTGATAAACATCAGTATCAAGATTATCTGACATCACTAAAGATAATAATCCCCTTTATACTACCCGTTCATACTGCAAGAATGAACGGGCATATCTGTAAATATGGACCGAGATTTCATCTTAATTAAATATTAAAACAAATAAAAAGAAATAAAATAAATTTAAACCTTAAGTTAATGAAAGGATGAGCTCCGAAATGTGCGCAGTCATGCTGACTCTGCTTCTCCGGTGGTATTGTTATGCATACAGGAGGAACGTGACATTCGTGCTGGAGAAGGCGAAACTTGATATGCAGCAGCTGTACACGTTGATCCATTTTCTTTACTAAAAGAAAACTAACCTTCACAGTGTGCTATCAAAGATACAGTGGCACAATGTAAGGATTACGGTGCTATAATCTAAAAGCACCCAGTGCCTGTCAAAGAGTAGCAGCCATAGAATAGAGCAGAGACTGGATTGGAAAGGTAAAGGTAAGACTTGGACCACAAATGATTAACAGAAAGATGACTAAAGCACCAAAACAGCAGTAAATAAATCCAGTATCCAATAAAATAATGTTGCAATAGCTGTTTGTTTTCTTTAAATAGAACATTCAGTTATGCATATAAAAAGTTGAATAAAAAAAATAATTAAAAAAACTTTAATATTTTTAAACCTTTTCAAATATATGGGCTATGATGTTTGAATGGAAAATAACACAGAGGTTTCATCAACAAGTTGCAACAAGTGAGCGAGCGTCACAATGACTATCAAATTCTGAATGAATGCACGTGACGGGACATGAGAGACTTCTCAGCAGATTAGTCACACATTTTTAGTGCATTGATGGGAATGTTTCCCATGTTTTGAAGTGGAGTAAAAACAACGTATTATTTTGCAGTGTTGTTTATGGTGAGGAGGGATGCACTACTGAAAGCAGCCTTTATCAAGCTGTGTTTCAGCTATTATTATTATGGTTGAACACACATAAAATACATAAGAACAAAGAAAATCCAGTAAACATAGTTTTATGAAATATTTGTTTAAAGTTAATGTTTGCAGTCAAAGTGACAAGTTCAGTTGTTTCTGAAGATGACAATACAAATACAAATAATATTTGTTAATGAAATACTACATTGACATCACACTGTGTGTTCAAAAGTGTAGGAATTCTGTTTAAAAAGTATCAACACTGATAGCTCACACAGTAGTTCAAGAATTCATTTTGGTACATTTAAGTTGTAATAGTCTTAAGTTAATAAACAAATTCTAGCTTGAAGAATATTACATGAAGAAAATAATTAATTACAAAAACATTATTGACCACACTGCTAGACTGATGACTTGTCTGTTGTCCAGCAGGCAGTAGTTGATACCCTCCAGAAAAATGTAATTAAAGAGGGCTTTTCACATAGTTCTGCATGGAAAGTTGAGTGGAAAAATTAAAAAGTGCAATCTATACGTACACCACTGTACAGTATGTCACAAAAATAAATGGGATGAAATACTGATTCGCTAGCCTCTATAAAATCTTTAGCATGTCTAATTTGCCTTCTGTTGTCCACAATAAAAAAAAATTGCCTACATTTGATTGAGCGATTTATTACACTAGTACAAACATAATGTGTTGTATTAAGAGGACCAGCAATTTACTTTAATTTGGAAAAAAAAGTTAAAATGCTCAAATTTAAGAGAGCCACAAACATTTCACTGGATTCTTCATCATATCAGTTGATTTGAACATAAGCTCATATTGAAACTGATTTTAGAGCTACTGCTTGTTTATTCTACATAGTCTTTAGAAAGCTGGAGAATTTGCAGAGTCATGCTGACAAATCCACCCCAGAGGTAATTTCACGTTGGAATGCCATCCATGCTAAATGATGGAGGCAGTACTTGCACAACCCTTCATGAATGTCAGGCAGACAGTTCTTGTTGCCAAATAAAAACTCATCTTTACAGCAGCCCTTAACACACTGCCTTCATCAGACATACTGCAATGTCAGTAAAGTAATTCACTAAATGCTATGTGTGTCTCATAGAATACAAAACATTTTTTTAAGTTACAGGAAGTAGATTATTTAATGAAGAAAGGAAGCCATTTTGAAAACAGTGGTAGCTCAATTCGGTAGCTACCAAAAGTGAGTTGAACAACTTGCTGTGGATATTATCATATAAAATATTAAACTAAGAACCGTTCCAGGTAAAGCACGTAATATAAGTGTACACACAGCAGAGATTCAAAACTATTTCAGGAAATGAAGGTGACTTTCACAAATAGCCTGGTACATACTTGCATATGTAACCCTGTCCGCGTGAGATGAAAATCTCGCTGTTCATTAGACTCTTATGCCCTACACATACAATAAAAATCAGCCCTGGAAATACCTTAGGAACTAATTAATGTTTGCCACTAAAACAGGCTACATTGTGTTTAACAAACTACACCACAGTTTATTTATATAAAACTCACTTGATTTTTTTGTATCATTCATATCTCATTGCAAAAATATATGAAGAAAATACTAATAAATTAAAAAAATTTAGCAGTACAATGCAGAGAATCTCAATGAATAAAAATCAGCATTTTAGTAGAAGTACTTATAACAAAAAACATGAATTTTTTTTTTCTTGTGACAGTGTGCAAACATCTGTAACAGCTTTTGTCAGGAGAGGTGAATATTTTACAGAAAAAAAAACAAAAACAAATTAAAAGCATTTAATATGGAAATGTTTTTAATTTGGCTAAAACCCAAATTACAACATAAAAGTGTAGCTGACTTTCAATAGGACAATGATAAATAAATATGAAAGCCAGAAACTTTTGTTTGTGGTCATTACTAGAGTCAGATTTACCCTGGTCATAAATTTTGTCAAATTTATCTGTAACTAATATTGTTTTATATACTACACTGAAACATTAGAAAAAAATACATCAGTGTTGCCATAATTCTCACAAGCATCCACCCGTTACATTTGCAATTTCAAACATTTTCTGTAAAAGGGTACACCATCAGTTGGTTTTTAGTCATCAGTCAGCCTCTGAATGTACATCTATAAATGTGAGAGTATTAAAGACACAAAAAAACTCATTGTAAGAGTCTCTGTTCAATTGTGTTTTCCAGTGTTCTGCTCTTCTTTGGGGTGCCTAATGTACTCGTTGTACATTGAATACAGGACTCCTAAAAGAGAAAAAAAAAAAGAAGAAAAAGGCGAGTTAGAGGATGGAAACTTGAAGAAGGAAACAAATCAAAAAAGTTGCAGCTCAGAGTTGTGATAAATGGAATTCAAAGTAATCACTGCTTGATAAAGCAAGAAACACAATAAGGCAAACATAAGTAGTTCTCATCTATAGATAACTAAAGAGAACAAAGGAGTTCCACAATAAATCAAGCCTAATCCTTACCACAATAGGAAATTGTGCAGTACGAGGTATAGTGGAACACTCAGATGGAATATTTAGAAATTATATTTAGAGAGTAATATAATTCTATTTATATTTATATGGTAATATTCCAACAGATTAACAGACTTTCACTAGTCTTTGTACAACAACTGATCTAGGCTTTAGATCACTTTTCCTGTAAAAGCACAGGAAAAGTGATGGGAACCCTTAATGTAAAAAAATGCAATTTCCCCCAAGTTTCATAGCATCAAACTGGCACATTACACACACCACAGCCAATCATTAGAAATTGAGTAAAATGTAAAATTTCAGGAGTCAACACCTCTAGCAAGCAATCATTTCTCAATAGCCAAGGGTCCAGACCCTGTGTACGAAGCAAAGTGTAGAGCAAAGGACTATTTTTTATTTTTTAACCAGGCTAGGAAAATTGTGGCAAATTTCTAAGTCTGGGAAAAGCCTTAAAATAGACATAAGCTCTACTGAAGATCTGCTGTAAATCTCAACTTTACATCTACATGTCGAAGATGAGGTTTGAAGAATTATACCCTACTTTCATCCTAACTGTCACCAGTGTAACATCACCCAGGGCGACCAATAAGATCAAACAGGGAATGTACTGTAGATATCGTCCTTCTCACAACCATTGATGTTTTTATCTCATATAGACATACAGTCTAATGTAAATGAGATGAAAGATATTGCTAATATAAAAGCAACCAAGATAGGAAACAAGATAATAAATATACATACCTACTGTCATGGCTCCAACCACAAAGCCTTGCGCAGCTACACGCATGTGAATCAAGTGCACGGACATTTTTGTGTCCCCTCGATTTTTCATTTTGTACAGCTGGTGTCCAACGATGCCAACAAATCCAGCCAATCCTGCAAAACAACTAGGGATTATACACAGCTCAATTTCAAAACTGCATACTGCAACTACAAACATGAAACTTCACAATTCAACATGGAGTTTTTTACTCTACTACCATGGAATAAAACATACTCACCCAATGGAACAAAGGGATTCTCCTTCACTTTCCGCATTAACTTTGAATCATTTCCTTCTTCGTAAGATGACATCTTGACTATGGAGCACACAAAATAGCAGAATTTCAAAACATTTTCACAGTAATTTTCAGAACTTTGACAGTTCAGCCAGTCCAGAAAAAAAAAGCTTTTATAAAGTTGGTTTACTGAATCTTATCTAAACACATTCTAAAGTTGCAGCCTTGCTGGTTTTAATTTAGCTTGGCTCATCATGACCTGTTAGAAGGTGACATGAAGGACAAGGAAGATACATTTTTAAAGTAGGGAACAATTTACCCATGTATAGACCGTTATAGCAGACAGGATTTTTTTGATTTGTATTTCTGATTAAAAACGAACGTTGGTTTAATATCTTTCGAAACGGCCTGAACGTCAATTCAGGGCCCAAACAGTCAGGGAAACACGAGACAATAAAAACTAAAGTTCATTATCGGCTGTTTACCAACTGACGTCACAGTTTTAATGTACAGACGTGAAAAGATTTTTACCTGCGTTGCTTTGGAGAAGCTTTGCAAAGAGACTATCAGATGAGCTTCGTGAGCGCAGTTTACACGGAAGTAATATTTGTAACACCGCACCGGCAAAAGCTCTGATGTAACTGTCCCTGACGCCGGGCTGACGTCACGCTCCCACGTGGTTAGTTCATTGTTAGAAAGAAAAAATTGGAGATACAACTATCGCATTTCGAGTTGATAGCAAGTATATGATGTAGCAAGTTCAGTTTATACTAAATGTAAATAGAAAATTAAAAATAAAAAACTAATAGCGCTACCGTCATATAAAAACATTTGAAAGTCTTGCTAATTTAATCGTACCTTATTTTGATTTGTAATGTAATATGTAATGTAAATTAAAATAGTAGTATGCATTCATATTTTTCCGAATGTGACAAAAGCCACACTTACTCGATTGCAGCAGACATTTATAGACACAGACATAATACAGAGTGAAAATTTGCCAAGAGGACAGCTAATTCCGTGATGTCTTTAAAGCAACACTAGCTTGCGTGCTAGGACAGCGAATGGCTCCACCCACAGACAGAATTTTAGTAGAGTCATAGGGCCTGCCTTCCAGGACATAATGTGAAATAGTGAAGACAAATTATCTTTTCTTTCTTTTCTTTTTTTTTCTCATGACCTAAATTGGCTAACATTGTAAAAATATGATGTGACATGTGTTATTTCAAAACAATCAATTGCAAATGGTTGCAAGAAATGCTATTTTACTTCAGCAACAATGATTTTTTTATATGCTAAACAAAGAAATTTGACCAAAATACTGTATTTTGTTCCTAGTCTTATTGTCTGCATTTTAAAAGAGACTAGAGTCTTTTAATTTTGAGTCTTAAACATCTAAGTTGATTGAATACCTTTTATGCATTCGTGGATCACTTTATACTTTGTAGTACGTGGATTAAATACCTTTTTCTTCTAGAACTGGTTTAGTTCTTTATGGCATATTAAACAAGGTGTCCTAGTCTTTGGTCCTTATTGAGATGATAGCATTCTGAAAATGGAGAGAACAAAACAGGATCGTAAACTTACTCAAATTTGAGTGCCCATGTACAGTAAAGACCTATGGCTACCCTGGAGGGGCTGCCAATGTCCACAGGTATTGGTAAAATGATCTGTTGATAGAAGAACTGTTGGTCAAGCATTCTATTTCAAAGAGTACGGCTAACCAGCATTCAAAATAATACATAGCTTTGAATAAGGGCAAACAGAACATGTTTGGCTACATGTCATCAACCCATCGAACCACTTACCCCAATCATTTTTTGCAGATAATTGTTCACATAACATAATCAAACAGAAGCAGCAAATAATAATGCTCTTTCATAATTCAATAACATTTAATTTCCCTTTGGGATCAATATATATTTTAATTTATATTTTTTTTCTTGTATAAAAAATACACTTAAAGCAACTAAGCAGTTTATGTTTTTTTTCTAGAGGTTTATAATTTTTTTATGATATGTTCTGCATTGTGTTCATCTTTGTTGAGAGAAGACATCAAAAAAACAGATCTGAACCCTAACGAGCCTGTGGTATTTCCTTTATGTAATTACAAGCTCAGATCTGAGTGATCAAGAACCAGATGTACACCGTAGAAAGTAAATTAAAGCTGAGACGTGAAAGAGAAGTTGCCAAATCTTCCTAACCTTCACAAAGATCAGTTAAATAGATATTTTCCTTTGTTTCAACTTTTTTTTTGTAAAATGCTTTTCTCTCATTTATGCATTTATCTCACATCATTAACATTACATTCATAATTTTTTATCACCTGAAATTATAAATATCAAGCACAAAAAGCTGTCCTATCACACTTAGATTTTCACATGACCTTCTTAAAAGAGACAAATATCTCATAGCCTAACCTTGTTTAAAATAAAATCCAAGGCCAACATTGAGGTGACAATATTCAAAAAGGAGCACAGCTCTACTTAGTGGTCTATTACTGAAAGTGCACTAAATTGAATTCAGTGCGAGTTCAAATTTACATGAAATACAGTCCTTTGCAAGTTGGTTGTGTTGTCGTTACAACCTCAAACGACCATGTATTTTATTGGGATTACATGTAGTAGACCAGAACAACAGTAGTGAATAAATATGAAATAAAAGGGGAATAATACACTGTTGGGCTGCACAGTGGCACAGTTGATAGCACTTGCCTTGCAGCAAGAAGGTCCTGTGTTCGATTCCGGGCCCAGGATCTTTCTGCATGGAGTTTTCCTGTGCGTGCATGGGTTCTCTCCGGGTACTCCAGCTTCCTCCCACAGTCCAAAAACATGACTGTCGCCTGAAACGTAAGCTGTAGTTAGGCACTAGCACCCCTCCTGACTCCACTAGGGACAAGGGTGTACAGAAAATGGATGGATAGATATTACACAGTTTTTAACATTTTCAGCTAATATAAATGTTTGAGGACAAGTATTAAGGATCCTTTTAAAAGGATATCCAAACAACTGCATTCAGAACACCTACTTTATTTACTGATAGTGAAATTGACATCTGTATAAATAAAGTTGTTCTGTCATCTAATTATAAATATTTATATATTTAAAAAACAACATATACAACGATATATATTTAAATATCACATCAGCAAAAATCTTAACAATGCTTTCTGACATGAACCAGCAGGTGGCACTATATGTCTGCTGATCAAACACAAGGGCAGCTGGGTTCTTAGTGTAGACTTTGCAGGCACCATTGGCTTTTAATATCACAGCATTTTCTTATTTTTAAAAGATCAAGATAAAATGATGGCCTATTTAGAACATATTGCATTTTCACCAGTTTCCTGTCCAGGCATTAACCCGAGAGTGTAAATGTTCTTGTTGAAAAACAATCCTACCATTTGTAACCTCTCTCTACCACATTTCACAACATTCTGCCTGTCATTTTGGACTGCATTGCTAACAGACAAACAAAATACAGAATTAGACATGCTTCTGCTGTACTCTAAAGCAGTGGTTCTCAAATGGGGGTACGTGTACCCCTGGGGGTACGTGGAGGTACTGCAGGGGGTACGTGAAGCTTTTCAAAATATCTTTAAAAAATCAGTAGGCTCCTCATAATAAGTCTTGGGAAAAATTATTTTGTAAAAAGTTCGATAAAATATAAATGTGTGTTCATGCACTGAATTTTATATTCAGTATTTAGTTTCAATATCCTTTAAAATAAAACGGTTTGACTGGTTTTATACCTTCCTGGTGGTCACCGTCTTCTGTTTTTCTCTTTTGTTTAACCATGCAATGTTTGCAATATGGATGTATTTGTCAGGTTCACTGATATAAGTTGTTTGGCTTTAATAAATCAGACAGTGATTTTACAGCACTGTACCTCTTTTTAATTCCAAAAATGTTTTGCCCGTGTCAGGGGGTACTTGACTAAAAATATATTTTTAAGGGGGTACATCACTGAAAAAAGTTTGAGAACCACTGGTCTAAAGTACACATTGCACTCTCATGCAATAAAGCTTGCATCATTGTTGCAATTTAGTTCATGGCCATCATGATAGCATGAAATACATTTTCCTCGTGGACCCATTTTTAAGCAAGTCCACGTACCATTTGCACGTTCAACTGCATAAAGATTAATCTTGAACAGATGATAGGTTTGTGAGCAAAGTGAAGGTCAGTGGACTGTTTCATCAGTAGTTCAAGGTCTGAATTTTTTCAAGGTTTTCTTTTTTCTGTCGAGCTTACTTTGTAACCAGAACATATAGTGTAATTATAACAGAGTACTAATATAACAATGAGGTCACTTGATTGGCTGTTTTTAATGTATGCACTCAATACATGCTGAAAAATAAAGTAAAAAATAAAATAAAATCCAAATATAATAAAAAATGCTCTTTAGGTTTGGTTTGGAAATTCAAACTTTTTGCCCAGAACAATAAGTTTTTTTTGGCTTACATTTTTTTGTTTATACTGTTACTTCATTTATTCCTTTTAAGTGTGATTAAAGCTTTTTCCAGTCAACGCCCTAGAAAAAGTTGCACAATTTTATCACTTTTTTTGTCCAGGCTTCCTTAAATTTTTTGCATATTTTCTGTGCAGTGTAAAGATGTAGGCAATCTTAAAAGTTCAGACATCGTTACACGACTCCAGTCTCAATATATTTTGAAATTTTATGTTGGTTTTACTATTGATTTCACATTCTGTTTCCTATCAATTTCAGTGTAACCAATCAGCTGCAAAGCTCCAGCTGATTGGTGTCATACACCATCAGGCAGTTTCTCTTAGATGTTCTTCTTATCCACATTAAGACATGAAGGTAATCTGTTGCAGAAGCATCAGACCCGTTGAGAATTATTCCTCACACTATTACTCAAACAGTAAAAAAAAACCCCAAAAAACAACTGTAATTATTTGCATCACTCCTTAATGTTCAACTCAGAAATTTGTGCTTTTGTAAATTTATTCCACTTTATCGCTCCTTCCAACCCTCCCCCCCCATTTGCATGTTCTTGTTCTGTGGGAGAATCCTGGCATACCTGGATAAAATCCAAGCATACAATGGGAAAACATGCAAATTCCACACAGAAAGGTTCCATATGAGATTTTGTTTTGTAAGATGTCTGTTAAGTTAACCACCACTTTATTACTCTGCTAGATTTGTTTTCCATCTGTTTCTTTTCAACTTTTTGTCATATGGAGTTTGTTTAATTTCTTTGCAGTTTAACACTGACATTCCACCCAAAAAGTGAATGTCTCCATTTCAGATTCTAACAACAAAATAAGAACACTTGTTACGTTCTTTTTAAAAAAATGATTTGAGTCACTTTCTGCATAGTCTTTTAGTATTTGTAGTACTTTTTGATCAATGACTAGATCATAACTAATGCTCTGTCATTTTGAGATAGCAGTTAACTTGCACTTTTTAACATCCCAGTTAATCTCTTTAACAGCCTACATAGCCTTACAGCCATAGGTTAAAGCATGTTCTTATCTTGAGTGAAATGACTCATTGACATTGGCTGACAGGTCACCAGAGAGGAAGTCATTTTTCCAGAAACCGCATTAAACACGGATTTCAGCTTGCAAATATGCTTCTCTGCAGTTTTTTGGTTTTTGGAAAAAAAACAAAAAACTGTTTCACTTTCCCTGATGCAACTTTAACAGTGTTTAGCAATGAAGACCACTGAACATTTGGAGCAATAGAAAGGAAGGTTACAAGCCTGAGACTATTCAAATTGTTAAGTACTGGGGTGAAAGCCCCTTAATTCTTTCTGTGACACTGAGTTCCAAATACCATTTCCTTATTTTCAGAAAAGAATAAAAATAAACTTTAATCTACATCAAACTTGAAGTGAATATTTTCCTCGCTCTTTGTCTGCTGAAGAATTTTATCTCCTTTCCTGGAAATCTGCAACCCATTATGAATGGGAGGAGCAACTTGCTGCTTATTCTTCTGAGCCTGGACTTCATCTCAACAACACTCTGTTGCTGCCAACAGAAACAGTCATGGGGCTGCTGCTGCCTGTGCTCTTCAGCTGCTTGTTTGCGCTGCTTGGAGGACTGTACCTTCTCGGAGTTTTCCGAAAGAGACGTCCAGGAGAACCCCCGCTTGACAAAGGTCTCATTCCTTGGCTGGGCCATGTCTTGGAATTTCGCAGAGACAGTTTTAAGTTTCTGGAGAGAATGAAGAAAAAGCATGGTGATGTTTTTACGGTGCAGCTTGGAGGATATTACTTTACATTTCTGCAGGACCCCCTCTCCTTTGGGGCTTTTGTTAAGGAGAGTCGAGAGAAGCTGGACTTTAATAGTTTTGCAGAGCAGCTTGTTAACAGGGTTTTTGGCTACAAAGCTGTCCAGAATGATCACCATGTCCTGCAGAATGCCAGCAATAAGCACTTGAAGGGGGAAGGGCTGGAAATAATGACACAAGCCATGATGAGTAACTTGCAAAACCTTATGTTGCACAGCGTGGGCTCAGGCACAGGTCAGAGCCCCTGGAAGGAAGATGGACTGTTCATCTACAGCTACAACATTGTTTTCCGAGCCGGTTATTTGGCTTTATTTGGAAATGTGCCACACAAGTCTGAGGGAGGTGAGGAGAAAGCCAAAGAGAAGGACAGAACTCATTCAGAAGCTCTGTTTTATGAATTTCGTAAATATGACCAGCTCTTCCCCAACTTGGCATATGGAGTCCTTCCACCAAAGCAGAAGTGGGAAGCTGACAGGCTGCAGTCCTACTTCTGGGATGCTGTCTCTGTGCAGAACATGAAGGCCAAGGACAACATCAGTCGTTGGGTGTGGGACATGCAGCAGTCCAAAGAAGAAGTGGGCATGAACGAGTCAATGATCAACAGGTACATGTTTGTGCTTCTTTGGGCCTCTCAGGGCAACACTGGACCCTCTTCGTTCTGGCTTCTCCTCTTCCTTCTGAAACACCCTGAGGCCATGAAAGCAGTGAGGGAAGAGGTTGATAAAGTTTTGAAGGAGACGGGGCAGGAAGTCAGACGTGGTGGGCCCTTGGTAGACCTGACCCGTGAAATGCTCATGAAAACTCCAGTGCTAGACAGCGCTGTGGAAGAGACCCTCCGGCTCACTGCTGCACCCCTCCTTACCAGGGCTGTGCTCCAGGACATGACTCTCAAGATGGCCGACAGGCGTGAATACTTCATCCGCAAAGGTGACAGGATGTCAATCTTTCCTTACAGTGCGGTCCACCTTGACCCAGAAATCCATCCTGACCCGCATGCATTCAAATACAATCGCTTTCTGAACCCAGACGGCAGCAAGAAAACAGACTTTTTCAAAGATGGAAAGAAAGTGAAGTACTACAACATGCCCTGGGGGGCGGGAGTCTCCATGTGTCCTGGGCGATTCTTTGCCACCAATGAGCTAAAACAGTTTGTGTTCCTCATGCTGGTGTATTTTGAGTTTGAGCTGAAAAACCCTGAGGAGGAAATTCCTGAAATTGACTTCAGACGTTGGGGCTTCGGATCGATGCAGCCCATCAGAGATGTTCAGTTTAGATACAGACTCAGATTTTAAAGACCTCTTTCAAAACATGTTATAGTTATTCTGTGAGTATTATTCTGTGACTATTCATTGATTAAATAGCCTTACACTAATCGTATGGGGATCTTGTAAAAGCTAAACAAGAATAATAAAAATATATTGTAAATTGCTGAAATACCAATTCTGTAAATGTGATTAAAGAAAACTTTTTTCTGTATGTTTCAATATCTTTTTACATACCATTTTCTTTTTTCACCAGAAACGCCAGAAACTAGAAATTTATTCAATTAACACATTTTGAAGACCTGTTTTCTATTCAGAATAAAATGTCGGAATTAAATAATTAAACAAGTTAGGCAGCATTCAACAATGTTGTAGTTGGTTTCCATTAACACATTAACAAAAGAAATCTTGCTTTAAGAATGTTTTTCTTCTAAATTCTTTTTTTAAGTATCATTTACTGGTCTAAGATGTAATTATCCCACTCTGGTAAACAGTTTTTTTTTTCTAAACAGTTTTCATATGGTTTTATGCTGTTTTATTGTAAGCCCTAAAACTGTGAACAATCTATCGAATACGAGATGAATGTGCTCCTTGGCTTCCTGGGTGTATGGTCTGTAAACAAGTTTCTCCTTCATTAGTTTCCCTATTAAATCCAAGTGAACTTTTATTTTGTGTTTCTATTGTACGCTCTTTTTCTGTTTTTTTTTTTTTGCTTCACTGTTTCTTTTAACACACAACTTTAACCCCACCCTTATCTGTGTCATAACCGTGGTGGTTGATAAATCTCATGTGTTTTTGTTTATTAAGAAGATGATTTATTGAGAAGAGTTTTGGAAGATGGGTGACATTATTAATAAATGGTTCTGTGACCTGAATAGTACCCCTTTTTTTCCTTTCAACTTACCAAAACCATGAGTCAGTTTTTTTTTTTTTTACAAGGAAAGCTTATATGAACACTCAAGCTTTTCTGGCATTTTTAACATCACAAAATATAAACAATTGTCATTTTGTATTTTGTAATTTAAAGCTTACAATCACTTACTCACATCTGCTGATAAATTAGTTTCTTAGTGTATCACTCTGGTTTCTTTTGGATCAGTTCAAAAATTTAAATGTTAATTTATTTGGCCTCAAAGTCAAATGTAAAAGTTTGTTAAACAAAGTTTTCATTGTCTTATCATCGTTTTACAACCTCAGATAATTAACTAAGACTTTCCTTTCAAAAAGAGTTTAGACAAATACATAAAAAGGGCCTTTTTATTATAAGTTATAATACAAATGTTCTATTACAGGAAGTATCTAATAAATTTCCAATACACATAAAAGATCACACTTCTAACCAAATTAAGACTTTGTGTTTACTTCCATTTATTTTAATTAGTCCGTTTGTGCCAAATGTGACAATTACCCTAACTTTAGCTCTTACAAGTGCATTCTTAACCCTAACTTAAGCTTAACCGTCTTTGTTATAGCACAAAACAGGAAAGACATCAGATGTGATCTTCCTGATGAGATAAAAAATAAAAACAGCAAGTCCTTCATTTATCTGTGAAAAGATCTGGAAAATATGACAGACATTTGCTTCGGAATGAATGACACAAGAGAGATTACATCAAAGGCTGTATCACCACATGACACACTTATTTTGTAAGCCTTAGCTTGTCAAGCAACCACAAAAAATTTAAGCATTGCTTGTTTGAAAGCATTGTGAAAAGAAAAAGTATTTTTCACTACAAAGGTTTTATCAGTTGATATTTTTTTGCTCCTTCTTTGTTGCCTTGATTACAAGTCTCTTGTTATTGTCATGCAAGAAGACCCATTCACAAACCATATGCAGTGTTCTGGCTAAGGTTAACAGGTTCTCTGTTCATCATCCCCCCAATGTGTTGCAATCTACCAAGAAACACACTAAAATCATAATTCTCCCACCATAGTGTTTTGTGGTGTTGTTTAATCCATACTGATCATTTTTCTGCCTTTTCAGATTTTTTTCATAATTTATTTGCTTATAGATATTGCCTTTTTAGTTTATTCCTTGTGTTAGTTCACTTATTTTTATTGTTTGTGTTTTGGACTTGTTCCCTAAGCACAAACACTTACTGTTTATGCTAGCTTCAATTTTTCCTTTCATCAAAGGTTTTTGTGTGTCAGCTTTGTTCTTTCTCCTTTTCTCAGCTTACCAGAATACCTTCCTTTCCAGATCTTTTCCAGCTGCCCTTATTTACCTCTGATTAGTCCCTGTGTAGCAGTCTCTTCTTTCCCTTTGTGTATTTATATTTCTAGTTTGCATTGTTCTCCTGGTTTCTCTGTCTAGCTTTCATAGTTCTCAGTTGTTCCCAGTGGAACAACTGGTTTGTTCTTCATTTTAAGTTTCTTTTTGTTCATTTTTTCATTAAGCTCTCTGCAGTTTGGTCCTCCTCAACCCCCATCCATGACATTTTGTACAGGTCTAGGGTTTTGCTTACATAAAGATTACTAAATAGGGACAGGAGCCGACCTGTTAAGCTGTCGGCTTGACAAAGCTCAGGTCAGTTATGAACCTGAAACTTATTCTCTCTTCCAGTATGGTCTGGCAATTTATTTTTTATTCAAATACTTTCTTATAATGTGGTTACAATGATTTTCTCTGGTTTTTTTCTTATGCATACTTGTGGAACCGGTGTATTTAGAGTAAGATGAGGTACCCTCTGGGGTCTCTCTAATTTAACATGTAAAATTTCAGTAAATCTTCAAAAATTGTGAGCCTTATGAACCAAGTCAGTCATTTAAATTTTCTCCCTTCCAATAGTATGTTTGGATTTGACTTGAAAATAATCTCCATTTGTATTTGTCGTTTAAACCTAGCCAGGTTAATGGACTTTACCCAGTTTAGATCTAGGTAAAGCTCTCAGCTGGGTATTTCCAAGTATTTCCAGTAACTAACTTGCCAAATAAAGACAGTACAGGAAAGGCCAACAAAAAAACTATCAATACAAGTTAAATTACAGAGGGTAAATCACATTTCAAAAACTTAATTTTAAATATTTTAGAAAATTTACATTTGAAAATATGACTGCAGGGTAAATTTTAAAAAAATAATATGCAATTTTTTGTTTAAGATTTTACAGTTTAATATTAATGTTTGAATTATAATTCAACTGTTTTGCTACTACCTGGTGGAAAAGGTAAACGTGTTTTGCCTAAGTTGATTTATGTTTGTGGTTAAGAAGTTAGCATTAAACAAACTGGTTAAAATATCTGTATATCATGTGAAATATGTAATATTATAATTTTATTTAAATGGTTGATTCCACAGTAGTTTTTCCTTACAGTAAATTCTATGCTGTTTTTTGCCACAGTGAAGAGAATGCATTTTATATCAGTTGCTTACAGCTTAAATCTATGACACCTTATTTCTGGATGAATGAATGTGGTTGTAGTGGTTGTGATGCTGCCATCAATAAATAAACAGTTTGTCAGTCACGGTCATGTAGCCGGATGAGCTGCAGAACAATGGGTCTTTTGGTGGCATGCTGGTCTTCTGAGAGGTCTGCCTGTACTTGGTGGAGAAGGGTTTTGATGAAAAATAAGCCATTGTCGTTGTCATCCTGCAACTGAGCCAGTACACTGAAACAATTCCTTTGGATGTCAGCAAGGATATTCCTCCATTAAGTCTAGAAAGAGGTTATTTTTTCCATATGTGGACAGGTAAGTAACCTCTTGCTCCCTCTTAACTCCCACACTCATATACCCTCTGTTCCCCCTGCCCCTTTTCTTCTCTTATTAAGATGTAGGTTATTTCACTTGATCTAATAATCTAAAATAAAAGGTTGAATTTGAACCAGTACTTGTGTTTCACTGCATACACAAGTTGATGAAATAAGTTTAAATAACAGAAAATCAAGGCAGCAACAATATCTGTAAAGAAACCACAAACAGCAACATGATTTATGCAACATTATTTTGAGATTGTTTTATAGTGGTTTGAAAGCAATTTGAAGTAATGTAAACACTGTGAAAAATTTCTGTCTAGAACCGATTAATTGTGTGATCCCGACTTCTGTGAGTGCAGTGGAGAGGAAACAAAAGTTTGTTTTGAGTATAAATATGAGTACTTTGTTTGTTTTTTGCATAGTTTCTCGAGATGACTTCGACTGGGAATTAATCCTGCACTAACGATTGGATTGACCCAAGTTATGACAAACTGGGATGTATCATCTAAATCTGAAGTGCCTTATTTTACTGACCAGATTAGCAAATGCACCAAATGCTTAGAAATACCTCAACCTTGAACTCTTCTTGTTTGCTGATATTTATTTCGAAGGCCACAGCAACAATGCTGTTATCGTTTCACCTTGTCAGTAACAAAGTTTGGATAGGCCATTCACCTGTTTGTGATAGTGTCTGAGATAATCAATCGTTTCAACATGGATGCAAAGGAGTCTAGAATTGAAAAAAGCCATGACTGCCATCTAGTGGACATTTTTTAGGATCAAGCTAATGAATGGACTCCACTATAGATGTGAATTTTGTTTTTGTTGTTATAGTTACGGTATTGGTGAATAAGCAAGAACTTCTGTGTTGCATCTCTGACTCTATCAATGATTCTAACCAGGTCTGTTGTTCCTTCAGCTGCTAGATTTTACAATGACTGAACAGTTAAGAGTTTAGAGGGTGAAGTTAAAGTTTAACGTTTTGTAGTTTTGTGACCTAAGGTATCTTATTTTGTTTATTTGGATCGGTGTTGATTTTTGCTGCCATGCAGTTTGAGTAAATATCTTAAAAAAAAAAAAAAAACTTGCACATGCAGAATATTTTCCCTTCTTACTTGCAATAAACATTAAGTTCAGTCAGACTAGATGGAGAGAGCATTTATGAACACTAACTTTCAATTGTTGTCACAGATTAATAATTGTTGCCACAGATTAATAATTGCCTCTTGAGTGTTCCATGGTGAGATGGGCAGGGCAAGGCAAATATAATTACATGGCACCTTTCAGCAACAACACAATTCAAAGTGTCTTGCATGATGAAAACATAGTTTTAAACCAGAAAATTCTTTGCCTTATTTGACTTGCTCTAGCTACAGGGCTACAGTGTTGCAGTTCATATTATCCAGCTGGAAGATGTTAATGATTATTTAAAGTCCTTAGCCACACATTTCCAAAAAGTTTGCAAAAGTTTACAAGAGTTTGCTGTGTACAACATCGCCATCTGGTGGCTAGACATGTTTAGTAGATGTGCAACTCACCTACATAATGGTTCAGTTATTGTTGCGTTACAGCAAAAAAGGTCCCAGGTTACATTCTTGGGGTTGGGGAGTGTGGCGCCTGTCTGTGTGGAGTTCTCTTCTATGAATGACTGGATTTTCTCCAGGTACTCTATTTTGCTCCTACAGTCTAAAAACATGCCTATTGAGATAATTAGTTGTTTGAAATTGTCCTAAGGTGTGAGTGTGTTCATGTCTGTTTGTCATGTAATAGGTGGGAAACCCATGACTTTTTTACCTTCTGTATCAAACACTGATCTCTGCAGTTAGATGGTGGTTTTCATTAATCAGAATGAGAGAGTAAATTTGGACAGATAAAAGTATTTCAAGCTTAAAGGTTTTGTGGGATTGTTATAGAATCACACAAATTCTTTAATTTGCTACACATTTCCTGACCACATTATCTAATGTTTTTTTTTCTTTATAGCAATCACAAAGCCTTGACCTTGAAGGTTAATATTTCAAGCTGATTGCCTTCTGTTATGTCCTCATTAATAAAAAAAACCTAATGCACAACACATCACTTAGTGTACACAAAGTTGTGGTCCAAGCTTTTTGCATCAGAGTGCATCAAACACAATGGCTACACTGAAGCAATCTGAGGAAATCCTGTAGCATTGCTAGCAGTGTTATCAGTGTCTGGAGTTCACTGAGTTATAGAGGAAGGCAACAGCACTGAGGAGGAGCCGCAATAATGCATCACTGATAGTTGGAATGACCCTGACTAGGTCTACTGTGCCTTTAGTCTTGCCTCAACTTCATCACTGACATGGTCAGTTAAGACAAGATGATGCTAAAGATTAAAGCTCTGCAATTCTGCAAACAAGGTTTTGATGTTTTGATCATTACAATTATATTTCATAAGTTGGATTCTGATTCCTTAAAGGAAAATCTCTGCAGCATGTGTACAAATTACCTGAAAATGTTAAAATAATATATTTATTTATTTTTTCTAAAAACATTAAATACTGCTAAAAATGCTGAATCATATAGTATTTTCTAAATGACATGATTTACTCATTATTTTTGCAATTTTATTTCTCCTCAGATGTCTTTAAATAATGAAAAAATATATATTTCAACTGCTTTCTGACTGTTCTTTAATTTCCACTCATAGTGAGCTGCTTCATTGAAACGTGGGAGGCTCAGGCTGAGGAAAGTTGTTGACATCCTCCTCAAGGCTTTTCATCTTAGTTGTTTCAGCGTTGTCCAGCCTTAGCAAAACTGGCACGGGACGCACTCGACCTCAGGGTAGGAGATGCTCGGCTGAGAAACTGGGAGAAAAAAAAAAGTGAACAAATGCGATGGGACTGCCACCACTCACAGGCTGCCTGTGGGATAGTCCCTCACAGCCTGGTGAGGGTGCTTTAATGATAGCGTTGGGAGAGGATGAGAGAGGAGGAGTCCAAGCACTAAACTGAATATTTCTTTTCTTTTTTTTTTTCCTTTGGTGTCTTGTGTCACTCTTTTCTGTGAGGGGTAGAGGAAGAGGAGGATAAAGGAGGGGCATCCAAATCACAGACTAGAGCTTGATTTGTTACATAAACATGGACCTTCACAGCCCCCAGTCTGCTCACATCAAATTTGTTCTGTAAATATATGTGGATGAAACTCTTGGTATGACATTGGTGGTGGCCAAGGAGAGTTGTCGAGATGTTCACTCCCCAGTGCTGCATCACTTCACCTCACAGCTCACAGAAACCTCTCAAGGCAAGGCTGTTTGTAAATAGAACCATTACTTTTTATTCTTAAATTATTTTCATCATTATCTCTTAAAACAATAAAACATCTATTTAATATTTTAAAAATATATGGTGTTATTAAATTATTAAAAGCAACTCTAACCTTATGAATATTTACAACATTTTTGGGCTATCACGTAATAAGAGTCCTTGTAACAGGAGCAATGTCAAATAATGTCTTGCAGGGGAACTCTGTTATATTTTCCTGGCTATGGGCTGTCCAATCAATATTTATCAGCACCAACAACTGTTTCCCAAAGCTAAAACAGCCTGACTCGTTCGAGGACAAAGGGACAGATCTTTCTTTTTTTAAAGTTAAACAGTTGCTGGGCTGGTGTTGTACTTTGACATGTGTTTCAAATATTATAAGACACTTCCAGGAAAACAAACTGCTGCTGTTTCCTAATTACCTAATTATCACATTATCACAACATGTAGCTAAAGCTACATAGGAGATTTTACAGCCTCTCAAAATATAAATAGTTTTGACCTTACAAAATTCACAAACTAATGCTAAAGAATATGCCTGTGTATATGGACAGTTTGTTTGAAAATGAATATTATATTTTTCATAACTAGCATACAGTATTTAAATCCCTACTCTGTTTACTTCAAGGCAATCTGGAGTAGAAAAATTTGAATTTATCTTATAGGATTTGACTATATTTGGCTGTTCTACTTGCAAAATGCTCTCAAATTTTTTATCTTTTACAAACCCACGTTGAATAACTCAGAGACTTTCTGCCAGATTCTGAATTCTGGCAAGATCTTTCCAAAACCTTATTTTTCATACTGTGAAGTGACTTGATGATTTTGATGCATGACTGATCTAACTATGATGATAAAAAAGTTAAAATCTTTCTTTATTTTCTGCTTTCTGACAAAAACGACTCGTATTTGGAACTTTTTTTATTTCATCCACCTTAAATCTCAGTTACACATGAAGAAAACTAAATCGGAGACATGATGCTGCCACCACCCTATTTAACTGAGGGTATGCTTGTCTCTTGGTGATATGCAGCATTGTTTGAGCTTTACTTATCTTTTGAAAATGTGGCTGCAACTATGACCTATTCCTTAGAAGATTTTAGACAAGCCTGGATAGTTTCTTTTCATATTGTAAGCACATCTCATGTTATTTAGACAGAAGGAAGCACCAACCTTTCTGTGTCGAGTCATGGAATTTGATTTAAAGACAGGCATACGTTGGGTCATTCAGCTGTTTAAAAACAGCTTTAGCCTCTATGTCAGGGTGCACAAACATACAATAGGTCTGATCATTTTAAGGCTCACATTAAAATCTGATGCACTAAAATTTTATTTTGGTATTTTAATTATGTGGCAACTCCAAAGCAAAATGATTAGCACATGGCTGCGGTCAGATGCAATGTTTGTCCATCACATTTCAGATGCTGTGAAATGGTGTAGAAATTATAACAAAACACGATTTAACTTGACATGTTGATGTGGTAACTGGGTGTTACCACATCAACTTTAAAAACATTAAAAGGAAAAGCTAAATTTCCATTTCCTTACCAACTAAATCATCTGCATTTTGCGGGTTATTTCTGAAAGATGCCAAATGTGTTGCAACTAAAAAACATGTGCCTGTTGGTCCCTAAGGCTTATCACATGTCAAAACTCCAAATGGTGCGGTCAATCCAACAGCCTTTCCCTTTCTCATTTTCTTGCTGCATCAGTTCTCTTAGATGAAGAGTCTTGCCTCTGAGGTGAGGCCCCAGGTCAAAGGGTTCTGCAGGCTCAAATGGCTAGCTCTGGGGGTTCTATTTAGACCAAAATTCACTCAAACAAGTGTTTTTGAGGCAAATATTTCTGATAATACTTGCAAGCGCTGCTTCCTTTTGTTTTTGTGATAAATAGTAAATGGCTGTGTGATTTGGACATCAACCAATTTGTCAAGTTGTAACCAATAGGAAAAAGGATCTGCAGTAGCGACCATTCAACCCAAGAGGCCAGCACTGAGACGGTTTGATAAAATATTGCAGGATTTGACATATTTGCATGAAAATGTCAAAAGTTGCACAGCACATTAAGATAGAACAGAAGCACCCCATGCTCAACAGAAATGAACTCATTTGACTTTTAACTTTGTTATCACCATTATGTTCTCCTTTACATTGGCGTTTGTGGCTGGATGGGACAAAATCCAGCCACAAACTCCAAGATTCATGACTACTTTTATAAGGCACTGTAACAAATTTTGTTACTGTTGAAGCTACAGCCTTTGCTTATTAATGTAAGCAAAGTAGAATTGTTGAGCATTACTCTTTGCTTTATAACCATATAAATATCACAGCAAAAGATTACCAATGACCATGTAAAAGAAACACTGTAAAACAATCACTGTGACAATGACCAGGCTTCTATCATTAATGTAAACCAGACGCCAAGCCATTTATCTGTCCTCTGTTCAAAAATAATTTCTCGTTCCAAATTCTGACAGCAAGTTCTGGCAAACAGAATAAAGTCAGGGAGGAATTAACTTTCCAGTTTTAATTTTCCATGAATCACACCCCAGTCTCCTCCCCCCTTCTGTTCTTTGTTGTGTTGTTACTGACTAAAAGAAACAACTGACTATGTGTGTGAGAGCATTTGATAAAGAAACTCCTTCACTTATGTGAGAAAAACTCAAATATATTTAATAATGTTAGCCATTGGGTTGCAATTGAGCAAGGTGACAGCTAAAAGTTTTAACCCAAAGTTGGAAAAGACATGTTGCAGGAATGCAGAGAGTGATCTGTTCGGTTTTCTGTTATCTGGCTATCTGCCGGGATGAAAGATCTAAATATTATGACACTTGACATGACTGAGCGTACCTGCTGGTTACATTTTAGCTGATCTGCAACAAGGCAAGGTGGCTTATGTCTTGGTGACACTTTTGTCCTAAAAGTCCCTTTCTTTGTCTCCCTAAAGTTGTTTCTTCATTACTGCCACCCTGTGTCAACTCTTATGTAATCGACAAATAATAAAAAGGTTGCAAATCTGCAACTGTTATAGCCGACTGTGAAACCTATGGGACTGAATCGGAAAGAAATTGATGTAAACATATCACAGGACCCAATTGTGAAGTCTTAAAATTGCATATCCATTTACTCAGTGAGCTATTGCTGTGTATAAATCTTTGGAGGCATGATAACATAAAACCAAGATATAGATGGAAAAACAGAAGCACAGAGAGCAAGACAAAGTAAGAGAAAAAGCGAGAGAAGGAGACTCATCATCTGTTGCAAATGGGGCGAAGGGGTGGTGGGGGGAAGGGGCTTTAGACTGTGTTGCGAATAACACGTTCCCTCAACTGAGTGTTCGTTTCAATCTGCAGTACAATATTCTCAAGTCTGGACCCTTGGATCAGGGTCATTTGCCAGAGGAGGATTTTTTTCTTTTTTTTTTTTTTTTTTGCGGCTCTCAGTTTTTTTTTGTACTTCCTTCTTGGGCAGAAGACTGGTGTAATAGAAACCAGACACAAGCCAGCATGTGAGGCATCCATCCACTATAGCGAGACCTCACTTCTTTGCAGACTAGGCTAACAGGATAAGAAGGAAATTCTCGACCAGGAAATTAAGCCTCCGCTTTAGTTTTTAGTTAATCTGGATGTTAATATGACGGGAAAAAACAAGTGCTTAGGGATGGAGTTGTCCCATAATGAGTCAGGCTGTGCAGAAATAACTAGGGAGGACAAGTGAGGACTCCAGAATGGGAAATTCATGTGCAACTTTTTCAGGTGAGTTAATTCTGTTAAATTTTGTTTCCCAAAATGCACTCTGTGAAATTCTACTGGTAACTCTTTGCTCATGCTTTTTGCTGATATGAATATGTTTTTTTTACTGGTATGTATGTATTTCTTGAAGGTCCAGATTTAAAAATCTAAATTTAAATGCTTGTTGTTTATTTAAATGTCATCATTTGATTCAAAACTAATAATAATGCTGATCTTTTTCCTTACTTTTTCATTATATTTTTTTATTATACACTTTATATATTAATACAGTTTTTGATATAATGTAATGTAATGCTTAGAATAAAAAGGTAAAAGAAAAAGAAACTATTTTGGTGATATATGAACAAATCTATAAGAAATAAATAAAACAAACTGATCTCAGTTTGAATTTTACGAAAAGCTGAAATTTATATATAGTGAATAACATTTTTGTATGAATTTTCTGTGTCTTTTTCCATGGATTTTCTTCTTGTTAGTTTCAAAACCATACATTTTTGCTCAACCATGCAAACTATGTTGACTGAACTTTTGTTTTTGGGTTTGATCTAGGAGTAGAAAGAAATAGTGTGCAACAAAAATCCGTCCTATATAAATGTACTGCAGTTGGTCAAAATGCATTTTTATATCTGTGTTTAATGATTAGTTGCTTAAAATCAAAATCAAAATCAACATAATGTAGGATCATAACAATACAAAAACATAAAATAGTAAAATGATAGGAAAAAATGTTTCCCTTTGAAACAATGCCAGAGTTTTCTTTTCTAAATTAATACAGTTTAAATTTGCAACAAATTATACTTGCAGGCAATTTTTAATTTATATTTTGCCTATATCGAAATGAAATTTTTTTTATTGTCCCACAGTGGGGAACAGCTTTGGTGCAATAGCAGCAAAGTGACAGGCTATCAAAGCAAGTAGGAATGTAAATGTAGTAAATGAAACAAAAGATATATGTTTATTGAAAGAACAAATAGACACTGACAAAGCAGTGGAAAGCTGGCTAGCAACAAGACGTCCCTGTTGTTGTCACTTGTTAAACTATTTTATTCAGGCTAGATAATGCTGTGATAAACACCATAACTGTTCTTGCCCAGGTCTCGCTTGAAAAAGAGATTTTTAATCTCAATGAGACATTAAATAAAGGTTACAAATAAACAAGAAGGTATATTTAAATATAAGTAACTGAACTGAACAGGGCTGTTGTAGTGCCATTCTGGAGCAGACATTTTCAACCCGTCATATTTTCAACTCTCTCCTGCACCGGGAGTCCTGGTAGAAGAGGGAAGACTTTCTGGTTGGGGCAACAAGCCTCTACTGTTCTCTCAGATGGTTGGGTGGATGGCATATCACACAAGGCAGTACAGTATCATAGTCGTGAGATCAACATACAGACTGAGTGAATGAAAGTGCTAAGCTGTCTCCTCTTCACAGCTCTTATTGCCTCACAGTATCTGCAGTGATGTTGGCCGTGAGGAGCGTATGACCCTGTGCAATCTTATGTCATCCTCTTTTTTTGCTTTTTGCTCTGGTGCTCAACTAGCAGCATGTTGTGCTAAAGCACTTTGACAAGATCAAACTTTGAACTAAAAAGTCTTCCATCAATCCACATGGTTGCCATTTTATTTCCAGCCTTTGGTCCAGCTGTAAGGGTGTGGTGATCATGGGTCTGATTCATTTATGACAATGACTCCTAATTGTAGTGCCTGATGAAGGACTTTGTCTTTTAATCTATTCTCCTCTATTTTGTGCAATTTTCTTCAGTTTTAACAGGCATTCACTTGAAAGCAGTCCTATCTAGAACAGAATCCCACTGTGGTGAAAATCTTTGTATCCCATATGTTTGACATTCTGTTTGGATTGTGATCAAAATAAGAATACGAAACTACAGAAATTGTTTGTAATGTATTCACTGGTTGTTTGTTTTTTTCTTTTACTGGTGTTTGAGCAGAGAAGAGACACTAATAAAAACTGATTAACCCCAAAAATCTTTAAAGGGAAAGGGGTAAATTTGTGTCAGGTTTCATGTTTTCCTTCCTATGAAGGGTCTGGAATACAAAATGAATAAATACATAACTTTCCTTTTCATTTTATGAGATTACCATGTATATTTAATCATTTAGGTGTCAACAAATGTTTGACTGTAATCCTAAATTAAGGGCTCTAGATTTGTTTACCCCCTTGTCAATTCACACCCATTATTTCACACCTAAAATTGCCATTTATGCCATTCTTACTTCTCTTTTGTACCTACAGATAAACCTTTTCATATCTTTATGTAAACCGTTGAAGATAATTTTATTTTTCAGTCTAGATAAGTAATTTTATAAATTAAGGTGAGAAATGTTCACATGACTGCTCAAATCTCAGTGTTATTTTGGTTCGATAGCAAACTATAATATATTTTTGAAATATGTTTTTAAACCATTTATTTTGGTTCTAATTTCTTTTTGGCCTTTTTTTTAATCTTTTAAAATCAGAAAAGTTTGACACAAACTAAATAACTCCGATAGACATTGAATTTATTGGATTCATTTAACATTTCTTTACAGGAAACTATCAGGATAATTTTGAAAATGTATTTAAATAAATTCAAAGCGGGGATGAAATGTTCCCCCGATGGGTATATATTAATGCATGTTTGGTACAAAGTGGTTTGAATGATCACTTCAGGTCGTTATTCCACCTTAGAATATAATTAAAAGGCCCTGAAATGACATAAATAAAATCAGCCAAATCTTTGATTTGTTGTGTTATGTGACGGTATGATTTTGTTGTTTGTTTTTAATTTTTTTCCTAGGGTTTTAGTTGAAGAAGCAATCACCAAGAGTCACAATAAACATAAGTTTCTGCTCCAGGAAAAAAACTGTGGTTTGGCACCAGAAATTATGAGTTCAATGTCTATCAATATGTCGGTACAATTTCTAATTTTGTCTTTTGTTTTACAGATTGTAGTTAAAAGCTTGTAGGAGCAACATGAGCTGGAGTTTTCTCACCCGCCTTCTGGAAGAGATTCACAATCACTCCACATTTGTGGGGAAAGTGTGGCTTACTGTGCTCATCATCTTTCGCATCGTACTGACAGCTGTTGGAGGTGAATCCATCTACTCCGATGAACAAGCCAAATTCACCTGCAACACCAAGCAGCCGGGCTGTGACAATGTATGCTATGATGCCTTTGCCCCCCTCTCGCATGTTCGTTTCTGGGTCTTTCAGATAATCATGATTTCCACTCCCTCCATCATGTACATGGGTTATGCCATTCACAAGATAGCCCGATCTTCGGAGGATGATCGCAGGAAGCACCAAAGACTTCGCAAGAGGCCGCCCCCTCACACAAGATGGAGAGAAAGTCAGCCTGTTGAGGGGGTCCTGGAGGAGGAAGATGATGACGCTGAACCAATGATCTATGAGGATGCACTGGATGTCCAGGAGGGCAAGGTAGATCCTGTGAGCAGCACTGGCAAAGACCCACCAAAACATGATGGCCGCAGAAAAATCATGCAACAAGGCCTGATGAGAATCTATGTTCTCCAGCTCATGTCACGAGCTATTTTTGAAATTGCTTTCCTAGCTGGACAATATCTACTGTATGGATTTCGAGTTAGTCCCTCTTATGTGTGCAACAGGGTACCTTGTCCACACAGAGTGGACTGTTTTATCTCCAGACCTACAGAGAAAACAATCTTTCTCCTTATTATGTATGTGGTGAGTTGTCTCTGTCTTGTGCTAAATGTGTGCGAAATGCTTCACTTGGGAATTGGCACATTTCGGGACACTCTTCACATGAAGAGGAACCGCGACCGACGTTCCGCATCCTATGCCTACCCATTTTCACGCAACATCACATCCTCCCCTCCTGGGTACAACCTTGTGATGAAAACAGACAAACCCAGTAGGATTCCCAACAGCCTCATCCCCCATGAGCAGAACATGGCCAACGTAGCCCAGGAGCAGCAGTGTACAAGCCCAGACGAGAACATCCCCTCCGACCTTGCAAGCCTGCATCGACACCTGAGGGTTGCTCAGGAGCAATTGGATATGGCCTTTCAAACCTATCAGACCAAAAACACCCAGCAGACCTCCAGAACAAGCAGCCCCGTTTCTGGGGGCACCGTGGCAGAACAAAATCGATGCAATACAGTCCAAGAGAAGCACGGAGCGAGGTCAAGATCAGCCACAGACAAGGCAGCAACCATCGTGAAAAATGTAAAGACCTCTGTATGGATATAGAGATTCATCTATTCTAGGAAACTGACGTTAAAATGAAAGTATCCAGAGTTCGAGAGCTGTAAAGGATGAAGAGTTAACTATGGACAGCAACAAACTAGATTTGAATCACGCTAAGAAAAGACATAGGGACATTAATAGTCTAGTTTTGAATATAAATAAAGAAGTAAGAACACATAGACTTCAAAGTCAATATCATAAATCTTTACTGTAGTAGTAGATGTTGGTTATGGATAATATGTACCTGCTTAGTTTAGCATCTTTAATTCCAGCTACATTTCATCGCAAACTTTTTCTCTAACATATCATCACAGGAAATTGAAAGGGATTCACTTGGAGCAACTGAGATTTGCAATTAGCAATTGTGGTGGAAAATGAAAGTGAAGCACTTGAATTGCACTATGAATCATTTTGTTTTTTTTACATAGACTATTGATAGAAAAGTGCATGTTTTACATTTAGATAAATATTTTTGGATGAGAAGCAATTTAAATAGAACTATTTTAATAATAGTAGAGAAGAAATAAGGATGTTTCTGGGAAACATTTGCACAGTTTGGTGATCTTCAGACTCAACAGTGTGCAAAGCCCTAATCTGTGTGTCATAATTTTAAAAAAAGCTTTGTTTTGTCATAAAAAGTAGTGAATAAATACAAACTGTAACAATTCTCTCTACTAAAGAGTAATATCTTTTGAGTAGACTATCCATTATTTACAGCTGGAAACTTCAACGAGTACAGACTGTAGTAGGAATCCTGTTCCCATTTAGCCATTTAGAAAACTCGTCCTAAATTCAGATTGATTCAAATGGTATTTTTTTCCTCTGTTATTAAAATGAATTCAAAACAGGGAATACTTCCTTCACTATGTTCAAATCTCAAAGTGCCTCAAACTCTTAAAGACTGTTTTAGCATTCTTTTCATGGTTAAATTAAACAATTTGAAATTTCAAATCTTCTTGTTGTGCAGCAGATCTTTGATTCAGTGACTTATTGCCCAAATTATGGCGTATGGCGAACACAAGTTGTCTATACTTTGATAACAGCTATGCAGTGACAATGCTGTTAAAGTAAAAAAAGAATTTCAAGCTTAGACACTTTAGAATACTTTAATAAAATAATTTAGCTGAAAATAATTATGTCACATTTCACTAATTGCATTTAAAAAACAGTTTTCTATAACTGGTAAAGAATTTAATCCATATTAATACAACATAGTAACACAAATAACTTCAGAGCTTTTTATTGCAGGCAATAAATCTGGCAAGAATGACTCTTCATACTGATAACTTCAAATTATGGCACCTTATTTCCCATAAAATTACTTTGATTTACTCACATAAGGTTAACAATGTCTGCAGTCCAAAATACCTCTTTCTGTGTGTGGTCAGACTTCAAAAACAGGAGGTTTTTGTCCATTCTTCAGAGAATTAAGTAGTGTAAAATTTTGATGATTTCCCTTTTTATACAAGATAAATAAAGGGATTGAAATATTGGGTGTGCAGAATTATTTCTTTTTCCTTTGGCTTTAAGCATCTATGATCTACAAATCTTGGTATCCCATTTGCTCACACATGTACAAACCTTAAGGATGTTGCACATCAACAACTATGTTAGAAGTACCGAGACTAAAAAATGTGCGTCCCTTTTCAAATAAATAAAATAACTTCAAAGGAAAGCAATTAGGCCTTATAGCCATAACTTTGTTGCAATTTATATTAGTAGGGCTATAGGAAACAGTACACTTGTAAAATAAAACACAGCAATATTTCTTATTTCTAAAGCATGATCTGAGTTTTAAAAGCTTGTTTTAGTGCTGTGTAAAAGTATTCATAGCATTTGAACAGTTTCAGGTTTTGTCACATTATTCAACCATAAACCTCAATGTACATGATCAAGATTTATTTTATTTGAACACATGGATATGCTAAAATTGCTCAAGCTCAGTTCAATCTTAGATTGAGAGTCTGTAGACTTTAAACTGCAAGTGACAATTCTTATGTTGTGTTTTCTGCAACAACTTTCTTTAAGCCACTCTTCCAGTTTTGTGGAATGATTAAATAATAGTAAATATGATATATTTTCACCTGAGTGGTAGCCAGTGCAACTCTTCCATAATTATGATAGACCTCATATGGAAGGTCTATCCATAAGAGGTGGTCCTTATGGGTGGTCCTTTATTCACCTTTATTCCTTTATTCACGGTGGACCATCCATAAGGACCACCTCTTATGGATGGTCCACCGTGAATAAAGTAAATTTCCTCCACTTTATTCACGGTGGAGGAAATCATGAATAAAGTCTCTATTTACTGCCTGACCTGTCAGTTTAGTTGGAAGACTGTGTCTTTAAGAACTGCAGTTATCCCATATTGCTTTCCTTTTCAGATAATAGATTGAGTTTTGCCTTCTGAGATGTTCAAATCTTAACTAAAATCATATTACAAGTTGAACTCTATTTACTAATTAGGTAATTTTTGAAGGCAAAGAGTTGTACTTGATTTTATTTAGTGCTGTTGGATTAAAGTTGGCTGAATCCAAATGTACACCACATTATTTTTATTATTATTTTGAAGAAATGTTCAGAACTAGATATTATTTTTGCTACACTTGACAGTTACAGGCTTTTTTAATGCCTTTAACATAACATCAAATAAATGAAAGATATTGATGGTTTGTGATTAATGTGATGAAGTGTGAAACGGTTGAATGGGTGTGAAAAATGTGTTAAGGCACTGTATATGAAATGCTGTCAAATGTAACAGAAGACAAAACACACTTTAATCAAAATGTAGTTAATGTTAAAGGAGTACAATGGAAATACAACATAAAATGGGTTTGCCAAAATTGTTTCTGAGATGCTATTACTTTGGTAAATTTTACTGTTATTAGTATTTCTGCATGCAGTCTTCATTTGTTTACATTAAATGAACAATCTAGCAAACAAAAACTGTGCAAAGTTGGCAGGAACTTCAAAAGGCTGCTGTGAACATAATTCTACTCTTGTTCAAACAACAGGTATCCTGACAATTTTCAAATTACACTTAATTTAGAATTAAGAGAAAACTTAAGAGCCACAGCCAAAGTGCAAAGTTCTTCACAACAAAACAATGGATAGGCTATGCCTTGTATTGCTAAGGAAAGAATTAGCTCAGTTTTCAGGCTTCTTTGTCTAAAAAAAGTAGCAAATAAAGCATCTTCAACAACCTGGTTTGACAGTCTGGACATCCTTAAGCTAAAACCCTTTTGAAACAACTTTTAACTCAGTTCTAGTCTTCTGTCTGCATGGGTGTACACATACATAAAACAAATCAGATTACTGTAAATTAATCTATAGTTTGCAGACAGAATAAAACAGTCATAAATACTAGGAGAAAACATGAATCAACTGTGATATAACCAAAGGTGTACATTTCTCTTTATTAAAAAAAAAAAAAAGACAAGAATGAAACAGATGCCAAGAGCCTCCTTAGCTTCTGTTTGGAACTGTTTGTGGTCTATGAGTGACAACAATCTGTATCTCTATATAAGGAGTAAGGTTTTATGACAGAAACAACACATATCTGAAAGGACGCTACATACACAGTGAAATGTGGTAGCTACACATCATAATCTGGGTTTACTTTTATTCAGATGGGACCAAATTTTTCGCAAGGTGGAGGAAATCGTGAATACGTTGTTATAAATATCAGAGAGTTTTGACAAAAAGCTTATAAGGGGCAGAGATAAATATTGCCAAGTGAAAATGTGGATTGCTTGCAGACTAAATCCAAGAAGACTTGATATCAGAACAGAATCAAAAACAGGTTCAATAAAAGAACAGCAGGTAAAGAAAGTATTAAACAATTCAACCTATTATCAGTACAAATATTTCTACTTTTTCCATTGACATGAGATTCACACCTATGAACACACAAATAAGCCACACATACAGACATTTTTTTTAACAATTTAGTCCATAAATGAATGTTATGTGTTTGGCCTATGAAAAGATATTCATTGCCACAGTATTGATAGGATTGATAAAACCAAGGAAGACTTCACACAAAATTCTGTTTTAAATCATTATTATTGCATTGATTCTATGCATTTCTAAACTTCTGAATGTTCTAGTGATCATCGTTGGAGCAACAATCTGGACGTGGAAAGGAAGAAGATGTAATCTGGAAGTGGGAAGGAAGGAACCATAACCTGGAAGTGTGAAAGACATCATTTCACCATAAAAGAGCCACAGTCACGCCCCTTTTAAGATTTCTGAAAAGTGATGTTTTCAGGTAGTAACATCATGATGTGTGCTATATTAGAGAATATGGTACTGGCAGGCTTTATATAACTGAATCAATGATGAATAGAAAAATGGACCAGGATATTTTTGGTAAGACTCTGAAGATGTAAAGAATAGAGTGAATTATCAAGTAGGAAAATATTTCCAAAGACACAAACAAATAATCTCTTTATTGGTGTGTTCATTATGCTCCGTGTCATTCCAACATTTTTATGGTAACATTATTTGTGGACAAGTCTGCTTTGATTTATTTACATGTGTGGATTGTTTGGGGTTATTGCTGACATCTGGTGTGAATTTCACATCAATAGAAATTTCAGAAAAATATTCACACAAATATATTCAATATCTATTTTACCCACTGTCTAAATGTATAGGTTATAATCTCCATGCAAATTATGGCTTTTTGCTAAAAAAGAAGGGGAGGGCAAGAAAAGTACTTGTGGGACACAAACATGTTTTTTGAGCCTTTTTGATATTTCACCCATTAATAGAGTTGTTTGTTTTTAAGTTGAACTGTACAGCATACATACAATAAAGGTGAAAAAGTTATTATATAATTTATCATGGCGTCATTTTTGTATTACAAAAATGTGGCATTCTCTGCACGTTTTCACACACACTGACTAAATATCATATATCTTGTCATTTAAAAACTATAATTAAGTAAAGAACTGTTTAAGAAACAAAAAAAGTTGTTGTTTTTGATTATCTGAGCCAAATAAGCTGGATCCCAAAAGACAACCAGAAACCCACTGATCTCGTGCTACGCTATTTTGGAGCAATGCATTTTGGGACACCAAGATGGCGTCCTCTGTGTTGACGTAGGGTGTTGTGTTCTCAATGATGCAGATTGATTCCGTTATAATTAAAAGAGTTTAATAACTATTGCACTGCTATGGCACCGTTTAATATGGTAGGTTTTAATTTTATCCGGGGAGCGTTCACTAGTTTCGGTGTTAAAATCGGAAAACACAACGGTTTGTCCGAGACGCTTCTCTGGGGAGCTGCAACTCCAGTAAGGATTCGGGTCCGAAGGTACACTCAAGAGTCCGGTAAAGATGACCACGGCCAGTTTGTTTGTTACCAGCTTCCGCATAGGACCCTGCTGAAGATTCAAGGACCGGACACAAGCCCGTTTCTCCAGGGGATTATAACCAATGACATGAGGCTACTAGAAGAGCCTGGGTGCACTGCCATGTATTCACACATGCTGAATGTGCAGGGACGAACCCTGTATGACATCCTGTTGTACAGGTGAGAAAGCTTTGCACTTATTTGCTCAATATTTCTTATTTGTTCACCTTTAACTAACTATAAAGTGACACATCTTTGCTGACAGCTCTGAAGCTTGTCGTAAGTGAGAGAAACAGCCATGTGTAGAAAGTCAAAAACGTGTAAACTGGGTCCTGCAAAACTAAACACTCCGGGTAGATGCTGAAATGTTTCATCATTCTTCTTTCCAAAGATGCTCAAGCTCAGTCAGACTGGATGAAGAGCGTCTTAACATCTCGTTCTTAACTGAATATAGGTCAGACTGGTCCATGTTAACACTTCATATGCTTTCATTTAAACTATTCCACTGCAGCTTTGCCTGTATTTATGTGAACATTTATCCCTAACCCAACAACTGTTAGCCCTTCTATTAACAAATGCTTCACTTTCTGTTGATCTATGGCTTAACAGGATATAGATAAATACTTTGGTACAACAAAATACAACACATAAGATCTAAATTTAAAAATCAGAATCATTGAGAATTTTCCTATTTTAACCTATAAGTTATTTTGCATCTTTTCTCGCTATTCTCTATTGTCTTCAGTCACAGACATACAGGCTGAGCTATAGCTGACATTAGATAAGGCACAGGGTGCACCCTGCACAAGCTTATCAATTGCACACAGAAACACGAGAGAGAAAAAAAGAACTTGCATACCAAAGTGATATTTCACACAAGCATAGCTAGGCTATGCAAACACCTTTCAATCTGTTTGGCCTGGTTGGCTTTTTCCACTAATCCCTGTCATGCACACAGCTTATACAGCCAGGTTATCATTCAGCGATCTAAAAATAATCAACATGTGATGTTAAGTTCTCCATCATAGAATATTTTATAGTTCATATCAACCAAACAATGGTCCAAACGCAGCATCAAATCTTCATCATAATGGCTGAACAAGAAAAGAATCAATTCTAGATCTTAACCTGGTTAAAATGGTGGGACCTTCAAATAGTTGTATATAGATATGCTTGCAAAGCCACAACTGGTGAATGGAGATAAGTGTTGCAGGAAATGAGGGAGACCTAAGGTCCAATTAGCATAGAAAGAAATAATTTTTTTTAAAGGCAATCTCATAACTGTCAGTTTTTAGATCCTCATCCAGGCCAGTTGGCATATAATTTATGATTGTTGCAATATAAAGCCTGCACATACTTGCTGTATTTCCCTCCAGTTTGAAAGAAGCAGAAGGAGGACATGGTGTTTTCTTGGAGTGTGACAGCACAGTGGAGAACTCAATCATGAAACACTTAAAGGTGTACAAGATCCGGAGGAAGGTGAGCATCAGCCTCTGTCCAGAGCTGTCTGTGTGGGCAGTACTTTCACAGCAAAGCAACCCAGATCAAGAGGCCAGGAAACCTGAGCTGTCTGCCCCTGAAAAAGCTGTGATATGGGAGGCTGATCCTCGAGCTGTGCAGATGGGATGGAGACTGGTGTTGCAAAATCAGTTTAACCCCTTGGAAATCATTGCATCCTGTCAAAAAGGAGACATAATGGATTACCACAAACATCGCTACTCAATAGGTACGATCAACGACTAAGAAGATAGTTTTTGTCAGACAATAAACAGTTTGAGTAGTCTTAGTGTGTATGCCCTTGATATTCTGTGACAACTTTTATTTTTCTCTGCTTCCATGCAGGACTTCCTGAAGGAGTAGACGATCTTCCCCCTGGAGTCGCCCTACCACTGGAGTCTAACCTCGTATACATGCAGGGTATCAGCTTCAGCAAGGGTTGCTACATCGGTCAGGAGCTCACGGCCAGGACTCATCACACTGGGGTGATTCGGAAACGCCTCATGCCAGTGCGCTTCTCATCTCCGGTCCAACAACTCAAAGAAGGAACCACACTCCAGACGCAGTCGGGCAAGCCAGCTGGTAAACACCGATCGGGCGTCGGGGAGCTGGGTCTAAGCCTAATCCGCACAGCTCACGCCAAAGAAGTGTTGACGCTGAAGTCTTCCGACGACACCTTAGTGACACTTGAAGTCTCCGTGCCAGACTGGTGGCCTAAAGACATGAAAATTAACTGAAGAGGAGGTCGTTTTGTTGCTCCTTGAAATGTGACATGGATCACATTTGACAGATTTATGACCGACAAAACCCTTAAGTAGAGTTTGTTACACTGCCATTTCTTTAAACATGTTTTGTCTGAACCAAAACCTGCTTATTTATCTCAAATGGATTCTTTATCATTTATAGAAAATTTTATAGCTAAAAGATGATGCTGTATTGGTGCCTATTAAAAAAATGAAAATAAAAGCAACACAAACACTATCATTTCTGCTTTTTATATTTCAGTGCAAAAACAAAATTCAGACAGATAAAAGCAGAACTTTAGACAGCAATGAACGTCATTGCTTTATGACAACATTTTTCATACTTAATGTGGCACTTGTTTAGATGTTGGGCACATTATTCCTGATAAAGGAGATGCTGCCCTCTAGTGGACTGTATAGTGTCTCTGATCTGCTGTAACAAGGTTTCAGGTTGCAAAGTCGAGGTTGAATGATCAAGCCGCTTAAAGTCCTCGTTGCACAGTAGGCATTCAATAATATGGGCCACTCTCTGTAGGTCGAAGGCAGCGTGGTAAGGTCCAAGAGCGGTGAGGATCTCTGAGAGAGGACGGGAGTAATCAGAGGAATCGCCAGAGGAGCAGGCATTCAAAAAGGCCATCCGATTTTCAGCAATGATTTTCAGAAAGGAAGCAAATTCATTGTAGTCAATTCCAGAGCAGGCTTTCATAATGACCTGAGGGAAAATCAACCAATAATCACTACCACATTTTAAGTATTTCTTGCATGTTTCCGAATGATTGAATAATCTCATGCACACAGTACCTGGCAATGCTGATGCCATGAATCCATTGTGTTTTTCCACTCCTCTATCTCTTTCTGAACAGAAGACAGCTCATTCAGTAGGAACTGCCACATGATGTCAATATTGCAGCCATTAAGCCAATTATGATTAATAGAGATGGTGTCCTCCTATTAAAAAAAAAACACATATAAACAAAAAATAAATTGTATACTAATTGTATATAATTGTATTTTTGTAATTTGGTTCAAGATGTGAAACTAAGGTTCTTAGTGAAATATTACCAATGTTTGTTTCTGTTAATTTCTGATAATTTTGAGGATTATAAGTTACAGCTTAAGAAAGACTCACGTTAAGTTTTGCAGTAAATTAAATTACTTGTTAACCCACACCAAAACATTATTGACTTTTTGAGAAAACATGCTCATAAAGTTAAAATATGAATTTATACCAAAATCTCCAAGGAGTACAAATAATTTTGGTAAAGAAGAACATTGCATTTTATATGGTGTTCAGATAATAATTATATTCAGTGCCTGGTGACACAGAGTCTGGAGACAGAGTGAAGAATCGCAGAATTCAAGTTGGTTCAGATCCAGTGTCACACTTCTACAGTCACTGATGATTTGGGGAGCCACGTTGTCTGCTGGTGTCAGTCTGCTGGCTTCTATCAATTCAAATGCCAGCAGGGGAATATACCAGGATATTTTGGAGCACTAAAAGTTTCCCTCTCCTGACAAGCTTTACATACAGTAGATGCAAATTTTTACAGTCAAGCTTAGCTAGGTGCCTGGCCAAAAGACTCAATACCTGGTTATTAAACACTGGCCAGACCACAACCCCACAAAGAATCTAATCAGTATTGTCAAGAGGAAGAAAATGATGAAAGGCAGCAGACCAGTTGAGTTGAAGGAAACTATTAAAGCAACCCGTGCTTCCTTTAACACCTCAGTAGAGTCGCATGCTGATCTCCATGCAGAGCTGCATTGATGCAATTACTCAAAAGGGGCAGAAATGCATGACTGTCATGAGCTGATCAGTTTCACTTTTGAATGAAATTACTCTGAATATATTCTAATTAACTCAGATGGATCTTTATACAAACAATGTATATATTTTTTTCACTTCTCACCAGATTATAAACTTGGTGGTGCCAGCCACTTGGCACAAAAATAATTTCACCAGCCTCTTGAATAATTTCAAGAGGTTGGCAAGCCTCTTCAAACTGTGGGAAAAGGCCTCTGTCTTGCAGTTCAGCTGAAGTAACATCATAAGGGAGGTTTCCATGGGTGTCTCGTAGAAAGTCCTCCTGACCCGGAGGATACAGCAGCCACTTCTTCCTGCCACAGATATTTGCAGACCAGCTGTACGAGCGGAACACATCAGCATGGAACGGGGTCCTGGAGACAACAAGTACAATGGAGTTTTGTCCAAAAGATTAAAAAGGTAACCCCTGTGCTATGATGTCAATATAGTTGGATCATACATTAAGATTTTTATACCATGAGCCTTTGGGTCCCATGTAGACAAACCGGTAATCATCCACTTCAAGTGTATCCCAGTATTCATTAAGCCAATCAGAAGAAAAGAAGACTGGTGTAGTGTAAACATTATGGTCTGGAAAATCCCTGTAGAATAGCATACATATGAAAGTTGTTAGTGAACAAAATTAGCAAGCTAACTTGGAATAGGTGTGGAACAGTTTGAGATTTTCAAATTAAGTTAAAAATAAAACAGCACAGCCTCATTTTATATTTACTCAAAAATATAACAAAACATTGCTATTATTTCAAGTAGAGAAACAAAAACCAATGCTACTGTAATATATATTTTTTTATTATTTTCATTTTGATGCACTTGACTTAAATTAAGCAGTAACTTAATGTAGCTACTTGATAGCTTAGCAGTAGCGATAATATTGCAGTTTAAAGAATTTCAGACAAAAAAAACAATTTCTATCTCATCACTTTCTTAGTTTTTCAAAATGGCTATGACTTATTGTGGAAGTTTTAATCAGATGCAATCTTGTTTCCTACCTTATACATGCATATACAAGACAAATTGTATTCTTCTGAATAATCCTTGTACCTTGACATATGCCAGTCTTTAAGATAGAGGCATCCTTTGGGTGATGAGTGCCCATTCTGGATGTACTCCTTCCAATAATGTATAAATTCCTTCAATGGCATTACTTGTTTGGGGTTGGCATTGTATTCCTTCGCATTGCAGTTTGCAACTGGGACAGGAGTCTCATCTACAACAAAAGGGCAAGAAAATACAATAATAATAGTCAGTTAATATGACTATATTCGTTACAGCTGTGGACGAATAAATAGTCTTGTTATTTACCAAACTCTTGCAGCAGTTTCTGAAAATTAGGTTTGCCCTCTTCTGTCACCCATTGTTTTCTACATTTCCAGTCTTCTGTGAATCTTCTTGAGAACATGCACGGGTGATTAGGCAGCAAGTACTTCCTGAAAAACTTAGAGTAGCTCAGCTCTTTGTCAATGTAGTCAACAAAATGCGAAGACCAAAACTGCTCATATGACTGTCGCGGCATTTTGACAAGGCTGCTGCAGTTGTGGTACGCGTCTCTGTCCATGGTGGTAAACAAGACCCCGGCTAACAGGCTACCAAGATTAGCCAGCTGCTACACCGAAAAGCGAGTGAACAAATTAGAATACGTCCGCCATCTGTTTTATTGGAAATTTAAATACATTTTAACGGGTTTTGTATCTCTGTTTTTGACTACAAAGGTCGCCATATGACTTAATATTTCTTAACGACGCAAACATAACACCGACACCTTTTCTGCTTATGTCAGTAACATTGACTTTTACTTTCTTTATCGCTAAGGCTGTCGTAACTCGAATGTATCCATTAAAATGACCGTCGTAGTCATTACCCGTTATTGAACACCCTACCACAAGAACACTGTGTAGTGCGGACCTAGGCATAGAAGAACAAACGCCGCATGTGAGTGCATGACCTCACGTTAACGGTACCGCCATGTTGTGGGTGGCATGTAGGGAAATCAGCGTGACTCTAACATTTGCACTCTATTTTATTTAATATTTTATGGAAATGTTGTATTTAATATAAACAAATAACGTCATGCAAACTGCCAATTCCCTTATGGTTATCGGTGTGTGTGTGTGTGTGGGTGGGTGGGGGGAGGGGGTGAACAAAGAATATAAAAATATTTAAACTGAAAATAATTTTGCTGACTTCTCTTCACCAGTTACACGGAATTTGCTTTTTTATTGCTTACCCTACTTGTGGAATGTTATTCCTAACAAGCAGTTGCAATAGCAATAACATTATGATCATTTTTGTTATCGATTGCCACTTGAATACGAGTAAGAATTTTATAAATGCCATTTAATATTATATGAGACAGGAAAATTGTTTAATCATTAAATGACTTAGACGTTTTGTAACGGTTAGTAAACTATTTAAAATAAATTGTGCAAATGATTTAAAATTGTAAACTATTCAAGGTGAATTTATGAGTTATTGAAAGTGAATTTTCTAAATTATGAATGTTGCAGATTGTTTATAGATGTTTGTCTGTTTTGATTAACATTGTTGGTGGTTTAAATGTTTTGTTTAATGGTATTTGTACTTTGTAATGTTTATTTGTTTGTTTTGTACGTACCTGATAACTGTTTTAGTCGTTTAAACTTAAACGAATAATTCAAAATTAGATTACCATAAACTGATATTTTACTTAGAAAAACTATACTTGTGCTGCTTTACAAGTTTAGCTTGCCACTCGAAACACGGCGGACACGTTCACGCGTGTTTAATAGGTGACAAAAATCTAGAAGTGCTTTCAAGTCGGAAAGTTAACGCGTCCGTACCCCGATGTGACATCACTTCCGTGATAAACAACGTTACTGGGAAGAATACGAGGTAACGTCATGCCCAGGCTGCTGTTTTCGCTGTTTATGTTACGCTGAAAAGACATTTATACAAGAGGAAGCAGGGTAATTTATTTACAATGGCATTTTGTGGTGCGGATGACAAAACGGAATTTGTCTGATCGGGCGCTTAATCCGAGTTCATTGGTTTGCCTGCTTTACTTTGAGGAAAGTATGTTCCTAACCAGGACACACGTAGATCACCCAGCAAAGCAGACTCATAACATAACTGTGTAGATTAACCTAGCAGTATGTTGGCACTGAAACTTATCTGCCTTTCACCTAGGTGAACTTCCTTCTCTGCCTTCAATATGAGCCGGGATGCTCCCATCCACAGTTGGCCTGGCTCTTATTACATCAACAGTGAGAAGAGGTGGGAGAGCGGAACCCTGTCCCTCACCAGGACCATGGTGCGCTTCACCTCAAGCCAGAGCAAGGAGTGTCTCGCCAGCTTCCGCCTGTCCAGTGTCATGGAGATGAAGATGGAGTCATCTAGTTTCATCTTCAGCACCCTCACAGTGCTGGAGGAGGGAAACATCAAGCACTGGTTTGGTTCTCTTAAGCCCAACCGGGTGGTGGTTTTTAACGTGCTTGAGCATTTCTGGAGAGAGCGGCTTCTTTCACCCACCTCAGAGGCTCGGGGGGCCGAGGGCCATCCTTCAAAGGGGAGGGAGCTGATCAGCCTTGTGGCGGGAGCTCAGAGAAGACTGGAGGACACTGGCAGAGTCCTCAGCCACCAGGGAGAGCAGTTTGACAACATGATGCAAGGATTGGAGAAAATTGACTCTGATCTGGGTGTTGCTGATAAGTAATTATCGATTTTCTTAATTGAGCTGCTTTTGCTACATTTTTTCTATCAAAGCTGAAAGCAGTAACAATGTAATAGTCACATACAGATCACTAAAAAATTAGCACAAATAAGCGCATCTCTATGACGTGGAAGGAAAATAATACATGGTTTGCAAATCTTTTTTTTCTTCTCCCAAATATAATCTTAGAAGTGTTGGATGCACATGTATTCACTCCGTTCCTGGACCAGTTGGTTGCTTTGCTCCAAATAAGTTTTATCTTGCACTAACAGTTTAGGTTCGATGTCCTGCATGCATGATTTCTTATGACTTTTTTTCTAACAGTGGCTTTAATCTTGCTACTCTTCTGTTGAGGAAGACTAGTGGTCTGGTTGCCGCTTGTGTTTCAGGAGAGGGCTGGGTTTGGCCATGTGATATTTGTATGGTCACTTAACAGGTGATGGTTATACCTAATATTTTGCATCCATTGTTATTGTGGTTTGTTAAACCTAAGCAGAGAAACAATATGGGTGATATGGACGGTTTTACATGGTGTCGAAATTGTAGGGAAATGTAATATATAATATTGATTATTGCCCATATCAGCAGTATTAATAATGGATATCAATATCAGCCCATATTTTCATATCAGTTTATTCTTAGTTTGCAGTTGCCCTTTCTCTTTGAGTTTTTGAATGATGGAGTGAACAGTGTAACCACTTAGACTTATCTATCTGGTGAGTTGTTTGGTCTCCATAATGTTGTTTACTGCTCTCTAATGTCTGGTTCTTGTTTTCAAACTTGGGGACTTCTGAAGGCAATTGGTCAGGCTGGATTTCATTTAGGGTGTCAGAGTAAAGGGGGCTGAAAAGAAATCAACTTCTTGTAAGATTTTTATTTGTAAAAATGTTTATTAATAGAAAACACATTTTCTCCCTTTAACTTCACAGTTATACATTGTTTAGAGTTGATCACTGGTAGTTGTATCAGATCTCAATAAAACATATCTAAGTTTGTGACTGTAACATAATAGAGCATGAAAAAGTACAAAGGTTACAGGTACTTTTACATGGCACTTTATGTTATTTGTATCTCTTCAGACTTCTTTCAGAACTTGAGTCTCCATCCTGGTGGCCTTTCGGCAAACTCCCCTGGAAGACTCAGCAGGAGGCCAAGGCTGAGGACGCCGCCAAGGCTGCAGCTGCCATCTCTGCGGGCAAAGTGTCCAGCAGAAGCAAAGTGATCGCGAGTATCCCCGCAGTGGTGTCCAAAGGCGGAGACTCGGACTTGAAACCTGGTTGTTTGCTGGTGCTAGTGTCCTCGCTGGAGGTGCGAGACACCAACTGCCACCTCCTCCACCGATTTGAACGCAACGAAATCGACGAAATTAGGGTGCACAGCCCCTACGAGATCACAATCAGGCAGCGGTTCATAGGGAAACCAGATATATGTTACAGGTTCCTTTCAGCCAAGATGCCAGAGGCCATGTCTGTGTTAGAGATGCAGTACAAAAAGAAGATAGAGTTTACAAGTGAATACGTAGCCTTCAAAGCAACTCCGCTTTCATCTCCCGACAAAGAAGGGACAATCTGGAACGACGGTAAAGCAAATGGTTTTTGTTCTTTTGCCATGCTGGATATATATTTGACCACTGAGTGGCAGTAATGATCTATGTTCTCAGCTTGAAGCATTCAGAAGTGCATCCACATTCAAAAACATTTCACCACAGTTATTGGTGTTTCTTTGTGACAAAAATATATTCGGATGAGTCAATTCACCCTGATTGCCTCAGTTGCTGCACTCAGAGTTTACTGTCTGGTTTTCTTATAAACAACATATTGTATTCACTCTGCACTTTTTCACCACCTCCACCCAATGGAAGCAGGTTTGATGCAGAAGTGCCAAGACACAGAGCTCCCAGTGGAGGTCCCGGCAGGAGAGCTGTCCCAGCTGCAGGTGCAAGCCCTCCAGCCGTCTGTCAGTCAGGCTGAGGCCCAGGAACTCAAGCAGGTGAGAAAGCTGGATTTCCATTCCCTTTATAAAAAAAATATAGCTGCACTATGGAGGTCTTAAACAGTTTCATATTTGTATAAACAAGACAGGTGACTGAGTTGAAAAAGCCCACATGTAGTCTGCATAGTGTCTCAAAATGACGTTTGCTGTTATTGTAAATAATCTTACAGTTACAGCAACATGTATTTTCATGTTTCCATTCCAAGCCACAATTTTCTGCTATGATTTTTATTTTTTATCCTATGTATTTAAATGTTATTTGGTGAGCCCACAAACCAAAAGTCCATCCTGGGTTTAAGAGAGGAAAAGAAGTACGGTCAGTTATTTGGTCAGTGCCTTTTCCATTCAGTACCTCACAGCGCTGAGAGCTGTTACAGACATGGTCTGTGGTGGCAAGAACTAAACAGTGACGCAAATTCAGGCGCATTACGCTGACATTTTTTTCTTATGTTTGTGACTCACTGCTTGAGGTTGCTGAGATCTTGAAATTACATGTGAAACTTACAGTAACCCATTTTTGCTTTGTTCCATAAGTTTGAACCATGTAAGACTAAAATAAATGAATGACTGTAAGATTTACCTACTGCATACACTCACTGGACGCTGTTTTAGGTACACTTGTTCAGTTGCTTGAAGTCAGTCAATTATGTGGCAACCATCTAGTGCATCTAGGCATCTACATAGAATGTAGGAAAAAAGGAGGTCAAAGACACTTAACATGGCACTGATGTTGGGGCCAGGTGAACTGTACTGAGTATTTCAGAAACAGTTGATCTGCATTCATCTCTGAGATTTATAGAAAACTGTCTAAAAAAAACCAAAGTATTCAAGGAGGACCAGGTGTGTTAGCAAAAAAGGCCTTGATAGTAGCCGAGAAGAATGGGCAGATTAGTTTGAGATAATAAAAAGACAACAGCAGTTCAAATGTAAGAATTGTTTGGACAAAATTGTTTAGAACACCGTCTCTGAACACAACGTGTCCAGCCTTGAAGCTGATGGGGTATATTGGCAGGAGAACGGATTATGTGCCACTCCTGCTATCTAAAAATTGCAAACATGGACTACAGCTCATACCAGACTTGGACAATAATATTGCCTGATCTAATTAGTTTTAATTCCAGCTGTGACCTTGACATAGTAGAGACAGGATTCAGTTTAAGCATGAAAGCATTGATTCCCTCCTGTCTTTTATTTATAGTTTAGGCTGATCTTGGTAGTAGGAAATTTCAATTGTCAATATTTCTGCCATTAGTACCAACTGAGCTTTTTTTTTTTTAAACTCCACAGTCTACTTATAGTGTTGTTGCGAACCATTTCCGTCCCATTATGACCACAGTGTATCTTCTAATGGCTACTAATAGCAGCATAACAAGTATCACATTATCTCAAAAGAGTCAGTGAGTTTTACTCTACTCTAATGGTCTCCTTGGTTACCAGATCTCAATTCTGTAATATAGAACAACTTTGGGATGTTGTGGAATTGCATTCTAGCATCATGGATGTGCAATCAATAAATCTGCAGCGACTGGAGGGTGCTATCATGTCAATATAAATCACAATCTCTGAGAAATGTTTCTGACACCTTGTTGATTCTATGCCATGAAAAAGTAAGGCAGTCCTGAATGCTAAAGGGGAATCAACAATGTACTAGCAAAGTGTACCTAATAAAAAGGCAGATCAGTTAAAGACTCTACTACTCAGTCCAAAGTCATATGATAGCTTGTGTGATTCCAGAGCAGCCAGAAAGCTGAAGTCCCCAAAGCTCCCTGGGCCACCCATTTCTCAAAGCCTTAGGTTTGACAAGTCTACAAGAGTTCCTGATGGTGCTACAGTATTCTTTGAACACACTTCATGACTATTCACCTATCCCTGTGATTCACTGTTATGACCCTTCACTATAAATTTAGTTAAATATTACACAGCGCTTTTTGCTGCTGCTTTGGCGTAAAAGCTATGTCTTAAATAAACGTTTGAAAGCATTTACCAGCACTGGGCCGGTCGTAAAGCTCAGCTTGGCCATTGTGCTTTCAAATGTTTTATTGTCCTCTGCTGATAAGGGTTCACCGGCTGCCAGTTCTAGGACTCCATGCAGCACTAGTGCACACACCACGCTCCTAACATAATTCAAGATGACAATCTAGTCGTAGATACACTGCCTTAGACAGTGTATTTAGATTCGCTGTTCCAAGGCCTGATTTAAGTGCAGATACCTATACTGCATCACTGTCCACTGCCATAACTAGAATAATGACCCTGAGTTTATAACCAGAGTTAATACAATGACTTAGATCATTAAACCCTCTTTACCAGGCTGAAAGGAAAACACAATGCGAACAAGAAAATACATAAAGGTGGAATCACAAGGCATTAGTAAATGTAGAATTAAGAATAAAGAATATCTATTTTTTTAACACTAGACTGGAAGAAGATAAATATTGTTGCCACTCTGATATGGTAAAACCTAAATCGGAATAGGTTGGATTTGTTTAATTGTTGCTTTTGCAAGAAGGACAACACCACTCTCTTCACTTTTTCCTTCCTACTTCTGCACGTCATCTGCAAAAAGTCAGTAAACTAGCAATCCTGTTGTAGATCAGTACAATCATCAATACATTTACTAAGAAATAAATGTGATGAACCATAAAAACTGTTTACTATTTGGGACAAAAATCTTTTGTGCCATGCAGACCTGTGATGTGTTGAAGTTCTTATTCGTTTTTCTGCTGTTCATGTCTAAATCACCTCAACAATGCACTGTACTGTTTTTGTAATTTTCACTCATATTCTGTGAGCTGTAGCCTAAATGTTTGATTTTGGAGGTTTTTTCATGATTTATATTCTCGCTATTGTGTAAGCAATGACTGAAAATACTGCAAGGTATGATGCCGTCATGTCATCTTAGTTTAGAGTGTGAAGTCACAGACCTGAGTGAGTGAATGCACGTGTTTCTTGGAGTGTATTGACATTATCTGCTTTCTAATCCGCTGCCTGTGACTGTTTTCATGCCCATGTGAAATGTCCACAGAAAGCAGCTGGTAAAACCTGACATGTCAGCTGCTACACGAGCATGGTTTGTGTGAGTGTGTATAAAATAATACAAGTTTAGACACGAGTTTGGTAGAGTTTGAAGTGAGTGTTTATTGGGTTTTGCGTGGCAGAGTGCAATATATTTAAACTGTCCTCCCATTAATCATCACAAACATGATTTTTAGACCATGGACATGTAGTCACAATATTCTCTAAACTCACAGAAAGTAGTACATAAACAACATTGTTTAGCAACGCTCCCTTCAGAGAAGATAGCACTTCTTTCTTGCTGTATTGGCAAGTTGTGGTAGCTGAATACCCTTTATGTCCTCAGCATTAACTTATTGCATCACAGATTCACAGGCATTAAACATCAAAACATATTCCTTGAGAGCAAAAGAAAAAACATGATAGTGCTTTAAATTAAGACTGAAGCCCTATGTATTTGCAGACATTTTAACACCCAGATGAAAATGTTATGCCTATAAAAAAGTATTCATACCCATACAAGTTTTTCAAATATGTTTCCCATAATGACCACAAATTTCAAATGATTTTATTGGAATTTCATAGACCAACACAAAACACGTGTACAATCTGAAACAGAAAGAAATTCTTATGGGGTCTACGGACTGCAGTTTTTGCCCATTCCTTTTTAAAAAATAGCCGAAACACAGTCAGATTGACCAAAGAATATGCTGTGATTCAAATCAACTCTATCTCTGGCTTAATGTGAAGCCAGAGATTCTTCCACTTGAGTGCATATCTGCTGCTTGTCCTTACCCTGGGCCTTCTGTTTTTTTTTAATTAAATAATAGTCAGTCTAGGTCAGGGGTGGGCAACTCCAAGCCTCGGTGGCCGGTCTCCTGCAACCTTTAGATGTATCTCTACTTCAACACACCTGAGTCAAATAATGAGGTCATTAGCAGGACTCTGGAGAACTTGACTGCACTTAGGAGGTGATTCAGCTGTTGGATTCAAGTGTGTTGGACCAGGGAGACATCTAAGAGTTGCAGGACACCGGCCCTCGAGGACCAGGATTTCCCCCCTATCTGGCGCCCCTGACTCTAAAACACCTTAAGACTGCTCTATTGGTTAGTGATTTTGAAATAGTCATCCCCATTATGTTGTTACGTGGTTACCCATGCTCTCTCAGGAGGCTGACATGTTGTGAAAATATTGACCCAACTGAATATATCCTCCTGTGTGGTGTTATGTTTGTAAGCAGATGCTGATGCAGCTAAAGAACCTTGCACTGGAGGCAGAGACGGAGCTGGAACGCCAGGACGAGGTCCTGGACGTCCTGACGAGCTCAACAGACCGAGCCACCATGCATATTGGGAAGCACACATGTCGCATGAAAAGACTGATGTAGAGGAAAGACTGTTGAAGAAAAAAAAAGCATGTCGCTTCATGATGTGCCTTAGATGGCCTTCTGCTCGAAGAAAGAAAGAAATTAAAAACTGACACATGTTTTAGATAGTTCTTAAGATTTAGTGCTACTTAAAGATGTAACTGGATGGCGCTCTAATTTGTAGGGCAGTTCTGAGGTGTTCCCACAAGTCTAGTTTAAATATTACTTGCTGTGAAAATAGAACTTTGGTTCTTCAATGCAATTAGGCAACACATACCTTCCAAAGTTTGCAATACTTCTTTAACAGAAAATACTGTTTTTAAACTTTATTTATTTAGCTGTTTAAAATGTATCTTCTTTTAAAGTATGAGCTTCAGTTTGCCAAATCAGTGTTTAGCATTTTAAAAACATCACCTCGAGCCTTGTCATCTCTTTTTTTTCATGATTTGAAAGGATACCGTTCATCTCTCTCTTCCCAGTGATGCATTTGTTCTAGATAATGTATTGCAACAATTCAATTTTATGTTTCTCAGGTTATATGTTTCACTTTTTGAAGAGTCTATGTCTCTTTCTTATGCATGTGTCAGTATGACTTATTTTACAGAAATAAGGGAAAATGTTATTTGAAAAAAAAAATCAATATATAGTTGAACACTAATAAAACTTTGTGGACATTCCATGAAAAGAGAGAAATTACACATTTATCTTTAAGATTAATTTATCTAGTGTGCATTACAAGCTCATATGTTAACATTATATATCCTTTGTTCGTTTTTTAAATTCTGAACTTTTACGTTTTAACCTTTTAAACTTTTATTTGCTCTGAGTGTTTTTTGTTTGTTTGTTTGTTTGTTTTTGTGAAAGAAAATGCCAGAGAGGTACAGGTTATGTGTGTCATGAGGTAAGGATTTGACCTAGAGATGATTTGAGACTAAACTGGAGCATGTCAAAGTAACTAGGTGTATTACTGTACATTTGATGCATCTATACCAACTTCTGAAATGATCTACATCTATTTCTACTGTAAACTTAATTTGTCATTGGATGTAAGTAAGTACGTAATTAGCTTCGAATATCGGTAAGATTCACCTAATTTTTCCTTCTATTGTATGCACTGAATGAGTCTGTGTAGCATAACTTGCAATAAAATTTAAATAAGCTCAGCAAATATGCATATTTTGAAGTTTTAAGTTTTTGTGGAACCTCTAATTAGCATGTTGAATGGTTTGTTAAAATAACTGTCGGTTACGTTATGACTCATTGCAGTTGCCGTCTACAGAACGTTCCTCTTTTATTTTGTTTTCTACTGCTCATTGTTTTTCTTCACTCCTTTTGCTTTCTTCCATTGAGAGAAGTAGAAACTCAATATGAGTCAATAACTTCTTTTGACATAAAACTGGATGGATGGAACTTCTTTTGACATAAAACTGCTTAATGTCATTTTAATTATTTTATTATGTAATACCACTAACATGTCTTACTGTAAGCTGGTCTTAATTGCTTTTAATTTTTAGCAACCGCATTAAAAGAGCAATTTAAACAACAAAAAATATATTGTCAAGCCATAAGAAAAACATTTATTCCAGATCAATCTTGTCTTGATAGAGTCAATACATGTTTTTTCATGCACATATTGCTCAAATATATTTTATACTGAAATTGATTTTGAATTCAAACCCCATGATTCATTGCTTGGAGTAGACGTATGTTGAGATCAGCAAAAACCACAAAGATTGCCATATTTTGAATCAGAAATATTAAGAAAACAATTTTTTCTGGTATGATTAATGATAGCAACTGATTAGCAACAAAGAAAAGGATGGGATGAGAGGGAACTTTTTTTTTTTTTTGTCATAAGTTGGCATTCACCGCTGTGTTGAATAACAGGCAGACGGATCTCCAACAAGTGCTTTAAAATATGAGGCTAGTTGCTGGTTTATAAGGTTACTAGAGTACTCTTTATTTACATGGGTAAATTGCCATGTACGTTTTCACTTTATGAACTCACATTCAAACTTCAATGCCTTGGGCCACCATTTTCTTCAGGGCTGATGCCCAAAAGAAACATTTGATGTCATTGCTATTCCTCTGCAAATTTCCACTGCCTGGTCAATAGAAATAGTTATTTTTATTTTTATCTGAAAAAATAAAAATAACTATTGTGAGTCACAAATCGGAACACAATTAAAAAGAAAAAGTCATCAAATTGATATATTCCCACCAAATTAGTGTAGCCAATACCCTAATGCCCAAGTGTTCTAAAAGTTTACATTTGTGTCACAGTGTTTTACATTTATAAATCACAGTATGCATATTTTGTATGTAAACATGTATTTTCCGTGAGCAGTGAGGTCTGAAAACTAACCCAGATGGTCTGTGCTTGCTATTGCTACCAGCTACAGGAATACTAATGATAAAGTTTCAAACTTGTTAGCAAAAAGTCCTATTTACACAGAGGAAATTACCATAAACATGGTTTTAACTTCTTTGGAAGATGTTTACATTACTCTGTGAACAGATTTTGTCAACAAGTTAACATGCTAATTACAAAACATTTAGTGGGAGTTGACATATAAAAGGTATGATTTGATTTGTGTAAATCGCGATCCTAGGCATCTTCCATTATGTGGCTGTTGTTTAGTTTTTAAGTGATGAAAATCTATTAAAGCAGTTTAATTTTTGTAATGACATTTTGTCCTAAACACGATCCACATTTTGTGCCGTAGAACTTGGTATTAAAAGAGAGGTATTCGAAAGAAGGCAGACAGCCTCATTCCAGTCTGGTCCCAGTGAGCGTAAACTTATCACTGCCATGAAAAATTGGATCATGAAAAACACTTAGCACAACACAGAGCTCTTACTCTTGTATGACACTATAAATATTCTTGCCCAGATGAGAGTGATTTAATTGTGGGCCATTTATTTTGTTGATTCCACTGATAAACAGTGAAATGTTTGAAAGGTCAGAACTTCAGAAGCACGGCACATGGTTTCTTGAATTCCAACCCTTTAAAAAAAAAAAAAAAAGCTGAGGGAAACAGACTACACGCTGGCGTGGTTTTGAAGCAGCACTCGCAATACGAGGAAGTGGCGGCGGTCTCGTCTGACCACAGATACATGAGATCCGGCTTTGCCTTCTGAACGGATGGTATGGAGACACAAGGGATTTTGCTGGCCTTGACTTCCAAGCCTGTTTACATGATAGTCCTGTGGTAAGAGCTTTCATTCAAAGAGGCATGTCTCTACTGAAGGCACATCACTCAGTGCTTACAAGAAAAAAAAAAACTGCTCTAGACTGTGGGCAACGAGGGCATGAGGGTTGCACTGCACTCCAAATGATGAAGTCATATTTCTCTTCAATGGGGTTTTCAGTGTTTATAAAGAAAAAAATCTGCTCTTTTGCTCAATTTCCATTTAGCATTGTAGAGTCACTTCAGTTTTAATACATAAATTATGAAAGTTAATATTACACATCTGAAAGTATGAATTATGTGTTAATGAAGCCAGACCCAGACACATGAGTGAATTACTACAGAAAATCTTGGTTTTAGTCTGTTTGGCTTTATCTGAGTATAACATCCTGATTCTTGACTCACATCCTGGACAGACCCTCACTATTGCAGGTGTTGCTACGTTTTCTTTTGCTGTGGGAGTTTCTGGTTTCAGGAAACAAGGTCCTGTGCTTAACATTAGAACTGGGAGAATACATTCCTGGAAAGAAGGTGCCTGAGCAATACCAGGGGGTCAATGTGCTCTCTCAAATAAAAAGTGGTATGACTCTTTACATCGACACTTTCTGTATTCCTCTTACTAGGAGATGATTTTTTCTTCTTTTTTTTAGGCAAAGTTATACATCATATAGAGGTTAGCATGTGGATTTATATTTAACCTTGATTTTATTTAATGTCCATCCATGCAAATATGTTGTTTGGATTTGATTCTATCTATGGTTTCTATCTACTCATGAATTTGCTCAGCATGGCTGTTATGGTACTTTCCCAGATGCTGAGCTGCATGCTGAAATCATGTGCTGTTGCTCATTGTAATGTTTTTGTTGATCTTTCAGTGGCTTGAATCTTGGTTTTCTGGCTTTTCCCATTTCTGTGCAACATGGATAACATCGACAGGGCCAAACCAAACTTGGCCGCTGTTTTGTACTGCAGTGTCAGTCTCAAATTCCCTCCAGGTGAAATCTGACATTACAGCTAACCCGATGTCCGTTTATTGACTTAAATGTGAACAATGTACTGTTTGCTGATTTTATAACTGTTGCTTAGGGTGTTATGCCTCCACCACAGGCATTGGTACTCATATAGTGTTGTATTCCACAACTCTTGGAGGAAAAATTTAGAAGACATATTGTACTAGAACAGTAGCTTGGAGACCTACCAAACTGGCACCCATGAAGGCTTTTTAAAGGAGCTTCCTTTTCCCATAACTGTCATGAAATGCGGTGTAGGTGGTGAGGCAGACGCTTGAGACCCAGGTTGTAGTGAGGTGAATGATGTTTAATAAAGACAAAAACAGTCCAAAATCCAAGGCAGCACAGGTAGCAACTAGGTAAAAGACTGGACTGATGACGGACTGAACACACATAAGACAGCAAAGACGCCAAATGAGACGAGGACCCGACAAAGACACAGACACACAGGTGACACTAAATACACAGGAGGTAATCAGGGAATGAGAAACACCTGGGAGTAATCGAGGGGAGACAGGACAACGAAGAGACTCAAGGACACAGAAACTCGAAAAAAATACACAGGAAAAACACGGAACATGACAATAACTGACAATAGTGATGAATTTACAAATTGTATTTTTCTCTACATACTCAGATTCTGCCTTACTTGTTAAGGTAAAATTGCATTATTACAACACAGCAATCAAAATGTTATTTAGAGGACCTTCTGAAAACAAAACGGATGTTTTCTTCAAATTTGATCAAGGTCCACACTCATGTGCACAGGCATATCTTAGCCTTCTTTGCAGTACTTCTATGCAGTGCTTAGGCAAGTCTTCATTTTCTCTAAATACTCAGTTTGTGTCTTACCTGTGATGGTAAATGTGCACTACCGCAATCACACAGCTATCAAAATGTTATTTAGAGGACAGTGTCTGTCACTCCACCCAAACTCTGTAAGTCCATCTGTAGGTAGTTCATCCACAAAAAGTCAATTCAGTTTGATGCTATGTGTGGTGGATGGATGCAAATTAAAATACTAAAATACAATCACACTGCAGCTGTATTCAGATTCTCTTAATTTGGCTCAGATGAGAAAAAAAAACAGACACAGTTGAAGCTGATTTTTGCGGCTAAACACGTAGAAGAAACATATGGAAAGAGCTGTGCTAGATTTACTGCAATCTGTGGACATAAGCAGACATTTTGTACTCAGAAGTAAAAAAACGTATAAAATGGACAAACAACAGCTACAGATACCCAGGTGGACTGGGTGTTAACTCTTTAATCAAGCTAGTCAAAGCGAAGTGTGTTGTGCACTCTTCCCTCAAAACTTGGGTTCTTGGTTACCTTAAATCAAAGATTTAAATTGAACAATCCTGAGTGATAGCCGTTCCTTTTCACTTTTATCTGCATCAATTAACGATGTGGGAAAACTTATCTAAAACAGCGGTCCATTAGAAACTCTTGTTCCAGATGACATGACACTTTTTAAGAGCTATAAAGAAAAAATTACATTTTAAAATAATTTTCAGAAAAATGAATGGCTCTAAAATATAAATATATTTACTCTTTATTGTTTTAGTTTATCTCTTATTTCAGTTTAACTTATGATTACTAATTCAATTTTCAGATACATAGAAAATACACTAACCTGGCCACCAAAATCTGGAGAGATTTATAGTTTTTATTATTCAGCAACAATGATGCAACAAGTCTTCTTTTTTTCATAACAAACATTGATGGTAATGCCTACAACACATTCCAAGCTTTTTCAGGTAGTAACACTATTGTGCTTGAAATAAGTGTTTTCAGCAGGTAAACTATTATGTCTTCACTTTATCCATTTCACATGAATCAAAACAGCAAATGCGGCTTCTTAAAGTGAAAAGTAATGGGTGTTTTGCTTTTTTCCTCTAAAAAACATGTTGAATCCTTCTGTTTTGTTTAGTTCTAGTTCTGAACATAATTGGGCTTTATCGAATTTGATTCCCTTTTTGATGACAAGATTGTTCAGTCATCTAAAACCCATCTATGTACACCTCCCCCAAGCAGGTTGTCAGGGCATCGGCCAGTTTACATAGCATTGGTACTTTTACAAGTCGGCCCCCCAGAAACCCTTAGCGAGTGTGTTTTTAGTGGCTCTTACTGCAAATGGAAACACTTAACTCCCACAATAAATTACCCACCAGACTGTTGCCACACTGCAGAACCCCAGCGTTTGGAGCTATGGATTTATATTTCATTAGAGTGTATTTAAATCTGCTATGTTGTAATGACTTTGGTTGAAATTAACTGATAAGAGGGCTGGAAATAAATGAGTCAAGTAAAGGTTGTTGCACCAGCCAGCAGGGGTGGATGTCTGATTAAAGCTAAGGATGTGTTCCCCAGTCACCTCATTGTTGGCTGACACTGGGGTCATTTTAGGATAAAAATACACTTTCTTGGTTACTTATTTTCTGTAGTAAGTAAACAGTCATTAGTATGGCAGGCCATTGATCTCAAGGACAACACCGGCATTAAGTCTAAACTACTGTTTATGCTGTAGCAGGGTAATTAAAAGGGACAGTCATACTGCCTGTGCTGTTTAATAGTGGATCCATAACAAAAACAGTAATAACAACTCCTTGGGGTCAAGGTCTGGACACTACTTAAACATGGAGAAAAGCATAGCTTGTCTTAAATCGCTGTATTGGATCTCAACGCTTGTTAGGAAATAAGGACCTCACCTAGGTTCCTTGCTAGCTGGGAGCCTGTTAAAAAATCCTAATTATCATTCCAGCAAACATATGTATTTGACCACTGAGTGATGTAATCACAGCTGACTAAACAGATTGTTGTTGAAATATTGCCCTGCTGTTATAGGTATGATGTGACGGCGTTGTTTGTTCACCAAGAGCTGCCGCAAGAATAACAAACACAGCTGAATTTGGGGTTTGCATTTCAGCAGGATGGCGGCACATGCAGAGTCTGGGTGGGACAAAGGATAGTAGCCATGGACAGCATGCATTGGCTCTTTGCCTTTATGGTAAAAACTTGTCACTATGATCTTGGAGATTAATGTAAACATCCACCAATTTCTGAATACACAAGTTTGTGAAACTTTTGTGTCCATTTTGTGTCCATTTTTTTGTGGCAAAGAATGGCAAAAGAAAAAAAAAATACTAGAAAATTCCTGAAGAAATTTAACCAGGGCCTGCCAAAGTGTAAAATAAAACCAAAGAAAAACATTTTTGTGAATTATAAGAAAGGTGCTTTGGTCAGCTAAGATGCAAAACCAAAATTCTGTAGATACGGAAAACTAACTCTGGAGACTGACCAGAATACACACACACCTTGCTGAAACATTATAGTGGTGGCATCATCACATTGTGGGTAGTCACTTTTTTACATGGGGCAGATTAACTGGATGGAGCTAAATGCAGAACAATCCTGGAAGAAGCCAGCTACTGTACATACACCTGCTAGAAGACACATGAAAGTTCACTTTAGATAGGACAATGACCTTATTTCTACATAATGCTTTTCATTAAAGCATATATGTGGATTGGTCCAATCAAAAACCAGACTTAAATCCAATTGAAAATCTCTGCATGCATTCAGGTACTTCCCTTACAATTTGACTGAGACTTACCTACTTTGCAAAGAATAATTATGAAACTTTTCAGTTTTCAGATGTGGTTTAAACTGGTAGAGATACACCTCCAAGTTGGCAAAGCCAGAAAAGCTATTTCCCAAAACACAACTGTAATTTGAGTGAAAGGTTGTTGTAAGAAACTATTCACTTGTTTTAGCTGAATACAAACACATGTCCATATTTGTATAAAGGATCAAAATCAATCCATTATTTTCTTTCCTACTCACAGGTATGTACTACTTTGAGTTGGACTATCAAAAAAAAGAAATGTAAACCATTTAGGTTTGTGGCTGTAGCACGACAACATTTGAAAAAGTTCAAAGAGTACTTTTGAAAGGCGCTTTACATGTTTTGAATGATCTCTCCAAAAAGTGGTTCAAAAGTTATGCTGGGACAATAGACTGCATCTCTAATGAGGGTGTGGACCATCAGCTTCAGGCTGAAATCATTTTCTTTTAATAACTTCCAAAGTGAAGCCGGCAGCTTAATGTCATGGGCTGGAACTTTTGAAGTCAGTGAAACCACAAATCAAGAGAATAATTGTAATCATTTTTGGTTTGGGAGTGGGTTTAAAGGAAAAACAAAGTAAAAGTTCTGGTGTGATCTTGGATCAGAAATCTGTCCTCGAGTTTCAGAGCAACTAAAAACATATTTTTTCAGGTTGTCTTCATATTTTTAAAAAAGGAAATTAGCAACAAAAGAAAAACATATTTCTATATATATGAGGTGTCATGTTCTGGAGTTTATTTCAGTTTTTCCACCCTTACAGCTCTTTTTATATTTTCCCTTTTACTTACTTTGCTTCGATAACTGCGCAGATTTTTTGAACAACACCTATTTTGTAAAGCCCTTCTGCAATCCCAAATGATTTGTTCTTGTAACCCTAGTTGAGCAGCCAGCAACTATGTAATTGGAGAAGATTGAGTACACACAGCAAAACCATAGCCTGGTGAGCTCTTGAGAAACTGAAACAAAGATTACCAGATGTTTACCCTGCCCTTCCATATGTGAAGGGAAAGGTGAACTTACCCGCCGACTGCAAGAGGCAGACTGAATGAGAGACTACCACTGGTAAGAGAAGCTACGATGCAGCTTGAGTTTGAAACCAGTGCAAAACAATGACGTGTTACCTTGTTTGGTTTTCCTCTAAAAGGAAATCTAGTATTCCTCAGGATATTACTCAGGAATCCCCTTCGACTGATGGAAACCATGGAGCCGTCCAAAAAAAAGCGCCATAATTCAGCTGTCTGGTTTCAATTAAAGGATATTAAATATCAAAGACAATCACTCCCATTTTTAAGAGCAATTTTTATGGGTTCCTGGTTTATTTTGATTGGAAATTTGTGGGTGGAGCACATGCTAATAGATATGGAAAACTTGCACCTGTGGTATAGCAATGTTTTGAGTGTCAGAAACACTGACTGTTTGCATACTTTTCTTCTGAGAGGGAGCCTGGCTTTATCCAAGGAACAATTCCAGACTGGGCCTGACCTGTGGGATTGTCTGGAATAAAAGTCTGCACAGTATTTGTAAGATTGTAAGCTTTGACTTGCTGTGTATAATTTATGTAATCAATCATCGTTATTGACTAGCCTCGTCAATAACAAAGCAGCAGATTCTTTGGTAAAAATAGTAACCATGCATAGAATCTGAATTTTTTTTTTCTTGATGTGAAACATTAAATTCATGTCAAACATCAGACTTTAAAAATTGAGTTTCACAATGACCACACAGCAGTCCAACTTTACAGATCTTTTCAAAATCATAGGTCCAAAGTAAAACCTATGGAGAGGTTCAAAATATGTCAAATACAATTAAGCAAGATTGTTTTTTTTCCCACATTGTTCACTATCATATAGAATAAGTGCAGCTGCTCCTGGTCATTAGCTAAAACTAATGACTTTTATTTTTTGACGGAATAACACAACATCTTTGTGTTATTCCGTCCTGTTTTAAACACATTCTTGTTTGAATATAATCATTTCAGGCTACAGAAAACAAGAACTATAAAGTCAAGCTTAATCTGTTGGCACTTTAAAATTGCTACTTTGAATTGTATTATTGTTTTTTTTTCTTCTTCATAAATTTAAGAATAACTAATGTTAACTTAAAAAAAACTTGTGACTATAATTAGAACAGGAATAGCAACTGAAAACTGCCTATCTCAATATGTCCATGTTGTTTCTTTCTGCGTATCCATGTGTGTCGGACAGATCTTTTACATTCCATCCATTCTGGTGATCGAGAAATGGAATCACCATGTCTATATATAAACACCAAAAAATTGAGTTTTCTCCACCCTACGTTGTGGTTTTCAGGATATGAAGGGGATCTGCATTATGTGTAGTCTTCTTTCATTAGTGGTAAGCTTTGATGTTGAGATTAGAGAGTACGTGATTGAATATTGCTTGTGTATGAAAACAGGAAGACATATAATGACAGATTCCCTTTTATTAAAAAAAAGTTGCCTGTGTTGTGACAAAAGAATGCACGCATAGCCTAGAATTACCTGGTTTTCAGCAATAACTGGTAGAAGAAATATCTTCAACAAGCAATTATAATCTACTCATTCATTTCTTATATACTTGTACATTTATTACCATGTCAAATTTTCTCTTCAAGTCCCTACTATAAAGGAGCATAACACAGATTTCTTCTTAAACAACTTCAGAATTACTTGACGGTACACTGAGCTGTAATTTGTAGAACCGCTTCTCTTGCATGCTCATCTTTTAATACTTTAATACTTGATTACGAGGATTGATCATGTTGTAATTATACCACGCAATAGTGTCTTTAAGGACGTGAACTTTGCATCGTTTGCCACTGGTCATAAAACTTAGAGTTAAAAAATGAGATTATTGGTATAAAATGCCTGAAAGCAGAGGATCCAGAGAAAAACATGTTTAAGGAAGCAGGAAACTGCAAAACAGTAGTCAATAATGTGCTTGCAAATATGTTGAGTTACTTATTTTTACTAGAATTGTTAACAGAGAAGGCAGATGATGAGAACTGTCAGAAAAACAAAATCTGATTTGTGGTGCCTGGAGATGAGATGCAAAGCATCTAACAGCTGAATTAGAATTGCAGGTATGTGTTCAGATGTTTCTTTCTCTGGCCAGAGTGAGGGTTGCATAAATTCAAAAAAGGAACACAGATTTTAGCATGCAACCACAGTCTCAGGCTGATACTAACCTTTTATTTTCAAACATGAAGTAAGAGATCACAGTCATACTTCCTAGGCTTATAAATTTGTTTTATTTGTGGACATCTGCTGTGTCTGTACAACTGTTCCCGGGGACTGGATTTATGGTTTCTACAGCAAATAACTCACTCCATTTGATGGTAGTTTGGTGTAAAACACAAACTTTCAAATCCCTGCACTCTATTCAAAATGTCCTTTAATGTCCAGATGAGAGACACACCTGCATTATCCCACTGACATCTATTGGAATTTTGAAATTAAATGTAAAATTGTAAGATTTGTTTCCTTTGAAATAAGTTAATTTCAGACAAGGATTTCAGTTTTGATTATCCATATTTCTGGATTATAGATGAGGCTTTGTACATAAACGGGGCAGTAGATCAAGACTCTTTATTTCGGTTTTGTTCTTTCTTCCCTGTAAGTGACCAGAATGCCCGTGATATTCCAGATGAGGCCCAAATCCATCTACTCATCTCCTTCTCCATCCACTTTCTGTGACCTGCAAATAAGGCATTCCATTAGAAAAGGAGTCAAATGACAGTTAAACCATTTTGGACTCCAAAAACCATTTTTCTTCATGTCTATAGGCCACATTAGCCTCCTTGTATGATTCTTTTAGTTTTATAGGTCCACTGTGCAATATTATTACATTTTTTCCAGGTGTTATTTGAAGTGATTTCAAATAAAAAGTCATTTGCTGTGAAATTGTTATGGTTTTTATACACGCACACCTGCAGTTGATATGTTCTCCTTCAGGTCTGTGGGGAGGTAATAACCACCATCGATTTAATGAATTCTTCGGACACATCCTGCATTTTTACGGTCCACTGAAAAGGTTCTGAGAGCCTGTTACCCTTCTGACGCAGTAAGTGATCTTATAACAATGTCACCATGACAATTTGTGTTATTTTCTTCATGTGTCAGTTTGCCTTTTTAGAACCGTTTGAGACCCAGAGCCCTTTTTTTTCTCTTGCACATTTTTGTAAGTAACTGTGACCATCAGATTTTATGCTTTGAGTAGATTTTCCTACTTGGATGCAACCCAGCTTCTTTTTTCCCTCTTGATGATCCATGGATTCACTCCACCATGTGCTTTTAAAGAAGCACAGAAGACTGCTTCTTTTGAACAGTTTGAATGATGAAGTCCCTTTTCATTAAATTGTAGCTACATCTGGGGTCATTTCTCCACAGTTATCAAGGCATGACTTGCAAATTACACTTGAAACTTGGGTCTTTTTGCTAGGGCTTTTATTTTTGCTGTTTATGCAAAGCTGACATGGCAGAGTTTGGAAGTACCTTTTCAGGTGGGTGTTCTAGGCCCACCGGTAAAGTAAGTACAAGTGTTTCCTCTCCACCAACTAAAATAGACATGGTCTATCCAGAAACTTTCAAAAGGAACAGACTATTTTAAAAAGTGAAGTGTTTGAAATTAACCATTATTTTTGTGAAACAATGGATAAGGCCTTACAGTACACATGCTTCATGTGGACCATGTTTCCTCAGTTGTCATGAGGACACTGGTGTCTTAAAGTACCCCATTATCTGACATGTAAGTGTCAACCCTTATCTGGGTTGACAGTTAAGGGGTTAAACAGTCTCTCCCAAACTTAACTAATTCTTATTTTTGCTCTTCTTTTACTCCTAAATTCTCATTTAACTTGTGTGGTTCTTTTTCCTTTAGACATGACAAGAAACTTTATCATAAGTATGAAAAATCAGAAAAGCACCTTGGATGGCTGAGCTGAAGTGACATCACCATCAACACACCAAGACTCCCGGTTGTGGATGACTATCAACATAGCTTCCACTGTGCAAACATTCTTACTTGGTGTGTGTCTGCTTTGACATATCTACATTCTTCATCACACTGAAAGAAAAAAAAAAACAAACAACAGTTTTAAATAATATTTGTCTTGTAATGAGATTCTCTGCAGGGACCAGGGGAGTTATAGAACACACTTACAGACGAGTCATGACATGACTCACCCCACCAAACAGCATCAACAAATATGTGCCTAATGTTAATGACACCATGTCTCGAACATTAAAAGTGCAGACATCCGTGAGAAAATATCAGGCACTGATTACGCATTTCCTCTGAGATATGGAAATTCTGAAAATGTATTTTGAGATATACCAGCAGTTACTGAGAGATTTTAAACTGATAAATAGCAAACCTGATCACTTTTTGTATCTATGAAAGCTATACAAATTCAAAGTATGAAAAATATCCCCACCACTAAATAGGTTATTTCAAAATACTTTTGACAACAAAAGTGTTTGTTGCCATGCCATTCTTAAAACAGGAATGAAGCACCATATATGGATAAAGAAATGCCATCTGGATCTAACCGTCTAATATGCCGTCTTAACAAGAATAATGTCAAATTGATGTACAGCGCTTAAATAAAAGGCAACTGGGCCTCTTTTGTTTTTTGAAGGTGTTTCGTCCCCACCAAAAGGTTACAAAATGTACAATGTACTTAAAAGTAAATTGCTACTTATAAGAGACGATGTTCGACATTTATCTGGAAATGGCAATGTCAAACACCAGGCATGATTGTCTGGTTGACGAAAAAATGTTTGTTAATGGCAGAACATTTATTCCACTGTGGAGGACCCGCAGGAGGATGTGCTGGAACAATTCAGCCAAAGCGCCTGGCTGAGATTCAACAGAGCTGTGTGTAGATAATTGGTCGAGCAGCAGAGGAATGACCTTAAGTTTAGATTCAGGCAGTTAGGAGACCTTGGAGACTGCCTGTATCCCCAGGCTTTCCCTCACATGGTTCTGCACGAGTTTGTGCATGTAAAGTCTGCCACTGGAGAAGACCACATTAAGCACCAGGATAACACAAGGTTGCGAATTACAGAAGTGTTGCAATATTAACTTTATGCATTTTATATGGCTTCCCTCTTAAATACATGCGGACATCAACAAATAGACAGTATGAGACTCTTAATGATAAACAGTGCAGTTTCACACCTTACTGTTTCCACCCAACAAGAAACTTAGTCCCAGTGCCAGTCTTACCCTCAAAACCCATGAACATATAAGTCTAGAGTGACTCTAAGCTCAGGGAGCCCCTCATTGATCAGTAGTACAACAGATTCCAGATCCAGCCAGCTGGGGCAATTAGCTGGGGAAGCCATGTTCTCCCGTCTGCAATGAGGTAATACTTCAGACATCTGCAGGAGGTTCTAATTTTGCCAGAACCACTTGGTGTCTGGCTGCTTTTTTGGCAAGATGAACAGCCAGCAAAAGCCCTCATACTCTTTGGGTATATGACATGCAGGCCAAGAGGATGCCCTCTCTCTGCTTGGTTTATACATGGAGGCTGTTGTGTAATTTTGTTACTGTCTTGGTATTTTTGAAAGATGAAACAGCTATCTCACAGGGGTTTTTTTTGTCTTTTAAGCCTTACTAAACTCACATTTTAACCCAAAACTCCAATGTTCACAGTTGTAAAATAGAAATTAATGGATACATACAAAGATTGCTAGAGGCCAATGGTAGCTCTGAGGAAGCTCGGGTGGGAACATCTGTTGACAGAACAACTATTAGTTTGCCACAAGCTATGTAGGAGACAATTCAAAAATCAAGAGGAAGGTGCTGTGGTCAGATGATGAAATTAAATTTTTAGTCTACTCGCAAAACACTATGTGTAGCAGAAAACTAATACATCATCTTGAATAGACCGTGAAACCACTGTTAAAAACGATGGTTGCATCATAAGGATGCTTTTCTGCAGCTGAGAAAAGAAAGCTTGTCAGGGATAATGGGAACATGGATGGACCTAAATACAGTGAAATTCTGGGGACTGAAATGGAAGTTCAATAGGACAACAACCCCAAACATACAACTACAATGGGATAATTAAAATGAAATTATATTCATGTGTCAGAATGATCTGTTTTCAGAGGTGCTCCATCAGTCTGATAGAGCTTGACTTATTTTACAAACAATTGGGAAATCTGGTCAGAATTAGAGCTATAAGTAGGTAAATGTATGTAAGTACATACATTTACATAGGTATTTAAAACATTCTGTTTCCTTCTATATATGAGTTTTTAACTACATAGTGTTGGTCTGTTACATAAAATGAGAAAAAAGTAGGTTTTAATTTGTGGGTTTGAAAGATACTAAATAGGATTTGCTGCTTCTCCCTTGGTTATACTCAAAGTGACATTGTATTTCCTCGACAATGTTATCTTTTCGACTCCAGCCTCTTCCTGACTGTTTAGTTTCTGGCTGTGCCATAACACAAGGTGGTGCTACTGTATCTTTCTGCTCTGTTGTTAGGTAGCTGGGTGTTTGCTAACAAGGTAAGAGCCATATGTTTAAGGCCTTGACTGTTTTGTAATTTTTATATCCATTTTCATGTTCTCCACGTGAGGCTTGAGCCAATGTGTCATGTAAGGGGAAACAGAGCAACTCTTACATTACAGAGCTGTATGATTTTGCTTATTTTGCTCTCATAATTAAATAGCTATTTCCTTCCATGTGACAAAATGATAGGCTTATCAACAGCATCCCAGGCTTAAAATAAGAAGGTAACGAGGGTAAAACAGCACGTTGCATTGAAACCCTTTATTTGCGTAAACTGTAAACACCAAGTTAACAGAGATCAACACAAAAACATTGGTTCCTATAGTAACATGCCTTTTTAAGATGGCATACCTGATATTTAAGTCTGCATTGCTTTACTCTGTTTTTTGTTTCATTGCAATGAGTCACAGCTATAAAACTAACTACTTAGATCTGAGCAGATAATTGGTAAATTGCTAACCAAGTTGAATTAAAAACTGGACATCGTGGGATGTCCTGTGGAATTTGAAATCAGTTAATTGTGTGTTTGTTACAGAATGGTGCACCTGTGGATTCAGCTTATTATGGGGAAAGACACCTAAATTAAATTAAAATTTGACAATTTTTGGTCCTTTATGCTGATCATAAGCAATTGTATTTGTTTTTGGTTTTTTTTTACAAAGAATGTCTAATGTTAAAACTTTCTAGAAACACTTTCCTCTTCTGCAATTACAAGTGCAAGTCTTTTGGGGTATGTTTTCACTAGTTTTACGTTTCTAGAATGTTACTTTTTCCAGACTTTTACAGGAGTACAAGTCAATGCTTCTCTGATTTGTACTGCATTTCATCAGTTTAGGGGTGGCAGCCAAATTTTTTTATGCTTGCAGCTGTGCCTTATGATTTCCAATTTTAGACTATGGACAGAGCTATGCTCTGTGAAATGTTAAATGATTTTAACCCAAATGTGCTTAATAGTGTTTTAAAATGTTGTTCTTGGTGTACATAATACTGCTCGTTTACTGATACTCACTTTCCAGAAATGCATTTATACTGAGAGATAATTACATAGATTTGAGCTGTTTTATTCTGTTAGCATAAAAATGATTAAAAAAAAAAAAAAAAAAAAATCATTGTCAAAAAGGTGCTTTGTTGTGCTGCATCATCACTGCTTCTTTGCAGGGCCCAAAGTCCAGGCTCCTTAAGAAGAAGTGCTGTTTTGGGGTTATGTATTAGCTTTAGGACTAAGGTACGGATTGAGTTTCAGGTTGGCTTTAGAGTGAGTCGTGTAATGGTTAGGCTATAGAAATGACTGGAAAATGAATGGAAGTTAATGCAAAGTCCTTGCAAAGAAAAAGAGGTACCATGTGTGCATGTGCATGTGTGTACACCCCTGCATTCACAGTTATAAATCATGAACCTCTGAGAATTGGAAAGTTTTTGATGGTAGATAGCTGTAATCGACCTCAGGTCAGCAGACAGCTTGTTCCAGAAAGTAAAACCACAGTTTTCTAAAGTTGCACACCCATCGCACTTGCAATTGCTTCTTGTAACAGCCGAAAGACATCTGATAACCTGAGACCCGATTAGCCCATAGACAGTGAACAATGTTCAAATGTACTGGGGAGCTGATCCAATAATTTCTTTGTGTTTTATATATTAGGTTTTCAAAGGTTTTTCTACTGTGCTGTGGGCAATGCAGATTTATCTTTACTGAAGAAGTAATATGTTTACATTTCTTCTGGTTTAAAAAGTTGGTGTCCTGCTAACTACTTTGATAAATGTTTAAAAGATACAAAGACATCAACCACTTTTTCTGAATCAGAGTGAAATAGGAGATTTATTTATTTATTATATTTAATTTGGTGAAATATAAAAACTTGTATAACTACTATGACTTATCCCAATGGTACAACTTGCTTTTTTATGCTATAGAGATAGCTGTGACATCTTACTGATTTTCTATCTGAGACAACTAAAAGTATTAGTATTATCTCCATGTGTCTTTCAAAGTTTCTGAAGTGGTAACTACTAGGGAGAGAAAACATTCTGAGTCTCCTCATACAGAAATAAGAGTGGTGACAGTTTAATGGTCTATAGCAATTTATTCCAGATATAGAGTTGACCAATTTTTATCCAGAAGTCAGGTTGTCATAGCAAAGAGAAATGTGTGGTCATGTGCACATGAAATATGATACATACACACACACACACACACATATATATATATATATATATATATATATATATATATATATATATATATATACTGTTTTAATTATTTTGATGAAGGCTTAGACAAATAAAAATTAAAGAGAAGTGGACTAAGATATGGATTTTCAACTTGTGGAATCCCTTCAAAACTGCTCGAGTTTAAAAATTTGTAAAGGATTCTTTTTTCCATGAATAATTAAAAAAATGCAGAATTTGGCCTTTCATACCATAGAACTTATGGGACCTTTTATTTATTTTAAATGTCAAAATTAGCAGATTTGAATGCACAGTAATGATCTAAGAAAACAAAAAGCAAATCACACTGAAATATACTGTTCATCTTAAGGTATCGTAAGGTGTGCTCTTTGTACTACAAACAAAACCTACAAGCACACCCACAAAAATAAAAAAAGGTAAAACAACTCTTTTGGTAATTTGTTTAAGATTAACAAGACCTGCAACACAGTTGTTAGTTAGGATTCTATCTGTAGCATTGGGGCCAACAAGACTCAAATCTCCCAGTTACTGGAACTACACAGGATGAGAGAAAACATTTTTCAACTCCTCATACAGAAATAGAGTGGTGACAGTTTAATGGCCGCTGAGCTCGACTCACCAAACCCTTGCCACTCTGCAGTATATAAAAGACCCCAGTACCACTCCAGCTTGTGACGTCAGGTGCTAGAACCTGCTCTACAGAAGTTGCAGCTTATCAACAGAGATGTACATTCTCTGAAGTGACGATATTGAAATGTAAAACCACAAATGGAAAACAATTTTACCTTAGACCAGTTATAGGAGTCCAAATGCTAGCAGTTAAATTTTTTTATTTATTCTAATCAATAAAACAGGGATTGTTTCTCATTTTTAGATGATTTGCTATAATGATATGGCCAAGGGATGAAAAAGCTGGAAGGACCAATGGATTTTTGAGTCCTTTGGAATTCTCTCTTTGTTGAGAGAAAAGCTCATTCTATTGAAACAAATTCTCAACGCCTGCTTTAGTCCTTTGTCTATGCTTAATATTCATTAATTTTCCCCTTCAAGACTTGTTTTTTCTCAAAGTTAACCACATTTTCCTGCACTTAATGAGCCATTCGTATGAGGAATAACAACTTACAGACTTTCTGTCTCTCTAAACCCCTTCTCCACAACAAGGGGACTTGATTTAGACAACTGCTGAAAGTTAGCTTGGGCCACAAGAGCCTCCCAGGCTTGACAGACAGTGTTTTTCTGTGAGACTCTCCAGATGGGATCCTACACTTTGAGCTGTCCTAACAACCAGTGGTACTGCCAGAATCATAACTGAAAACCTCTGATGTGACAGAGAAGGAAGGAGCATCATTAATAAACATAATGAGGCAGATGGGTGCTCTAATGGGTGGCTGGAGTACACACTGCAGAGTCAGTCAGAGGTTACGGCATTGGGTTCCCTTATCGGGAGAGGCTCGGATGTAGAAACCGGATGCTATGGTGTTTATGACACTGAATGAGCAAAATAAACATGCCAGCCAGCTTTCTCAGAGATCAGCAAGTGAATACGAGTTTTATCACAATTTGAGGCCACAAAAAGAGTTTCCCACCTGCAACATGACAAGCAGTGAAAATAAATTAAGAGAGAACAACATTACTTAACTCCGCATTCCTCCAGCAGTGCTGGACTGACAACTGAAACTGAAGCAGGAGAAACAGAGACGTTGTCTTTGTTTTTACACACATTCCTCTCCTTGTCAACACCTTCCACCTACGAGGTTCGCAGAGGAATTTGATTCTGTTTAGTCGTCTCTGCTGATGTATCTTGTGATCGCAATCAGAAAAAAAGAAATCTACCGTGTCTTTTCCCAAGCTATATATACACTTAGACCTTTGAAAGAAAGCTTAAATTTGAAGTCACAAGTTATACATACCACAATATTTGTTCATTGTTTTCTTTTTTGTTTTGATATGCTTTCCATTCAATGCTATTAAAACCTTTTTAGGTTTTAGTTGATCTTTTTGAGTTTATTTCACTGCCTTGCAATCATAGGTTTGATTCCAGCTTCCTCTATACTCTGAGTGAATACTTTCCAGCTTACCAGGTCAGGTAAGCATTTAGGGTGCATTCACATCAGCCCTGTTAAATCCACTTTAATCAAGCTCTAGTCCGAAACTCCAATTCATATGGGGAAGGGTTCATGTGTAATCAACCTCTCATGTAGACCAAAAAAGCGAACTCTGGCCCGCTTAAAAACCTAGGTCTCAGTTTGTTAAAGTGAACTCTGGCGCGGTTCGACTGCACATCAGAGTCTAGCACAAGTAAAATTACCAAAGACAAAAGAGAAATCCCACAACCAAAAAATTTGAAAGCCAGAGGGGAGAGGTGTATTTGGTGGGAGGTGGGAAAAGGTTTTTCAATTGGTTTGGATTGTTTGACTGTGCAGTGTGAAAGTGAACCACAGCTGAAGATTTAACAAATGTTGCAATTTTGGTCTCTAATTGAATCAAGTCTACCAGACAATCTTGTGTGAAAACAGTAGAGCTGACAGGAAGGTGGATTGAACTGCAAATGATTTGAGGCTGGAGTGGAGGTTCAATTTCCAGCAGGAAAGCAAGCCTCGACATGCAGCCAGGCCCAGACTCAAACTGTTCTGATAATTATTCATTTGTTACAATGGCCCGGTCAGAGTCCAGAACTAGCTCCAAGATGACTGCAGATGCTCCTCATTTAATCTGACTGTGCATGAGCAAATATTTCAGTTTCATCAGGTTTCTGCGCTTCTAAAAAAGCTTTTTGGATTTTTATTTGTACCATTTTCTTTCCATTTGACAATTTTATGAACTACTTTGTGTTAGGCTATTGCAGAAAATATTTGGCTATAATTAACAAATTTACAAATGTGAAAACCCTTAATTGGTTGCAAACATTTTTGCAAGCACTCTATCTCATCAAAAATACTTAATAGAGCCGAACAATATTCATGATAATAAAATGCTGGATAGTTTAAAGGGAGAAAAAGCTGAACAAATGTCCTTCAGAAACACATTTCCACCCAGAAAAAAACTTTTTGGAGACCAATCCTGTTTAAAATTATGTTCTCTGTGTGCAAGAAGTGATACATTCTCACATGACAAGATCAAAAGCATGGCCTCTGAGAGACTATGAGGACAAACCTTACTGCCTTTGGGCTCTCATCCCAGCTGGCTTCAATACAAACTGAACTGGCGTCGCTGTTCATACTTAGCTGATGTATTTGAGTGAAGTCTGTTTATGATAGACAGTAATAGACAGTTTATACTTCCAAGTGTTTTTGAATGTGCCAGTCCTTTTCAGAGTTTCCACACATGATTTACCAGATGGTTCTGTGTAAGACTTTATCTTTGTTCGGTTTTCATGCTTTAAGCAAAAATGGCAGTGTTCTGCAACATCACTTTACCACTTCCCACAGAAGTTTTGATCCAACATTCTCACCCCCTGATACCTTATTTTTTTAAACAGTGTAAAGTACTATTCTTCTAACATTGTGTTGATGAAAAACTTTAAAAAAGCTAACAGCTGATGTATTGCTGTTGGGCTCTTAATTGCTGTGATTCGGGTCAATACAGTAAGATATGCTCCGCTCCAATACCGTGTATTTTTCATTGGTCAATGATGCAGTGAGTGTACTGAGCTTCTGATTGTCACCCAACTATTTGCAAAAGTAATTAGTTACTGTAAAATGCTGTGATGGAATCTGCCAAATATTGTTACTCATGAATTTGTGGTTTGGAAGTATTTTGAAATAGAAACTAAACACATTTTAGCCACTACAGGCAAATTACAGGCTGTAGTGAAAGTGCAATATGCCCGAATAAAAGTTCGCTCCTAGGTAAAGTTAAGCAACATGCCATATAACGGAAACTACAAAGAGTATGTACATTTTTGAGGTGACACGTACAAAAACTGCAACACTATAAAAGCCATTGGTCTGTTGGATAATACAGGTTTGTGTTGGCTTTTGCATCACCTGAAACCCTTGTGCATGCTCACATGTCGATACACATAAATTATATTTGCCACCTTTTGTGCATTATATTGTATAGTATTTGATCTGACTGACATTAGGTTTGCTAAAAATAAATAGAGTCCATTACTTTATGATCTGACACAACTTATAGGTTCTGTGTTGACACTCCGTATCTGTAAATTCTCAGACTCAGATTGGCATAGGTACAAAAAAAAATATTAGGAGATCTCTAGCTAAAGAAATTGTGCATTAAATTTTGAGATATTTATGTTTAAAAACTTGTTCAACAAGTGAATTCACAATTTTATCCCTAAGGCCAGAAGATAGAGCCCCCTGAGAAGGGAAGCAGCATGTTGATACGCCCTGTGGTAGTGGAAAAAATGGCCTGTGTGAACTGTCAGCACCAGATGGACACAGAAGCAGCTAATCTGCTCCCAGGCCAGCTCTTACTTGCATGTGCCACTTGCGCTTTTGCTGACTGACTTCCTCCGTGTGCATGCTGAATGAAGAAGAGAGTCTGGGTGTACCCACAGGTGGAAATCCTGAGCGTAGATAGACATGCATGAGGAGACATTTACCAAACATGAGACACAACAAAATTCTGGGAAACACATATCCCAGCGAGCAACTCCCCCTCAGAGGAGGCACTCTGAAAGCAGACATATGTGGGCTGTTCACAGATTCAAGACACAATGACATGTGAACAGAACTCTATTAGCTCATTCTTAAACTGGGGGAGGTGTTGACATGCAGCATATGCTTTAATTAAATCTACTATTTTCCAGACAATGTATAATGGATCATTTAATCAGCCACTCCTTGCTGAATGAGAAGGGCAAATAAAGGATTGTTTGCTCAGTGACTAAAGATCTGGACAAGCAGAGATGGATACTTACAAAGGAGACCAAACCCCATGATATCATGCCCCTGAATGTAAATCTTCTCCCTGAACCTTAGTTCACGATTCATTTGTGCTGAACAGGGTCTGTCTTGTCATTAAGACCATTTAAATCCTTTGATTGCTGTTGAGTGAGAACCATGAATTGGTTTGAATGAAAAGAGAGGTTGTCACGACATTGAACATCAGAGGAACTATGTTACTGTAACATGTTTTGGGATAACCTGTGCAGCAAGACTACTCTCCACCTGCTCTTATTTCACTGTATGGAGAATGTGCCTTTATCCAAACAAGTGCTGTCCGAAACTTTGCGGCTGACAGAATGACCCTGTGGTTGAACTGCCTTCAAGGCAGTCCAGGGGCTGCCCTGCAGACAGATCAAAGTAGAAATCATGCCCCACCAATAGAGATAAATGCACACTTCCTCCCGTCCCTTTCACACTGGTTTTTCCCACACTGTGGCACACCGTTGAGCTGAAGCAAGACCAACTCAGGGGAAATGACAGACCACATCAAGAGGCTTGCTGCTGCTCTGGCATGACATTTAGTACTGGCCTTCAGGATGGAGGGAGATGGTTTGTTTTTTTTCTTGTGGAATAAAATCTCTTATTGCAGCTCCAAAGAAATATGCATTGTAGTTTTTTTTTTCATAAACTGTGAAAGACGCAATACTGTAAGAAATTCAGTAGAAAATGCTATTACGGCAACACAAATTCTTTTCTTATATTGGTATTTGGCAAGATCTGAACTCATGTCTCAAGCATTTGAAGAATAGGCCTGAGCTAAGTCTCAAGTCTGACAGGAACAGTTTCAACTCATATTTTACGGGAAAAGTCCAAGAAAAATCTCAAGCTTGTAATTCTCAATTCCTTGCCAAGTCTCAAGTTTTTTGCCCTCCTTGTCAAAGTGATATGACTCCAAGTCAATTCTTGACTCTGTAATAAATGAAAATAGCATTATTAGACTGTCACTTAATCTTCCTGCATAAATGTTCCATGTTATAAATTCAAATCAACATTTAGTTTACTTACAGCAGGTTCCTATTTGTGTTCTTTGCACTTTCTGTCCAACAGTTTTTGTGGTAACCACAAGTAATATTTTTAACAAAATATGCAAAATGATACCTTTTGCAAATCAAAGAGATTAGGTACAATGCAACCTTTGCTGACGTGTTTTGTTACTAAATTACAGTTTTCCTGCTGTTTTCACCAAACACATATAAGTAACCTTTATTAAATAAACCATTCACTTACTCCAATATAGTTTTAATGAGCAATTTTAAAAAGATTCATCAAAAGTAGGCTAGTCATTGTTGTGGTAATAAAGAAAAGTGAAAGGCCGTCCAATTACAAATTAGAGGGGTTTCTCGTACAGATACTTAATGCTAACCATAACACCTAAAGATAACTCATTTATCACAAACCATAAGCTTTTTCTATTGACCTAACTAGCAAGCATAAGGTTAACCAAACAGTGACTGTTATAAGCAATTAAAAATAGAAGTAAAAACTTGATAGGAGTTTCCAGTCAACTTTAATTCTCAATTTCTGGTGTTTTGCAGTAAGCAGTGATGTATCACAGAAAGAAGACGGAGGGTTCACATCTTGGCTGGAGCCTTTCAATGTGGATTTTGAATGTTCTCCTCGGTGTTTTGTTTCTGGTTCCTCCGATTTCCAAAGACAAACATGCATGACAGATTAATTGGTGACAATATATGACCCTTAGGTGAGAGGGAGTGTCGATAGGCGTTGATGGATTGGCAACATGCACATAGTGAGCTTCTCACCTGTTGAATGCAAAGTCTTGAAACTCTTAGCAAGATTAGGTGAGTTTTGAAAATTATTTTAGAAGAATTTTCTTGCCTTACCTTCTTGCCAAACCAGTAAAAGGGCACTGTTCAGTCAGACATATTAAACTGCTAATTCAACCTTACTTTCAAAAACACCTATTAACCACGTCTCCAGAGTAGCTGACTGATGGACATCATCCCACTCAGTGACATATTACAGACAAGTACTCTCTTAAATGCATTTCTGATTAATGGAGATACATTTTACACTCTGCTAGGCTGCTGGTTGTTGCTGAGCACTGCAGTATAACACAGCAAAGTGTGTTTATATAACATGTAAATTAGCCATATGATCTCATCTGAACTTTATATCGCAATAGGCCTTGGTGAAAATTTGAAATAAGTCCCAAACAAATACCTTTTTAATTTTTTTAGTGCTCCAGTATCCGTCATCATAAATTAGTGCTCAGAAGATATATTTTCTTTCCCTGGCAATAGAAAACAGTAGTCAAGAAACAGGTTGGTTTGGGGTTTGGCTTTAACTCTTACCTGTTTCCTCGATCTATGCTTCCTAACAAAAAGGCCTCTCATTTTGAAGAGTGCACTGAGTAAATCAACTCTGCCTTTAGCCAAAGCTTCATTAATATGATCCTTCTGAGACATGTACTTGTGATGGCAAAACATGACGGCTGCAAGGAAAATCCTCTCTTAAAGCAATGAATTATGTTTAGGAATTCCCTGAACAGCTGCTGCTTATATTTTCATAGGGGGGATACGCAAGGCCACCCAAAATAAAATTGTGTCATGTTACTACATGAGAAAACACCAGATCCCCGTAACAGGGCTGTGCCATTTTTCCAGCTTTCTTCTGTGTTTTCTGCTCCTCCACAGGAAATACACCCATATACATAAGTTTCCCCACCTGTTTGGAAACATCTTTTGAATCGTTTCTGGTCGCTGTAACAGATCATAAGCAATGCCTTTAATGAGCAAATAAAGTCTGGCAATGCCTCGCACCCAAAACTGGAGAGAGTGAATCATCCTGCAGATTCATCCTCAGCAACACCTAATATTGTTTGTGATTCATGTAGGCATGTCAGAAAAGAACCTGTGGGAGAATTGGAAACTTAAACTAAATGTCCCAGAGCTGGGTCCAGCTTTATTAAACCTAATTGAGCTTTTTATATTGAAATGTGCAGTTACATGCTGTTGACAGCTAGGGAATGTTCTTGGTGCTGATAATACTGTTAATATTGGCAATATTCAGAGGAAACCTGTCTGGAATTAATGGACCTATTTCACAGAAGTTATCTTCAGTTACACACACAATTCCAAACAGAGTTATTATTTTCAACAGACAATAAGTCTTGCTTTAAAGTGGGATAAACTGTTTATCTGGTAGTTGTGACAGTCGAGTTTTTGCATGTTAGAGATTTGAATAGAAAATTTAGGGCAATGAGTGAATGAAATATGTAAAACTAGACTTGTTAAAACATACCTCCTCTCAAGATAAATTAAAGTTATGGTTAACACTAGGCATGGGCCTGTTACCAGTGTCAAAGTATACCAAGGTTTTAAAAAGTTATGGTGCCAAAGCCATTAAAATTTTCCATTATATTGTTTTTACAGTTTAAAGCAATTTTATGAGATGCCAGAAAAAGTCCAGGAGCATAAGCTAACAGAGTATTTCCCTCCCTTTGCTGTTGTTGGGCATCGCAGGTCAGTTGGCCCAAAGAATCTGCTTCACTTTTACAAAAGCAAAAATCTGACTGTTTCTAGTTATGCAAGAACACAGAGCAGCAAGCATCATGTTTATTAAGGTAACCATGAAGTCATCTAAAAAAACTCCCTATTCCAGGTAAAGTGATTTTTAATTTTGAGCTTCTTTTGAAAATGTCATGGTTTGAGTTTTTCTGTGTATTAATTGTGTTTCCTCTGTTTCTGAGTCTCCATGTTGTCCTGTCTCCCCTTGATTGTTTCCCAGGCGTGTCTCGTTCCCTGATTACCTCCTGTGTATTTAGTGTCACCTGTGTTTCTGTGTCTTTGTCGGGTCCTCGTCTCATTTGGCGTCTTTGTTGTCTTATGTGTGTTCAGTCAGTCCAGTCTTTTACCTTGTTGCTACCTGTGATGAGCCCTGGTCTCCGCTCAGCAGTGCTGTCTTGAATTTTGGACTGTTTTTGTCTTTATTAAACATCATTCACCTCACTACTACCTGGGTCTACAGCGTCTGCCTCACCACCACTCACCGCACCTCATGACAGAAAAAGCTTATTCTAAGGTGTTTGAGAAGAGGTTCTCATAGTGGGGCCTTCATTGTGGGTGTACAATAGTGGACAAGATCTTTACCCTTGCAGAGTTGCTCAAAGACCATGTGAGGTTTGGTTGTTCAATGCATATATGGTTTGTGAATCTGGGGAAATCCTAATGACTATCCCTCAACTAATCTTTTGGCAGGTGTTGCTGGATTATGGGGAGCCAGGGATGCTTTGGATGCCTATTTTGTCTTTGTTTGCCCAAAGCAAGTGCATTATCTGCATTCCTCTGACAAAGTCAGGCTTGTTTATTGAGGCGGCTGGACTTTACCATAGCTGCTACTTTTTACTGATCTTGTCGGTGGTGTTCATGTAAAGCCACTCAAGTTGTCATGGGAAAAACAACTGGCATTTCAGATGATGTGCTACTTGTGAATACATTGGAGAAGAGTGTAATGGTGGTCAGTAAGAGAGCCACTTCCTCTAAGTCTGAGATTATGATTCTCAACAATGAAAAGGTGGACTGTTTTTTACTGGGTTTGGGATCTGTCTCTGAAAGTTTAAGTGGAATAAATGCTTGATATGGAATGGTTTAATAAAGGGTTACCAAACATTGACAAAGAAATTCTATATTTACATTCAGCACTGAATGTAACTTAAATAGAATTTAAAATTCTCGTAACATATGAAGCCCTTAATCATCAAACTCCAACATACATCAAGATCTGATTGTTCCATATATTCCTAAAAGAGCACTTCACTCTCAGAATGCAGTTTTAATGGTGATTCCTATAGTTTAGGTCCTATTCCTATAGTCTATAGTTATCAGCAGTGCTTTAAGTGGAAAAATAATGATTACATGTACTCCCCTTACCATCATAAAATAGAACAGAAACACACGTATTGTTTTTTATAAATATCTATCAATCAATAGATTGGTGGAGGTTTTTGCACAAAAATGACAAAGAACAAAGCTAGTTCTAAGTGAAATTCACATGGGTCCAACTCAGTGTCTTGGAGCACATAATAACTAATTATTTTTACTCACTCACATTAGTTTGAGTAACTTTATTGAAAAAAAAATTATTAGTAGATTTATAACATACTTTTTACTTTAGTAATGTTACTATGAAGTATCGCCATTCTAGCTTGATTAAAACTTTTGGATACTCTCTGGATAAGCTGCAGCTTTGGATACACAAACATCCTTCACAAACCTCTTTGTCCTTCACCAATTGAAGGACAAAGATGCATTTTACCAAAAATGCACAAGATACAGACACACAGCTCCAGTTTATGCCTTGTCATATGCTATTTGCGCCTGAATTAATTATTGCTCAAAAGGTTCTCCCATACTGGTCTGCTCCTTTGCATTTAGTTGCTAAGTTTATTCTTGCATTTTGTTCTTTAAGCATTCTATTTAGTTTTCTTAGCTTGCTGTTAGCCTTTCTCTTCAGTTTCTCTCACATTACTCTCCCTCCCATTTTTATTGTATTCATGCTCCCAGTAATCACTCTTGCCATTCACCTGCAATGCATCATCATCTTCAAGTGTTTCAACTGATCTGCCACTCAAGCTCCTTATTTTTGTTGTTCAGCTCCAAATTATCTTTTTTTATGCTCTGATTCACATCTTTGTTCCGTTATGTGTCCTTAGAACAGGCTCAGACTGAGTATGCACATGCAACCAGCTCTCAGCGTTAGTCTGTGAGGCAAACACCTTGTCTACTTTTAAGACTAGGCTACAAAAGCTCCTTTTTGATAAAGCTTACAGTTAGGCTGGTTTGGTTATCTTGAGCTCTCTCTGAAGTTATGCTGAAGTTATAACTACAAGCATTATTTGTTGTTACTTCAATCATTAATTAATGTTTTTATTTTTATTTTTATTTGGTCTCTCCGTAGAAGCTACATTTAGTCTGGTGTTCCATTTTGCTATGGTACCTTCTGGGAGTCGGGCATTGGCTGAAATAATCCTGGTATCAATTAATTGTTCTTCGTCTTCTGTTATTAAGTGTTTACATTTCATGATATTCCTACATCTGTTCAGTCGTTTCCTTTTATTGTCTGCTCTGTCTTCTCAAAGCCCCAGTCGGTCGTGGCAGATGGTCACTGGTACTGAGCCAGGTTCTCCTGGAGATTGTTTTGTTATCTGGGACATTTTTCTCTCCACTGTTGCTACATATATGCTGAGGGACTGCTGCAAAGTCAGTAACACAATGCAAGTGATTGCCTACTGTTGTTACATGCTCATCCAGAAGGAATGAATGCTGCAAGTCAAAGACTGCTGCAATCTGCTGGGTTTTCTTGGATGAAAACTTTTAAACTAATTTGAATAATTAACGGTGCTTGATGTACTTGAACTGTTTGATAACTGTGATTATTTTGCATTCAATTGGCAAACAAAAGGTAATTGAACAACAGCAAAATATCTGTAAAGACAAGTATTATTTACTGTGGGAAATACATGACAGGTATTTTAGTAAATTGAGTAAATTTACTATTTAATAAATGGTTGTACGAATATCCTAGATCCACAAATTCAGTACATTATCAGAGCTTCTGAACCACAGTGCAAAAGGATCAGATACCACTAATCCTCACTATTATTCATCACTCCCTGCAATCGCAGCTCAGTGACCTAATGGGTCTTATGTTGTGTCACTGTTTTTTATCAAAGGATATCAAGAAAACCAAAGAAGGTCCTTTCCACTATAACAGTCAGAGTCAACAAATTGACAGAAGGAGAAAAAAGAAAGTGCTGAGGCTTTTTAGTAATCTGTTTGTTTATTCTCTTTTAGTTCATTTGTGGCTCTTTTAAAGCCTTTGGCACCAAGGTATTCCGCCTGGCAACCCCTTCCTCTCTACCACACACCTTCCCTCTTGCCATCCGTAATTACCACACTGTTTGAGCCCTCGCCTGTCCAAAAGCCACTGCAGGTTTGATGTTTTTGGCTTGGCTCCTCACTGACATGCCTGGGAAGGGCAAGGAAAGGAAATGGGTGGACCGGCCGCTCTCTGTTCCCCCGAAGTAGGCCTGGGAGAAGCCAGCCCAGTGTTTTTGACTCTGCTGAGCTTGTAAGGCAACACAGCCCATCTGGTTCTAATAAATCCTCTGTGGAGCTTAGCAACTGGAATTGCTTGACCTGTAAGGCGACATGAAGATCAACACCATCATTTTGGAAGACAACAAGATATGAGTTTTAGAGCAAAATATCAGATTCATGATTCATTTTTAATAGAGAAAAATGCTAAAACTTAAAGTAATTGGTGTAAGATGGTTTCTATAATGGTCACCATATTGTTACAAGGGATTCCTGCCAAAAGTGGGCAGTGTATTACCATTGGTTGAGATGTGACTGTTTATCAAACTCAGAAGTCATGGTGAGAACAACTCTCCTTTTCTCCTAATGAGTCTCAAGTATTCAATTCACCAGTTTGTAGAGCTATCACTGCCAAGACTGTTTTAGCTTAAGTGCAAAGACTTGAAATATTTATTTTCTAAGAAACAAAGTATATATGTCTACTCTCTTTTAATGTCCTTCAGTGGAAATTTTACAAAACATTAAAAGCAATATTTTCAGTTCAGCTGGAAATGACCATGCCCTTTTTTATTGGTATCACATTTCTTCTATTGCACTAAAACACTAAATCTATTTTGCATGAAGAAACTGTAATATGGGCACACCGAGACAGCACGCTACACCACGTAAAGCCTGCCAGATCATTAGGTCATGCACTGCTATGTTGGTAATGTCTGCCTCCAGATCCCAGGCACATATTTATGACCCGTTGGCTGCAGAAGCCCTGCTGACTTGTGTGAATGAAGTCAAAGCCATCACAGTGACCTCACTAGCAGACAAGCAGAACATCTGTCCTCCTCTTTTGACACCTTCAGTGGTGGGGTTTCCTCAGACCTCCCTGCTCCTCCCTGCGCTTACTGACTTCTGACTGGAAACACTTTTAATTCAATAATGGGATCAAAGAAGACAGAATTTCCGGCCAAATGAAGTGGAACAGGGAAGAATTTGGAATAGTGTCCATAAAGTCACTATACAGTGGTTCACTTTTTCCCGGTATTAAACTCACACTGACAACACAAAAAACTTGATTGGATAATGAGATGTAAAATTTCCAGACATGATTTTTTTTAAAAAGATACAATTTTTAAAGAGCACACAGAAGAAAGAAACTGCTCATTCTGCATTGTATGTGCTGGTATTGGTAACATCACAAGCATTTGGCATAAGTTGCAAGGAATTTACCATTGCATGTCTGAGCCAGAGTTTTATTGCCAACTGATGGGGAAGCTGAAGCAATAATGACATAGACATTCATTGTCTTCAAAATTTTAAGTGGTATAAACAATTGCATATGGCTGCACAGTGGCAGTAAGAACTTTGTAGCAAGAGGTTCCAGGGTTCAAATCCTGACCTGAGGTGTTTTTGCATGGCGTTTCCATGTTCTCCCTGGGCTTGTATGGGTTCTCTGTGGGAATTCTGGCTTCCTCTCACATCCCAAAAAAATGAGTTTTGGGTTAATTGGTGTAGGGCTAGGCAACAAAGCAATAACAACATATTTGGAATGGTAGTGCAAAAGCACGCATGGTGGAGTTTGCTGGTAGGATTCAATTAATATGCTTGCAAATCTATCAATGTTCAGAGAAAGTAGCCGGTGATGCATCTAAGCTGCAGGAAACATTGCAACAACACGAAAATGATCGACTGCATCATCAGGATGATTTGGTTTTAATAACACTTCAGCTAATTGTCATGGATGAGGATATTTAAAAAGGAAATGCAGCTATTAGTATGTCTTTGTGCTCTTAACAAACTGCTTCCATGTGTTTCGTTATTGCCAGAATTACCTGAAAACTAAATAGATTTCTTCCCTAGAAGGTCTTGCTGGAGATTTACAGAACTGAATAAAGAACTTTGACTGAGGCATTTGATTTAAATAAAAATAAAATTACAATATGTACGTATTTAAGAGAGCTCATATCAGCTGCTCTATGTGATGTCACCAGAGGCATGTTGAAGCCTGTTTCTCAGATGGTACATTTTTTTCTTGTTTAAAAAATTATTTGCAAAAAAGCAAAACAAATAGAAAAAGTGATCATGACATGTCTTACAGGGGGGAGATTATATCTCAAGTGAGTTTGATAGATTTTTTTTTTTTAAGTCCATCACATAACTTTAATGGATCAGCTGCTCAAATTTAGCATTACTTTCTTAAGAAACTTCATTGGGGGGAATAGCAGTTCCATCCCACAACATGGGGAAAACACATCACAAAAGAAAAGCATGTGATTCTAATGTAAATCATTTGCTTATTAATGATATTAGAAACAATAATGATCCAATATCCCACAGGTATTATCCTGTAATTAAAATGGGTAATAATAGGATTTAGGCGGGGTTTTGCAGCAGGAGACCACACATGGGGTATGCTTGTATTGTACGTGCATAATCAGATTAAAACTTTAAATGTGATTATGAAAAAGAGTGACACATACTTCACAGGAATGCTGACATAAACCGGGTTTGCTAGTACAGTCACTTTTAACAAGACGGGACATTTTGTTTGACTAAAACTCTCCTATCAGACATTTCTGGGAGGATTTAAACTCCACTGCACCAAGAAAAACCAAAAGTGTTGCTCATACAAAGCTGCACATTTGGTACAAAATGAGAGAGACAAAATGATGGTAAAAGATTCCGTATGACATTTATTTTTTAAATGTTTGTTTTCTTTTAAAATATATTTAAATACATTTCTAGATTAACTTTTCTTGGTTAATATGTGCTATTTTATAATAATGTTTAAGTTTGAGTTTTCAAATAGCTGATGTGGTGAATGATTATGACCGTCTCAACATATAACGGCCATCTCTGGTCTTTATGAGTAACTGTACATCTATAGTTTGCAAAGTGTCTTTGTGGCACACCAGTTTCTCTTCTTTTTTTCTATTTGTTCTTCTGCACAAGGTATCTTCTTGTGTCTTTTACTGTCTTTACATTTGCTGGCATCTGTTTGCAAAATTAAGAAAAAATAGGAAAGCAAGATCTTACCTGACTGGATTACAAAATGTTGCTACAGACATGAGCATAATCCTGATCAGCTCATGCTGGAGCATTTTAAAACTACAAAGAAAATCCACATTTGTTCTTCAGTTAACATCAAAACCCATCACTGTGACAGTGTTAAATATACCGCCATGACAAATTCAAAACAGACTAGCAGAACAATGACCCACATTTTCCATGCATTTTTGTCAAGTGATGCTGCCCAACTCTGTGGTTCTGAAAGAGACACCATCAGTTCTACCTGACAGGGAGTGAAAACATCCTTTCACTCCTCCCATCTTATCTGCTCACCATACTATACGTACAGACAGAAAATACTTTGCCTTGTTGCCTCATTTTGTCTAATGCACAGTCTGCCTGTCCAGCATGTTACAGAATATGAATCAGGGCGATTCATGATACTTTTTTTCCTCTCTTGTTGTCCTGGAACTCCAGCATAATACATTTTCTGTGATAATAACAAAAACATCTGATGACCTCATGGGAAGCAACAGACTTCTTCACCTCTTAGACAAAGAAATGAAAATGTATTTTTGCCAAAGGATAGTCTGGCTCAGTTTTAAGAGGAAAGTTGTCTGTTGTGTAGTATAGCAATATGCTTTTTTTTCCCCTTTTCTCTCTGGAATGAACTCATTATCTTCTGAAGGCAACTTGAAAATAACACCACCTGGCATGGATCAGTAAATTGAAGGGACGAGAGGGAAAGCCATATGTCCACCTTCAGTTTTCAAAGCAGCTTCCATGTGTATCTAAGTGCATTCAAAGACAAAAGCAACCCAAAAGGGAAATTTATCATTGAACTTAAATTTCTGGGGTTTTAAGGATTTACTTTCATAAACATTGCTTGTTAATGTTTTAGAGTTCAAACTGATGCCATTTGAGCACAGACTTATAGAACTAACAGGATATCTTGAGTGCATTTGCCAAGATCATTCATGTGTGTCGGCACTGATTTCAGCCAAGCCGTATTTACCATATCTGTCTTTAAGTGCACCAAAATGATCTGGATATCCCATTGTGCAGACTGTAACCCACAGGCATTCATTTATTTCTCTACAAGAGTACATCCAAACCATTAAAGGGATTTTTTGACATTTTGGGAAATAGTTTTTATCTTAATCATTTGCATTTCGATAGGTGATAGCCTGTTAAAAAGCCTGGGAACATAGACAGAATAAAATTGGCAAAAATAATATTTACGGTTAAAGAAAAAGAAAAAAATATATATTTTTCTTTCTTTAAAGAACAACAAATATTTTTTCTTTAACCGTTTACAAATGTGGTGGAGGAATCAGAGTCCAGACATTAAATTGTCAATCAGGGTTTTAAAATACTAACTTGTTGATGACACTATCAGTACAACAAAACAAACAAACAAGCAAGCAACAAGATGAAAAGTCAACAACATTCCATGGCAGATAAAACCAAAAGTAAAACAGAATCAAAAATCTATGATGAAAAACCTTGAAGAATTCTTGTATGAACTTTCTGCAAAGACTGGATATTTGAAAGATATAGATTATATTGTTTAAAGTATTTGTTCACCACTTCAAATTATTGATTTCAGTTGTTTTTGTAATTTCTACGCCTTAAAACCTCTCAATGTATTGAATGTCTAAAAGTCAAAGAGGATGTAGTACTGTTTAAGCAGCGAGGAGGAGTTAAAGAGGGAGTGAGTACTGAAATCTTGAAAACTGACATGCTTCGGCAACATGGTGTGAAGACCTAACAGCGATGGCAAAGATACACATTTTCTTTTTTCTGCTGTTAAATTAATCTATAAAAAATACCTCATACAAATTTAACATTTGTTGTCCATGGAGATAAAATTTCTTAACACTTTTTCGCTGCCACATAGATGTTGAGTAAATCTTTGACTCATTATTTTAAACTCAGTAGCATCATTGCATAAATTATTTAAGTAGCTATAATAATAATGAAAAAACAAAAATAAATGTGCTTTTCAGTGTCCAGGAACGTTCTGATCTAGTCCCATGTGTTGGATACACTGTCCTGGCAATGGTATTTTTAAATGATCAGTAAAAAATACTTTTCTCCATGGAATGAACTCATTCGTTCATTCCTTGACTAAACTCGGCCTCCATTCCCAGTCGTAGTCCCACTTGTATGTTTTAATGTCAGATACATCCCAGTAAGCTGTAAAGCTATTTTCATCAAAGTACGATTTTCAAAAGTCGCTGACAGCTTTCATGTGTGCATGTACAACTTGCAAAACTATTAAAGCTGTGCAATTTTTTCTGTTGATCCACGCCATTGTATTTACATCTGTGGTGTTATGCATCCTTAAAGTGATGTTGATATTGAAAGACAGACTGTGCTAGACACTAACTCCCAGTCAACCTGTGAGGAGTCTGCAACCTGCGACTCCTTAGACCCGTCATGTTCACTTTTAATAATTGTAGTCAAAAATGACAGAACTGAGCAGTGACTTTGAAGTTTTCCCATGAAAAATCTGTATAGAAGTTCCACAAAACAATGACAAGACTGGTACAAGGAATAGTTGCTTTTGTTCTTAATCGTTATGTTACAAATAATGTATTGTGTTCATTCATCTTTCATAAATATTGAATGTTCACTTTTAAAAAAATGTATATTTTCTCTTGTTCTAAATCTTGATGTTTTCTCTTTTTCTCTAAAATGTAGACTTAGAAATAAAAACGTCACGTAGGTCTTGTGACTCTAGATCAATTTTATTTAGTGGGAGTGAGATCAAATATAGCTCTTCACAGTGTAAATGCTGGTGACCCCTGTTCTATGTCAATTTAATTACTCCACAATCTAATGGCAGAACTGCAAAAAGTGCAGCCAAATTAATAATTTCTTAATTTCACAACATTGAATTCTGTTTATAAAGCAGAAGAACAGCCCTTTCTGTTTTTTGTTTGTGTATGATTAACTTTACTTCAACTTGTAAAATATTTTACAAGCTGAAGTATCAACAAATCATATCAAAACAGAGTGGCCGCGACCCATGCTTGGAGGCCTTGAGTCCTCGACGCGGCTGTCGCGGGTTCGACTCCCGGACCCGACGATATTTGCCGCATGTCTTCCCCCCTTTTCTTCCCCCTTTCCTGTCAGCCTACTTTTATATAAGGGACACTAGAGCCCACAAAAGACCCTCTGGAGGGGTAAAAAATAAAAAATAAAAACAGAGTGGCCAAATATCATTTGACTACCATTTAGGCTCAACATTGAAAAATAATTATCATTGGAAGTGAGCCAGGAGTTTATTTAAGACTGAAGATTCATGTGTTGAGTCAGATGTTGAAAATTATAAAGCTATTCAGATTTCAGACTAAAGAAATGGATTTGCTATTTTTTCAGAGCATTATATGTTATTTTATAACCAAACTCTGCTTTAAACTCCTCTACAACTTGATTTCTGACCTGTTTGATGTGTTCCTTAGTCTTTATGATGCTGTTTCTTCACTTATGATCTCCACGGTCTTCACAGATTAGCTTTCTATGGAGATTAAAATATACACAGACAGACTATTTATAATTAGATGAATTCTGCATTGATGAGGATATCAAAACAGAGATGTCAAAAGCTGCACATTGGATATTGTGAAATTTATACATAATTTTCCTTCCATTTCACAAATATGCATTACTTTTCTAAGTCCAACAGAAATCCCAGGAAAATGCATTAAGGCTTGTGACTGCTTTGGGACAGAATAAATGGAGTGTGACCACTTTTTCAATGCACTGCACAGTACCAGACAAGCACATAAAACATCGTCACAATAAATCATGTGAGCAGGTTTTAAGGAGAGACAGGTTATTAAACAATAGTCTATATTTTGGTGTGACACTTTTTACTATATACACTCAGCTCATCCACAGTTGGAATGTAAAATATCCCTTTCATGCATAGTGGTCACTTCAGTGGACAGCTATCTAAAAGCCATTTTCTTGTGCTTCCTGTGGATTTTTATGTTATAAATGCACACAGACCACTGAAGTGGACACTAATGCATCATAAAATATACCATCAACTACTGGCCATCAGCTGCAAATGCAAGAAATTATTTTTGTTAAATACAATATGGCCGACAGACAAAAAAGCATGAGAACCGACCCGGTCCCTCCTACTGTAGATGACTCTTGCAAGTAAAAAAAAATATTGTGACATCAGATAACCCCTAAGGAACAATACTACTGATGTATTTTTCAAATAACAACTTTGTATTTGGACAAAATTACAATTGATCACATAAAAATAAAAAATTATTGATTTTTACAAAAAAAAATTTCCTACCTTTTTTATGCCTTAAGAAAAGAATTTTAAAAAATGGAAAAAAAAATTCTGACACAAAGGATCATAATTCATGCATGAGAGTCTTTTTTTAATCTGAAAATAGTCCCAAGTTAGATCACAAAACAAATATCCACTCAAAGCTTAATTTTGTTATATTGTACAATTTTAATTTATGTTATCATTGTGCCATGTCAAATGGAACAATTGCTTATAAATAATATGAAATTGCTCAGTTTTATATACATCATCTGAAGTTCCACATTGCGCTGTCACTGCTGCATACATGACTGAAAGATACAGTGTGTAGGTACTGCCACACTGACAGATTACTGTGGTTGTTTTATATCTGAAAATATTTCCATTGAGCATTGGATGTTCATTAAGCAGATTCTGAGATTTATTAGGTTTCTAGTTCTTCCTGTTCCCTGTCTTCAGGCTGAGCTGACATTTCTCCGTGGCTCTTTAGTTTCCGTCTGTTTGTGCACCAAGTGCGATACGATGATGCTCGCAGTTTTAATGGCTTTCCTGTGTCTCAGGGTCTGTTGCCATGAATCATGCCCACCTCAGTGTGCTCTCCAGACACTGAGGTGTCATTTCATAATAAATAACATGTGCTTGAGTGGGGGAGGACGATGATAAGTGAGCAGAGAGAATCATCATTTACTCTCCTGGGGAAAACAAATACATATGGTGGTTAGATAAACTTCAAACAGGGACAGACATCCTCCGAGTAGAGCTGTTTTGCATGTCTCTTTGGACTCTAGAGGAAAGAGAGATTTGGCTGTGTTTAGAAATCAGAAGGCCCTCCCGATAAGATAGATGTGAGATGTCTAAACAGAGATAAGCATATTTGTTGTTTTTTGCAACTGTGAAAGATGCACAGTTCTCCATCTTTTGAAAATCACTGTTGCAATTTAAATATTTACCATGGTACATTTGCAGTCATTTTCAGGTTTATTTATACACTTACAAAGACTTGGTTGTTGTTTTTTTTTCCAAGTTTCAGAATGTGTGCCAAGATATGTTGTTGCCACTAAAAAATTTATGATGTATTTTTTTTAATTTATGAAACTATTTCATGTGGAATTTTATGCTTTTTAAGGAGTGTATAAACAAAAGTCCAGAAAAGAAACAACAATTCAAAATCTTCATGTAGACACTCAGAGAGGAAAAAGCAATTAGTTAGAAAAGGATTACAAAAAAAACACAGATTACAGTTTGAAAACGCACCCAGGGAAAGGTCCATATTTCTGTATACATGTAAATTCTCAAAGGGGGAGTGTAATATAAAACCTACATTTTTGTCCTTTATATCATGTTATAATGTTATTCCTTCATCAAAAACATTCTTGAAGTGAATTTCCTGTGGCAGCCATTGAGGGGATGCATTAATGTTTGCTCTCACAAAGCAATACAGTATGTGGTTTCAACTGGTAACCATATGCAATTGGTTAGAGACAAGAATACAATCATTTTTTTCTCGTAAAAATTAAGCAGATTCTGAACTGATATACCGAACTTATCAATCTATTTTATACCGAATTGATAAATAAGTAAAATGAATGGACTCGCATTGTTTCAGTACCATTTGAAGTCAAGAAAGTGAAGCATTTCATGCTTCACAGAGTACAACTTCAGTTAACTAAAAATTCAGCAGCTTTAGTGCAGGACTGCATTCATGAAATTTCTGGTTTTCTTTTGAGACGACACCCACAGAGCTACATGTACTTCACAAGTTCAAACAAAACCTGAGAATCCATGTTTCCCCAGCATGATCCAACATTGTTCCAAGGTTCCTCTTTTGATATCAGGAATGCTTTGTTTTCACAAAGTTCTCTGTTCGGTACAGTTCAGGTCAGATCTCTGCAAATGGAACTATTTTGGAGTCAGATCAACAAATGTTTCCTTCAAATGTTAGGCATCTTTTTAACCTGAAAAAAAAGCAGAAAGTTGTAGTATTAAGGATCCAGTTAACTCTACTTGGTCATAGTAGAGTTCTGAAAATGCAGGAGGCCAACACCGGCAAAGGACATTATTAAGGTTTTGATTTGTCCAAACTTTGGTGTTAAATTCTGAACAAACAGATTAGAATCAGCACATTTTATAGAAGTATTTGTACAAACAGTGCTCCATCTGAGGTCACTCAAACTGCTTTCTCCACCTGGTAAGATACTGACAGATGATAACTCCTTGGCCTCCAACAAAAGGGGAAACAAATCAACACTGTTAGTTTATGGATACTAACTGAGCACAGTAAATAATGCAAATCCTACACCAAATAATGCAAATACTAAATACAAAATTAATTAATTTGTTTAGAAGGTTACAGACAAAAAGAAAACAATAAATTGCATCCGCTCTGTAGGTGAATTCATCGTTTAGTTTCATATTATTGGTTGTAGTTCAGACAGCACAAAAAAGCCAAAATTAGTAAAACAAACCAACAGCTAATGGACAGGGCCCATAAACTCCTTATTCAGTGGGTTGTGGTTTTATTTTGAGTCATATTTTACCTCCTGCAGCACAATTTGTACAACTGCCTCAAAATGTGTTTATCCACCCTCATAGGGACCTGTAGTTTACAAAAGTGGCACCTGTCAAGTTTACACGAGCAGATAGCATCATTTAACCCTGAAAAGATGCCTCGTAAGAATGCTATTTATCCCGTATTACTTTGCAGCAGCAGAGAACTTGAGAGCCCAACAGACAGAGGGACTTTCCCTGGTGTTTTCACTAGAGAGCTGCATGTTTGTCTGGTACCTGCACAATGAAAACAAACCAGAAACACACAGTAGCTTTACAAATGGAAAAAAAATGGTGGAAAGCTCACAGAACATAGGATCGCTGCAAGGTCGCCATGGTAACATGATAAACATCATCAACCTCAGAATAAAGCAAATAAAATGAGTCACTGATCCTCGTTTTTCATCCCTCAATCCACCTTGCATCAGCAACATATATGCTAAAGAAAACAGGTGGGCCTGAGAGCACTGGGTGGGTTTGTTCTTCAGTTTCAACTTTGGCTTTGAGGTTGTGAAAAAGCTGGTTGGGGGAAAATGTGAGCTGAGGAGGCAGCAGCCAGCATCAGGTGAGTCATTTTATGTGTCACTTCAGGTTGCAGTAGGTCTGAACCACCCGCGTCTTCTCGTGGTCACTATAGGTTAAACGTTGTTGAGAGGGAGAAGGGAAAAATCCCGGTGCAATAAACTTCTCCTTGTCTCTTGCAGGTATGTTTTTTTGTTTTTATTTGTTTAGTTTACACAAACCCGTCTTTTGCAGGACAGGAGGCCTGCAGTACCACTGCCAAATGACTGCATGCACCACTTAGGTGCTTTCCAGGCCTTTTTACCCTATGACACAGACCAGACCAAAGTCTAGACTCAGGTCTACATATGAACCAAATGGCAAGTCACACTTCATACCTTTTTAGGGCATGTTCTGATGTAGCTCAAACGACAATCATGTGGAAGAGACCTGATCACAGCCTAACTTGCAAAAGGGTGACTAGCACACCATAAGGAAGGTTGTAATAATATTATGCTAGATCAGTTTATCTTTGATATTTTGGGGAATTAATACCACATGGTTGCTTCATAAATGCCTTCATAAACACTGAATGCAGTATTATTTTTCTGTTCTATTTTCTAAATTGCAGTTTATTTGTTTTTTGTTTTTTCTTTTTGAGGCTTTATATATTACTGTTGCTGTAACGGGCTATCTGGTTTGTTGTTTTGCCCAACACTTTTGTGCCATGCTTCTCGGAGCACTGCAGTAAAGTAAAGGAAACCAACAATTTGGTGACATAATCCTCTGGGTACTGGAAATGTTTACAAAAACTTGGGGAAATCCATTTACTTGTGGGGACTGTCGTTCTCTCAAGCTCAGAAGTGCATAATGCAAAAATCAACAAACTTTTGACATTATTATTGTCGCTGCACTGTAAGTAAGATTAAAATTGTAAATTATCACTAACAGTATATCTGCAAACAAGTGATCTCAGCATAACAGCATTCCTATATTGCCACAATTTATTTCCTACAGTTGTAGGAAATATGCACGAAGGAGTCCAATAAATGACTTGAGGTTATTGAGAGCTGTTACTGGAAACCAAATGACAACCATCTTTGAAGAAGCAGGGAGAAGACATTCTAAGGAGGAGGTGATTTTCCATCCAGATGTTTTTATTTTTAGACAATTGTATTTAGAATCCAGTGGTTGACCTTTGCTGCGCCTGCCCCCTTCCCCTGCCTCTCCAATATTGTTTAAGCCTTTAATCAAAAGGGCATCTGGATTGCATTGGGTGTTGCAGAAAAAGGCCTGATTGCTGTTTAGCAGACCACGCGATGATGTCACTTTTCATTAATAAAGACGCTACCCACAACCGAAGCATTTATCTTCTGTGTCACAAGATTCAGAAACCTCCAGCTGTGGGACATGACAGCGCCTCTTCGACCACTTTAGTCAACAATCGAGAAAACATGCAGATGCTTCAAAACTCTGCTGCTCTCATTTATGACAGCTCCAATAAGAAGAAAGTTTAAAACAAAGAACAGTTAAATAAACATGTAAAAAATGTATTGAGTACCCCAACATGTTTAAACAGTCCAATTTTGTCCGTCTAATTTTGTCACAGCTAGTGCTCATCTGTTTTGTCCTGATCTTACAGTCTATGGAGCAGTTTTATTTTTAAAACCTTTCTGAATTGTTTCAAGATTTCCTTAGACACCACTTACACACATTTTAACAACAAAATCTTTAAGAAAAAAAAAAAGACTACTTAACTACTTTGTTGTACTTACAAGCAATAAATCACGTGTAAGTGATTTATTGCTTACAAGTGTTTTCCAAACATCCAAGCTGTTTTTATGTCTTTTCCATGCCATAATAATAGAAAACTACTCATGCCTGCTTTCTGCCTAAAAAGGGTGACATCTGTACATCCAAACACACCTGATGACCCAACAAAGCTGTCCTTGATAAAGAGCTCCTCAATGAACTCGTCAAACCTTTTCTCTTCAACTCATCCAGTTCTGACAGTGAGGGGAGGGCTTGGTTTAAGACCATTGTTTCCACGAATCTAATCTGTTACTGTTGAGTCTACACCCTTTTCCCAGACTGTGTCATGACTGACTTGTATTCTGCATAACAGTGTCAAAGCAGATTAAAATCAAATTAGATGATAGAAAAATAAATTTTTTATTTTTTTTCTCCATATAGGAAGCACGGCATCTTCAGCTTTTCTCAAGCTTTTGCCTCTACCTGCGGGTTTTAGACAAAGAGATAATTAGAAAAAGCTTGTAGGATTCTCATAATAATTATTAATGCCTTCTTAAAATGTAGACAACTTGTGTAGCCTGAAGGGTGAACTTTATGACCTTATGGACCCAGTCTAACTCTTTCTGGCCAATTAAACTGCAGTCTCACTTGACATGTACTGGTTTAAGTTTATTTAATAACTTTAGCTTAAATCAGAAAACAACCTTTTTCCTTTACTGCATTAAAATGATATATTTTTGTATTTGTAACAGTGTGCAGTAATTAGTTAAATAATTATAGCCTTTGCTGTTCTGCACTTTTAAAAAATGCACAACTTTAACAAGATGACATTAGCTCGCCTGCGGTGAGCTGCTTCACAGCATGAACAATCTTAAAATGTGTTACTTCAATAACAGTGATCAATGTCTCTCTTTTAGTTTCCACAATTTGACCCTCAGTTTTAGTGACTGGAAATGCTGTCCAACACCTGAACTTTTCTCTGTTGCAAAAAGGGAAATCATTGTGGGATTTTCAGCCTGATGTCCAGCAGTGTGCAGCAACAGACCAGCCCAAGTCTTATTTCCAGACAGAGAAAACACTGGCCTTTTATTTCACATCTTTTTAAAATGACTACCTTACAATACGACTGACAATGGTAAAGATTTTGAAACTATAACTTTTTAGATTTGTGGCACACCTTAATATGGGAAGATGGTTTAAGTCTAGCTTGGACTTCATGAATATTTCTCCCACTTTTGATAAAAACCCACCTGTTTAGAATTGTATTTGAAATGTAATCAAGTACAAATTTATTGATGAAACTTGACTTAATGCTGTGTTTTGATTGTTGATTCTATCAGTGGCGGGCCGTGCATTTCATACCGAGGCCTTCAGTAGTGCTCCGTCTGAATCAATCCAACCCTCAATAACTATTTTATGGCTATAAAACTTCTACAGCTGCGACACACATAAAAAAGCATCAAAAATAACCTGATAAAATTGCAATATTATTTAGGAATATAGCAACATTTTACTCACCAAAAATCCTGATTATTTGTACACAAAATCCAACCTCCTTTCTTTCCTCAAGAAGATTTCAATTGGTCTGTTGTGCAGATTATCCATGCGTTTCAGTTCCATGAAGAAGTCCTTTTCTATCGCCGTCGAAGCTAATGCTGAAAGTCGAGCCTGCCCTGTCGTATTTCTGGCATAAGTTTTAGTTAGTAGACTGAAAGTGGTGTACAAATCCTTTTCCCGGTTGTTACAGGCTTGCTAGCTCCGGAGTTGCCCGACCTTGCTTAACAATGTCCAGCTTTTCTTGAAAAGTCCGCCTTGAAAATGGCTTTGACAGTAAATCTCCAACCAAATCCATTTCTTCTCCTCCTTCACCCATTGTGGGTTGACAAACCAGCTATTAAATCAACACAACAATATCTTTGCTTGTGCAGCTTGCTACAGATGCAGTTTGCTAGCTGTGGCTAGTACACGCTTTGACTATCCAATCAGAGCGTGTGAATACGCTGACGTTACGCCTGCTAGAGGGCCTTGGTGTCGCCAACTCAAAATCTGATTGGTTGAAGCAACAGTTTGATCGACATTTATTTTATGCTACAGGGCCCGCGGAACTGATTGTGAAGGCCTCCAGGCAGATTTCTTTGACCCTGGCAACAAACAGTGGCTGAAATGTGATTGGTTAAATGCTTAAATATGAAAATACACGTCTGGAAACAGCGCAACCAGGGGGCTAGCAATGAGAGGAAGCGGGCAGACCATTTGGAATTATTTAATACATATTCATGGACAAAATATAATTTACATCAGTCTGTGATTCAGATATTTTTAGGCCAGCAGAGAAGGCCTTGCAGGCCCTGACGGCCCACCACTGGATTCTATCTTGCATTGTGTTTCTGTGTTTGTAATGATGTAAACCACTTTGAAATGCCTTGCTGCTGAAATGTGCTATATGTAGAGGAGTGAAAAACAAGTTAGTAAACAAAACCAAGAAGTAAGAAAATAGGCACCCCAACATAATTTTTCATTTTGTATCTTTAATTTCTCATCGTAATAAGTTATTTAGTGTTATTTCAGTTAGTCCGTGCAATTCTACACATGGCCGCTAGGGGCGCTGACGCGCTAGTGACCAAGAAAAGATTGAGCACACCAGAAGAATAAATCTTCCTGTTGAAGGTAAAAGGAGCTCAACGTGTGTGTCTCGTCTTTTCTATATCGCAGGTAAGTAAAAATGTATTTTGATGCATAAATGTGGTGTCCTTCAAGAATTAAGAGGTTATAGACTCGAGAGTCAACTGGTGGGTCACTTTGTACAGCTTTGGATGGATATTGTGTAGAAAACGGGACGTATTTCTGGAGGCTAACTAATGCTAATGCGAGCAAACATTGTACATACGTGTTGAGCTAGCTGAGAAACAGTTGGAGGACTAGAGATTTAATTCATTTTGAACCTATTGTATTTTTCACTTTTGGAAACGGTAAAATATATTTTTCTGGTGTCTTTTCTTTATGGGTTATTTTAATAACACAGAAACAATGTTGTCAAACTCAATGAGTAAATGTTGGGCAGAATAAAAATTGTAAAAGCTATTAAAATAGTTAAAAGCAAATCCATATGTTTTTATTTTGAAAGTTAAAAATATAAAATGTCTGAGGAAAAGGGACAAGGTATTTGAGTTAAAACAAAGCTAATTGGTTTGGATAATTAAAAGCTATCTAAAATATTTTGTCATTCAATAAAATTCATGATGGAGCGTGTTAAAATAATTCTCGTTCGGTTTAAAGGGGTATTGCAGTCATTTGTAATGTAATGAATCGAAGGGTTATTTGTGTAAGTTATACAGTGATACCTGAAGTATTTGATATAAGTATTGCATATGTAGTATTGTATATGGAGTACGGTCATCATAAGAAGAATAAAACTTCCTGTAGAAGGTAAAAGGAGCTCAACGTGTGTGTCTCGTCTTTTCTATATCGCAGCATCACACGTTGAGGGAAGATCACCTACTACATTACCCTCAGCCATCCGAGGTTGCAGGGTAACATATACAAATAAAATTTGATTTGATTTTGAATTGACCCGTATAGTAAGAGAAAAATCTTTGGCTAAGATGCTGCTGTTGCTATTTCTTTCTGGTTTACAGTGAGTATAATCCCATTGCCAGAGTTTATGTTCAATCGAAAGAAAACAGACACTAAAAAATTCTGTTGGTTCATCCTTGTTTGCTTGAATTTAAAATAGGAGCTTTCAAATTATTATATGGTTAGAAGTGGTCTGCTTAAATCTGCTTATTATACTCATCTGTTGCTAGCTTGATATTTAACATGTAAATGGTCTTTGCACTTTGGCGGAAAGCAGTTTCTCTTTTACAACATTTAGAGAACCTTGGGTCTGTGCACTTATTTGTTGTTCTGAGTTCACTGTCAGAAAAGGACAGTGCTTCTGCATAATATTCAACAATGTTATGCAAAAGCAAATATTCACAATATTTTCACAGAAGACAAATCTTCTGCGAAGTTGTTTTTGTGTTGAATGAAGGGAGTTTAACATTTTCATCATTTGAGGGAAATAAAATTGCAGCTTTTTGTGACATGTCAGTCATGAACTATTTTTTACAGATCTTGACACTAAAATTGGATCTAGTGTGCATTTTCTAGCAATCTACGAATTTCTTATGTCAGACAAAATCTTAGATTTGGGTTATAAAATGCAAGATGAAAAGAAAAGTTTTTCTAATTCAGTGCACAGATAAGCAAGTTCTACTTTTAGTTTGGTTGACTTAAACAATCGGGGTCCTCATGTTAAGTGCTATACATTTTACACTAGCTGATGATTTTTAATGATAAAAATGTTAATCTCTTTAAATTTAGTTTTCTGGATGTTTTCCACACCTAATGAGATGAGACAGTAAAGAAAAATGAGAGACATTTATGTAGTTACAAAACCAAAATCCTTCATGAATTTAAAATGCTTGGAAACAAATCAGTATTTAAAGATTCCCATCAGTGAAAGAGGAGCTGAGGTCTCCAAATTTGGTCACTCACTCAGTGTTTTAAGACATTCCTTTGCCATCTGCTTTTAATAGCCATCAAACTCTGCTTTCAATCAACGTTACGTCTTGTTGCTTTGGATTATCTGTTGTGGGACTTTAAAAAAATGCCAATTTAAAAAGATTATTTTCTTAATTCAAAAAATGACATATTGTGACTAAGCTGAAAAAAATGTGGCTTAGACAAAATGTATTTTTTTCTTACTTTTTGTTAATTATGGCCACTCAAAAACAACTGTTCAGATCACAAATATCTATTGAAGCCCATTTTCTTCTGTATTATCAGCTTCTTGCTTGAAAGTCCTGTTGGAGCATGGACTATGTCCAAATTAATCATGGTGTAAACAAGAATACACTGCTTTAATGTTTGAGCGGCCATTAATGAAAGCACAGCGCTTGAAAGAGTTTCACTGATTGCGTCTCTTATCCCAGTGAGGAGTGGGACCTTTCAAAAGAGGAAACCATTTATCTGCAGAGGGACTGCAGAGCTTGCCTGGAGAGTCTCACTGTGATGCTCTTATCATGAAAAACTTGAGGAGATTCAGTTTGTAAAGGCACTCATTTGATCTCAGTTGGTTGTTGGACTGTCCACTGTCAACTGCTGACCTTATCAGTTTTATATATCCAGGATATTTCATCATCTCCCCAGGATGATTAACTGGGCCATTATTATTTTGCAACATGCACGCTCAGCCATGACAACAGCATGCAGATTTAAGGTTGAGGACTCACTTGGCTTGCTATAAAGAATCTGTATTTGTGTGAAAGGTTTTCACCCAGTAAATATTTCCATGAAAGCCTCTCCAGATTTGGCTAATTCTTTTGCTTGAGAAGCAACAGCGCACTGTGATCATACACAGGGTTCTTTCTGTGGAGACTTATTCCCACAACTAGACTTCTGAAAAAAGATGAAAGACCACATCTGGACTGGCAAGGTGGCCCTTAGCAGGTCCACTGAACCATTGCGTGCTATCTGCTCGATCTTCTGAAACCTCAAGGTGAAGGGGATGAACAAAAACACATGCAACTTGCTAGCAATTTCACACTGCAGAGGCAGGTCAGGTCAGGCTCCTTCCCTGTTTGTTTCAGGATATTTCTTTGAACCTTGAGGCCAGAAGTCTGCTAAGTCCATCATAAACACAACATGAATCTTTCTGCCTTCTCCGGTATGTGACCACAACTAACACTCTGAGATTTATAGTGCTCAAAGATGTTAATACAGCATGTAAAAATAGCAACAGTTTTAGCTGTTTATACACAATAATCACAGAGGATGTGAAAAGTTTTAAAACCTGTTAAAGTGCCAGATTTTTTGTGATGTAAGAAACATACCGTCATAAATCTTTCATATTTTTTATTTCATCTTTAATGTGATGTACTTAGTGTACAATTTTACTGGAAAACAAACACATCTACTGGAGGGAAAACCATAAGAAATGAAAGAGCTACTACTTGGTTGCCAAAGTGTCCAAACGTTTAAACTACTTTACTTAAATAACATTCAGATTCTGATTCAGCATTCAGAATTTTTGGTAGTTGTTTGCCACCATCTTACATCTTTATTTGGTAATGTTTGCCTAATATACCTTACAGAAGATCTTTAACAATCAGAAACTGAAACCTCAGTTTCAAAGACTAATACTGTCATCACTACTTTTTGGTATCCTTGTGGTGTTGTATTGCTGAGGCACAGGATATTTTTTTGTTCCAAATTTAACTTGTTAAATTGTTTCAAACTATTTAGTTTAGTTTCATCTGACCAAATAAATAATTCCACGTGGCTTTGGAAGTTTTTTTGCTAGACCTTGGTGTTTTCTTTAAAGGAAAAGGTCACTGTCTTTAAAAAGTACTCTGGAGTACAAAGAAATGGAGAATACAAAAGGTTGTTGTTCTAAGTAGAAAACCACCAGCACTAAAAAGAAATTCCTGCAACTCTTCAATGTTCTCTTTAGGATCTTTGCAATCTCCCTGGCTAGTTTTGGTTTTATATTTTAAAACATAAAATGCTTTGGAGGATGTTCTTGTACCCTGCTGCTGGCGGATATGCTTGTTTGACAAGATCATGTTGACCCTTTGTGACCTCCTTGCAAACATTAATTCTAGCTAAGAGTTCTATATAATTGATGGCAGGTGTGTACAAAAAACATGAAATGCTTGAACTGAATTAAAAGAAATTGGTTTGTTTTTCATATATAGAGAATACATTTTTCTGAAATAAGAATATGTTGTGAAATTACTTATCTTGTAATTTGTTTTACAAAACAAATTACTATTTTGTTTTACAAAAATTGGCATTTTAACAGGGATTTGAGGACTTTTGAAAGTCACAATAAAGCTAGTGGGAACTAGTTGAAACAATGGATCAGATTTCTCGTTTGTGCAGCCTTAAATCTGACTGAAAATAATGTCAAATTTAATATGGTGGTATCTCACCACATTTGTGGTACCAATATGATGCAACAAAAAACATTTGTTAACATTCTATTTTAAGCAAATGTTTAAAATAGAAATATTTTAAAGACATATGTTACCAAACTTCCTTTGAAAGGGAAGTCTGGTTCTCCCTGCTTAGGGTGCTGCCAGACAATGGATGGATGGAAGGATGTAGCTGACAGGCAAAAAAGACTAAAATGATAAGCCAAGCCAGTTTGGAGCAACCACCAGACAATTTTATAAAGTGAAAATTTTGACAAAATTATTATTAAAACAGAGCTTTGGATAACAAGAGAATAAAAAGCAAGACAAAAAGAAAAACAAAACACAATCAGAGACAATGAACACTCTACAACAAACAAATGAAGTATGACAAAAAACCAAAACAAACATTTGTTCCAACTGTAGCCACTTTCTTATTTAAGTCAATGCTTTATTAATGCATTTTGCATACTGTAACATTTAGATGAATGTTCCAAACCAGTAAATTGCAGAAAAACGCTTTTTATTAGCGCCTAATTTCTATAAAAGAAATTAAACTTCAGACAAAAAAAGCTAAATCTATGATTTACAAAAAAATAATAGTAAAAAGATAATGTGTTTCTATTGTTGTTTTTAGTCAGATTAGTAACCGTATAGTTACCTTATTTTAAGATGTAATGACATAGTATGTTGTTAAGTAATCTCAAACTGTTGTAGTATATAAAATTTACGAGTAATGTTCAGCCTGTTTAATATAATTAGTACTAAATGTCAGACAACATAAACAAATATATGTTCAGGCACTTAAGAACTGATTTTCTGTTTATTACAAGTCAATTATTTTTTGTATCACAAAAGTAACAATATCATAAAATAAACGTTGTAAGTCCAAACACTGGACAAGTGCACAGTTTGAAATTTTCCTTTCATAAATTACTCCAGTGATTAACAACCAACTGTAATGTGTTTAGGAAAACGGTGATTTGAGACTCAGTTGGCTCTGTCCGTTCATATCTCTATTGCTGGCCTCCAGCATCTCTGATATTACTTGCTTTCACCCACTGTATGTAATCATGTTATCTATGTGGATCCCTTCCCCTCCCAGCTGGTTGGCAGAAGCCAACTTCTAACTGTTGGATGAAAGGCATCCAATTAGGAGGAGACATGTAGGTCGTAATGTGGAGATTTTTCCTGACAACGCTGGTGGTCATCAAGGCTGGCTGTACAGCAAACTCTCATACTGTGGGAAGTGTACATGTTCCTGTGAGATGAGGACTTGACTCAGAAATGATTCCAGTTTAGACTTTAATAGCATTTTACACCAAGCCTTTCGTATATTATTTTAATAGGGGAGCAGAGCTGACGTAAGGAGGGAGCACTGTTCTGATGGCTCTAAAGGGAGGGGAAACCAAAAGGTTTTCCATTGTCTCAAATTAAGTTGGCAGTAAAAGTGGTTTACTTAGATTCTCACTGCATGCTGTAATTTGTGAGCATTATATTGATAACCTGCATTCAGCCTCACTCATGTGTTTTGTCTGTTCTCTGTTGTAATAAGAAATGATGGCATAACTGAGGGAAGCCAAACGGAATACGATTTCAGCCAGACACTTAAGTGAATCACCAACTGTGTTGCATGTGAAGTGTACATTTGCGTGACTTGCTGTTTATTGCCCACATTCAACTTCGTGACTATCCTCAATATCTGTGCCAAGTCTGAGGCCACGTTTCTAAATCTCTTCCCTTTGTTGGTTGGGAAAGTGGCTTGAGTTCCTTCCCTGGCCTTTTCTGTTCTGCTTCACAGTCATTTCATGTCGTGGGATGTAACATGTGGATGCACTGTATTCAGTTATCTTCTGTCATTTTCTTTTTAATATCTGCACAATATATTCATGAAGCTTCATAATAAAAGCTCTGAAATTATCCTTTGGAGCCTTTGTGCTCGTTCATCTGTGTTACAAGTTCTTTTTTTTTTCTTCATTGTTTTTGCTCCTCAATCTTAAAACCCAGAAATGACAAGATGTCAGAGCTTGTCTGTGACATGTCACAGATGAATACCAGACAGGCTTTGTTCCCCCTTTGCTCCAAAACAGTGGGTTCATCCCAGTAAGCTCCAAGTTATCGCTCAGCTCTGTGAGAAATATGCAAAACCATCTGGAAAACAGACCAATTTTTAAATTAAATGAGAGAGGAATTTATTGAGTATATTGTAAAAATATGGAGCAAAGGTGTCAATCACACAGCAAAATCTGACACAAAGCAACAAGATATGTGTTAAAATAACAAGTAGCATTTATTTTGGAGTGCCTTTCATGTTCTATTTCATGGTATTGAGTAGGTTGGACATGGCAATCTCTTGGCTGTGTCACAACATCAAATGGGCTTGATGTTTTCGCCGGAAAAAATCTTTTCATTAAGCTTTCTCATCACACAACATACACAGAGAAAGACATACAGAATAAAATATGGAATTTTCCAGGACTTTCTATGTTTTTCCTGTGACTATAATACTTTTTTCATTTTTTTCCTCCTGCATTGTAAAAACACTTGTCAGAATATTTATTGTGCTGTACAATTTGTACAAGAGTCAGTGGACATTGTTGTCTTCCTTTATTTATGAATTTGTCCTGTAATTGAAAGCAGATCATTCATATATTGGTGAAAATATGTCAAAATCAGGTATCAAACAGATTGCAGGCAGAAAGTTCCAGTGAGACACTCATAGGGTTAACTGATCTATTGTTTGAACAATATGCTTCAAAGAGGCAACACCTCCTATCTGCCTTCCTCTTTTTCTTTTTTTTACATCCCCTTAAATAAATTGTAATAGACTTATTTAATATTCACTCTTAATTGTCTTTTGCTTCATCTTCTCTGTATTTTTAAAAGTTTATTTTTTTTTATGATCTGAGCCATAAGCTTTGATTTTCACTCTCTTGTTTAGTAATTATACATTCTTGCATGCTTGGGCAAGCAAACCTCAACGGCTAGCACTGAGTACAGGTCAAACAAAGTAATATTCAGCAATATTTTTAATAATGCTTCCAGGAATTGAAGACTGTTTCCAGTATCATTCTTCAATAGACCCATCGCCAGCTGTTTGGAAACTCAAAGATTCAACCTGTCCTTATATTAAGGAGGGTTTCTAAAACTACGGTCAGAAAAGGTACAATGCTGCAAAATATGTTGTAAAAGGAACTTATTCTCTGACATGGAACGCCTTCATTTAGGCTGTTAAAGAGTAAGAGAGAAGGCAAGACTTTCAGGAGACAACAAGAAGGCTAAATCGAGTAAAGTCAATTTGCTTTGTTTTATTCTTTTGAGCTTTCAACATTTTTAAGTTATAGAACAGCTGGACTTGGAAAACTTGACAGGTTTTGGGAAATAGGAGAGTTAAGGATTTACATTTTCATGGGAAACCAGCCCCCTAGTTTACGTTTTACTTTGTACAGAGGTTTGGGTTCTCAGCTATTGAAAAACAATTTCTTACTGATAGGTTGGACTCTGCAGAAGGTTAAAATTTTACCCAGTTTCTAGTGTTTAGCTGTGACGTATATAATGTGTCAGTTCAATACGTATGAAGCTTACCAGAAATTGCGTGAGATCTAAACAACCATCCTCCACTACAGAGAGAAGTGCTGAGCCAAACAAGATGGATGTTAATGTCAGCTATTATGGGGTGATGGTAGCAAAAGTGGAAGGTGTTTGTCCCATAATCGGTGGATTGCTGGTTCAAGTCGTGTCTCTATCATTGAGTCCTTAGTCAAAAAACATCATCTACCTTGTCTGCTGGTGGTGGTCAAAGGGCCTGGTGGTGACAGTCTTGCTTCTGCTCCAGGACAGCTTTGACTACAATCCAGTAGCTCGCCAACAGGGTGTGAATGTGTGCATTGATAAATGAATGAACACAAATGAGAGGCTTCTTACCATTTTTTAAATCCTTTCATCTAATTTTCTGCTCCTGAACTGATTCACTTTTATCTGTCTGGATCTGATGTACTTGAGGGCTCTCAGTAATTTCTCTTTCAGAACAAAGGCCCTTTTGCACTTCATGACCCTAATCACATCTATGACGTACGGGTGATACTCTGCAGTCTGTCAGCTTTCTAATATCTGGAGTCGACACAGCACATCAGCAGACTGCTACTAGCGTCAGGAGGTTTCAGCCGACAGCGTCTGAAAAACTGGGAGGAGGTGTTCAGACAGCAACAATTAAGAGTCCCATCTGAAGAGGGATCATCATTTCAGTGCCACTTTTATATACTTTCCCACAGCCTGTCCCAAGTCCACAGGGACAGCTGATCTTATCAACGTCCAAATGTGTTTACCTAACATGTTAAAAGCAAAATATCTTGAAGAAAATAATGTGATGTTAACCACATGAAACAGAAACCATCAACTATGCCACCATTGTCATGTTATTTGGAAAATATCATTTGTATTTTTGGGTTTTCCAAAGTCACAGGAGACAGCAAATCCCCCTCAAAAGTTCATATCTAAAACTGATACAAGTGGAGCTAATCCAAACACTGGCCCACCCTGTGATTGAATTTAATTACTTGTGGCCTTCCTGACATCTTATTCACTCAAGAAGGTTTTGCATCACTTTTTACAACCAAAAAGTGTAAAGCAGTATCTCTGCATGTCTTATAAAACCCATGACTTTAGCTCTAATTTATAAACTCTCTTTATAGTCATTACAGTATTGTTTGTCAATCCAGCTTGACCATGGTTATGAGGTGAGGCTGGGTTCAGCACAGATCAAGGAGTCATATCCTTCAGTATTTGTCAAGTTGAAATATTGCTGGCAGGATAATTGAAAGGCATGAGGTTGTCAAACTGGCGGCACAGGCACTTTAGAGAACGTTGTTTTCCTTGGGAGCACAGTGAATCTCAGACTGCTGCTTTCTCTTTTTCCTGTATGGATTTCACATTTGCATGGAAAAATCTTTCTTGTGTGTTTGGATTTCCATTGTGTGGACAATATAAAGGGCGCTGGGATGGGATGTGGGAAAAGGGAGTGTGCAGTTTTCTTAAGTGCATGTTTTGATGTCTGCATGACAGCCTTGGTCAGTGGCTGATGTCAGTGCATGCACAAAGTTAACTCAATCTTCTTTCCTGCTCTAAAATCCACCAAGGAAAACCAATGGAAGTCTGCTCCGGCAGATATCCCACAAAACAAAAAAAAATGCTAAACACTTCCATTTTTTATAATAATTGGTCATTATGCAAAACCTGGAGCAGTTTAAGCAGATGTAAAATCAAACATTTGTGGTTGCAAAGATCTAAAATTGATGGAAAGCTACAAATTGATCAGGAATTTTTGTTATGTGAACTGTAAACGGACCTGCCCTTTCATTTAAAAATAAGGGCTGATTTTTATATGCCCGTGGTTCCTTAAACACTGTTTTGAAAGGAAGTATCTCAGTCTGATGATTTGTCCTGACAAATTGTGGTCCCTGACCAATTGGGGGGAAACTATCCACGAGCATTTTTTACCAAAGTATTTACCAAACCTGGAAATAGATTTTTCCTTGAGAACTATTCAGTGTTTTGTTTTCCCCTAGGTTAATTATTTGCAAGATAATGAAAAATAAAATAATTTAAAAAACTTTTTATATCTGCTATAAAATCCAAAAGAAGTAGCTTTATAAATAAAACTAAAATAAAATGGCTTTTAAATTTCTTGTCTATTCAAACATACTGTGTGCCACCATTCAGAATCCTATTCCTCTTTTTTCCCAGCATCCAAATGAGTTCATCAAGACTCCATATTAGGACCTATACTTTTCACTTCCTTTGCCATATAATATTTGTCGTAGTTTGTGAAAAGCTGAATTACATTTCTTTGCAGATGACAATTACCCAGATATTCCAAATGCTCAAATTTCATCAGTTTGCCTTTGTTGCTGTTCTCTGAACATTAGCACAACTTAATTTGGTGTTAAGCTGAAAAGACAGGACGTTCTGAAAAATTGTCTAAATAATAAATGATCAAAACTATTCCAGGGACAACGTTGAAATAGCAAATTCTTAAAACACAATAAAAACACAATGGAAGGGTTGTTTTTAGTCAAATCTTAAATTTTGGATCATTCTTTGTTATAAGTCTAATTTCTCACTCCCTGTTAGAAAACATTCAACTTCCTCAATCACCTTGTTTTTGTTGTGGTGTGGTTATCTGATATGTATAAATACAGTGGTGGTATACCGTTGTCAAATCATACTGGTTGCCGTGAACTGTTGTTGTGTTTCATTTTGTTGTTAGATGTGGAAATCACATAGAATCCTGATCTCTGTTTGCACTTTTGAAGACTCAAATTAGTTCTCAGAAAAAAATTATAAAGAAGGGAGGAAGAGAAGGCAGAAAAATGAATTGAGTTGAAGGAGAAAATAATGAAGAAAGGAAAAAAGGAAAGAGACTGGAAGAAGGGAGAAGAAAAGAAAAATGGAAGGAACCAAGATAACAATGAAGAAAAAGGGAAATGGAAAAGGAACCAAGGAAAATGAAAGCAGGAGAAAAGCTAAAGCAGAAAAAAATAAGGAAGTATGGGTGGAAGATAAAGAAAGACAAAAGAAAAAAATCCCAGGGAAGTAAAGCAAAAAGCTGGTAAAGAAAAATGAAGGATGAAAACTAGCAAGACAAGAAGAAATACACATTCTTTTTTAGTTTTGTTTTGTTTTTTTAAGAATGAAAGGAACAAATTCATTACACATAAGACTGTGTAAGGGTTGGTTTACATAACTTTATTTTTGTCTTGATGCTTTGATTTTAACATTTTAGGTAGATATGTTTTGCTGTTGATAATATCAGCCATCCCTGTGGGCTAGACTTAGACCCAGAACAGATTTAGTGAAAAAAAGGTGAACGACATGTTTACAAGATAAGTGAAGGACATATTAATGAAAATAAATAAATCAATATGTACATTAATTTGAGGGGATGTTCATGACGTGGCTCTGAAACTTTGATAAAATTTGTTATGACTAAATTTATATCAAAAACAGATTTGCTGCTTCATTGCCTGAGCATTTCATCATTTCTGCTCCATGGCCTTGTATGAAGTATTTGACCTTCAGCGGGTGTTTTCTCCAGATAAAACTTCCGTAAAACCCAGCGCCCTTGCTTTCCCTGTTCTTCTCTGGGTTCCCATTTTTATTGCTTTTCCGTCTTTTTTTTTCCCCTGGTGGTCCAAGTGCCTCTATGACCATGGGGTGTTTAATAAGTGTAGACATTTCCTTTGTTAGAGGAAACAATAAATCGCAGTTCATTATTTTAATAAACAAAATGTACTACAATCTTTAAACAGCAAATGACAGAAAAGTGTGTTTGGCACATGCATGTAACAATGAAACACTAGGCACTGATATCCTATGAAAAACATGGGAACCATAATTTTAACTGAATATTTGCAGGGCAATGGTTGATTTTTATTAGATTTGGTTATAAAAGGACCTGACCTGATAGTCATCACTCAAAAGCTGGTGACTTAATATTTGAACATGAGGTAAACATCTGTAACTAAAAATAAAAACACACATAAATAATGTCAAGCCCCATGTAGCCAGGTCTGCAGGTCTGACACTGTCAAAGGTATATGAAGCCCTTTTGGAATCGGGAACTAGAATACCTTTCACTTTGCCCTGACTGATGTCACCTCCGCAGGCTAAATAAAACCACCCTGGATCTGGTTACACGTGCAAGTGAGCTCAAAGATTAAGCTGTCAACTGCTCCCTAAAGTGAGACAAACACCACAGGACAGCTTCAAGTATTCAAAGTACATCAAAAGGTGCAAAGCATTGCACCTCTTGTAAAATTTGAGCCCTTCTCCCAAATGAATTATGAAGTCAAAAATGTTTAGAACTAGGCCAGTCCTGAGTGAAACCAATATGATTACCAGCTATGAAACAGAGATCTAGCTAAAGGGACAATAACTAACGGCAAGTGAAAGTGCTTGATTATGCAGTTGATGAAAATACAACTCTTGATGCAGAAGCATAGTTGTTTGCTTATGTCCTTTCATTGTGAAGCAGAGATCACACCTCTATGAATTGTTCCCTTGCTAATAGGAACAGGAGATGGGACAGGTTACTTTTACACTGCTGATGATGAATGGCTACAATGGCCCAGAACAAGAGTTTCACTATACAACCCCTAGAATATACAGGGCAAAGAGTGTGGTTATAAACTACAGTACTTAAGGTTAAACATCCAATGAAATAGGACAATTAAACAGAACACTAAACCTGAGGAAATCTGAAACACGGTATATGGAATAGAAACACTTTAAGAATATTTGTGACCCTGTAATAAGATTACATTTTAATTTAGTCTTTTAATATAAAAGTAGTTCCAATCTAGACTAATACTGAAACCTGATAAACAAGATTTTTATGATTAAGTGCAAGATGTAAGTAGATGGCTTGGACGGAAGGGCAACAACTTTGTAATTATTTGTAGTTTAAAACCAGTTTTAAAGCACAATTAAAGGTAAACATTTAAATTGTATGAAATCACTCCAATACACAATAGCTTTAAACAAAAAGCAATTTAAAACTCAATCGTGAGCCAGTGCCAGAGCTTAAGGCTGGATTTTCCAGTTGAAAGACAGCTATCCCATCACTTGTGTAAGCCGTCTGACCACAGTAACTCTGGCAGCAGGAGTGCCAACACGGGATGAAAGATAATCCAAGATCAAAATACAAAAGAAAATGAAAAATATGACATGGAAATATCTCATTTGTCTGGTTTTCCATCTCTGCACACTAAAAGCCAAACCAGCAAGGCGGACCCTTGGACCCAGGGGTTTTCTCTTTGTTGAGGAAACTGCCACTCATTCTTTTTTTCCCATTTGCGTGATCAGGGTGACCACGGTTAGGATTCCCCTCTATTCTTCAAAGTGGAAAATTACAGTTTCTCTGGACAACAACTTCCAGCTTCACAGAATACCCTGAAACTTAGAGGGGGGAAAAGGAATTTCCATAAGGCTTGATATAAACATAATTGTTTCACTCAAAACCAATGATGGCTAGATGTGATCATGTTAGATCAGTGGTAAAAAACAATAGAGCAGCCAAAACATTTGAAAACATTTAAGTATAGCGCAATGAAAAAGCAATCACCCTCAGACAATTTTCTTCTGTTTTTGTGTTTGCCTCACTCTGAAAATTTTAAAGTTGCCAATAAAAGCTTAGTGGAGTAAATACAAAATTCCGTTTTCAGATTATGATTTCATGTATGGGGGCAGAAGCTACAATAAGCAGAACCAAAGCTTCCAATGTGTAACTCAGAAGCTTCCAATTTTGAGTTATTTATTTACTTTTGCAAAAGAAAAAAAAAATAAAGACTGGGATTTTTTTCTCCCAGCCTGGACCTGATTTGTAGAACATGGGTCCAGTTCAAGTAGCTTAGGCCACTGGTGGCACCTGTCTCCTCGTCAGCACCAGGCTGGGGAGACTGCCTTGCCTCTTGATCCCTCCATTAATTATTTTCAAAGCAGCAGGGATTTGTATCACTCTCATGCAGGCGCCTGTGGTGCAGCAGCTCCCTTATGAAGCAGATTGGCTTTTTTCCCCCTCGTGCCTTTTGGAAAGAGAGTGCTACTGTGGACGAGAGCAACACAGCACCAGAAACCCAAACAGACACACCGACCTGCAGTTTTAGTAATTGATAGTGTAACAAACAGTCTTGCTGTTAGAGATTGCTTAGTTCAGCTCTCTCTTGGAAAAAAAGTATTTTTCTTAACATTTTTGTTTCACAGATATGAACTGATCTGAAGAGTTCATTTCAATGCACTTATCACTTGATTAGGTCTCCTGTTGCATGTTCAGTGCATCATAGGAGGTGATCAGAGAAGTAGTAAAAGCTGACATTTCTTTGATGGCTTTGAAGGAAGCATGAAGTGCTCTAAAATTTTGTTGTAGACAACTGCTTTGATTATTGACATCAGAAAATAGCATTAAGAAATAGCATGGAACACAGCAGGCAGGCCAGTGATCATACTCCTTACCTTGAACACACCATTCCTGTTGTGACACTTTCCTCCAGACGGGACTGGGAAGACAGATGGAGTCATGCAGAGCAACACTAGAATTAAAACTGATGTTAACAGACACCTTCCATTCAGTCTGATTGAGTTTTTATGATTAAGTATGCATTGTATGTTTGTTGACAGAGATAACTGCACAATACCAAAATTAATACTAAAAAGTTGCAAAGAGTCTCAATAATTTATCATTCAATTTACATGATTTTCTATTCAAGAAGTCTTAAAAAGGGTTTTAAAAAAACAGGATATGGAAGTCACAAATTTCTGGTTTTCTGACGATAGATGACTATATAAAACACACATCAGCCATTGAAAATGCTTTCTAAATAAATTTGACTGCATTTTGACTTTGTTCATTTTTTATATTTCTTATGTGTAAGCCGCAAGAAATTAAATTTAATTATTTACATTATAATTAAAATTAAGAAAATCAAATACAGCAAGAAAAAAAGCCAATATAGAACATTTTTAAAATGTAAAAAAAAAAAATATATATATATATATATATATATATATATATATATATATATATAAAGGTCAAGCAGACATTCCCATCTCAAACATGGTGTGAAACTGCATATATACTTTATTCCTTGTAGTTATTCTTAATAACTACAAGGATTTACAGTGTAAAGGTTGTTAAGATAACATTGACACTTTTAAAATAAACTTCAGTGAACATTAAAAAGTTGCCCATAAAAAAAACAACTATTTCCACTGTCCTCAGAAAAGATGAAGAGATTTAAAATAGCAGGACAAAATGGATTTCAAGTCTTTTAATAATTAACTTGGTAAGCCAATATAAAATCAAAGTAATCTCTGTTCTCTTGGCTCTTGCCCAGATTTCTATGAATCCATCTCCCCATCCAGGATGTAAAATCCTAGCCGCTTTGAAATAGGTGAAATGTTATGGTTCAGCAGACCATAAAAAATACAGAAACTTGAACTGTGACCTTTTCCATACAGTGGCCTATTTTCTGTGTTCTTTGTTTTACATAGAAGTCAATCCAGATCATTAATTTTAATGGCCATTGGCTTCTTTGTCCTTTTCTGATACAAAGCACTTAACATTCCACATGTATTTCTTTTTAGTCCTAAACCTGAAATGTCTGACCAGTAAGTTGTCGCACTCATTGCGTTGTTACTAAGATGCTGAGTAAAGCAAGAAGGCCTCATTCTTGGTCTGTATTTGTTCTGTATTTTGTAATGTCACTGATAACATAATTCCAAGTTAGTTTATCCACTTACAGCCAGACCAGCAAAATGTTGTAGATGTATGAGAAAAGATTTTAATCCTAACGTCTAATGTCTAATTGAGTAAGTTACTCAATTAGACTACATTGAGTGACTTAAGGTTATTTCTTATGTCCTTCAAGCTCCTCCCATAGCGTTTCTAGCTTTTTGACTTTGTCACTTTATGTTTATGTTAGTCTTTGTTGTCTGAATCTGTCCATCTTTCTTTAGTGATTCTAGTTAGGTTATTTCTTTGTTTAGTCCTTCTAGTTACTCTAGCTCTGTGTTCTTTAATTCCTATCTTTAGATCAGCCTTATTTACATTATAATATATTTATAATATTCCTAGATCCTGTATGTTACCTCCCTCACTCTTTTGTGTAGAGCCTGATAGTTTCCCTGTGCCATTTCCTCCCAGCCCCTGAGCTAGCTCCTGCTCCAACTGCTCCCACCTGCAATCAGTTATCTCATTAAGCCAGCTTCTTTGTGTCCACTCTCAACTTCACAGTATTTAACCTTCTCATTGTCACCCACAACTTGCCGGATCCTCGTCTTGTGTTATGTCATTGTTTCTCACCAGTTCTACCAGTTTTTGAGGCTTGTGCCATTACTCACCTGTGACTTTGGACTTAGTATTTTCTATTTATTCATTAAATCTACAAACTCAACTTCTGCCTCCGCCTCTCTGCAACTAAGGGACATAGTTATGTTGAGCTTGCTTTCTCATCACAATGCTATTGGCTCAGACTTTCAAAGGACAAACTGACAGCTTTTTCCTCATTCACTGAACTCAGATTTGCATTATTTGCTGGTTTTTCAACTGATAACTTTATGTGGCCTCTCTGTCTCTTTCTTTTCAATTTAAAGGCATTTAAATAAATGTAAATGCCCTTAAACAAAGGAACATACAAACTTTGTTGTTCCATTTGTTCTAGCACTTCTTTTACCTTTATTAATTAATGAAGTAAAGGCCTATGATAAGTTAACACCTATTCTGAAATGATCATCATTATCAGCAATAATTTAATGCCTACACCTTGCAATCCATGAGGTAGAAAAGGAAATGTATGTCACTAACTGACTAACAGCAGGGGTGCTGTTCCTTTTTATTGCCTACAGGTAAAAGGCCTTAAAGTTATCCCCTCTGCATCCCAAGGGGATTCTAGGAAAACAAACCACCATGTTTGACCTTTGCAGAGACTCTTGTAGCAACAGGCTCCTCTTACAGCTCATATCAGCTTGCAGTGAAGTACAAACAAGGCTCAGAAATAGTAACTAAATAGACAAGCTGAGCAGTCTGACATCTGCTGGGAAAAGTGAACGCAATCCAAATGTAGACTGTAAATCAGTAAAAAGGGAAATGTTGTTTTTTTGATGCACCAATAAATATTTTTTTAATAAAAAGCATGTATTTTTATGCCCTTAAGTCAAAACAATAAAAACATTAAAAGTCAAAGTTTTTCAACTTTTATTCACATTGACACAGGAGGCGATGGTACTGCCAGGAGAGCACCCCATTACTACTGATTTTATAAATATTCAGGCTTATCCACATTAAGCTGATTTTGGTACTTTACTCTGCTGGTCTGCTGTGAACACTTGAGTCTAAATCAGCTTAATTTGTGCTGTGCCACTCTGCGCAAGCTTTGCAATTCCCCCAAGATATTATCATTGTGTGAATTCGCAGTTAAGTCATCATGAATTTTGTCTCGTTTAACAAATAATTTATGGTTGTAATGTGGGGTTTTTTACTTCACCGCAGAAGACGGTTTATTTGAATTTGGTCGGGTGTGTTTTAAACCTCTGGATATAAAAAAAGACTTCCCTCATCAGCTGGGAAAATCTCTGCAAATCTGTGATAATTGATTTGGGAAGGAAAGACCCTCAAAATCCTGGCAGATGTGAGTTATGGGTGGTGAAGTATCCAGGACCAGGTTATTGTGGCGAGACAAGCGGAGATATTGTGGTCAAGGAATAGGCTAAACTCTCACGGTGAAGCATAGTGATCCCTGTGGCTGGCTGAAAGAACAATTACAGGAAGATTAAAAATGCTTTGAGAACAAACACGATCATCATTATTACGAGCAAGAAATAGAGATATTTGTTTTTCCACCAAATGCTCTCCGCCACTTTGGATTTTAGACATTTTTGTGGAGTTTAGAATGCCAAGCAGAAGTCTGGGATTCATCTCTGACCCTGCTCTTAAGGTGCTGCTTGAAGCATGCTGTGAGAAGGAAATCTGATTCTTCTTTAAAACAGACCAAAAGGGGTGCGTGTGTGTGTGTTTCCTATTAAGACCTTACCATCAATTACAACTAATGTTGAAACTTTACACGGTAAGTGACAACTTGTTCCTGCTATGGTACTGAAGAAGGAAAAATGACCAAAATCATTATAAGTCTAGAGTCCATGGAATTAATATTTACTCATAATTTCAAATTAAGTGGATGGGCTTCAGTCTAATTAAAATGCTTGGAGTAAAAGACTCAGATTGATGGTCTCACATCAGATGAGACCAAAATAAAACTCCTTGGCTTTCATGAAAAGTTGTGTGGCAGAAAAATAACACTACACATCACTCAATATAAACTCTCTTCAATGAAACATAGTGGTGGCACCATCATGCTGTGGGGATGCCTTACTTTAGCAGAAACAGGGGAACTAATCAGACATGAGGACAGCTGTATTAGACTGGAAACTGGTATGGAGATTTATGGATAATTAACATCATAAACATTCTGAGCTACAATGGATCATTTATATCAGGAGTGCCCAAGTCCAGTCCTCAAGAAATACAACCCAGTAATTTTTAATGCAGCCCTTCTCTAACATACCTGGATCAAATGAACAGCTCATTACCAGGCAGAGTTGAGATACAGCTGGTGAGGGAATTCAGGCTTTTTGAGTCAGGTGTGTTGGAGCAGGGATGTATCTAAAAATTACAGGACTTGGATCAAAGGAAATTCCTGTTTTGTTTTGTTTGTGTTTTTTAGTTTAAATTTACTTTGTTGTTGAAAAAAGACAATTCACTTGAGCCTAAATTTACCAATTTAAGAATATTTTAACTTTCCATAAAAAGAAAAGAAACTCATCCTCTAAAAAAATTCTGAAAGTGTTCATTTGCGTCACCTTTCAACTATTGGCATGCTAAATTTGTACCATGCATAAACTGAGGCTGGTGCCACACTAAATTTTTCTAAGGGCAGGAAATGACCTGACTGCACTTTGGACATCCAACACATTAAATACTAATAAAGTACATAGTGAAGTTTGCGGTTGTAACATGACAAAAAAATAATTATTGCAAGTTCCTCTGTGGAAGAATTTCAGTTTAAAAATTTGGAAAATTTGACTCGGATTAATGGGAACAAATCACAAGTAGCAATTAATTGTTGCAGGTTTCTGTTTCTGCTAAAAAGCTATCAAAATATTTATAATGATGGCTATCAAAAGCTCCTCCTTCTGCACCAGCACTGTGATTCAATCTTCCGAAAGCCTATTACCTTCGTTAGCCTCTCCCTGACTATCTTGGGCAAAATTCTTAACGCAGCCAATGACAAGCTGGTCACACAAGTATTATGTTTTATGTTTTCCCCATTGCTGTCTAATGTTTCACATTGAGGTTGGGACCATCAAGCAAACTATAGCTCACAAAAGAATGGGCCCATTGATTCTCTGAGGAATAATTTTAGAGGAGGGAGTATTTAGCACGGGCTCAGCTAGAGAGAGCTATTAGCTTCTTCTCCAGCTCTGTGATCCATGACTGCAGAGGCTCATTTTGTGGAGAGAAAGAGGACCCTCGCTTGGCACTGCATCCTGAGTCCATTCACCCTTCAGTTTGTGAGCTGAAGTCATGTTTTGAGAGAGTGAATGCAGATCTTCTTTATCAAACGTCTCATTTGAAGCTCACAATTTACATTTTTAGCTGTTTTAAAGCAAAGCAGATCCCACATTTATTGCTGCAGACAAATGTCAATTTTGTGTTTCAAAGAAACGAGTGCATTTTCCCCTGCCAATAAAACAAGACCAACTGAGATTGGGCTGATATTCTTAATTCTAAGGAGAAACCAGAGTGGTCCATCATTACCTCCTCCTCACCCCCCTTTTTCCCATTTCAGCACCACACCGAGCTAAGATATCAGCTAACACATTATCCTCTTAGCCCTGGAGAATGATAGCCAGCAAGGGCTCCGAGCCAGCAGCAGTCACACAGGTCAGGGAATAAAACTGGCATTGCAGTTACCGCAACAGTAAATTTAACACAGATCAGATATTGCTCACTTGTTGATCTGTTGAGCTGTTGCACAGTACAAAGGGTTGCTCACGCACTTTTCTCCATTTCACGTAACTTCATACATCAATAGGCACTAAACTTGGAATATAAATCTTAAATAATTGCTTTTATATTTTTAAAAGGTTGTAAATATTTAAAACATTGTCTGATCGGACTATAAATTCAAAATGGACATATGCTGCCAAAATAGCCCTGTTGTAAGGTTACACTAACATGACCATTTATGAAAGAGTAACATTAAACCATTATCCCAATATCACTGACTATCAGGTGACACTATTCTGTCGGTGTTGCCCACCACGACTGGCTTTTTCAAGAACATTTGATTATGTTTCTTGGATCAGGCCACTCTGAATCAACAGAGGAAGCCAAACCCACCAGGTTTTTATGATTAAGTACACAAAGTCTGGAGGGTTTGATTCCAGAATGCTTGCCAAGTCATTTTATGTTACTTTGACAAGCCAAAAACTGAACTGTTCAAATTGCATTATTAGCTGTCAATGAAAAATAAACAAGTCTGTTAGAGTCGAGAGATTATTTGCAAGCAAATCTGGCCTTCTCTCAGCACAGTGCTTTAATCAAAGACATTGTATGTAAAGACTCCTGAATGTGACATGTCAGTGTCTAAAAACACTGCAGTACGCCAATGCCCTAGTTATACTCTAAGATCCACCTGTGCTGCAAATTGCTCAACTTTGCAGCGCTTGTCTAGACACCCAGCACCTGCTGCACATTAGACTGTAATTGTCTGTGCTGTCGGATATTCCTATTTAACAAGACAACATCTGATTACTTCACTTTTTCCCCATCTGATCTTTAGATCATTCGCCACAACCTGTCTTGCAGAGGCAAGCACTTGCAGGTCAGCCTATAACCAACTAACGTTTGTCACAAAGTGTGTGGTTTGGGGCTCCAGGGGAGAACCAGGAAGGTGGCATATCCGCTTCACATTAGTTTTGCCGTTCTGGCAGCGGCATTGTCAACTTGGATGAAATCGAACACCTCCACACTGCTTCAGTGGAAGGTTACAGTGTTTTCTGGAAGCAGTCCACACAGTCCCGGTCTTCGCCAGCCACTTTCTAGACCAGCCGCGCAGTGATGTCATTATTGCCTGTGGCTACAATTCAGAGCAGGGTACAAACTGAAAAGCAATCACAGTTTGAACAGCATGACCACATTTTGATAACCACTACTTTTAAACATCATTGAGCATGGCTCATGTTTGCTTTTGCTCATGTGGTGCAAATGATCGGAAATAAACAGGTAAACACTTGATGGTAATGAGTGCCATCAAGTGTTTATAATAACTGGTGACGAGTCTTTCCATTTCTGTGGAGGAAAGTTGGTCAACTCTTCGTAGGCCGTTTTTCAATTCAGTCGTATTGGAGGATTTAAGGTTGGGCCATGGCATCTCTACTAGATTTAAGTTTAGACTTTGACTGAGGGTCTCCAAAACTTTATATTACCATTTTGAAGTGGACCAGCAGGTTTGATTTGGATCACTGTCCTTCTGCATAACCCAAAAGTGTTTAAACACAAAAATGAGAAACTGATGATCGGATATTTTTCTTCAAAACTTTCTGGTTAAGAGCTAGAATTCATGCTTCCATCACTTAAGGAAAGTCATTTGCATCACAAAGCAGCTTTAAGTTTAAGAAAACAATATTTGCGACACAATTTTTTAAAATAAAGACCATCTAGCCTCTATTACAGAGATGAGGAAGTTCTCCCAGTCTAGAGTAACATCAACCTGGAGCAGTTAACTCCCCCAGCTCTAGGACAGCTGTGCACCCTTAGCAGGACTCAACTCATTACTAATAGTGGAATGAGGCTCATATGTACTTTTTTCTTAAATGTCATAGGTTACTTTACAGAAAACACAGCTGTTAAATAATTAACTGTATATTTTGGCAGGACTAACAAGAGGTGCAGCCAGACTTTGCAACATCAGCATAATGCTTCAAAGTTGGTACAAGTGACCAAGTGATTATTTTGCCCAGTGTATGTTTCTCTTAATGTGAATTACCCTCTGGAATTTCAGAAAAATACTGAAAACGCCAACAAACTAAAGAAACAAAAAGTTAACAAATATATAAATAAATATTTTAAAATTTGAGTAAGTTAATATATTCAGGTAATGTGTCAATTTATTTGACTGTCAGAGCTAATAAATAAAAAATTATCTTTTATTTTCCATGGAGCTTGGATGAAATGTTCCAGTATTGGTATCAGGCCTGATACTGACAACAATCTTGGATCAGATGACAGGCTAAAGGTTGCACATTAAAATGTACAAAGTGTTCGCTATGTACTGCTACACACATATTCTGAAGATATTATTTTCAACAAATGATCTCATTGTTTTAACATAAAACAGAAAAGTAACAGCCATTCCCACTGCTGCTAAACTAAAATAGTGACATAACTGTTCTAAAGTGTAGTTCATATTTTGAATTTGGCACCTAGACTTTGGAATAGTATATACAAAAAAAAGACAATCAAGTGAATTATTTGTTAGTGAAAAATATAGTAGCTGCTTGCATTTAACTTTAAAGATAGGGACTGAAACTTTAATGAAAAATGATTCTCAAATAGTTTTAAGACCTTAGTGGTAAAGTAGTGATTTTACTCTATGCAGTTTCTCAGCCAAATGTTGACTAGACAATGATGTGAATATGAAACTACTGTTTAACAAGCACAGTTCCAGAATTGTGTTGCTTTTATTTCTGTATCTTAATTCATTACTCCAGCGATCTTTCCTTCAACATTTCAAAATGAAGTCAAGGAAACATACCTAGGAAAAACAGGCAATGTTTTTGAAAATTTGACAGAACCAAGACATATAACTAAAGGTAGGTGGTCTATTCAAATATGAAAACATTCTGGATATATTTTTAGCAGGTTTATATATATATACTGTGTGTATATATATATATATATATATATATATAAGCCAAATCTGTCATCGTTGTACAAGATCGATCAAAAAACAAAAAACTAATGTTTTCCTAAACACATTTTTTTTTCTTTTGGTAAACTTAGCCGTTATTTTCCAATCAGTTGCACCTGCCACTTCTGGTAGAAGTTTCCTACAATGGGTTCCAAGATCTGAACTCATGTCTTTTGTCAGCAGCTAAAGGAGAAGTTTGTGACTAAAGTGTGAGGGCATTTACAAGAACACTGGAATCTCTTGAGACCATAGAGACATAAAGGTCAGGTTGCATTACACAACATGCAAAACGAAACTATAACAAAGTTCCATGGATGAAGGAAACTGAAAAAAAAAAAAAAGCTTAATTTCCCCCCAGGACAAAATAAAAAAGCATTACTGAGTAAAAGCAGCTTATGACCCAAAACACAGTCTTATTTGTGAGAAATTATGCAATTTCTTCAGTTTCCTCGGTGTGTGTAGATGATAACTGACACAATATAGATTTTACATCTGATAAAAACCACAACATGGAGGCAAAGGTTTAAAAGCATATTCAGCCAAATGAATCAAGCCACTAGACACGTTATGAGGCACATGGTTAAAGCAAGCAGAAAGCTTTTCGTGATCTAGAGGTGAAATATTTACAGCATCAATCACCTGATCTCAATCTGACACAGCTGCAGCCTATTAGACCCCACAGTAAGCGGGGCTGGAGGTAACTGCCTTCTATGCCTTTGGAGAGCAATGCCACACCAGAGCTGCAGCTGTTTGTAGGTCAAATAGAGAACTCTGGCTAGACCTTAAAAGCAAGGGTATTGTGCAAAAGTTATTTAAAAGTATTTTGTACTGAACCCCATAATGTTCAAAAAACTTATTTCATAAACTTCTCAGACAATGTCTGAAAAAGGCCTAAAGTTGTGACTGTTTAGTTTGTAATAAGAAGTAAGTCAAGGTAAGGTTTGGGTGTTTAATGTGTGCCCATCTTGACATATCAAAGTGGGAGCAAGTACATAAAAAAACTAAGATGATCTGCAATTTAATGGGAGTCATGTCTTAATAGAAAACAAACATTTTTGCTACATTTACTGTTAGGACAACAACATAAAACTGTTAGTTCTCCAAAAACTCTCACTGGGCCAGTTCAGCTGTTACTAACTCTTTAATAAAGAAAGAAGTAAGTGACTGTCCCAGAAGTTACAGAATTATATAAAGTAATTAGCATAAATGTCTGTGTACATGTAATGTTATTACTAATAGTAAGGTACATCTAATGCATACTGTAGAAGAGGAAAGTAATTCAGTTCAATTTTGTTTCAGTTTATATAGTGCCAATTTACAAAACAATCCAATTCAGTCACACATGTGTTCCAACTGATCGTAGTTATCAAACAATACAGTTCAGTTTAATATTCAAATTGGTAAAATAAATAAATAAATTCTATTCAATAAATCCAATAGATTGCATCAATTCATTGACTTGAAGCATTCGCTCCCTCCTCCTGAACAAACATGTAGTGACTGTGGGCATTTGTTACACTGTGTCTGACAGTTCTTCATACCAAGCATGCATGTTGCGGCAGTTGAGAGAAAAACTCCCCTTTGGCAGAATGGAAACTACAGCAGAACCTGACTCTGTCTCAGCAGCCATCTAGTATGAATGGATATTTGAGAATACAGAGCAAGCTCACAAAAAATAAACAGAAGCATTGATCTTGAAGTACTTCCCATGTTGGTAAATGGGGAAAAATATTTGAAAAAATTAACTCTTCTAGGTTTGAGACCAGTAATAATCTGTTGAAAGTTGAAGGGTTTTTCCTCTTTCTTTTAATCATTTGGTTTGATATAGACAACAACCCAGCCAGTGGCAGCTCCCAGACTATGGCATGTTGCTCTATCTGCTGTTCAGGGAGGCCTGGGTTGCCTGTGAAGGAACCCCTCGTATCACCCACTGCTCATCAAGAAAGCGAAAGAATGAATGCTTTCACAAATCTCTAGAAGTTCTCAAACACAAAAAATAGCGTCATTTATCTCTAGTCACCTTTCTGCAAGAGTTGCTTGAAGGGCCTGAATACATGTTCGACATATAAATTTGATTAGACGTACTCTGTCATCAGTAAGTTTTGCCTTACTGATGGGGGCACTTATTTATTTATATTAGGAGTAGAGGTGAAATTTTGAGTCTGACAAAGCAGTTACTGTAAAATCAGATTATATAAAAAAAAAAGAAATCAAATGGCTACAGAGAAGACTTCTTTTACTGTTTTTAGCATTTGAGATATTTCATCCTAGTCTTAAGATTTCTTTGGAGAGCAAAAAAATCTCTCACTCAGCCCGACACTTATCTCCTTAGCATCTGCTGCTCACTCTCGCTCTTTTGCAACCTGAATGGACTGCAGGCCTGCCTCAACATGACATAGAAAACACAGTGTTTTATTGTCTGTGATTCCGCTAAGCTCAGGGTCACCACACTGAAAATGAATGAAAATAACAATGATTCGCTCAGTAGTAGGATCCACACTAAAGAGTGTTGTGGTTAGCATGCATGGCCTGATAGCAATTAGATATTTTGAACCCACTGATCAGAAAGGATGCAGCATATTTAATTAATCATAACATTAAGCTAGACTGTGCTAAAAGCTATGAAAATTTGCTTTTCTTTAATTTCATAACTTTGACACAATGCACACTCTGCAAAATCAACCAAAATAGTTTGGGGCTCTTTGCTAAACTTAGCTTATAAATATGTACCCACATATTTATAGGCTGTCATTTGCCCTATGTCTTGAGGACCTAAGTAAGACCTGGGGTCACTGAGAAGTAAAACTGCAAGGTGCACTCATCCACCCCAGCTGGCTGCAGCCAAGGAATGAAACTCGCTCTGACAGCTGCAGCTCTGTGTTGAATAAAGCGAATGTAGAGAAAGGCAGAAGGAAGGAGGCAGTTGCTCAACCTGTCGACAGCTTCTCCAATATTCAATAAGTCAAGGTGCAGAGCCATTCCTGCGAGGCTACAGCAGCTCCGTAAATAGCTGTCTTGCATGATGAGTGTGTTTTTTTTCTTCCATGGTAATCTTGCTCATCTCTCTCAACAAGCCTTCTAGGCTAATTGAAAGCAGACGTGAAAAAAAGAAACGACATTCAAGTATCACTGACACAAGGAATGTTTCTTTGTACTGGATGGTTGTGCTTTTACTGTCCTGTTTTAACATGTTTCAAGAAGTTAAGAATCTGTCTTTAGGTCAGCACGTTTCCAAATTCACGCCTTGTTTCATTATTTTTTAAAACCAAATAAAGTTGTGTGCTTCAGGAAGTTCCCCATCCCATGTTTACATCACAAAAAGAACAGATTCCTTGTTGTTGTGACTCAAATAATATAATCTGAATGTCTGTTTTTTTAAACCCTAATCTATTAATTACTTAAAGTGTTAATTATTTTTAAAGCAAGACGTATCTACAGAAGATCATTTTAAAACATTAGAAACCCACATCACATAATTTAGAATAGTTTAGCACTTTTCAATAAGCCCACCAAAGATTGCTACCACTATTTCCTCCTGAAAAGCAGCATTTCAACTTTCCCACCATCTTCTTTCAATATATCCACCCCACTCCAATTGTGACTTAAGTATTTGTTGGATCCCCGCCAACATGTTAACTCCAGTTAAATCAATGGATTAACAATTTCGCCCAACTTTGCCACACACACACACCCTTACCCACCCCCACAGTCAACACTGCTAATCTTGGGAAGCTGGCCTAGGCCATCAAATGATCAGATTCACACAAAATAAAGACGACCCCCACTGACTGTAGTTTTTCCTTTTTTTCCTGTTCTCACGAGAGACTCCCATTGAATCAACCAGCCAAACTTGTTGAGATTGCAGTGACAGACCCTCAAGCACCTCTCTGTTAAACGAAACCCCACTAACCCTGCAGGATTCAATTCAGTAGGCAAATTCTGGCAACAAAAACAGTGAGGGTGGGAATCTGGCTAAAGCAAACTATTGTGCATTTGCAGATGGGATTACTATCTCCTTAACATGTGTTCCCACACCAAATTTGTCACTAATACCGTTATGGTAGAAGTGGTGAGTAAATGTGTGAGTTGCTTTTCCATATGCCTTGAAGATTTATTCTGTTTGTGTTACACTTTCTTAGTTTATGGGCACCAGCAGTAGTTTCACTGCCTCCTGTTATTAGGCAGCCCTAGATGTGACCCATGAGCTCAGCGTTACTTTTGAACCCCTGCCACGCTGTCTGGTACAGTCAGCGGGGCAATGTGCAGCTGTGCAAAAACTTTGGGCTGCAGGGCCACTTACACAGACACACAAAACATGTTGTCACACTGTTTGCCATTCCACTTGTCATTCATTCTGACTTCTCCCAGAGCAGCAAGAGCACATTTTCGCAAGAGAGAATGCAGGAGGAAAAGCACTGCCTTTTCCTGTGTTAACATCAGCCTTTCCCATATTTTAAAGTTTTTCCAAGCTGTCAAGAGAACGCATATTTCAAGACCAGTCAGCCATGATCCTTGGTAAAGATGAGTCAAAAAATATATATATATATATTCGACATTAAAATTATCTTTAAATGGAGGAGCATTTTCTCACACGGCTTATTATTATTATTATTTGTAAAATCTAACATTTAATTTGATTATAAGCATTTTTAATTAATACATTGTTTTTAGTTTTTCAGAGTATTAGACTACTTTAACTAATTAGTGATCCTTGGCCTCCTACTTCTCATATACACTGAAGATGACTTGCAACAAAAACACATTTCCCTCAATAAAATGTGTTGACTTTCTTTATTCGGGAAATGGTGACAAGAAAATATCTGATGGGATAAATATGTCCATATTTACAGCAAAATCAAATAGTTTTGAGCAAATGTAACTGTAAAAACCAAAGCAGGGGGAGGATCCAAATAAAGTCTTCTGTGCCACCATGTTCGAGCAAAATATGAAATGCATTTTTTGTTTGAACTCTAATATAGCTAATGTAAAAATATTCTACATCTTTTTTTCACTCCTTACAATATTTTCTACAGTGAGGGACAAAAAAAGTACAATTATTAATTTAATGACATTTAAAACAAGCAGGAGAACAAGTTTTTTTTCTGTAGGTTTTATCCAAACAACATACTGTCAATGTTCTGAAAGATATTTTGAGCTAAATTATTAACAAGTCAAGAAGTATTATTAAAACACAAAGGAAACATATTACGGTTAGCCTAGTGCTAAGACAAACTGCAGCGCATGAAAACCAAAGGAGCAAAACTTGAGTTAATTGAAAACATGAATAATGTTTTACTAATGAATTACCGGTTGGGACTTACTCAAAAATGTCTTGGATTGATAGAGGGGAGAAAAACATTAGGTGTGAAGAAACATTGTTATTGTTTTATGAAGTTCTATTAATTATACACTCAAAGAGATCAATAGAACTGGAAAACCCTTTAAAAAATATGCGCTTTGGTAAGTTTATATTCTTGCCAGGAGACAATATGGTGTCTTTTTTTTTTGCTTGTTTGTTGTCCTTTTCAATCACTATTATGAATATTTGTTGCTGTGTGAAATGTTAAACAGAATCACAATAAAAATAATTTAAAAAAAGAACCAAAGTGTTTCATGTTGTGTTCATAGAAAACCTCTCCAAATACTGGTAGTAAAAATAAAACTGTGTAGCAAAAGCTTACTTTACCATCTTAAGGTCTCTGAATAGGCTTATCCTTTATGCTTGAGAGCAATACCCATCCATCCTTTTTCCTCTCTTTTCATGTCATTCTACATTCTTTGGGTCAGCGGCGCCTGGTCTAGTCGCGGTGCCGTGTATCCTGATCACATAAGCATAGGAGATAATCCTCAGGACAGCTGGGGAATCTTTACTGCACAATTGAAGCATGAGCTGGATAGCAGCTTCACAGTCCATCTCTGTAAAACCCCCACACTTTCATCAGCCTGCCATGGTAGCACTCCTCCCAGCAACGCACACACGATTATCACAGCTACAACTGATTTCCACCATGCCAGCACACATACACACACACACCCACACGCCGACTATGGCTGCAGGTCAGCACAGCTGCAAAGAGAAACTTCCACCAGTGTACAGCGTTCCCTCATGTACTTTTATAATAGGAACATTTGGAGAAAAACTAGACCCACAACTTCTCCCTGCTGTCAATATTTCATACAAACTTGATGCACGAAACAGGTGGTGTCCTAGTTGAAGGAAATTTCCCAATCTAAGATGGCCTTTCTTCTTTTCAATTCTGTGTTGTATTGAATAATCACTGAGCGATCTTCAAAGAACTTACTGTCAAAATGAATCGATTGACTGAGGAGGACATGCCCGCTGTACATGTCCTCCTGGTGATAAATCAAAACAGTCTCTGGTCTAATATATCTACTATGATAAACTGTTTTCCTAAGAATAGTTTCTGCTAGAAGACTTAGCGCCGCTATCTCCTTAGAGATTCTGATGAACAATAGTGTGTTCGTAAGAATTCAATCAAGGGTTTTTAACGTCTGCTGAGAGGCAATCCAATCCTTCTGGTGAATTTTTTGATAGAGAAAAACATCCAAAACCCACGCTCCTGTCCCAACACCCTCCACTCCTTACCCAAAAACCCCACTATAGGGTCTCTGGGGCTTTTCCTGATACTCAGCTAAGTTTTACGAAGAAGGAAGCAAATGTCCTAATATTATTTATCTCATCATTAATTGTTTTATTGTTCATTTTTCCAGAAGGAGAACACCAACTCTGGTCCTCTTGGAAATTGTAAAATTTATGACCCATGCAAAATTATTCATTTTAACTGGAGCAGAAAAGCAACATGCTAAAGAAAAGAGCAGTTCCTGAAAAATGAGCTTTGTCTTGTGTGGCTGACATTTTTATGATTTTGAGCAAGTGTTGAAAAGCTCCGAGCCGGCTATCATCATCATCCCAAGCATTCTGGTGAGAGACCTCAGTCATGCTCGATGAGCTTTGTCCCTGTAGTCACTGGGAAAATGTGCAGGGACCTGGATCCTGGAGTGAAAAAACACTGATAGCTTTTACAGCTCATCGTATCATGAGACATATTTGAGATATATTACACGCCAGTGCTCTTCCTGGTGTTTAATGATTTAAACAGCTTGTTCTGTTATTCTTCTGAAGTGTTTATTGAATATTATTTGCCACATCATGTATAAAAAAAAAGTGCTCCTCAAACAGCTGCATTACACTTTCCACTCATTCTAACTGAGGAGATTATTCATCAATTTTGGCAACCTCCACAGAACTTCTATGTACCACTTGATATATAACTGTATGTACATACAGCTGATTGTTTTCCTTGATGGAATGTTTTTTGATTTTTATTTTTTTACTTTAGTCCTGTTTTTAAATGTGCTAAGCTCATGTGCTTTTAAAGCTAGAGCAGTGGTTCCCAAAGTGTGGGGCGCGGCAGTGCCATTGCAGGGAGGGGCGTGGGAAGCGGTATGGATGAATAAAAATAAAACAGTTACACAAAAGTGTTTCACTGTAAAGATGGTTTGTAGTGTGTTTTGTTTTGTTTTTTTGTTGTTTTTTTTGCAACCTGAAGTGTGAAATAAACTTCAGTGGAGTTTGAAAACAAAATATGTGTATAGGTTTATGTCTGGTTGAATGAGGTGTGTGCCCAGTTGATTTTTTTTTTCTTTTTGGGGGGATTTTATTGCAATCCATAGGGGGGCCCAGAAAATCTTTGGGAACCACTGAGCTAGAGAAACCGAGCTTGATCAGTGATCTAAAAGACGGATAATCAAGTGAGGGTGTAGGATATAGGCAAAGAAGGTACACATAGTAGACCTCCAGCAAACCTTCCTAAGAACTTGGAGTTAATCATTATTTCCACCTTCCATGTTTCTAGAGAATAAACATACATGTTTATGTTGGAGACATGCACAAACAGGAATAAATAAACTGCAGAAAGAGTCAAAGTGTCATGACAGACCACTCAGCTGCAAATTAGAGTATGCATTATCTCTGAGAATATGCTTGTGATTCAGTCAAAAGAGTTTTAATAAAACATGATAGTTTCTTCTTAAATACAAATTTAGCTGTTGCTAAAGGCCACTGGTCATTAAGTTAGGCCCCATCAGACCTAACTTAATGACCAGTAATACTTCAAGTGAATAACTCATCTCCCTGGTATCTGTTAGTGGATGGGATAAATAACACAATTTTTATTTCAAAATTGAAGTTTAGCAGCAGGGATAATGGGCAAAAGGGAGGATTTCAGTGAATTTGACAATGGTCAAAGAAACTCCAAAACAGCAGCTCTTTTTGTGTGTTCCCAGTCTGCCCTTGTCAGAGATTATTAAAGCACTTTCAGATATGTTGTGTAGTGGTGTAGAAGAATGAATCCTCTGTGAATGCAACCCAGTTTAAAAGTAACTTCACTGATTTGCATTGTTGTAAGTGAATGCTTCTCTAAGAGGATGACAGTTAGAATGCACATAGTCTAATTGCAGAACACTGGTAACTCAGAATTCAAATTTATATTAAAGGCTGTTGCAGTGCAGAATGTTTTGAGGATTCCAGCCTGTGGAGGGTAAAATTTATGAAAGCCTTTTAGTTTCTCCTTCAACAATGGAAAATCCCCAAAGGAAGAACAGCTGACATCAAGAGGGTCTTGCTCCTGGACTTCTAATTTACTAACATGTGTCAAGTATATTCTAGGCTTTTCCACTGATGTTTCAAGCATTAGAATAGATGCAGTCATAACTGTGTTGTGTTTTTCCAATTGAACAAGAAGCTGCCACTCTCAGACTAGGATAACAAATTCTATTTTCTCTTGGATTAATGGGGCTTTGAGGCTTCACAATGAGGCCTCAAGATATTTGCAGGACTGTTGACAGAGAAAACTCTGAAACCTTCTAACCCTTATCTACTGAGGCGAGAGATCGTGTTGAGATATGCCATGTCTGACTACAGTAAAGCCAGAACAAAAATATGTCATTGTCAGATTAATTTGTTTTGGATAAATTAGTTTTACACAGATTTAAAATCTCTTGTGCTTCAGTAATGTACAGAGCACTGTAGTTGTAGTTTTGATTTGTTTGTACTAAATCAATAAAGCATGTCAAAGCAAAGTTAGTTTGATGCTATGTTATATTGCAAAGGTCCTTACATCTGTATCAGAATCCTATAAACACCTAGTTTCAACAATGACGTCCTGTTTCATAGCATGAAGCCATTTTGGCTTGGCCAATGCTCTTCCGTAAAAAGGTGGGTCTCAGACAATTTTAACAGCAGCCCAGGGATTTGAGATACAGAGCCTTGTAGCCACACCCTGCAGCCCTTGCATCTTGCTACAAACTGTAGCATTGTGGGAAAATCACTGCTGGTATGTTTTGTTTATTTGTTTTCTCGTGAAAACAACGTTTAGTGATAGAGACAAAAGTCCATGGTGCATTATGGAAGAGTCAGTTTTTCAGGTGAAGACTAAGTAGTTTACCTACATCTCAAGAAAAATGAGATTTTGACAAAATGTGGAAAATCTTAAGAAATATCAATACTTTTATAAGTCAATGTATTTAAGCAATAGGACACTAGCTGAGAAGGTAGTACATGCTTTGTATGAACTACTGAACTACTCCATATGCTACCAAAGACATCAAATGATGAAAGTACAAAAGTTAAAATTTTAAAAATTCATTTATTATTTCAGATTTTTTTTTCCGCCTTTGTTATACAAAGATGTTAAATAACTTAAATACATTCTTACCAGTCATTTGCGATCTGTTTATGCCTACAAGCTATACACATGAGGTAGAGGGAAAATAATTTAGAGTTCCCATAAGACAAGAATAGGTGGACATGGACAAAACTCAGTTGGTGTAATAGTTTCACAAAATAAAATACACAGTTGATGTGTGTTATGTATCTGGAAAGCACAGCATAAATCCTATCAAAATGCAAACAAAGTAGGACATAAATCAATTCATACAGACGGGGTCATTTTTTTAACACTGTAGGAAACTATATGGTTGGACAGCTACAATAAAAATTAAAAAGATGCTTAACAAAAAAGGCAATTATGTGATCAGATCTAAATCAATAAAAAAATCTGGATGACCGTGATCATCTTCAATAACTACAGGTGCATTGATTTATTTCTTTTTTTTTTTTTTTTTTAGGATTTATTAGTGCTTGGATATTAATTTTGACTTTACATGATACAAGATTTAAAAATATATTGCTTTGTGAAACCTCAACCCCAAAAAGGCACAAACACCCATAAGAGAAAAAAAAAAGCATTATAAAATCCAGGATATAAAATCAATTTAAACTTTTTATATATTTATATATTTACACTGAACACATGCTCATAATATTTTCAAAAATAATTTATCTCTTAATCTTTTCTACAAAATAAAATTTTATACATGATCCACTGAATACTAAACAGTGCAGAGCTTTGTTTTTGAGAACATAGATGACAGTGAAATCGAAATATGCATCATGCTCCTCTTTTTCCTTGACAGCTTGTAGGCCTATGTACAAATCAAGAACACACAAAAGAATGCGATCTGTGTGAATTTAGTGTATCTGTCATATCCGTTGCAAATCCATTTAATTTAATAGCAGAGAGCTGCACAGCGCTTGGGCCAAAAAAATGTGGAAAAAAAACATAAAACACCACCAGAATCTGTGGGGAGCAGGCATTTATCCTAAGAGTCTCAGCATAGCTATTATGGTCACCATGTAGCGTGCAAAGTTCTGTGTATGTGTTTTGACCAGTCTTTATTTGGAGTGCCATCTCCTATCAAAATGTTTGGAATTTGCCAAGTGATGTTTGCATCCTAAAGCATGAATTTAATGCCAAAGTGAGACTAATGAATTAAATATACTCTGATTAGCTAATTGTCGTACTAAAAAATTCTCAATTTTGCAGGTTTGAAACAGTGATGATGCTGAACCAAATCATTTGTTTTGTGGGGGTCCTCAAAAGGTTTGTTTCAAATTTTTGTAAGAGCTAAACATGTGCCTCAGTTTTGTCGCTATACCACAGGAGAAGAAACCATTGCTACTTACATTAACAGAAAAAAATTAAATAGAAAAGATCTGCACTTTATTGTATCTATAAATACAGATGTAAAATACTTTAAAGGGAATTGGGCTTCAGTGCGCGAATGTTACTATAATACAGAAATGGGTCCCTCACTCAGTAGTTAATTCTCACCAGAATAATGTGAAGTTATTCTGGTGACTTCACCAGAATAACTTTGCACTGTTTGCACTGTTTTCCTAAATATGCAAAACACCAAAAATGATTTTTCTATTCTAGTAAAGGAGCATTATTTTGTGGAAGTAGCATAATCTGACTAAAAAAGCTAATAAATAAGTTTAACATTCTGACAGTAACTGCTGCTCTTTAGTTTTGTTTGCTTTAGTATGAGATTATGCTACTGCAAAACAAGAGGAATGCATTTAATATCTTTTATTTGAAACTTTACTAGGTGTGCTGGTAATATTCAAGGGAGTTGCACATTGATAGTTTTGAGGAATTGTACTTCTTCACTTTTTGTCGAGTTTCACCCTTGTCTCTCTAGCATTTAGCAGCTGGTTAGCATAGCTTATCCTAGCACTCTGTCAGCCTATAAAAACCAGGTGTAAATCTTTCACACAGACATCACAGATGTTATTCTCCTAATTCAGGCTTAAAAAAGCAAGAAAGTAGAATTCTTAAAACGCTGAACTTTTGCTATGAAGTGTCGCTGCAATTTATATTGTAGAGTCCTATTAAGACCCAATGTGTTGACTGAGTCACATATAGTAAGGAAGAAAGGTGGACTAACTTGTGTATAAATAAATCTTCACTGGCTTCCCACAGACGGCAGTGGTGAAAGTCCAGCTTTATGTGTAGGCATCAGTTTGTGGAACATCACATAGACATCGGCCTTATCAAAAATATATTTATGCCAGCTACAAGGCATAAACATACATATTCACTAGAGCAAATCTGCACACTGTCAGGTTAGATTTCAGTCTCAGTTGCCCCAAACTGTTTAAACTTCTACTGCACACATTGTAATATGGCTCAATCAAATTGTGGCAGCTGAAGAGGAGAGGCAAATATGGAAATGGTAGGGAGTTACATTCCTACAGTTCTCCACAGTTTTCTTTACAACAAAGTATAAAAAGAAAAACCAATAAAAAAAATATGAAGCTGCACAGAGCTCCATAAAGTCTGATCAGAGTCACATGCCACATGTCTGCTGTTTAAATGATAATCTGCTGCAACAACGCAGGCCTGAACCACTGGTATCTCCAATTTGAAATTGTCTGTATGTTTTTCATATTATTTTATCCTCATAGATATAGTGGTTTAAGTTATTCCCTGAACACTGGTTCGCTCAAGGCTAGGAATAGCCTAAACTGATTGGTTTAGTTGTTTTCTGTTAATTCATTTAGAAACAGTTTCATATTACATTACTGAAAATAAAGAAAAGAAAATCCTCCTGGTAAAGGAGTAGTCCCAAAGGATCTATAAATTATCCACAAGACATCAAATACAAGTGTGTTGTTTTCCAAAGGCACTTGCCAAAATGGATTAAAACAAAGAGAGAAAAACAACACAAACAAAATGTTTGTGTTTTTAGTGGTTTGATTTTACATAGTTACATAAGTGGCTTGTATAATATCACTAAATCATAACTGGTTTTATTTACATACATATGCAAACACACAATGTGTGTGAGTGTAAATATGTGAGTGTAAAGTTAATTTTACACCCAGTCTTTTTTTTTCTTTTTTTTTTTTGAAGAGTCTCAGAATATGATTTTAACTGGAATAAAAAACATTATCACTCAAACATTTGCTAGAGTGCAAAGGCACACAAGATGAACACACACATATTTAACATACTCACACACTCTATTGTTCTTTGAGCAAAGCCCATAAGAAATCAGTTTGTGAAGCCATCCGTGTATTTATTCTACAACTGGATTATTAATTTTCTTGGAAAATGTTGTCTATGGATATCTGAAACAGGTAACAAAAAAAAAGCTTTTTTCCTCAAGGCAATGATGTGATTAAAAAGCTTGAGATGGTAACCCAGTTGTCTGAATATTTTGCAGGACCCCTGAAGCCCACATTAATCCATTCAAAGTGCTTTTTGCTTTTTTTGGTTTGCTTCTCAATTTTCTGCAGAACGTTGTTCCGACAATAGCAGCACAACCTCAGATGAGAACAAACCAACCAGTCTTCTTCATTACAAAGACCTGAATCACAAAGACCAACCATCTTTGACTTGCTCCACTGATTCTGAGGCAACCGGTAGCTGATGCTTTACCCCTTGCAGGTGTAGACTTCTTCTCTCTGCGTGCACTGCTTGCATTCAACGTAGCAGCACCATCGCACCTGACACTGGCAGGGCCCGGTCACCTCCCTACTTTGTGTATTGTGGCCCCTCCCACAACAGATAGCATCACAGTTCTGGTCTTTGTAGCACTTGCGTGCTGCGGTGCCTGCTGAGTATTTGCTGGGTTTACAGAAGCTGGGCGAGTCTTCAATGTGTAGCAGATCCATAGTGCGAGGGATTTGATCGCTCAGACCAGGCAGGGAGTGCTGCTGCTGCTGCTGCTGGTTTCGGCCTGTCGAGATGTCTCCCTCTCCAGTGGCCTCATTGGTAGAGCTGCCGACCTTGACGGAAGTCTCGTAGCGCAGCTTCAGTCGGTTGCCGATCTCATGAAAGGGCAGGAGCTGCCTCCAGCAGGTCTGGACAGTGCAGGAGCCAGAGACACCGTGGCATTTACAAGTAGTCTCTACTCCAGCCTTGATTACCTGAAGCAGAAACAAAAGATCCTTGTTATCGACTATAAAGCATTAAAGGCATAAAAGCAATGTAATTTCACAACCCTTTGTTTAATAAGCAAAACTTGGAGGAGTTGAATTATTTTCTCAATTATTTCAAAAGGGTGAAGCAGAGTTGCTTCAGACTGGATAACTATTATATTCATTGCTTGTTTTCATAAAATGGCCAATTAGAGGCTTTGCTTATAGCTTGTAACACAAAGGAGAGCATTATAATACTGCATCAAGACTTTAATAATGATAATTAGTGTGTGGGAAACCTGATAATGATGAAAATCTTGGACACAAGTTTTAATTTAACATTTTTACAGGTATTATCATAGGTCAGGGTAAATTATTGCAAACAAAATCCCACAAACAGAATTCATTGCTAAAGTCTTACATGTTTGAACATGTGAACAACACACTTGCCATTTGATGTGTTTTATAAATCTTGGTTAAAACCATGTACCATGTCTATTTGGAGATTATTATTTCCAAATAATGTCTGCTCTTGTCCATTCTTGAGTCTTTATCCATGTATACTGATTAGATTCATGTGTTACTGTGTTAATATTACCAGTGGAAATTATTACTTTAATAAAAAAGAAAATTTAAACTGACATTTATGTCAAATATAATACTTTTGTCAAAATAAAGTTGGAATTTCTTAAGTGGAATTTAATGCTTCTAGATAGTCTCGTTTAAATGTTTCTATGGAGTTTGAACTTTTTCAGAGTCTTGTCATGTTACAACCACACATTTCTATACATGTTAATGGTGTTTTACATGGTAGACTAACAACCACTGCATGGTTAAAATGACACAAGAATTTCATTTTTTTCATATTAAATCTTAAAAAGTTTAGCTTTCATATCCATTTGATCCCCTTGCGTTAATACTTAAAGTCAAGATTTTTTTATTTTTTTTTGCAAAACAGATCAACCTCAGTCAGATTGGATGGAAATCATGTGATAAATTTTATATTGGATTTAGGTCTGAACTTTGGCACAAAGACATGAAAATTATTTTATTAAAATTATTGCACTGAAATAGTTCTGAGAGCACGTTTAATGTCATTGTCCCCCTGAAAGGTTAACGTCCACTCCAGTATTTTGCAACCTCAAACAGATTTTTTCATGAAACTCCCAGTATCTAACTAATTTATTTTTTCCATTGTTTCTTAAAGTACAAAACTTTTATAAAATAGTTAAAATAGTTAGCACATTGCTGAAGTTGCTTTCAATTCACCAGTGCAAGAAAGGGCTATTTTCATTTTTTCATAATTAAAAAAAATTTAATTTCATAATTTTCTTTCACAAGTTTTCTGTGTCCTCAAATTACTGTGGCAAGCTGCATGTTGCCAAATATGTCAAGTGAAGAGCCAATGGTTGTCTTGTGAATTGATTCTCCCACCTGAGCTGTAGATCTTTATTATATGAAAACATGTGGAAAAATTCAAGGGGTTTGAGTACTTTGGCAACTTAACGCTTTTAGTACCACAACAAATGATTTTATCTTCTCTTAACTTAGCAGTCAGCCAAAGTTCATTACAATTTTAAAAGCAAGAGGAAAATAAGATCAAATCTCTGCGTCTTAAGTGTAGTTTAGAGAGAATCTTTTTTTTTTTCTTTTTTTTTTCTCCGGCTGTGAAAGAGATCAGGGAACAGGAAGTGCATATTCATCACACCAGCAGGTCAAAAATTTTTGACTGGTCAGCTTTTAAAATGTTTGGTGCAGAGGTTAGCACATTCCAGTTTTCTCCTCAGTGTGGGAATTTATTTGGAGCAAATGTAGTACGACTTATACCTCCTAATGTACAAATTACAGTTCCACTCATTCAAAATATAACAAAAAATACTCACAAAAACTGTGCAAAAGTGAGATCCTATCAAGGAATTGTGTTTGCTAACATTTCCGAACCACACTTCTACAATAACTGATTTTGAAAGAGTGGAAACAACATGTCCCAGACTCCAACTTTGCTTTGACAAATTACAGTCTTTCTTTATTTTTTATACTGCTATTAAATAGGCTTCCAAGATAAAAGCCCTGTATTTGCTCACCACAAACAATTGGTTGGCAGTGCTAGAGCACAAATGAGGGTTGCTCCCAATCTAAACTGAGGGAAGAAAACAAATATGGACTAACAAGCAGTTTCAGAATTTACCATATTTACACTAGCAGTTACTTTAATCAGTCCAAATTATTTTATTAGCCATGTTTTAAGCTAAACATTTCTGTGAGTTTACCCTCCAAACGTTTCCTTCTCTCTGCAGTTTTTCTGATGGCCCTTAATAATTTAGGTTCTTAGATAAATTTGAATTCCTAAATAGAAAAGCAAAATGTTTTATTGCACTTGGGGCTTACATAGCTGACATATCTGTCCAATATTATTTATATCTCCAAATAATCTCTGCTCTTGTCCATTCTTGAGTCTTTATAAGTGTATTCTGGTTAGATTCATGTGTGCTGTAGTTACTAACTGTGTTAATATTACCAGTGAAAATTATTACTTTAATAAAAAAGAAAATTTAAATTGACATTTGTGGCAATTATAACACTATAAAATTCCTGAGTAATAAATTTGCTTTCTTTTAAAGCTACTCCCTAGAAGGGATTTTAATGAGTCTCAGATGTACATAAATAAGAGTTTGCACAAGATTAGAGGAACTGTCAAAAATTGATGATGCGAGGGGAAAGATGCTATAATTTTTTACCTTGAAGAAAAAAGAAAAAAAAAAATAAGAGAACCTACTTTACCTTCATCCCCACATTTGTGTTGTGCGTGTCCACTCGTGCACGCAGGTCCTTGTTGGAGCGTTTGCCCAGAAATTCCTTGACAAATTTATTGGCATATTTCAGGTTGTCTCCACAGCCTCCCCACTGCCAGGCCTTGCGGTTCTCCAGGTCTGGGGCTTCGTCACACGTGCAGCGCTCCATACGTCCTGCACTGCACGCTTTGGCTAAGGCGTGTGTTAGGCCCGCTGAGGAGATGGCATACAAGAAGGCTGTCTCTTTGAATCCTGGGGAAGCATTTTTAAAATAGAAATTGTAGAATGTAGTTTTATATATTAATAGTCAGAAAAAAAGGCATAGTATTAATTTTTAGAAAGTTTGTGAATTTCTTCATGCATGTGTTTAGAATTCAAGAAGGGTGCAATCATGATCTAGTGACTTTCAAATTCAGAATACAGACTTCTCAAATGGTAAGTTAGGAGTATGAATTAATATTCAATTAATCTCTACTTCATTTTAAACCATTTTGTAATCAGTCTTTTTTTTTGCAGTGGCATATTAGTATTAAAGGAGTAGCCATGAAATGTAAGTGTTCGGATCTTAACATCTGTCATCCCAATGCTATGTAGTTGATGCAATGCAAAATTCTGATAATAACAACAATGTAATCCAGACCACAGTTGGTACTATAATGTCCAGATTGGCTGTCAAATCTTTATCTTCAATAATTTGCAACTACAGGGTCTTATGTGCTGCTCAAACTCCTCCATCTAAGGAAGCATTCTACTCAGCAATACAAACAATCAGCAATCCCCCTTTGTATTTTAAGCCAGTGTTTCCCAACCCTGGTACTCAAGGCACACTGCCCTACATGTTTTAGAGGTTTCCCTGCTTGAATGTGCCTGATTCAACTGATTGCAGTTCAACAAACGCCTGTTAATCAGTCATCAATTGAAATCATCTAGACTGAAGCAAGGAAATGCCTAAAACATGCAGGGCAGTATGCCTAGAGCACCAGGTTTGGAAAACACTCTTTTAAGCAACCAAAGTGGCAACATTTTCACAATAAAATTTGTAAAGTACTAATGTCAGCAATTAAATTGCGATACCGACAAACAAATTAGCAGTGGATAAAACCCGGTTCAGATTTCAGTTGCTGGGTTAACAGAAATGAAACAAAATAAACATTTTTGAGAAAACTTTGCTTTTGTAAGTTTATTTCACAAATCAAAACTTGTTTAATGAGCCCTGATTTGACTCATCAATTGAAATTTTCACAAACAAAACTGTTAAACTGTGTCAAAGAATCTCTATTCAGTATACTGTAGAGTTACCCAGTTCAAGTTTAAGCAGTATGACAGATTTAGATTGGCAGCTATTGGTTAGCCACTTATGGTAAGCAACGGTTGTCACCCAGACGAGAAATCTATTTAAGCCAACTCTGTCAACAGAGCAATTCAAGAGTTAGTTACTTTTTTACTTCAAAGTGAGAGTCTCAAACATTGACACTACAAGGTGTCATTTTAAATAATGTACTTTCAGATCCAGGCCTTGTAACTCAGACTTATTTCATCAGACAACGCCACATGGTGACAGCAACTAAATTACATTTAAAAAAAGACCTTGTGGCTGCAGATCTCTTTACTCACCTAACACACAAGAGTATTTTATCACGGCATGCTCTTATTTTGATAGAAGGACTAGTCAAGAAACCTCAGAGAATTTCATTTGTAGATGTTGAATGCATTTTTTTTCTTTACTTCTTTTGCAATTGCAACTGCAAAATTTCAGTGTCTTATTTCAAAGGGAACTGACTATAACTGGAGTATCAGTCAGACATGGTGTGAAAATTTGTGCAAGTGCCATTGCACATTATGCTGTTTTGTAAAAGTGCGATCAATAATGAAGACCCACACTAATAATAGATTCTGACAAAGAGTATTCAGTGAAACCTTACTCTAAATTGCAGAATCAGGACATTGACCAGTTTTCAGACACTTAAATTGTTACAGGGATCTGCCTGTCCATGTAATTACATCTTTAACTTTAAATATCTCCTATGTTGCAATGGGGTTTAATTTTACACACCTGTTATGTGCTCTCCCCTTGACTGTAAGTAGGACTTTGTATCTAGAGATAAGAAAATAGTATGTTATAATTTGCTCTTACCTCTTTTTAATATGTTGGCGCGATGCCGCCCCTCTAATGTGCAATTCCACCTCTCAAAGCGAAACTGATGCTGGCATTCTAAGGCACTCATAATTATGGCCTCCCTCAAGGTATCCGCCACGCCCGGGTCTCGTCTGCACATCCTGCGCTGCTTCTTTTCCAGTTTGAGACGGTCACAAAGCTTGTAGTGGGCCCTACCCGTACTCTCTTCTGGTAGAGAATTCAGTGGCAGAACAGACAATGGTTCATTACCGGTCAACCTGTAGGAAAAACACAATGTAGAAGGGAAAAGTGAGGGAACGCAGCAGCGACATCAGATAAAGTTGAAAAGCCATACTGCAGAAACAGATCAGGAAGCATAGCTGGGAAATGTAATGCGAAAAGCTTAGTTAATGTTCAGGTAAACTCAACTAGAACAAAGTTAATGTTCAGGGAAATTCATCATTTGTTAGAGACTTAAATAAATCTTGATACAGGATTGTCAGTGTAGGACAGCAGAGGAGGAAATGTTCTGCTTTTGTAGTGAAGTTCCAGAAATTGGTCTCATTTGAAGTAATTGAAATACATTATGCTAATTATCTTAGAAATTAGAGATTTTTGAGAGATTTGATGTTAATCATTCAGTGACACATCCAGAATGTGACAAATATGTCATATACATGCAATATGACATGTCATCCACAGATGTATTGTGCAAATTAAACATAACACCGCAGGATTTGCATTTATTGGAGAAGTCTTAGCATTTTAAAATTGACATTCCTCTGGCCCAGAATGTCTTGAATAAGTTTACATTTACATACATCAATGAGTTTTATTGAAAATCTAAATTATCAACCAAGTGAAATTACATTAAGTGGTTTTGCAGTGGCCTACATAAAAAATTTCAGTGTGTGTGCATTTCTATTTAGCTTCCTTTAACCCTCCCACAGTCTTAAGACAATGGGGGGTTTTTACCTTGTGCGTGGTCCCCGCTTTTATTAGGTTTTCAGGAACTGACGGGCTGATGGGACACCCACTTCCCGTTTTCTGACCGTGACATCTGCTGTGCACTTCTTAAGAGTCGCACTAAGACGGTTTGAGGGTTAAACTGATGCACAAAGGAAAATTCAGTGCCACCCATTCCCTTAAGAAATCCACAAAGAGAACTCATATAACATGAGTTTAATCTTAATTTGAAACCGTTTAGTTTCAGGATCATAATTGAACTTATGGGTTTTTCTGGAAAGCTAGTCAGAGTTTATGGGTAGATGAATGGAGATAAATATAGGGCAATCCTGGAGGAAAAAACTGTTAAAAGGGGTTGGTGACTTGAGACAGACGTTTACTTTTCAGCAGGATAGTAACCCGCACATAAAACTTGAGCAACAATTAAATGACTTAGATCACAGTATATTAATCGTGTTTTTGAATGGCCCACTCAAAGTCCTAACCTAAATGGTAATTAGAATGAACTTACATAGCAATTTTCCAGTTATATTGACAGGTCAAAGCACTTTGCACAAGAGCCACGTTCGCCCATTCACACTCACAAATCATAGGCAACTTGGGATTAATGCCTTGCCGAAGATTAGAGGAGGAAGATGGAATTGAACCTAAAGCCTCCTGATTGGAAGACGGCTACACTGATGTTGTAACTACTCACTGATTTTGACAGATGTTAAAAAGAAGAATAGCTATTAAATTCAGTCTGGAAAGTTGGTAAAGACATACCCCAAAACGTCAATACAAAATACACAAGTACAATGCAAAAAAACATGCTCCACTTAGCAAACAGTTTATAAAATCTTGTAAGAATTTTGTTCCACTAAGTGAAAATTCAGAAATTTTTGTTGGTGTATTACATACAATCCAAATAAAATCCACTAACATTTGTGACTCTGAAATGACAAATTGACAAAAACATTTAAGGTGGATGAGTCCTTTTGCAAAGCACTGTCTAATAGGCAAATGTTTAAAATCTCAAAGCAAGGAATGAGAACATGTGGTAAACGTGTATGCCTTTTGTCAGTTTATATAAAGGGAGCCATCTGCACATTTTAATCCACTGCCGCACAGCTGGCAAAACCTATGACCAGTCATCTCAGTTTGTGATAGGAAAAGCAGAGTGTTACTTTTGTAAACACACATGGGGTACATGACCGTCAGCCTGTGACCAGTTTGGTCACATCGCCTTTCAGATCTGGCACAGTAGTTGCTCATTATGCGTCTTTTCTGGCCTCCTTCATAGTCAAAGCTGAAACTGAAGAATACACAGATTTAAAGAAAGCCACAGCAGCACAGCTGTGGAGGTGTGTCTTTCTGCAGCTTTATTTTTATTTTTAAAACTACATGTATTTGCGTAGTGACACCACATTCAGTTGATTATTGATACAGATATGAAATATCAAGATGTTATTTTTATTATGGTTAGAAAAAAACAGAGACTGAAATTTGAACTTTAAAAGCATGTAAAAGCAAAGGTTTTATTGATGAAGAGAGCAAAGAGAGAAAAAGTAAATACTTCAGCAATCCAAAGGATTTTTAGTTTATTTACTTTTATTTGAAATGATGGCAATAACCTAATCCCTGATCTCTAGGTCATTAAGCAATATGGATAGGTGATATGTTGACCTAAAATAATTGTTATGGTCCTGTTCAAATATATGAGCATTTAACATCTTACCTCCAGCAGATCACTCTCTTGATAATTTAATTTAGAATAAATCCATATGAGTTAGTCTTGGACCTAATTGCTAGTACAAGATTAAATTGTACATGTACAATACAAAATAGATACTATCTATTTTCTTGAAACAACCCCAACCTGAGAGATGTTATAACTATTAATGTGAAATCATTTCATAGACTGTTAAACCATCATGCTGTTTGTATTGAGTGGTTGTCAAGAGATTTTTGTGCACAGAAGGTACTAAGATTGGCAGTTGGGCTCTACTGGTGATCTGTGTGCAAAGCACTTAAAGTCAGATTAACTATCTTATAAAAGGGTAAGGCCATGTAAAAAGCAGTTAAATAGCGTTCATTTACAAGATCATAATATGTTTTATTTTCACTATTACATCATGCAATTAAACTGACTGGAAACATTTTACATATTCCATTCTCAGCATGTTAACCACAGGAAGATCACTGATGGCACACCACCTCCTATCTACCTTTCTATTGTAAAAATCACTGGCTTCTTTGTCAATAAATTCCCATTAGGAATCTACAAAAGGTTTAGAGGTTTATGTGAATGCTACAATTTGAACCTTTCAATTTTTGTCTGCAATTGTCGGTTATTTACACAGAAGCAGATTGGTATTTACAATGGAAATACAGGTAGAGAATGTTGTACCATCGATGATCCCAGCAGATTGCAGTAAGCTTTTATGGCATTTAAAGTGAATAATGCTATTTTATTGAGCTTAATGTTGAATTTGTTTTCTGTTAAGTAGTCCCTCTGACTGGAAATGCTTAAATTGGAAATGTTTCACTGTCAGTAAGTGGGTCATACAAAAAGATAATCAATTATGCATTATTTCCTACTTCCATTTCCTGTGAAAGCATTAGACAGTTCTGTGTAAATAATTTCCAAATGGAAATGTAAAAATTGTTTAAAGGGTCATAAAACAGAGCTTAGAAAAACACTCTGCTGTTTTGGGGTTATTTTTATATAGTGGAAATACACTTTGTTCTTGGCTATTAAGGGTAAAATTTTAACTAGTAAGTGTTTGGACAGAACCTCACGTGAAACAAACTTAACTATCCTTTAGAATTTTATAGTGATCTGTAAACTGGTTAAAATATTAAGTAAATAGCCCTCGAGACTCTTCATCCTTGCAAAAAAAAATGTTTCTTCGTTTTCACATCTTAAGGCAAACAAATAATCTTCATTTCTCCTACCAACCCATCTTTTAAAAGTTCTACACACAAAAATCAATCATTATTACAGAGGAGTTAATAATGATTAACTCCTCACAGCAAATGGGAATACTGCCACAAACTGTATTAAAATAAAACTATTCTTTCTAAGGTGTCATGCACTTGCCAAGTATCCACGCCAGGCTAGGTAGCAATCCAGACCCAGGACTGGTAAATGGAAATCTGTATTGCTTCCCCTTTAAGCACTGTATTGCTTGTCAGAGAGAAATCTGTCACTGCTCACATTCAGTGCAGCCTGTAACATAAGGTAACAGGAGTTCCTCAGCAAGAGATTTGTTTTATTAAGTCCAATAACTGACTGAACAGGCTGAAATGTTTCCCCTTTAGTCCTCAGTGCCACATCGTTGGACTTTAATGGGTCACAGATGCTTCAGTTTGGGATTTGTTTTAACGGTGCTCAGCATGTTCATCAGTTAGAGCAGTCAAGTTTGAGATGAGTCAAAAAGTCTTGCTTAAACATGACATAATTTACTTTTTAAGTGCATTTGCCTCATTTTACATCTCCACTAATCACAATTGATTTAACCTTTTCAAAAGATTATTACTTTGTAGAAAAAACTGAAAATGCTATAACATTGCCCCAAAATTGTAAACAAAAATCACACAAAAACTCTCTAAACAATAACTTGTGATTTGTTAAAAGGATAAATTAACATGAAAAGATACAGAATAACACAAAAGAATGTCCAAGTACATAAAATAGTAAGACATCACAGATGAAATAATACATAAACACATAACAAAATATTTTAAATCAATACAACAAAAGCAATTAAATACATATGAAATGATTATAAATTTGTAGTATATACAGGTGGAAAACAAATTCTAGTATCAGGCAGTAGTCTTGATGAACTACAATATTATTACCTCACCAAAGCAATTTTTTCTCAAAAATAGCATCTATTGTAACATGTTTTGTTTTTGTAACATGCATTGTAACAAAAACAAAAAAAGACTGACACTGAGAGGATTCAACTGTTGAATTGATTCTTGTTTGAAGCAAAAAAAGATGGACTTAGCAAAGCTCAAGGAAGTTAATTAATGGTATGATTTACTACTGTCTACTGTATCTTTTGGATAAAAACATACTTTAGGCAAAATGGCATGAAGGCAAAGAGTCCTGGAAGAGGGAACAGTTGTTAATATCTCTAGAGAAGAAAGTACTGGCCAGCTTCCTTACTTGTGCAAGGTTTCCGCTCTGTGATTGCAGTCGAATAATATCACATACACATACTGGTGCAGTTCCCTCAAATGTTCAGACACAAACCAAACTAAAACACAAAGCTTTACTATACTGTCACAAAGCATTATTAAAAGTAAAGCTTGCATCTTGAGTGAAAATGGAAAACTGATGAAAATGAAAGATAATATTTTCTCTAGGAGCAGGACCGCAACTCCTGCTGTCACACAAAAAGGTCAGACATTCCAATAAGATGATGTACCGAAAGAGTATCAATCTGTTGTTTTCAATGAGGAAGGAACTCATTCAACTCACTTTGGGAACAACAGAATTGCAAAAATATTTAGTAGCTGATTCACAAATATCTAATCAGATTTCAGAGAAAAGGGAATCCTTGGTGACTTTACATCCTTTTAATTAACCAGAGATTAAGTCATGAAGTCTCATATATGAGGGATGAAAAACAAAGGAAAAAACAATCAATGGCTGCTTGAAAACTAATCAGTCATGCAGATAATATGGTTCAAAAGATAAACCATGAGAGAGAGGTAGAAATTGCTTTCAAAACTATAACTTGAAACAACATGGTTCTTCCTCAGGAGAGCCTGTCGGTTTTTATCCACTAAGCCCTAACGTGAATATTTCCTAAAGTTCAAATGCTGCCTCTATGACAGTTAACCCAGATTCAAGATTCAATAGATTATTGCTTAAACCAATTGCACAAACAAAATGAAAAAAGTAGGGTAGTCATCTCCCATTTCTCAATCAAGGGAAATGGTCAACATATACCATGTTCTGCATGGAATTTCCACCCCATTTCTCTGCATGTATTGGCTCTTTCTGGGTATTCCTGCTTACCCCCACATCCAAAAAGTAGCGTGCAACTGGTCACAAGTTTCTATTGGGTCTGCATGTGTGTGTGGGTGTGTGTGCATAGTTCATTTCATTGTAAAAGACTGGTGAACTGTCCAGGTTGTACCTCAACTATGCTCCATTGATCACTGGAGATGGGTACCATGAAAATTAATTCCCTCTCTAGGATGTTGAAACCCCATCAATTGACATCTCAATAGCCGCAGGTTTGCCATTTATACTAAATTAAATACATAGCAAGTGTATATTTAACTAGGCCTTATGATGAACAAAGTATTGTTTACCCTAAAATATTCCACTTAGTGTATAGCGTAGCTTGTACTCCTCTACAGACTTAAAAAATATTGTAAGACCTCTGTTTTTTTTATTTTTTGCCTTGAACACAATATTATAAAGGGCCAAATCACAAAGATGCTAGTAAAAATAGATTTATCTTATATGTGTTGCTCTAAATGGCTGATATTATGGCATACTACCATAAAGACTTGTGTGCAAGTGTTTTTTGTATTGGAGAAAATAAAAATGCTCAAAATGACAAAGAGAATCTGAGCTAATACCCATCTAGACATCAAATAAAAGATTACTTTAAATTTGCTTGTTGTATTAACTAGCATAGAAGTTTTCTCTTGATTCTTTAGAAAGTTCACATGACCCAGTATATCTGTGTCTTGGTTCATCTTTTTTTCCTGGAAAAAAAGATAAACCTAGCAGGCCAAAGTAGCCTCTGGCTTTGTGTTCTTGTCTTTTCTTTTGACAAAGAATACATCAGGGTTTTTTCTGCCCCCCCACCTCCCTTTTTTTTTCTTCCAATGATAAGTTTTACTTTGTCTATTTTGGGGACAAAGATATTGGGTCATTTCTGTAATGAAGCACATTAATCTTTGATTTTATTTCCCATGGAACATAACTGACTCAGTGCTTCAGTGTTTAGCTGTGTCTCTTTTCGATATGTAGCCATTGGCAAAGCCATATCTGCCATTGACCACATATATATATTTTTTTTCTTTTTTAGAAAGTACTTCTTGTCTTCTCAACCCCCAGCTCTTCATGTCTGATGGTCAGATATATGCAGCCTGGTTCAAATGGACTTTTGTTCCTTTTAAAGATCCTTTGACTGTCATCACATGGCTGTTAAGGAAGAGAATAACTTTTTCCAAATAATATTACATAATCAACTGAATTTGTGCTCTACTAAAATTATAATTGATCTGGACTGTACAGAACCGAATATGTCACCCAGTACAGGATGGCAATTGATATGACTTGAATATGATATTATATCAAATAAATTAGACAGACCCTTTTCACATCCTCCTCACTTTCAGTAGCCAACCTGTAACAGCACACACCTTCTGGGCAAAAAGAGGGGTTCTGTCCATGAAAGACACTTCCTTCTATGATACATAAAATATTAGATCGATTCCAAACAAAATTGACCTGACACATTGATGTTGTGTTCTCTTGTTGGTTAGAACACAACAAGAGAAATATATCAAGACATGTATCAACTTTAGAAAAACCACTAAATATAAATGTCATAATATATGACATGTAGGCACATTAGGAAACATACCTAATTATAGAACAAAGTTGGTTGCATTAGAAGTTCAACAAACAAAAACTATTTTTACAGGATGAACATGATGAATTAAAGAATGTGTTTTCATCTCATGCATCATTTTCTGAAGGTGTTTTTGTTTGAGGTGTTGGCACAGCAACAGTGGCTACCCATGGAACATAACACCAACATATAAAACTCATTATAATCCTATGTGAAGTTCTCACTGATGTTTGCTCAGCTTTGCTTTTTCCACTCACACACATGCGTCTCTACACACTTCTCACAGACATTGCTGACATACTCTCACGGTGCACCTCCTCCACTGTCTTTTCACTTAGTAACACAGGAGTTTGTTTAGTCCCTTCTCTCTACCTGTCAGCGCCTCCCATTGCCCGTGACATATTTACTTTATATACATTTTCCATTGCAGCCAGTTCAAAAAACAGCTCATTTCACATAGTGGAGCCTCAAAGTCAGTCCCTCGAGGAAATTATTGACCAGCTCTCTGAATTTCACCATCATCGCTCCCTCTTATGGCTTCACACTACAGTCCTGCAAGTGACCCTCAGCTGGTCCTGCTGCAAATTCTTCATTAGTCATGTAAATAGAACAGAAAGTATACTAAACATTGTAGAAAAATCACTAATATAGTGCAGTTTTCTGCATGTGCATGAAATCCAAAGGTTTGGAGCAATGCAAGTTGAAACTTCACATCTTAAAACAGAGATTTTGTCATTTATACAGAGGACCGCTGAGAAATTCAAATCAGATTATTTGTAAAACAAAATAATTGTTGGGATATTTCAGGGATTTGTCTTGTTTTTTGGGGGGGGGGTTTTGTAGCTCGCATCCAGTGTCCATTTATGCAGCACTAATGCTGCCTTCATTTTTTTTTCTCTGCAGTGTGCTTGTATCTATGTGCAAATGCATGTGGGCTCCAATGACCTTAAGTCAACACCTATACGAGTCTGTAGTGGCTGTACGCGCCCAGACAGAAAAAGCACAAAAGCCACAATTTCTCCATCAGTCTGAACTTGCAGGTTGTGTGGTCTTATGTCTCCAACATCATAACCAACCCCCTCCCGCTCCTTAAGCTTCCCCCCTACTTTCCAAACTTCCTCTATTCCCACTGGTCAATATCTCTAAACGGATGTCAATCACTCGGCCCAGCTGTTTGCTTAAAACAAAGCGTCCTCTGGACAAAACCACTGCTGTACGAGAACATAACCCGCAGAAGACAGTGACAGACACAGACATGTGTCCTGGAATAGTCTAACTGTCATGAAGACAAACTACCCTGCTCACTTGAGGCTAATCTGTGTGCAATAAATACAAGAGATATTAATCATTGAATTATATACTGAGGTCTGTAGAAAGTTTATCTTGTTAGGACAGATATATTTTTTCCTTGCTTTAACTTTTTCTTCCTGCCGTCTCAGCCGTTAAAGTGCCCCCTTTTTTTTGTGGCAAAGTTACATACTTTTCCTCAGAACTCTTGGATGAACTTCAGACCACCCGGTCCAACTCCCATCTGGTATATCACAGCCCAGGCCATGCCAAAGGTAGGAGCAATGTGAGCGTGTGTGGCGTTTTCCCACTGGCCCACTCTATTCTCTGGCTGACAAAGTGCTCCATAGCTTAGACCTAAATAATTGGAGAAACCATGAATCAGTGTCGAATGACTCTCTGGGTCAGGCAGTCTCAAGACTATTGTTCACCTCCATGAAGTTTATGCAAGAATAAATCCTATACTAGCCACTTCTCTCCATGGTGATATTGATCATTTTCCTAATTGTTAAAAAAATAGGAAAAATATACATAAGGCTAGAATTAGATTAGTCCCTGGCTGACATTACTAGATATTGTGATGTGACCTAAGAAGCAGGGGGTCGCACACTGCTGTGACATAATGAAAAAGACTTTCAAAACCTAGTAATGCTGGTATTGGAATTATGAATTTGCTATTGGTTGAGTAATTACTCCTTCTATCGAAATGTCATGAAATACTTAGGAGCTCTGATTTTCCAGTGTTTGAGGGGAAGTTGATTATCTTCTATGACTTAACAGGATATGACCTAAAGTTATGTCATTTCGTCCTGTCTGATCATTTACACGGACACAAATAAAGTATGTTGGGAAACACCCACACACTGACTGATGGGGTTTGGTTCATGAACATGTCTTCTAAAAATATTTTTAATTTGAAAATAAGATGCCTAATATTCATAAAGTGCTTTGTGGTGGCCCAATAGTTGGACAACAGAGGCTGGGTTTGGGAATGGGAGTGGGACTATGGAGCATGATAAGAGGTTTAACTGCTATGTGAGAACTCAATGCGGCTAAGGTCAGCAGCTCAGTTGCAGTCACTGTGTGACTGGCACAGATTGGGTGTGCAGCAGTGTCCGCATGACTCCCCTGATCTAGCCCACGGAATGGCACAGAGCAGCCCTGTACCAGCGCACCAACACCCCAAACACCTTCAGGCACACAAACTTGGCTCCGACATGAGCAGAGATTGCAGGTGTTTGGTAAGAAAAATACCAAGACTAGAAATATCATGCTTGCTTCAATATTTTCAAAACTGAACAAAATATTACAATTATTGGAATAAATTAAGATCCTGACTTTTTGATTTGACTATAATGTCTTTGCAGTGCAGTCTTTCTATTGTAGTTTATAGTTTTGATTACTGGATTTTAACTGAACATCTAACATCTAATTTTGTTATTTCTAAACGATCAGTTGAATGGTTTGCAAATGACCTCCTAGGTAGTATAAACGTGGGGGCATATTACTAGTTGATAAGGAGGGTCCACAAGGTTTAATTTTCAGCCCATAGTTGCTTCATAAATATATACAGATCAAGCACAGCTTTTTATTTCAGTGATTTAATACTCAGTGTCTACTGCTTCAAAGGCTTTGGGGGCTCTCAAATACTGTACAAGAACAGCTCTGTCTCCTACAACTTGTTTTAAATGCAGACAAAACATTTTATTTTATTTTTTTTCACAAATTCAAAGAGCAAGGTTGGCACTGTCTAAGAGAATATAAGAAATGGTCAACAGTTAGTGTCTACTTCTAATTATTTTTTATTCTTAATAAAAGCTTGTCTTTAAAGACCGTCTATTCATCAACTCAAGTATTTATTAGGAATGTATTAAAAGGAGCAAGTCCTGATTTGCCTTTAAAGTAAAATGAAAACCAGTTGAGTCAATCCTTCTGTCCATTACCGACTATGGAATTAAACTGCAAATAAATGCATCTTGTTTGCATATTAGAAAGCGTATATCACAGGTCAATCAGCTTGGTATTCTCGTTACTAAACATAAACATTAACATTACATAAACTGATCAAGGACTGGTATTAATTTACATACAAAGCCAATCTGGGTAAAAGTCTTCTGACTGACCTTTAATAATGATGAAAATCAGCAAATCATGAACTTTAATACACAACACAGTTTACATTGGTGTTTCCAAGAGCAAAACCTGAACTGGGAAAGAAGGATTTTTGGATCTATAATCTAAAATAATTAGCTAATTAAATATATTCAACTGATCTATTATGAACTAATTTAGGCTAACCTTCCCATGGTCTTAATAGACAGAGGTCATTTAGACCCCGTGAGCAAGGTGTGTGCGTTTGAGAGTTTTGTTTGACCATCTAACAGGACAGCCCCCACGCTCCCTATGTTGTACAGTGAAATTTTCCACGCTCCTTCTGAGCATCATGCCAAGACCATATGAGGGTTAAAAGAACTTTACTTAGGTGTTTTGTTCAGCACAGTTTTGTTTTTTTTTATTCCCTGGAACCTTGTTTTCTTCTGTATGCAAGTGTCAATTCTAATTCTGTTCTGTCTTTTCTGTAAATAAATTTATATAACTAATTTCAAACAGTTCAGTCACAAACACCAACCCCTGTTTCTGCCCTTCTGCCATTTTTAATTTTCAGGGCAGTTTTCTTTGAATTTTCTGTCCCCACACTTGTGTATTTTTGGTCTGCCTATGTTTTCATTTAACACTTTTCCCAATTTTATTTGTACTTGCTCCAAATTTTAGACACACTGACACTGTTGATTCAGCTTGTTGAAGGGGATTTTTCATATTCCCTTCAACAGAAGGATATATAATCCTTTCCATTGTTTCAACTGACAGCTCTCTTGTTAGGGACATATTCTCTGTTTTGTCTTAAAATTTGGTTTAAAAAAAAGACAGATTACTAGATGTTTTCTTACTTTTTTCTAATCTTGATGTGAAAATTAGATCAATTATGTAATTGAATGCATCATGTTTAACAGAACATGAGGCATGTTAAATAATGTTTTGTGTCATTTTAGTGATCAATTGGACTAAGAGAAGAATTTGCATGCTCTGAGAAGGGAATTTCAAGTTCAAAATATACAATCCTTACTAACCAATAAATAAACTACATTTAGATTCTGTGGAAAGTAATGAACCATGAAACTTTTATCCTTAAATTTTCTTTTGATAAGAGGATGGTAAAAAGGAGCCACCCACTACAATAGAAGAACAATAGAAACAACTTAAGCCATGTTTAATGAGGATGAACAATTTGTGCTTATTTTGCAGCCATAGAACAAAGGAATCTCGCCAGTCATAGTTAAAAGAATTAAAAGAGCCAAGTCAATTTCAACTATTCAGCTTAGAAAAATCCATGAAACTTTAATACAGATCATCTGTCATACCATTTTAACCTCTGTTTCATGCTTGCAGTCCAAAATGTAATTTGTACTGAAATATAAAATTCATGTCATCAGTTGTGGAAATAACTGATGAGAAATGTGAATCCAATCCAGACTTCTTTTTACTCCAAGGTATTTTTTTTTTTTTATGTTTTGGTTTTGTCAATCAAAAAATTTTAATGGTGCTCAAGAAGCCCATGAACGGGTTCCACAAAGTTAAATTCTTGGTTCACTGTTGTTTACTTTATGCATAAACAAACTGAAAGAGCAGTTCATACTCAAAATATCACTTTTGTGCTAAAGACAAAGCAAATTATTGTTCCACAATATATATAACTTGTTAAATAAATAATCCTGATAAGAAAATATGTAAATAATCAAAAACCCCTAATACCATTTCAGTTTTGTTAATAAATTCACCTTGATCCAGAAAATCAATAAGGGTTTCTGCAAGATTTAGTTCTTGGTCCAACATCGTTTTATAGATAAATTATTTTTTAAAAAAATGAAATAAATCTATGGCAGAGCATTCCATACTCATTAATTTTCAACAGTCTTTTAGCAAGTTTGTAAAATAGTTCAACTGGGTTCAGTTCTTGGTCCAGTTTTTCTGTTTTCATAAATAAACTGGGAGAGAGCAATCTGAACTTCTCTTTTTTTGGTCAATCAATAAACCTCAATGCATGTTACATGTGTATTCAATTACCTCAGACTGTAAATGAAAAGACTGAGAAAAACCTCACCTGTGGTTAGATGATGGAAAACACCGGACATAGTGGCCACTCTAACTAGCATCATTTAATCAATGTTTTTAAGTGTGTCTTGAATCTATTAGTTTTCCAGCTGCAAAGTTGATTTGATTTTTATGACCAGTAGGTTTCCTTGACTTCTCTTTTAAACTATCAACTAATACAGCAGGCTTTAGTCGCCAGACTGGAACAGCCATCTTTTTATAATCAGATATGCATTATAGCTGCGGTTTCTTCTACATTCCGATGGGACTGGAGCTGTAGGATGTGAGCATGCCAAACACAATTTAAAACCCTGGTCAAACCATGTAATCTTCAAAAATATCCTGTACATCCATGTTATTTTACACTGAAAGTTCCTTAGCAAATCACAACAAAGAACACTGAAGCCTTTATAATAAAGGTGTAGCAACTTTTTGTCATTTACTTTGTTTTATTAGATGTACGGGCCAGCTTGGAGTCATCTATGGCCATATTTCTTCTCAAATCCATCTAGGAAAATGTTCCTGACTGAGGATCCTCCTGTATACTAAGACTTATCATGGGTGTAGCAGAATTTTCCACGTGGATGAACAGCAGGATTCAAAAGAAATTATGGCTTGGCCCAAATCTGAATGTTTTAAAACAGAAGTAGAAAAGGGAGCTCTGCTTTCTTTGCAAGAAAGCATATGATCATTTATCCAAGCTTGGAGGTTTGCATAACCTCACTTCCACTGCCAATACATGGGTGTAAAGACAATCCTATTGACTTGGAAGTGATACCCTTAGAGGTGTGGCTGTAGCCACAGGATATCCTATGAAGTTGGGAAATCCCTCTATCAATGGTACTCCATGCCCTTGCTGCACAGCAGGGCTAATCAGTGTTTAAGGCTTGGTAATGAAATGCCTACCACCGCTCTCAGCCAGGCAATGGCAACCTGGGCCCACACCAGTTCTGCTGCTTCTAATAAGAGGTAATCACACAGGAGCCCCCTATAAACTACTGCAGGAATGGTGGTTACAGCAAGACGCTTTAAAACAAATTCTAAGATCTGAGTCGCGCCAAAGAGGTTTCTTTAAAAATATGCACCACTTGATCCACAGAAGGATCCAGTAGAAGATCCAAAGATGAGAAACATTACTGACTGAAGTTTGCACAGTGTTTTTCAGAGTATGTCCGTGAAAAGGTTTTACATTTTTGACACTTTATAACCAAAATTGTACATGTGTTTTATTTAAATTGTACTTGTCAGACTAACTCAAAGTAGTGCATAATTGTGAAGTGGTTGAAAAAGGATGGGTTTCAAAATAAAATTCTAAAAAGTTCAGTGACCTTCTGAAAACACCAAACCACTAAATTGCATTCTCTTGTGTGCAGCCTGGTAAAAACCAGCCCATTTTTCTGCTCTTTGCTTCATATTCTCTTGAGAAACAATTGCTTGCTGTGTGCATGGATTCTGTTAAAATGTAAATTTAACCCAGTCGCTAATGTTTGTCCATGACTTATGCACCAGTTCGACACTATGAAGCTTACCAGAAATTGCCTGCATTGTAAACAACCATCAACCACAGTGAAGAGAGAAGTGCCGAGTTGAACGAGATGGCTGTTAATGTTGCTGTGGGCCTTGTTTAAGTCATTCAAAATAGAAATGAGGTACAAATGCAAACCCCCCAAGAGACTGCAACTAAAGTGACAGGATGAGAAATGAGATCATCAACAAAAAAATCAACCAAGATTTCCATTGCCACTCTGGAGGAGCTGCAGACACAGAAACAATCTACCAATACAACTACTACTTATCTTGCACTGTAGAAATCTAGTCTTTATCGAAGAGTTTCAGGAAGTAAGTTATTGTCAAACAAACTTTGGTCAGGGAACACAAATTAAACTTTTGGATCTTGAGAGAAATCACTATGCGCAGTAAAAAACTAACATTGCACATAACCCTGAATGTATCAATCTCAATTTCACACATGGTGGTGGCAGCATCATGCCATAGTGATATCTTTATTAACCAGAGACTGGGAAGTTGATCAGTATTGAAAGGTAGATTTATTGACAGAAATATTGATTTAAATGTCAGATTTCCATGTAATCTGACAGAGCTTCAGCTGTTTTGTAAAGAATGACCAAATGTGTTAGTCTTAAAGTACAAATATGGAGGAGACATACCCTAAAAATCTTGAAACACTAAATGAACCAAAAGGTGGTACTACAAAGGGATGAAAACACATTCTCCATACAAATGAAAAGTTTTGAGATTTTGATTTGAAAACATGTTAAAAATACCCATCATTTTCTTTCCATTTCACAATTATGCAGTCACCAAAATCTCAATAAATTCAAGATTTTGTTTTAATGTGATTAAAATGTGGAAAGTTCAACAGATATAAGTAATTTTGAAAACCAATGTAGAAAAAAAAGAGCAATAAATTGGTACTCGACTCATTTGTTCTGCTATTTTTGTGCCTCTTGCTTCTCACTTTTATTGGCCTACTGCAAAAAAAATGGTTTGTCCTAAAGCACAACAATGCAGCGTGAGTAGCAAACTGATAACAGATATGGTAGCAATTTAACATCAACTACTACGCTTGCATCTTTCTGGATGGCGGGGTGTCTAATTGGTAGATTCCAGTTGCATGACTGTGGGCAGGCTTCCTGTATATGTCGCACACGACAAACTAAATTAAACAGAAAAAAAGGGAAAAAAATTCTTGACTCAGTTTGAGGACCCACATTCAGCAGAGTTAACAAGACCACAGAATTACATGCCTTATACAAACACTCAGATTTAAGCCAACAGAGGTACCTCAGGGAGCAAACATGGGTCTAAAATTTAAGAAAATAACTCATCAATGTCATGTAATTTTCAGCTGAAGGAGTTTCTTTAACTTTTCCCATTCAATCTGTAATGATAACTGAGCAGCAGATAGGCACCTGCCACAACAAGCTGAGGGAACACACACAAAAAAAGGGCTTGCATTCTTGTGGCAAAGAATGACAATTTATGTGGGTGCTCGACTACGCCAGGAATCCCACCCCGCCCTCGGGTGAGTGCACTATGGGCAGTAGAGATTGTGTTTATGTTACACTTACGCTCCACCGCACTCTGGAAATTGGGTATGCAACATTGACTATTTTCAGTAAATCAGTACCCAGGAGGCCCTAGGAAGACTCACACTCATGGAATATTTATTTGAACAGGTTTGTGTTTGCGTGCGTCCTCCCAAGTTAAGGCCGCAACATCGCTGGTGTCAAGTTTCTGAGAACCTTGCCACGAGGCAGTCACACTTTGAATCTGAGTCACCTGTTCAGGCAGTTTCTGTATGCTTGGCAGTACTCAATCGTATTCTCCTCTGACTGGGCTGTGTAATAATAAATCTGAAACATGATAACACCACATGCTCCCCACATCACAGAGAACAGAGCTAGAAACAAGTGCTAATTGAATGAGTCAACATGCATTGTCATTATGACCATCAGGGCTGGTGCAGATGCCACTTTGGCACACCAGTTTTAAAACACATCACCTGCCAACGTCAACAATGGCAACAGTAAGTAAGTCAGGAACAGAAAGCAGAGTTGCATTTGTTTCTTCTAATGTGATACAGATGCAAACTGAACCTAAACACCAAATCAGAGACAGGAAAAGCAACTGATGTTCATTACAGACATGCTTTTCCTTAGGGTTTTCTCCCATCATAGAGATTTTATTGTAGTTTACAATAATTTGAAATTTGTTATAAACACTATGAGTGGCAATATTTCAATTAAATATTTATGTTTAAATTTGGATTTAAAGGAATCATGCAAAGCAGAAAATCAAATATTTAAAAAGTAGGTTTCCCACTCTGCAAAATTATTTTATGGAAAGACAAAAACCCCACTTCAGCTGGTGAAAATTTCTCACATTAGAGTCTTACAGCCCCTTAGGGGGTAATTTTATATGGTCTCTTGCAGATTCACCACAGTTCACAGACCACCTAATACCTCTGGATCCTGCACATCCATACCTACCATAAATTTGACTATGCTGGCAACGCCTCAGGTGTCATCACTCTGCAACCATTTGTCTCTGTATCTGGAGAGCACTAACGACACCCGTGAGGAATTTTTGCTAAGAGAAAACAAAACAAAACAGGCAGGTAGCTCTTGGTTTGTTACAGTGCAAAATCTTTTCAGATTAGTTACAGGTGAAATATGACAATTGGCCAAGTGGACCTCATTTTAATGGCCTTATCAGAACCACAGTTAGTCTGAGGAATAAGTGAACTCAGCTACTGCACAAGTTCCCAAAACCTGCCAAGTCCCCTTCGAAAGAGCTTCTAATTTTTACACATAACTTTATGTTTGGTTAACAAGAGTAAGAATAATTTTACTGGACAGTTTGATTTTTTTTTTAAAGTTTAGATCATGTTTCAAATTTGTGTAGAGTTTGAAATGGACTAGTTAATTCTCCTGAGTGTACACTGAAACTACTGTCAGTTAAATTGGTAAAGATAGACAAAGGATGCACAACTTTTTTTATAGTTGTAACTAGAGGGATAAATATCTGTCTTTATTTTAGAACATACCATTTCAGTCTAAGGCATGGGTCTTTAACTTAAGTCCTTATGGGCTGGAGTCCTGCAATTTTTTGATGAGTCTCTGGTCCAACACATTTAAAATCAAATGGCTGATTTACCTGCTTAGTACACAGATAAGTTCTCCAAAGTCCAGCTAATGTCCTCATTATTTCACTCAGGTGTGTTGAAGTGGAGGCACATCTAAAGGTTGCAGGATACAGGCCCTCAATGACTGGAGCTGAAGACCCCTGGTCTAAAGTTTTGCACTGTTCACTCTCAAATTGCTGTCATCATGACTAAAGAATAATAAGAAAAAAAGTCTTGCTTCCTTGAAAATATGCTCTGTCCTCACTTAAAACTATATTTCTACACTGAGTTTGAACACTTCTTGCACAAGTAATCTCCTTTTCTGTTTGTATTCTTCTCTAACTTAAACGTCCTCGTTCATGATGCAAGCCTGCTTGCACCGATTTGTCTTCTCTGATAGTGGTTTCTTTTTGCTTGTGCCAATCAAATGGGTATGACAGTGTGCAACCATGACATCATTCCCTTCTTTAGCGGTGAGTTCATGGTATTCAGAGAGTTCATTCCAAATTATGGAAAAATGTCTGAATTTAACTATACACTGAAATAAAGACTTTTGACTATATAGTTAAACATAGTGCAAACCAAAGGGGGAAAAAAAACGTTTCCCTATAGAGGGCTCTCTAGACCTCACCTGACATATGACTGACAACAAATGACAAGTGGAGAAGTGTCTGGTCAGGTTTTAGTTTGGAAAAAATTAGATGGAGGCATGTTCCTGGCTCGCCAGTGGAATAATGCTGTAAATCACCAAGCTGTTTCGGATCATTAGCGCTATTCAGATTGCATTTGTAAGCCACCTAGGATCAATGTTTCTAAGTAAATAGTAATAGTAAAAAAAAGAAAAAAAGAAAAAGAAAGACACTGCTCTAGTTAAAGTGCAGGACCCGTTTGTCTTAAAGTATATTTAAGAAATCTGATGTTGGTTAAGTAACAACTCATCAACTTGTGTTAAATATCCACTGCTCAAAGCAATTAGAGACGAACAGTGTAAAAGGGATGTGAGAGGTGCTGAAGTGTGTGTGTGCTCATTATTCTGTACCATTGTAATTTTTGGTTATTTTATACCACTATTTTCAGGTACAAAGGGAGCTGTCTGCTGTGAGATATTTCATACCAGCCATGCATGTAGATGTACCCACCAGGGGGACATTATGTACCTGCAAACAATCAACAAATGTAATTTCGCTTAGTCTGCTGTATGAAAATTTATTTTGATGAATCAAAATAAATAGCGTCCACAAACCTAAGGACACTTAGACCTATTTTGGTTGGTTCAGGGGTCCTTAAGATCTTAGAATTTTTCATGATTTATAAAAATACTTAATTTACAATGAAAAAAAAAACTGACCAATGGTAATGAAATGATTGCATGTTTTTAAATGCCAAATGAAAGTATAGAAAGGGCAGTATGTAGATAGGGATGGTGGTTGATGGGCATATCTCAAAGTGGCCCCCCCAAGTCTTTTTCTGCCCAGGGCTCTATAAAATATTGGGTCAGCTCTGTCTGAAAGTAAACATTAAGATACTGAAACTGTAAAAAAGGAGCATTAATTGCAGTGAAGTAAAAGTTGTGAGTTACACCTTAAACCCAAGGCATTCCCTTACCCCCCAAATCCCTCTAAATTAAACATTATTGTAGATATCACATGAGTCATGAAGGGTTCAGAATTGCAAATTAATACCACAACACGTGTTCCAAATGTTATTTAAATTTGACCGGGGCAGTAGAGAAAAAAGTGGGGGCTCGGGGTGGGATCTCGCCATAGCGCTGCGATGTTTATGCTGGATGGGGGGAAATTTCTGTGCAAGCTGGGCAGACGATTCGGCCACCGGTTCAGTTCAATCAGATTGCTTTATTGTTACCAGCTGTTGGGTCCGAGGCGCACACAACTCACCTTTCGCTCCGCGCGGCTGCGTCTCGGAGTCGACTCAGGATGTGATTTTACAAACGCTTCAGCAAAACAATCAGCTGACCGCTACCTGCCATTCAGCTGACGCTCAAAGAGTAACTTTACAGTGGGTGCTGGCTCAATTGTCGGGGGGAAAGAATGGGGGTGAACTATATCCTCAGCCAACATTACTCCGAGGTTGCGTGTCGACCTTTAATAGACGCTGCTGTGCTGATAGTTGCCCCCTGCTCCCTGAAACTGCAGACAACCTGCTGCAGACACCAGCTGCGAGGCCTCAAAGTGACACTTCTCTGGCCCTTCATGCTCTTAGAATCGCAACAAATCATTGTCATGCATACAGTGCAATTTCTAAACTGAGCAAACCGTTGTTATCAAAAGGTAAAAATAAATAAATAAATACCTGCTTTGTTATTCAGGAAGCAAAGAAATCAATGAAAGCAGCATCATAGACCTACACTTACTTGCGTGTGCGTGTGTGTGCATCAGCTCTTACCCGAAGTAAGCTGTGGTTGGTCCGGGCAAGCTGAGAAGATGCACTATAACTGTGAACGATAACCATCCCAGGAGTAGGTGTCCATCCAGCATTTTGCTGCGGCTCCAGGGCAGATCATTTCGTTTCTCCTGAGTAGCTGTGTAAAATCCCTTGTTGTAAGCTCAACACTTCTTATACAGAGAGGCGCTGCGCTCCTCCCATGAACAGAGAGAGAGAGAGGGAAAGAGAGAGAGGGAGAGTGGGGGGAGGCGGCGAGGGGGAGAGAGCGGCATGGCAATACTGCACTGATTCACAATTCCCTCTTAGGTTTCGCTGAGATTATTCATCTCTCGGTTTGACTTAATGTATTATTAGTGCGACGGCTTCCTCTCTGTGGGACTTTTTAAGCTCTGCACAGTTGAGTTTGATGAGTTATGTCAGGCTGAGATTAACTGGACTGTTTGATAAAATGCTTTTAGTCAGTGACAGTGTGTTTCCAGGGAAGTGTAAACCGGTACAAACAGATGTAATTCTGTTAAAGCATATAAGCTATAGTTTTGTTGTTGTTTTTGGGCAGATACACAGAAAATCAGTGTAGCTTCATTTTTTTTCCTTTTTTTGTCTGTGATTTTCCATTTTCCATTTGTTCCATTTTACTAGAATTACTCAAATATTGAACAATGCTTTTCTTCATATCAGATTAAATTAACTTTGGTTAATTTCATATTGATGATGGAGGGTTCAGGAAAAATTTCTTTCGTTCAACCTCTCCTCTACTTTGCCTTCTTTGGTCTTCAGTATTCTGCTCTGAGGACTCCAAGGAGCAGCTGTATTTATATTGAGCTTAATTTTCACACATCAAGTCAAATCAGATGGTTGTATATGATTTTATTTAGAAGTGCAAGAGTAAAAGAGGGGCATTGCTCTTTTACAAAATCCCAGTAAAATAATTCTGATGTGTTGCTTGTATTGTGACAAACTGTGAAACATCCAAGATATTTTCCAAGTGACCATATGCCCCACTGTTGTCAATAAGTCGATTTCATTTCTTCAAAAGTCAGAACGTGTTCCAGAAAAGTCTTTAGATTATGTACATCTAAGCACAAGCATAAGAGATTATGCATCAATTCCCACACAGAATAGAAGGCCAGTTCATAATAAGTTGAATTTTCTCTAGAATAACTGCAGGCATTTTCTCAAGAAATCTGAATGAAATTAAGATTAAAAACCTTTAATCACTTCACAAAAAAGCACATTGAGCAATATATTGGCAAACTATCAGTTCTCAAGGCAAATATTCTGAACTCCTTGGCAAGTCAGCTCCTGAACAGTATTTACTCTTCCTACGCATTTGATTGCATAAGATTTAGAGATTACCAAAACCTGCATTTATTGTCACAGTCAGACAACTGTAATATGCAAGCTCTGCCAGCTCATCTAGACTTGTTTTCAATTTAAATTTTGAAAGTAATATTTTAAGTTAGTGTCACATCAGGAAGCAGAACCAAAGCAAGGTTCTAAGGTTCAACATTTCTAAACTATTTACGAAACTGACCGCATTATTTCCAGATAACATATCTTTCCAAAAATAGGGGTCTTTTGTTTAAAATAGTTCTTCTTGAGTACTGTGTAAATACATTTCAATTGTGTGGGTGTTAGTTACCATGATTTGTGTTGGTACATACCTTGAGTTTTGCCATGAAACTACAGAGATGTATCTGAACTTGTGTAGAATCCAAGTTTTTTCAGTTACACTGAAATTAAACTTGGTGAGTTTAATCACATTTTTCTAGAATCTAGAAAAATGTGATTTTTCATCATCAAGTTTAACATCATCAACATATGATTTAACCTAGGTTAAATCATATGTTGATGATGTTAAACTTTATTTGGGTGGTTCAGGATGATAAAAGTTTTTCTTAAACTTTTAAATTACAATACATTTATTTAGTCTCATTTTGTTTGTCACTTTGAATTAGTTTTCAATTCTTCTTGTGTGTATAAATTTTGTCACAAATTTACACCCACAAAACCACTCTTGGATGTCCACACAACACTTGGAATTTGTGTCCAAGTAGACTGTGAATTGAAAGTTTGTTTGAGGTAATAAAGTTAGGTTATTAAGGGCTTTATTTGGTAAATACTTGTTTTTGTATTCTCTGCTGGTTTTTATGATTTTCTGCTGAGTTTCCATTTAAATAACTTCATGTCTGCGCAGTTTTGCTCCCATTTATTCACGGCATGTTTAAAGGAATAAAAAAATCTATTTCTGCCATGCACATTGCCACTGTCATGCATAAACTTTGCATATAGATTTCAGTAAATCATTTTCTATGAATATCAACAAGTCACCGTTCACATTTGTCCATGGTTCCCCAAATAAGTATCATGTAAAACATATCAAAAATCCATGTGACTTTGTCCAAACAGAGACAATATAAGTATAATGAATAAGTATAATGATTAACTCCTAACCTTACACGGCTGCAAATGAAAAACAAACAAACAAAAAACAATGCATCAATTACGTTACAGATAGATAGATAGATAGATAGATAGATAGATAGATAGATAGATAGATAGATAGATAGATAGATAGATAGATAGATAGATAGATAGATAGATAGATAGATAGATAGATAGATAGATAGATAGATGTTCATAATTAGTTAAAAAAAATTCATTGAATGTGTCAAAAAATAGCTATTTCATAATGTATCTGAATTTGTGCCATTTATATGAAGATGGTTGTACATATTTAAATGTACTGCCTTCTTCCAGCTCCACACACGATGATGTCTATAGTTTTTCTAAAGATTAGTGAAATAAAGACAGCTACTCTTTTAGATCCCACGAAGATGCTTTTTGCATGATTTTGCATGTTCAGCTCATGCTCAGCATCCATTTAAAAGCCCATACAGGTGAACACATGAAAGCCCAGGAATGTTGTGTTTTTCACCATTATAAGCTTGTCAGTCATTCCCAAAGGGCAGAAATTCAAAAGCTCCACAGGCCCTCAGTAAGAGTTGTGCTTCTTAATAACACCTGGTGTTAAGGAGATCAGCGGGAGGGTTAGTCAGTACATGACAAGAATGGACACTAATCCCAAGCAATACCCACTGGTCCTGCATGTCTCTCGAGTGGGATAATTGATTCCCACACCCTTCTTAAAACAAGCTCTTCTCAGGCCCAGCAACCTAGAAAACAGAGCTTATTATCGTTTGGTGTCAAGGGAGCACAGTTGCAAGGACAGCAGTGGATCGTTTGTAGTGTATGTGGTTGAAATTTGTTAGGTAATAGACACTAATCTCTTTAGGTTGTCAGGGATTTTTCCTCACTGTTTTTGGAGATCTTACCTCTTTTTTCTCATTTTTCCTGCTTCTCTGACCCCCTGTCAGACTAATATAACTACCAGAGAAACCCACCCATCATTATGAGAGTTGGAAAGTCAGATCTTTTTCAGCGGCAAAAGAGGCCTGAATACTTGCCTCAGATTAATGCCCGATTGCTGCAAGGTTTCTCTGAGCCCAGAGGTTAGACCATGCTCCAGCCATTGAAGTGAGATGGACTTAACTAAAGAGCAAATATGAGATTTTAGGTGTTTTCTTGGAAAGAATAATCACCCTAAATGAAATTCAAAACATTTCAGTGGTATGACAGGCTATATAGTTTGACAACTGTAGTATACATGAATTATTCCCTTTGTCGCTACAGATTAAACAAGTAAAAGGATTTGAAAAGATGCAGATTATTATTGCAAGACAGTGTGTATCTTATACAAATTGATTCATCATGTGGATTTCATGAAAATTATGGTATTGTGTTGTAGATCAAACATTTTCATGAGCAAGGAGCAAAGATCAAATTCCGTCTCCCGCTCGTCTCCTCGTGCTCTCTTGTATTAGCCTTGGTCTGACCTTGTCTTGATATCACTTCCCTAGAGAGGAATGCAAGCCGTACCCGTCCAAACCCAGTTACCACCAAACTCCTCATTCTCACCATCTCTACTCCAGTGAAGGGCGATATGATCTTTTCCATGTACCAGACATAATTTGTGGCTTAGGTTTGGAGGCTGACGGTGCGTCTGCGCCGCTCTGCTGTTTCAGGCGTCGAGGCGCAGCATCCACTGCAGTTCACAGGCTGAAAGAAAAAAAGAGTTACTGGAGAGGAACTGAAGTTGTTGTTTCTGAAACTATACCACAGATCTCCACCTTTGGAGGGTGTTCAAGATGATTACTTATGATATAATACTTGCCTTATTCATACAGCATTTCTGGTGCAAAATCGCCTATAGTGCCTTGCAAAAGTATTGCTAACATTTTTTCATGGTAGAACCTTACTCATTTTGTTGAATTTTTCTGTGATAATTCAGCAAAATGTACCACATTATTGTGAAATGGAAGATAAGCTTTACAGTTTTTTATACATATAAATCTGCATTTGAATTTAATCTATTGTAGGTAATACTTTGTGGAACCAACTTTTTCTGCCCTACCAGAAACAAATATATTGGGGTATGTTTCAACCAGATGTTCACACTGGAAGACTGACGCAGGTCTTCTTCCAGGACTGCCATGTATTTAGCTCCATCCATCTTCTCAATATGTCCTGTTTCTATGACACTGCTAAAACTGTAGAATGGTGCCATGTTTCACCTGGTTTATCACATTGAAGATTACTGTTACACATGGAGCTTTGCATGTAAACTAAAAGGTTCAGCTTTGGTCTCATCTGAACAGAATATCTTGGTGATCTACAATTCTTCAGTGGAAAGAGTAGTCATCTTCCAATTGGAAAATTATGGGTTATATTTCAACTTCCTCCTCAGCTATATGTTGCTGGTGCCCAAGGCAAGCCACTTAACACCAAGCTGTGTACCAATCTCTGTATCAATGGGTGACCGTGTATTGATTTCTAAGTGAGGCTGGATGAAAGCACTTTCACTCCCGTGTGAAAGTGCTTTCAGTGATTTGTATAACCAGAAAAGTGCGGTATAAGTTTAGTCCATGTACCATGTCTTCTGTGTCCTCTACATGGCTTGTGGCAAACTAAGCAGGACTTCTTGCAGCTTTCTTCTTGCCAGTTTTCTAAATAGGTGACAGTTGTGGACCGAATTACTAAAAGCCCCTTCCTGTCAACACATTCTCTCACTTCGAATGTGGTTGAGATTAACATGAGCTGAGTAAAATTGCTCATCAATGTTTGAAATTTCTGTTTGTAAAAAATGTTGACAACAATGTATCATTTTTATTCCACTTCATAACAGTTTTCAACTTAATCTGTTTGTTGCCTAAAATCTAAAGAAAATATGGCCGTTTGTGACTGCAATGTGAAAAAGTTCAAGGTACATGAGCACTATTTGCAAAGCACTGTCAAACACAGTGACTGAACTTAATCCTAAAATGCATTTGTAGCAGAGATAACCTTTTGTACATGCACATTTTCTTGTGAAGTGTTGACACAAATTGTGTTCAAGCATGTAGAGACTTGTTGGTTATTAAACCAACCAACCAGGAGCCACATTTAAGTTGTTGCCGCTGCTCTGTAATTGGAATAAATTTAAGTCACAGTAAAATAGAGATTCTGTTTTTTACAAAATGTCTTCTGATTTGTTTTATGAAGAAAGGCACTGAGTGGATAACATTTTACAAATATCAGCTCACATTTCTTTTGCTTTCTCATAAACAATTACATTAATATAAAACCACTGTGGGTTAGGTATTGTCCTGCCACAGCTGCGTGATACAATCCTGTCATGGTTTCTGAACAACCTGTGAAACACCCTGCCTGAGGGCTGTTTGCAGAATTGCACTTTTCTCTTTAGCCTTGAACAAACACAGCCGCTCTTTCGCAGCGTCTTACTGGCGAGAGCATCCACAGTGACACAACACAGTCTCAACAGCACCGTCAGCGGTCTGTGCAGGGAAACCTCAGGTAGATATAAAGTGAACATGTCGTGGTCTCGACCAGCAGGTGCTGTTGATGGAGCGGTATGATCTGCCTTAAGTAGAATTAATGAAACAGGACAGGGTCCGACCGAGCAGCTGCACCCTGCACAGCCACCCTTTTTGTTGATTGTAACCTGGGATGGCCCAGAAGAAACTGTGACTGCAGGAACAAGAGAAGAAGAGCGCAAAAAGAAAGACTCTCTCACTGTTCACCATCGTCGTAAAAACTGTACTTTAATTTTACATGTGATCTTTTCCCTGAAGCTCAATAACATCAACTCTTACGTTCCAAGAACTAAAAGAAACATCAAGATAAACCTTTTGAGAGAAAACAGTTACCATAGGATTCAAAGGTGAACATGCTGCTACAACATGGCTGGAGATGTCTTCAATGTTCAGAAAACTAAACTTGTGTTAGTATTAAATTGTTATGCCAGCATCTCTTTGTGTGGTCAGGTTCATCTCATTTTTGTTTTTCTGTTAAAATCTGATAAAACATGGGTTATAATCGGCTTTCTTTAGTCTTCTACAATCATTAAGCTTTCTTGTGAAGAGCTCTAACTGACAAATCTGTTGATTTGCAATTTACTCTCAAGATAATTTAAGATTGTACACATGACGCACTCTGTGCGTGTTTTAGTGGTCAAACCCAACAAATGTGATGTCAGACCTTTCCAGGGAATCAAGATTTGAAATGGTCCACCACAATTTTCGTCCTTATCTGAAACCTTTCAGGCTGTATTACCAAGAGGCCAGATAGGGATGTCGACGCCTGTGGTAATGCCCATCCTGCAGATAAAGTGGACACAGAGGCAGAGTTTTTGCTTCTTTTCCCATGCCTATGGGCTATAGAGGGGAGAGTGATGAGTTGTTTCCAGGTGTGATCTCACAACCGACGGAGGCCAAACTGTCATCAAATGAGAGATTTATTTTATTTTCTCAACGATCTGAAGCTGCAACACAACACACGAGATGGCAGATCAGAAGAACCCATCCTGATGCAAAAACTCCATTCTGTTCTTGACCTAAGCGTTAAACACCATGAATTTTTTATTATTATTTTGATGTTAAGGCCTAAAAGGATAAATGTTTTATTTGACAAAATATTCAGGGGGATTTTATTTACATTTCCCTCCAGATGTTTTCCTTATTCATTTCTGGCCATAACTGAAAGACTAGATTGTGATCTGTGGCTGAAGATTATATTAGAACGTCCTTAATGTATCAGAGAAAGCTGCTAGGAATTCAAACGATAGTCTGCACCTGTTTCCCATTTAGTTGTTTTTTATTTCGAAGCTCAAAAGTGATGATGAGTCTGACTAGAGCTACTACAATGCTGACATCTAGTGGTCCAGTCACATTTACACGCAAGCTTTGCAGAACACAGTTCAGTTTTTCCCTAGAATTTGTTTTTTCCCAACTCATAAACATATTCCGGTGCACAGAGGAGTATTAACAGCTTACTAACACGTCAGGAAATTATTCATGGAGAACCGAGTGAAGTAATGAAAATGTGATTTGTTCAATATTTTTGTACCGCATGATGTTATTGAGGCTGTTTAATGTCAAACAGAGGGCGTCTCACTGAGGGCAGTGGTGCAGTGAAATGACAAGACGTGCTGGTTGGCCACCACTAAATGACATCAGTGTCCCCGTGAGGTCATGTGGCCACACAGAGGAGACTTGATGTTCTCCTGTTTTCTCAGTGAAGGTGAGCTGAAAGGACGGAATGCAGGGAGCGAGGTGTGAAAGCCAGTTTGTTTTTTTTAAATGAATACATTTCTAAAACCTGCTAATTCGGTAACTAAATATGACAAAAAAGGGTGGCGGAAAACCCAACTTCTTAGATCCCACAGGAATGTGCAGTAACTACTGCACGAGATTGTTCTTATTCAATTTAATTTGCCCTGGGGGGTGTTTAAATGGAAGAAAATACACTTAGTTGAGGTACTCACTTTCTGATTTGCACCCATCACTATTTCTCGTATACCCTGATTATGTAGCAGGTTTTTTTTCACTAACAGTTTCTTGCAAAACTATTTCTATGCCTTCAACTTTTTTTTAGATTTTGTCATGTTAAAACCACAAATGTTAGTGTATTTTATTGAAGTTTCATGTGACAGACCAACACAAAGAAGTGCCTGATTTTAAAATGAAAACCAAGATTGGCAAACACTCCGTCCATCTTCCCATCAATTCTCTGCTGATTGGAGTTCAGGAGTGTAATGGTGATTCACAAGCAACTCCAATGCAAAAAATCAACAATCTGCACAACTCAATGATGTTTATATGTAAAACATATACCTATTGTTTTTTTCGTGAAGTAACAGAATCATAAACCAGCAAAAGAGGAAATATTTCAGAATTGCAGAAGTTATTTCAAACTAGGAGCCTTAAAAAAACTGTTTTGCTATGTGTAGGATTGCCCACCAGATGGCAGTAGCATCCAGACTCACTCCACCTGTTGAGACTTCTGGACATCTGTGGGCCTCACCAGGACTTTCCTGTCCCAGGCGAATCAATATCAAGATTTTTTTTAATTGAAAACTTCTGTTAAATTAGAGAGTAGTTGAATAGTGGAAATAAGACTTGGTGGAACAAAGATATAATCAACAATTAAAGGAAATGAGTAGCTATAATTTTTATTTCAGTGCATCAAATAGAATAAACTTGACCAGTTTGCTGACTGTGACAAACATACCGTGAGGGGATCAAACATGCATGAACTGTAAATCTTAAAGAAAAAAAATGTACTTACAGTCCAGATACATTTTACAGCGCAGGAAAACTTGGTTTGCTGCTCAGCTGAGAAGTAAAAAATAAGCAGTGAAAATTAAATTACAAAATAATAATTAAAAAAAACACAGGTCAATGACAGATAACCACTTCTTCGTTCTATAATAATAAGGCCAATGAATAAATAAATAAATAAATAAATAAATAAAACTCCGGATGACTAAGCCTAACTGTGACAATATGACTGCCCAGGTATTGTGAAAAAGTTTGAGCCTTTAACTCTAGATGCGGATCAAGTAAAGTGTAACTATGAGCATGTATACAAACAGATATTTAATCAGTCCTCATATTTCATATTTTTCCAGAGTATTACAAAATTTTTTGTAAAACAAGAAAATATATTTCGCTGAAATTCCCAAATAATTCTGGTTCAAACCTTAATTATCCAGAATCCATCAGTTCTGAGCGTTTCCCGACATAAACCTTTAAAAGAATGTTTCGTTTTTCAGTTAACAAATTTCAGATAAACTGTTGAATCTATCATCAATATATGGGCACATTAGTATGACCATTATGTCTTTGCTCAAATAAAAAGTTACCTAAGACGCATTAAAAATACAGGAACAGTAATAAAATATATTTTATTTGATCTATTAAATATGTACATTCCCTTCTGTTGCGTAATAGGACATTTATTTTTATATGAAGAAAAGCACCAGCGCCTACAAAGAGACCGGCCCGCCTATCATTAAATCAGTCATCAGTCTATAAAACGCATGTCTGCACCGATTTAGATTCAACAACTTTTCCGAACATTTCTGTTAATTAAACTGAAAAAATAAGGTAATATAAAAGGAATAATAGTGTGTGACTTTAAACCTTGTCCCGTTTCACATATCAATCATAAAGATGTCAATGCCTCTTGAATAAATGAGAAGGGGGCATTGCGGAAAATCTTGAAAAAGTTCTCAACTTCTCATTTTACATTCAAGACAAACAGGCACAATTAGAGGACTGGGGCTCCCTAATAATGACTCCCGAGCAATTCACACATATTTATTTCTGCATTTTAGAAGCTTCAAGCCAGGGAGTGAAATCCGGACAGGTTGTTATAGCTACGCAATCCACAGGGGTTCCGATGTCTATTTAAAATCCAGAGGACCCTCCCTCTCTCCTTTAAACAACATTATATATCACACACACTGCATGCTAATGCCAGCAATTCTCAGTGAGCACTAAAACACATCTTAAAATTAGCTCATTCCGGCTGACAAGGCAACAGAAGGAACATATCATCAGAATTTCCCCTTTGGCAATACCTGCTGATTGGGTCCTTAACAAAAAAGCAAACGGCTTTTAACTTTTAATATTTGGCTCCTCAGTTCTGCCACCAGCACTCGCAATAGATTGAAAGGCTCTTTTTTTTTTTTCTTTCTTGCGGTTGTTTCAAGATTGAAATAAAAATCCACCAGCCAGTAGTTATTTTCTTTCTTTCTTTTTTTTTTTTTTTTTTTTTTTGCTTCACTCTTCAGTTCAGTTCTGGTGCGCGGATGAGCGCGCATGTTGGCGTTCTGCTGAAGAGGTTTTGCGAAACTTTAAGGATGATATACCTTGGATGTTTCCTGCTGCTGTGTGGGCTTACGCATGTCATAGCAAGCTATCCCATCTGGTGGTAAGCTTTATCTTCATTTTTTTTATATACCTTAAACAAACGGCGACGTGAGTTTTTATTTTTATTTTTTGTTGAAATGCTGAGAAGCGTCTGATGGTCCTTGATCCATGTGCGACAGTTTGAGCGGTTGTAGTTTCAGTTTGTTTTCTGACAGCAGCTGGACTCTTACGCACAGTAATGATCCGTCAGCTTCACCTTAAGCAGATTTAAATAGCCCGCAATGAATGCTCTTGTTGACTTTGTTATTCATAATTCGTTATTAATTCAGTTTATTTATTTTTTATTTGTTGTTGTTGTTGCTTTTTAATCTAACTCATCATGGAAATGTGTTGAAACTAACCAGGTGCGTGTCCAGAAAGTTTTAAAACTGGGGGAGGCAGATGGTGGTTCATTGGCACACTAAAACAAAAACCCCAAACAACATTTTGGGAGTTTTATTATGCTGTCACTAAAGATGTGGTGCAGAGCAACTAGTGAGTGAACAACAACTAGCAAATACACACACACATATATATATATATATATATATATATATATATATATATATATATATATATAAATTAGTTAATAAGTAAACAAATAAATGTTACAACTTGTACACTTGTCCTCTTGTGTCCTGAAGATATACTCCTATAAAAAATAATAAATACAAATTTGCAAATTAAAAACTGTCCTGGCAAGTAGGTTTCAGTGTAGGGGCCTGTAAGATATAGTGCTGGCCTTTGCCCACTTTGCCATTGGAGCGACTAAAATAAACATGAGTTGACAAAAATTTACATTTCTATTGACATTTCCAATCAATTCTAATTCTGAAAACATTGTCCTGTATTTGTGTGAGAATTTGATTGTCAGAGAACAACATGGGTTTATGTTTATCCAGTTTTTATTTTGGGGGGTGGGGGTGAAGAGGAGGTCATTAATGTGGCACTGGCAGACATTGAATCCCCTGCTTAAATTTGGGTCTCGATTCAAACGTACATGAACATGGGTTGTTCCCTACAAAACATGTAATTAACTATTATTTAATCAGGATAAAGTCAATGCTTCTAAAAACAAACCTACACACAGACCTGTGGGTATCAGGTGGCTCTTCAGCTTAAGACAGCTGAAGAGAGTTTTTAAGTCCATCTTTTGCTGTTTTTCTTGTCTTTCCTCTTAAAATGATTCCTACTGTAAAACCAATCCTTCTACAAAGAAAATTTGTAGTTATGTAAAAATAACCATATTTCACGTAAATAACAGTAAAATATACCAAGATTTGACACTACATAAATAAAACAGTTTTAATGCTTCTTAGTTCATTTCAAAGATGTTGTCTGTATGTTTATATCATTGGGAGGTAACTTACTTCTCATGTGATCCGGTTTCACTGTGTAGTCTGTAATGTCTCACAGTCAAGGTAATTTTTCAGGATATAATGATTCACTCATGCAGTTTAAGGTTAAAATAAGTGATTCAGTAGTCTGACATATGAAAGACTGAATATTTGACCTGCATTTGAATCACTGCAGGTGAATTTATAAAGCAGGATTGAAACTTCCAGGATGCATCTGTTTAGACTAATTAAGATTTTTTGCTGCAAATAGTTTTAGCCATTTATTGATTTTTTTTTTCACTTCTTTAAATTACTGTTTAACCATTGGTAGTGCTTAAAGCAGTGGTGCTTTCTATTCTGTCTCACCACACTAGCTCAAGAGTGGCATGGACTATAAAATCAAAAAAATAAAACCGAAACGTCTGTGAGTTTGGACCAAATCAGAATTTTTAAACAGAAATAAAAAACAATTTGTGATTTGAAGCATTTATTTACAAAAAAATGAAAAGAGTGGTGGGAAAAGGTTTATGTTTTCTTGTATTTCTGGTGTTTCAAGAGTAAAGGCTTGTCCCAGGCTCCATTTGTGCAAGAACTATTACTCCAGTTGATAATGATGTATAATCAGGTGATTAGGATCTTGGATAAGAAGGTCATCAGGTTTCATCATGCTCAGGAAAAAAAAACTAATACAATAAACTTTGAGAATTTCAAATAATACTTGAATCCTAAACATATTTTTGAATGCTCACATGACACTTTTAAGGTAACTAAAAAATAATCACCCTTCTCTGTATGAGGAGTCAACATGTGGATATGCTGACAGGTCATGAAAAATAGCAAAGCATTTCCTTGAGAAAGAACAATTACATTATCCTGTCCCAATTCTGTAGTTAATGTGATGGTTTTGTGCCTTTATTTTTGATTTATTTTGTTTCACATAGTTGGGTCTTGGTGTATTTGCTTTTTTAGCCTTGTAAAATATTATTTATGTATTATGCAGGTAGAAATCTATCTAAATTTGTGCCATTAACTGGTATGAAGATAAAGCAAGGCTTTAAAAAGTTTCAAAGCAACAAAAAAACTGCTGCATACTGTTTCTGCTGTTTAGAGTCCTTTCATTCAAACGCCAGAGAAAGGGCTGGAGTAATCACTGTTAGAATCAGTGTTAGTTTGTTGTTTTCCCTCCCCCACCTGTTGCTGAACACTGCTGATCAGCTGAATTAGAAAATCCTAATTCAAGAGAGAAAAATACGAAGAGTCATAGTGTGGAAATTGAGAAACTCCTGCCACTCACTGTCCTTAAGGTGACCCAGTTCTAAAACTATTAGCATGTTTTAAGTGAAAGTCACTGATATTATATATTTTTGTCATGAATCTCTGTGAAACCATACAATTTTAATCAAACTCAGTGTACGGTGAAAATATTCGTCCTAGGGACAGGTTTTGCCATTCAGCTTAAGCTGTGTACCATATCCTAAACACCCCACTTCGGCATAACATTTTCCACTCTGTTTATTTTTATGCCATCAGGCAATGAGAGCTAATGTCACGTCTGTTAAAATACATCCATCAATCATAGCAGGTTTTGTACAGTAGAACAAAAATAACAAAAGATGTCCAGGTTTTACACAGGTTTCAATAAATCATTTAATATTTGGCGATGCTTTAAAACAGGGTGGACCCTAATCTACTTCCATTAATGGGTCCCCTGGTGTTAAGGCTGATGAGAAACTAATTACACACTCAGCTGGAAGGAAATCCTGACATAACACTGAGCCCACTGGGTGGATAGATGGGAAAAAAGGAGGAAAGCTCTAATCATTCCTATCTTCCAGCATATTTGATTTTGATCAAATTTGTCATCAAATTTTTTTGCAATCATTTCTTTAAATAATTTTTTTCCATTCCCTACTTTGAAAGAAAAAACCTTGGTTGGCAGGTTTCCACTCTGTACAGTTGAAATCATGTTGTAAGTGGAAAAATCTGTGTGTAAATTTAGAGTTTGGAGAAAGCAACTGCAAAACCAACACAGAGCCAGGCAAACACATGATCTGATTGGCTGAGTTGCTCCCACCAAAATAAACAAAACTCTGACTTACTGACAAAGGAGCACGTGTAGTAATTCTGTAAAACTTTATCTTTCATTTTTTACGTTAGCTGAAATAACTCAGTTCCTTTTGACTAACATTTGCTCTCTGTTTGCAAACAAATGTGCAAGATATGTGAAAGCCATGTCTTCAATTTAAGGTAAAGGGGGAGTTATTTCTGGCAGACGCTGCAGAATTTTCATGTGGCCTTCAGACATAGCCTTTGTGCCCATAGTAGTATATGGCGTTGCAGATCTGTGCTAAGGCGGGTTCATGTCTGCCTATTCCCGACCTGCCATGACATAGCCTGGCTGCACTCGCCGCCCTCCCACCATCCTTCTCTAGTCCACCCCACCTTAGAAGATAAATACCTGGAGGTGAAAGCTTGCCACACATTCCTTCTCCCAAACATATTCTCTTGATGTCAAAGTCGACTGCAAGGCCCCAGGGCCCACGAGTAAAGTGGTAATTCTGAGGCACCTTGCTTGGGCTTGCTGAAATATGCATTAAACATGCGCTGGTTACACTTAGATTAGAGGGGAAAATCTATTCAGAGTGCAAAGAAATACATCCCATATATGTTTTTCTTTAAGCTAAACAGTTTTCCGTACATTAGCCATGGCTTTTTTTTTACTCAATACACTGAAAGTCCTGCTCTCTGCTCAACAGCAGCTCCAACAAGATGAATTGACTTTTTTTCCCTGAGGAATTAGAGAGATTAAAGTAAAGACCACACAATAAATACCAAAAATCCACACAACACACAGAAGAGCAGCAGTTAGCCTTAAGTGGTTGTTGGAGATGGTCTCCAACAACACTGCTCTTTATGCAACAGTTTTCTGCAAAAAGAAAAAAAAATCATAAATCATGTCTACTTGAACATGCCCTGCCTCCTCTCATAAGCCCTTTCCTAACACAGGAAGGGATGGCACCAACTTGTGTTTCTGTGTCTCCACTGAGACAGAAACACATCACATTGAGTCAAGGTGAGTTTGTGTGTAATTGTTTAAGATACGGCAGAGGCTCATGCACAATCGCCTTTTAAAGCACAGATCAAAGGGTTGTTAGTTCCTTAAATCAAAGTCGATCACATGTTGCATGAAAAAAGCCACTTAGGTGCTGGTAAGTTTTGTGCACAATGATAAAAATGATTATTTGTCACAAGTAGTTTTCTACAATTCTTGTGAGAGGGAACCCAAGTAGTTGGTTTCTACAGGTCTCTGCTGGAAACTATCAGCTGCAGGGTAGACAGATTCACAAAGGCAAAAAAGAGTTCACTCAGCAGGAGCGTCTTGTTTACTGATGCTTGCAGCAGACAAAGGTGATTTTGTCTAGAGTAAACATCAACTTGCCATTGCTCACTGACTTACTGTATGTCTCAAAGATTACTACATAGACATGTTCTGTTCATGTCTGTAGAAAGAAGGAAATGTTCTTTTTCAAGAAAGAACATTTGTAAAAAGCCCGTTTGCACAGGCCTTCTGACATGGTTGTTGGAACCAATGAGATGCTTGGATTTACCTGATTTTTATATGGTATTTCTTTTCTTTATCCTTTATTATTCACAATTTCTCAAAAATAGAAAGACAACTTTAAAATGTTTAGGGAAGTTGAACTGAGATTAGTCAAAGACTTCTTGGGAGAAGATCTGGTCGGTATTTTGAAGAAAAATAACTCTGCCTGCAGGGCTGTGTCAGGAACCCGGTAATCTTGTGATCAGTTATTAATCCCTGAACAACACTGAGCAGGTTAGCAGAAAATGAGCAGCTAAATACACCTTCACCTGTGTTGGGGATACATTCGTAGAAGAGAAGCAAATCCATGTCACTGAGGGGGCAGAGATCTTATTTGACCTGCCTAGGTAAGATCTTATCGAGGTCACCAAGAGCAATGACGCTTGTGAAAGAAAGTGAAAACCTGCCCTATTTAGAAAACAAATCTGAGTTCTGAAAAAGTAAGAAACAAAGATGAAAATATTAAGGCAAACACTTCAAATGAGATTTAGTTCACACTGATTCACGCTACAACTATATTCACATTTCATAAAAGACTCAATCAAGTCAATTTAATCAGGTAAAAACAGAAATCAGATATTTAAAGAGTTTTTCAACAAACAATCCCAATGATGTCGACCTTTCATTCACTGGACATTCAATGACATTCAGTTTGGTCCGAAGTTATTCATACCGCGGGTGCTAAAATAGTTTTCATTGAACCATCAACTTTCTTTCTGATAGAAAATGAGACAGGCATCTTTCAAAAGATAACGATGCAATAGGACACCAGTTTTGTTAAAAATAACTGCTATTTAGAATAGATTGTTATTTTGTATTTAGTTTAAAAAAAAGTACTACAGTTTTCAAACCCTTTGCATTGTTGACCAGCCTACTGCTTGTCTCCACTGGTATTTGGAGGATTTAGCTGGTGATGACCACCAAGTCGTTGAGTACCATCACCCTAATCTTTAGCCCCCTCTACAGATCCTATACTAGATCCGCATCAGGATTCTTATTGGGCCTCTTTAATATAATTCCAAATTAAAAGATTAATTGAATTCCAATTTTGCCAGGTGTATGCATAATTTTGAGTTCATAGGTATTTTTTGATGGCTGTTTAAGGTTGGCCGTCAGTAGTCTTTTACTAGCCCTGAAAACATATTGAAATTAACTTTTTTTTGGAGAGGTCCAATTCAAGGTTGGTTGGCCCTAAGCTTGAATTGGTTTTGAAGCCACATTTAGACAACTCTGGGTGTATTTTTGCCAGACATTCTTTTAACTATGCTCTTTTTTAATACATTGTTCATACAAGTGACAGCTTCATAATTTCATTGTATGTTTAGCAAAAATTTGCTCAGGGAAAAGTTTGTGCAAAATCCCCCATGGCTTCAGGGCTCAATATTGTGTATTGAAAAATTAACAAGAAGAATAAATGTGTTCTCCAGCAATATTAAAATGTGTAGCAAGGCTAATAAGTTAATGTCTGTAAAAAAGTGTTTTATTATACAGTGGTACACCTTACTTCTCAGTGCTTTAAATGCTGAGTAATAGAAATAAATAGACACTGATAATAAAGACTGAGAGAATTATAAAGGTGTAAAGGCACAGAGATGTAATCAGTGAGCCAAGTTTACACTTGTTTCTTAAAGCATCTTCCTCAAAGAGAAAAACTACGAGTGGGAGGGGGGTCTGCGTTGCTCTTAATACAGTCTCTGAAGTTTCATTGTAGGGTTTACACTCTTATTACCCTAAGCTGACAGCCTGTTAAGTGTGCGGACAGCTAATAACAAGGTGTAGTTTTTCCAAGTTGTCAGCTTAAGGTCTATGAAGACCTCTGGATACGTTGCAGACTTTCATCTTAAACAGAAACAATGTGGTGGCAGGGCTACAATTTCAATACACATGAAGGGCAGGTGTCTTTGGAAAGGGTGGTTGAAGGGATAAAGAATAGAAACCTAATGGTAGCACTTGATATGACAAATAAACACACACAATCAGATAAACTCAGACATAAGATTACACTGCACAAAGAGGAAAATTACCTCCCAGTTCAGTAGTGAGACATCGATTCAGACAAATAGGATAAGAGGATATAATTATGAAAATGCACTGACACTGTGACTTCCTCTCTGCTTGTAGGTCACTAGCAGTAGGCCACCAGTATTCATCAATAGGTACCCAACCTATCCTTTGTGCCAGCATACCAGGTCTGGTGCCAAAGCAGCTGCGCTTCTGCAGGAACTACGTTGAGATCATGCCCAGTGTGGCCGAGGGGGTAAAGATCGGCATCCAAGAGTGCCAGCACCAGTTCAGAGGCCGGCGCTGGAACTGCACAACAGTCAATGACAACTTGGCCATCTTTGGGCCAGTTTTGGACAAAGGTAAACTGTACTGCATGCATATGTGAATTCAGATTCATGGGCTTACATTCACTGAAGTTTCATGGTCTCATACATAAGTTAGATGTGTACTTTTAGGCTCATGGTTAGTAATATTGGGTTAAGGTTGTAACTAATGTGTTGTCTAGCGGCACACAGTTTACAAAAATAAAAAAAAACACTTGCAACTATCAACATCGGGATTTGTAGTATTACAAGATGCTTCTTCAAGTCTAGAGTCTGAATCTTTCAGAAATTTTCTTTAAAATATAGTTATGTAGACATGAAGATAGATATAATAACCTTCAGAGAAAGATTTTTTTGTATCTTTGCACAACTTTCACAAGCACAATGACACACATAAATATAAGAAAGCCAGAAAAAGAAAATTTGTCTATGTTGTGTCTGTGTTACTCACAACATAGACAGGCTTCCATTGTCAGTTGATAAAGACAAAAATGTAAATAATGACTTAATCAAAAACTCAAAGTATCAAGGTATCAATTGTTTTTCTCATGTCTAAATTTGAGTGAGGTTGTAGATGTGGAGTATGCCAAAACATTAATGATGTTCAACTTCAGTGGCTTCAGTTTGTGTTTCAGTGTGTTACACTCTTTGCAAAGTTGATATAAAAGTCTTTAGTTCTCCAAACTACTTTAAAGAAAGGAAAAGAAAAGTGACTTATGGTCTTTCTGAGCTGATTAACTCTTTCATTAACTGTCCTGTTCTCTCTTTGTCTTATATTTGCAGTTGAAAATCTGCATTCCCTGCGTGCATCATTCATTATGTTGATTCAAATCCTTGTTTAAATAGTCTTGAGACAGAACAAGCTCTGAGGGGCCTATATGCATGAAATGATGCACACAATTAGCCCGAAGCAAGTTAGTTCTGTCTTGTCTGAGTTTTCTTTGGGAGGGGATCTCCTGCAATTGCTGTACTTTCCTTAAAATACACCAAGGACATGAGATTCTGAACCAAGCTGAATAATGCAGTTTTTCTAAAATACATTTTCACTTCAGAATATGATGAATTGCATGTAATTGTCTATTCAGGAAATGAGACCACATGCTTTAAGGCATTGAGACAAACAAAAACAGAAAAGAATAAGTGAAAAGGGTCAAGATAACATGATGTATTATTAAATACACATGTAAAAATAAGCTTTAAATAATATATTTCTTCCAATGACTTAATTTCATCCCGAAAATATGGCAATTTTCTGTAGTTTTTTTTTTTTTTCACAATGAGCTTTACAGGGCATTGCAAAACTAATCATGCCCCTTGAACTTGAACTTACACCCACAAACCTCAATGACTTTAAGTGATACAGCAACACAAACTGGTGCATGGTAGGGGAGTGGAAGGAAAATAATTCACAGCTTTCAAAATATTGAAAAAAAAAATCTGGGCCCTAAAAAGGCTCAACCAACTGATAAAGAAGCCTGGTGTTGTTATGGGGGCGATTGTGAAACCACTGGAGGTGATGATGTAAAGAGGGATTTTGCATAAAATCAAGAAAGTTATGACCATCCTCTTCACAAAACTGTCTTAGAAAAAGTCCGCTACAAGAGATATTTCCTCCCAGTAGCCATCACCATCTACAATAAATCTTTAAAGAATTTGAAATAATATGAGTTGCAACAAAAGTTAATTTAATAAAATAAACAGTGTCATGCAGATGTGTTCACCCTCTGTGAAGATACATTTTGCGGAACTGCCATTCACTGAAATGAAATCTGAAAGATTTTTGGTGTATATCTCTATCAGGTCTACAGTCTAAAATCTCCCCCACTTTTCTTAAGAAATAGCTGCCACAGATTTTCAATAAAATTGGGCCAATTATAAGTTTTGTTTCGGCTCATGGACCTTTGCCACAGTCTCAAATATTTTGCAGCTACTCGACTCCATAAAGAGGTTCATCAACTCTGACCAGTTTTTCTGCCCCTGCTGAAAAAGAACAATCCCATAGCATGACAGTGCCACCACCATGTATCACTGTGGATGTAATGCGTTCCCTTAGATACGCATTATCTAAGGGAATTAGTGCGCTTTGGTTAGTGCCATTTAACCAAAGCACTAACGGTGCTTTGGTAAGTGCCATTTAACCAAAGCACCGTTTTTAGCATGCTTGCTGTTCTTCCTACATTGCTTGTGGCAATTTTCAAAAATTAAACTTCACAAAAGATTAACTTTAGTGTCTTTGAGCATAGTTCCAGACAGAAATTTTATGACTCAGTTTTTATTCCCATTTCAGAGCTGAACGTTGAAAACAAGTGGTAGTTTTCCATTTAACAAATTCACACATACAAGAGAAGATGCAAAAACATTTGATAATCATTTTTGACAGCATGTACTTATGTTTGACTTATACTTGGACAATCAGCAATGCAAGATACTTGCTGACATGAAATAATAATTATGGCTTACTAAAATGAAATAAATTCCTGAACAACTCTTTTTTTTCATTTATGCCCAAGGGGATATAGTTTGGTTGTGTTATTGCACAAAGCTTAGTTTCCAGTAAGCAACTATTTCCTGCTATATTACAAGTAACCTACACCTCATCTGTTAGTTGATGCTTTGCCTGATGTTGTTACAAATGCTGCTTGACATGTTGTTTTCAATAAACATTTCTAAATTTAAATTCAAATTTGTTTTGTAGCTTCCTAGCTGCACTGGAGGAGTTTATGTTCTTTGTCTTCTATGTAACTTCTTGTGCTTTCTAAAATAGGATTAAAAAATGCATCGTACACCGGATGGTGTGCAATGTGGATGAGGGTGGGAGATCTAAACTTGGCAGCTAGTTTGCTGAAGACTGATGCAAATGTGGCTGTTTGGAGGTCACTTAGGGCAATTGCTTTTAATAAACTCTTGAGTCAGTTGATAGAAGAGGCTTGAACTCAAGTAGGTGGCTAACGATAGGGGTTCTCAATCCCAGCCCCATTGTGGTGCAAAATGCCACCACATCATTCCCATTGCCCTCCCCTCCCAACTCTAAATTGCAGGGGTACTGACTGGAAAGAGAAGGCCGCTACTGGGCTTTAGTAAATCATTTTGATTGGATTAAGGTCACCCGGGCCCGTAATAATGTGAGAGGTCAAAGTGGCTGGATTAAGTGCCTTTGTCTGAAGATGAGGAGAGTGGCTCAGGGGCTCACAAGCCTTTGATAGGTTTTAGTCAGAGTGGGCTTCCATTTCATTGGATTTGATTGATGCTGGTGTTTGTCTGTGGAGTGAAGCCATTGTCCCCACTGGTGTCTGTTTGTCTGCAATTCAGACTGTTGTCTTTCAGTTTCCTCTTGGCCTTTCTTTTGTGAGGAAGAGTATGCACCTTATTTACTTCAAAAACTTAGTTACATCCCATGACTGGAAGTGCTGATATCATCGTCATGATGAGCATTTGAGTTAGTTTAACATAGAGAGTCAGGAAGCTTGTATTTAAAGAAAGATTATTTTTGAAGTTGGAGCAAAAAATGATGGAAAACAATTACTTAAACGCAACAAGATCCTACCCAGTGTGAGCAGAGCTTTCTGTTACCACACATATGAATGGAAAGGAAAGCAACTCTTGCCTTCAATAAGACACATTCTTGTTAGAACTCTCTCTCAGACGTAGCCTAAACCTCAAAGATTTTATCCATAGCCACACCCCACATCACAAGGCCTGCCTCCAGGCTATGTCTGCGTCAGCAGTCATTAATTTACATTAACTAAAGTGTCAAAACATGCACTGCTGGAATCTGCCTGTGATGAAAGGTAATAGAAAGCTGTGCAGGTGTTCTTGGTCTCTACAACCAATCCCAGAGCTGTTGTGACCTTTCTTGCTATCTGAACAACACCTCCCTGCTGTATGGGCAAATGCACACTTCTGTTTGCGAGTCATGTGATGGAATTAGGGAGTGCAAATGTGCCTCAAAATGTGGATAGTAACTATATCACAGGTGTTGAGACCTATGCAAACAGAAACTGCATCTTACAAAAGTATTTAAGCCCATTAAGCTTCTTCACATAATGTCACCATACAACCAAGAAACTTAGTTGTGTTTTCTTGGGATTTTATATGAAAAGACACAAACTACAACATAAATGCAAAGTGAAAGGAAATGCTTTCTAAATCCATCTGCTGCCAGAATTATGAATACAAAGTCATCAGGGTACAACAACGATAGTCACAGGGCTCTAGAGACTAGAGTCTAGAACACTATTGGTTAGTCTTCTTATGAAAAAAAGTCAAGCTCAGTCAAATTGGATAGAACAGCAAATGTTGCCACAGATTTTCCACACGATTTAGATGTGAAATTTGACTAGAAGATTCTAACTATATACAACAAGTTAAAGTATATTCCCTTGTACCTATTGTTGTATCCTAACGCAGAGTAAACCTGTCCCTTCCTCTAACAGATTTCTTCCTTGACTGCTATGCTTTTTGCTCCATCCACCTTCTCTTTCAACTCATCCAGCTTCCCTGCCCCTGCTGCAAAACGTGTTCCCCCAGCATCATGCTGCCACCATCATTGTGGAAGTGGTACTTTTTTTTTTTCGTTTTGCCATAGATAATGTTTTGCATGTTAGCTAAAATGTTACATTTTGGTCCCAAGAGAGGAGATAGCCTTCTTATCTGTGTGCTGTGTTGGCATGCACAAACTTTATCTCTGCAGTTTCTGCAGAATTACATATACATATACTGTACATATATATATATATATATATATATATATATATATATATATATATATATATATAGGCACTAGTGGTCTTTGCTAAGCAAAACATGGAGAGAAAACAGGGAGGTTAAAAAGGACAAAACATGCAGCAAATGGCTAAGACCAGGAATAGAACCTAAGACCATCATGTTGAAGACTACAGCTTCTCCATATGGCGTGCACATTCTACCTGCTGTGCAGGCCATACCTTTTCATTTTCAGATGAAGCATTCTCCAGCAGCATATGCTTTACCTGTCTGCTGTGTTCTTGGGGCGTCATGTTCCTGTTTCCTCTCTAGTATTTTCTAACAAACGTCTGATGCCTTCACAGACCATTTGGATTCATGATGATATTGTATCACTCACAATATCATCATGATATTTAATTGTTTATTAATTTCTGAATGCACTTAATTGCATGGGATCTTATTTATGGGTGTCAGCGTACAGGGCGCAAAACTGAAATTTACCCCATACTTTTCAGATGCATTATTTGTTAGCAGTTTTGCAAATTATGAATCATGTTTCTTCCACATCAAAATGATGTGGTAGTTTTTGTGGGTCTATCACATTTAATCACAAGAGAAATTAAGTTTGTAGAAAAAGTTCAAGGGGTATGCTATTTTTTTTTCTTTTTATCTTGGCATTATTCAAGCCAGGAAGTATAAGGGAAATCAATAAATCCCTCCTAAATTAACCAGGAGGATGTCAGGAGATACGGGTTACGACCTATGACCTGAGGATGAGAAAGTGTAACTATTTAGGATGAGCTAAAAGGTCTTAGCTTTTCACAGAACGTATGTCTCATCAAGCTGGGGGAGGGAAGCGAGCACATCAGTATATCATTAACTCTGGGCAAGAAAGAAAGAAGGGGTGTGGTAAATGGAGTTGATGGAGGGACCTTAGCCCCGCTCCCCGCTGGGTGCTGCTCAGAGCACAATATCTTCTCAACCATGAGATTAAGCAGGAGAAAAAGTGCTTTTCCCCATTCACACGCCCTTTAGATTGTTTTATTAAACCATGTGAATAGGGATTTCCCTGTCTGCCGACAAGCGGGGTCCAGCCAATGCATAGTTCTCTGTTGCTATGACTTAACTTAGTCCCCACTAATCACTAGCCAGGGCAAATTTCATATAAAATATCTGGGTCCATTGTGGGACTAACACAGCGTGACTGTGACAGCACAATAGGGGATTGAACCCCCCAGCAGGTTGTAGGGACCATTTGGCCTGCCGGTATCTGGCAAAGTTTGGTTGAAAAGCATTGTCCAAGAAAAAGTGTCCTTAAATTGGTCGTAAAAGAGAGAGAAGCTGTTGAACTTACATAAGAGAGGACATCTCCCGGCGAAGTAAGCGCTACAACAGGAGGTGCATTTGGCTTGCAGACATACTGCAGCACTAAAAAGGTAGCATGATACCAAATATGACACCTCAAAAAATATAGCTTGGAGTAGGATGTTTTTTTTTTTTTTTTTTTTTTTTTTTTGCTTTAATAGTATGAAGCCCTGGAGCAAAAATAGAGACTCTGCAGTGTTAGGATTTAATTATCACCTCAAAAGCATTTACCAGCATCACATTTTTAATTTATTATATTTATATTACTGACATTTTTAGAATCAAACTTATTCATGCTTTTTGTATTTATATTATAATTAAGAAGCTCATAAAAGAGACATGTATGACTCTGGACACATACTATAAACATATTTTTAGACTCTATACTTACCGAGAGATCCTGGGGCAAGTTGTTAACGTCTACACTGTAAAAAAGTACAAAACATCTCTAACTTACAATAAAACACAGGCAGCTGTGTTTGCCAGAATTTTACCATATAAATACATTATAATTCTGGCAACCACAGATGCCTGTATTTTACTGTAAATTAGATATGTTTCTTTTTTTACAGTGTATACATTTTTTCATTTCACTCCAAGTCTATTGGACTTAAATGCGTAAAAATCCACATTTCCCACAGATTTATCCCTGTAAAAGCCTCTAATAAAATGGTTTCCCAACATTTTGGTATAAGTTAAGTATTGCAATGTGGCTCTATCAGGTGTGCCTGTTCGTTAATGATTTGAATTTATATTTCTTATTTAAAACATGTCATTTGTGACTTGTCTAAGATTTGGCGAAAGACAGTTTTCAATCAGTGATATTATTAAATCACATCCTTCTCCTAAGCTGAAAATATTTTAAGCACAAAAATTGTTTGTCAAGTTCAGTTAAGGTTGTTCCACACCAATAAATTTCAAATGTGAAAGATTTGAGCACAGTCTTTTTTTACTGCCACTGTGATCAAATGTTGGACACGTTGAATTTTGAGGCTATACAGTATGTTTGGTGAGAAACTTGTGACCTTCAAAATTTAAATCTCAGTGTATAGAGATCTATTCATTCTCCCAACTTTAAACTTTGAAAATTCAGTGTATGAGTAGAGCTGGAACACATCACTACATGGCATGCTTGAACTTAAGCAGTGACAATATACAGCATAAAAACCAAAGTGTCAACATGGTTGTAGTAGTAAACCTCATTATTTACTGAGGTGGAACTTGTTATAAAAAGCTTTAGCATGACTACTCTAGTCATACCTTTTCCGGTTACTTTCTGGAGAAAAGCTTGGTGGTAAAAAAAAAAAATGTAAACAACTTTGAGCCTCAGAAAAGTATTGGTTTGATAGCTTATTATAGTTCCCTTGTTACTCTGTTGGATTAAGCGATGTGAGCTACCTCTGCACTTAGTTTTTGCTTAATTCATTTTGAAGTGCTTGTTATTAAAATAAAAACGTTTGTTGATGTTTAGTAACCTTGGATGCATTTCATTGAAGTATGAAATGGCTGGTGGAGGATTCAAGAAGACCATTTTTCTTGCATCACTGTTTTAATGCCTTTTAGTCCTCAAACTGGTTGGAACCTGCTACAAGGGAGGAGCTCCTGGTGCCTTTAGCTACATGTGCCTTCTTTTTTTCTTTTCTTCCTTTCGCTTGTTCTCCCTCTCTTTCTTAAAATACGCTCTAGCTCTCTCACATACTCAAACATGTCAGCATAAACTGTCTTATACGCCGCTTACTGCTCGATATCCAATTTACTTACACCTTTTGGTTTTCATTCCCTTTTCAAGTTCTACCTCATTTTTATGCACTCTATTTTTCAAACGAATTAGGCACCTGGTCAATAAAGACTCAACTCCATGTTGTACATTGTCCCTTCAGTGCAAGGTTGTTTCCTAACCTCTCAAAAGCTTAATTGAGTCTCTTAATTATAGGTCTGTCAGGCCTGCCTTTTCCTCTCATCTCTGTGGAAGATCCTGATCCCTCTGACTCATCAGTTAGCTATGTCAAACACAGACATGGAGGACTTTCCAGCCTTATTTAGAGACAGCACGATTGATGTCTGGGCTGAACAAAGTCACACAGCGGTATACGGATGACAAACAGATGAATCCGACAACAATAAAGGACTCCTAATATGCAGTTAATTTAACGTTGACATTAGTAGAAACAAAGTGAACCCATGTCTGTGGACAAGGGGGTAAACAATACTGTTAATTATAGCTCATTCCTGAACATAATAACATTAATCAAGAGACCATTTTTAGCTTTTTATTTTGTAGTTTGTGTACAAGAGTTTTTCTTACCCATCCTAAACACATCCTTGAAATTCTCTTTGTAGCTACTCGAGAGTCTGCTTTTGTTCATGCCATCGCCTCAGCGGGGGTTGCCTTTGCTGTGACCCGGGCTTGCGCTGATGGTTCAGCCACCATCTGCGGCTGCGACACACGTCACAAGGGCCCCCCCGGAGAGGGATGGAAGTGGGGTGGCTGCAGTGAGGATGTGGAATTTGGAAGCATGGTGTCCCGTGAGTTTGCAGACGCGAGGGAGAACCGCCCAGATGCACGCTCTGCAATGAATCGCCACAACAATGAGGCAGGAAGAACGGTCAGTTATTCTTTAGATTCTGTGGCATTGTGTTATTGTTCTACTGTCAGGTGTTGTTAACTTTTTATAAAAAAAAAAACCTACAGTCCCTCAACGACAACATGTTCCTGAAGTGCAAGTGCCATGGTCTCTCAGGAAGCTGCGAAGTCAAGACATGCTGGTGGTCACAGCCAGACTTTCGAGTCATCGGTGACTACATGAAGGACAAGTACGACAGCGCGTCTGAGATGGTGGTGGAGAAACACAAGGAGTCCCGCGGTTGGGTAGAGACGCTGAGACCCAAGTACAACTACTTCAAACCACCCACAGAGCGTGATTTGGTTTATTATGAAAGCTCACCCAATTTCTGCGATCCCAACCCAGAGACAGGCTCCTTTGGCACCCGGGATCGCATCTGCAACCTAACATCCCACGGCATAGACGGCTGTGACCTGCTGTGCTGCGGCAGGGGTCACAACACCAGAACTGAGAAGAGAAAGGAGAAGTGTCACTGTATTTTCCACTGGTGCTGCTACGTCAGCTGTCAAGAGTGTGTGAGAGTCTACGATGTGCACACTTGCAAATAGACTTGTAGAGGTTCTCACAGGTTTCTACCTGTGAAACATGTGTCATGTAAACACACACAAATGACTGTGTGTTCTATTTGGGGATGCTACGCAGAGCTAGTCTTTGCCCAGATCAGCTGAAAGTGTTGAACATGTATCCATACTGAGAGCATCCTTCATGAACTTCCATGCTTGTATAAGTTCATGGTCTATGTTTTAAAAGGTTTTCATGCTGAAGTAGGAACAAAGGACTGCTGACGAATTAATAAACACCATATTGGTGTTTCTCTTTCATGTCAATAGTAGCTATTTCTGTTAAGAATTAAACAGCAATGCCATTGTTACCCTCAATGTTTAATCATCTTTTGATTTTGACAAAAAAAACAACAACTTTAAGTTACAAGATGCTCAACAGCATGCATTCCCCTCTTTGGTTTTTTATATGTATGTTTCTGCCTATGGGCGAACTAACATGATCATAGTTTCGTGGTGTTATTGATGTTTAGGTAAGAATGCACTTGCACCTCAGTGAATGTAGCTATTTGCTGTAACATGTTTACACATCCTCACAACCTTAAGCTAATGTGTTAATATCTCTTTTAAATGGCAAACATTATCTGAGAGTAGCCAGAGTAGCTATACATACTGCTGAAACCAGAGCATTTCACCCATTATATGTAGTTTTATGTAGTTTAGGATGCTTTAAGTAAGGTTTTGTGTAACAGCTATAAGGAGGTAATTTCTTACCTGCAGTACATATCTCTTTTTGGCATCTATATTAGTCCAAATCCATATTAGATGCTGCAGAAGGCTAAATCTAATGATCCATCCAAAAGGGGCTATGAAAAAAAGCAAACTTCTACCATCTTAAAACAACTCCAATTTTAAAAACGCTGTTGTGGGTCATGAAATGCTGCGGTTTGCACCTTTAAACCAAGAATGTCCAAAGTTTCATGCAGTGAATATTTGTAGCAAACAACATTCTCTGTAAACCATAAACCCAATCATTGTTCAAAAAATGGCATTGCATATCAAGTGAGTACAATTTATTTTATCAATATTGTAGAAATTACCCAAATGCAGCAATCTCTGTTATTGAGTAACCATGTGGCAACAGTTACTTGCATCCGGTTGTCAACCTAGCAGCTATCCTTAATCCTGAGCAAATATTTTGTGACAGTGGAAAATAACAACTTTGTCTTTACAGAACATTTTGAAGAATGTACAGTCTGGTCCATAAAGCTATGACTTTTCAGACTTAAGTTGTTTTAAGATGATAGATGCCAATTATTTGTCATGCCCCCTCTCATTTTATCCATTAGCTGATAAACATGATGCAAAAATAATCTACTGCAGAAAAGACATTTATTTTAGTCAAACTCCAACCCAAGATATTCTTTTAAAGATTTCTCAGAAAAAGCTATACTTTCACATACATCCAAGGAGAAGAAATATTTATGGGATGATCAGAGATCTATAGCTAAGACTGCAAGGTCAGCTGAGAAATATGAAGCTTTCTCTCCCTGGGTTTGACAATATTAGCGAAGTCTTTGATGTGGAAAAACACTGATATTTGTGAATTGATTTTGTCCTATTATGTAAAGTTCAGATTTAATTGTTTTAATTTTCATTCAATCAGAAGGATACTCTCCTGCCATTTTAGGAAAAAAATAACAATAAAATGTTCATTTACGAGCTATGTAAGCTCTGTTATGCAGTATATTTTACAGTTGTTGGAAAATAATGACCAAAACCTTTGTTTGTAATGATTCTGAGCAATGACTTCCTGTTCCCTACACTAAACAATGAGCAGCATCACTGAAGCTATCAATACTTCCACATTATAATGCTGCTAAGGTAACATGAGTTCATGTTTGTGTCATGTTTGTTTATTAACTTACATAGAATACATCTTCATCCATGTGTGATTTGTGTATTCTTTGCATGTACTGATTCTTTCTGTGAAAGAAAACTGCTTATTGTAGTTTGGTAAAAATGTGAAAATTTTTTGTTTTTTATCTAAATTCCTGTTTAAAGTAATACAAATTTAACTAAATAGGATGAAATAGAGCTTGTTTTTTTCATTTTCCGACAGTTCAGTGTCATACTAAATATTGTCTTAACAAGGTGGCCAAGATGCAGAAAAACACAATCATATAGGACTGAATTCAAATACTCAATAAAGATACGTTTAAAATAAATAAATCAGCAAAGTAGAAGACATATAAGAGAGTGGATCAAGTTTTGGTCAATTTGCCCCTTTATCAAATCATACTTTAGTGAATGGATGTTTTGTGTACTTTCCTTGCCTACATGTATCAGTTTTGAAACTTAGAGTAATTTCCCATGATCTTCTTATAGTCTACTGTAAAGAAATTAGGTTTTCTGAAACCAATAATTGTAGTATAGCAGCAGGAGACCACTTAAAAGTTACACTGCTTTCATCACGTGTCTTAATTTGTAATACTGCATAAATGTTATTTTAATTTTATTAAATTATAAATACAATTTGTCCATCTCTGTGATTATTGGGCTTCATAATTTCTTTTAAAAATAAATAACTTTTGAGGTTAACAAACTGTTAAATAATGACACATGGATATGAAATGGAAGTACGAATTGATAAAGGGCTAAATAAATCGGGAGCCAACCATTTCACAATTCTGTTTAAAAAAACAAACAGTGTGTCAACACATTTCAGATAACACAACAAAATATTTCTTTAATTTTTTCAATTTGCTAAGTTTTTGGCTTGCCTGTTTAGTTATATATTTAGTTCTATTGTCTCATTTCATCAAATGTGTTACCTGTTCTAAATACATTTTGTAAGATGTTGTGTTTAATTTTTATTATTCCTAAAAGTTTATGTTCATTTTTTGTTTGAGTTTTGTTGCATTTTACTGTGTTTCACTTCTCATGACTTTTATAAAGCAGATTAATAGAGGCTATCTCCTTTGATTTAAGAAGAAATGCAGAATAATATTTATTTATCTGGGATGACCTTTGAATACCGAAATGAAAACCGGGACACACAGCTGGGTTGTTACTGTGCCACTGAATTTAGTCTTTCTGCTGTGGTGAAAGGTGTAAAATCTATAGGAAATTATGTTTAACAAAACATGTTTACAGTGTAATACTACTGTTTGTCTCAGGCTTTTGTTCAGCCTGTGACCGAACTGAAAATATTAATAAACTGTTATAATAGGTTTTACTTCTGAATCATTCCTAATCAATTACAGAGCGGCCACCATCAGTGCATGTTCTGAAACTGATCATGACATTGATTACCATACACTTTGTATGTGGGTTACTGCTGTGTGGAGAATGTGGCTCTGTTCTAATTTTTTAAGTCTTAAATCCAAAGTTTTGTACAGACTAGTTCTCGGATTTTATGAATTTCTAAGATTTGATGTTTTTTTTATAATTATTTATTACATGCCTTGTACATATTAGTGAGTAAAAGTATATATTTGCAGAAATGTGTTTTTGAAAACAGTGTTGTGACTCTGTAGCCTTTTTACCTCATCTTTTTTTCCACTGACAGGTGTTGATCCTGGTGCCTGTAATAGATTTCTAAAAGCTAACTCTGTAACATAAAAAATAAAAAAAGACTGAACTCTGTGACTTGTTTCTAAATATTACATCAATGTGGATAAAGATGATCCCCTCTTTAGGTTTGTTTTGATTTCAGAAGTTGCTCACTAAAGAATGATTTGTCCTTCAGCAATGAGTGCAAACATAAGTGTTAGCTGATTTTAATACAGGAAATATTTAGTCTGCGTTAAGGTCAGACACTGAGAAGAAATGTCTTTGTTATTTGTTTTAGCATATTGTAGTATAATGCAATTTCTTTACTCCAAAAACTCACAAGACAGAAAGAGATCTTAACACCCACATCTCTCAAAAATCTCTGTTATTTTCTTCTGTTTAAATTTGTTTGTTGGATAAACAACTCATACAGTGAAGCCACTAAATGGCTACATGGAACTGCTAATGATCATTTTTCCAAGTAAAGTGCATGAAGGTGACAGGAAATGTGAAAAAGAGACTAGAATTTTGTAGAACAAGAAATCCCTGGCTTATTGTGCTTGGAAGACTGGGCCATTTAACAACTTGGAATCAGCTCCTTACACTTTAACAAAGAGAAGAGCTGTGGGTAGCAACCAGTTACTTCTCTTTTTACATATTTGTTACATTTGGGGTCTTGTAAAGCAGTCAAATAGTTCAGCCTGTAACATTAGTTGCAGCATGTTTACCTTTGGATTGATTTTTGGATGGCCTTCTACCCAAATTCTTTTCATCTTATTGTTCCTCCATTTGTTCTACACCATTTGCAATATCCTATGTATTCCCTCTTTTCTTTCTGCTGATGCCAAATGTAAACGTAGGTAGAAAACTGTTGACCTTTGGGAGAGTCTTCACCAGAGATGAAGATTCTCTAGTGAAGAGATGAAGAGAAAAGAGAGATTCTCAGGTAAGGGAGTGGAAGAACAATAACTTGCTCATCCAAGGGATTGCTCTCCCTCTTCCCTTGCTCTCCCAGCAAGAGAGATTCTCTTCCCTTGCCAGAAGAGAATCTCCACCAAATTCATACCATTCAAGAAGATTTAGACTGATTTCCAAGCCACTAAAATCATTGAAATTCCTCTCTTTATATTAACCTCATCAAAAATATATATTATGGTCATCATAGTTATTGTTATTAAAAAATGAGTCAATGGTTAGCCGTTGTTGAGATTTTATAAGCAAAAAAGACTTTTGAAACAGCGCAGCTAAATCTTCTTGCAGCTGCAGCCAGCAAATCAGCAAAATATGGGAAAAAAGTCATATAAGTTATAAGAGTTTAGAAACAAATAGATATTTGTTTAAAAAAAAAGAGAGAGACCTGATTGAGCCTACCAGTAAACAGAGCCTACCAGTTCTTCAGCTCAGCCACCGGACCCTTCATAGTCTTTGAGCCCTGCAACGTCACCACCAAAGGCCAGGTCTCACTGCTATCTAACCCCATTATCACACAGAAAGATTGATACACAAAATACCCCCATAAAGTGGAAGTAGCAAAAAACGTGATACCCTTCCATTCTCATTCATGTGGACATACTAGCTTGGCCACCCCCTACATAAATAGTGTTTAAAGTTGTCTGTCAGGGTATATCCTCACTTTCGCATTCCAGCACTTTCACAAAAATGCTAAAACATTTACATCCTTCTTCATGCCAGAGACAAGTACAAAACTTTGAAAACTATTGCTGTGGTTCAGGTTTGGTTCAGTGACTGGAAGGGTGACAACAGCTAATTCCACATTGTGACCTTTGACATTTTTTACACCATGTGAATGGGTGCAAACAAGTACAAAACATGAAAAAGATCACAGGACAGACAGAAACTCTGGCCCTGAAGCAATGCAGTATTTTGCTGAAGGAAATGGACCCTTCCCTTTCGGTCAGACCCACCCGCTGCAGCTTTGTCACCCAAGTGAGATGAACCTTGTTAGCAGATAGTTGCCAGAGGAGGCTACGGCGGCTCCACTGGGAGAGGTGGCATCCTGACTGTGAGAACGTTGACGCCATCAGGCTGCAAGTGGCACAGCCCAATAACCATATAAATGGGAGACAATAGGCTTGATTGCAATTAGTTTCTCTATTTTATGTCCTGTGTTTAACCCTTAAATATGTTAGACCTTGCATTTCAATAGAACAATGTTGTCATGGGACTGGCCAGGGATGTATAGATGGCGAAATGATGCAAAGAGGCCCACGCTGCCGAGACAATGCAAATGATTAGAAGTCACACAGTGGTTACAATCTGCTACTGCTTCTCTCAAAATCCTTTTGAAGCCTCTGCAACACAATCCCTGGTATTAGCATAAAAGATGATGATTCACATAAGATGGTTGATTTGACTTTTTTGAAAACAAGTTGAAAGACAGAATTCAATAAAAACAAATACATAATATATTGGTCAAAGTTTAACAATCCATACCTTACATGAAATGTTTTTATCTAGACTGTAGTCTTAAAGAATGTGATACTCAAAGCTCCTTGTTGTAGGTCATACACTCCAAAGGTGACAAGGCTTAACTGATCTACACAGACGAGAGCAGTGTGTGGGCACTTCATTATGTAACTGACTTTGAAGCCAGTCTTTTGATGTCAATGTGCTCTTCTGTCTAACATCAGAACATCCCCCTCCATTTCAAAGCGTCTCCTTCAACTCTCTGAAAACACCACTTCGCCCAAATGTAGAACAGAACCAGAGCTCAGATGATTGATGACTCCGAAACGTTTTTAAATATTGTTAATCTTAAAAATGTTGTAAATCTTGTTATTCCACTGAATACATGAGCTTATTGAGTTACATTGAGCTCTGTGTTACTTGTAAGTGACAATGTTTCTCACCTCTGTGTTCTAAATCAAAACAACCTAATACCCTTTACACCTTGAATAACACTTTAGCTGCTAAACTTAATACACACACACACCCACACCCACACACACACACACACACATATATATATATATATATATATATATATATATATATATGCTTGTAGAAGTATAAGATAAGGGTATACATATGTATGTGTATATATGAAGAGATGATGAAAAATCTAAAAGGGACCTGTAGACTTATACCTCTAAATAAAATTGCGTACAACCAACTGCATAGCGAATTATCACTTTGCATAAAGCCATTGTAGTTCTCCCTTGAATATTTTTCCATTGCGTTGATTCCTAAAAACTGTAACATCTGCAGCAATGAAACAGCCTTTTCTGCCCACAGTGTGGACTGTGTTGAGCGTATCGCCTGTTGTGAAAAAGGATGATGGGTTATTTATAAGATGGCTGAAAAGAACAGCTGTTATGAGTAGAGATGTGACACCTGTAAAGTCTTTTCCCTTTTGAAGTGCTGTTTGTATTGTTGGGAGCAACAAAGGAATTTTACCACGTCTGTACTTACAAGAGAGCATTAGCCAAGCTGGGGAGATAACAAAGGAGGAGGGTGATTTGGGAGGCATACTAATGCTCTCCACCCTCTACAGGTGTGTGTCAGCGCGGTGCTAAATGCTCTTACTTTTTGTTTTAAAGTTCAGAGGAACCCCGTGTGTTCAGGTATGCTGCTGTAAGATGCAGTCCCTCAGTGGTGGTGAAGGCAGCAGAAGGGGGGTGGGGGGCGTCTGGAAGGTTTTCAAAGGGTCATCCACCAGATTAATGCGGGTTGGCGTTGGAGAGGGGAGGATGAAGCAGACATGATCACTCATTAGTCACCCTTTCACCTCTCTGTAGCTCCAAGCGGTTCAGCAGGAAGGATAAGAATGCATGCCTCTCCAGTGTCGGTTACTTTTCTTGCTTGTGGAGGTGTAAGGGTCACAATTTAATCTTCATTTGCTCCAGAGTTAATCCTGTTTTTCTTTACCATTACTTTACAACTGTAGTTTTTTATTGCCTGTAGTGACAAGGAAAGCCACATCGTCTTGAGGGTTGTGGTTATGATTTTATCGCTTTTTTCATATGTTAAACCGCTTTGAGGAATGAAAACATTTAAATAACTTTTAAATAAATATACATAATTTTGTAGTAGAGTACATTTTATAAGCAGCTATATTCCCACCTGCTGTAGAATATTTGTTTGGCTTCTTCATTAATTATAAATTGAGAATAGTTAGTCCAGGAGTCTAAAAGCCAAAGTCTGAGAGGGACCAAGCTCAAGCCAGAGTTTTACCACCTGAAAACAACTCCAATTTTAACTGCTGTAACAACTTCCTTAACGCTATTTGTTACATTTTTTTGAAACCAGCATCACATTTACATTGGGTATTTCCTACTGTATTTATAGTAGGAAGTGCAGCACTAGTTATCTTATCATGTAATAAATCATGTTTTAAGTGAACAGTTATTGATAGATTTCTTACGACCGCACATTTCTACTAAGTAGTTGCCTGAAAACACTTTAGATGGTCAGTGCTCAGTTAGTTTCACAAGGAGAAGACAGGTGGCACACCTACCTCTATTTGCTATGTACACTATCATTGGCTCCTATGTAAATAATTACTCAATATAAATGTGACAGATAGTGTAAAGGTAAGAAACATGGAGTTCATTAGAGTTGTTTTAAGCCTACAGCAGTCCACTGTGTGGTCTAGGGCTATTTTTACTAACATTTGGCTTTAGCCCCGGGACCATCTAACCTGAATTTAAGGTGTTGGGACTTGAACAATAGGTCCAGCGGTTTATCTCCACATAACAGTTTATCAATTACGGTACTTTTCTGAACACATTCTTGTATATATCTGTCAGTCAGCTCTTAAAAATATAGCATGGATATAGCTTTCATAAACTCTCAGAAATCACAACGTGCAAATTAAAAAATGGAAAAGCTGCCTACGTTAGCTAAAATACATACTTCAAAGTATTGTACTACCAAAAATGTCATAAAAGAGAATGTGACTAAATACAAAGTTAATGGTAAGGATTTATATAATGTTGTAGGACGTCTTAAAGTCAGATGTTAGCTATCCCCAAGATGGGGTTTGTTTTCTCCTCATAGCTTTTCTCTTCTGCAGTAGCAAATCAGCAACATCTATTTTTTTACCTTCTCATCACAATCCATTAAGAGATGTTGAGTTTTGCCTTCACTATAATCTGTTTGTCTCAAATGTACTCCGACTTAGAGAATGAAGTTCTGTTTCTGTAACTTTTTTTCTCTGTTTCATCAGCTGTAATGAACAAACTGTGATTAAACTTTAACAGTTGTACTTTCCCAATTGCCACTATGCCACAAACTATGCTAAAAACATGTTATTTTTTAACAAGTATTTAAAAAGATTTAACATGCAATGTTCTGACCTTGCATGGCCTTGTATTATTTTTAATACAAAATATAAAACTTGATTTTATGTTTTATTTTAGCATAATATTTAAGCTTTTTATAGCATTATTTTTTTCACTTTAGGTTTTTTATTTTAAGTTAATTGTTATGTTTCTTTACAGTGAAACAGATTGTGATAATATGATTGTTGTTTTAAGTGAGGTAGTATGTTCTACTACTTCAGTGATTCATAAAAATAACAATAAGAAAGCCAATTTTTTTTGTAAGAAGTCTTTTGAAACACATCTGCCAGTAAACACAAAGCTTAAGATGCTTCTGTCCACGCTGTGTTGTCACAAAAGTGTTTTGGTATGGTTTAAAAGAATTAAACTTGTGTAAGACCTTCCAGGAACAGTAACCAATACACTGAGCAACAATCTATTTCCTAAATCCACAGGAACACAGTCTAAGTTAATATTCATTTTCCAGAGGCTTTCTTTGCTTTTTGTCATTGACTGTTTAAAAAATTTCTGTATTCAATGCACACATTTTGTTTTAGTTCTTTGATTTGCAGACTCGGCATAATGTCAAAAGGTGTCCACATCATCATGAACATCTCCTGAGTGAGTAATTGAGACCACGTATATCAATTACAAGGTGACTGGTAGGGGAGAGAAGAGGGGTTATCATTAGCAGAGACTGGTGCTGGCCTTTGGTAGTTCCAGTAATTACCTCACAAAGGGTGGTGCTTGCCTTCCCACTGCTTTTCCCACACTGCACTGCAGGCTCAGAATTCCTGTCGGCCCCAGACCTGCAATCTCCTTGGTTTTAGACAGCAAATTACTGACAAGTCCCATTCTTCTCAGCACTGTAATTGCTTTTTAGTGCTGTTTTTATTGAGGCAACCCTAACCCTCTTGTCCTTCCCTCAATAAAGCCGAGTGAGGGAGGGGGCGAGGGGTTAATATAGATGACATTAGTCCCTAATTGGAAGGTCTAGAACCTTCAAGATGTTTCATACATCTCAGGCCATTTTCTAGGATTTTGGAAGACTTTTCTGTATCACATTCTTCCATTTAAAATGTTTAATAAAGTATATGTTGGCTTCAATATTCCATGAAAGGAGAGAGATTGAGGATTGGGATACTGTGATATAAGTCCCTATATATTAGGCTTTCAATTTCTTACTTTCTGGAAATAATTGGTGACCACAGCAACACAAACTGCAAGTGGAGAAAACATCTTGAGATTTATACAGATCCTTAGCATCCTCACATATATTAAACTTGTTTCCTTTTTCTTCATATAGTCACTTTCCTTTTGTTCACTGCAAGGATGAATTCTCAACGTTCCAGAGACGGACAACCAAACAGTTGCTATTTGAAATGAGGAGAGAAAAAGAAGAAAGAATGGAAAATGGCCGAGGGATTAAAGGATCTAACCAAGATAAAGGGATAGGAGGTTCTTGGTGTGATCCAGTTTGGTTGGAAAGATGCAAGGACTTAATAAGGATTTGGGACTTTAGAATGCATTGTGGTATTATGTCCATGTTGTGCAGAATCAACTAAATTGTGTACTATATTGTGTCTTTTACAGACCTATACGTCGTTCATCCTGACTTTACAAGCAAGTTAACACAGTCTTTTAAAAAGCTTTTCAATGAATGTAAGTGGCTGCATTCCCATTGACTTAAAAATTGCACAAATTGGAATTACAAAATTAAATTTGCTCATTAATTTAAAAAAAAAACCTCATGTTTTTTTTGATAAAACGTTTTTGCACTAGGATGATGTGGTTTTTCGGTTGCATTGAAATTACTGTATTTTGTAAAATGTAAATTTTCACATCACATGAATTCTTTGATCAACAACTGCACAGTAGTAATGGCGGAAAATACAAAGAAGATGACAAAAACTGATGAGAGGGTGATGGCGCAGCATGTTTTTAAATAACTTATTGTGTGAGCAAACTCATTCACACTTGATTTAAATTGTGTTTCTTATTTAATAGAAGCACCACAAGTACAAAAATGTGTTTTGCACATATTTGTAATGGAAATGCCGCTAGTAAATGTTGCATTCTGGATGATTTAAGCAATTAAAACAACTCTTACTCCAAACTCAGGAACAATCTCTTCTGGAAATGCAGTATTACTATCTACCAATATAGCCTAATATCTCAATGAAGTACATTTTGAAGGATAGTTTAGAATTCCTGAAATGAGTTTCTGTGAAAATATCAATACCAAGACCTGTAAATGTCATAGTACTGTTAGTTTAGATGAGGAATAAAAGTTATTCAGATGAGCCTTTTGTTTTAACTGATTTTAGCAAGATGAAAACTTTTATATCTATAGGAATGTGACTGCATCCGGACTAAGAGCAGCAAAATACCTTGAAGCAACAACTTGCAATTGACTCGGGCAATGACCTTATTCATCTTTGCCCGCGTGTGTCCATCTCACTGTCACTCTAAGCAGGTTTACACCTCTGACCCTGTCAAGAGTGTCAAATAGCTTGTCCGAGGCCTTCAGTGAAGCATGATGACAGGCCCTCTAATGCATTACAGCACAAGTGCCATATCTTCCCCGCCTCAGGGCAGACAGGTGCACAGTTGAATGAGACACACAGGCCAAACATGCAAACAAACACCCTTATGCATACACTTGATCAAAACAAAGACTTGACAAATGAGTTATTTGTTATAGGAACTGCATACTAATTAAATGTACATTTATTTTCATAAGAGAAGTGAATAAATAGAAAGTCAAGGGCTTTGAGCTAAATATGTTTAGTTTCAATGCTGCATTGTTTAAACACATTAATTAATTCAGTAGGTTAAAAGTATTTTTGGTGACCAGGACAACTGAGTCATTTTGCCCCCTTGCCAATTTATAGCAACCCTTTCATACCCAATCCTACTTTTATTTTTATTCTCTTTTCACTTCTCACATTTCTTTCAGCTAAATGTTGCTTTTATGCAGACGGGGGGGGGGTTCCTTTCCTTGATTTTTATGATGTTTAAACCTATAAATATCTTTTTTTCTCTTTCTAATTTATTATTTTTGCATGTTAAATTATTCAAATAAATTATGATAAAATATGTAATTTAGGTGTGTTATATTTTTGTTTGTTTTGAAAAAGAACAAAGAAATATCTTTCCTGCCAACAGCCATCACAATCTACAATAACTTTTTGAAGAATCTGAATTACAACATTTAATTTCTCTTTGGGTTCAATAAAGTATTTTTGTATGCATTGTATTGTGTTGTATTGGAAAATCTAGGTTTTTCCTGTTCAGCCAGTTGTCCCTCTCATCTTATCAAATATGAAACATTATGACCCCTGTTTAAACTCAAATAACTAGGAACAACCTCCTGCTGTTAGATGTTTTATTAGTGTAATTTAACTACGTTTAATAAAACCATAGTTATTAAATTTTTCTTACACTTGACTTTCTTCTCCCCATCTACTTGAGCCAGCTCCTCTGGGGATTTCTCGGTTGGCCTGTGAAAGCCAGCCGAGAAATATAGTTTCGACAGCATGTCCTGGGTCTTCCTCTGGGTTTCCTCCTGGTGGGACACGGTACACCTCACCAGGGAGGCCCTCTGGAGTGTTATCAAGTAGAGCCTAAAGTGCACACTAGTTTTCTAGTTTGTGCATTTTTGGCACAAACCAGAGTGCCACTTATCATCTACTGGCACTGTTAATATGTAGCTAATATGTAGTTGTTAACTTGTGTGGATTTTCTGCAAATCATAAAGGTGCTACATCGAAAAAGGACACAATGACCTGGACATGGCAGTGTTCAGTTGCCTCCGAATACTGCCATCTCAAGTGGCCGTTTATAATCACTCTCTCAATGTCTTATATGTCTCGATGTTGCAGAAATAAGTTTAAATTGCGATACAAAGAATTCAGTTTCAACAACAAAAGTAAAAACTCTGAAATCCTGACATGGACATGACTTTTTTCTTAAGGATGCAATATGTTTTAGTGTAGTCTTGTCCCAAAAAGGGCAAGAGGTTTGCACTATCTTTGAAGCCTCTTCCATTGGGATATGGATTAAAACAGAGAACATGGGAGGGACAACTCATAAAAACCTGTATGCATAACAAACATGAATCAACTTCAATACAACCCTCTAAAAGAAAGAAGAAAGTCTTTCAAAGAAATACCTTTATCCTCTCTATTGTTTCATCTTGAAATGGCTCACCATCAGAGCCTTGGAGGAAGCCTAAGGTGAGATTCAAGAGTAGCATATGTGGACTCAGATTTTACACCAGTCAAAGTGGTATTCTTAGTTCATTGGCTGTGATGAAATATCCGGTTCAGTGAGGGTCATGAAAGGATGGTGGGAATCTGAAGAGCTGGACCCCGGTAACCTCACGAAGAACCAAGTCATCCTTCAGGAAATCCAGCACTCTGGCATGGATGATTTGTTCAATGTGTGCACTTACACCTTGCCAGTATACCCACATCTTCCAAGCCAGCGATTCCCAGACCTAATACACCATCCCTCCCTCACCAGAGGGCCCCATGTTCATTCTGAAGAAATACGTCTTTTAGAAGCTTGTCTCAACCATCTGTCACGGATGTCCCAGGAAATCTACCCATCGACACCAGTGGCTTGCATAAATAAAGTGCCAGTTGTGATTGGACAGATGAAAGAATTGCAAATGAAAAGTAATATTTCTGGCAAACTATAGCACAAACTTGGAGCTCAAGCTGAAATTATAGGTCTGTAAAAATTATAATTTGACATACTAGGTGGAGGAGACATATTTGATGTTAATGAAGGTGTTTTTGTCAAATTTGATGGTCTCCAATCTCAGTTTTTTATTTCCATGTTATATTTTCACCTGTAAAACAATTTGACGATGCTCATACAACTAATTCCATTATTCTGTGTTGTCAAAATACTAGGCAACCTTCATGTCGTAACACAAAAGCAAACATTTCTGAACGTATCCAGGGCGGAGTGCAAAATTTTATGTAAATCCCCTTAACGACCTTTTCAGGGCGCCGACAATCACCATACAAAGGTGACTGGCAGGCGACACTGGTGCACATTTATCCTTTTGCCCCAGCCCGTCTTTCTCTACAGCGCCCCCTGCTGTGAGAGGCGTGGGGTAGGGTGCCCAATGGCACTTGTTGCCAATGGAAGAAGCCAGCATGGACCCTCTCATGGCAGCGATACAGGTCGTTGCAATAATGTTCGGTTTGTTTCCCGCTTCACACCACCTTTGGGATTTGGCCCGCCCGATAATCCAGTACATGAGACGCAGAGGGAGGTATCCCATGCTTGTCCATCCGAGTTCCAGCCTTGTTTAGCCCAAACCTGCTCCTTTGTATGACTCACACAACTGTCTATTGGTTGTCAAAGGGGCCATTTCATAATATGCTTCCATTACCACAATTATTAAGATTACTTAAGCCATTAAATACAAACCAAAAATCCGAAATTGGTTGTTCAACTAAATGTAATAATTTATGAAACTACCAGAGAATATGTTACCGATGAATAAAAAACTTGTTCACAGACACACACTCTTTTTCTAAGGCACTGTTTGACACAGACGCACACACACCAGCATTCCCAAGCCCCTGACTGAGTGTTTTTATCCTTGCTAGGCCTTGTCTCAGAGGGGAGTCAGGCCCCTACTGAGACCTTATCCACTTCCTGCTGCAAAGCCTGGTTTGCCCCTTGGCAGCCCTCTTCCATTCAGAAACTTGTTTTAATACCCATTAACCATAAATTATCTTGCTATAAGTAACTAAGAAATAATGAAAATACATTGTGGTTGATGATGTAGGTAACTTTCACATGGGCTGAAATGCACATGAAAGATGATTTTTCTCCTAGAAGACGGACACTGCTTTGAAAGAACTTCCAAGAGTTTTACTGTAGCCGTCTCCCCTGAGGATGTGCCCCCCAGGTGGGCATAAGAGTTCCAGGAGTGACATTTTACCAGAATAAAGAATAGATTAAAAAAATAAACCAAGAAAAAAGAAAGAATAGGATGAACATGTCATTGTTCTTGCGTTTGTGTATGTGTTGGGGAAAAAGTTGTTAGGCGTGTACCATCACCAGCGGTGCCATCAAAATTAGTTTGTGTGTGTGCTTTCAGAGGGGTGTGTGTGTGATATATACACCCCCCTACTGTCCTATTTCCAGTCGTCTGTCCACACATAACAACTGTCAGTATCCAGCGAGATATGAAGCCGAAAACAAGGATGACGAAGAGCAACGCTCAGTTGGATATTACCGTTGGGTTTGACACGGACTATGGTGGATTTAGCATCACCTTAAGGACCTTTTGTACCTTTTGCATTTTCTATGGTAGGTGCATATGCTATGATGTTGTCCATCCAGTGAACTCAGTGGGTTGTCTTGTAAAACTTTGTTTTTTTATTTTTTATTGGGATTCAGCTTGCTCATCCAAGAATATAAGAATCTTATATTGCAAGACAAGGTTTAAAAGCAAATTTGTTTTCAACTTGCATATATCTTTCTTTTTATGGATTTTACATTTTTTTTGCTAGGGAATACATATGTGAATTGGCTATGGTCAGCAGCTAAAGATAGAGCATTTAGAAATTAAGACTTGAGAAACAGAAAAATAAATAAGAGATGCATTTGTGTTGTTGCAACCCAACATGCAGCTGTACTGAACTCTTGCTTTTATATTTAATATGCCAGAGAGATGTTTGCTTATCTGATGTGAATGGAACAGAGCATTGCCTATGTGAAACCAGACCACAGTGGAATTTGATAGGAACAGTGTAGCTTTTATACTCTGTACATGAATAAAGATTTAATTTTTGAAGTGATACAGTTTTTTTTTTTTTAACCTGAAACTTGTTTGATTATTCTAGCTGTTTCCTAACCCACCTATTTGTTTTCTATTCCCGCTTAACCCATGCTGTCACGGACTTCCAGCAGTTGTGGGGCAAGAGGCAGGGCAAAGTTCTTACAAAATCATGCCCACAGGAAAATTGTCTCATAACTAATGTAGTTCAAAGTGCAGATGCAAGGAGAAAGAGTGGATGTTTTGTCATCTAAACCATAAGAAAGCTGTATAATTACATTTATTTGATAAGACTAAAAAAATCTTTGTTCTCAAAAAAACTGATGAACCAAAATTAGTTGAACCATGAACTGAAACACTGTTGGATGCATCTGTAGGCGAGTAAACTTTTAGGAAGCAGATGAGCGGTTGGCCTTTGTAATGTGAATTTGTTTGCACTTCATAATGTGAATTTGTAGAAAATGGGACCTTCTAGGAGGTCCCATTTTCTAGAAGGTACAAACTCTCTGTTTGGTTTTCTTGTGAAGAAAACCAAACAGAGAGTGGAAATATTATGTGAAAATTTTATTCACTTTGGGGAGAAATATAAAGTTGATGGGTCAAACATAGTGGTGTGGATCACTGAAGCATGTGTGCAGATATGTTGTCCATTTGGGATACTTAAACAAAAAATTATAAGTTGTATGAAATATGTGGGCCTTTTCTGACAGTACCCTTTCATTTGACACCCAATGCTGTCAAAGGAGGGTATTTCAGCTTTGAACTGAAGTTAATCTTGTGACAGATTTTAAGAATATAATCTCTGCCTTTATATATCAGACTTTTAATGTATAAGCCTTTATGCTGGTTTCAACCCATTTCTCCTGTGTTTTTCATGACATCCTAGAAACCAGATGTTGGTGAGATCTCAATCTGCATGTTTTGTCTACATTGCACTGTCTGTTATAAAGTCGTTAGTTGGGTCATGACTTCATCACCTCTCTGGTCTTTTACCACTGCAAATACCAAAATGATCAGAAAAGTCAGGTGAGCGATTGCACCTAGATTCACTTGAAAAGACCATAAGGTCATGCAACAGCTCAAAACCCTAAAATAGTTTTTCATTAGATCTTGATGAACTTGCAACACCTACTGTTCCCTTGTTGTGATTTTTAAAACTATTTTGTGTCTAGGTTATTTTAGCTGTTTTTTTATTTGTTTGTGGTTTTGGGGGTGGGAGGGTTGTTTTCTGCATGTATAATACAAGGCTATTTAAATAAATTTGACTTGAATCAGAAGTCATTCCTGCTTGAAGGTCACTCTGGGTAAGCCCCTCCTACCACCATATTACAATTCTTCAGTGTTAGGTGGTCTTCCAGTTTTCCACAGTCACCTTGGTGCATTTCTCAGATCAAAACTGAATTTGTCAGAGATACTTGTTCAATCATCAAGTCATTGTGTCATTTGTGCATATCAAAAAAGCAGTTTCTCATTTCTTTGAACAGGTAGAAAATTATTCTGTACATTCATGCAAGGCAAAAGAAATTAACTTAATCTATTGTGGTCTGCGAAACAGACCTAGAATGATTTAGGTTAAAATGTTTGAGCAAATTGCAATCTAGTTGGAAATATGCAAACCAAAAAGAAAAAAAAACAGGAAAACCAACAAACCCTGCTGTTTGTGACTCTCCATGAAACTAAATTATTGTTGCAATAATTACCATTCACTCATTTAAAAGTACAGCAGGTGCTGAAAGCAATCTTTCAGCTATTCAGCAGTGCAAAACCACAAATTATTGTTGAAGAGTGAGATGGCATTATGCGCCTTCCCTGTGTGGTCCCTCAGCCTTCTCCCCTCCTGCTGCTCTCCTCGGGCCTTCTCCCCTCCTGCTGCCCCCTCTGCTGGGGTTAGTGGGCATAGTTGACCCTGGTTAAAATTCAACTTTCTCAACAATATCATGGTTAGTCATGTCCTTAGGGGCCTGGTTGTGCAGGGAAATGATACTCAAGTTGCAAAATTTTAAAGATAGATATCTTAAGTTACCCAAACAAGATTAAGAATCTCTCTCTTGAGGGTGTAAAAATAATTCTGACATTGAAATGTAATGTTGACTTTATTTAAGCAAACATAGGACAGCCATGAGAAATAGTTCAAACTGATGATTTTTAGTGACTCTATTGTGCTGCCTAGTTTTATAAATAGCCATGAAGGCATTTGGGAGCTGAAGTGATCCATTTCTGTTGTTATCAAATTGTCAGTTTCTATTGTTTCTTAGCTTGTATATTCAGTTGCTTAGCATCTCAAGAGCTACGTTGTCGCTGTAATAACTTAGTGCAGCAAGTCTGAACCGCAAAGACATCAGTATAACATCCTTACCCTTTTACTATAGATCCATGAAGTGAATAGCGTTTGGTTTGATATTGATTTACTCAAATTGGGGTTTTCCTTTATGTCATAATTTATTGATATTATTTTTTACATTTTCTTCAGCTTAATGAGAAACATCCAACACAATATACACATACGTACCACCTGCAAATTGATTTCCAGTGCTAATAACAGAAAATTTGGCATTCTATATTGGATTTATGGGATTTCAAAAAACATTATTTCAAATGCTGGAAAAAGCTTTATATACCTGGCATTTCTTTTGTTGCTCTCCATTTTACTACTTTACTAATTCATTGATAGACACTGCACAACATGTCTTCATAATCATGGAGAACTCAAAAATAAATGAGTGTTCAATTGGCCCAGATCTGAGAAAAATATGATAATCCTGGATAACTATATGATAATTTAGAAGAATAGAATAATATCCAGTTGCTTGAAAGCAAAATATAAAGAAATTCTTAGGATAATTTAAAAGGTTTGCATTTCATAGTATATATTATGCTACAGGTGATCAAATCATTGAAAGTAGCATAACTACTGCTGTGCACTCTTAAACATGCCACATTTCCACATAAAACACTCTATTACTCATCCTTATTATTACAGATGGTGCCTTTTGAATGAAGCACTTACAACAAGATTGAAAGAATCTTAAGAATGTAAAAGAATGAGTCTTTAGTTTATATCACATCAGTCCAAATAAAAATAGCGCCGGTTCAGAAAAGTATTGTGCTTTTTTTCATTATTAATTTGCCATGATTATGTTGCAGTTTTGGATGCACCCAATGCGAAGCTTGAGAGTTTGTCTAGCAGCTGTGGAAGAATAAATTAATGAATTAAGTAATGATGGAACCATTGTTAATGACATGATGACAAAGTTTAGCAACCATAACATAAAGACTTCCTGCCTAGTATTAAGTAAGAACACTTAGTCTCCATTCTGAAATCTGGAGGTGTCCTGTGGTTTCTGCAACCTTGACATTAGGAAATAATGGCATCATTGTGGATTAGGATCACTTCCTAAAAATGTAATCAAGAACAATATGTTTGGTATTCTAGGTCAGGCAATAACTTCATAATATTTAATATGTTGAGTCATTTTACCACAAAAAAAGTGAAGTATTATTGCAATATTGGAGAAATAAGTGAGTAATGGGGCCACAAACAATATTTTGAGTGGTGGCATACACTGAATTATTCTGCATCTGCTATCCTCCAATTTTTTAGAGAAAATTTGGAGAGATGTGGCTGGTAGTGCTCCTGGAGCCACTGTGTGAAATGGAAGGTGTTGAATCTTTTACTAAATATTGAAAAACATATATAACTAAAAATAGTAAGAAGAAGAAAACAAAACCGAAGTTTGACGTTTTTGATAACAATCACATTATTTTTTCAACGTCAAGAATTGCTTTAGGCTTTTATTAACTTGCACCAGTTTAAACCTTTTGTAATAGGCATCAAGACTTGCTAAAGTTAGAACTCTTAAAGAGAAACAGATGAATTGGAAGTTAATAACACATAAGGGTTTACTTCTGTAAATGTCTGAAGTCAATTTCCCCTGTTGGTTGACTACTTCATGAATAGGGTGTGCGAAACAGTATATTTTCTAAAAAAATAAAAATAAAATAAAAAAACAAATTCAATTATAACTCTACAGTTACTGTTTGAATAACACTGGCCTTTACAAATATGATCTGTGGCATTCTAATTACTTTAATCAATCCATATTGAACTTGCTTAGGAAATAAAATAAAATAAAATAAAATAAAATAAGGATGTTCACATGACACTTAATGTCTTTTTAGGTTCGACCTAAAAAAGCTGACAGTAAAAGATGGATTCCACCGAGATGCACTGCAGAATGACACATAAAATCAGCTTTACAATATGGATGATCAGATGGTCCCTATGTCCACAAATATAATCTTGCACAAACACAATTTTGGTCAATATTTCTCACTTAAAATAGTATACAAGGTGCCTTGTACTGTATGTTTGACAGTAACATTTAAGCCTGAATTTGAATAATAAACCTTAGGTTTAGTTTTTCTGTTTTAGCTTTAGTTCTTGATTTTTTTTTTGTTTGTTTGTTTCCATGTTTCAAAGGTGCATTTAAATTTGGCAAATAAATCTACACAGTTTCCCTCTAGGAGAAACGTATTCAGATTCAATTTCCTACCTGTAGCAGAAAAACCTTTTCCCTCTTCAACATGTGCGTGCGGTTCTCTCTTCGACCACAGGGGGCGATGTCTCCCGGTCTGTGATCGCTGAAGTTTTACAGGAATCTCTGACGTGTCAAATCATCGCCATTTTCCTGTGAAGGAGGAAACGCCTTAAGGGAAGAAAACATATCGAGCGAGTGAGTTGAAACAATTTATAACAAAACTAAATGTTTAATCTTCTGTAAAATCTTACCATAGGCTGTAGTTATGTAGGCAGACATGTTTGTACAAGCTAAATAAAGCTGCTTCACGTGTTTGCGGTATCAACACATTCACAAGCAGAGTAACTTACTGCTAGGAGAGCTAGTTTCTCTCGACGATGCTGTCCTTAGCTTCGTATTTTCCCCTCACATATTATATGCTAGGTTGTTGTTGTTAAAATATATAATAGGGTGAATTGTTTAAAATACCATCTAGTTGGCGTGCTGCCTTTGGCGTTATTGTACCGCAGCATGCTATTGTGGATGTTTGTTTCAACTTTTCGCACCGCACCCTGAACAGTCAGCTGTAAAAGCTGCTGCAGCCTCCGTGGCTTCTTGGATGGGAATCCATAAATGGCCCCAAGTGACATAATTCCCACGAAGCAAATACTACTGTAAATGTTTTGGATTGTCAGCTTGCATCCATGTTAAGAATAACCTCGATAAAATGTATTGCATAATTATTATTATTATTTTTAATGCTAACTATGTAGGACTATTTAAAGAGCAGTTTAAGCAAAACTTTAGTGGAACCATTCACTATACGTATAGTCTGTACAATAACTTACTCTGAAATAAATTAAGAAATTACTAACACCATTGGTGTATTTTTTTAATTTGATGTGTCTGTGGGGATTTATTTACCACATTTATTAAAGATAAAATAGTTGAATTTGTTCTACAGAAGCTTCCCTACACTATTTGTTTACAGGTCTCATGAAGAAGTAGGATGATCACATACAATGGTGTGAAAGTGTTTTTCCCCTTCCTGGTTTCCTATTTTTTGGCTTGTTTGTCACACTTCAGTATTTCAGAACATCAAACCAATTTAAATATTAGTCAAAGACAACACATGTCAACACAAAGCTCAGTTTTTAAATAAAGGTGTTTTATTATTAAAGGAGGAAAAAATCCAAACCTACATGGCTCTGTGTGAAAACGTGATGGCCCCCTAACCTAATAACTAGTTCGGGCACTCTTACCAGTAACAACTGCATTCAGTTGTTCTTGATAACTTGTAATGAGTCATTTTCAGTGCCATAGAGGAATTTTTGCCCAACTCATCTTTGCAGAATTGTAATTTAGCCACATTGAAGCGTTTTTGTGCATGGGTGAATTTTTAAGGTCATGCTACAGCATACCAATAGAATTTGGATCAGAACTTTGACTAGGCCTGTGTGGTACACAGCAGAATTCATGATTTCATTTAACACAGCCAGTCTTTCTGGCCTTGAATCAACACAACAGCCCCAGACAATCACACTACCACCAACACATTTTACTCTTGGTATGATAATATTCTATTTTCTGGAATGAAGGTTTGGATCATTTTTGCTCACGCAATATTAAACACTTTTACTTAAAAACTGAATTTTGTGTTTACTCGTATTATCTTTGACTTTATTACTGAAGTGTGACAAACATGCAAAAAAAGGTAAATCAGGAAGGGTATCAACACTTTTTTCACACCAGAATAATAAATTAAATGAAACAAAATCAAAGCAATATCTTATTGTTTAGATGGCTGGAGATTGTAATTAGGTAAGAATTCATATCCTTATCTTTTCCTGTGTGCAAAGGTTGTTTATCCAAGAGTCTTATAAAAAAGTATACTGTAAATGTTTTATACCACTAACAACATGAATGAATAAAGTGTTGCAAATTACATTTATTTAGCTTGTATTAAACTTTTATATCTTGGGTATCCAATAACTGTGTGTGTGGGTTTTTTTTTTTATCGTAATAATTTCAATTAGTTTTACTTTTTCTTTTTCACTGAACAGTTTGTTTGGAAACAGCTGACTTTGAGATTTCTATGTCTAATAAAAGCACCAATTGGAGATTGGTGCTGCCAATATTGCATTAGAGATATAGATTGCTACATTTACTCTGTTCAGATGGGTGTGGAAAAATTGTTGCTGTTTTACAGTGAGTGGGTACATAATCACCACAGGAGAAAAATATTTCAGACTTGTCAGCATTCGTAAACACAAAGCAAATTTTAAGAATTTTATTTCAATAAATCAAGATATTTTGTCTACATTATCAAAGCTTCTCATGGTACTAAATGGAGCAGCAATTTGTTGATTCATTGTTCATCAATCGTTTCTGTTTATCCTCAGATTTGGCAGATTTATCACACCGTTTTTGTCCTGAAGTGATTTTTTCTCCCATCACCGGCAGCCATGGGGAATATGTTTGCGGGGCTCTTTAAAATGTTTGGGAAGAAGGAGATGCGGATACTAATGGTCGGCTTGGATGCTGCAGGAAAGACAACTATTTTGTACAAGCTTAAACTTGGAGAGATTGTGACAACCATTCCAACAATAGGTGGGTCAATAGGTGCTAAGCTTGTGCTTAGCACATAGCTGGACAGAATGCTATTTGAGGTGTGTTTTGTCTGGCTGCTAAAACTTGTTGCTTAAAATGCCTTTTTTTTTTTTGCTTTCTTCCTTAGGTTTCAATGTAGAGACGGTAGAGTATAAGAACATCAGTTTCACAGTATGGGATGTTGGTGGTCAAGACAAAATCCGACCACTGTGGCGTCATTATTTTCAGAACACACAGGGTAATTTTTGATCAGTTTTATATATCATTGTTAGACCAACTGCTTTGGAAAAATCCTCATCACTCTTTTCTGTCTTCTTTTTTATATATATATATTATATTTAGGTCTGATTTTTGTCGTGGATAGCAATGACAGGGAGCGATGTGCTGAGGCTCGGGAAGAACTCTTGAGGATGTTGGCTGAAGACGAACTGCGCGATGCTGTGCTTTTAGTGTTTGCTAACAAACAAGTAAGTAACAAAAGCCTTATAAACATATGAATACCATTTTCTTTGTTAGCCCCCTCTTTTTTTTCTGGGTGCTAGCTTTTAAAAAATTTCTCCCTGATTTGCTTGCAGGACCTTCCAAATGCCATGAATGCTGCAGAGTTGACAGACAAGTTGAACCTTCACTCCCTGCGTAACAGAAACTGGTACATCCAGGCAACTTGTGCCACTACTGGAGACGGTCTCTATGAAGGACTTGACTGGCTGTCTAATCAGCTCAAAAACCATTAATGGCTAGAGCATTTAAAAAATACTCTGTTCCACCCAATCCCTCATGTTTTCTCCTTTCTAAATAAAACTGAATCAACCCCATACTGGAAACCACCCCTCTACTCAGCTTTGATCTTCTATACAGAGGCCAGTGGTGGGGTTTATCTAATCTTGTAAAGCTTTTGTTAGTACATTTATTTTATGTAAATATAAATAATTTTCGGTAATAGGGATCTTATTGCACTGACTTTTCTTGGCTGTTGGGTGGCTTTAACTTTGACAAAGAAATTAAGAGAAGAAATTTACCAGAATATTTTGGCCCCAGAAACTCAACACAATCAAATGGTCTCAGTTAGGTAATATAAGGACTGATCAGTGGGGAGGGAGAGTGTGATGAAATAAACCGAATTATAGTGATGCACTACTTGAAACTGCTGCAGTAACATGTAACAAATCTTGAATTTAAACAGAACACTGGCATTAATCGTTTGTACTGACATTGCTCTTGTCTGTGAACACTCACCAGCTTTTTGTAAAAAATTTGATGGAAGTGAACATACTGCAGTGATCGCACACTATCTGTATAATGGTGTTAGGTCGGCACTGGATCGGTTTTGATTTTTCTATTTAGGAGTCTCAGGTTGATCATATGTAGCTTTTTCAGAGCAGGCATGTCTACTGGGTGTTTATATCTTTACTCAGAGGAGAAACTCCTTGCCTACTGCGTTCGTATCCCATTAACTCTATAATCATTTATCTGTGAGTGTACTGTATGAAATATGTTGAGCTGTTTGGTGCCATAGTTTAAGGTTTTAGGCAGCTGATCGCATGCTTGATTCTTCTCAGTTTGGGGAAATAGCATTTTGAAAGCAATACCAAAATCAGCGGCATCAAAGTGCTACCATCTTTGATGTAAACAAAAAGCCAAACAAATGCCTTTATTTTTCCAAGATTTGTCTTACAAAATGTTGGTGTTTCCTTCTTTTGTTGGTGCATTATGTTCTTTTTGATTTCTAATTGCCTAAATGTTCTGATATTGCAATAAGTCTGTCGATGTTAATGTTTGTCAAGATTTGTGGAGGGTTGGGGTCACATTGCAATAAAAGTGACCGGCTACAAAATGATTCTGGAGTTTTATTGTACTACACATTCAAAACTGAATTGTAAAGCTTTCAATAACTGTCACTTAAATGATTGCATATTCAGTCATTTTTTGTGAAATAGGATTCTTAGCTGAACAGTGTTTATTTTTATTTAGGAGGTATGAGTTACCCTAATTTCCTTAAAATCCAGAAAACCAACTGTTGTTAAATGGATTCAAGCAATGCATAACTTGATCTTGGCTTAAATACAGCTCTGTGAGTGCCTCAGAGGTTTGTTAGAATAATTTGGGGGTAAAGGCATCAAGAAGACCAAGGAAAATGAAAATGGATAGAAAATGTGAACTCCAAACCTGCTGAGGCATGAACATCCGACTAAACTGAGAGGCCAGGGAAGAAGGGCATCAAGCACTTGGCTTGAGTTGACAATTGGTAAACAGAACCAGTTACAATGGAAAGGTTTAGATCAATATTCATGTTAGAATGGCTCATACAGTCAAAGCACTAACCCAAATCTAATTGAGAATCTATCACAATACATTAACTGGTAGTGTGAAATCTTCAGTGTGTATGAATATTTTTGCAAGAAACTTCAACAGATTCATTAAGAACCCTTGTAATATTAATCTTAACAGTTAATACTTAAGAAAAATATGTGAAAAAACCTCAAAATCATCATGAAATGAGGAAGAAATACAATTCCCATAAGTGATGACCCACCCACTGTTGAGGTTAAAGCAGTAATGTGAAGAGCATACCCTGCTTCACTTTGTGTAAGGGTGGCAGTCTAGCATTCTTGCAGGTTGATTAGGCTGCCATGGTTAATGCAGCCAAGCCTATAAAACATGGCAGGAGAGCGTGGTAGTGGTGGAAGGCGTAGTAGTTTGAGCCTCAAGTCCCTCATAGGGTGGCTTTGTCTGGCTTCTGCTCCCGCTGCTTCATCAGCTTGGTTCGTGTGTGGCAGCAGAACGGTACTCCGTCATAAAAAAAGACCAGTCTGGTATTTGGCACTCTTCTTAATGAACATCTTGCTCTTTTGTGTGTGTGTGTGTGTGTGTGTGTGTGCATGCACCCCCCAGGTACCAGCATGCAATAACTCCTCTTTCAAACCCATTCAAAGCAAATGCAAGCACTACACTCTTAAGTGAAGAGCATTCCACTAGTATCTTACAGCATTAAGAAGTATCAGCCGAAGCCATTTCAACTAAAAACCTAAAATTGGTTTATTAATATCCTAATACAATATGCTTTATAATTTATGAAATTAAAACTGTGTCCACATTACAATACTATGTTTCAATGGGAAGGGAAAAGTGTCAGCTAATGTATGATAGAAAAAATTATAAAACATAAAAAGCTGAACTTTTGCCTCATAGGAATTCTTTGGAAAATCAAAGCCAAAAAGGTTTTGGACAAACAAGCAAAACAAATACAGTTGCGAATTTAATAAACTGTTTTGGAAACAAGAAGAGCTCATCACCAAAATTCAATAGAAACACCAAACTCATCTTTCCCACATGAGGAACTGATAGTATGATATAAAGCATAACGTAAGAAGCATCACAGTTTTCCTGCCTGTCCATGATCCAGGAGGTCCCAAAACGCTGCGTGTGCACTATGCATCTCTGGTTTTGGTGGGGGAGCGCGGGACATTAGTCGTCCGAGTCTGTGTCATGGCGTCTCCTGTGGCTTTGTGTGGCACCAGCGGGGGCCTTCTTGTGGAAGGCAGAGTTACTGCGGGCTGGAGACCCCCCGTCAGAAGAGTCTGTGTCGTGCCTCTGCCGTCGATGACGGGGGCGGGAAGGCTGTCGCTCGGCCTTTGCTCCCTCCCTTGAATGGCTGTCATGGGGTCTGGCTCCACTCTGACTATGGTATGATGGATTATGATGATGGTGGTCCTTTCTGTGTCTGAAAAGTAAAAGGAAACAATCAATGAGTGGGGTGTGGTGGGGTATCCGATAAGATGTAGCACACACCACTTGGGGCATCAGTGACTGCATGGTGCTTTATGGGGGACATGCACAAAAAGAAAAAAGTTGCTTTAAAACCTTATATCAGTAGTTGTATTTGCACCTCTCAATCTGTAAGTAAATTGTATTTATATAGCACCTTTCATAGATAAAAATCACAAAGTGCTTCCCAGATAGACTAAAAGCAATGATACTCTCCATATGAAGCAAATTTTATTCTCACAAATTACTTCCTACAACTCTTGTAAGCATTGTAAATCCTAAATATAAGAAAATACCAAAACTGAAAAAATAAATTTGCTAGGAAGCAAAGTGTAGAACAGTGTCCCAGCGCCATCTAGTGGTGATCTACTATTTTGCATCACTGGTGTTAACATGAAGACAATACAAAGAAATTATGCATTAGAGTAGAAAGTAGAAGTCATTCATTGCAATGAATGTATACATGGACATTAGTGTTGCCACTGCTAATTTTTAAAAACATAACACAATAAATGCAGGTAGTTCTGTACAAAAATATAATCTAAAACAGAAAATCCTGTGAAGAGAATGTGAAAAAGGAATTTATAAAAACTACGGTATATATATCTATATGTATATAGATATCCTTAGTTTTCCAGTGAGTGTCAAGCTAATACAAAAAAACCAATGGTTTTCCTCAAACAATTGATCCCTAATTCTAACACCCTATGCTCAGCCTTTGTTGTCCAGAGAATGAGTTGTTCCACACTTTGTTTCAGTTTTGCCAAATGTTTTCATCAGTCTTAGGATTGCAGAATTTTTGGAAACCTAATTGTTGTTGTCTCTAAGCTGCCATCCTGTAATAGCAAAGGCCAGATCTCTTTCACTTGAAGAAATGCTTAACCAACGTTCAGAGCAGCAGGTTTCAAATAAAATGGCCACAATTAATGACAAATCCGAGTCCTTTACCGACATAACTCATGTAATATTAATGAAAAAATAACAACTGCTATTAGCTATTTTTATCTCTACAAAAAGTAAAGTTGTAAAAAGCAAAATGCAATTTTTTAAGGTTTATCAGCTCTAGTGGCCCTTATTTGAGAGTGGTCAGACATGAAAGAAAGGAAACATAGTGACCACCATAACTACAAAATGTCCAAACATTTCCAAGAACATGAATGAAAATATAAAAGTCAACCAAATCATGCTTCAAACAGCTTCCATGCTTCCTTTGTGATTATGATATTGCACAGTGAAATTGGATTATGTTTCGGATTTGATACAATGTGTGGATTATTTGAGTACATCACAAACCAGTTTGTGATTGGACATACCTTTTCCTGTTATCATCCGATGATGAGGACTCAGAAGTTGACGAATCTCGTCTTTTCCTTTTCTTCTTTTTTTCCTTCATCTTCTTTTCCTTTTTGTTCTTTTTTTCTTTCTTTTTCTTTTTGCTCTCATGCAGACTAAAATTAAACAAAAGTAGACCTTCATTATCATGGCCTATTATTTCCAGACTACCATTTCATCATGTCTGCTTAATGATATAAAGGGTTAGTAAAATTCACATTTACCCTTTTTCTGTCTCTTCTGATTTTTCAACGCTCTCAGATGTTTTTGTTGCAGATGTTTCTAGACGACCTTCAGTCTTGTGGTGCTGCACAACAAGAATGGTTACAATTTTGCACTAAGGTGTAGAGATTATAGTAGGAAATAAATCTTAAGTAACCATTAACTGAACCTGACATTGTTACAAGGATTTCTCATCAGGTAATCTGCATTTAACAGTTGAAAAGAAAACTGAACTCACTGTAAAAATTGGCAGACCCATTTTAGCCGCTTCTTTCTCTTTTTGGGACAGCAACATCTTCCGTGACCCCACACTTCAAACACAAGCAGAGGAGAAAAACAAGCACTTTGTGTCAGCCAAGGCCATTTTTTTCAGTCGCACTATTTAACCAAAAGGTAAATCAGAGGATCTTTTAGTAAACTGAAGAACCAGAAAAAACAAATATTACATTTAAGGCCCACAACCATTTGTGACATTTTAAATTGCTTTACACAGTTGGATTGTACGAGAATACTCAGATATGATTCAATTTGCTGGTGTTGGCCAGGACTCTGACTGCATGGATTATTTGGATCCTTTGGATAAGCTGCAGTTGCCTTTTTTCCGCAGATACAATTACAAAAATCTAACTTAGAAAAAATAAAATCAGGAAACATTTTAATATGGCAAAGTCTTCAAAATGGTAGCAAATTAATTTAGTAACATCATCCAGGTTTCCTGCATTGTAGTTTTAGCCTCAATGGGTCTAGTTAAGTGCCCATCTCTATTCTTGTGTTTTTGGAACCCTAAACAATTTAGTGTTTTGTACAATAATTTGGAGAAAATTCTCATTCATTAATAATTGTTGTTATGAACTCATTGTCTTAGAGTCTGTAGTCATGTGGAGACCAACAAATATAAAGTTGCATATCAGATTGGATATTTTAAATAGATATTATAGTACTCTATAATCTAAGCTCAGAGGATTGTATATATGTCCAATAAACGTGACCCAAGAATGGAGCCTTGAAAAACATCACCAGATCTTTGTTTGCTCAGATTTATAATTGGCAAATGAAACAAAGTTGTTCCATAAGCCATATCATTTGATCATCTCAATGATCATTTCCAAAAATGTTAGCTTAGATATGGGCCTATAATTTGGCTTCTTTAAAAGAAGACTGAGTGTTGATGTGCTTGTTTCAATAGTTAAATGCATTCATTTTCAAGTCAGGTAAGTGTGGTTACAATGTTCTAACCTGTAACCTGATTACAATACAAGGACTCACGTTCCAACTTGAAATGGAATCATTGCTAATTTAATATGATATGGGTAATCACCTGGAGCTTCCCAAGCCTGATATACGATCCACGCTCCTCTCTTCACCATCTGCCTCTTCCCTTCTACAAACCTCTACAAGATCCTGTGAAAATGTAATTAAATTTAAACCATTGGATCTTAAGCAATAGTGAACATATTTATTCTGTTCACTAGTGAACAGATTTATTCTGTTCACTAGTGAACATATTTATTCTGTTCACTAGCAAAAAAAACTTACCTCTTTGGTAAGACCAGTTGGTTGTCGCTTTATAACTTTGTGACCTCTAAATTGAGAATGTAAATGGTTTGTTAAGCATTTTGAAGCTCCAAAGTTCTTGTGTTAAATAAATGTACATGTGAAGTCATACATACAGCGCAGCCATCAGCGCCTCCTCTTCTGCTGCTTTCACAGCAGCAAGTTCGTCCTCTTTGGATAATGGTTTGCCAGTTTTTTTGTCTTTTGAGTACCAGGTCAGATCTTTACCTTTTTGCCATCTTCCAACCGGTGCCATCAAGGAGTTTCCTAAAAACGAAACAGAGCAAATGGTTGGGGACAGTTTAAATGTTGATGTCAAACAAATTCAGAAGCAAATTTTTCCTCCCAGTTTCTTACATTTTGATCTTTATTTCATTACATATCTTAGATTTGCACAACTATGAGCAGTTGGGTAACAAGTAAAACACGTCTCTAGATCAAATGTTAAATGACTCATGCTTTTTAAGTTTGTATTACAACCTAAGCTTTGATTTCCACTGAAAACACACCAGCTGGACTGTTTAGCTTCAATAAAATTATTAATTTCCCAGTAAATTGTGTAAATAGCATACACATACTGACAATGCAAAGACACTCCTCCAGGCTCTGATTGGTTGTTTTTGCAGACGGACCTCAGAGAGGAGGTAGGAGTGTGACTCTTTCCACAGACTATTTGTCTCATATTATATTGTCACAACAAAGTGACAGTTTTTTTAAAAAGTTACCTACTGCAGCTTTAATTGGTATAGAGTGAAGAGATTTTAGGATGAGGATATTTACTCAAATCTTTTGATTTAGGTAAATATCCTAACTAGCAGCATCTTATATCAATCAAAGAGTATTTATTAACTGTTTGGTAAATGAGGAAAAGTTGTGTTAAAAGACTGAATAAATTTATTTTAGTCAATCAGGTTGTGCTAAGAAGGATCCCAACTTTGGACATATTTCTAAATTAATAAATGTCATGTGTTATATTTACAGATGTAGATCAACAAGTAAAAATACCATCTAAAATCTAATATGATTCAGTAATTCAATTCAAAAAGTGAAACTTGTGTATGTTATAAAACTTCAGAGAAATAGCCCAACTAAAATGCTTCTGATCCCAGAGCAACTTAATTTAATGATTGACAGTTGTGGCCTGTTTCCCAGATATGTCCCTGTATGCTAACTCTTGAACTATTACTGTGGCTCCAATTCACACCTTTTGAATTTCCCCAAAGACAACAGTTCGTTGTTAATTGTGCAGCTGCACCAAACGTCTTTCCTTCCAATTAATTTTCCATTATCACATGTAAATCTTAACAGGCAGCTTCTTTAGGAATAGTCTGTTGTGGCTTACCCTCTTTGTGGAGGGAGTCAATGACTGTGTAGTAGGTCATAACTTAATCTTTCTTTTTTTAAGACCTTATGTAGCTCCTGTAAGTGAGTATCATCAAAAGGAAGAGAAACAAACTCTTGTACTATATCAATTTAAGTGTAATCAATGTATACAAGTTTCACATATAGAAATTAATTGCTGAATAAATTAATTTCCCGATGTTGTTCTAATTTACTGAGCTGTACTTGTATGGGTTTCAAAAATATTAGGACTGCAATGTGTTTGTTTGTTTTTTTACATGCTAAAACGTTTAACCAACACAATTTCGTAAATTGTTATCTTTGTTATCTTATTTGTTTACTACAACATATTGCTTGGCAAACAAGTTGTGCAAGGCTAGCTCGCCTTTTATGTCACATCTGTGCTGCTACGTAGCTCCTCTTGTCTGGCATGCTGACTAGCTGGGCAGCGGTCAGGACACAGAGAGGCTCTTTCTGCCTAAAGAGGAGGCAATGTGAAAGTGGAAACTAGCTGTAGGGGAATAAAACACGCTTTCAAGAGCAAGCAAATCAAGCCGTCCAAATTCCATGTAATGAGGGACTCTACATCAAAAGGTATGAGACAGCCCTATGTGGGGGGGCAGCATGTGTTTACAGCCTGCGATTTTTAGCTATCTTCCCTCGTCGTTTGCTCGCTAGCCGTCTGATTAGCGCTGATAAAAAAGCTACGCTTCTGAACTTACCCAGATAATTCTCTCTGTGTTTATCGACTTTCACGTCGTCCCAGTTGAACTGGTCCTGACCTCCGCGTAGGCCCCCAGATCTTGACGAGCCAAACATTTTAGGCAGAAAAAGTCCCGAGAGTTGCGAGAGAATCGGTGACACGCCGATAGCGCACGCAGCTAACGCTAGCAACCCGAACCGTGTGATTGGTCGGGCCTTCGGGAATCCTTCATCCGGGGAAGTTGTGCGGTGAGTTTTAACGTCCCACTATCGAAAGAGGGAGCAACATGTTAACTGGTATGGTTTAATTTTAGAAACGTACGCCAATTAAGGCGAATGTTTTTAAGTATAGCAAAAGAAGTTGCAGCAGCGCTGCCTTACAACTAGCCTATTTCGAGTAGCTACGGTAAACAGCGCGTCCTTAACGTGTTTATACAGCTATTACGAACTACTTGCAATAATATAAATATATAAGTTCTGTACTGACTTTTTCTCTAAAATGTCCGTGGCTAAAGTAAATTACGAAAAGAAAAGAAAAAAACAACCGTTTCCTGGTTTTACCGCGCGTGGTTTTGACGCTGAACGCTGATGTTTTGGTCCGCAGTGATGACGCAGGCAGGCAGCACAGTTTTTATCTAATGGCTCTCACATCGAGAGCTCAGGCCAGTAGAGGAAGAAAATCCTCCGGAAACGGTCTCAGAGGCTTGGAATAATCTAACCCTCGATGTACCTGAGACATTTTACAAGACTATTTTCAGGTAGGAGGGATACTGTTTATGTTTTGTCGCCTCTTTCCATCCCGGATGTCTTTTAATGTCTGGGTGTGCCATTCATTCCTGGAGTTTGCTAGTTGACATAGTGTAGCAGGAAAAGATGGAGCTGAAATGTATGGAGTTTTCAGTTGATTGGGATACTTTTTATGCAACTTTTTACTTTTTTCATTCGTAATTTATTTGGAGCTGAAGCAAGTACCCAAGGAAGCATTTTAATCAGTAAATACCAGCAACCTCATACCTTTCAGTGCAAACTGAAAATTTCTGGTTTTAACTTCTGAGTAATTATATTCACGTTAAGGCAGCATGATGGATCTGCAGCTTGTAGTAAGTGGTCAGCCACTTACCACTACTTCCACATTTTATTTAATTAAATCTTTCTAAATCAAGTGGTGCTCATAATTGTTTAAATTATTTTTGTTTTGAATTATGGCAGTTTTAACAAGTAAGAATAATCAATCAGAAATATGCAGTCAAAACACTAAAAATGAGATCTGAATGTGGGTGGTTTTTCTACACAGATCGTAAATACTCATTACTCTACATGTGGTGATAGCATGATAGCACTGTTTAGCTTCTCTTTGTCTGCATTGTAAGCATTTCTGTATTTTAGTTGTATTTATTAAAATGTTCTGAAACTTCCTTCTCCTTAGGAAATCATTTAGGCTGTAAAATAGCAAAAAAAAAATTAAACAAAAAAAATAACATATTGGCACGTCACTGTTTGTAACGTGCCAAACAGTTTTAAAGACTAAATTTATTTATTCATTTACATTTTAAAGAGTATTTAAATGATTACAAAGGAAATGTTTCATCAAAATCTTTTTAGTTTCAGTTTTTTTTGTCCTCTGGCATTTATGGAACTCCTGAGATTTAACTTTATTCAAGGCAAATGCTAGTCACACGAGTGAGAGTGCACGGGTTTAAAATTAGTTATGGCGCTGTCTCCAATAAGTATCAGTTCCTGCTGGTTGTAGTATCATGTGATTTTTGTTTCCCTTCATGCATCTCCTTATCTGTTGCAAAGAATAAAAAAAACAAAAAAAACAGAGGCTGGTTTAACGTGGTACGTAGTCCTGCCACGCCCTCTTGCTTTCTCCACCTGTTTCTATTTCTGCTTTCGTTCTGTTTTGTCTCAATCAAACCTTCACAGCTCACTTTACCTCTTCACCTGCTTGACCTCTTGTTCATTAAAAGGTAAGGAGAAGCACTACAGGTGGCTCTCTAATATTTGTTTGAACAATCTGATGGAAGACATTGGTAGCGGATTAGATGTAGCATCGACGTGTAGAAACGGTGGGAATATGAGAGTCGAAACAGACTCTTGGCTTGAGAGCTTTTGTCACAAGGAAGTTGTTGTATAATTGAGCTTTGAATGGTTTTAAATGGCTGTTTGTGTGTTATTCAAATCAGCCTTTCTTCTTTCACCTCTTGTATGAAGTTGTTTTTTGATGTCATGTTCAGGTTCAATAGTTTCTTCTTAATGATTTCCCTAGTGACTCTAGGGAAGTCCATAGTGACTTCCCTAGAGTCTGGCTGCTTTGCCTGGCTCAAAGCAGGCAACTGTATCTTTTTTTTCCGAGTTAACCACAGGCCACATTGCTTGGTTATTTTTCTCCTCAGCATGACTCTTCTCAAAAACATTTACCCACCAATGCTGGACTGTTAAAGAAAAACATTTTTTTAATATCTAGAACAATTTTTACTTTTATGAGTAAATCTAATTTAAATCCAGTAAATCCACCTAAACATTCTTTTAAGTAACTCCATCCCTTTTCTCCTCTTCTGTTTCAGCTATGGCTGGACCCAGGCCTGTGGTGTTTAGTGGTCCGTCCGGGGCAGGAAAAAGCACCCTGCTGAAGAAACTTATCAAGGAACATGAAAATGTGTTTGGCTTCAGTGTCTCTCGTAAGTGTGTCATGCTGTAGCTTGAATAATAAAAAGTCTGCCTTGTGTTTTTGGCCTTTTGTGTTCATGATTTTGATCTGTACTCAGATAAGTGGACAAAGTTAAAATGTAATTTTTTTTTTATGGATATATGCACATATATTGTCATGTTTTATTAGGTTTCAGTTTTGTTTTTTGGGTGCTCAATACTTGAAAAAAAATATGAATATTCAACAATGTGTGAAACTTTTAGTGCACTTTGAAAAGTGCACTAGTGTTGATAGGCAAAATGTATCAAAATTATCTTATTAATCCTTTTTGCTTGATGCATTATTTTGCCATTTAGAGGTGCAGAAGTTGAAATACAAACACATTCAGTTAACTTTCTTTGTTTTTCAAACCATATAATAATCAACAGATTGTCCAAATGGTATGCAAGTTGGCCAAATGTCCATATACTTACAGCTTTACATCTGAATGGAGACAAGCAAAATGTAGCTTGTGTCAAAATGCAAATTAACTCAACAGTGGGAAGCACTAACCCAATAGCAGTAGACCTGCTGATAAAGCAGGAAACCTCTGTTCAGTAATAGTAATGCTATGGGTTTAACTAGACTTGGGGATCAGGTTAAGGGTAAGCTATTGTATAAATTTCACACATGCTCCTACTCTTTTACTTTTATGTAATAGATGCTCCCTCAGGGGAGGGAGTTACCCTCTCCCCTGTTACTTTAAATGGAAATTTGTGCATTAACTCTTTATCTTAGGCTAAATATTTTAGGACATGTTTAAATTTAGAACTGAATCCAATGTGTTTTGTCAAAGCAATTCTTGACATATGTAGAACTACTGGAGCAAGCAAAAAAACTCCCTGGTGTCCTTTTGTTGCCAGGAGGATTTTGGTGTCAAGTGGGTTGTAATTTTTCCTTTTCTTCTAGTGATCTGCTGGACAACGTATCAAGATGTTGTTTCTTATTATTTGCAGCAAACTTGGTTATGTTTTATTGGTTTTCTTTGTGATTAGGATGTCTTCTACTCTTCCAATTTGCTCTATGAGTGTTATGATTTGTATTAAAAGCTGAATAAATGCATAATATAAAAGAAGAAAAGACATCTGTAAGTACTGAAACTTTTGCAGCTCTGGAGAATCTAACTCTCGTATCATTTAATCTCCCAGATACAACAAGAAACCCTCGTCCAGGAGAAGAGAACGGCAGAGGTACAACATGTGTTTCTGCTTTCACTGTAATAACAGCAGTCCACATGCTTTCTGGTTTTCTATAAGCTCAATCCCTCCGTGTTCTGGTGTTGGATTTTAGATTACCATTATGTTACACGGGAGGCTATGCAGGCGGCCATAAACAACGGCGAGTTCATCGAGAACGCAGAGTTTTCTGGAAACCTGTACGGCACAAGCAAAGCCGCCGTCCAAGCCGTCCAGGCCAAGAATCTCATCTGTATCCTTGACATCGACATGCAGGGCGTGAAGAACATCAAGAAGACAGACCTCAATCCCATGTACATCTCCATCCAGCCGCCATCCATGGAAATTCTGGTGGGCACAATTGGAATTTGCGCAGCCAGATTGGTTCTGTGAGTTTTCCTGCTAATAATCAGTCTTGTTGGGAGTTACAGGAGAAGCGATTAAGGGACAGGAATACCGAGTCGGAGGAGAGCCTTCAGAAGCGTTTACATGCAGCCAAGGTGGACATGGAGTTAAGTAAGGAGTTATCATTTATTTCCAAACCTCTAAAGTAGAGCTTCATAAGTATATTTAAAATGAAACATTCTCTTTTGATCTCTCCCATTTAGGTAAAGAACATGGCATGTTTGATGTCGTTATTGTCAATGACGATTTGGAGGATGCTTATAAGAATTTAAAACAAGCTCTTCTTGAGGTGAGCCACTTTTGCTGCTCTGGTATTTGCATCAAAGGAGCTAAAATTAGCTTTACCAGCAAGCTGCTCAACAGTTAGAGTCGCTGTGAGGATGGTCAGCTGTATTGTTTCAACTTTTGATGGAGGAGACAGAAGGTGCTGCTGTCGTTTTGGAACCCAATAATTAAATATCAAAGCACATGTGTTTACAAATGTGAAAACACCTCTGGTGAGGAGACAGTGGTGTTAATTTGTTTCCACTCATCTGAGCCTCTATGAGGGCATGTAGAAACACGTAGACTCGCTGATAACTGCAGAGCAAGCACAGATCATTAACACTGGAGCAGATGAGATGGTTGGCTTGTAGTCTACTAAGAGTATTGTATCTGGAAAGTTAACAGATTTCATCAGGAATTAAAGATTCCAAATAAAATGATTCTTTTGTTAAAGTTCTTAAACTTAAAATGGGCATATCAGTGGAATTTTGCCATGTTTTGTCATGTTATAGTCACAAACCTCAATGTGACTATAACACTTATTTTACAACATATATTTTACTGGGATGTTGTAGATCAGCACAAAGTAGCATGCTTTTTTTTCTATGCCACGTAATGACAAAATGGTTTTCAGATTTTTAGCATGCCTTTGTAGTCACACCCTCTCAGTCAATACTTTCAGGAAGCATATTTATTTTAGGTTCTCTAACTGTTTTGATCAATCAAATTTCTATATTTTGGACTTGTTGTGAAAAGAAGGTAATACTCATAATTATATACATGATGTATGGGATCTGTATTTAATTCAGAATAACCCATTTTAGACTTTTCTGTATTAGATCTTAACTGATCTAAGTTTGTCTAAATACAAAAAACTGACTGAAGCTGCTGTGGCAATTATTCATGATTTTTGGAATGCACAATAATAAAACCCAACCAGGGACTGGTTGACTGAAGCACTTCTAATATTTAAAATATAAAAAAACAGACAAAAATCTACAAATGAGCCTGAGGTATGAATTTTGAAATGTAAATACTGCAGTAACAATGCAGGGTTTATGTGTTTGACAAATCTGGTAATGGTCTTGATTTTTCTCTCTGTAGGAAATTAACAAAGTCAAGAAAGCCAAGACTTCTTCGTAGAAGACGGCACCACCCGGCATCTCATCCATTCACTCCCCTATAACTCCAGACCTACATTTGACATGTACATTCCCTCAGATGGTGGTCTGTGAAACTCAGACAGCTTAAATAAGGAATCTACAAACATGTATTTAGATTAAGTTAACTTTAGTAAAAAAAAAAAAAATGTTTTCTTTTTAATGAGCATTTTTAGATTTTTTTTTTTCTTTGTTTGGAAAAAAAGCTACTCCAATGAATCTTACTTGAAGTCTGACTTGCACAAAACAGGAAGATTCCTGTTGTTACAGAATTCTCTTCAGTCGGGACTGCATGGTGCCTTGTTCGTGGCACATGAATCAGGGAGCAGTGTGACCCATTCCATCAGGTGGACAAACCAGTTTTAGGATGTAAAGCCAGTTGATATGACATGCTGGTTGTTGGCACCAAACTGTGCTCACCTGGTAATGTCATTTAGTGTTGATGAAGTAGAAATAATCCAGAGTTGTGATATGTGGTGGTTAGGCAGGATTTAAAATTCAGGAGGTTGTTTACGTTCAGGAGGTATATACAAGTCAGGCATACTTTTGAAACATTACTGTTATTCCATAGTTTGGTAAAGCCATTCATTTTAAAGCTGTTTTGTTGTTGTATATGTTAACAGTTGTATAAGTTTCATTTGGATTCTGTTGTGCTCAAGTAAGTTAAATCCAATCTTGCTTAGAGAAACAAATCGTTTGTCATTGTCACTTTTTTATGTTTTAAGCGGGGAATACAAAGTTGACTATTTTACAAGTGTAATTTTGTAAACTTTTATATTGTGTAACTTGTTCACATTGTAGCTTTATGTGTATAGTGAAATGACATTCATTGGACTTTAAAGCATAAATAAATGGACATTTTAATATATTGTTTTATATATTCCATAAAACAAAAAAGCACACCAAATCAAATTAAAGGGGCAGTATTATGTAAACCAGGTATTTTGTTGACTGTTGCATTGATTATTTTATGCATGTTTGAGAAATCTTCTAATCTTTCCTGGCAGCCATTCGAGTTTGCAAAACGCTTGATGGGACCCAGCACTGCCTTTTCCACAAAGCTCTGTGGAGCGGTAGTACATAAGCTGAGTTTCTGCCTCACAGAGCAACCCTCGCCCACACAACCCTATTAAACTCCTTCAGACTAGCAGCAGCAGCAATTAGCAAGCACCTGGTGGAACTGCTCATCTGCTGAGCTCTTGTAAACTACTTTTCAGTTCAACACTCCTAAGAATGACGTTATAGGCTTAATGTAGGAACATTGTGATGACATGCTGAAGGTATTAGTTACTTGATTGTGCTATTTTTATCACAATGTGCCTGAAAAATACATACTGCTGCCCCTTTAAAGGACGTCTATGATGTACTTGTAAACTAGCATCAATATTTTTTCCAGCAACAAAGTAAAAATATTAATGGCACTTTGTAAAATCAATTCATCTGACCAAAAGTTATGTATTCCTGATATTGTTGTTCACTATTTGAGCTTATTCTTAATTCCAGCAATAAATCCTCTGGAATACTAAAATATGTTACATGTTAAAACTTCAATAAAATGTTACAGCTACAAAGTGCATTATTTGTTTAGTCACACAAGTCTAGCTCAAAAACCCATATGCTCTAAAACCTAGTTTAATTTTATTTAAAAACTGAAATCAATATGCATTTCTTAGAGGATTTGAAACATTTATCACAGTTACTTTTGATTATTAAAGCTTACAGCTGATGAAAACCCAGAACTTAATTTATCAGAAACTTTAATTAGACAAATAGAAAAAGCACTTTATAAAAAAACAACAACCTGGAAATTAAGGAAGTCATGAGAAAGACTAATGTGACAGTGGTCCATTAACATCCTCTACAAGGAGGGTAAGCCACAAAAAGGAGCCAGCAGTTCAGAGTGTTGTAATTAGGCAAATTAAAAGGTCACAAAAAAGTGTTGTGGAGAAAGGGAATATTGCTGCTGGAGCCGGTGCTCATTGGATCTGGTGTCTCATTTTACTCAGTTCATAAGTGGTTTAATATAAGGAGTATCCCCACTTCACCCCATCTCCTGCATCTCTATGATGATACTTGTCAATGAGACAAAAGTCTCTGCTTTGTGAATCACTTTGTAACTCTTGAATCGCCTTTCCTTCATGTTCCTCTCAAGGTTGCAGTTACCCCTGTTGCTTTTGTACCCATTAAAAACTGATTTTTTGTCCATTTATTTTTCTATTAATAAGCTTGAGTATAGTTAGCTTCTGTATAAAGTACATTTTTGCTCTTACCCTCTTTCTGGAGTCTTAACAACTGCTGGACAGCTGTCCAGTCAAAAGAGTTCCCAGTGATTGTTCAGGTGATAAAATAGTTTTAACAAAAGATTTCTGTATTATAGTTTTCTGAGAAACAGTGTTCTTTATATTCATCAATATTAACAGGAATATGTGCTTGAAACAATATTTTAATTAACTTTTTCAACTGAATTAATTTATTTGTCAATGATAATTTATGGAGATACACCTGTGTACGGGAATGATAGAAGAAGCAGGTAATCTGAAGTATTTTCTGTACATTTATTTAACACTTTGTGCTCAACCTCATTATTGTCCACAACTCCACATGAACATTGCAAGCAATTACAATCTGTTAGACCTAAAATATCATAACATTCATAGTCCATACCCAATCGATGACACCTAAATATAGAAACACAAACACAGCAACGTCTTCCAAGAAAGTAGTGAAGACCTGGAATTTCAGGTCTTTCAACATTGTCACATAAATACAAGCCAGTACTGCTTAACACGTTTGGTTTACAAAGCAAATACATGCAGTCACTCATAAATATCTCACTGACACACAAAAGGACGCCCTTGTTAAACCCTGTGAGTTAGCAGGCAACTGCAAAACATCAAAAAGCCCAAATTTGTCAAAGAAGCTTTGTAAAAAAAAAAGAAAGAAGAAAAGCAGATGACAGAGTATGGACGTATGTTTCAGGTATCAACTACTAAGGCTTAGTCGATGGTACCTGAAAAAAAACAACTAAGTAATCTAAAGCTCACCAAGGAATCATTCATACATCTACACCAAAGTTTGTCTATAATTTAATTGCACACCAGTGATTGAAACTAAACAACAGCAAGCAGTGCAGAAACTCAGTCTTCACTGCTCATTGTAAGTATTTTCAGTTTCAAAGCTCATAGACACTGTGAAACAAAAAGGTTTCTGAAAAGTAAAAAAAAAACTTGATATGACACTAATATGCATTTAATGACAATCCAGAAATAAAGTCAGAGGTGTTCAAAATGTCACTGCTTGGATGAGTTACTATTACAGATATAATGATTTTATGACGGCGCATCTATGAAAACGAAGATCCAACTCATGAACAGTAAAATGTTACTTCATATTTCCTTGCCATCTGTCCACTCAATTCATGCTGCATATCATGCAGCAGTTAAAATTACAGAATGAGACTGAAACTTGCCTATAGAGACACATGTATCCCTACAATTTGCAGTTTCTACATTCCCTAGCCTAAAGAAAACTCTGAATCCCACAAAAACAACTGAGGATCAGACTATTTTCTGACTGGCTGCTTCAAAACGGAATGGTTTGTTAAATGTAGTAGATATTATTTTGTTAGATTATTTTAACCATGCAAGCAGAAATGCATCCATTTAAGACTAAGGATTTGTGTCACCAATTAGAACATGTTTACTGGCTTTGATAGGGCTTCTCTTTAATTTGAAGAGTGACAGGCTTTCCAACTGATGTGTAGCCATAGGTTTGCGTGGACACTTTGGTTTTAAAGCTCTGCTGCCCGCCCTCTACTCTCTGCACCTCGGAGCAGTAGGAGGGCTTCACCTCTAGCTTTGCATGGCTCACTTGGATTGGGACTTGTCTCTCAGTTCGGGGTCGAGCTCCGCTTCCTTGTGGAGAGGCAGAGGGGAAAAGATTATTGGAGAGATGCTCCCTGAAGCGGCCAAAGAAGCCGCTTCTCTGCCTTGGAACAATATCAGGCCGCCCCACATTGAGAAGCACTGGCTGTCCCACTTGGGACCCCCCGATCTCCCTCTGAAGGACAGAAATCTCACAGGGTTTCTCATCAGAGACGTGACAGGAGCTGGAGGAGCCGTAGGTTTCGCCTTCTCCTGGGATGTAATCCTCCAAGTCTTCCAGGTTCAAAATACGATCTCCTTGTTTCAGAACCATTGGTCCAGGCTCCTCATTGTCCTCATCCTCTGGTTCAAAGATAACAGTTTGTTGATCATCCTGGTCATCAGCATCTTCAGCAAGTGTTAGGACAGATGAAAGTTCATGTGGTTCTCTCGGAGCAGAGCCTGAGGCGATCTGAGGGTCGTCTTCCTCCCAGGAGACGCTCTGGCTGTTGATGTCTCCCTTCAGATGTTCCTGCGCCTGCTCCACCAGCTTGTTGTTTGAATTGTTAGCATTCAAGTTGTCTAGGGGAGACCTCTTAGGTCTGGAGGGGGTGGCTGCACGATCAGAGCCTGCAGGTGAGATTCCTCTTCTCCTGGGCAGTCTGGGAGACTTATTGACCTTATACTCGATGACCTCCTCCACTTCAACCCACCTGGGCCTGCTCTCCGCTGCCCTGGCTCCAGCCCCCTCGGGCTCAGTAACATAGAGGGTTGGGATGGTGGTCTTTCTCGGGGTAGGCATCCTTCTTGGCCTGGTTGCAGGTGGCTCAGGGGTGGAGGTCTCAGAGCGGTGGGCTCCAGGAACAGTCAAGCCTGGAGATCTGTGTCTCCTCATGCGTGGGTTCTTCACAACAGTGGTAATCGTCTCCTCGCTGGAATAAATGAAGGAATACATGAGCAGAGGTACTGGCGTATTTGCAAAAACACACGAGACTGAAAGGCTTAAATAGCCACATCATAATGTTAAAGATACACACAAGACCTTCTGTAAAATCAAACTCACTGTAGATGCAGTTAATCAATAGCACAATATATTACCATAATTTTTTCTATGTTTTCCTATTTTGTAATTAAACAGTATTTCATTTAGATGAAATTAATTGTCCCAAAAACAACCTTCTATACCTACACACCACTGATGAAGTCATACAAGACATAAAGTAACTTATCAGAGTTCATTGAGTACATTTGTTTGTGTTTGTTTTTCCAATCAATTTTGTAAAATGATGTAATTTTAATTAAATGCCATTGCTCCTTCCTTCAAAGGTGCTTTCTTATATTCTGTATGGCTGCAGCATAATATTTAAATCATATGTGAGAACTCTCCATGGAAGTAGTTTGTTTGAAAACCTGGAAAAAAATGCAATACATCTGGAATGGTTCAGATCTTGTAATTGCAATCTGCCTAAATGTCTAATAACATCACCGACCCAAATCCACAGCAGGGAATTCTGTGAAACTCTGCAGTGGATGACCACAATTCACGATCCAGATTTATTTTTGTTAACAATGTAGCCTTGTTTGATGAACTATAAATTGCTTATAGTGTGTTTAGAAATATAATACAATAATAAAATGGACAATCTTTACAAATTGTCCATTTTAGTACATTCTGTCAATCTTTCCTCTGCTCTTCTGACATTCCTTCTTCCTTCTTCCTCTAATAGGCATCATATAAATAAGACCTAAAAGTTTACTTGAAGTTTTTTATTCAGTCGTAGAAGTCATGCTTAGCAGCAGGTTTCCCAGTTTGAAGGACCCCGCCAGCGGAGAAAGCCCCTCCTTTTATCATCCATATGATAGAATCCTTTAGCACACAGACTTTAAATACTACACAATCTATAGAAAGGCATACACACAGAAATGTGCTCTAAAATCTGGTTCAATCCTAAAAAAAACACTAGAGTTACATAAAACCTGCAGCTACATTAGAATGCTTGTCCAACAAATTCAAATTTTTTTGACCCCAGATTTGCAAGACAAATTTTCACAGAAAAACAAACACAAACAAATTGCCTGGAGTATGGTTGTGTATCCTGCAGTACTATAGCCATGTGTGGCTCTTTAACGACTCCATGATTACTCTTGATAACTTTAACCATAATCACATAGAAATGAGCCATGTGTATTTTCACACTCCTGTCAACATTTCTAATGATTATCTAGGTTTTGCAGCTTTTGACAAAAGTCAGAGCAAAACTAACTTTCTGATTTGGCTTGACTGAGAATATGAGCAGCAAAAAGAAATTCCTTATGCATCATGTTAAAGACTCATCACACTCACATTATAATGGTCTTCTTTGGTAGTTTAGTCTCCTGTTCAGTAACTAAAACAAAAACAGAATAACCTGAATTTTAAAAATGCATTTAAATGACAGCAAATAAAATATTATGCAATAACATGCGCATAAAATAACCACATATTAAAAAAGAAATACTAACTCTTGTTGTTAGACTTATGCAGAGCAATCAAAACATTGAAACTGTTAAACTAAAAGGCAGACAGAAAAGCTCTACCTTCAATGGTGATGGCCTGCTCCCCACTGCGGACCACAGCGGAAGGAACAACTAAATCTGCAGCACACTTGGCACTGCCCAGGCGGTTTGACAGCTGGCAACAGCAGGAAAATATTTTTAGAATCCCAAATATGACTTTCTACTGCTAATTGGTAGCAACTAGCTTCAAATCAATTCTTAGGTGTAAAAATTAAAATAGGATCGCAATCAAATCTGCCCTTAGACACCCCCAATGACTAATACAAACCTAAACAAGAAGTCAATGAAGCTCTAAATCCAGCAAAACCTCTCAACAAGGCACTTAAAAGGATCAGTGACTTATTGTTATTGCAAAAAAAATGTTTTAATAAGCTGCAAAATATTCTGCTTGTTATAATAGGTTTTATAATAAACCGAAAAGGGAAAATGTAACTACATCCATTTGAAATGCAATTATGCAATTTTCAACTATCCAGAAAAACAAGACAAAAACTAAACATGAGAACAGCAGCGATGTCATCTGATTTTACCTCACACTCATAGTGTCCAAGGTCTCTCTCAGTCAGGTTTTTTATAACTAGAACCAGGACCCCACTACGGACCTCGCTGTAGGTCTGATACTTCTCCTGGTCAGTCAATAGTCGGCCATCTTTAAACCATCTTCAACAAGTACAGAAAGAAAGATAAGTTTGCTAAATTCAGAAATATCAATACCCTCAATCTTTTTCACATAGTCACATTACAACAACAAACTTCAATGTTTTTTTGTTTTTTTTTCCAATATCACGTGATAAAACAGCACAAAGATGCACATAAGTGTGAAGTAAAAAGAAAATGATAAATACTGGTATTATTAAAAAAATTTTAAACATAAAAATCTGAAAAGTTAGATGTGTTTCTAACTTCCCTTGTTACTCTGATGTCCTTAAATCTAGCACAACCAACCACTGGAAGTCTCCTATTTAGTGTGTAATTTAACATATAAATACAACTGTTGTGTGGAGACCTCAGATGTGTGTTATTGATTGTTAGTGAATAAATATCATAGTGAACCATGTAAAATTAAAAGCTCAAATATATGCCATAGTTTATAACTGTTCATTGGAAATAGTTGAACACTACTTTGGTTGGCCTTTCATTAAGATTCTAATAAAATACAAGGAAGTTTGTGGTTATAATCTGACTAATTGTGATAAAGTAAAATGATTCCGAGTCCTTTTTAAAAGGAACCAGAATTTTTAAAAGTCAAGAATGATCAGCATTAGACGTACTTCAGACAGTCCTACCTTATTTTTGGGTTGGGGGCGCTTTGTATCACACAAGTGAACTGAGCATCTTCACCAGCAACAAAGACAGCATTTCTCATTTTATTTACAAAACGAGGAGGCACTGTGTCAAATACACAAAAGGTACATGCGATGTTTAGGTGTTTGAGTCAGAAAATATTCTTCATTTTCTTCCCATTAAGCAGCAAAATCTTCATAGATATAAGAGCAGTCCACAAAACATTTAAAACACATTATTTTTAGCAGAAAGCAGAGGGCGCCAACTCCCTATTGACTGCACATATACAAAGGGCAGCTATATATTTTTAATCTGGTACTTGTGCAATACAAAATATTAGTGCCCTATCATACTTTGGGAAGGAGGAATAGGGGGTAGAAACATCATTGGTAATATGAAGGAATAGATGATAAAGTCTTCAACTTTGTATTCTCACTCACCTTGAACAGTGACTTTTCCAAGAGTACTTGCATTTCCTGCTGGGCTTGTTGCAAAGCACATATACTGGCCGGAATCATCTGCAGTCATGTTATCGAGGATCAGCGTGCAGGAGCCATCAGGGTCCTCAATGATGATGTGATGAGGATCTGCCTCTACTGTTCGTCCATCTAAAAACCAAGAGTTTAAGTATTAACTGATTAAAAAAAGTCATTATAAAGATTATTTAATGTACTGTGTTTTGTGAAGCCAAGCGAATGAGCACATATTATATTGCAACCGTCTTACCTTTGTACCAGGTAGCTACAGGTTTAGGCACCCCAGTAGCTTTGCAGGCAAGTTTAATTGTTTGACCCAACTCTGCTGTGCAGTTTGCCAAAATTTCTACAAAATCAGGTGAACCTGGAAGAATGTTTACATCATAAAAAGTTAACATTTAAAGTAACGGAAAATTAAGAACAAAGTTAAAGAGAATCAAAAAATGCTCTCACTCCATGCAGTAATGCTGTAGCGCTGCTGCAGCTCCCTGAGGTCTCTCAGCCAGGAGTTCTTGATGATGACCGTTCGGGCCTGTAAAGTGTATTTTCTCACAGAGTCCTCCCGTTCGTGCCAGATCTCAAAGGCCCGGTCGTCACCTTCCACCGTTTCGTTCACATCGATGTTATTCAGCTGCACCGAGATGAACAGTACAACAAGAATCATGCTGAGTCTGTGATAAAATATAAAACAAACAGAAAATTATTACTTACCTTCATCATGTTCTTAAAAACATATGCCTGTGTTTCAGTGTTGCTGTCTCTTTTGGGTTTGCAAATGATACAGTAGTTCCTAAAGAGGAAGACATGGCGGTGGTGACCCCTAGAGGATGTTCTAATTCCAGGAGCTCCCTCCCACACTTGGAAAGGTCCCTAGAGCAAGGAAATAATAAGAAGAAATATTTAAAAACAATCAAACACATAAAGCCACCAAAGGCCTGTGTTGCATAGCTACTGATGAAGATATTACCTGTCTGATTGGTTCTCCAAGAACTTCCAGGGTAGCAGGATAGTTCTCGATAAGGGAGACATGGTGGGTGTTATCTGAACGCTGAGGGAGTGCAGACACCATGGCGTACGCCTCTTCCAGGAGGCAGCAGTTCTGGCCGTTTCTTGCCTTGTTTCGGATGAGATCCTGCAGACAGCAGGCAAAGACATTTACAAAGGCTGATTGATAATCAGATATCAAAATGGGAAATGACTTGCACATGAGTCACATACTACATACCCATTTACGATATTAAGAAGGTACTAAACTTAAAGGACTGTCTGTTTGTTGGCTGTTAAAAATGTCACCTTAAGGAAGGCCTTGTACTTCTGAATCCTCTCAAGGGGTTGCTGCAGGTAGGCATTTATGCTTCGAACTGGAGGATCCCCAGGGCCTGCAGTCGCCTGCTCTTTTTCAGAGTACTCCTAAAAGAGTAAAGAATTTATGAATTAATATGAACATTTTTCTGGGAAACAGTTTGGGTATTTTTGTGATAGACCAACACAAAATCATATACAACTGTGAAGTGCAAGTAATAAATGTTTTTCAAAATTCCTCACAAATAAAAAACAGAAAATTGTGGCATGAAATTGTACTTGATGCCCGTAAGGTCAATACTGTGTAGAAGCACCTTTTATTGCAGTTACATCAGTTACATTCTGGGTCAAGTCTACTCTGTATCTCCAGAATAAGAACCAAACATGGAGAAGCATTATTCAGATTTTAAACTCTGAAACAAAAGTTTCTTTAGATCAAGACTTAAAACTCTGATTAGGGATACCTTTAATTAATGATGACAGCAACACATTCATTGCATTGCTTGTTTTTGATGGACTGAGCTCTCCTTTTTTGTTTCTTTTATTATTTCATAAACTAACTCTGCTATTGGTTGGGTTGAATTTCAAAAAGGGATATCAGAGTAAATGAGCTTGGATATAAAATAGATTTTTATTCCTAAAAAAATGACAAACCACTTCATAATTGTGTGCTAATATATCCCATACTGTTGATGGTTGTAAAACAGTCTAGGAGATTTGAATATTTTTCAAAAGCACTTCATTTATCTAGGATTGCATATAAATCAAGGTGCCACTTAAAAACAGATACCTTAAAGAAACGATGAATAGTTTTGTCACTGACAGCAGATTCGGCTTGGCTCTGTCCTACAAGATACTGGAGGTAATGTTCAAATCCTTCCTTGTTTTTCAGGAAGCACATTGCTACATCATCATCAGTGTCACAGTCATGCAACTTTGGGAGGAATGTCCTAGAAACAAAATGTGGGAGACGAGGTTCATGAATACAACGCATGTATTTGATGTGGTCCTTTTTAAGGTTTAGCAGATATTGCTGGTAATTAAGATGTGGGCTTACTTGCTATGGAAGGACTTGATGTCATCAACATTTCTGAAGATGGCCTCTTTCTGGCTGCAGATGTCAGGTGGAGCATCCGGGCTGTCAGCGTGCTTCATGTGGTGAGAAGTGAAGAATTCCACCTCCTTGATAAACTCGGATTCTCCGTTTATCAGGTCCTGCATCAGCTGGCTGTTTGAATTAAATAACATTTCTTCAGCGTTTCTTTACAGTTTTCACAGTTTTATAGTGACTTTAGATTGTGCTTCATTTACAATAACTTCCGCTTATATTCTCCTTCAGAAACCTCTTCTACACTTGTTTCTGGAAGTTCTCCTGCATCCGCTGAGAGCTGGGACAAACATTTATAAATACAAAGTCATCAACAAGCCAAACTGCTGCAGAAAATAACAAGATTAAAAAAAGTCATCCAAACATGTTGATCTGAAGACATACTTTAAGTTTTTTGTCTAAGTAGGCCGGTGACACCCAGCCTTGTCGTGATGGTGTTGTTTTGGTGGGTTTGGTCCGGACCAACCATTTAAGAGGATGAGCTGAGTCCAAGACCTCCACATACTGTCCCTCTTTGAGAGAGATGGAGTCTTTGCTTGCAATGGTGGGATTGTAGTCCGCAGATGCCACATAAATGTCAAACATCTAGGAAAATATGACAAGACAGATGGTCTCTCATCAGTGATGAAAAGTAATAAAATATGACTTAGTTGCTCAATCTTATTTTTCTATTTTCATTCCAAGTTCAAACTTTTCCCATTACAAATTAATGCTTGCTTTAATCTTCTGCCTATTTGTTCCAGTTGTTAATAGAAATGATCTGTAATGTGTTGCAGAAAAGTCTTTTTTTTCCTTTCAAGTTTTCAAAACATTTTCAATAAATACTAAAGACAACCTCAAATGCCAAGTCAATAATTATATGCCCTTGTTGTGAAATAGCAAAATCCTGTTTACAGTGGCTACTTGCTCACAGAACAGTCCATTTTGAATGCTATCATTTATACTTCTTGAAGACAAATGAAAATTTGCAAAAATCAGCTTTGCAAAACCACAGATCAAATATTATTGAAAAATTCTGATTGGTGCATCTCTAATTAGTATTGTTGGTGTCAGATTAGTTGTTGATGTGTGTATATCTAATAACTTGTAGTTTTATTCTCAAAATTTAACTTTGTTTGAAGGTGGGTTCCCCCATTACTAATTGTGAAAATTAAATGTTTTTGTAAACTCCTTTAACACAACAAACAAAACAACTCAAATCCAGAGCTTGCACCTCTCCTCTGGCATCTCCATCATCTGACTCTGAGGAGGAATCTGCTATGAGGGAAGGTGGACGAGAGCGACCGTGATGGGGAGATGGAGAAGGAGTTTTGGTCTCATCATCACTGTCCACACCTGGTACTCGTAGTGAAGCTTGAACGACAAGGTTAAGAAAGATGCTTGAGAAAAAGGGGAAATGTGCACTGCATGCCCTCTCAGTGTTTTCTATTGTTTAAAAATTATTACAGTTCTGTAGTAAAACACATTTTGTCATAGGAGTTGTATTATAAAGTCTTGTCTAAAACAGAATTTGTTGACTTTAACACTTGTACCAGTTCTTAATATTTAGCTTCATAACTTTAATAAAACTTGCAGTCAGTTCAATTTGACAGTTCTACCAATTACTCATTGTCAGAGTAGACGATGAGTAATTGGTTGTGATGATATCGTAGTGATAAAGACCCCGGTGATGTTTTAAGTAATGACTACTTTGTTTAAGCTGAAATTCTGAAAAAGATCTGCAAGAAACAATTTCTTCTTTTGCCAAACAATGCATTTCTACTGCGTTAGTGGCAACATGCAGACACATACATGCCTGTCAATGAGTTTGTACCCCAGCTGTAAGCTGACAGAGACAATAAATCTTGTTTGAATAGATGAAAGCATTTAGTAAGATTTCAGCTATGAAAGGTAAAAAAAAAAGATAAGAAATCCATGTAGCAGCTGTGCTTTTGTTTGTGAGAAAAAAACGTCCTTAAATGAATCTAATGATATAAATATTTCTTAAAGAGAAAGAAAATTTATCACATAGTTGTGATGCTGATGCATTTGGTATACATACAGGCAGATTTGGGCCAAGATTTCATCCACTGGAGCACGTCGTGATTCTGTAAGCTGTCTGAATAACAAATTAATTATTGGGTGAACATTTAAATGGGGAAACTGATTAAAATAATGCGTGTTAAGAAAATGGTGTCTGTGTGAAGTTAAGAGAGTTGTTTTATGTATTTAATGAAAAACCAAAGCATGCAGTGAAACAGTAATAAAACACCTTTGTCAGGTTTGGTGTCAGTTCTAAACAAATTTAAAAAACACATTTTAGTAGCTCATTAATATAACATTAAATTTACACAAAATTTATGGATTGGCAGAGCAAAATGAGTGAAATCCACCAAACCTGACTGGAAGACTAAAGCAATTTGCAAGTAACAGCAGCAGGAGGAGAAACATGCAAACATCAGATGGTGTTTTTCTATACACAGAGAAAACGGGAACATTTTGGAGTTACATGATTTTCCTCCTGAAAAATGTTTCAAGAAAAAAAAAAGCCAATTCTGAATAGGGCAGTAAATATTTTAGGAGTCATAGCCCTCTAAAAACATTCCTTCTGGAAGCTTGTTGCATGCATGGTGACAATAAATTAAAATGCTGGACTTGTGATAAAACGGCACACCACAATGTCATAATAGGTGTACATGCAAGCTACGTCTACCTAAACATTCTGTTTTATTTTGTTGCTTACATTCTACGCTAGCAAGCAGTGAAATTGTACTAGACATCACACAAACTAAAATTAAAAGTGAACATCCAAATACTTTATCAAAACTGCCTGGTATCAAATACTTACCTTGTGTGATCTTTGCTGAAACCATTTCGGTGATCTGAGAAGTGAGTTTCATCAGGAATTCCTCTGTGCCAACTTCACCTAAGTAGGGTATTTTACTCTCTAATAGTAAAGTACAAGAAAAAAATGACTAAACAAACACCATGAATGCAGTATTTTGTATTGCATGACAAAATGTAAAAGCAATCAAGACATATGGATACTTTTGCTTGACACTTTTTAATATGCAGTAAAAAATGACAAAAATTTGATTATTTGCTGCTTGTATTTTATTGTATTTTTACCACTTCCTCTGCCAGCCTCTTCTTGTGGAGGACGAACTGTAATCCCAAGGATCCTAAAAATGAATTCAATGTTACATGTGCATCATATTTGTAGCATGATGCAATTAATTTGCATATATATTCAAACTTCAGTATGTCTATTTATCGGCTTACTTACTCTGAAGCTGCAGTATTCTTCTTCAGTTGTGGTGCTGTCAAAAAGGAGAGCAGTATACACTTGTTTATAACTACAAACACTTAGCAGACTTCAGTCAGGTCTGCTTGTTTCTTTTATGTTGTGAAGATACCACAGCATGATTTTTAAAATCATTTTATTTTCAGATAAAATGCAAAATACAAATATTTTTCTTACTGTCATCCACCTCAAACTGAGCATTGCAGAGCGACTGCCCTGCTCTATTTGTAGCTATACAAGTGTAGATGCCAGAATACTCTTTGTCTACGTCCATCAGAATGAGGCTGTGCTGGCGACCAGAGCTGGCTATTTTGTATCCTTTAGTATCGGGTTTAATCCACAAGGCATCCTCTGATGATTTCTCCTTCAGCCAGGAGACCACGGGAGTAGGAGATCCTAAAAGGGGATAGGTGGAGAACCTGCTAAAATCTGCAAGGAAATTAAAGTGGGGAGGGTGTTTGAAGAAGTTTTAAAGGGGATGTGAACTGACCTTCGACCTTTACAGAGAGAGTGATGCTTGCTCCTTGTTTCACCTTCCTATTGCTGAACCTCTCAATGAAGCGTGGAGGCACCAGCGGCTCCTTAGAATCTTTGTAAAAAAATATTGCAAAGGAAGTTTAGAGATGCTCCTTGTTTAGTCTAATTACCTGTTGCAATTCTATAGTATGAAAAGTAGTTTACCTTTTTTATCCTGTGGCATAATCTCCCCAGGACCTGTACAAAATCCAAATACATGGTTAGATCTTGAGCTCAACGCTGAAGCTCTGTGCCTTACAGAAAATGGTGGATGTGCAGTTTAGGTCTATTTAGGTCTGTGCATACATACTCAGTACTATCAGACGGGCAGAGGAATAAGCAGAACCAGCCGCATTGCTGATATAAGCAGAGTACTCCCCCATGTCCTCTCTCTTCACTTCAAGGATCTCCACAGCATGAAGATCTCTCTCTGCTAAAAGCTGAATTCTCTCTGACGGTTGGAGAGGTTGGCTATCTTTGAACCAGTACACCCTCGGTTTAGGAAACCCTAAAAGACAGAAATGCGTAGAAAATATTGCCCTGTTCATCCTCATTGATCTTATGTTAAATTCATCCATTCAGTTCCTCTATTCATCCATCATCTTTGGAGAAACCTCTTTTATAAAACTTTGTGTCACTAAATACTTTAAATGAAAAACAGACTTCCCCACTCCACTAAAGAATCCTAAGGTTAAAATTTTAAAAACAAAATTGTTTATTGGCAATTGCAAATTGTAATTTGACAGCTCAAGTTTATTGGTGGGCTCACCTTTTACTTTGAGTTGCAATTTAGCAATAGGTGAACCTGAACTGACATGAACATCATGAAGTTCATGCACAACTTGTGGTAGCTGATCGTCTTCACTTACGGATTCAAATGTTTCAGTTTCCCTACTGGAGGAAAGCATACAGCGCAGTAACAAAAGTTAGCATGTGAACTGAGAGGGTGAATGTCAAATATTCAAATTAATTTATCATAAAACACTTGTACTTACCTGGACACATAACCTTTAGCACTGACATACGATGAGGTCTCAGTGGCATCTGCAGCAGTGTCATAATCTGAGCTGCACGACACTAATAGAGATAATAATATATCTTATTCAACAATGTTTGCTGAAAAGGCATTCATTTTCTTTATTACAATGTTTGCTTCATTTTCATATTCATTTATTCACTTCTACTTACTGTCAACTCTAAGTTCAGCTTTAGTGGCGGCAATCCCACTGCTGTTTTCCGCTGTGCAGCGATAAACGCCCATGTCAGTGGGCAAGACAGAGGTGATGATGAGCTGGTGACAGCCCTCTTGGTCCTCATTGATCATGTAATGGTCATTTTCCTCCAACAGCTTGCCATCCTTATACCAGCGAACAGTGGGAGGGGGCTTGCCAATCACAACGCAGTCAAAGCTGACTGGATAGCCATCAGGAACATCCTGACTTTGTAGCTCCGTCAGGAACACTGGAGCAGCTGGGCAACAAGAACAACTAGATCAATAAGCGAAAGAACACTGACTCCTAGAATGAAAATATACTTGGCATAATGATCAACCTGAAGTATTAATTTTTTTCTACATTTTGTCATTTAACAACCACAAACCTCCATGTTCAAATTTTTATATAAAAAATAAACACCAGGCAGCACATACTGTATATCAGATGTGGAAGAGCTTTACATAGTTTTGACTTTTTGTTTCACCGTAAAAATAGGATGCTGAAAAATGGTAAATTTGAATGTCAAATTGTTCAGGAAGTGTGAATTCCACAGTCATAACTGTAATGCTTACCTGGAGCTCCAGTCAATAAAGCAGGAGGCTGTCGATCCTGTGTTGGGGTCTGTGTGCCATCCTGAATGTAGCCCATCTTTCTAATTCGCAGCTCTACTTTGTGAGTCCCTGCTGCTATGATGGCGGTCTCTACGGGTACTCCATGGACTGTGAACATCTCCTGGAATCTTTTAGAGGCAATTTCAGCCTCTGATTGGGAATCAAAGCAAATGTAGATGTAATTTTCATCCTCCCGGTAAGAATGAGGATCCGGGGGACGCAAGTCGCCCTCGTCTGCGCTGATAAATGGTTCCTCCTCAACATCGGGTGGGAGTCGTGTGCGAAGAAGGCGCCTCAGGCGTCTGCTCGCCTGTCTCAGCGACTCATCCATCTCACTACCGGAAGAGCTCTCGGGTTCACTGTCGGCACTGTAACCTATTGTCAGGGGTCGTCGGCCTGATGACTCCCTCACCGTTCCCACTGTCACCTTAGCACTGTGAGACGTCACTCCAAACTTGTTGGTGACCTCGCAGGTGTAAACCCCAGTGTCTTTTGTGGTGATAGCAGTAATGACCAGAGCGCAGGTGCCATCATTGTAGATATCAATATGATGATGTTTGCCGTCAATCAGCGGTTCACCGTCCTTCAGCCAGCGCACCTTTTCTGGTTTACCTTCTGACACACATTCGAGATGTATGGTGTCATTAGGTTCTTTGGTTTGGTCTTTAAAGACCTCCTTAAAGATGGGACGCATGTCCTTGCGAGCCTTGTAACCCTTAAAGGCAGCTTGAATCTTGATGGCAGCATCTGTCAGCTCTGGCTCCTCCTCTTTTGTGATTTCCATGATACTGGTCTCCTGAGTAGACAGTTGCTTTTCCTCTACTTTTTGAATTATTTTTGTTTTTGATTCAGTCTGCTGCACTGTTTTCTGCTCTACCATTTGGAAATGAGCAAAGAACTTCTCTGCTGTTAGAGTCTCTGCCTCACTGGTTGCTGTTGTTTCAGTCTTGCTGCTCTTTTTCAGGTAAGACACAAGCGAAGCGCCGCCAGAAACAGTCTCATCCTCGGAGCTGATGGACTGAACAGATTCTGTCTGTCTCTTGGACACATCGACCTGCTCTTTCTCCGCTGCTGTGATTTCTACTTTTTCTGATGACACAGACTCTTTCTGCTGTTTTTTGCCGGCTTTGCTATTGTCCTCAGGCTGTTCTGAGATGGAGTCCAGAGTGGGCTCTCTGCTCATGCGACGTTTCTTTGCTGATGCGTCCCACAGATCATGGAGTTCCCCTTCCTCAGCAGACTCGGGAGGTAGACTCGGCTGTTCCATGACTTTTGTCTGTTTTACATCTGAAGAAATGACCATAATATGGTTTAAGTTAGAGTACACAGAGCACAACACCACCATGAATGCAACAGTACCTAAAATTATTTGGTTCTGGATAAGCCAAACAGTGCGAATACATTGGCTTTAGGTTGAGACCAGTAAATCAATTCAAAAAGTGGAACTCGTACATAGAATCATTGTAAACAGAGCAAAAATATGCTGGTAATTTAAATAGTTATGTCTTATACAGCCAATGAAAACACAAAATTCTGCTTTTGGGTTTGGGTTAAAATATTACATTGAAGAAGTAAAAGTATTTTAGGACACACATGTCAGCCTATTGAAAAGACTGTTCACATGTTTTATAGTATATGAACATAGTACTTGGTCAAGGCTTCTTTTTCGTGAATTTCTGCGTTAATGGAGTGTAAAATGGAGGTCATGACACAATTGTTTTTGTAGTGGTCTTTAGCTGATATGCATTAAGTGATGTGTCTCTAATCTTGCTCTTGACGATACCCCAAGGATTCTTTGTGCAGTTTAGGTCAGGTGAGCTTAATGGGCAATCAAGCATAGTGACACCACGTTCATCAATCCAGAAATGGGTATTTGACAGTGTGGCCAGGTGCCAAGCCATGCCGAAAAACAAACCCTGCATTTCCATAAAGCTTGACATCAGAAGTGTCAGGCAGCGCTATAATTTCCCAGGAGACAGGTGTGCTGACTTTGTACTTGATAAAACATTGAACAAATCCCTGCGAATGACACGATTCTTCAAATCATCACTATCTGTAGAAACTTCACTATAGACTTCAAACAACTTTGCTGCTCGTCTTCCAGACTTTGGGATATTGATTTTCAAATGAATTGAAAATTTTCCTTTCATCTGGAAGGAACACTTATTCCTGCTGTGTCTGCACCTTTTTTGAAATAATTTTAACTTTCACTTAATTTCCCATTCATATGCATTGATGCCCATGATTTTGTAGGCCATAATATCACTAAAAACATTTCTGTATTTTCAATATATATATATATATATATATTATTGGTCTGATGTTACAGTCTTATTTCCTGAATTTTGGATCTTCAAGAACTATAAGACATTGAAATTAACAGAAATAAATACTTTAAATCTATTACTCTGTGTGTAATGAATCTAAATAAGAATAAATTTTTTAAGAGAATTAACATAAACTTTTAGATGATGTACATACTGAAATGAAATTAATCTTTGACTCAATGAACACAATAACCCTTTGAATCCGATGCTGTGCGCAAAACATAATGGAATCAATAAACCTGGAGTTTCACTCCACATCCTTTCTAATAAAAATTTGATTGAGATTCATTCTAAAGACTTTTTAAAGGCATTTTAAAGATGAGTATAATTGAAACATTATTAATAGTTTATTGATAATAAAAAACCCCATTTGATTTAATTGTTAAAATTATCTTATCCTCAATATCTTGTTTGTTATAATGACAGCATCATTACAACATAAATCTTCACGCCATGCAAAACAGTTATTTAGAAGCAATAAGCAAATAGCTATGTCTAATAATTGAGTGTGCAATAATATTTTAGCCAAATGTATTTGTCCACTCACCAAGCTGTACTGTCAGAGGAAGCTCAACAGGCTCTCCAGGTCCAGCTTTGTTAATTGCTGCCACTCTGAACCTGTAGCCACTCCCAGGCACCAGTTTTTCCACAACAAATTCTGTGTTGCAAGCAGGTTCAGAATGACATGGAAGCCAGAGGGCGCTGTCTACAAGTCGCATTTCCACTCTGTAGCCAATGATAGGACTCCCTCCATCATGAAGAGGAGTAAACCAGGAGAGAGTGACAGACTCTGTGGTTTTACGGAGGACTTCTGGATCCTCTGGGGGGTCAGGTACAGCTGTTGGAGTGATACACAAAAGGTTGAAAATACACACAAATCCCCCTCCAAAAAAACTACAGATTCATTGCTTCTTGTTTATTAAAGTCTTACTGATGATGGTTAGCTTGGCCAAAGAAAGTGCATCCCTAGCTGCAAAAGTAATTTCTTGTTGGGGCATGAGTGGGGCCTGTCTCAGGACAAGGCAATAAGAACTGCCGTCAACCCTCATGGCCCAGAGGTCACTGGGTTTGAGTTCAACTCCATTAGCGTACCAGGTCACATCTGCTGCAGGAACAGCCTCAGTAAGCTTAACACAAAACTCAACCTTCTCTCCTACAGCAGCCACTTTGTCCTCCAAACCCTGCACGATCTCCAGTTTCCAGCCTTTAAACAGAAATAAAAACACAAAGTGATGCTGAAAATCTTGGTGATTAAAGCTTACGATGCAGACAGGTTTATTTATGTAAAATTATTCACACAAAGTACATGTATTATTTATGTAAAAATTACAGACTCAATTCCAGAGTTCTAAGTTTTTTTTTTTGATTAATTCAGGAAAGACGGAAGGAAAGATGGAATAAACAAAGGAAAGAACGAAGGAACCATAAGTTTACCAAAGGAATTTAATTTACCAAAGGAAAATAAGTAATGGCACAAGGAAAAAAAAGACCAAATGACATTAATATAGTAAGATAGGAGGGAAAGAAGAAGTAGGACAAAGAATGGATAGCTATGACATTCTATACATTTGGTAAAACACTGAAATTAAATTGTAGACTTTTTCAGCCTGTCTAGAGATCCAGAATTTAAGCAAATTGGAAGCACCTTTGACAGTGAGCTGGGCAGAGGTGGAAGTTGTTCCAGCTTTAAATGTTACTGTGCAACTGTCTTTGTCATGCAGATCTTTCAGGAGCAGCAGATGACGTCGACCATTTTCAAAAGACACAATCTCTGCTTTACGTGATTCCTTCACTGGTTTTCCATCAAGAAGCCAGTGACAGTCTTTGCTCTCAGGGCGAGAAAGGGCACACTCGAACAATGCTTCGCCCCCATCAAATGTTTCCACGTTTTCCAGGCCTTGGACAATGTTAATGGGTTTGGCTAGAGAAGTGGAAAGACAAAAATATAACATTAACAAAAGAAGACGCTTAATAGATATTTTTAACCAACAATGCTGTAAAATTCAGATACATAAAGCTCTTGTTGAAAAGGGAATACATTTTGTAAAAGCGGCAAAAGATTTGCTTAGGAGTTCGACCAAGACAAGGAGATGTTTTAAAGGCTGTTGCCCTTTCTATGTGGAGGGAAGCTCACCTTCCACATGAAGTGAAGCGACCACAGAGGTACCCTCTGCCTCACAGGAATACGTTCCCGTGTCAGCACCGGAAACACGGTTAATGTACAAGCGAGCAACAGTCCAGTCCTGCTCCACTACCACCCTACGGCCATCAGGCTGCAAAAGCTGCCCATCTTTCCTCCACTGAGCTTTGACTGGCCTGGAGAACTGGCAGATGAACTCAGCCGGTTGGTTTTCAACCACCCAAAGGTCCTCCATATCGTTCACCACCTCAACCATGGGATCTGTGGTCAGGGTGAGGAGTTTTGTGGGGAGTTGAAGGAGGTGATATTGTCAGGACTTAGCCATGAATGATATGACAGGGGCATGCCAAATGATGTAAGGGCTTTGTAATCCCCCAAAACAAGTTCTTATGTTATTATATTTTATAAGATTTTTTGTTTTGCTTTTGTTCCACTAATGCACTTAAGTAAATATGCTGTACATACAGATGGGGATTAAAAAGTCCCACAGTGCTGGCAGCAGATAGGAGAGAAGGGGGTCACAAATGGACAGAGTGCCAATGCTGAACTCATGGGAGTTGCAGGAGAGTTAGAGGTTTTAGTGTTAGGGGCAGTGAAAGGACAGGGTATGTGAATGAGAGCATCTAGCCAGTCTGGATGGGTGGAGCAGCACGTTTTTGCTCTGTTCTCAGCTGAAGTCCAATTCATACATACCACATTAAGAAGAAATTTGCTGGATCTAAACAGCAAACAGATATCGCTCACTGTTTACAAATGTATAGAGTTTGGGCTGCACTGCTAACTTTATAATAATCACGATTGCCTGTTTTCTGTCTTACTACATCACAACACCATCCCCCCCTGGATTCCAGTTATTTATTTTTGCTGTTATCCATCAGAGCATACCAATCAGATTATTACTCTAAAAACTTTTCATCCACTATTTTACAACAAATTCGTTAGCAGTAAAGAGATTCCTTCAAAGAAGAAATAACCTTAGATTAACTAGCAAATAAATAAAGATATCAGTGCAACAAGTAAATTACAGTAACCTTTGTGAATAATATTGACTTCTCATGAGAGGACAGCTAGAGGAAAATATTTCCAATACACTGTTCTTAAACTACTTAAAGTTCTTAAAGGGGAATTAAAATTAGCTGAAGATGAAATTGGCAGCTCAAAGCTTTACAACAACTGAAGATCAAAAATTGGCCATAAAATTCTGAGTATGTCTGGATGAAATACGTTTGACTCAATCAAATTGAGTTTGCATTTTTTTTAATTAATACTAAGCGTTAAAAAATGTGTAGCACTGGTGGGTGATTAATGAAAATAATGTAGTTGTATTCTGAAAAATCATATTCACAATCGTAATTATCAGTTTGCCATTTCAGCAGCCCAAAATACATCACTTATCCAAAACAAAATACAAATGTAAAGCAAAAGTTTATTTGCAATATGGTTTTTCAGGACCTATCAAATAGCTGTGGAAGTACTCTGAACAGTATTTTTTACACCTCTGGTGTGGTGCTGCACCCAGTTGTATGTTTTGGTAATATCAAACCATACAGCATGAAACTCAACAGTTTAATTAATAGAATGTAAAACAATCTGGCTCATGCATGATTATGTGCAGGATTGCAAAAATATTTTAAAGTTTCTAAAAAAAATCTATAAAAAATAAAGAAAAATGTCACAAAGAAAAGCAAAATTCACTAGCATTTTTCTAATTTACTAATATTTATTCAAATACTTTGAATAAATATTTCCAGTTGATTTTTGTAAAAGACTGACAGCAAGTTAAAGTGTGAAGTCCTAAAAGTGCCGCAATGCATACATTTTTAAATAAATATTTAAAATCAAAATTAAAATTAAAGAAAAAAATATGTATATACATATGAAATATAAATATTTAATATACTGCTCAAAAAATAAAGGGAACACTTAAACAACACAATATAACTCCAAGTACATCAAACCTCTGTGAAATCAAACTGTCCACTTAGGAAGCAACACTGATTGACAATCAATTTCACCTGCTGTTGTGCAAATGGAACTTTGTACAGAACAAAGTATTCAATGAGAATATTTCTTTCATTCAGATTTAGGATGTGTTATTTGAGTGTTCCCTTTATTTTTTTGAGCAGTGTATTTTTGTGTCCAAAAGTAGTTTGAAACATACATTAAATAATTAAATGTGAAACAACTTTATCGAATGTCACCTCAATATTGATTTATATAAGTCTTAGTCTACTATGTCTGTAGTTGTTTTATAGATAAAGGCATCTACAATAACTTAAATGTCAAAAATGTATTATTTTTCATGAGATATATTTATTAAACAAACTAGGAAGCCACATTTAAAAACTATGTTCAATATTCAGCTATTCGTCTATTCAGCACCATAGAGCAAGTTTCATTTTGGAAAAAAGAAATCCATGGATTCAGAGGGTGGTGCGTAAAACGCTTCAAAACTTGTACAAACCAGGGTTGGGATTTGCAACAATAAGTAGCACGATAACAGACTTTGTACTAGAGCACTAGCTGCTCTCCCTGCTCAGTGTCAGCTGTATATCTTTCAGAGTGTGACTGTTAAAAACATTGATAGAATATTACTTATATAGTCTTTCTCTGCTGCCTGGCACAAAAAAAAAACAAGGAATGGTACCAGTTCTTGGTCCTGCAATTAGGGACCATTGATTTAAACGGTTAACGTTGCTAATCATATAGACCCAGTAGTTTTAGCCCACTGACGAAAATGCTGCATTGCAGCATACAACAATGGAATAACTAAATAAGTGCTCAAATAGTAACTTTTAGTCACACAAAATAATATGTTGGAAATTATCCATTTGATTCCAGTTCTAATTGTTGAATGACACAATTAAATAATTGGTTCTTGATTTGGCACTTTTAGAACTCCATACATAAAGAAAGTCAGAAATATTATTGTTTAAAATTCTACATTACTGAGATCCTTAAACAGAATACCTTTAACTAAGAGCTTGGCTGATGAGGTTAAGTTGCCCGTTTTGAAGGTGACAGTGCCTGAGTCATCTGTAGCCAGGTTCTTAAAGGTGAGTGTGTGGATAAAGCCCTGTTCCACCCCTATATCAATACAGGGGTTGTTCTCCAGCAAGGTGCCATCCAGCCACCACTGCACCTTACCAGGCGCCCTACCAGAAAGCTGGCAGGAGAACGTTGCCCATTCCCCAACAAAGACGTCAGTGGTCTTAAGACCAGTAACAATGAAGACTTCTTTCACTGTTGAGTGAAAAATACACACACATGCATACACTAAGTTTTAAACAAATTCATTATCAAGCATTGCAACAGTTTGACTGACAAAACCAAACAATTCAGCAGACAGACAGTAAACAATCAAGACAGACGTAGAAGGGACAGCATGGAGACTACCTTGCACTGCCAAAGAAGCTGTAGTGAGCTGTTCTCCTGCATCACAGGTATAGTAACCACTGTCTTCAGGTTCCAGGCTATGAATACAGAGTTCTTGAATGCGCCCCTCCTGCTTCATCTCATACTTCTTACCAGGTTGGAGGACAATACCTCCTTTCCTCCACTCAACACGGACACCTGGCTTAGACACCTCACACTGTAGAGTGATATCATCACCCTCTATGGCGTCCTGGCTCTTGAGCTCTTTCTTGAAGAACACTGGGGCACCTAGCGGATTAATTAAGTATATCATCAATCGGAGAAGTTGACAGAAACTTACAAAACTATTAAAAATGCTAGAGTAGGTATGTTGTTCAAGCCTATCTTGGTCCAGTTTTTAACTTAGACAGGAAACATTCTTGTTTTACCTTGGACAGTTAAAGTAACTTCACACTGTGCATCTCCAGTATCACAGATGTATATTCCTGAATCCTCTGGGACCAGGTTGTGAATTCGGAGCTGATGCACAGCACCGTTCTTCTTCAGGTCATACTTTATACCAGCTTGGATTGGCACATTGTTCCTCATCCACGTGAGAGAGGCATTGGAGTCGGAGATGGAGCAACTGAGTGTGACGGTTTCTCCCTCTGCTGCTGCAGCATTATGAGGTTTCTCTAATATTACCACTGTAAATATAGGAAACATAAAGTTCAATTGCAGTGATATGTCTTTTTTTAGAGTTCTTGTTCTAACTCTGACTTACATAGCATTAGCATTAAGTTATATATTTCCTGTGCTTTGCTGATATTACGTTTTATAAAATGAATAATTATTGTGAGTGGTAATGCTAATGATAATGAAAAGGACTAAAATGAAAAAAATCTGTTTAATTGTTGATGAAGATGTTTCTGGGCAATAAAACGCTAGAGATACGACGTCATCTATTTTACCTTTGGGTTTCTCCTCGACCAGAAGACAAGCCACACTCTTCTCCTCACCAACGACAAAGGCAACATCACCTGACTCATCTGTGGTTACCATCTTCAGAGCCAGTCGGTGAACTCTGCCCTGAACGCTCATTTGATTCAGATCATTATTTTGAAGGAGGTTGTCTCCAAGCCACCATTCCCCATGAGTGATGCCTACATGCGACAGCTCGACCTCAAAGATGGCGTCCTGACCAGTGGTCACGGTAACATCATGGAGCTCACGGACAATGCGAACATGCTCTGAGAGTGAATGTAAAGTGAAAAGTGAGGTTAAACGGATCTTTCATAGAGCATCACTTTCTAAATGTTAGTTTAGCACTGAGTATACAAGGTCCCTGTTTTACATTTAAATAACCTAAAAGGACCCTCCTGTACATACTAACTCTGTAAAATGGCAGATAATAAGGTGAAGTTGTTACCTTTAACAGTCAGCCTAGCAGTGCATTTCTTGTCTCCTGTGTCACATGTATATTCACCACTATCCTCCTTGACCAGCTTGCGTATCACCAGGCTGTGAGTGGTAGCTCTCTGCTGAATGGTATACTTCTCTCCCTGAGAGAGGACAGTTGAGCCCTTCCACCAAGTCACCTTACAGTCAGGGCTTGATGTCTCACAGGACAGTGTGGTCTCTCCTCCCTCTCTGGCCTCTTGGCTTTCCAGCTCCTTTTTAAAGGATATTGGTGGCACTGCCAGAAAGACCAGTTAAAGAAGATGAGCATTATAAGGCTTTTTAAGTTTTAGGAGGTGAACATGGCCTCCATGTAACACACCATGAACACATAAGGTATAGACTGTACCAAAAAGCAACAAACAACAAGAATAACATAGAAGATGACATAGCATAACAACACACTAAGACAGAACATGAAAAGAGGTCTCAGAAAACAAAACTTGGTTGTTTAGAAGGGAACCATAAAGTGGTGGACCTGGTCTTTGAACAAAATAAAATGAGCTAAAATATAAAGACATAGTCCAAATGCTTTATTTATCATGAGTGTACATTTCATACAAAATTGAAATATAGACATTCAACATAATTTTAACAGGTGTTAGTTCAAGAATGTTGTGATGGACACAGGATCATCCCCTGTTAACATACAGTATAAACCTGTATTTACCCCAAGCTGTTGACCCAGTTCAAAATCAACTGAGTTTCTGAAATTGACCACTTTACATTTCATGGAACACAACTGGTTATCAGAAATGAAAAATCCCTTCTTTTACAGGTTGGTAAATGGAGCATATGTTAGCACTAACAGGATATGACAACACCACTCTTCAGTGCTGAATCTGTTGACAGGAAGCTAAAATTATGTGAAAAAAATAAGTTTCTCAACTTTTCCATTTTGAAAAGTTCAATTATCTCAGTCGTGCAACAATGTGGATTAGAACATTCTGGCAAATCTTTATACATCTGACAGGTGAGAAAAGGTTTTGGTCACTCAGCAAGAAGCACAGTCAGAGACTTTTCTTAATAATGCTATCCTCACTAAACACGCTGGATGCTAAAAACAGTTTAAAATGTCCACTGCATAATCATTTTGCTTTTGTTTAAAAAAAAAAAAAAGAAATCCCGTTTAACTGGCGAGCTGTGAAACACTAACTGCTCCCTCTCACACACTTTTCCAGGTATGCAAGTGGGTCAATAACTGCGGAGATACTAGGAGAATCTATGTGAAAGAGTGAAAATTTTAGAAATATGAAAAAGAAGGAGATATTACAGAAAAAAAATGGCTATCAGGTTGAAGAGCTCTTGTAGTAATTGATCAACAATCAATTGATCAATTACTCCATCTTTATTATCTCACAATAATAAAGATGGAGAACATTGGAGAAAGGTCCAAATGATAACGATGAAGGAAACAATGTGAATTAGAACATTCTGTTTTAATTCTTAAAACTATTTCTGCCTTTCTTACCTCTGACTGTGAGAGAAGCAGTGGAGGTGTGGTTTCCTACAGTGAAAGTGACTGTTCCAGAGTCGGAGGCTGTGACACCTCTAAGTGTGAGGCTGTGCACCCGGCCCTCAGACCTTATCAGATTCATTTCATTATTTTGCAGAGGGACATCCTGGAGTTTCCACTGTATCTGTGGAGTCTCCTCATGAGAAAGCTGACACTCAAAGTGGACATCTTCCCCCTCATGAACAACACAGCTCTCCAAGAACTTCAAAATCAGAACCTCAGCAGCTACAGAGACATTACAACAGCACACAGATATTGAAAAGTTGAAACTGCAGATTGCAATAAACTTTAAAGATTTCAGCTTAGCTGTTATTGAAATCATCAAGTGAAGAAAAACAGCATTCTGGTGTGTCAATGCTTAGGAAGGATGGAGCACCACAAAAAGTGACAAGTGTTCCAGTTCAATGTCAAATTGTGTGAAGAGCTGGAGGACTTGTTAGGAAATGTGCAAGAATAAAACCTAATTTGCAAAATTAACGTGCATTGAAAAAAGGTCTCAAAAAATAACTTTTCTTAGAGAGGAAATTCCAAACAAGACAACATGATAGGGAATGTAAAAGGTGGTTGTCAGGGTGGTGCATAAAAAGAAATCCTACCATTAACATTAAGGGTTGCTGAAGTCTTCTGGAAGCCTGTATCACAGGAGTATTCTCCTGCGTCGCTTAGCTGCAGCTTATAGATAACAAGCTGGACCACAGTCCCTTCCTGCTTCAGTTGGTATTTGCTACTGGCTGTCAGCACCTTGTCACCACACCTCCAGACCACACTGGCTCCCAGTTTGGTGATCTCACAGCAAAAGCTAACAGACTCACCTTCCTGTCTTTCCAGGTTTTGTAGCTTAGTTTTGAAAAGGACAGGTTTGGCTGTGGGAAATTCAAGAAATTAAAATTATCAAAGTTAAGAAGAAATAAGAGCACAAGTAAAATTTTTATTTCATCACTCCTTAAAGTCACTATCAGTGCATTGTGAAAGTATTCTTTCCCATTTTGTCAACTTAGAACCACAAACTTATGTGTATTTTATTGGTCTATCACATAACCAGTCTGATCCCTGGTCTATCAAATAACAGGTGTTAATACTTTTTCAAGGCTCTAAAGAACACAGAAAAGTAAGCACCAGAGACAACATGTCACAAAGGTTTGGATCTTGAGCTTAGATCCTGATTGACTCAAATTTTCAGAGACAAAGGAAGAGCCCACTCAAGCTATTTGGATACAAACAGGTTGTAAACATACCCTTCACAGACAGATTTGCGGTGCTTTGATGTTCACCAGTGTCACAAGTGTAACTTCCAGAGTCCTCTAGTTCTACGTCATGGATTATTAGAGTAGCCAGGTTCTCTGTTTGTCTAATTTCATATTTTCCACAAGGGCAAAGGCCAAGTTCTCCTTTCCTCCATTCCAAAGAAACACCTAACTTGGAAAGCTCACACTGTAATGTGGCACTCTGGCCTTCTTCCACAGTCTGACATTCCAACTCGCGTTTGAAAAACACCGGGGAGGCTGAAGAACAATAAGAACAATAAGTAGTTATTTAAAAGTAAAGACAAGAAATGAAGAGGTAAATTGATGGGAGGAGAAATTAATACGGATGTGAAAAGACAGACTTGATGGGTGGTAAAGAAGATGGTCTGCACCGTACCATTCACAACAAGAGATGCAGAGCTTAATATGTCTTCTGAGCAGCACGAGTAGGTTCCTGTGTCTTGAGGAGTCAAATCAAAGATCTGTAGCTCGTAACGTAATCCAGTTTGTTTCAACTGGTACTTTTCTCCATGACTCAAGACTTCAGGCCCTTTCTTCCACTGTACAGGGACTCCGGGTTTAGAAAGCTCACAGTGCAGAGTAATGCTTGCTCCCTCCTCTGATACACAGCTTTCCAGGTCTTTATTGCATACGACTTGAACAACTGAGGAATCAATGGTTTACATAAAGTATTGAGTTTGATGTTTTGAAAACACAAGACATATGCTAACAAACCAGTCTTTTTTATTAGGTGTCTTACGAAGATTACATTTTTAGAAAACAACTGTTTTTAAATACAGACATGTACAACCAATAAACCTTTGTCCATCAAGCAGACTTAGCCTTCCTGGGCTATACCAAATACCCCACAGACAATCCACATAAACAACTAAGTAGAAAACACAATGATGAAAAAGCACTCCACCCACCCCTAACTTCATCTCTTCAGGGTCGACATGAGAATGGCAGTACCAGTTTAGACCACTAAGTGTCAGTACTACACATTCTATGTTATTTCTATGTTGGCCACCGGTACTGAGGCAGATTCTGCTGGAGGTTTAATGGGGAGTTTTCCTCTCCATTCTCACTACATGCATGAGCAGTATGAGGTATTCTTGTAAAGTCAACAACACACTATCATCATATCCTCATCCAGGAGGAGTGAATGCTCATAAAGTTTCATAGATTTTGTGCTGCATTACAACACAGAAAGCTTTAAGGCCTGCATACAAAAGGCTATCTGTAGCAGAAGACTGACACAGCACATCACTATGTACACACCTTTCACACCGTGAAACATGACATAGACAAAGCCAAGCAGACATGCAGCTCTAATTGTAACAAAACCTAGATCTGTAAAGTAGTGACTCAGTATGTCCCTGCCATCCCGGCATACAAGACATCCCCAAATAACTCAAAAACAAACTGACATAAATGTAGCACCAAAGTTTGATGTGGAAACATGAGTCAGGAGCTACCTTGTGCCTGGATTTTGGTCTCGTCACTCTGAGCAGCTTGTTTAACAGTCTTCTCGCCTAGAACTAAGCAGAACAATAATCTCACAATCTTACAGAGATGAGTTTACTGAACCAAATACAACACCAGCATGGAGCCAGGAGAGCAGACACAGTCAATAACAATGCACAGTTTAATGTTACTAGCTTACAACTCTGCCCTAAACACAGATGTTCTTTTGTTTAATGCAGACTGTAAAGTGTACAAAATCTCTAGGAAAAGGGAAAGCTAATAAATATATGTTAAAATATCATAGGCTCCTCTTTCGAATCTACCAAATTCAAATTCAAATTGGAAAGCAAAATTCATACCAAATTCAAATGACTGCAAAAAGCAGACAGTATTGCCAGCATGCCATGCAGCACTACAAATTGGACATAGAATTGAAACAAAACAGTAAAATACTGATGAAATACAAACACTAAAGAAGAAAACAACACCTTTTCTCTGAGACTAAATTGAACAACAATTATATGTTTTCCACCTTTGGACAAATTTTAAACATCTTATTTACACCAAAAATATTTTTCAACAAAGACTCTCACAGTATCCAACATATACGAACAAGCTAGTCATATTACCTTCATGTTCCATATCAAATTCTCTTGAGCTTCTCTGATTTTTCTCTTTCAGTAGTTGTGGTGTAGGGGCTTCACCAGTAGACGGCAGGTTCACAGCTACAATAATTAGGCACAATTGTAATTTTTATATAAAAATACACAAGCTGCATGAAGCACTCAAGTCTGGTCATTGGAGAAACATGGCCGATAGATGCAAATACTATTTCATATCAACAGTCAGCCTCCGTGCAAGAAACAAAGCAACCTTGAGAGTGCAGAAACCTGTGGATCTGTGAGCTGAAAACATGAAATAAATACACGCTAGGTATTTGAAAGTGAGCAATTCAAAAAGCATATGTAGCCTGGAAATGAGACATCATGTGAAACAGCCAAGTTACAAAGCAACACGTTTTAATTTGAACATGTAGAACATTTCTCAAGTCAACAAACAAAGGTGAAAATCTTAAGAATGTTACCTTCTACAGTTTCATTTATCTCCTGCTTCTTCTGTTCAATGCTTTTAACTTCACTCACCTTGACTGCAATGCAAGTGCAACACAAATAGTCACACTATAAGTTCTTTAAACTTTTGCTTTCCAACAAACAACACTTTACTAAAACAAAATAACAGAATCATACAACAAAAACAGCCATACTCTGAGATTGTAAAACATATTAGCCTGCAAGGCTGAAATTTAGATGCTTTATCCTCAGTCTGCTTTTATCAGAGCACTTAACTCAGAAAGCAGCACAATAACTTCAAATTTAAACTAAAAGAAATTGACTATACAGGAATATACACTTTGTATACATTTAATTTGAGCTTACATCTATTATAGACAGTACAGGCAAGTCAAAAATACAATTTAAAGGAAGACTCAACAACAAAGACACAATTATTCAACTGAACAAAACATACAACTCAGAATCACCCAACCATATTTTCTTACCTACCTTCAATTTTTTCTTTGGTCTCCTGAGTTTTGGGTTCTGGTTTAGCAGCAGAAGGAGGCGGAGACAGCTTCACAGCTGAAAGAAAATAATGCAGTCAGTGTGCCGTAACATATCAGATTATTCATATGAATTCATGAACTAAACACAAAACAATAGAAGGAAACATTCAAAAATGACAGGCAAACAAAATAACTGAGCACCAGTTGTACCAGCTTAATTGCACAGAATAAAAAAAAAAAACAAACAAAAAAAAACAAGTGATAAGTTTGGAAATATACCAACAGCAAATAACAGAAAGAAGAAAAATACTTTGTTAATTTGCGGAATTAACTCCAGAATTGTAATGCCATACAAGTGTTGCACAATGTTTTAGTCAAAACAAGATCATACAAATTGTCACAATGGTCAGTTCACCACAGTAAAACACATTATGTGACAAAAAACTCAAGAATTTGACATGTCAGCCACACACAAGAGGAACATAAGGCAAGCACACAAAAATAAACAACACAACCAAACATAAGAGCAACTTAACAAATTAAAAAAAACTACAGAGCAGATTCTAAACACTGACACTATAAATTTCATACAAAAAATCGGTCTATCAATGAAACTTCAGTTTTGCATATGGCAAACAAATACATTTGCTTAGTTAGGTTTCAAATAAATCCTCTTCCTACCCTTGATCTTTAGGTTGGCTGTGGTCTTCTGGTCTCCACACAAACAGCTGTAATCTCCACTGTCTTCTGGCACCAATTTGTTAATAATGAGTTCATTCACAGAGGCCTTCTGCTTTATCTGGTACTTCTCTCCAGACTTCAGAGCCTGTGATCCCTTCTTCCACTCCACAGAAACTCCAGGTTTGGAGAGTTCACAACGCAAAGTAACACTGGCTCCCTCTTCAGCCTCTCGACTCTCCAACTTCTGTTTGAAGGTCACTGGTTGGGCTGCATGGTTATTAGTTGGTATTTTGTCAAATGATATACCACAACAAATAGAACATAAACAGGCATACAGTACAACTCAGCTGAACACCCAGGACTAACATTAACAGTTAACACACTTTGATGACAGACAGGAACTCCAACCAATAACCTTAAACACATATATAAAAGAAAAAGACACTCAAAATAACTAGTTGTAATAAAACTAATGATAAATCCTCCTCCTACCCTTGATTTTGAGGCTGGCTGAGGTCTTCTGGTCTGTACACACACAGCTGTAGTCACCACTGTCTTCTGGCAATAGTTTGCTAATAACAAGTTCATTCACAGAAGCCTTCTGCTTCATCTGGTACTTCTCTCCAGACTTCAGGACCTGTGATCCCTTCTTCCACTCCACAGGGACTCCAGGTTTGGAGAGCTCACAACGCAAAGTAACACTGGCTCCTTCCTCAGCCTCTTGGCTCTCCAACTTCTGTTTGAAGGTCACCGGTCGGGCTGTGTGGTCATTAGTTATTACACAATCAATGGTATGTCACAGCAAATTTCACATAAACAAGCACAAATCACAAGAAAGCTGAACAACCAGGGATTACACTGACAGTTTGCCCATGTTGATGGCAACTCCAACAAACAGCCTTAAACTCATATATAAAAGAAAAAGACACTCAAAATAACTAGTTGTAATAAAACTGATAATAAATCCTCCTCCTACCCTTGATCTTTAGGGTGGCTGTGGTCTTTTGGTCTCCACAGACACAGCTGTAGTCTCCACTGTCTTCTTGTACCACTTTGCTAATAATGAGTTCATTCACAGAGGCCTTCTGTTTCATCTGGTACTTCTCTCCAGACTTCAGGACCTGTGTTCCCTTTTTCCACTCCACATGGATTCCAGTTTTAGAGAGCTCACAGCGTAAAGTAACAGCGGTTCCCTCTTCAGCCTCCTGGCTCTCCAACTTCTGTTTAAAGATCGCTGGTTCTGCTGCATGGTTATTAGTTGTTACACAATCAATAGCATGCCACAGCAAATTTTACATAATTTGCAAATTTTACATAATTTGCTGTGACAAGCACAATTGTCACAGCAAATAAACAAGCACAATTCAAAACAAAGCTGAACAACCATGCCTTAGTCTGACAGTTTGCACACTTTGATGACAGACAAGATGTATAACACACAACATTAAATACATACATCAAAAAAATCAATCGAAAAAGTAATAACAGTTGAAATCAACTGACAATAAATCCTCCTCCTACCCTTGATTTTGAGGCTGGCTGAGGTCTTCTGGTCTGTACACACACAGCTGTAGTCACCACTGTCTTCTGGCAATAGTTTGCTAATAACAAGTTCATTCACAGAAGCCTTCTGCTTCATCTGGTACTTCTCTCCAGACTTCAGGACCTGTGATCCCTTCTTCCACTCCACAGGGACTCCAGGTTTGGAGAGCTCACAACGCAAAGTAACACTGGCTCCTTCCTCAGCCTCTTGGCTCTCCAACTTCTGTTTGAAGGTCACCGGTCGGGCTGTGTGGTCATTAGTTATTACACAATCAATGGTATGTCACAGCAAATTTCACATAAACAAGCACAAATCACAAGAAAGCTGAACAACCAGGGCTTACACTGACAGTTTACCCACATTGATGGCAACTCCAACAAACAGCCTTAAATACATACATGAAAGAAATACACACTCAAAAAAACCTTGTTGTAATAAACTAACTATGAATCTTCCTCCTACCCTTGATCTTGAGGTTGGCTGTGGTCTTTTGGTCTCCACAGACACAGCTGTAGTCTGCACTGTCTTCTGGCACCACCTTGCTTATAATGAGTTCATTCACAGAGGCATTCTGCTTCATCTGGTACTTCTCTCCAGACTTCAGGACCTGTGTTCCCTTCTTCCATTGGACGGAGACTCCAGGTTTGGAAAGCTCACAATGTAAAGTAACACTGGCTCCTTCCTCAGCTTCCTGGTTCTCCAACTTCTGTTTGAAGATCACTTTTTGGGCTGCATGGTCATTAGTTGTAACATAGTCAATGGTATTCTTGCTACAACAAATAGTACACGAAAAAGCACAAAATACACCTATACTGAACAAATAGGTCTAATACGGACTGTTTCACACATCAATTACAGACAAGAGCTACAACAAAAACCACAAACACACAAAAACTCGTTGAAAGAAACTCAAAAAATCCTTCTCCTACCCTTGATCTTGAGGTTGGCTGTGGTCTTCTGGTCTCCAGACAAACAGCTGTAATCTCCACTGTCTTCTGGCACCAATTTGTTAATAATGAGTTCATTCACAGAGGCCTTCTGCTTCATCTGGTACTTCTCTCCAGACTTCAGAATCTGTGTTCCTTTCTTCCACTCCACGGAGACACCAGGTCTGGAGAGCTCACAATGCAAAGTAACACTGGCTCCTTCCTCAGCCTCCTGGCTCTCCAACTTTTTCACAAATGTCGATGGCAATGCTGCACAAGTGGGTTTTATATAACAGCAAAATTTGACACAAATAATAAGAAAACTTCAAAGCTTTGGTGTTTTTTGACTACCTCTGATAATGAAGATATGATTTCATACCCCATTTTTAGATTAGCAAAAGTTGTCTGGTCTCCACAAAAACAAGGAGAATCTCCCTCCTCTTCATCACTAAATTCAAAATTTTAAGTATACAAAGGGTACACCTGAGTCATGTTTTTCTCTTGGTATAAAATGTTCTGGTCATTTCCTCCACTGGATATTGGAGGCAGCAGGTTTGAGATTAATTAATGTTTTAGTTGGAGAACAAAATAATAAAACTCAATATAGCTTATGAGTCATCCAATGTGAATTAAGAGGGAATGACATTCAATTTTTGTGTTAAGTCAGGTTGGGGTGGAATTGAAAGTGAAGTTTTCAGTTCCTTATATAGTCCTAATTTCTCACCTTTCACAGTCACCTTTGCCATGCTTTTAGCAGTGCCCACGTCACATGTGTAGATGTCAGTATCCTTCTCCTCCAGGTGTTTAATGATGAGAGTTAGGACCTTCTCCTTCTGGGACATCTCGTATTGACCTTCAGCCCTGAGCTCTGTGTGGCCTTTCAGCCACGTCACCGCGGATGGAGTTTGTTCCGTTTCGCAACGCAAGGTCACAGAGGTCTGCTCATCTGCTTGGATGTCCTCAAGCACTTTGGTGAATTTATGGATCGGTTCTGGTAAAAGTAAAATTGCTACAGTTTAGAGAGTAACAATCATCCCATTGGCTTGTTATATATTTTTGCGGAACACCAATGTTCAATATATGGCTGGAAAAAGAAAGAAAATTGTCTGATCTCATGTCGGACTATAATGTTTAGCAGCAATGTGTTAAAGTGAATGTACTGGATATTCTTAATAAATTAAATGTAAAACGTGTGTGTGTCTAAAGGTAATGTACAAATCTCTACGAGTTCACAGAAAGAAATACTCAGGAAGAAAAAAAGGAGAATCTGAACTTGAAATGTTTAATTATTTTTGTTATTTTTATATTACAGTTTGATATTAAACTGCTACTGAAAGTGGTTTATTGTGAATATTTCTTCTTTTGAATATTCAGATAACATATAAGGAGGATAGGTTTTATTTCCAGTTTGGAATAAATAAATAAATAGTAAGTTGGCCAGCTGTGACTACATATGTAAAAAGATAGGTCATAAAGTGTATACATTTCATCCTTACCCTTAATTTCCAGTTTGGCTCTTGTTGTTGCACCTCCAACAACTTCACAGCTGTACTCCCCAGAATCTTCAGCAGACACAGTGTGAATGGTCAGCTTCATGAGCTTCTCCTGTTGACTGATCTCATACTTCTTGCTTGTTCTGATGGCTTTTCCATCTTTGGCCCACTTTACAGTAAAACTAGCCTGTGTAACCTCACAGGCAAAAACAGCGTCTTCGCCACACACAACAGAAACATTCTGAAGCCCATTTGATAGAGATGAAGCTTTTCCTGTGCCATAGAAACACAATGTTTAGATGACTTATTTTGGTATGTATGCCTCTATTTTAATCACCAATTCTGAATAGCAATTGAACAGAGACGGAGATAAGCTATGTGAGAACTATTCTAATACATTCAAAATTTATGAGTTGACTTACCTTCAACTTTTAGTGTTGCTTTGGAGCTCAGGTCTTTAATGCTGAAGACCACCTCACCAGCATCAGCAGGGGTCACATCCTTTAGGGTCAGAGTGTACTTCCGCCCCTGACTGGAGATCTTAAAGCGACCTCCATTTTTAATGGCTTTGCCATTAGCAGACCACAAGCAGTCATCAATGCTCTCGCGTGACAGAATGCACTCAAAGCTGCATGTGTCTCCTTCATTCACCACAACAGATTTCAGTTTTTTTGTGATACCGATACCAATTTCTAGGATAGGAAAGAAAGAGTTTTATTTTTTTTTCCCCTTCACTTTAACTCTAAATTGCTTACCTAAAAGGGTACTCACCTCTTACAGTGACCTTTGCCTTTGTGACTTCTGTGCCAAGATCACAACTGTATTCTCCAGCATCTTCCTTGGTCACATCCTTAACAATCAATCCCAAAGACTTGCCCGTGTGAAGGAGCTCATATTTTGGTCCAGCTTTTAACACTTTATCCTCTTTTCTCCATATAGGAGAAACTCTTGGCTTGTTTGCTTCACATGTCAAAGTTATCATGCCTTTCTCCTCTCCTGTGACATCGTCTAGTGACTTGAGGAACACAGCTCTTTTTTCTGCAGGTTAAGAAAGGTGGGAGAAATTAACAGCTACATTTATTTCTATACACTATATGAAGATGAAGTCCAAACACTAGCATCTACGTATATGCTGAGTTTATATTACACATCGGTATATTTACCTCTGTGGGCAATTTGTTAAACTGGCATTTATTTAGGAATACTAGAGTAAACTACAAAAATACTTTTGTTGTTCTATCACATAAAATCCCAAGAAAATATATAGACATACTGTATGTGGTTGCAAGTGACAAAATTTTATAAAGTTCCAAAATACTTTGAGTACTTTTGCAAGGCACTGCAATTATATGTTTTTGAGCAGTAAATTAATTTAGGTAACCAGGAAGTTTGAGGCCAGTTATTAAAAGACAGCGAATGGCATTGCTTACCTTTAACCTTCAGTGTGACAGATTCTTTCACTTTGCGTACTTGAAAGGTGATAGTTCCCCCATCCTGAGGCGCTAAGTTCTTCAGCCTGAGCTTGTGGACCTTACCCTCATGTGTGATGGTGTTCACCTCATTGGTGAACAGGACCTTCTCATTAAGAAGCCACTGTGCATCTTCATCAGTGTAGTTGATCTCACATGTGAACATTGCATCGCTGTCTTCATCAACCTCTGTGTCAGCTAGATGCTTGGTGATCTTTATTTCTCGGACTGAGAAGTTAAAACAAGAAAGTAGTTTTAATATCAATATAAGTTATGTGAGTATGCAGTTTTCCATGAACTATAAATCATACCTTCAACAGTTAGAGTCCCTTTGGTTTCAGCAGGACCTGACTGACAGCGGTACTCCCCACTGTCTTCTTCAGTCAGCTTTTGAACAGTAAGTTGAGCCCTCGCAGCATCTTGTCTTATGTTGTATTTATCTGATGCTGCCAGAAGAACCTGACCTTTGAACCACTTCACTTCTTTAGGTGTGGCAGAAAATGTGCAAGCAAGTGCAGCAGAGCTTTTTTCATTTGCCTTTATATCTTTGATATGCTCAGTGATCTCAAGTGGGCGCTCTAAACATACAGAAAAGTATATAACAACAGTATTAAAACAGAAAATATACCCAAAATATACCCAATTGTTGTGTGAGCCTGAAAAAAAGTATTCACCTTTGACTGTAAGCTGAGCAAGAGATTTGCTTTTCCCTGCAGTGAATTGAACTGGTCCAGTCATTGATGCTTTGGTTTTTTTAAAAGTGAGACGATGCATGGTGCCTTCTTTCTCCATCTCAACATCAACACCCTCCTGCACAGGAACTCCATTCAAAGTCCAAATTGGAGGTTTCACTAATTCCATACTGACTTCAACTTCAAAAACAGCTGCAAAGGGTTCCGTCACCTCGACTGAACTGAGTTCCCGGACAATACTGATAGACTGTTCTGTAAGAATCACAAAAAGATCAAAGTAAGAAACTGCAAATTGCATCCATTATTCTCAAGACAACAGATATTTGTAGAATATTTTATTAGTTATATGACCCAAGAATGGCCATTTATGTAATTTGACTAGCACAAAAACAATGATCAAAATTTAATTTACTGACATTTGTCCAATAACCACATATCTAAAAAGTCACCTGGCTGTATGTCTCTCTACACACTCAGATATTTTGCTGATCTTTTGAGTAGTAATTTATTTTAGAAACTACTTGAAGTCATTTCTAGACAGTACTGTTTCATCTCATTCTCTTACTATATTTTGATATCAAACTACCTATTGTTTTCTGTTTATTTAAGATTGGATCAAGGGGCCAACAGGTCCAGGGCATAATCATGACATCCCTCTCTCCGACAGCATACTATGGCTCAAATTGAGGGATTCAATGGTTTTCCCAGGGCAGAAGGTTCACCACACAAATTCTGGATTTTTCTCAGGCTATCCTAGCAGTGGGACATGTCTGAAAACCCTAAAAAAGAGATCCCCAAGGGCATTCTGACCAGATCCCCAAACTACTTCCATTGGATTATTTCACTGCCAAACAGTGGGGGCTCTTCTCCGAACTCTCCTTTTCATCCCTTAGCCCATTTTTCTATCACAAGTCACTGAGATACTTGAGCTCCTGTATTTGCAACAGATATCTGGTCAGGAGGGACCAGTCCACCTTTTCCCAATTTAGAACCATGTCCCTAGAGTTAGACGAGCTGACTCTTATCCGTCCACCTAATGTTCAGGTGTGAACCACTCCAGTGCCCACTAATGGTCATGAAATGAACATATCACCACAACCTCATCATTCGTAAATGGTAACACGAACATCCAGAGGTTCTATGAATACCACAGGATTTACAAGGAAAGGCTCCCCTGGTGGAGCCCAATGTACACTTGGATCAAACTCAAATTTGTGAAGAGTTTGATTATATAAGGATTATACAACCACTCCTACGATGCCCTAGGGAACTACAGAAAGGTCTACTTGTCTGCTGATGCAGAGGGAAAAAAACCCTAACGCTTCTCTTGAAGTAAGGTTCGCTGAGCATCCTTAAAGTAAGATTTTCAAAGGAGACTGAGAAGTGTGATCCCTCAATAGGAATATGAACTGTAAATTCAAAGATCTCACCATTTGTTTTGGTTTCCTTGGTCTGTTCAGGAGCCTGCCTCACCACCTGATCCAATTCATTATCAGGCAGATATCAGTTAAGATGATCTTCATTTGACCATAAGTACCAATTCCCAATGCGGAATATCTTGTGCTAAAACATAGTGTTAAAATACCACTTGGATTCAGAACAGCTAAGCAATTTCTTCCAATTAAGCACCTCTAGGTGATTCCATCATCACCCACAACAGCATAAAAATCTCCTAGGAGCACATCCAGGTTTTGTTACGGTATCCTTTCTAGTATCTCTCCAGGGGTGAGGCTCCAGATCAAATGCTGTGTGCAGAGACGTACATTATCCAGATTTTATTACTCTGCATCACACCAGCTCCAACTTCTTTCCCTCCAATGAAGTGGGATTTTGTGTTCCAACAGTTGCATAACAAAACCATAAATCAGAGGGCTCAGAACTGTAATTTCTCTAATTTAGATGTCTAATTTAAGACCAGTCCTTACCTGGAACGTCACCTTGATTTCTCTGGTGCTGGGGACTAGGTGTAGTGGGCTATCTATTGTCTTGTTGACACCAGGGGCCAATGCTTGGCAACCAGTTACACGTTATTGAGGAGCAAGGTTTGGTAATAATTATCTTATCAAGTTCTTATATCGTTGAATCTTTGATCTATTGACAATGTTTTACTGTCATCATAATGAATCTAGAACTATTAAAAATGTAAATATTTGGGGCAAATCCATTTCTTGTAATAAATGACACTTACACTTAAATCCATGAATACTTTCTGTTGTGATCCAAATCACTTAGACAAATTACATAGATGTTATATGAGTAGCATTTAAAACGTTTCATTTGGTTTACAGGATAAAAAAGTTAATTGATCTCAATAAATTAGTAGGTGAGATTGGTTACAAGAAGAAACAAAATACAAATTGGTAGATGTCTAGGTTTTATCCCATTAGTAGATTATTTCACACTCATAAATAGATCTATGCCTCATTGACTCAGTCTGATGGCTTGTTTTGTGGGTGTATCTATTCATAACAACATTAAGAGTACAAGTATTCTTTGTCATCTTCTGTTTTACCTTCCACAAGCACTTTACATGATGTCTTGTCATCTGTAGCATCGCAGGTATACATGTCTTCATCACCAGAATCCACATCATTGATGGTGAGCTTTCGGTACACATCTTCACCTTTGATCTCATACTTTTTGCTGGCTTTGATCTCCATCTTGTTCTTGAACCACTTCACTTTTGCACTGGCACGTGACACTTGGCATTCAAGATGAGCACGGTGCTTATACATCGCTATCTTATCCCTGAGTTTCTTCACAAACTTGACAGGCAGTTCTATAGTAACATGAACATGGCGTGATTGTAGACTAGCAATTGTGTCTCAAAAAAGGCCTATCAGTGCAAAAGGTCTTATTACAGCTCTCGCTAAAGCACATGATAGGAAGGCCATTGCTCAATAAGTCTGCCAAAGCCAGAGAAAGCAGAGGTAGATATTATGGCAATGGAACACAAAAGCAAAGCTATTACATAAAAATGCCAGATAAAATCCACAAATTGATGCAGCTCAATGTAACTTTGACTGTTTCCCACCATTTACATAGAAACTGAATAAATTTTGCATATGCAATGTGATCATTGGCAGCAAAAAGTCAAAATTACTGGGTAATCACACAATTGCCTACATCAAATCAGAAAACTAGTTATGCCAAAATGTCAGGCTAAAATCTTGATGTAAAGAAAAAAAAACAAGTTTGATTCTTGATAAAATGTATTTGGGGTGCCATCAGGCCTCAATGAGGAATAAAAACCCAAATGCAATTTGCAATCGGATAGTCGATACTATCAAATTAAAAGCAGTCAGAATGATGCAATGCGTTTCTTATTTTTAGACTAATATACATCTAGTACGTATGTGAAGATTTAATCTTAATATTGTATGTTGCGTAAGATAAGATTATGAAAATAAAATTGCAGTAGTCAGTGTGTAGATTTAGAGGAAGTATCGCTTACAATATGCAGATAGGTATGGCATTCATTCTAACGGTTTTGACCCAATGGATACGATTAATCCAATTGCAAAACTATGAAAGGTTATTGACTTCATGCCATTCTCCATTCAGCATTTGAAAAATTAATAGATATTCAAAAGACAAATGCTTACCTTTCACTTTAAGTTTTGCAGCTGAAGATGCTTTTTCAGCTGTAAATGTAATTTCACCCATGTCTTCAGGAGTTACAGATTTAAACAGCAGTATATAAGTTCTGCCTGGAAGAGGATAAAACATTTTCAAATAATAGCATAAAAGTTCTAATCATTTCAAGCCTTTTAAAGTCCTTACCCTCTTGTCTCATCTTGACATTTTCGCTGGCTTTAATTTTAGCATTTCCTCTGAACCACTGGTACTCCACGTCATCATGGGAGATTTCACAGATAAACGAAGCACTCTCCTTCTCCACCGCTTCCACATCTACTAGCTTCTTAATAATCTTGATGTCTCTGGCTACAGAAACCAAATTAAGAATGTATTTTGTTAGGACAATAAAATACACTTTGATTGGTTTAACCACTTTGACTGGTTTAATACATTTGTAGGTAATTAATCACCTTGCACAGTGAGCTTAGCAGAGGTGTTATCATCAGCTGTGTGACAGATGTAAGTGCCTCCATCTTCAGGCGTGCATTTGTTGATAACTAATGTGCGCTTTCGGCCCAAGGAATGAATAGCAATGTTCTTTGTTGACTTCAGTTCAACATCATCCTGCAGAATTGTTGTTTTCAAAATGTTATTAATATTATTTTTGAATAGTATATTTTTATTTTGCTTATATAGATGAACAAGTAACTTTTCACCTTGAACCATTTAACTTCTGCGTTGTTTCTAGACACTTCACATTCAAATGTTGCCTTTTCCTTCTCAGGAACATTGATGTCCATAATGGGTTTGGAGATCATAGCAAGAGGTTCTGTATGATTAGTACATTTAAGTCAAAAAATGGCAATGTTCAGACAATTCCCCCTTAGAACAAATAATCATCAGAATTTACCTGTGACAATCAGTTTGCTTGAGGTATGGACTCCCTCTGCTTGAAAGGAAATAGTCCCAGAATCCTCTCTCTTCAGATTGGAAAGCGTCAGGATATGCTTTTTTCCCACGGTTGTGATGCGGCAGTTTGTCCCTGACTTTAACTTGGCCCCATCTCTGCTCCATGAGCCTTCAACATCAGCTTGACTCAGCTCCACTTCAAGAGTCACTGTCTCCGTTTCATGAGCTTTTGTTTCTGTTAGAGCTTTTATTACCTGAATCTTCTTCACTGAAGGGGAAAACAGCATTTAGTGATCATCATGCAGTGAGAAAGTGAACAAAGTTGAAGAATAGAAACAGTTTTTGATCAACTTTTCTGCATTTGTGTTGTTAGGTCTTTTTGTCAAATGTCTTTGATAAACAAAGTCTCTAAGATATTTGAAGCACAGGCAAAGAGTGAGTCTTGATTTATTTTTCATGATTTTTGGCTTTAACTCTGACATACTAGATATAAACTGCTGGGCAAATTTCTGAATGACTGGTCACACTCACTTTTGGAGTATTTACTACATTTACCATGCCTTAAAATATTGTCTTCATAACTCAACTGCTTCTGAATTGTTGGCGAAAGTTGAATCTAGAGAGTGTTCGTCAAAATGGTTATGACAGCAGGTGTTTCCTTTGAAGCAATCATGGTTGACAAAAGAAGAATGTTTCAAGCACCACTCTCTTTAAATTGATCCATCTGCCCTGCTAATTCAGTCAGAATGACAGATGATATGTCCTTTTATAACACTTTCCCCTGAGTTGATTATAAGATTATTGAAGAATGAGAAGGCGATTTTGTGTAAGGTCAGAAGCACAGTGCACTAGTGTACTAAATATAAATCACCACCATAACAGCTGAAACTGTAAAACTAAATTTCTGTCAATCAGAAAAAAAATTTGCTAAGCAATCCTCTATATACAAAATAGGGAAAAACATTCTGTTATTGTGGTTCAAGGGTTGTAAGGTATTTTGTATTAGTCTCTCCAAAAACATTATTAGGGATTATTCTTACTCTCAACAGTGAGTTTTGCTTGAGTCTTGTCATCCAGAGTCTCACAGGAGTATATCCCACGGTCAGAATAAGTTACTCTCTTGAAAATTAGAGCCTGCTTCGCTCCTTCCACTCGGATCTCTATGTTTCCTGCGGGCTGCACAACAACACTGTTCTTCATCCACTTGACTTCATCTGAAGGTTTACTCAGCACTACTTCCAGTTTTACTTCATTCTCTTCTTCCACTGTCATATTTTCCAGCTTTTTCTTAAAAGAGACAGGTTCACCTGGGAAAAGCAGATGTGGTGATTTACACATATTTTGTATTTTTTGGAAATTGAAAATTAACAAAAGTAAAAATAACCGCTATTGCAGAAAACATTTCAAAGCTTACGCTGAACTTGAAGAGTTGCTTTGTAGCTTTTGCCTTCTGCATCAACACTAACTTCTCCTGCATCTTTCTGTGTGACTGAGGTGATGGTTAGTGCAAAGCTTCCACCTCCATGCTCAGGTTTGTACTTGGGCCCAGCAGTGATGGGCATATTGTTGTGGAACCACCGAACATTGGCATCAGCCGGAGTGACTGCACATTTAAAAATGGCATCCTTTCCCTCCATTGCGGCGACGTTGTTCAGTTTAGTGGTCAACCTCACGGGTCTTGGTGCTGAAAAGAATGAAGCCAGTTTTTAAGATGCAATCAGGTGTTTTCACTAACAGGTGTACACTGACTATAAAAACACATTATGACATAAGAAACATAGATTCTACAGTGCCATTTATAAAAATACAAAGTTTGTCAAAAAAAAAAAAAGTGAAAATTAAATACCTTTCTGTGTATTTAAGTCGATGAAATAACAAGAGGTGCAAGAACGGTACAGACCTGCTGATGCTAGTAAATATTAAGGTTCAAGACTCTGTTCTGGTCTTATTCACAAAAAACAGAACTCTTTAAACACACATTGGATGCTCTTATGTATTTTATGGTTGACAAATGTCCCTAAAATCCATTCAAGGTTCTCATTTATGGTTCGAATATTTTGGCACAGTTGTAAAGATTGCAAGTGTATATGTAAATTTTCAGATTTAATTACCTTTAGAAGTTACTTTAGCGGAGGTCTTGTCATTTTTACACACACAGCTGTATTCCCCTTCATCTTCTTTAGTGACTGCTGTTACAGTGAGGATCCTTTTAGCTCCATCTGTTCTGACACAGTGCCGGTTTCCAGGTTTAATTTCACGGCCCTGATGTTGCCAGAGAACATCCCCTGAGGCCTGATTTAGTTCACAAATTAGGCTGAGTGTTCCTCCTAACTCCACTGTAGCAGCTTTCAAAGGAACAACAAACTTCAAAGCTGAATCTGAAATGAAAGCATGGGGTAGCAGGGGAAAAGAAAATTAAACATTTGCAGAAGCAGATGTAGAAATAGTTTTATTTAACCTACCTTTAACCTGAACTTTGAATTCCACTTTGTCATCTGGAGTTTGACAGGAGTACGTTCCGCTGTCTTTGGTCTCTGTCGATTTCAGTGTCAAAGTGCGAGAAAGCTCATCTTTTTGTATTTCACACTTGCTGCTCTCTTTTATCTCCACGCCATCTCTGAACCACTTCACATTACCACCTTCTGTGGTCATTTCAGCCGTTAAAACAACTTTTTCACTTGCTTCAACAATAAATGTATCCTTGGTAGGCTTCTTAAACTTCACAGCTATGTCTACAGGACACAATTTTTTAGGTGTTTTGTTGTAGAACATAATCTCTCCAGTTAAAACTTTAAGTTTATTTGTAATATACTGGTACCTGTCAATTGCAGCTTGAATACCAGCTTATCGCCTCCAGCTTCACAGGTATATTCTCCAGCATCTTTCTTCTCCATTCTGTCTATTACCAGCTCACGGGTCTTGCCCTTTGATTCCATGTGGATCCCCTTACTCGAAGTGAGAACCTTTCCATCCTTTAACCATTTCACCTCCATTTTGGAGTCTAAAACTTCACAACTTAGAGTGGCTTTCTGAGAGAGAGCAGCTTTCACTTCTCTCTGAACTGATTCCTTACTAGAGAAGCCAGTTGTAGTTTCTGAAGAACAAATGAAATATGTGTCATAAACATTTCAGTTCATCTGAAAATGCTTTAACATACGTTGCATTTTTCAGCTGGAAACACACAAAGAATCCAGCTGGGGACCAGTACTGGACAACTTTTCAGCTTAGTTGACCTTGACTAGTAGATAGCTGAAAGTCAAAATGTAATCTTTTCTCAATCAGTGAACATAACACACCTAATCTCTGTTACTGAGCAAAGAAGGTTCAGAGTTAAGCATTTTAGAATTAGTGTGTCAAATGAAGTACAAAGATGTAAGAGGCTATATGACAGAAAACTGTATTTTCTATGACATGTCTGCAATTCACGTCATTGTGAGTCGACATGTTAGTCAACCCACATATCAACTCACTTTTACTCACTTTTTATAAAAGTCAGAGAGAGTGAAATTTTCAGCATGTAATAAGAAGGCTGAATGAGATACAGTCATTACACTGATTAATCCATCTGAACTATCAAGCTCTGTCTGTCGTGGAAAACGCTGCATTTGGAAATGTTGGGAGCCTTTTAAGAACCTCAGAGTTAGAGTAAGGAGGTACATTCTGTTGAAAATATACAAGTAGACAACTTTTTGCAAAGCTAATGTGCTAACCACACTAATTGCTAATGCTAGACTTTATTTTTATACCATTTTTTTTTTCTTTGAAGCAGTAAAGCATTGATTCAGAATGACTGCTCAGAAACAGAGCAGTCACAACACATGATTTGCATTGTGGTATCTGCTAATAAAGTAAACAATTAAGATCTGTTAATGTGAAAGGCAAAAAAGAGATTATTTTTCAAGTTGTTCTTACAGATCTTTTATTGGATTAATCTTTAAAGACAATTTGTCAAAAATTGGCAATCAGCAAGTCAAAGCCTTATTAAAACCAAAGATCAAAAATCAGCTATAAAAATTTCAAATCAGCACTTCTACTTCAGCCACTGTAAACAAACTTTTTACTTGTTCATATAGAATTTTTACACTTGTTTATGCTGACTCAGTCCATTTTGGAAGTTGCTTACTTTATGTTCTTCTCTGTCTTTTATTTTGAACCTTTCAAAAAACTGTTAACAAAGGGTCCAAGCAATAGAATATTTCAGAAAAGCAAAGATGTGAAATAAATCCAGTATAATGGTATATGCCTACAACAGAACGAAGTATTGTTTTCTTTTCTCCTACCTGCCACATGAATCTTAAAAGCCAGTTTCTCAGTCCCGGCCTCACAGATGTACTCTCCAGCATCCTTCCTCTCTACACTGTCAATCATCAGCTGACGACTCTTGCCCTTTGACTCAGTATGTATGGTTTTGCTGGATTTCAGCAGCTTACCATCCTTGTACCATTTCACCTCTGTCTTTGCATCAGCAACCTCACAGCTCAGAGAGGCTTTCTGCGACAGAGTGGCTTTCACCTCCTTTTGGACAGACTCCTTGTTGAAGAAGACTGACTTAAGCTGGGTCTCTGTAAAAATAATAATGGAAAACATCTTGAAGCTGCAACTTAGGTGTATGAAACTTTGGTGTATAAAAAAACGCTTTACCTTCAACATGCATCTTAAAGGCCAGCTTTTCAGACCCAGCCTCACAAATATACTCTCCTGCATCTTTTCTTTCCACGCTTTCAATCATCAGCTGGCGAATCTTGCCCTTTGATTCGGTGTGGATTGTTTTGGATGAAGTGAGCAGCTTACCATCTTTGTACCATTTCACCTCTGTCTTGCTGTCAGCAACCTCACAGCTCAGAGAGGCTTTCTGCGACAGAGTGGCTTTCACCTCCGTTTGGACAGACTCCTTGTTGAAGAAGACTGACTTAAGCTGGGTCTCTGTAAAAATAATAATGGAAAACATCTTGAAGCTGCAACTTAGGTGTATGAAACTTTGGTGTATAAAAAAACGCTTTACCTTCAACATGCAACTTAAAGGCCAGCTTTTCAGACCCAGCCTCACAAATATACTCTCCTGCATCTTTTCTTTCCACGCTTTCAATCACCAGTTGGCGAATCTTGCCTTTTGATTCGGTGTGGATTGTTTTGGATGAAGTGAGCAGCTTACCATCTTTGTGCCATTTCACCTCTGTCTTACTGTCAGCAACCTCACAACTCAGAGTGGCCTTCTGGGAAAGAGTGGCTTTCACTTCATTCTGCACAGAATCCTTTTTGTAGAAGGCAGACTGGGCCTGCACGTCTGTGTGAAGTAGGAATATATGACTTTGTTATCAATAATCTACTTTTTAGTATCATTTCCTACAGTTTCTGTAAAATATGTTGACCATCTACATGTCAGTTTAGCTCTGGAACCTACCTTCCACTTGGAGTTTGAAGGAAAGCTTTTCCGCACCAGCCTCACAGATGTACTCTCCAGCATCTTTCTTCTCCAGGCTCTCTATCACAACCTGCCGACTTCTGCCTTTTGACTCTGTATGTACCGTCTTACTAGAAGTGAGCAGCTTGCCATCTTTGTACCATTTAACCTCTGTCTTGGTATCAGACACCTCACAGCTAAGCGTAGCTTTCTGAGACACAGTGGCTTTGACATCCTTCTGGACTGACTCCTTGTTGAAGAAGGCTGACTGGGCCTCTGATGAAACAGTCATGAAAGAAAACATATCAGTAACTTCTCCTTAACAGTTTGATTTATATGTGCCAAACATTTTTACCTGCCACATTGATCTTAAAACTCATCTTTTCAGACCCAGTCTCACAGGTGTATTCTCCTGCATCTTTCTTCTCCACGCTGTCAATCACCAGCTGGCGGCTCTTGCCTTTTGATTCAGTTTGAACCGTTTTGCTGGAAGTCAGGAGTTTGCCATCTTTGTACCATTTCACCTCTGTCTTCCTGTCCGCTACCTCACAGCTGAGGGTGGTTTTCTGTGAGAGAGTGGCTTTCACCTCCCTCTGTACTAACTCCTTGTTGCAGAAAGCAGACAGAGCCTCTGAAAGTAAAGCCAATAAAAACTACAGTATTGGTATGAATAATAAATACAATTTCAAAAGACTAAAAACTCTTTTGAGTTAAAACTGAACGGTTCATCTTTTTTAACATCAACATCATTACATGAAACCATTAAGACCTAATTCTGATGCAACGTCTGTGTGGAACTAAAATTACTTTAGTTGGAAGGAGGGAAGGAAGGGATTTGAGATCAGCAAACATCTGGTCTTACATGTCAAAACATCCTGATCAGGACAACTTCAATGATAACCACATTTCAAAGTAACTAGTTCAGCCTTCCTACCTGATACAGTTATCTTGAAGACCAGTTTATCCCCTCCAGCTTCACAGGTATACTCTCCAGCATCAGTCTTCTCGATGTTTTCAATCACCAGCTGACGGGTGCTCTCCTTGGCCTCCAAGCATATTCTCTTACTTGACTCCAGCAACTTTCCATCTTTGTACCATTTCACCTCCATCTTAGTGTCTGACACATCACAGCTAAGTGTTGATTTCTGGCTGAGGACGGCTTTGACATCCCTCTGAATTGACTCTTTATTAGAGAATGCAGCTACTGCTTGGGGTTCTGAGAATAAAACAAAATTATCTCAAATTTAAAGCACCTGCATGACAACAATTTACATCATGTTACAAGCAGAAATATCTCTTTTACCTTTTATCTTGACATGGAATGTGACTTTATCAGCTGCTGTCTCACAAGAATAATATCCTTCATCATTTTTCTTGGCACTTTTAATAATAAGTTTCCTTTGGGTCCCTTTGGAGATGATAGTTGTTCTTTGGTCCTCACTAATTTCAACTTTATCTTTTTTCCATACAACAACAGCACTTGCAGAAGACACCTCACAGGTCAACTCAAGATCTCCTTTAAGGGATGATGACAATCCCATGGGGCCTCTGGCTTTATTGAGAAATTTGGCAGGCTCATCTAAGCAGAAGTAGAATAAAACAAAATTAATTCCAGTAATTGCAGTCGATAGTTACTAAAACAAAGCTTTTAACCCAGGATGTTATGTGTCCATTAGTGCAACGTTATAGCCATTTTAAAGTTCTAATTCACTCACCTTTCAGTGTCAGTTGAATTGACATCCTATCCTCGGATAAGACACACTCATAAAGACCCACATCTTCCTCTGTAACATTGTGAACCATCAGGATTCTCTTACGATCTCTTATAATGGATTCATACTTCTTCCCCATTTTCACCTCTCGCCCATTCTTCATCCAAGCCACCTGAAGTACCAAACAGTCCAGTTTACCAAAACACATTATCTAATTTTAAGATCCCTAACAGCACTCGCAAAAACACTGAATTAGCCTTATCTTCCCCTTAGCACTGATCAGAATCCATACAGGATTCTGTATGGATTCCTGTATGGATCCATACAGGAATCCTGTATCCTGTATGGATACAGGATTCTGTATCAGAATCCATACAGGATTCTGATCAGCATAAAGTCACCACCTCATATAGTGTTCTGTATGCTGGCTAATAGTGTGATGACACATTTTTTCACCTGAGCTTGTTGGTCTCTAGCACTGCACCTTCAGATTTAGCCTCTTGGCTGCTTCATGTTCTCCTTAGCCAACCTATTGGCTCAGAAGGCCGTGTCTTGGTAAGTTTGCAGCTGTGCCTTTCTATTTTCAAATAATGAACTTGAAGTGCACTGAATGAAATGTAAAAAACAAGGGCTATTGTTTTCTAACCCAATCCTGCTTTAAGCTTCCTGCCTGGTGTGTCCTTGGTCTTCATAAAGCTGTTAAGAAGCCTTCACTAAGAAGATGTATATACAGAGAATTGTTGGTAAGCTCTTTTATACTAGCTAGTTGATATATTGGTTGCACTGGATTTTATTTTAGGGTATCATCAAACAGGGGGCTGATGACATTTGCACACCAGATCTTTCAGTGTTTTAGTTCTCCAAAATTTCTCTAACTTCACAGTCATGTTCTGCCTTCTGTTGGCTACATGACTAAATCTGAAAAGGTTTGAGGAGGAAGTGCAAGGCTCTGTAAGAGGATGCATTACTTTCTTCAACAGGATTTATTTTTTAAATATGAAAATGGCCAAAGTGGTGAAAATAAGATGTTTTGCACACAAACCTGAGTTTCATAGTCTGACACTTCAGCACTCAGTTGAGCCGTCTCTTGGACGCTGCAGGTTACAACCTCTGGATGGTCGGACTTGTTGGTGAACCTGATAGGGGGTGCTATAACACATTTTTGTACTTGAAATGCATGACTGAGTAGAAAATAAAGCTTGAGAAAACATATTACTCTAATAAAAGCTTAGTGCAGAAAGTAATAATTTTTTGTAAATGACATACCCTTCACAGATAGGATGCAACTGCTCTGAGAACCTCCACCTACAAACTTGATTTCGGTTCCATTCATTTCCATGGTCACGACTCGAATGAGCAATGTGTGAATGTTCTTAGATTTGGTGATAAGATATTCTGATCCACTCCGCAGGAGGCGTCCATTTAGGGACCAGAAGCCTGAACAAACAGCCGACAACTCCACAGAGATGGAGAATTCCTCTCCAGAGACTGCAGAGCTGTTCATTAGGCCCTTCCTGATTTCTGCAGTGGGTTCTGGATAAGAAAGACAAACAAAGTATTTTTAAAAAGCAAAACACAGAAAACAGATGCTTTTCAAAAAGTATAAAAGACTTACCAAGGTAGAAGCTGCCAGGTACTTCCAGAAAGGGACTCTGGCCAAAATCATTTGTGGCAGAAATACGGAACTGGTAGCTAGCTTCCTCTGAAAAACTGCTTATGGTGATCTCTGTGGCTGTGAGGATTTCTCCAGCATTGCATCTCTGCCAGGTAGAAGCACCAACCTTCCTCCTCTCCACGATGTATCCTTTAATGGGTACGGGACGGTCACTGTCAGGGGGAGACCAATGAATGGTGATGGACGAGTCAGTCTTGTTCTGTACCACAGCATCGACTGGGGGATCAGGAGGATGCTTCCTGGGAGCTACAGTGGGGAAAACAAAAGTTGAAGATGTTCCTAGGACTGCAATAAATTTTCATCTTCTCTTTTTTTTCTTACATAACTACTGACAAGTATGAGTCCAAGGTTGTGTGGGAACCTTTTGCCTACCATTATTTATGACAGTACACTAATATTTCCCTTACAACACTGTTTATGTAGCATCAATCTGACATTAAGAATAGCATTTACATCTGATACAATTTTTTTGATGAAAACACAAAATTAAAACAATAGAATATATTAATTTAATTTATTACAATCTGTTCTACGTACATCCTACAAGTCAATTCACATGAAACTTAGACTAATAGAACTTGGAGTAACATGCTTAAAATGTCATATGGTTCATACTTTTTAGCTCTTAGAAAAATGTTGTCTTTTACAACTCAAAAGTATACATTTTTAAACTCTTGAGAGTCCTTGTTTGGTGTGGGGGCCATAATGAACCTTAGTTTACTTATCCTTTTGAGTGCTGTTACCTCCATCATATCTCAATAGCTCACTATGTCTTCAGACATCTATTTATAAATGCATTATTTGTTTCATGTATATGTACATATATAGCGATTTTTTTGGCATAGATATTAAAGCCATGACAAATTTGGTTTTAGGTTATAATGGGGATGCAGGTATTAAAGTACATTGCAGGTAAGGGGCTCTTGGAATAGGTGGAGGCAGAAGTAGGTGCTCACCAAGGCCAACCTTTCAATATTTATTGCAATAACTGTCTCTCACTATGTTACACAATTTACCATGTATAAGAAAAGTCTTTAGAAATTATTTAACTCACCAGTGACAGAGAATCGTGTTGAAGTCTTACAATCTCCAGCCACAAAGGCCACCTCTCCAGAATCATTTGCCTGGCAATCTTTAATTGTTAATGTGTACTGTCTAAGAACACAGGCAATTGAAGTACGAGAATCTTCCTTCAGTTTCTCGCCATTGCGAGTCCAGTAGGCATCTGGACAAGGATGCTCCAGCTCAACACAAAAGATGACGGTGTCACTGACTGGAACGATGGTCCTCCGAGGAAGCTTCTTTGTGATATTACCTGGTACATGGGAGTAAGATTACAGATAATAATATTTTCTGCACAAAGAACAGCAAATATAAGCATTCATCTTAACTTTGTTAACCAGTGTGGTCACAACAGCAGCTGCATTTGAAAATGTTTTTATGAAACAAATGTCTTCAAAATTACACATAAGATGCCTGAAAATCCAAAGAGAACAGTTGCCCTACCCAGGACAGTGAGCTCAGCCACAGTGCGGCTGCCCTCTTTCATCTCGCAGATATAAACCCCATCGTCATTAGTGGTGACATTATGTATGGTAAGGCGACGTAGAGTCCCATCCTCGTCCAAGCGATATTTGGTGTTTTGCTCCAGCCTAGTTTCCTCCATGAACCAGTCGGTCTGAGTGGCGATGAGTGGCACCTCACACATGAGTGTGGCTGAGGTCTTTTCTTGTACCTCCACATCCTGAAGTTTCCTCTTGAATGGCACCTTTGGCTCTGACAAACAGAAAAACAACAAAATCCGCAAATTTTTAAAATTACATAAAATGTTGTAAATTGCAGTGTAATCATTCTTTAGAAGGTAAGAAATTGCATGTTACGTAAAAGTGAGGGAAATTCCCGATTAAATGCAGTGCACTCCAAAATTATTGTTACTTCTTGCAAAGATGTGTAAAAATGCAACAAAATAAGTTTCAATTGAAGAGGTACAGTATAATGTCAGTAAAATTTTAGAAAAATAAAACTTTTAGAAAAGCATAAATCAAAGTTTATTTGATTTATGCTTTTTAAGATAATCAGATTGTCTGAACCCAGATATTTTGTGTTCTGTTATGTCTGTGTTTTAGTCTGTTTTACATCATTTTCATCATATATGTTCTTATACTTATTTTATTTAATTGCTTTCTTTTCTTTTCTTTTAATCCTGTAGGTTTTTATTTACCTTGCAAGCCACTTTTGTCAGTTATGTTATTTTCAGACATGCTATAAAGCACAAATTGACATTCACAAAAAGGTTAATATCTTGCAGACACTTTTTAACATGGGGAAGACAAAAGAAAGCCTTACAAATTACAATTTTATTCTAAAGCCCAAATGTACTTATCAAAATAAATAAGGGCTTCATGAACACGTAACATAAAATAGTACAATTCTTCTGAATAACTGAATAGTTTTTGATAAATATAGGCAACTTTTATTATGACTTTCATGGAAAAGAAATCGTTTGAAAACAGCACACTCTCTCCATATATATCCACCGTTCCTCGTCATCAGAGTGCATTAAGATTTTGAATCAACACAAACATATAATTTAATGACGTCATCCTCTGAGCCAATTTTCTTCCTGAAGGAAGTGTCTCTTGCAGTTGCCTAGGAAGTGTGAGTTCATCTGAGAAACTGTGAACTACTCATCACCAGTAGGAACTAGATGAAACATAACACCTACTTTCATAGGGTCAAGATGAATATAACCATATAATTTATGGCCACTGACATTTAGGTAAATCTTAGGGGATAATACATTGATTTAAAATGGTAATTACAGTTATAGGTAGTGTATGGCATATTATAGCCCTTTTTAATGAGAAGCAAATGCGTGGTTATCTGCAGCTGAATGTGCTTATCAACAACTGGGATCTACAATTTCATCTATAATATGTGAACTTTAAGAAAAATCTATTTTTATCATTTTACTGTACATGTAAGTCTATGGTTCCCTAAACCGATGGGATGTGGGCACTAAGGGTAGCCTACATCCCACATCCCATGGGTGGGATGTGGGATGTATTTTAGTACTAAAATACTAAAAATACTAAAATAGTATATTTAAATCAATGTTGAACAAGTGCCAATATCCCTATTCATCTACTTCTGATGTCCAAACTTGGATATTATAAGTATTGGCAGTCAGTAACATGGAAAAAAACATTAAAAGAAAAATCTTGGTGTTTAACAGTTTTTGTTAAATTAAAATATTAATTTGAAAAACAATAATTTTCTTACTCTTTTGGGGTCAAAAACAAATGAGTAGAAATTTCTTGGAATTTAAATTTTGCTGGATTTGTTTTCATATTTAAATATATAAAAATTATAAAAGGCTTGCTTTCTGATGGTCCACCCCTTTATCTCAACTTGTGCCAGCAAACTACCTCATAATATTATTAATTATACTTTGCAGAGGTGAGTGTTCCTCACACTCTGCTCACAATTTAATACAAATACACTATATTTTTCATGATGATAAAAGCAACAACAAAAAATGTCTTGTTTTTCTATTTTTTAGCTCTGGATTTTAATGCAGAAATCCAATTACCAAAACATGCATGAACTAAGATGACACTGGCACAGTTGTTACTTCTGTTGCCTGGCAGCAAGAAAGTCCTTGGTTCAAGTCACGACCTGTGCTCTATCTGCATGTTGTTCCTGTGGATGCTCAGGTTCTCACCAGGTACTTTGGTTTCCTCCTACAGTTCAAAACATGACTTGACTTACTGGGCACTAATTTCCCTTTAAGTATGTATGCATGGTTGATGATAATTTGTGTGTCAGTGTTGGCCTGTGGTAGACTGTTGCACTGTCAAAGGGTATATGCTCTGCCTCTCATCAAATGACTATCCTATGAGGATAAGCAGATGTAGACAACGTCCCCACCCAAATTTTTGACATCTAAGTACTTTTCCATTAATTTTCCTAATTACAATCTTTGGGATTTAACTTTAACACATAGATAAGCCAGATCCTAGAAATACAATGTCAAGGAATATTATTAGTTTTTTTGTTTTGTTTGTTTTTTTAAGTTTGTCTTTTTCTGGCATTCCCAAACAAACAAGACCAGTCAAAGTCCTGCTGTACTACAGCTCTACAAAGTTCGTAAAGGTGATGGTACTTGGAAAGCTTAGTATCCATTGAAGTTGTATTTGATACAAAAATGTAGGTAATGGAGCAGCATCTTTTTAAGATGTTGCTGACATAAAGAAGGGGTGGCCCAAGCATAGCCCAGGGGACAATGATGTGCCACATTTTTTGTTTTTAATTTATTTTACAGTTAACAGTATCACACATCCTGTTAATCAAAAGCAAGACTAATGACACATTTTACTTAGTCATTAAATTTAGCTAAATAAACCAAGTGTCTCCAACGAAAGAGTGTGACTAAATGTAAAAATAGAATAAGACAATTTCCCGGCCAGGAAGCAGGTAAAAATACATTCAAAAAATCTCAACAAAATATCTTTTGCAATCAAATTTTTAAAAATAAAAATGTGGATATCACTGCATTAATGTGCATATAATATTTAATGATAGTTGCAAAATATCCTAAGGTGGCTTAGATGTGTACAAATGTTTTTTGCTTAGTTTTTTTCTCAATGAGTGAACATTTTAAAACCTTACCTTTGACTGTAACCAGTACAGCACTGTAGGTCTGGCCGGCCATATTGGTGGCATTGCATGTATAGAGACCATTATCACTCTGCTTGCAGTACAGGATCTTGAGGATGAAGTTCTCAGCTTGATCCTCATAAATGACGTGCCTGCGACCCTCACTGATGTTAGTTCCGTCCTTCCTCCAGATAATGTGTGGTTTGGGGTGACCCGTCACAAAGCAACTGAGTTTTGCATGTTTACCCTCAGTAACAGTGCAAGTGCGGGTGAAAACACCTTTAGGTAGACTGGCCAGCGCAGACGCCCTCAGCTCCTGCTCCAGGCTCAGGGAACTCAGGGCATCGGTCATGTTGGCTTTGGAGAGGGAGCTGTTTTCCTCTGTGTGAAAGATGGAGATGTCCTTCTTCATTTCCTCTTTGCGCTTTTGCATGTGGGAGAGGAGAGAGGTACTCTTGTCTGCAGACATGTAGCGAGCATCCTGAGTATCCACCACAAGAGCTGCAGCAGCCTGGGAGCGGCCCACAGAGTTCTGGGCCCTGCAGATGTACGTGCCGCTGTCCAGGTTGCGCACACCTTGAATCTTTAAGGTGCTGCTTTCGCTGTCTGACATAATTTTGATGCGGTTTGTTTCACCTAGATAGCGCCCGTCCTTCTCCCACTCAAAGGTGGCCTCAGGGTGAGCCACAACCCGGCAGTGGAAAACAACATCTCCTCCTAAAGCCACTCGTGTGGAAGTGGGCTTCACCATGAAAACGGGGGCCCTCTGAGACATCTCCATTTGGAGGGCCACCTTCAGGGTCACAGCAGCATAAGCTTCCCCGATGTTGTTTTTGGCTCGACACATGTACTGACCACTGTCCTCCAGCGTGAGGTCATATATAGTCAAACGGTAAATGTCTCCATCTTCCACAGTTTTAAAGCGGCCCCCAGACGAAAGCTTGAGCTTGTCCTTTTCCCAGGTGATTACTGGAGTTGGCTTGCCAACAACAGTGCAGCTGAGTGTAGCATCCTTGCCCACACCCACTGTGAAGGCTTTAGGGCGGGTGAGAAACCTGGGGGCTCCTCCAAACAGGTTTTGATCCATTTTTACTTCTGTGATGAATAAAGCAAATAAAGATACATTAATACATCTACAACAAACAGTAATAAAGGAGTAATCTAAGGACAACTTGATTTAAATGTGACAACTAAATAACAGGGTCAAAAAGTAAATATAGTAACATAGAAAAATGTATTTACAAATACACTTTTCACACAGAACTGATTTTCTTCTACTTCTTGACCCAACCATGACTGCAACTTCCTTGAAAACAAGCAAAGTGTGGTGAACAAACAAGTGGTGAACGAAAGAAAAATGTGCAAAAAAAAAATTAGCTGTCTACAGAAGATGACCAGCAGCTGAAAGTATCTTAACTGTAAGAAGTAGAAATATGACTGAAGATCTTTTGCAGCACCTTTCAATTACTTAACTTGCTGAATGTCAATTTCTGATCTTTTGTCATGAATTGGCTTGTCCGTGTTAAAATTTGTGGTGTTAATCAATGATTAACTTAGTGACTTAGTGACTGCACTAATTTCAGCACTAATCATTATGCTTAACTTTGTAAAAAAAAATTGTGGGCCCCCCCTGTCGGTCAGGGGCCCTTGGAATTGTCCTAACTTCACCTCTCTGCTGTGAACAAAATAATTCCCCGTGGGAGAGAGGCGTTTAGGTCAAAATACGAAAAACGCGTTAACATTGACAGTCCTAGTTAAAATACAGTTACGTTGTGCTAGAATTTTGTTACCCTCCATCTACATTTTGCCATGGCCCACTAGACTAGCGGCGGCAACACCTGGTGGAATTGTGCATTTGCTGAGTTTATCATACCAACTACAACACTCCTGCGTACAGTTGTACATGGTATCATTGGAAGAAGGCATGGAGAAGCACTATGACGTGTTGAAAGGGGAGTGTGGAAAAGGTTGGAGCTTCTTAAAAACACAGGTATATTTCAAGACATCAGATATGGCTATAATGTTGTAAAGTTGTTTTTTTAAATATACTACAGCATTTTCATAACAATGTTATAAAAATGTTATAAAATGGCACTATGTGCCTGAAAAATCATAATACATCCCCTTTCTTTTGTGTTTGTGTTTAGTTGTGCCTCTTTGGTAAAACATTACAAAGTAATTTTTTAAATTTTACTCTTTTTTTTTTTTTTTACTTTAAAATATAACTGTTACTGGAATCATTAGATTTTTTTAATGAATTGGCCCTGAACAGTGATAGTACATACAGTATATATATATATATATATATATATATATATATATATATATATATATATATATATATATATATATATATATATATATACAGTATATACAGTATATACAGTACATATATATATATATGTATTGTCACTGTTCAGGGCCATAAGTAAAGTAAAGGCACTGTGCCCAATACGTTTTCAATGTGGACGATGTTAATTAAGGAAGTAAATTTAAGTTTAGTTATTTATTTTTGGTGTCAATGAGGTGTTTAAAATTAAGTTGGGTACAGTACTGTGATGCAAGAAGCTATTTTTAAGGAAAGTATTTTTTACTTTGTGACTCTCCTGTGGCTCATTCAGCTCAGAGAAATCAAGCCAGACCTTTTAACAGGAAGTTTGTTGCTCTGTTTTATCCTTTGGCATTTTAGTATTTGGTCTTTTCATTTTCCTTTGGGATGAATGAAGTATTTTTGAATTTAATTTAATTGAACCTCGGTCTGTCATGGAACAAGATTGATTTTGAAATATCAGCAGGTGTTGCAAACAGTAATTGTATAAAACAATTAACAAAACTAAACATATGATATGATACATCATTATTCATATTAAAGTCACAGAATAAATTCTTAATCAAAGCCAAATGAAACATCTCACATTTTACAATTTTCTATGTGGACTCTACATTATTTATTTATTTTTTTTTTATGCAATGAAAAAAGACATAAAACTAGAATTGAGATTGGTATATTTATAGCTGGCAGCTCCTGTAACATTATACAGTCTCCTGTTCTTCCTCTGCACACATTCATTAAGCCAACCACATAAATCCATGCAGCCTGTTCAATAGTTTAATACCACAACAACAACTGAATTCCCATATAACAAGGTCATACAGAAAAGATAGGTGCCTTTCAAAGGCCTCCATTTGCCAGCTTTGTCACCTCTGTTGCTCGGACCGCCTGTCCCAAAAATAACCTCAGCTGTCAGAGCCCATCTCTGCACATTGCCATTTGTAGAAATGAAGTGCTCTTTGATAAAGCTCCTACTTCGGAAACATGCTTTATTTCTAGAACAGTCCATTTTCTCTCTGCCAGTGAGCACAAAGGTTATAACAATAGACTTAAATAAACAAAGTGAGGTAGACATAAATTTCTAAAACTGGTTCTTAAATACAAAAAGTGACATAAACAAACCAATACTGGAAGTTGTAGCTAGAGCTAACTTTAATAACACAGTGATAGAAAATTAAATTAGAAGTCTTAAAAGTGACATCACTTTAAACTGATACATTATTTACCTTAGAGTCTTCAACCTCTCAGGTAAATCAGCAGCTGAGTCATGTGACTATTGGCTGTTACTAAAATTTCCAGATTAAGGACCAGCTCCGAGTTTAGTAATCCCACCCAAAAAATGTTTGGTCTTCTTTGTGCACAAATATCCCTGAAATGATAGTAAATCCAGAAAGATGGAAGTCCCCCAGTCTCCTGTGGTGGGCGGTTGACTAGACTCCTTTTTCTTTTCTTCTCTGAGAGCTCATGATGCCAAATAGCTGACGTTCCGAGTTTGGCGCAGCCTCCTTTCCAAAATAGATCCTGTCATTTGCAGGGAAGATAGGAGATAGGCCTCTGTTGGACAGGCCGGGTAACGGAGACACGGACACTGGCCTTCTGGCTGCTCACTGCTGCTAGCTACACTCAGTTGAACAAAAATAAATAAATAAAAGACAGAATATAATGAGGAAGAAACATGCTTTTTATCTTCAGGGAGGAATCTTTATGGCCAGATTTAGAAAGCTGTGGGGCCCTAGGCTGGGACCTGTCTTAGTGCCCCACCCATACGAATTTCTGTTTCGAACCACAGCAGATTGATTTGTAAGGTGTAAATTGTAAACACTTGTTGAGGTTTGGCAAAGGCTATCATTTAAAAAAAAATAAATGTTACATTATATAATGTTTAAAATGGAAAAGATCATTTAATATTTCATTGTTTAGTTTGTTTTATTCCAGAGGTATAGCAATATTAAGTAAATAATAAAAACAGACTTTCTGACTAAAGATAAAAATATTTGTGTCAAGACATTTCCCATACTATGAAACAACTGATTGATTTGATTACCAAATCAGTTTGCATATGGGTTTTGCTCACATTGGGTGGCTATTAAGTGGGGCAAGGCTCGACATATGCATTTTGTATCAGAACTTCTTGCATTGACTAAAGGAACCCAATTAAATAACTAATTTTTGGAATCTTAGCTGGCTCTAAAATGTGTAGGACCAATCCTAGGTTTTACCTTTCAGACGAGGCCATACACATTTAGGCAAAACTGGGATTGTGGCTTCTAATTATGTTGATTCATGTTGACAGTAAATCAAAGCTCTTTTCACTGGTTAATACTAATTAGATACTCAGTACAATTGGTTTATTGTTGTGTTTTGATTCAATGAAGTTAAAAACAAAACAAAACTTCAGATTTTTATTAATTTGCACCAGCTTTCCTCTGTTTAGTGTCAAGGGCAAATGATAATAATAAAATCAACAAAAATGTGACATTTTTTGTTGATACAAATGTGTCTTCAATCTCCTGTTTTTAGATACAATACAATATATCTTATAATGAATATTCTAAAAAAAAAAAAAAGGGTCAAGACTAAATCAACATATTAGGTATGCGACTAAGTAAACAATTGACAATGTACAGTGAAGGTGGTAATAGTATTTTCTTATTAACTTGTTATTAATCTGAATGTGTGACTGGCTCCATAGGAGCTGTTATTTTGAGGTACAAATAAAGAAAAAGGGTAGTCTTCAATCATTCCACTAACTTTGCACAATGCATTAGCACTGACTGCATCAAAACAGACACAAATCATGACTCGACCACCACCATGCTTGACAGCTGGTAAAGCATTTTCTCAGCTGTCAGCATGGTGTTTTGAATCTTGCTTTGAAACCTCAGAATATTCTCCTGGCCAATGTAGCTACACTGCTCCATTGTCACTGACTCCTGTTTTTACAGCCTGATTCTCAGTTGCTGAAAATTTACTGATATAATTGTGTCATTGCATAGAGGTTGTGGCATGTTGTTTTCCCACAGCTACTACTGTGACAGCTGCAACTTAAGCATCTGACCTTTTATTAAAATATGACCTCATACTGACTAAGTGCCCCAATTAATAAATTTTACTGGTTTCTAATCTGTAACATTTTTAACATGACAAAATCACACAAACATTGTTCCACAAACCTAAGATTGTAGTATTTTAAAACGCTCACAAATAACCTCTCTCTCATCAGAGTAAAAATTAGGTCTCATTTGGCTGGATGATTCATTTTAAATCCCTGATCAAGGATTGATTTATGACTTCCAGCGTGGGACCCTATTCCTTTGCTTCTGTGGTATTTTCTTAGTCTTTGACTGTGGGCTTCCCCCTCCCAGTTCCAATGACTGACAGCAGCAGGCCTCCTGAACCCTCATTTAACCTCTTCGAAACTCTAGCAGACACTAATCCGCTATTGCTGCTTGTCTCTGCCTCATTCTGTTCTGTTCACTGTCTTTGGTTTCCATACCGCAGGAAGAACATAGAGGAGCTGCCAGATCTGATCAATGACTCTATAGCTGTTGAAAGCTTTTAGGTTATTCGAATGTCGTCATGCAGAGGTGTAAAATAGAAAATGATTTATGAGAGCTTGAGTTATCCTATCCTAAATTTGTGACAAGATTTTTTTACCCAAAAATTCCAGCAGGCTGGCATGATATATGGTATATTTTCAGAGCCATTGGTAGATGCTTAACGCTTACTGTTCAACACACCAGGGAATGAAACTACCACACAGTGCCTATTTCTGCATTAAAGTATTTCTTTCTGATGAGTGGAGGAGCAAAAATTAGATGCAATGTATGCCTTCCAGTGTGAACTGCATGGACCTTTATCTGACCTCCCAGTCATTCGAAAGACAAAGGTCATGGATGTATCATGTTCACAGACCCAAACATTCATGTTACCTCCAAAAAACATTTGCATACCAGGTGAAAGTCGAGGCAAATGTTATTGTAAGAACAGCAGATGGCGCACCTGTCCTCCAGAAGTAAAAGGTGTTGGAGGAAAAAGCAGTTGGCTGTTAATTCATGCATATTTAGAATGCTGGCATGTATCAAGGGAAAAATGCAACAAGATAGCTGTAAAACAATTTATTTAAAATATCCTGCAATAAAATCTTCATAAAATTCTGTAGATCGGCAGAATTGAGATACAAATAATTGGACTTATGTAAAAATGTCAAAAACCTTTTATGAAAAGCCTGAAACATGTGCAAATAAGCTTTAGTTTCTTTTTAGTTACTGGAGAAGTCAAAGACTGAGGCCAAGTTCATAATGAGAATGTCACTCTTGACATTGTATTCAGGATATAGTGCACAGAAAATAAAGTGGGAATTTATAGACCTGCAAGGCCCATGCAGTTTCTCCAAGGTACTTCTTGCATAATCCTTTGCTGCACTGCATTAATATTTATCATATACCCAGAACCAGATGCAGAGAAGGTTGTGGGCACCCTTGGAAAAGAAGTGCAAAAAGTAATTGTGGTTGCATAATCTGACTCTAGATTTTTTGAGAAAAACCCACCTTTAATTTGAAAACTTCAATCTGTTTACTGAGAGAAAAGATCCCCCGTCAGAAAGTAACCATTTTTATAAGTACAATTATAAGTATCCCTAACAATACCTCAAAAATAAATATCAAAATATATTTTTAGAAATTATACTTTACTTATTTATGTTAAGCAGACTTTATAAAGACTTTCTATTTATGTGGAGGAAGAATGTGACAGGACACAGCATTCTCTTTCTTTCACTAAGGTGAAGAAAGAATAATAATTATCTAGCCATCACACAGATAACTTCAGCAAAAAGTGGCATGTTGGAGTCAAAAAGTCCTCATGAGAGATTCAGATCTTATCTACATTCCAACTGTTAGCCTGGGACTGCTGCCAGAGAAAAAAACCCTCTCTTTCACAAATGTACTGTAAACATATAGATATTGCAAAACACTATCTGTAACTGTTCCCAAGTTGGTAGAGACTAAACCTGAGCATTTTAGACAGTTTTAGTGTGAAGCAAATGAGTGGAAAGGCAGTTTATGTTTAATGTTAAGCAGGGTGGAGGATTTTTTTCTCTCCAAAAAAAAAGAAAGATACATTTATTGCAAGTCTTTTTACAGATCTTCACTAGGGTGTCTACCAATTTCTTCTGATATGTACCGGTACTGTATATAGTTTTTATAGAAATCTGTATTTATTATATATGCTTTTTGAGATCTGCTTTTCATAAACAGCAACATTTACTCTTTAAAGAAACTTGAATAATAATACATCTAATATCCGTTTGGAGTTGAGAAAGTCCCCTCCCCGTAGTGAATTAAAAATGTTTCATGAAAAGCTTCATTGACACCCTCAGACAAAAGTCCAGGACATGTCTAATTTTAACCAAGGATATTTTCTAGGCTCAATTTAGTAACCACGAATGAACAAAAATCTCAACAGAGAAAATTGAGAGCTTTTGTTTATTTCAAGAACACATTTCAACACACATCACACACACATCAAATGATTAAATACACTCAAAATAGGATTTATCAGTCTCTACTCACAAACAGGGAACATGTATAGTAAAGCTGTGCAGAAAACAAATTATTTTGGCATGTTTCCTTTGTCAGATAACGCCTAATTTACAGAACAAAACCAAACTTTGTAAGAAACAAACAAACAAAAACTATTTGCAAGCATAATATTCATCATCTCTGAATAGCACCTTGTTCCAGTCTCTGCAATATTTAGACTGGTGAGTAGTTGATAAGAAAGGATGGTATGGGGTTTGTCCATTAGGCCAAACAAAAGACAAAGTCCTGCCTCTGTTGGTTATATAAACCCAAACACCATGACAGGAAGCAGCGTCCTGGAGATAGAAAAGACTGACTGACATGAGGGCTAATCGTACGAGCAACACCCACAACTTACTTGATGCTATATCCACATATGAGCTGCTCATCAGAAAATACTGTACATTATGTGTGCTGCTAAGTCTATAAAAGTAGATTTGTTGGTTTAGATGGCATGTCTTTCTAAAAGAGCAAATGCTAATCCGTAACACTAAGGCACTGCTTATGATATAAATGGCCAACAATAAACGGAGATTGTATGAACTCTGTGCACACAAATCAGCTCCAGAGTGTCTTCTACACAAAAGTTACGACATGTGAAAATTACATCTCAAAATTCACTTTCAATGCAAAACACAAGCAGGTGCATATTTAGAGTGACCTAATTTGGTTGGAGAACGGTATTTTCCTTCTTGTCGGGAAATTACAATACATCTCATGCTGAGGCTTCATGCAAGAACCACCATTGCTTTAACATCATGCAGGTGGCCGTGTTGTTTTATGATACTAATAAAATCTGAATAAATGACTTACCACCTCGTAGGGATGGGGAATTTTTTTTTATTGTTAAATTATTTGTCTAACAACAAATCTTGGTTTTTTCTATATACGTAACATGTATGCTTTTAACTTTTAAATATTTGGGTAACAAAAGTAATACATATTCTTAAAGCCAATACCTGTTGTTGCCAGTACAGTCTATATTTTTTTGAGACTACTTTGAAACAGCAATGTTGGAGAGCATCTGTAAACATCATAATAAAAGATTAAAAACCAGCCCCTTTTGATGACATTTCATATTTATGTAACAACTTCGGGAAGACCAATATTAATAAAAAATTTACCTAACACAGATTTGCAAAGCAAAATGCCCCAATTATTAAAAAAATATTAAAGCTCATCTTATCTGCTTAGTAAATATGGAAAGAAAATCTAATTATTACAATTTATATATGCAATTAAATTCTGAAAGTAGTTTATGCATTTGTGCAGAGATATTGACTGTACCCTAAATTCATCACTGCCATCGAGGTAATACAGAGAACTGGTTTTTAGATACTTGTTTTAGCATATAAATAAGCAATAAACTGACCTAACAGGCATCACCTGTCTGCCGTGGGATTTTAATTGCAAGAATACTTAATGCTCATTTCATAAGAAAAAACCAAAAGTCCTTAAACATCTGAACTAGTAATACTAAGCAAAATGTGGATTTAGGCCCATTAAACATGGAAAACAGCATGAAATTATGTCAATGAAGTCTGTAGATGTTTTATATTCAGATATTAAAAGTATTGTAGTCAGCTTTTCAATAAATAAATACTTGGCAGCTCTTTAGTAAATTGATCTGGTATTTGTAAAAAAAAAAAAAACACCTATTAAAGGAGGAGTTATACACAGTCTATTTACATGTCACAAGGGTAAAAAAAAACATATTGAAATGTTGTACTTTTCAGATGGTCAAGTTGTAGCATAGATGTACACGTCATTCTGAAAACCCTTGTGATGCGCAAATATTTGTAGAATTTGTGCAGAAACAAGCACAGCCGAAGTTATGAGGTTTTTTAACGTCACCATAAAATTGCTTACATCCAATATCACGCAGACTCTACACGTCCAAATGAACTTTGTACAAGTTAATGATAAAACCATGATAAAAAGGATGGAAGACATATGGAATCCCTGATGCCATAGACTCCCTGATATGACACGATGAGGTGTAGAGGTGCGAAAACAGTGGTTATTCATCAGCAGACCCTTCCCACTACATGATGTTTTAAAGGTCTGCACTAAACTCTCCATGAAGGTCATTTAAGGCCACAATGTTCAGCGAAGAAAGAAAATGTAAACACTATAAAAAAGAGAGAAATTATTAGAGAAATATAGTCTTTCACGTTACAGCTCCACAGATCATATTATAGGGTTGAAATTGGATCATGTACCTTATGACAAAGGCACCTTATGAACTGCGTGGTGTGGCCTTTTTTGGAGAAGATCCACTGTTAATCTGCTGATCATCTTCATCCTCTTCTTCTTCCTCTTTCCAGCCACCAAGTTGAGCAGGGGCTGGCATGGAAATGTTGGAACTATGAGAGCTATGAGCATGTAAACCTGAAAAAAAAAAAACATTAGACGATTAGAGTAGAATTTATATATATATAAAGTGTGGGGAAATTTGTTTTCTATTTTTTTTTTTCAACTGAAATGTATGGTTTAATAACTTGAATGAGTTTTACAAAAGATAATCAGAACAAAACCACATTTAAAATTAGAGGAATTATTTAAGAAAACCACAACAAACTTATTCTTTATACTTTTTAAATTAAAAGGTAACCTTAAAATTTAATTTTACTGACACCAAGAGTTAGAACACTTACACAGGAAGGTATTTAAATAGCATTATGACAATTTTTGCTTATATTTGTCAATAATAATAAAAAACTCCACTGGCTATTGTTTGCAAATGACGTTAAAGCAATAGTGTCTCTCTTCAAAGAGCTCCACTGAATTTAAATGACTAGCTGTGATAATTAGCTCTGGATAATTAGCTTAAATCCCTGTTGGGCTGTCTACTTGTGAAGTCGTGGGTTTGATTCCATCTTCCTATAGCTCCATGTTGATTTGTCCCTAGACAAAACACTTAACTACAAGTTACCTACTGATCTGAGTGACTGTGCATGTTTGTGAGCTTGAGTTTAAAAATGTATGAGTATATTTTAAACCCAGGGAAACAAACCAGGTACATATACTTTGAGAAATGTAGTTTCTGTATATAGTGTGCCTGCTATACCGCTAAGCCATGTGATTCCCCCCCTTTTAAGTAAATGCTTAAAGTTTTCCTGCCTCTGTAACTGTTTCAACAATGGAAAGTGCTGTTATTACTGCAGCCTGGTATTACTCAGGTACAGTGTGTTCACAAATCAGAAACAAATCAGATTTTTGAGTTTCTGACCGTCCAGCCACCAGTCAATATTAGCTGAAAAATCTGAATAATATTGGTCACCAGCTGATTCCTCAAAAACAGCAGATCACCTGTGTTTGTGTGAAGATCTCTCATTGGCACTGAACTCTGCCAGTGTCCTGAGGTCCTCTGTGGATGGGAGGTCTGTTGATGGAGCTACACAGACAAACACTTGTTAAGAGTACAATAAAAATAAAAAAAATAAGCAATGGATCAACATTTAAATCTCATAACTGAAAGCTGGGCTCCTTGAGGGACTGATTTTCATCGTTAATAAACCAACCTGAGCTTTACATTTGAACCTACTACAGAGTAAAAGTTGTGTTCAGAAATTTACCTCATGCATATAAATGGCATGAAGGCTCATCTCTGCTGAGGCAAACTCTGAGTGCAGTGCATTGCTCCGGATGCGAGAGTCGCTGTTAGACATGCTGTAAAAGAGGAGCAGAACTGATGTTGAATTTGTGCTTCTCTGCAACATTAGATCTCAGGTCTTAAAAGTACCTGTTAATGACGGTGCGGTCACTGCGGTACATGGTGGCCTCAGGGTAAACGGAGGAGGGCAAAAGGACATGGGGTCGGCTTCGGCTTGGATGTGCATGATGAGAGGTGGACAAAGAGGCCAGGACACTGGCTGCGGCAGATGCAGCAGAGCTGGGCGGGACGAAACGATGGTCTCGACCTTGTAGTCCGGATGCAGTGAGGATGGGGTGGGCCAGGACACTGGCTACAAGACTTTCAGGCTAGAAGTGGCCACATACATGAAAAAGTTTTAAGAACAACCGATTATGTTTTGGATGTTACGTGAATCACATCAAGATCAGGCTTCCTACCCCGGTGCCAGACTCGTTGGAGTGCAGCGAGGTGCACAGAGGGGCCTCTGAGAGCAACAACTGTGTTGAAGGCCCACCCTGTGCATCATGCTGCACCTTCTCCTTTAAGTGGCTGATGAACAGCGAGCTCTCCTGAGGCGGCTGCCAGCGGGGGTTCTTTAAGGTGAAATGCATGAGGGACAACTCAGTCTTGCCGTTCTCAGCCTGTTGATATACAGAAGCCTCCGTCTGGCCATCTGACATCCACTGCAAAAATAGAAGTATGAACAAATAAAGCAAAGGCATTATTGTTATTCTCCTGAATATACTGGTCTCAGTCCTGCCATGTAAGTTTAATAAATCTTACTGTTGGGTTTCCATGCCGCCTAATATCCATCTGAGCAAAGGAGCAGATATCCCCAACTCCAACGACTTCCACAGTGAAGTTCCTAAAGAAGTCGATGATTTCTAGGGATTTGTTTCTCAGGAGGAATATGAGAATGAAGGGAGTAACAATAGGGCTTAGAAGTTCCTCCAAAATGAATACCTAAGGTAAACACAGAGACAGATTAATTCTCCCCAAAAAACGCAGCATGGCATCATTTCAGACTGAATAATCCAATGATAAATTGTAGGCAACAAGCAATAAAAACAATCTAGTTCAATTTAGAAGAAGCTAATGTTTTCCTATCTTCTAATATGCTGTTCTCCCCACCGCTTTGTATTGGAACAGCTGTGCCACCTCGTCACGGGTCTCGCTCTTGTTTGCGTTCCCCCTCCAGTGATCTGGCATGTAGTGGATATGAGCCAACACGCACTGCAGAAGCTGCTCCGGACACCAAACCATATGTTCATCCGGGATGAAAGACCTTGTGCAAAACAGGCACAAAAATGGTAAAATAGCTGATCTGAAAAACATTGGGTTTTTTTACACATGTATTCATATTTTTACGTTATAAGCAAAATCTTCAGTGTATCATACTGAGATTTTATGTAATAGACCAATACAAAGTAGAGCAGTATTGTGAAAAGGGAGAAAAATGGGACATGGTTTTCTTTTTTACTTTTTTTTAGATTAACATCTAAAAATTCTGGTGTGCATTGTTATTCTGCCCTTATGTCATTCCCTTGCAGAACCATCTTTCATTGTGATTAAATCAGTAAGCATGCCTTTACAAGATATGAACATCCACAAAATAACAATAATAAAAAAATAACCATTTTGTGCAAAAAAGTTTAAGCTCAATCAGGTTGGATGGAGTACATCTACGAACAGCAATTCTCAAGTCTTCCTAACTGGACTTAGTTCTAGATGCTTCTAAGAGATTATTACTCTTTGCTATAAACCCATCCATTGTTGTTCTGGGTGCATTTTCCTTCTGGAAGCTGAGTCTTTCTTCTAGATAGAAAAGCATCCCCACACTATGATGCTCCCACCACCATCTTTTCATCTTGGGCATGGAGTGTGGTGTTACCCTTCAGTCCCACAGCACAGAACAGAACTTAGTGGGCTGTTGATATTCTGCTGTATATCCTACAACTCTATCTCTGAGTTATCTTGTCTGTTTCTTTTTCTTAATGTTGTCTTTTGTTTCTTTATTCAAGTAAATTACACAATGGTGGACTCTACCGGCTGCCTGATTAATTTAGTTCATCAGGCAGCTGGTTGAACTGGATTTTATTTGGCGTTCTTAAAGTCAATTGAAATTAAAGCTACCCTTCTCAGATTTTTATTCATAACAGTTTTGCTTTTCACTTCATCATGTCTATCTGTCATTTGAAATCCCAATAAAGTAAACTGGTTTGTGGTTGTAACATGAGAAAATATAAAAGGTTTAAGAAGCAAGAATATTTCTGCAAGTCAATATATCAGTTTTATATCTAAATTACCAAATTTTTATGACTAATTACAGTAGACATCTGACTGGTGGCATCAATAGTCTACAAGAGCATCATGTGCATTTAAGTATATTACACAAAATATGTAATTACATCTTCTATTCTGTATAAATGATATAAATACCAAGTGATTTTGAATCTCTTTTACCAAGTTCTATGTCTGGCAGAGATTCTGCACATTTTACATCCATAACTAAAAAGAAATGGCAACAACTTACCTGGTTATAGTGATAACTACACCCAGCACAGTGATAGCGGTCAGAATGTGCTGCACTGTAAGAACGTCCTCATCATAGACAGTCAGTGCAATGAGAACAGCCAGCACAGACCCTGAGAAAAAAGCAACATTCTTGGCGAGAACAGCCAGGAGCGGCGACGTGAAGGAGTTCATGTATTTTGAAGTGGGTTTGTAGCCACGACCCAATCGTCCATGCAGCTCGTGGTTCAGTTCGTTGAAGTGCCGCAGGTATAAACGGCCGTAGAGGGACCAGCGGCGTGCGCCCAAACTTCCAGGCTCCCTGCGGATCACTTCAGTATAACTGAAGAAAGCGTAAAGCACCTGCCACACCAGGATGAAAGGACACAGCAGCAAATTGGCCAAGCCTATCAGCAGGATCACTCTGCTCAGCTTTTGAGCCAGCTCAAGGCGATTTCCACTGCGCTTGTACTTAGGGTGCAGGTTCCATTTGTTCTGAAACAGAGAGCCGGGACCCCAGAAAAGGATGAGCTCAAAGTTGTACTTGAGGCCTTGGGTTAAGAAGACCACATTGCCCAGCAGGGGGAGCTGCAGATGAACTGGCAGCAGCGATTTGTTTATCATGGCCACCATGTAGTTCTTGAAACGCAGGATGCGGTGATATATGTCAAGTTCTGTCAGCTCTTTCTTGTGAATGCACATTTGCTGTTCCCTCTGCAAACTGATGAGCCGATCCTGGACTTCCTGCCACGTAAAGTTGCATAGTTCATCCTGATAAGAAGAAGGAAGGGGGGAAAACAAAAAAAAAATGATGAGAACAACAAATTGCTTGTTTGCTGTAGCAAATCTTAATTTAGATCACTAGATAGAGCATATACCATTTTAATCTTCAGTGCTTTGATGTAAAACTGCCTGATCTCCCAGTAGCTCAAAATGTTGCAGAAGACTTTGATAAGTCGGTAGATCCAGAAGGTGGCAGCCATTATCAGAAGGAATATGATCCAGCTGTTGTCTTGTATCCTAAAAGAAAATAAAAATCCCTTTCTGACTCCCAGGCTTCACATTTTTACGTCAAAGATCTGTTTTTACATTAAAATGTAAATCTAGGGACATGTAAAAAATGAGAAGTTATCTGTAAAAAAAATAAACAAATTGCAAAGAAAAGGATTAAAATGGCAAAAGAAGTGCTAAACACAGAGGCTTACGGTTGCAGGTTGGTGTTGCCTTCACCCTGTATTGGCATCACATCAGTACAGGGTGTGTATCTGACCCATACATCACATATCAGAGCTGATCAACACAAAGTTGGCTGATTCCAATCTGAACTATTTGGTGCATGTTGAAAAAAAAATAACTCTCTTATTTTTACACAATTGCAAGTCATTTTGTCTTACTATGGCTTTAAAAAGACAAATATTATGCAGTTGCAATTTTACTGTTGAATCTTGCTTCCTTCCTCTGGCAACCTCTGCTACTCTTCTACAATTACACGTTTAAGCAAAGTTTCAACCAGTAATGACAGGGGAAAGGCTTTGCATAATCACAGAGGGGGTGACATGTTTCAGGGTTCTACCAAGGCTGTTTTGATTGTCTTTGTGTACCTGTTGCTGACCTCATGTAATGCTTCACTCTACATCAGGTGACAGTTCCACAGATCCAAAGTTAAACTTGTGCTGAAGACTTTGTGCAGAGTGACAAATATCAACAGCAAGAAACTATAGGCACAAAATCTTGACCCTGTTCAATGGATGTCACTTGTGTTACCTAAAATATCCAATACTGAGAAAGCTTGTGGATACTCTTAGGTAGTGCAAGTTACCTTTTATGGTTTTAAAAAGTTACTCTTTCTAAACTGCTAACATTTTCCATCTTACCATCCCCTAAGTTTAAGGTTATTTTATTCAAATGCCAGATAAAAAGATGGAGCAACTGGAGATTTCTATGGTTATGTGGAGCATATAATAGCACAGTGCAATTCCGCCCTCAAATATTCCTGTACACTGTTGGTAAGCTGACTGAAAATAAATAAATACAGATTCCCACATAAATGTAGCTGACAAAAATATTTTCAGCTACGAAACACACAGAAAGTCATCTTATGAAAACAAAACTTTGATTACCCATCACTCCTATTAAGGTAAGCATCTCTTTTAAGCACCCAATTGTAAAGCAGTTATTTTGACTAATTAACCAGATAGAAATTTAAAAAAGTGTAGTTTTCTGTGCATTATGCACTTCAAAACTAGCTAGTTTCCATTGTGTGTTGAAATCAAAAGAATAACTGAATAGTTTAGAAAATATTATTATAAGTGGAATAATTGTTATGATATTTAATCTAGCAGCAGGTTACAATACAGAATACACTAACTGTTACTTTTCTGTTTTAGATTAAATAAAATTAGATCACACATTTTTGTTTGAAATTGTTCTGTAATTTCTGGGACACTTTTGATAATTTGAAATGGTTACTGTAGGCCATCATATCAGGAGTATTTCGTGCCTTCTTTAAGAAAAAATAAATAAACAAACAGATCACATTAGTGATATTGTCAAAACTTTTTGATGCCATATGATGTTGGAAACTTTAATGGAGAGATGAACCGTAATAATGTTCTCAGTTCACGTCTGTTAAAGCTCTTCAAATATGAAATTAGATAGGAGTTATGAAGTAGACAGAGAGACTCTGAACTGTGGGACAAGCTGTTCCTAAATTAGCGTACCGTGCAGCTTGACGTCACTGACTTTGACATAAACAACGTTTGAGCTGGAGTTAGACTGAAGCTCAAATAGATGACGAGTGTCCCATAAGCCATGAAGAAGAAAGAAGGCTAAGTTAAAGCTACATGGAAAAAATGTGGCAGCACAGGTTCCAGGGGTGCTGGTGGTGGGGTGCTCTTTTAACGGAGGGGTAGCAATGTGTCATGTGGTAGTCAGCTTGTCAGTATTTAAGTCAGCCAGTTGCAGCTCACACCAAAGGTATCAGTTACACTGGCTGTTTCTCTCAAGCCGGTCTGAACAGTTTACAGCAACATCTTCCTAGAAGAAACCATGACTTATAAGAATGTTCCAACTTGAAGCTGCCAACCTTAAAATAAACAACAAATGTGGGAATGGAGTCCACTCCGGTGAGAAACTGGAGTATTGTGAATAAACATTGGCTTGCTCTGAGTAAAATTGATTTTAACATCAACAAATCTGTCTTTATTTTAAGCATGATATAGCACAAAAAAACAACAACACTGCAAATGATAGCAATATTAGTACCAATATTATGTGCACGTGAATATGTGCGTGAATTGGTGGGTGACTGAATGTAGTGTGAAGTGTTTGTGGTACTCTGGACTTGATGAAGTCCAGAGTACTTTATCACATATGGTCTAAAGTATAGACCATTTACAAGCCAAAATTCTTTTATAAAAATAAGCTCTCAAATCTCTGCAGTATATATTAAGGAACCTTCACTGCCAAGCCTTACAGATAAAAATCTACATCAAGTCCTCTTCATTAAATGACTAATCTCCACAGAGACCAGCAAAATAGCTGCCTGCTCATTATTCTTATCCTGGGAAACTGACCGTATCTTGCAGTCTACAGCCACATCTAGTTCAGCCCCCTAAGAAATAAAGACATGCTGTTTAATTGGAACTATATTAGACTGGGCAGCTGCGAAAAGTCTGACAAATGGAATCTCTCTAAAGGCCAGTCTCTAATCCTGCACTCAGCTTGAGAACAAAGCATCTCATCAGACTGGGCAAAATGAGAGAACAGCCACAGGAGATATGACTTAATGTGAATGTGACAAATTAAAGTCATTTTATCTCTGCAAGAAAAACAAAACGAAATGTCTATACCGTTACTGTGATTTCTCTGGTGTTTGTTTATCTGTACCTCTGTGTGCACTGCTGGCTTGGTATAATGGCATCCGGAAGTGTCACTTTGTTTCTTTCATAAGGGTTCTGGCCTTGCCCGGTGTGGTTCACTGCTCGATTGGCAAAGAGGACATCATACTCCACACAGTTGACAAGGAATGTAGTGAATGTGACAACAAACAGAAACTGACTGGAAGAAAGAAAAGGAGAATGACATTATTTTTCAGAATTATTAATTGTGTTGAACCACATTTCTAACTTTTACAAGGGCACAACAATGAGTGATCAACTATCAACACTACAGGAGGCAAACATCATGACAAAAATTGTTCTGGATATTATTTTGAAATAGACTGAAATTGACCTAAGTGTCACATTACATTCATACCCCAGGAAAACAAAGATTAATCAAACATTCCCAGACACTCTAATCCATATTGTGAAGTATAAATAAATACATTTTAAAAAATTACATTTACTTTGGCTAAAAATCTAAGGGATGCAAATTAGGGTAGAGCTGGTGATTTTAGACTCAAATTAAACATTGAAAATGTCTACATGTTTGCGAAATGCTGCTGTGGCAACAAAAGATAAATATTTTAAAGCTTTCTACAATGTGGAGGGTGCTGTCTCAGGATGGATGTTGAAATATTAAATAAGGATAAACTTAGCGCCTAAAGAGAACCGATTCCTTTGAGAATCATGCATCCTTGCATAAATGAATACAAGACTGATCTTGTTCCCACAAGAGCATGTGACAGTCACTTCTCATCATAAAATCACAGAACGATAACACCACTAGAAGGCTGCTACTTTAACTGAAAACCAGTATGCTCTTTTTAATAAAAAGTATGTCACTGTGCCCCAAGCTGCATCTTGTAAATATAATTAAAATGTTATACTTACATGAGTTCAAAGAATTCTGACAACATCATACAGGCAAAGCCATTTTTTTGATGATAGTGATAAATGTAAAGAGGCTGGTTAAGGAAAACCTGATATAGGTAATTTACAGTAAACATATTAATAAGTTGTCAGATCAAATCATAAAATACAACATAAACATATTTCATAAAAATGTGATAAAAATTCATTTTTCAATTTCATTTTGTTCTTTCTAACAGTTTTATAAATAGCGAAAGGCTCATGAGGTTTTTCCTATCTGATACCAAACTTGATACCACTTTTCTATGGGCTCTGACCTCTAATTCTGAATGAGAATTAGCAATACAGAAGTCCATAGTCCACTTCAACACAGAAAAAATATGATCAAAATTTTTTGATAACCCTCTGAAAATGAAGAAATAAAAAGATCATCCATATTAAAGAATATGTCTAACTCAATAACGTGCAAAGATCATCAAGTCAGTTAATGCATTTATAGATTTAAGATAGTGAGAAGTCTTAGTTTTGATACAATTAATTTATAGGAAAAAATATCCAAGTTTTCATAATTTAACCCCTTAACTATCACCCTGAAAAAAACCCACTGGATAAATGCATGTCATCCAGTGGGTTTGTGTGGACACTGGTGTTCTCATGACAGTTAAGGGATTTTTAACTTGCTGATCATCGATTAGAGGTGATTACGAATTTTATAGCAAAAGCTTAAAGGAAACAAGCAAAGGTCAAAGAAAGGTAAAAATGACAATGTGCAAGTGAGAAATGGCTGTATGAATAGGCTACAGCCAAAAAACGATCACATCCAAACCCACCCAAAATATGGCACAAAAATAAAATAATAAAAACATAACTAAACAGAAATTGAAAAAAAAATATAAAAAAATAAACATTTGCCACATACAAAGGAAACAAACAAAACTTGTAATTCTAGACAACAGGGTTTGTGGGTTGATTTGTTTTTTAGTACTCTGGGGAGAGCATGTTACCTTCTCATATTTGTTTCATGTGGCCACTTATTTTGCAATCTGACAGAGGTAAACATTACACAACCCAACACTTCCATTGCAACTACTGATTTACATTAGTTTATGTTAGCAAACCATGATTTCAAAGGATATTCTTGTAAAGAAATTATCCAAGTTCTTGATATGGTGCCATGAGTCTGTAAAAAAGAAAAATTGAGACATGAGTCATCCTCAGTGAGGAAACAACTATGACACAGCTGCATCCAGTCATTTTAGAAGACAAAGATAGATAATCGTCATAAGGCTATGTTTTTATGTCCAACCGGTAATAATAGAAATAGCTACGTTTACCTTTTAGACTTTCGGGGACATGGACCAATAAGTCTTCTTCTCCTGGTGGAGAGTCCTCCTCGTAGTCCTCAATTCTCTGATACTCCTGGTATGCTTCAAAGTTAGCCATTGTGCTTCATTCTTTAGTCACCACAAACTGTTTATAGCAAACACTAACACGAAACGAGCAGAGACAGAGGACCGAGGCTACATTCTGTAGCTAATAAGCAGCTCAAGCAGTTCAAATAAGGGTAAGAAAAGCTAACATTAGATTGCTAACTAGCTAGACTGACCGACAGCGCTTGTATGACCTTAAATCACCATGATTACACGTAAATACAGCGTTTGAGTTAAGAATTTAGTGCGCGTTGCCTTTGTTAGTTTACTCCTGAATGTTAGTTGCGTTTATAAAAGATTACAAATAAAACCGAGAGAATGGCAGCCGGTTAGCTTGTAAATGATTCAGCCCGTGTGTAGTCAGGGTGACACGGTTTGTTTTGTTCCCGACTTGCTCTGTCCTGATGCTGATCCTGATCTTCTTTCTGGTTTGGTTTGAGATAAGTCTTTGTATGAGCTCCTTTAAAACCCCCCAAGTATTCCAGTAACTATACTCGCTCTTTAGTCTCCCAGTTAGTTGATTCCCAACAAATATAAGCGATCCCATACGCGTGCCTACTGGTTTTTTTTTTGTCTTTCACAAACAAATGTCAACAAAACACCATTAGCGTCACTTCCGCTTGGCATTATATCATTTCCGTCTGTCAGTTGTAGCTTTGACAGAATAAGCACTTTTTATTATCTACTACAGCCTTAAACTTATCAGCTAAAAAATGCCAATACACTTTAAATGATTATTGTAGTACAGTATTTAATATTCTAAAAAAAAACATTTAGACTCACCAGATGTCGCACTGGCATCATAGTGTCTTTCTTATAAGTGGCAAGATTTACGTTTACCAAATTTTAATATATTGATTTTTCATGCAGCAATATTCACTTTGTTATTAATGATTCGAATGTGAGTTGAGAGAACTGGAAACTTGAACATTTTCGCCCTGCAGCTGCAGCCGCATGTCTAGTTGGGAATATTTTTAGCTCAGGTGATGTTTGGTGTAACGCAGCTCCTCTTCTTATAATCAGCCTTTTCAATTATTGAACAGCCTCCTGTAATGTTTAAATGAAACATCTGAGAAAAATGTGTGTAGCCAGAATAAATGTAATATTTTTGGGCATGTTAACTCTGTGCTGTCATGTCAGGACAGATTTCTATGTGGCAGATATATTTTACTCTAATAGCAAAACAAAAACAAAACTGTTTTGATGTTTTGATCAACTCTGATTTTTGCATTTCTACTACACTTCCCAGGATGCAATGGGTGGTTCCTCGGAGTTGAACACAAAAAAGGCTCAAGATACCAACCCTTCAAAACAAAGAAGACATTTTGGAAGTTTAAGACAATGAAATTAAAATAAAATATGTATAAAGGGAGTCCTGCTGTTCTAATGTTTGAAGAAACGTTAACCTGCAGTAACTGGTTGAACCAGCAGGTGGCAAAGGAGAACTGAAATCTCTGAAATATGCCTGAAAAAAATCAGTCTCCTGGATTATTCCAATAACTTAAAGTATTTCTTGATGAAAGATTACTTTTATATCCTGCCTCACCAGTACACTCATCATCTGTGCAGAATCTGATATGAAATAGTTCTTATGTTACAAAAACCCACATTCACAAAGCAAACTTTTCCACTAAAAATGTATGAACAAGTTTGAACTTAAGACAATAAAATTATGGCAGATTGTTTGAAACTACGTAAAATGATATAAAGTCAATATTTTATATCTAGGTTCATTGTTTGGATTGACATAAAAATGCAAGTAAGTGTGTTTGGCTGCTCCATTTATGTTTATGATTTAATCTCTGAATGTGGTCAGACTTTAGTTCAGGTTGTTAAGTGTTAAATAACCAGAGGGGAACTCTCTAAATCAGAGATCTGCAACCTGAATCTCTGGAGACACAAGTGGCTCTTTGGTTCACATTATTAAATGATGAAATATTTCTCTGTTTGTGTTTAATTCTTTGTTTTCGCCATACAAACACTGACTACACGGGCCCCTGTGGTAGAACCAGCCTCTAAAGAAAACAGTAAAAAAGACCATTATATATATATATATATATATATATATATATATATATATATATATATATATATATATATATATATATATATATATATATATATATATATATATATATATATATATATATATATATATATATATATATATATATATCAACCTTAATTCAGATGGCAAATTGCAATGCAAAATATTATGCTTAGGGATTTTTTGTGCAATAGGCAATTTTAGGTGACAATGCAGTCCTTAGCCTTGTTAATTACTCTTATTGGTCTTTTTTGAAGTTTGATTAGTGACTGTTGTGCTGTTTTGTAATTAATTACCCAAACCTCTCTAGAGTCACGTAAATAAGGTAAAAGTAAAGAATAGTACAGAATGTTGGGCTGTTTCTGTGTCTGTGAATAGAAAGGTGTTTGGTACGGAAACTATGATAGACCCACTTCATGAACTGTGAACTGAAATAGTAAAACCCTGACTCATCATGTCTACTTTTCCATAGATGGACAAACATTCTTATTTAAAGAAAAAGGCCAACAGCCACATAACGTTCAGATAAAAATAAGGGAAATGCAATTTCTAAGCATGATTTTATATATGTATATATATAAAAAAGTTCAGGTTAAGGACTCATTTTCACGAGTCATTTACCTGAACTTCTACCTTGATAATAAACTGGTTTTAGTAAAATGTTCTTCAAATGACTGGAAATGTATAGTTTTGAGTAGATTTTATTTTATTTCCCGAGCAGCAGACCCCACTAGGACCGCGTCACTCCACAGCTGCTTGTGTCTCATTGATGCTAGCAGATGTTGGCAGGCATGATGTAGTCCTAAGATTCTGTTTCAAACTGAGCTTATACACATCTGGAAAAAAATTAGTTTCTCTGATTTTACTCTTTATAAGTATATGTTTGAGTAAAATGAACATTGTTCTTTTATTCTATGAATTACTGACAACATGTCTCTTAATTTTTGTTTGTGAATGTATGTAAATAAGCAGTTAGATTTAGAAAACCGCACCAACGAAAATCTTCTCATGGGTCTTAGCCCTGCTGGGGGCTAAGCACCCCTAAAGGTCAGATCCTAGAATCGCCCCTGGTTATGACTAAAACTCGTGTTAAAAAGAAGAACGTGCCCCTCACAATGTGGCGATGACGTTGACGTACTCACGCGACTTTTACGCCTCCTGTGCGTCTTTGCAGACTCGTCAGCGTCAGTATGGCAGCCTGCAGGGAGCCGTGGGATTATTATTGAACTCCACGTTTAAGGGAACATTTTGAGTTATTTATTCCCGAAATAAGGTTAAAACATGTCCCAGCTTCTGTGCTCCAGATTGTGCGTCACTGCTTGTTCCCGTTCACTCTCTTTTTCTTCACTGAGCAGAAAGACAGGGGGCAAATGGAAGCTGTCACGGTAGGTTGAAGTGACCAGTTGCTAGATTAGCTATTGACAGATTTGTATTAGGCTAGCTGTGTTAATTACACGTTGAGTGGTACCACTGGCCCAAAGCGGTTTGATAATATATGGCACGAATAGTTTTGAGTTTGTAATCCAGACAAAAGGAGAATAGCAATGACTTAATCAAGGACAATGATTTGTCCTTTTATCTTTAATAAAGGGTAATATGTCAAGGCAGTAGGTGACATACAGTTAAAAAAAAAACCCTCTTTGATCTGAAAGAGTGACGCAATTATGAATCAGTAAATATAACTTGGCTTTAGAGATTTCAAAACTCTAAGGCCAAGTTTTGAAATCTTGGCCTTAGATTTCAAAACTTGGCAATACTTTCTGAATTAGAAAGAGTACCACATGTAGTTTGTCTTCTGGGGTGTTATAAATGGTTTTAAGATCTAAATTGGTCATAAAATGCATCTTAATTTGCAGATCGAACATTTTTTAATAAATGATTTTGATTTCAGTTTTGTTTGATTTCAGTTTACAATAAAAGCCATATCAAGAAACTGTGTGACACAGGGTGATCAAGTGCATGTTTTTCCTCTGTACTTTATCAGTTTCTAAAAATGTATGTTTATATGCTGTTAATGCGTCTGTTGTTTTATATGTTTGCCGTATGTTTCTGTAGCTCATGAGCGCCCAAAAATTCTTGTTTGGGCAACAGTTGACTTGACAACAAATGGGGAAACCTAATAATTCCAAGCAATTTTCACATATTTTCTTCTGATTTTCCTGAAAACTAGAAAAGTCAAGTTTTCAGGAAACTTGAGACTTCTTCATAAAAACATGTCGTAGTTTTCATGTGTGGAGAATGTTTCTGTTTCTCATAAGAAATGTCCAGAAAAAAAAAACAGGCCACTTTAAAATGTAATTGTCTAAGATTTCTGCGCATATGCTTTAAAAAAAACAACAAAGTTTTGATAGCCAAAATGAGAAAAATAATCCTTGATTTGTTGGGACCTACTTTGGCTACCTAGATAATTAACTCAATCTCAGTTTTTTGTAACTAAAAATATCTAGAAAATGTCTTTGTAATTCTCATATGCCCTCATTCATTGTAGTAATTTTACCCCCTACCTATATTTGTAATGTCTTTTGATGCAGGTGGTATACATCTCATTCACAAACCTCCACACAGCCACCTGGCAATCCTTTGCACCGCATTTGGAACCTGACTCAGAGAGCTATCCATCACTCCACCTCCCGGACATCCAAATCACCAGGTTTGAAATTCATCCTAGGACCTGCGGTCCTCACTGTTTCAGCACGCCTGTTCTGCCATGTAGCCTGCTGTGAGGCAGATGTCAACAACAACACTCCAGAGGAAGTTATCCTCAAAGACTCTGTGCCTGACTTCAAATGGCACATCCTGTGGGAATTTGTCAAACCGCAGCTGTTTGCGCTCATTGGTGCTGTTGTGGTAAGCTTCAACTGGTTCATTTAAAGTTGATTGCAATGATGCAAACTGCCATTTCAAACTGTAAATGCATTTTCTCTTTTCAGCTTGCTTTTGGTGCAGCTATCTTGAACATTCAAATCCCATTAATGCTTGGTGATTTGGTAAATGTTGTGGCACGCTACCTCAGAGAACATTCAGGTACTTACGTCAACGAGATAAAAGGTCCTGCTATGAAACTACTTGGACTGTATGCTATCCAGGTACGTACAAAACATCTATAAATACATGATATAGTTTTGAAGTTTAAGTCAAAGTTCTGTACTGTACTGTTATGGGTAGTAGGTGTTAAATGCACCCATATAAATACAGTTCCTTGCAAAAGTATTTATACTTTTGTACATTTTTGTATTATAATTTTATGTGATTAAGCAAAATATATTATTGCACAGTTAAAAGTAGAAATGAATGTACATTTTTAAAATTTTTTTATTACACATTTTTTTCAGTAAAAATCTGAAGATTCTTCACCCTCTAAATCAGGGTCCCCAAAGTTGGTCCTCGAGGGCCGGCATCCTGCATGTTTTAGTTCTCTCCCTGGAGGCACCAACAACCTTTTCAGCATGTCAGTGTTCTTTTTAGGCCTTCTAACGATCCATCATTTGATCGGCTGGCCCTCGAGGACCGACTTTGGGGACCCCTGCTCTAAATTAATGCTCTGAAGAACCACATTTTCCCATAATTTTTTCTGCATGCTTAGAGTATGCTTCTATTTGATTTACTTATCTGGAGTAGGGCTTCACAACATTAGAAAAACATATGATATGCAATAACATCGGTAAAGGTTGCTATAATCATGAGGCTTTTGGTAAGTAAACAAATAAATAAACAATGGAAGCAGCTCTCTGGAAGTGATGGATTCTTAGCAAATCTAAGACTAACCCCAGATAAGGGCTAGTCTATCCTGTTTCTGGAAAAATAAAATAGAATGTAACATTTCCATCTAAACAGTGTTTTATTAACAATTTGTATTTGTTTTTGGCTTTATCTTTGAAACAACTTAGTTGTAGGTTCTCATTGAATTTACCATCTTATCATCTCTTTACAATATAAAGCTTTTGATGTTGCTTTAAGTGTCACTAAATATATTACATGCATAGAAAGACTGAATTCTTGGTACATAAACACTTAAATCAGTCCAGACAGTTTATTATTATTTATATATTGTGTACAGTGATGTTGCGCTAACAATAATTTTACAATTGTGCAAATAGACTAAGATATTTGGTTGTAATGTGACGCAATGTGAAAAAGTTAAAGGGGTATTAACAGATTTACCCAGAATTGCATGTAGCTTCCAACATGAGTAAATTTTACCATTTGCATGCAAAAATTTAGATGTCACAGATTTAAAAGGTTCAGTGGTCTGTTGTTCTGGTCCTTCATCAAATCTTTTTTGCAGGGCCTGCTAACAACTGGCTACATCATCTTACTGTCGAGGGTAGGGGAAAGAGTGGCATCAGACATGAGGAAAACCCTCTTTGCTTCCCTGATAAGGTATATATTCTACAATGTTGACTCTGAACACTGTATTAAAACATAATCAAGCAAAGTCACTTTTCAAACCTAAGTACTACTCTTTTTTTTTTTTTTTACCAGGCAAGATGTTGCTTTCTTTGACGCCAATAAAACCGGGCAGCTTGTAAACCGTTTGACTGCTGACATTCAGGAGTTCAAGTCTTCCTTTAAATTGGTTATTTCTCAGGTATTTCCACAAGCATGAGTCAGCATTTTAGTCACACATCCCATATAAAAATTGCAACCATTTTCCCATCTTGTATATCTTCAGGGTCTGCGGAGCATCACGCAGACAGTCGGGTGTTTTGTGTCTCTCTATATCATCTCCCCCAAGCTCACAGGCTTGACAGTGGTTGTTCTCCCATGTCTTGTGGGAGCAGGAGCTCTTATTGGTTCATTTCTGCGCAAACTATCTCGTCTCGCTCAAGAACAGGTAATATTTTATATTATATATACTGTTTGATTTTATTTTTTTTTTCACATTTGGTCATGTTACAACCACAAACTTCAATGTATTTCATTCCGTAATGTCAACATAAAAAGAAAATGTGTAAAATATTCAGATTTTATTTGAAAGACCAACACAAAGTATTAAAATGGAAAAACAAGGATACAGAAGAAACCTTTCATGGTGAAGGCAATGTATGGGAATGTCAAACATGTGGAAATAGGTACTGTTATGGGATTTTATGATTATCTAAAGAAAAGTGTTCACACCTTCGTATGACTCAAGGCTTGCTTACTTGCATAACAGGAAACAGATGCTAAAGCGAAGAATAGCATGGAGACAGGATGATGAAGTAAAGAATGCGTGGACTCTTTATCTAGGATGTTTGTTCCTTTGGCGACCTGCATTTTGAAGAAAATGTTGACGTAAGGAAATCCTTCTAGCAAAAGCCTATGTTGACACATGGAGCAAACAAAAGGAAGTGATGGTATAGTATTGATATGTGTGTACATAATGACAAATATATAAAATGTTTATTGTGTATAATATTTTCCAGCAACCTGGCGGTTACAGGACGAACTCCTACTGCTATCACTCTATTGATATCAACGTCTTTATTTAAAGTTTTCCATATCGGTACTGTGATTAGATAAGAGCAAAATTGAACCATATGGTCTACATGCAGAGCTTTGTGTGGTTAGCAGTGGTCATCAGAAACCCTCTGGTATAACATGGTGGTAACCTCTTGCTACAGAGAGACATAATTTCAGCAGGGTTTGAAAGCTGGTCATGGTTGACGGAGAAAATAGATGGTTCTAAATGTAGAGCAATCCTGAAAGAAACCCAGTTACAATCTGCAAAAGACTTGAGTGGAGGTTCACTTTTTAGCAGGACAACACCCACCAAACAAATAGTCAGTGCAGAAAAATAGTATTTGTGTCTTAGAGTGGCCAAAGTAGTCAAAGTCCAGACTTGAATCAAATTGAGAATCTGTGGCAAGACTTGACAAGTTATCTACACAGACTGAATCAACCCAGTAATCTTGAGCTTGTGTTTTTTTTTGCAAAGAACAATGTCAGAATGTCCTTAAAGTATTGACCAAATGGGGCTTAATACAAATGCACATTGCACTATTTAGATTTTTATTTCTAAAGAATTTTGAAAATCACTATCAATGTCCTTTTTTACTTTATGATACTGTTGGATTGAAGTTTGTGATTATAATGTGACAAAATCTGAAAAGTTGAAGGGCTATGAATACTTCTGTACGTTAATGCTTGTTGTTTGCTTTCAAAATCAGCCATAAAAAATATTTTTCAAAATGTTGTTTAATTTACTATCCGACTGGCTTCTGCTATTGTTCAAATCCAGGTAGCAAAAGCAACAGAGGTGGCAGATGAGGCTCTGGGTAATGTCCGAACAGTGAAAGCTTTTGCTATGGAGGAACGAGAACTCCAGTGAGTTAGAGCACATTCTGAAATCATTCTTAAAAATGAACTGTACTTAATAGTTTATTATGTTTTTCCTCAGACTGTATGCACATGAAGTCGACAAATCATGTGAAATGAATGAAAATCTTGGTGGAGGCATCGCAGTTTTCCAAGGCTTGTCAAACGTGGCACTGAACTGTGAGTGTCTACATTGTTGCTGTTGGACATAATATATGTCAGACCTTCAATAATGCTAGTATTCTGATGCTGTTCAAACAGGCATTGTGCTGGGAACAATTTTTGCTGGAGGGACGTTAATTTCAAGTAATGAGATGTCTCCTGGAGACCTGATGTCTTTCTTGGTTGCTTCGCAGACGGTTCAGAGGTATGAGATGCACCACGTTTATTTCTTCATCTGATTCACAATAAAAACGTTAATGGACTTGTTGAAACTCAACTTATTTCAGTAATGAATAATACGTCTGTTTTGTGCTCAGGTCCTTGGCCAGTATTTCCATCCTTTTCGGACAGGTAAGTTAAAGTTACATGTTTGTTCTCTGCCTTGCAAAAAAGGTGCAAGTAAAGGTGGCTGCACACCAGTGCACAGGGTAATTTTCAGATTTGTAATTGTAAAAAGAACTTTTCATTTTTTTTTCATGTCACCATTATGGACCACACTGTCTTGGTCTACCACTTATAATCCCTATAAAATATATTGTGGTTTTTAGTTCTAAGAAGACAATGTGTGAAAAACTTCAAGAAATATGAATAATTTAGCAAAATGTTGTCTAAATTCTTGAATTGTTACTTTTGCTTCTAAAGTTTCCTGTGGAATGAATCTTTCATGCAGGTGGTGAGAGGAATGAGCGCTGGGGCCCGGATTTTTGAATACCTGTCTTTAAAGCCAACCATTCCTCTCTCGGGGGGAGGACGCATCCCCTTCCACTCTCTGATTGGAAGAGTGGACTTCATGAATATTTCATTCAGGTTTAACAAATATAGCATCTTCTACACTTCTAAGAACGGAGTAAAGTTGTTAGATAACATGAAATAAATGTTTATTTTTTGTGCATCAATAGTTATCCAACGAGACCCGGCCATGAAGTCCTGAAGAAGTTCAGTTTAATTCTGCCACCTTGTAAAACTGTTGCAATTGTTGGTGAATCTGGAGGAGGTATTCTGACAGAATGCCATTACATTTCATTTTGTGACATCTAAATGATTTCAAGGTTTACTCATAAAAGTTAAACCCTGTAGGGAAGTCCACAGTGGCATCCTTACTGGAGCGTTTCTACGACCCAACCAATGGTGTGGTCATGTTGGATGGGCTCGATATTCGCACGCTGGATTTGGCCTGGCTCAGGGGCCAAGTTATTGGATTCATCAATCAGGTAGATTGTTTTATCCACCTGACCGTATTAAGCTTAAATAACATATATAATACTTAATAATCAACATGGAGAATAGTTAATGTGTTTAAACGTCTGTTTAGATTTAAATTTAGATGTCATTGCATTCTCTCTTCTGTTTGAAGGAGCCAGTTTTGTTTGGATCATCTATCATGGAGAACATCCGCTTTGGGAAGCCTGATGCCACAGATGCTGAGGTCATTAGTGCAGCAAAGCAATCTAATGCTCACCGCTTCATTATGAGCTTCCCAGATGGCTATAACACCATGGTTGGTACGTGCTGCCATTTAAGCTTAATCTCTTTTGAAATGCTGTGTTGCATGTAAATTCTAAACTTCTAGGTTTCTATATCTAGGTGAGCGAGGTGTGGCGCTATCAGGGGGCCAGAAACAGCGGATTGCCATCGCCCGAGCTTTGATCAAGAACCCCAGCATCCTTGTGCTCGATGAAGCCACGAGCGCTCTTGATGCAGAATCCGAGGGGGTGGTGCAGGAAGCGCTGGACAGAGCCACAAGGGGTCGCACTGTGCTCATCATCGCCCACAGACTGAGCACTATCCAAGGGGCCGATCTAATCTGTGTCATGAGCAATGGCCGCATTGTGGAGGTGAGGATTTGGAGACGCATGGGCACTCAATTAAATGTATTGGCTCATGAAGAAGTTCAAAAATGAACCCCCAAATGACATACCGTAATTTAATTTTTAGAAATTTCTCGTAATGTTACATCTATCCAATGCATTATCTAAGAAGTTGTTCTTTTCACACAGGCTGGAACACATTTGGAACTGCTGAGCAAAGGAGGACTTTATTCTGATCTGATCCGCAGACAAAGAGCTGAGGGGCAGAAATAAAGATTTACAAACAGTTTTCAGTTGTGCAATGATAAATTAATGAGTTAAATTTATGGATAACATCTGCTGGGTTAGAAAATGAACTTGTCTCTGTTCGTTTAGTTTCATAGAAAAATCGAACATTTGTAAATGGTAAATGTGTGTTAAGTGGACCAACTGGATTAAAACGTGATGATTTTAAAAATGCTACTGTACTGAGCTTATGAAACAAATTAAATTATAAAGTTTAGTTTTTGGAAAATAAAATCTTTTTGAGATGAGAAATGTCTATTTAGATTTGGTACTTTAGCACCAATGTCTTATGTTTCTTTTTTAAAAAAGCAACTATGGTTAGTTTAAACTTGTATTTACGTATATCGGAATACACGATTAACCTAATTTTGGAACAAATCATTTGGCTAACAGTAATATATTCGTACAACTTTTGGACATAAACAGCTACTATTTTTGAATTGATCTTGCCTACCTATGCACTCCCAACTGTTTAAACCAAGTCTTTCTTGTTGGTAATTGCTCCATATATTACTTATGTGGATTACAGCCTTGTCAGTGGAATTGAACTTTTAAACAGGTATACACAGTTAAGCAATACATTTGGTGTATGGAACATACTCTTGAAATGTCAAAATGTAGACACCTCTTTTTCCAAGGCTGCATTTGCAATTTGTAGTCACCTGTATAACTGCCTGTGTTTTTGCCCATGGAAGTATTTCCATTACTGCTGATGTGCCTTGTAAGCAAAGATAATGTGTGAGATCTCTCTTTTAGTGAGCGCACCAGGAGTGTGCACTTGAAGAAAGGTGGCGCTATTCTAACTTCTGATATATTTGAGAAATGGCCACTCAGGCATTTTATTTAGCTTCTTCTCAAGAAGAATTTTAACCATAAGAATGCCATCATGGAAAAATGTAGCTATTTTTAAAACTGTGTAACGTTGGTATTGGTGGTACGTTACACAAACTAGCACATATCTAGATTTAACAAACATCTTTTTTTAAGACATTTAAGAAAGAATGATGATCCAAGTTGATAATTTAACAACCTAAAGTTCTTCCTAATACAGTCAATAGTTTTTAGTTTCTGAAATATTTGCTGCAGTGAGGTCAAGGTTTGCTTTCACATGCATAAATAAATGTTTGAATGTAAACATGGCAATTTATTTGCTGAAATATATATATAAAGATATGGCAAGCTAAAGATAAAGTGAGCAAAAAAAAGCTTTCATCAGTTTATTTTTTCCTCTATTTTTTTATTAAATCTGAACCAAATAGTGCTCTGGTTAGTGAATCAAACTATTTTTACAGGGCATTATTTTATACAAATAATTGTAATACAAGTGCTGCAGCAAAAATAAAAATGAATATGGTAGAAAAAACACATTAGAAATTATCAAACTAATTTGAAAATAACTCAACTATCATAGAGGATGATAGAGAAGAAAAACAGTGTTATAGTTTTTCCAAGTTTTCCTTGTTTTTCTCAATTTGGAATAATTGCTGAATTCACAATTCCTCTTGAATTACTATGGATTGAGGCTAGATGAGTTGCTGTTTTCATCTGTTAAATATTGTTTGAAAACTTTTGCTTATTTTGTGCTTACTCAGATTATATTTCATTAATCAGGTGTCAAACTCCAGTGCTCAAGGGCCAGTGTCCTGCAGTTTTTAGATGTGCCACAGGTACGAAACGCTGGAATGAAATGGCTTAATTGCCTCCTCCTTGTGTAGATCAGTTCTCCAGAGCCTTGCTAATGACCTAATTATTCTATTCAGGTGTGGTGCAGCAGAGGGACATCTAAAAGTTGCAGGACACTGGCCCTTGAGGACTGGAGTTTGACACCCCTAAGATGTTTAATCTCAGCCAAGCAAAATCATCATAATTCTTTTGTATTTTCTGTGTATTAGCATCATCGACCTACTAATTTAAAGCTGGAATTTAGCCCCTTAACTATAACCTCATGTATTAAATATTAATAAGTATGCATTGTCCCATTTTTAAAGCCAATGGTGAAAAGTAGGAATCACTAGAACCAGTAACATGCTGTCACATTGCAGTTCGCCCTGCCTACCTCTAGATGGCAACAAAGATAGTTGTGCTACTGTCTGCAATCCGACTACAAGCATCAAGTGCAGCCAGATTTAGCTAGCGTCAGTAGATACCGTTTCATTTTGTCTACCCCATTTTGGGGGGTTTGTTGGTCGTTGGCTTGCAAGCTAGTTCAAGGCTGGCTTCACTGACCAAATATGCAGAAATATGAAAAGCTTGAAAAAATTGGAGAGGGTAAGTTTTGTCTTAAAAAACAAGGTACCATCTGCTAGCCGCAGCTAATGCTAGCATAGCAATGGTTTTATAGAACTTTATCATTTAAACTAGACTGTCAAATATATGCTCGTGTTTACTGACCCTCCCTGGACATTTCATCCTGTGCTGTTTCTACCATTTTTTAACTACATTTAAAATCGGTTCGTTTACAATTTAATTTTAGGATGTTGAATTCAGCTGGCGATAGGAAGGTTGCTAGCTTGAGTTGCTATGCAATTCATCGACAGTGGAGTGCTATCTGTGGTTAATGGGGCCTTGTTTATTCTGTAGGTACGTATGGAACTGTTTTCAAAGCTAAAAACAGAGAAACGCATGAAATCGTGGCATTAAAGCGGGTCAGGCTGGACGACGACGACGAGGTTTGGACACATTGTTGACAGTTGCACTGTTTGGTGATGGGCGTTCAGCAGATGCTAATGCTAAATCACAATGTATATTGCTTACAGGGGGTGCCAAGCTCTGCTTTAAGAGAAATCTGTCTTCTGAAAGAACTAAAGCATAAAAACATTGTCAGGTAAGCCTGCTGCTTGTTTTTTTCTCTATACTTGTATGCTTTGTGTGATTTACTTGTGAGCTGTTAATAGCTCTCATTTTTTAACCTGAAATCAGCAACATTGAACACTCTTAATTGTATTTTTTTTATTTTAGATTGCATGATGTGTTGCACAGTGACAAGAAGTTAACATTGGTTTTTGAATATTGTGATCAGGTGAGTTACTGAGCCAGTCTAAACCCTTGAATTTGGTAACTATGGTTGATGGCTAAAAGACCATATGTTTGTGATGCATTGCAGGATTTGAAGAAATATTTTGACAGCTGTAATGGGGATCTAGATCCTGAAACCGTGAAGGTGAGAAATAAGGACACTGCATCTGATAAAAACCCTACTGTATTATTTTTTTCTTACTATGGATTATAAGTGAAACAATCAACATTTTCATGTGTGACAGTGGAACTTTACAAAATGTAATGCTTCAATTGTTGACTGCGTTTTGTATGACTTTGTGTTTTTGTGTTTTTATAATGTAAAGCACCTGTTGCTGAAATGTGCTAAGCATTTTTGTCCTTCTTTTTTAAAGGCAGCTTAATGTTTGACATTTTTATCATCATGTTTGTTACAGCTTTTAAAAAGTAAAAACTAACTGAATATTCCTGTCTTTACTCTGCAGTCGTTCATGTACCAACTGTTGAAAGGCCTCGCTTTCTGTCACAGTCGAAACGTTCTTCATAGAGATCTGAAACCACAAAATCTTCTCATCAACAGAGTGAGTTTTGGACTTTGACATGGCTTATGGTAAACATTGGCTCCAGTATGGGCCAGTCTACTTGCTGCTTTGAAAATGTTAAAACCAGAAGTATTGCAGTGCGACTGTTAGATGTGTATTACTCTCTTAGTGACCTTTTTTAGGAGATACTTATTTAGTAACTAGAAAGACACGACTAAATCTGTTGGTATGTAGGACTGTAAGGACCATTCTGAAAATTATAATAAAATACCCACCTCTGTTTTTTCATCTGTAGAATGGGGAATTGAAGCTTGCTGACTTTGGGTTAGCTCGAGCTTTTGGCATTCCTGTGAGATGTTACTCAGCAGAGGTAAGTTATGCATAATTAATATTGCAGGTACTCTGTTTCCAGTAGAAAAAATAAGGCTAAAGAGCAGAATTCTAGGCTGCTGTGGGCAGTGTAAAGGAAACTAAGTCAGAGATCGGAGATCAGCTTCCTGGCTGATTTAAAAGTTTTAACTACAGTTTGTGTTGTGTAAATTTACTTTGCAAGAAGTAGTCAAGCACAAAGCGTGCACCATGACTATTCTCACTCTCTCTTGCTGTATGTAGCCAGGCAGCACAGTGCTAGAATGTCTGCCACTATGACAGGTGAAGAAAATAATCAAAGAGCAATGAGCATGCTCTGCGGGCTCTTCTGTTCTTGTGTTTTATTTATTTGCTAATTAAATAAATATCAGTGTATATAATTAAATAGAATAATAATAGCTACTGCATTACAAGAACAAAGAATGGCTCTCAGTGAGGCTCCAGGCATATCTTCTTAGTAAAGAGCCATCCAGAAGAATTGGATCGTTCGTGAATGTCACATCACTATATTGCTGACTTTGGTCACAGCGTTGTCGCATATATGCAACTCGTCAGTCATCACCTGAGCATAATAATTCAGCACAGTGAGTGACAACGTTTTTTCATAGCAAATACAATTTGTCCCTGCACAGCTAACTTTGCTAAAATTACATACACATAGCTTACCTTTCTTTGAGCTTCTTTTCTAATTGACGATAAAAATTAGACGTAGTCCCCATCGTCTGTGAAAGCGAAGCGCTGCTGAATTTACATGTCGCCATTGGATTTCTTATGATTTATGCAGCGGGATTCTTTTACCGATGATTAGACAGACATCTGCCACTCAGAGAAAACCACTGTGCACTGTCTTGGAGAGCCACGTGTGAGTTAAAGTTGGAGGTGATGTGTTTCAGCGGTAACGGAAACATGTAATTAGTAAGTTGCGTTATTGCTTGGATTTGAATTTGCCTGGTGTTTTCATGAAACTGTTCACCAATGTACTAAAAAAGTCAGAATAGGCCTTCACAGGACCACAAATGGAATCTATTTATTTATATGTGACTTTTAAAGACAATTGGTTGAACTGGGTTTTATTTATGGGTATCAGATTAAAAAGGACTAAGTTTTGCATCTTAATGCCTCAGTTTTCTCATTGTTTTTTTTTTTTACTGAAAACCATGTATTTTCTTTATCTGCTTCAGTTATTAGGTGTTTTATATTTGCCTATCTTTCACACAAAACTCTCTATTACTACTCGTTGTTGTTTTTAATATGACAAATTATGATTTATTAATTGTTTTCCAAGGCATTGGATAGTGCTGACAAAGTTAAGTAGACTCACTGGTTTTGTTTGAGTGACGTAAGGGGTGAGCAAAATGGACTTGGTGACACAGCTGATGTGAAAATGGAAAAAACTAAAAATCCATAGGGGAATTGAGCTTAAAGCACAGAGAGTTTGAAATCAGAGCATTTCTAGAGATTATTTTGTACATGAACACATTGACTTCACTCTCTCTGGGGTTCTAAGAGGAAACAACTTAGTCAGAAATTGCTATAAGAAATGTGAATGTTCAATGTAATTCTTGAAAAAAAGTTGATGGTTATGCTTTATGGTTATTGTTATATGCCAAGACCTTTGAAGATTTAGGAAAAGGAGATTTTTTATAAAATAAGTGCAGAAAGATATTTTTACTCATTATTTATATTTATCTTAATAATATTTCACTATTATTCTGCTGCTTTATGTTGTTTGCCTAAGTAATCATCTGTGTCCCAAAATTTGGTGGTGTTTTTATAATCAGAAATCCCTATAAACATGTCATTCACAAGAACTCAGATCAATCCACTCCAGAAACTCACAAGGGACTTTCACTTTTGAAATAGCTTATGGGTTTAGAGTCTATCTCTAAACTATTCTTTCTAAATCTGATGTCATTATCTAGATCATACTCCATTTCGTATGCAAAGAAAGGGTTAAAGTCTGGGTACTTGTGAAGATTAATTAAACCCGTGCCAACTGAAGTAAAACTTCCATTTCCAATATAATTTACTCCTTTCTATGGCAGACCTACTGTATCGCTTCACGATGGGGTTAACTGATGCTTTGCAGCTCAGTTTCATTGAATAATATTCCTGGAACAGCTGGACAAAGTGTTTCTGATGAGGAAAAAAAATGTCAATTATAGCAACTGCTTTGAAGCTGCTCTGTTCAACCTCATTATGTCATTTCAGTCATTTTCTTTATGGCATTTCTTATGGCCATTAGTTTATCAGCACAGGAACTCTGTGACATATTAATCAATGCAAATAACAAATGACCCTTCAAATGGGGCCATTTTTTGTCAAGAA